>NC_040238.1:735000-1995000 GCF_001444195.1 Xiphophorus couchianus
TGTGAAAGAAATGTTATCAATAATCATTTCATTCATTTCTGCATACAGGTATCAATCACTCTCTCCAGTACTACAATAAACCATTTACATCTTTACTGCAATTCATTAATAAGTTGTAGTCAATCCTAAGAAATCTTGACACAAATTTCTGCATATTAAAAAGCAAGCGGTTTAGGTCACGTTATTTGCATTCGTGGTTCTTATGTCTCCTGCGTCACAAGTTTGAAAAGGATTTCCTGAACATAGTCTTGTAAACAGTGAGAAGTATTGCACAGTCCTAGTAGATTAAGATAACAGCAGTGATAGTGTCATTAATTAATCAACAGATTTATTAGATGGAGCAAACCAGATTTTTTTCTTTCTACAACTTATATCTACATCTAGAGTAGAGATTCTAAATAAGGAAGTAATGTTTAAATAATAAACAGACATGATGTCAAGTCCTTTGCTGGCACAGGTCCATCTTAGAACATTTCTTTTACTACTAGACATTTACTTTTTAGATCATAAATGTAGGTTTGAGTCACTTTCACTCTAGATACTTGACGGCTTGATGAAATCATGGCTTGTTAATTGAAGGAAAATTACTTTTCTTCTATCATAAAAAGACATGCATTAAGGACAAGACAAGATAACTGTACCACTTTAACCCTAATTGTTGTCACAGCACCCTCACAAAACCGGTCAGTGGAATTATATGGGGGAAATTTACTGCCATAAGTCAAGAGCACACATTTTCAGTATGAAAGCAGGACTTCATGTCTTTCTTCTCAAAACTTGCAATGCTTGTACTCAAAACTTCTGCTCTTTCAAATATTCACTGTTTTCTCATGCCTTTCTCCTCATGCTCAAAACTTGTCTCTGCTTGCATCTATTAGACATATATATATATATATATATATATATATATATATATATGCAAGTGTCTATATTTACAAATACAGACACCTTGCATGTTATTGTTTACCGGTTTAAATTTTGCGCATGTGCACAACGCTGGAGCGCAAACAGACAATACATTCATAGCCGCGCTGCTGCGGTAGAATAATTCCGTTATCTCAATGACACTTGGAAATGTAGGTATTATTAATTTAGTGCTATGCTCCACAGCAAAGGCAAAAACCGAAGTACAATTCGAAACCACCAGAGCTTGTGTGTGAGGTTGAGAGGTTCTGGCTAGAAATAGTCAGCCTCACCTCGACGGATGGCTCTGGTTCACGAACCAGTCTCCTTGAGAAGTGCTGGACATACTTCCACTCTGGAGTTGCCCACGGTGAGAGGCATCGGGCAGGAGTGGGCATACTTGTTGCTCCCCATCTCGGCGGCTGTATGTTGGGGTTTACCCCAGTGAACGAGTGGGTAGCCGTCCCTCCATCTATGGGTGGGGGGATGGGTCCTGACTGTTAATTATATATATATATACACTGCTCAAAAAAATAAAGGGAACACTCAAATAACACATCCTAGATCTGAATGAAAGAAATATTCTCATTGAATACTTTGTTCTGTACAAAGTTGAATGTGCTGACAACAAAATCACACAAAAATCATCAATGGAAATCAAATTTATTAACCAATTGAGGCCTGGATTTGGAGCCACACACAAAATGAAAGTGAAATAACACTACACACTGATCCAACTTTAATGTAATGTCCTTAAAACAAGTCAAAATGAGGCTCAGTATTGTGTGTGGCCTCCACGTGCCTGTATGACCTCCCTACAACGCCTGGGCATGCTCCTGATGAGGTGGTGGATGGTCTCCTGAGGGATCTCCTCCCAGACCTGGACTAAAGCATCTGCCAACTCCTGGACAGTCTGTGGTGCAACGTGACGTTGGTGGATGGAGCGAGACATGATATCCCAGATGTGCTCAATCGGATTCAGGTCTGGGGAACGGGCTGGCCAGTCCATAGCTTCAATGCCTTCATCTTGCAGGAACTGCTGACACACTCCAGCCACATGAGGTCTAGCATTGTCCTGCATTAGGAGGAACCCAGGGCCAACCGCACCAGCATATGGTCTCACAAGGGGTCTGAGGATCTCATCTCGGTACCTAATGGCAGTCAGGCTACCTCTGGTGAGCACATGGAGGGCTGTGCGGCCCTCCAAAGAAATGCCACCCCACACCATTACCGACCCACTGCCAAACTGGTCATGCTGAAGGATGTTGCAGGCAGCAGACCGCTCTCCACGGCGTCTCCAGACTCTGTCACGTCTGTCACATGTGCTCAGTGTGAACCTGCTTTCATCTGTGAAGAGCACAAGGCGCCAGTGGCGAATTTGCCAATCCTGGTGTTCTCTGGCAAATGCCAAGCGTCCTGCACGGTGTTGGGCTGTGAGCACAACCCCCATCTGTGGACGTCGGGCCCTCATACCATCCTCATGGAGTCGGTTTCTAACCGTATGTGCAGACACATGCACATTTGTGGCCTGCTGGAGGTCATTTTGCAGGGCTCTGGCAGTGCTCCTCCTGTTCCTTCTTGCACAAAGGCGGAGGTAGCGGTCCTGCTGCTGGGTTGTTGCCCTCCTACGGCCTCCTCCACATCTCCTGGTGTACTGGCCTGTCTCCTGGTAGCGCCTCCAGCCTCTGGACACTACGCTGACAGACACAGCAAACCTTCTTGCCACAGCTCGCATTGATGTGCCATCCTGGATGAGCTGCACTACCTGAGCCACTTGTGTGGGTTGTGGAGTCCGTCTCATGCTACCACGAGTGTGAAAGCACCACCAACATTCAAAACTGACCAAAACATTAGCCAGACAGCATAGGTACTGAGAAGTGGTCTGTGGTCCCAACTGCAGAACCACTCCTTTATTGAGTGTGTCTTGCTAATTGCCAATAATTTCCACCTGTTGTCTATTCCATTTGCACAACAGCAGGTGAAATTGATTGTCAATCAGTGTTGCTTCCTAAGTGGACAGTTTGATTTCACAGAAGTTTGATTTACTTGGAGTTATATTGTATTGTTTAAGTGTTCCCTTTATTTTTTTGAGCAGTGTATATATATATTGTATATACGTATATATAATGGAACTTCATTTAAGTCACTTTGAATTGGGCGTAACCTGCAGAAACCACTAGATGTCCACATCATTAGCAGAGACTAATGAAAACATCCAACAAACAAAAGCAAGCATAACTTTGAATGTAAAAATGCAGCACTTAACTCAGAGGACATACTTTTCATGTTTCCTTGTGTTTCTGCTGGAGCCAAGATAGTGATGGTAATGAGCAGCAACAAGATGGATGGATGCATTGATTGAGTGAGCTGTGGGACCCCACTGTTTAATGTCTTATGAAAGCTAATAATACCAAAATCAATATATGCTGTAAGGCTAAGCAGACAGTGCTTGTGGAAACACAGTTAACTCAAGGACAACTTTGAAGGAAGGTCTTTGGAGATATTTTCTCTCTCCATTCCTTTTCAACCTCTGTACAGCAGCAGACTGCAGCTGTTTGTATTTGTCCATCCTTTGTGGTGGCGAGGATCTGCAGGCTCTACAGCAATCTAATTGCCTGTCACATGAAAAGCTTTGTCTTTTGTCACCACGGATCAACAAGAGATCAATATTGCCAACACTATGAGGTGTGTGCGTGTGTGTGGGGGCGTGCGTGTGTGTGTGTGAGGGGAGACAAATGAGTATGAATACCTGTGAGGAAAAGGAAGCTTTGAAGAATGTAGCAGCATTACTGTCATCTTGTCGTTAGGTGTGCATGGGGATAATGCACAAATGTGCTCTGAATTTTTCAACACAGATGCACTCTGATTTAAGGTGTACACACTGTGACACACAGAACTGCCAAGTGCACTGTTTGAAAGTGGGCGGACTCTAACTGGAAAACCTCATTAAGTTTTACTTCCTTTCTGTATCCTATTTCTATAATGGACAATTGATTTTTACTTAGTGCACTGAACCAAAAATAATTCTATTTAATTCATTTCATTCACCTGTGTTTGTCTTTGCATGTGAGTGTGGGGGTGGGGAGGGGGTGCGTGTCTGTGTGTGTGTGTTGGTAGCTGTGTGTGTGCGCTCCCCTGCGTCGAATTGTGTGATTATCTGCCTCAACTCAGCAGAAATGCGTTTGACTTTCCTTAATCTGCATGAAACATGAAGAAAAATGTGCAATGTTGCCTCAATATTTTCTGTTGAACAGTTTTAGCTCCTTACTGCACACATAGAACACAGACCATTATTTCAGATATTAAAATGTCTGATTATTTTAGAAGAAATAATGCTTTAAAATAGTCACACTGTCATGTTTCTCATATGGTCTTTCTTAATTCAACATGCAGTTTATAATTACCTTCAAGCCTTGTGATTATAACCATTTGAAGTCAAAGAGAAGATTAGTAAGAATTTATATTGTCTTAAATTTCACCACATCATGTTTTCCCACTGATGTCCTGAGTTTCTCTTTATTTCATTTAGGTTCTATTTGGTGCTTATTTATATTCAACATCTACTAGTCCTGAATCCATCCAGGACCTTGCAGTGGGTCTGCCATTATCCTTATAATCTTCATCCACTGTGGCATGCTTTGTCAGCTCATTCTTGAGAATGGCTTTTATTCTCCTGAATTCTAACACTTGAAATTTTGACTCATTATGTGCTGCTGGACAGAAATGATAAAGACAGACTATCACAAAATCATATAAAACTAACATATAGTTATCATCATCTGTGCTGTGGATGAGTCTCCTTGATCATACTCAAATAATGATCAACTAGACCAACTATATTTGAATTTTGTCCAAAATGAAGTTTAGAATGATAGAACAGTTTTAAATGACATTTAGCATCAGATTATGTTAGAGGAATACTTAGTCTCTAAATATTCTTCTATGCGTTCTTTAACATAATCTGATTTTGAAATGACTCAGCGGGTTTCTGTTGGAGACGAGGTTCTATGGTCTTCAGCTTCTGCAATGTATTATAAAGTGCTTTAAGATAGATAGATAGATAGATAGATAGATAGATAGATAGATAGATAGATAGATAGATAGATAGATAGATAGATAGATAGATAGATAGATAATAAAGGATATTAACCATTTTTTTACTGTGGGGTTCTATGAATTTTGCTAAATTCAGAAAATTAAACCACACGTAGTCTAGTGCACTATACAAAAATTTCCCTTGATAGGAATGTATCAAGGGAAATTGATTTCATGTTTTATATTTAAAATTATTGATCTGGAGAAGTATTTCTCCAAATCAACAACTTGTTTTAAGTTTTTTTATATTTCAGTGTTTGAAACACCTGAATTTGTCATGTAACTATATTGTTTTGTCAGATGACATTGTCAATGTCAGTGTCAATGTCAATGTCAAATTTATTTATATAGCACCTTACAGCAGACAAGACTGCACCAAAGTGCTGTACAAAACAACAACACAAAAACAACAACACAAATGACAAAACAGAACACACATCATTTAAATGCCAGAGAGTAAAAGTGAGTTTTAAGAAGCGATTTAAAATGGTCCAGGCTGTGGGCAGATCTAATCTGGAAAGGTAAGTTATTCCATAAAACAGGAGCAGCAACAGAAAAAGCTCGATCTCCTTTCCTCTTAAGTCGAGTTCGAGGAACTGTAAGTAATAACTGATTATTTGATCGTAGCGTTCTGGACACAGACTGGAGATTTAAAAGGTCCCGAAGATAAGGGGGGGCTAACCCATTTAAAACTTTAAAAGTTAACAAAAGAATCTTAAAATCTATTCGATAAAAGACAGGCAGCCAGTGTAAAGATGCCAGAGTTGGCCTTATGTGGTCATGCTTCCTGGTTCCTGTGAGAAGCCGTGCTGCTGCGTTATGGATCATTTGAAGTCGCTGAATCTGTGATTTTTCCATCCCTCTATATAAAGAGTTGCAGTAATCCAGTCGAGTTGTTATGAAGGCATGGATAAGTCTTTCAAAGTCCTTAAAACCGAAATAAGATTTAACTTTTGCTAAAAGCCGAAGGTGGTAAAAACTCGATTTAACGACAGAACTAACTTGTTTATGTAGCTTTAGAGAGCTGTCAAAAGTGAAACCAAGATTCCTAGCAGAGGTCTGATAAGAGCGAGCTAAAGAACCAAGAATCTGATCTGGATTTGTAGTCTGAAGTTTCTGACCAAATAATAGAACTTGAGTTTTGCTTTCATTGAGGTGAAGAAAGTTTTTTTCCATCCATAATTTAACTTCAGCTAAACAGTTTAGCAACAGCTGAAGAGAATCAGTTGTACCATTTTGCAATTTAAGGGGCAAATAAATCTGGATATCATCTGCAAAACAATGAAAGGAAATATTAAATTTTTGGAAAATTTTACCAAGAGGCAGTAAATACAAGATAAACAAAATGGGCCCTAAAATTGACCCTTGGGGAACACCATACTTTAATGGTCTGGCCCCAGAACAGGATTGGTCAAGATGAACAGAAAAGGTTCTGTTTTCTAAATAAGACTTGAACCATTGGAATACTGAGCCTCGCAGGCCAACACAGTGTTTTAATCTATGTAAAAGAATTTGATGATCTACAGTATCAAATGCAGAGCTCAAATCTAGAAGTAATAAAACTGCAATGTTGCCTGAATCAACTGTTAATAGGAGATCATTATACACTCGGAGCAAGGCAGATTCAGTGCTATGAGCAACTTTAAACCCAGACTGGAACTTCTCAGTTATATTATTGTCTTTTAAAAACATTTCAAGCTGAATAAAAACTAATTTCTCAAGAATTTTAGATAAGAAAGGCAATTTAGAAATGGGCCTGAAGTTTGCTAGGTCACTGGGGTCTAGATTGGATTTTTTAAGAAGAGGTTTGACCACAGCATGTTTGAGAGTAGATGGTACACAACCTGACTGCAATGAGGTATTTATCACCTTAAGAATGTAGCTGCCAAAAATCAGAAAAATGTCTTTTATCAGACGAGTAGGAAGACAGTCCAGTGGATAATTTGAAGGCCGCAGATGGTTTATAACCAACTTCAGTTCATCCATGGAAACTGGCTGAAAGTGCTCTAGAGTTGCTGGGCATTGTGGCATTCCAAGGGAATCTAAGTCTACCAGCTTATTCAAGCCTCTAAGAGGCTTGAACAATTACATTGTTGTAAGATATAAACTAGGATGTCATGGTCAGTTACTTGGTCCATTTTTCATTTAATTGAGTAAAACATATGTTAATGTGGTGCAGTTCTTACTCGAGTAGGTTTTTTACGTACTCTATCCACCTCTGACAGTACATTATTGTTTTTCACACAGCAATATTTTTATTTTAGATGGATACATACGTAAGTGATTCCTATGAAACATAAGCTATGATTGCTTTTTCTTATAAGTCTTAATAAAGTTCTTGTCTTCAGCTCTGTAACATTAAATGTGTCTAGAATTGCTCTACGATAGCAGAATTGCAGTTCTAGGATCTCCCAAAAAATAATTTAGAGAAAGAATGTGGCATGTTATCTACAACATAGTAGCTGCTCACTGACCTCCCTCTGCCCCCTGACACCACAGGACCATAGTTCTGGTTGTAACAACCTCTTCCTCTTCATTGAACCCCAGACGAAAGCTTTCCCTTTAAGTTTTCTACAAATGACGCATTTTCCTTGGGATTTAGAATACACTGTATTTCAACTGAGCTGAATATGAATATATATCACTTTCTGCTTTCCTGTCATACAAATCAATCAGCTTTTTAGAGTGTGCAGCTGAAATTACAGAATCAATGGGTCATGTCTTACAACTTGTAGCATTCACCTGGGCATCTGCATGAAGGATGTGTGGATTGCTCTGTGTCCCAATCCACATATAAGCTTGTTAAATGCATGCAGTCTTTAATTCTGGAGTCTACGGCCATTTGAACAATTTCAATGGTAAATGGCCTGTAATGTATAGAACTTTATCAAGTATTGACTAGCCCAAAGTGCTTCATATTACATCAAGGCAAACATTCACACTGATTTAATTTTCTCCTTTTCATTTCTCATTAAACAGTTTATATTGCCTATTTTGGTAACATATTTTTCAACATCCCCTCATATTTGTGACTTTACTGTTAAGTAAGTCAAAATGAGAAAAAAATGACACAAATAATAAATTTAACAACATAAAAATGAAGTAGAAAAGTTTGACTTTTTAATGTAAAGCTTACTAATATGCGAGACAAATAATGTATTCTAAATTATTTCAACTTGTACCGTAAGTGTGAATTATCCATTCGTAAAACCTATATGAACACAATTAGCAAACAGTACTGTTACATAAAACTATTTCTAATCAAACTGCTGGCAATTTCTTAGATTTTTTAGACAATATTTTCAAAAAGCTAATGGATCACAAGATATCAAAAATTGCACTCATATCCCCAATGACCAGGAATACATTTGCCAGAAACAATTCAGGGTATGATACGCTATTCTGGAGGCAGTGTTCAAACTTTGAGATCTGAATCTCCCATTGGTGGCTTTTATGTTTTTACAATCTCTTTGTCCTATATTATTATGTTCCAAAGCAAATTGTGAGCATAAAACCTTTGCTCTACAATAGCAAACTTGACTCATCAATACAGGTTAAAACTTTGTGCATATTTGACGGTCCATTCTGTCAATACAATTTGAAATGGCATCTTACTCTGGTTGTGTCTTGCTGCTATAAATCAGACATGTAAATAAATCTAATTTCCATGTCTCAACTCAAAGTATATGCAAAGTTGTTTCAAATCATTATCAGCATCAGTTATTATCTGCATCAGACTCAGTTCATCTGATCCGAATAGAATATACTTTATTGATCCTCAATGATCAATAATCCATCAGCTGCTGCTCTGTTTACTTATCAGAGCATTTTATTTCACTTATATTGTAGTCTTGTGTTACTCCTTACAGTTCTTCATTGATAAATGTTTTGGCTACTTCTCAAATTGAAAAAACAAATGCAGACTCAGTTTAGGATTATGAACACAACTCAATTCAATACATGGTTTATCATAATTTTGACCAACGTTCTTTGTGGAAATATGGTTTCTGGATACTTTCTGTGCGTTGTCAGCTTTCTGTAAGTGACACAGTATTGATAATGCTTGTAGTATACAGTGGCACTGCTTACCGGTATGATAAAGAGGATCACTGACAAAAATCAATTGAGATAGAGTTAAGTAGACTTCCAGCTCCTCCTCAGACATATCCTCTCTGTGGGTGTGAGAGCCTCCTCTGGTGTGCACTGACTTCACTTACTAACATGACAAATAGTCTGCTACTCCTGAACATCATATTATAATCGATTTTGATTTATTCAGAGCTGTTTTTCAAACTCTCAGTGATGATGCACTTCAAATGAGAAATATCTGCTACTATATTTCCCCTTAGACACAAATACCATTCTAGTTATTCTAAGTATCATAAATATATATTTTTCAGATATTTACTGATTCTTCCTTCTCATAACAACTTCCTATTCCTCCTGTGAGCCACCCCACTACCATCTCTCTCACCAACTCTTGCCCTCTTATTAAGACTGAACTCCTGTAAGGCTCCTGTACCTCCCTCCCTTTACTTTCACCTTTCCCTTATCAGCTATCTAAGCTTCCACCCAGCCTCCCAGTTTCAGCAAGTTTGGTGAAGAGAGGCCTTTCTCTGGGGATCCCAAAGCAATATTGCGGCATCCGAGGCAAAGGCAATAATCAAATCTAATGCACTTTCTCATCTGACTTCCATAACCCTCTTGATTCCTTAATTTATTAGACATGGGAGAAAGGAAAGGCTGGGAAAGTCAGTGTATGTATCATCCTCAAAAATACTTCAAGAAGATATACGGTTTATTACTTTAGGGTCTATATGTGGCATAAAGTCCCAAATCTGTGTGACTCTTGTCTTTTTTTTCCCCAGATAGGATATTGATTTAAAGCAATGGTTGTCTGATTTAGTTGTTTGTCAAAGATATTCACATTTAATTAGTTAAATAATTAATTAGTATTATTGTTTATTTCAGATTAGTCAACGGTGAGTTAAGTTTTCATAATTTTCACAAAAACCTAGAGACTCTCAAACTGACCCAGCTTATCAAATGAGACCAAGACTGAGACCAGGAAAAATCAGGTCCATGTCTGGTATACATGATGAAAATGAGAGTTCTGAGTAGAGTTTCTCTGCAGCTGTGTTTCCACGAATATTTTGTCAAGGTACACCATTGTGTATTTGAACCAATGGTGCAGATGTTATACCATGGCAGGATCTACTGGTGTTTAGCTGATCTATGATGCAGTCTGAAGTCATGGCTTCAGAGGGGCTGATTGTCTGAGGGCCAGGACAGCATTGGATACAGACATGAAGGCAGTATCAGACTGAATACCCTAGAGCTTGGAACCATGATGCACTTCAGGATACTTTTTTAATTACTACAGTTCAGACATGATTTCACCAGTGTATAGTTAATGGTGTGTGTAGAATAGACTTAATGCTGAGTGAAGGGTTTCTATTTTCTGCATGTGCTGTGTAACAACCAGTGTTTTGCTCGGCCAACTTGTGTCTTTTACAAATACCTTTTGTATCCTTAGGAAGACGGTGAAGCATTGTTCCCTGGTGGCAGCAAAGTCAACAAACAATTAATTGTTGGCCTAAATGTCTGACATTTATTAAAAGGTAAAAGAACAAATAAACAAATTAGGTTTTGTCATTCATTCATGCAGGCTGAGCGCTTCCTGGTCTGTACAGATGACCAGGATAAACTGAAATCTACTGTCCACAAATTAAAATATTCATTCAAATATTATAAAGCATAAAATCTGATAAACATTCTTAGAAGCCAGTTTACCAATGAGCTTTTTTTTTTTTTACCCCTCCAGGGGGTATTTTTGTGGGCTCTAGTGTCCTTTATATGACAGTAGGCTGACAGGAAACGGGGAAGGAGAGGGGGGAAGACATGCGGAAAATGTCGTCAAGTCCGGGAGTCAAACCCGCGACGGCCGCGTCGAGGACTGAAGGCCTCCAAATACGGGTCACGCTAACCACTACGCCACCACGGCATGCCCACCAATGAGCTTTTAAGTACAGTATTGGAAGTAGGTGTAATAAGGTATGAGTTTATTAATTTATAAACTGATAAATTAAAACATACAGGTAAAAAACAGGACTTGCATATGGCAAAACATTCTCAAATCAGCTTAACATGCTTGTTATCACTGCTATATAGAAAAGAAACATTGTTTTGACTTATGAATGTGAGTATCAATAATTAACAATTATTAATAATTCTGTTTGTTTTAGTTATTCCAAATATCTCTCAAAATTTGAGTGCTGAGCCACTTTGAGATTTGCAACTAAAAGTTAATTGGTTTTGGATGAGGTTTGTGTTTCAACATCCTGACTGTTAGAGATTTTTTGGTATTATCATTTTATTCTTACTTTAGTTCACATTCAGCCTATTGTTGGGTAAATTGTATTATTAGTATTATCAAATATTTGTTGTATTATGTAGCCTTGTAGTTACATTTAGATAATGTTTCTGTTTGTTCATTAATTCTGATTTCTTCCTAATCCCTCCTTGGAAGAGGGAGGTGACAGATATTTATAGCAGGCCTCCCTGAGAGATGGAAGTGTTAGTTGTTCCAAGCTGAGTTTTACAACCCTGGAGGAAACTCTGCTTTGTTCTTTGTGATACAAAGCCGTTGCTTTGAAGCTATACAACGTGTCCCATTCTACGCCGTGCTTGGAGGCTTTGAAGCTATACAACGTGTCCCATTCGACGCCGTGCTTGGAGCAAGAAGGATTTAGATTGTAGATACCATGTGTTTAGTTTAGTGATTGTCTTGTAGCACTGCAACTAAAATGCTTTGACCCCACCCCCTAGAGTTGCAGCGCCCCGTGTGGCAGGGTTCCTAAAATCAATAAAACAGAGGAGCGGGAGATGTGTTTTCAGAGCGGTTGGAGATTTGTAACTGAAAGCACATCTCTGTCCGTTCTCCTCGCGAGAAACAAAGAATCTAACTCTCTTGTCTTTCCTGTGTTTGTGTAAAATTGTCTCTAATAGGTATTTAGACCTGACACCTATAGATCATTGTGATTTTCTGTTTAAAGTGTTCTCTTCCTTACGTGTGTATGGAGGTCACTGCTGTCGGTTCAACTTTACGCACCTCCTAATTTAGTAACTACCTGTGAACAGTCGTATTTTGTTTTATTGACAGTACTGACCGAGATTTGAACCGGGCTCAGACCTTTGATCAGATATCACATCTGGAACTGGGTTGTTAGATGTTTGGGTTAGAAGCTTTACGACCTCTATTGTTTTCCTGACTGCCCCCTTGCCTGTTCTTCTTTGACAATAAAAACAGGAGCTCATGTGAGAGCAGATCAGAACGCTCTGTAGAACTGCTCGGAGGAGAAGTTTGGCAGAGCCTTCCGTTTTGCAAAAGCTCCACGTAAAATTCATATACGTTGTCTGTGGTTCTTTCTTTTATTTAGGTTCGAAAGGAAAATACCTATCACTGACCTTTGTAGTTCTCATTTTCCAAGAATGCACCTGAAACCAGATATTTACATACACTGAACAAATAGACACAAACAATTTATTTTCTCACTGAAATTAAATCACATTAAGCCTCTCTTGCTTCAGCTCAGTAACAATGTCCTCAATCATTTCTATTTGCTACAGGCCAGAAAACATACAAAGAACAATTTTAGAGATTTTTTGAAACTTTCCTTGAATTCAAAAGTTTACATACATTTGGTCAATCACTGTGTTTTAAACTATGATGTGGGTCAACAGTAAAATAATCATTGCGAACTTTGATAAAACTCAAACTAAAAAATATTTGTTGATAGTCAAACTTACTCAGTCGTGTCTAAGGTGATTCTGCCTACCAACATGGCTGTCAACTACAAAGTTCCTGGATGTGTGACATCAAATGAAGATGTACTGCTTTCAGTTAACACAGGTCAATCTGGATTAAAGCTACAAATCCAGATTAGCAGAACACAAAGTCAATTTAGAAAACACAATAATTTACATGAGAGCAGACAGAGAACAAAATAAATGTCCATGTCATTCCTCCTACCTCTACTTGAAAGAGATGGAATAAAAAAACAGCTACAATTGTTTTTTCTTTTCTTTTTGAGTCAAGTTGTAATTATTGTAAGATCTTGCTACAAATCCCATTTGCTCCCATTTTGTTCTGAGAAATTTACACTTCTGGTTTTCTAGCAATCAGTGTTTTGGTATGGTTAGGTGAATGCATCCCAATCTCTACATGTAACCATTACAAGGGAAGTAATTGTGGTGTTGTTGCGCAACACCCCCCCTCCCCTCCTTTCTGTCTCTACTCTCTCACTCTCGTACTTCCTCTTCTGAGAGGGGAGATGTGCTACCAGCTCTCCTTCTAACGGGTTAATTGAGTTTCCTAAATCTGCTGGGATTTACCCTGTCCAGAACTGAAGCAAACTCTGTTTAAGCTGGTTTCGAGAAACGATTCGCCTGGTTATCTGACGGCCTACATCCAGGTGTCCCACCCTTCTTCCCCCTGTGAATTAGCCAGACTGAGCAGCCTACAGCCAACTAGTTTCACAGAGCACACCTGTTAACGGTCGCTCGTTCTCTATTTTACAACGTGCATTTGTTATTGAACCAGGTAGGTTTTAGTGACTCGGGCAAGTCCCAAGAATGTTGTTTTACATATGGGCTACCAGCAACCTAAAAACATTTTCCACTTTTTCCTCTCCAGAATCAAACATCACAGCTATTTTACAACCATCAAAGAACTTTAAGGTGACTCATTAACTGAATGTCCACAACATCTTTTAGATTTTCTTTATGCTAAATATTTTATTAGTAAGGCATTTTTGCAAGGGTCAGTACAGCTTAATTCAGTAGCAGAAATAATCAAATAAGTAAAATCAGTCATCTAGTCTATCTTTCCCTACTGCTGATACTGAGAACTAAAAAAGGGAACCTTTGAGAGAGACGGACGGAGTTTGGTGTTTCGAACCCCAGACCTGGCTTGATGATGAAGAAGGTGCTGCAGCAGGAGGAGGAAGACGATCGACGAAGGCAGGGATCTCTGTAGGTCTGATGAGCTTCTTCTCCGCAGGGATGGTGAGGTCACACAGGACTTGGTGCTGGCAGGAAAAAAGGCACCAGTTCTTCTTCTTTGTCTTTGGGGTCTGAACCCAGCCGATGAGAGAAGTGCGATTCGAAGCCACAGATTGTGGGCCGGACGGGTTGGTCTCCATGTGCAGGACAGTCTCCGGCTCCGTGGCCCCGGCTCTTCTTCAGCTGCAGAGTTCTTTGTCCATCTCGATCTTGGCTTGAAGCTGCCCGGAGGATCCAACGAAAGGTTCCTCTTTTGCACCCACCTTATATAGGGTTCATCTGTCTGCTTAGACAGATGATCTCATATCCGTCACTGTCTTAATAGACATCATGTCATGATGTCTGTGCCAATGTCTCAGGGTTGCTCAACCTCCTGTTTCCATATAAGGTGCTGATCATCTCTGCTCTCCTGTTAGTTCCCCTTTTTCCCTTAGCCTGTCACCTTTCACCTACCATCTACCTCCAACATATCAGTGATGTTTAATTACAGTTACACCTTTTACACCATTTCAAGTTCAATGTCAAAATCACATTTATATCACATTTATTTTCTTTAGCTTCTCTGATTTAGCATTCATTTATAATTTTATAACCATAACTTATTAATTATTCTTATTATAATCTTAATGTGAGTTATTTCAGATGTTTTCTGAAAAGAAACCAAGAATAATCTATTATTCTAATTATTTGATACCAAAGTTACAGTTACTTGTTTTTCTTGTAAGTGTTCCCACAAATATAAGTGTAAGTATTATTACAAGTAAATCATATTAATATAAGTATTTTACTTTGAATCATATCAAATTACTCAAAATGTTTAGATTTCATTTTTTAAAACTAGGAATAGTCTCAGCTATTTTTATAAATCTGCAGGCTGGAAACTTACTTCCTCTTTTTCCAGGAAACCTGCTTTTCCTGTTTAATGACTCTCTCTGACTGACTATGATTTCTTATGATTAGATAGAAAAAAGTAGAATTAAAGCAAAGTTTGCATGAGACAAAAACAACACACACAACCAGATTTATTTTATTGACACTTAAGTCTACTGTTGGGCCTTGATGTCACTTGAGTGATTCATTTTAAAGATAACTTTATTTATTATTACTGTTAAACATAAATCTCCAGCATGGGGAAGCGGGATGAGCTCGGATTTTCTTGACAGTGGTTACATATTATTGTGTGGTGATTGTGGTTCTGATCATAATTTCAGTTATTTGGTGACATTATTTGGTTAAGCAGAGCCATAGCAGTGTGAAATGGTCAAACAGGTGTGAACATGAGAAGAACCTTCCTTTTAAATTCTTCAGTCTGGCCATGCCAGTGTGGTTGCACCACCTCGTTCTTAAACTGCCAATACTGCAACCAGGCACCTTCACACAGACCCAGAACCCAGATATGCTGATTAGGAACCACCAGGATCTCACCACAGAAGATTAGAGCATGTTTAATGCGGTTTGGGAATGCTCAACCAGCACATTGTGTACAAACAAAATCTAAAGATTGTCCAAAAGGTTACAATAATTAACGCTTTCTATTGGTTGATGCCCGCCATGCTTTAAGTTGAGGTTCAAAATACAACTAGAAGAAACAAGAGCAAGTGTAAAATAAAGAAGACAAATTACTGAACTGCTTTTGAACACAACATGCTGTCAATCAGTTGACAGCCTTAAAAAGTATGCACATAATCCTGATTATTCTTTAATTTTCTGTCATAACTCTCCCAGATTTGGTTACAATACAATCCTGCCCTGAATGTGACAGGATTGTTAATATGTATAAGACCTCTTACAAGGTGCCTTAGCTGTGAATGAGGAACACAGTAAGGAAGTGATCCTCATTCACAGGAACACTTGCCAAACCTTGCTGTTAGAATTATTATGTTTTGTTATCTTTCTTACATTAGTAGTTTTTATTTACAGGTTTAGTGTTCTCACCCCAGAGAGGAGAAACTTGTTAAACTGTGTGTAAGACATGACTGACCTTTCCTTCACCTCAAGCATATTTTCGCAGGTACTTCTTTAGGAGAACTTCCTGAGATACTCCTTAGTTGCCTCTAATGTGTAGAATTGTCTCTCTGTGTAGAATTTAGTTTCTGTTTTCCCTTCCTTGTTATCAGGGTACCCTTTTTTTAGTTAAGATCACTCTCCCACATTCCATTCACTTCCTTTCTCTGCTAATAAAAAGACAAGTTCTGCAACAGGATGGCAGAATGGAAGGAGATCAGCTTGTAGGAGCTGATCCTATGTGCCTTCTCAATTCGTGCAAGAATTTGGTTGAAACTAAGTAACGTTGTCTGTGGTTCTTTTTATATAGGTTGAGAAAATACCTATCACTTGCCTACCTTAATTAAAACCCTCTTGATGCAAGAAGAACTTAAAGAAAAAAACATCTTCAAAGGCCAGTTTTCCTCGCACTGTTTTTCATGAGACACAGGTGGGTGGAAGCAACCTTTGTTTAATGACTGGAAAAAACACCAGATCTGGATAGTCCTCATGTTTTCCTTTTTTACTGGCATGACAGGAAGGTCCTACTGGAGATGTTGTTTAAGCACCACCAGGGATGATGCTACATCGTAATTAGGGGAACTTTTTTCTTCAGTGGAATGGAGCTTCGGGTTGAGTGGAGAAAAACTGTGGACAGCTATGAGATGCAGCCTTGTCAGTGATTGATGAGTTGGTGTTAAAGCAGAACAATACTGCAGTTAACAAAGCCTGTCTCAGTACTATCTCTAGCAGAAAAATTCCTGGACCATCCTACATGGGCTTTCTGATCTAAATCCTACACTTTTTATACTTACAGGAAGTATCACCCAGCACTTTAGTATTTTACCAGTTAAAAACAACAGGTTACTTGATCAACACTTTTGCTGATAACCTGTTCAAATAGGTTATTTAGGCATTATCTTTATGTTTCTGTGCAAATTTTGATATTTTTTGTGCAATTCTTTTAGTTCAGCCTTATTTGGCCTACAAATGTATATGATCTCTTTCGTCAAACAGATTTTAGTCAGTTGAATTATTCTATTAGTTGCAGACGTATGGCTTGGTACAACTTCTTCACTTCAGGGAAGAAAAGCACAGCGCTCCCCTCCGGCACGCCTGGTGGCCAGTCACGCGTTGGAATAGTGAGGGCTGCTATGGCAACTGGTGAGCATTGATCGATACTGTTAAGTACTCTTTATGAATGTGTGATATATTTGCAATGTGGACAGGGAGTGGAATGGGTCTGCTCTGCTCTGACTATTGGTGAAGGTTTGGTGTTGAATGACTGACTGGCTGCAGTGCTGAGGAAGTGAGAGAAGCTAATGGCTGCTCTCCCTGCTGGCTCTGCAGAGCGTTGTCACCAGAAAAGTCTTAACAACACAGAACAACAGTCACTGGGTTTATCACTAGATGTTCTGAAAAAAGTCACCAGAGGAGTTTGAGAAATTGATAAATATAGCGACAAAGTGGACAAGTTGACCACAGTAGTTCTTTGATCCTGATCACAGCCCCACTCTCCCTCTCTGCTTATCCCCACATTGTGTCACTTGACTCCGCCCACTATGCTGGAATTTTTCTAAATTTGCCTGAAGCAAGGTTTGGCTTTCAGAGATTAGTTACACCTTAGGGAGTGAAGGGAGAAATAATTGGTATTACAAATATGCTTTTACAATTGATCACTTACAAATACATGTTTATTTTTTATTGGCATTAAGTTGACTAAAAACCTTCCTAGTCATTGGAAATACAACATTCCTGCATCAAATATGACTAATTCAACACCAAACCATCCAAATAAGCACAACTGCATTGTGTATGGTGGTCAGCCTCTTTTCCTTTGTTACTGCAAAGCAAAAGCAATTCTTTTCTTGCAGTAGAAGAGAAACTAAAGCAGCAGGGGGGGGGGATTTAGTAAAGGCTTACAAACAAAGTAGCAGTCAGACAAAGAGGCAAACAGAAAAACCTCAGACAGCTGGGAGGCTTGCTGATCAATTATTTAGCTCATCACTTGGGTTTCCTGGAATGGTTGTCTCATATGAGTGTGGTCAGGGAGGTTGTGTGGAGCCCAGTGTTCACCGAACCATGAACCATATTAAAGACATGCTCTGTTTATTTGTGAATTGATGAACACGTAGATGTTGGTGTATCTATCTTATTACTTTAGGAAACAGCAAAACAAATGGAATCAACATGATTACAGATTCCTGGTTACACAACTTTTTTTATTTGATTAAAAAACTTAAAGAACACCCTCGATTTTTGTGTTTTAACTTATTTGTGTTAACTTTACACTCTTTTTTATTTAAAAATAGCAAAATTTTTAACAAAATCCCAATTTTCCAGAACAAATAAATATGCCCACTGACGATAATAAATAATTTAAATTACTTTTGTTCTTTTTTCCTTGAATTGTCAGAGAATTTATTCATACATTTTTAAAATATCTCTTGAAGTTATGCAGAGCCAATGTTCCAGCTAAACAGTTAGGAATAGGCTGATTTGGTGCTGCAGTTAAGCTATTTTCAAAATCGTTCAATGTTCACATTTATATTACAGAAAAGGAAAATGAGCTTTAGAGACCCTTTTGAGCTTTCAATCAAGGTCCAAGAGGCAGTCAGGTACCAGAGTAGCATGACTCATTAAATTTTAAAATGAGATTTAGCAAAAGGACACTCAGGCAGGAAGGATGTCTTTACTTTTCTTAATTCTACAACAGATGTAGGCTTGTGCATTTGAACAGGCACAAGTCTGCTATTGATTTGTGAGAGCGGTCAGGCAAAGTGCTCTATAGTAATCCAGTCTGCATGAGACAGAGTCATGCATAAGCTTGTAAGACTTGACTGAGCAGGGTTCTGTCTGACCTGGAGGGCCTGGAGGGCTCACTAAACTGATGAGATGCAGTTTTAGTCAGGACGGTGAAGAGCATTGAGATGCTTGGGACATCCAGAACAAAGCCCAACTGAAACAGCCCAATTTGCTCTTCATTTATCTTCCTGGAGCCTGAGCATTTCAAAACAAAGTAATTCTCATTGACTGTTCAGTTGAGTTAAAAGGGAGAATCTGCAAGCAGATGGTAGATTTTAGGCTGTCTGCTGTCTCACAATAAAGCAGCATTCAGAAAGGCAACTGAAAGATGAAACATGAAGTGATAGAAAGGTGATTTGTAAACTCTTTTATTAATTTCTATAACTGTTACTACAAATATTCTTTTTGGTAAACAGTGAGCAGCTTGATTGAATACCAGCAACAGTCTTAATTTGACTTTAATTAAATAAGGATTGCATTACCAATAAAACTAATGTCATTCAAATGACTTAGTTTTGTTGGTACATATACATATATATATATATATCGTCAATCTCAAGTTGTGATAGCAGCCAGATATAATCTGTTGTTGTAGATCTTATTTCCTAATAACAGGAAACTGTTTTTCCCTCAATGTGCAGTTTAACTTTGTGTGTTTTGTGTATCCTCGTCTCCTGTAGTTAATTTTCATATGAATCCCATCCTGAAAATATTAACCTAAGAAGGAATGCAAAAAATTATAATTTTGATAAAATGAAAAAATGCTAATCACCTAATTTACTGCAAGCAGTATAATTTCAATTCATTGCTTTTAATGAAGCAACACAAAAATACAACTGCCCAGGGCTACTTTGTTTGTCTTCTACATGTCCCCTACTTCCCCAGAACTGCACATGACTGAGAACATGAGCTCACCAGACACTTTATTCTGGTACACTTGTTTAATAACTTGTTAACAGAAATAGTAACTCCACTTGCCAATTCCACAACAGCAACTCAATGGTGTTAGACATGTAGAAATATTGAATCGACTTATAGAAGTTCAAAACGACCATCAGCACCAACATGTTACATATTTTGGTATCGATCTGATACGAAGCAAATTCAGGGCCCGTATTGCCAATACCAATACTTTTATTGACATTTTAAATATCATCAATCTAAATTAATAAATTGGAGTCTGTGGTCAGAGAGGATCTCATTTGGTATGCGGTGATGCTTGAAGACATTTGAGAAGAAGACTCTGGCTGTTTCAGAGGCTGAGGAGAGTTTGAGGGTGATGAAATGGCAGGCTTTAGAAAACCTGTCAATGATAGCTAGAACAACAGTCTCACTTTAAGAAGCAGGGAGACCAGTGACGATGTCAAGCGAGATGTGGGACCAGGGTTGCCTAGGAACAGAAAGAGGCTGAAGTAATCCTGCAGGAGGGTGCTGAAAGTGCTGTCCTCAATACGGACAGTGTAGGCCAAGATAAAGTCTACGGTATTCTTGTGAGGGATGGTCACCAGAAATAACGACGAAGGACTCCCATAGTCCGGCTCTCCCCAGGTTGACATGAGTACCGAGAAGAGTGAGCCCACTGGAGAACTTTGGATGTGACTTTTACGGGACAAAATGATGGTTGAGAAGACCATCTCCAGAGTCTGGTTAATGCTCAGTAGCTCTTTGAGTTTCTCAAGACCTCAGGTGAAACTTCCCACAGTACAAGATGGTGGAAGAATGAGTTAAGAAGTTTCTTCAACTTCATCAGGAGAGTACTGTCAGGAAAGTGTATCTGGTTTTATGTTTCTGGAACCTGGATGGTAAGTGATGTTAAGATTCAACCTGGAGAAAAAAAATTGTCCAACAACATGTCTAGGGTTGAGTCTTTTTTCATTTTCATAAAAGGAACATGTAGCCAATGTCCCCATTTTTCTGGGGACAGTTTTATGGCCAGAAATTACTGGTCACCGATATTATAATTTCTCTCTTGGAAGGTGAAACGTTTAGAAAAGAATGCACATGGGTATAGTTTATTATCCTCTGAGGACCTTTGGGAGATAACTACTCCAATATCAGTGTCTGAAGCATCAACCTCAAGGATTAATAGAGTCAGGACCTGGGTGAAAGAGAATAGGAACCTGTGAGAATCTTTGTTTGAGTTCAGTGACAACTTGATTGGCATCAGAGGTCTAAGCAAATGTTTTCATGATGGAGGTGAGAACTGTAAGTGGAGAGGCAAGGTTGCTAAAGTTACTGATTAACTGCCGGTAAGTTTGCAAACCCAAGGAAGCATTGGAGTTGCTTCATGGAGTTCAGAACTGGCCACTCAAGGACTGCTCAGACCTTTCCTAGATTGATCTTTACCTGGCCACCCTCAAAGATGAAACCTAGGTTATGGAATATACATGGAAGTCACGCTTTTAGGCCTTTACTAAAAGACAATTCTCCATTAGTTTTTGCAGGACATTTTCTAACATGGACCTTTATTCTCCTAGATCTTAAGGAGAAAATTAAGATGTCATCCAAGTAAACAAAGACAAACCATAATAAATACAGTGACGAAACGACAAACAGTGCTGGCATTCATCAGGTGTCAAGTGAGTGCGGTTTATTTGCATGCGCTCATGTTGAGGAGGAGAAGTATAATGGGGCTGAAGTGACAGAGTGGGATCCTGAGTTAACCTGACTGGCTAAGATCAGGTAACTTTCTGCCTGTTTCTTTCTGAGTCTGTTGTCTAAACAAATGGCAAGATCGATAAATTCATCTATATCCCTTAATTCATGTGTACAGGCAAGTTCATCCATTATGTTTTCGTTGAGAATTTTGGAAGGCCTTTAAGGGCTGGTTGATTTCACCCTGAGTCTACTGCCAGGGTGCAAAACTCAATGGGGAATCCAGCCACCGATTTGTTACTGTTTCAAATTCCAGAGTCTTTTAGCTATCTCTTTCACACAAACATGTGGATTAAATGATTGTTTGAATAAGCCAATGAACTTAGTGTAAGAAACATGATAAATGGATTACTTGTAAACCATGGCTTCTGTCCAGCTCAGAGCCTTTTCGCTGAGGAGTCAAAGCTGCTGATGAAGAAAGGATACAAAAGGTAAGTTTCCGGAAGAAACGCTTTAGGCGTCCACTAAACGCTGTTGTGAATGGTAGTTAGCAATCTTTGTCTTTGAAAATCCACTCATTTAAATACTGCTCCTTAACGAGGTCGAATGAACACCAGCTGGAAGCTGCACCTGACAATCACACCCTGCAGAGGAGGAAGGTGAGAGGACCCCAACAAAACAGCACAAAGGTCTCATGAATTCAAAACATTAGTGTTCAAAGATAAATAGAAGATGGCTTGATGCTGCCATATTGAAGATCTAATGACATATTTTAGTGTTAATTTTAGTAGGATGACCCACCCTCTTCTTTGACAAAATGACTCGCCTGTTAAGCAGACGTTCTTCTCTCTCTGCATGTAAATCAGCGAACACATTTCCAACTGACATCACTTCCTACATTTGTCTTTTTATGACAGTTAAACCTCCTCTATCAGACAGAGGATATTTTCCCTTCTAATTAGCTCTTTCAAATGATATCATTTGTTAGATAATTTTCACCCTGAATCTAATTTTAAACTTCATTGCAAAGGATTCAAATGGGTGTAATAAATATTAGAATAAAATAATTTCAAGTCCCCTTGCCAATTACTTATGTCTCTATAAAACTAGTAGAGTGTGTTACGCTGGCAATTAGGATTTCATTAAAATCTATAAATGGAGTTTCATTTATATTGGATTAATTATCAGAGACATCTTTATTCTCTGTCTCCAGGGCATTCTAGCAATGACATGTGATTTCACACACATACACACTTATCTCCCTTCCAAAGGTGGTCTGTTTACACCATCAAAACCAAACTCCATTGAGCCAAGTCTGTATCAGCTCCATGTACTCCTTGGAAGACCAGCTGCACCTTGCTGGATGAAACAGAAAGAAAAGCTGTAAATGCACTGTAAGGTCTTTGAATTCAGCCATACACACAAAAACATGGGCACATATCTTTCAAAGACAGCTGGTTTTGAAAATGCACCGGCCAAAATCTATAGTGGGTATTAAGTATATAAAAATGTTTTGTGATTCTTTTAATTTGCAACAAAATAGGTCTGAACATTCTTAAACACTGTTGATTTCATCATACAATATATCTGTTATAAAAATGAGAACCTGACGGAGACTAGCAGTCTGTTTTCTGAAGATGAAAAAAGTTTAACCTGGGTGCTGATGCCTAAAGACTTGTGTGGATTCGCCTTTTGGATGTATTTTACTTCAATCAATTCAGCTGTCCTTTGGATACATATAAAGGTCATTTACTGTTAGTAATTCAAAGTGTTAAATGTCATTCTGTCATGAAGTTATGACGATAGGTGTCAGACTGACAAGGAGCTGTTCTCACTTCATCACCAAACGAACCATCCATGTATTCACAAACACTCACTTACCACATTGACCTTCAATCACTATAAGACAAACTATATGTTAAAAAGTGCATAATATTCGCCAATAAAAAGGCCTTATTATAAGTTGAAAGTCCAAAACATGACAAAATGAGACTTTGATGTGGAATAGTGTTTACATTAGTACACACTTTCTGCTTTTTGACTCCCTGGTTCTGTCTCTTGAACTCAGAACAATACTGCAAATTGTCAGAGGCCCAGGTTGGTCTCACATCGCTAGCTTTACTCTGGCTAGGAGGGATGACTTGATGTGGTGATCCCTGCAGAGAGAAGACCAAAAGAAGAAGCAGACCTTCTTTCATGTACTAACATTCTTTGTTCTCAATTTAAGTATATGTCTAGTTCTGCTCCTCCTACCAATACTTAGGCTTCTGCTCCCACTTTCAAATCTCAGAAATGAAAGCATTTGCATGGACTCTTTTCAGAAATTACACTTTCCAGTCAAATAGAGTTTTGTCATTCGGATGTCATCTTTTAGCTTTGCACATGGAAATCCTCTCAGAAAATGTGGGTTCAAAAATGTTAGTGCCAGTTGATACCCTGCTGTAAGGCTGGAAAGTGTAGGAAGGTTTAGCTGCTGCTTGGAGGACGGGCATTTATTCACATGACAAATATGGTAATCTCTGTAATACGCTAAAGGGAGAATTAGGTGCCAAGGAGACTGATTCCTTCTTGTCTGCCTCTCTACATTAAAACGATTTGGGAGAGTCTATACATGTGAGTGCACAGGTTTAAACATACAATGTGTTGCAAATGTTCAGTTTGTTTCCCTTTTAGTAAAAATGTAACTAACTTTAAATCAATATGTGGTAGATCTACTAATAGCTAACTGTTTCATTAAATGCAAAAAGTAACACTTCAAAAAATATTACTTTATATATATATACTCAAAAAAATATAAAAATTAAAACATGACTATCATTTGTCATTTTCAACTTTTTAATAGAAAAATAAACTTAAGGACAGTTTATTGAATTAGGTGTTTTAAGGTTGGGACATTGCATTAAGAAATTCCACATCTTTCAATTTAAATAGAAGCTGTTTATGTTCATTATTTCTGAGTCACTGACTGAGAACACCAACACTCAGATTGATATTTTTCATTCATTGCTCTGTAATTAGGATGATATCTATAGAACAAATATCCAAGTAGACTGAAAATGTTTGGCTTTTGGCTCCTGATCATGAATCACTCAGATTTATTATTGAATATCATTAGGTACTCATCAATAGCTACCGATACAAAGAAAAGGCCATTATTTCCCAACACCGATATTGTTTATTCATTTGATCCAATCCATCACAAGGGTACAACCTAAAATTTTGAAGAAATATGCAAAAATATGGCATTAATTTACTTGTAGATATGACATGTTTGATTGTGTTCAATTGGAGTTTTTGTCTTGCTGTGTTTTCCCTTTTCTTCAGTGAAATCTGCTAATAAGCACTAGTGGTATTTTATTATTCCTTATATCAAAGGTACTTTTGCCTCCAGGAAGGATAATTATTAGTTCACATCTACAACCTCTGCAGGTGATCTGTAATTGATCTCATATTTAAGCTAAGAACAACTTAAAAATCTAATTACCCATATGTTAGTTCTTTCTTCTAGTAGAATAGCTTTTATAGTTCATTTATTTCGGGCCTGGGGCTCTGGGGATAGTCATTAAAACAATCACATGAATTTAATCTTGAAGCTTGTTGCCAGTTTCAAGATCAAGATGATTATTTATAGCTTTTATTCTCTAAGTTGTACATCTGGCTTGACCAAAGACAAGCCAGACAACCACAGCTTTGACACCAAACAACGTGAAAAGCTAATTGAGACTTGGTGTCTCAAATTAACTAGTGATGGACAACAGTGAACAATGAAACCCGGTGGACTTATTTGATTGTGCTGGGGTAGAAAATGACAAAGAAATCAAATGAACTAATCAGACAAATGTTTTTACACGTGTGGCTGAGAGAAGCAAGAAAGTTTAGGGGAAGAGAATACACAGAGGGAGCTGAACTAAGACTCACACAAAACTCCTGACAATAATAGAATAATTATTACTTTCTATTGAGCATTTACCAAATATTTATACCAACTAAAACGTGTGCAAGGAACTAAACAAGAATAAACTAGAAAACTAAACACAAAGCAATGAGCTGATATGGTAACACTCTAAACAATAATGAATCCAGAAAAAAACTAAACATGGCAAGATCTAAAAAATAAACCAAAAGGAAATGATTAAAACATGAAGGAAGCCAAAACACAAACATCCAAAAATTGCTACATGATGTGTATAAAATGTAAAGTTCTTTAGCACTTTATATAGTTTACTTTTTCTTGTTTGACAGAGTCATCTTCACAATACATAGTCTGCTGTTCTTTGTAATATGACATGCATGCAGATTTTCTAACTATTTAATCTGTTACAGATTTCTTTCAATCTGCCCAGTTTAAGACATGAAGCAGCATGGAAAATGTCATGACAAGACTTTGCTAAACCCTGCTTTCTGGAATCCCATGGTTGGCACAGGCCTGGAGGGGGAATATAAAGCCCTTTCCTTACTGGAGGCTTGCTAACAGAGATCTACTCCAGAATAAAATCCTCCTCTTTAAGGAAAATGAACAATGAAAACTGGACTGAGCTTAGTTGGTGAGCACTAATCTCAAGAGATTAGTTTGACTATCATTTTCAGGAGCAGGTTGCCAATCTTTTTTTATGACTACCAAGTAATAGCATCAGCAAAAATAATAATACTGTTGTTCTGAAATCCCTTCTTTATTGGTACCAAGCAAAGCAAACACACACACACACACACGCCTGCATACAGTGAGATGTGAGATTACTTTAATCCATAATCTGGTATGACTCAAGCTTGTGTCACTAAAATGTCATTTGAGTGAATTAAGATGTATTTCTCAATTCAAAGGCTGGGAAGCAATTTTAGTAATTGCAGCAGTGGAACGGGACCTTTTCTCTGTTATTGTGGGGGTGAACATGTGTCTCCCACTGTGAGCTGCAGGGGCTTCAGGTCAGGCAATCAAGACAATGGACCTGCCATTACTAATATTAATGAGCTCCACTTAGAGACCAGATTTTTCCAGGCATATAAAAAAGGATAGAAACAAAACACACACATACAGTACATACTCTTAGCATGGCTGAAACATCTGTTTTTTTTTCTTCTTTAGTTTGTGATCAAATAGAAAATGAAAACAGCTTTACAAAAACCTTCTTCTAAAATAAATGACTTTAATTTTTCCTGGGTTGGTACCAGTAGGGTTGGTACAAAGACACATGTGAACATGTGGAACACTGGGCCCAGTTCATAGGAATGATTGTTACATTATTTTATTGTTACATTAGTTTATTGTTTTACTTGTCCTGTCCTGGCATGCCACAGTAGTGAGGAGAGAGACGAAGGGGCAACAGAAGACCCCTCCATAATTTGCTTGACGTCGTGGGCAGGTGTGGGCCTCTATGCATTTGCCATTGTAAAATGTTGCTGTGGATCACCTTCCCTCCTCCGAAAAATAAAGTTTCTCATGATTAAAACGTCTAGTTGGTTCAAATTCAGTTACATTGAAAAGTGAAATTTTAATCTCAAAAGGAAATCAGATGCTGTGATCCTGAGAAAGCCTGTGACTGAAGATATTTTTTGCTGAATTATAATGAAGACGTCTTCTGCACTGAAGAGTCATTCTTTGCACACCTGCTTCATCTCTAGAGTATCCAGACCAGTTTATGGAACAGAACCAGACTTCTTCATCAGCTGGTTGACTTGTTTTTACTCCCTGGCTCTGATGCTGCTATCTCAACAGATGATGGCAGAAAAGATTACGCTCTCCACAACAGATTTATATATGAATATCTGCAGCATCTTGTTGCAAACAATGAATGACCTAATTGGAATTTTAATCAGTCTGTCAGGTAGTTATTGATTCAGGCAATTGTTAAGCCTCTACTTCTGTGTTCTGAAGTTTCTGGCAAAGTAAATCAGACTGAATTGTGATAAAGGGACTGAAGCTATCCACAATCCTGACAGTGCTCCCTGCTTTCTCCAGATGATGGTGTATTGTCAATTAAACAGAATAAATTGTTGTTGATTTCAGGACCTGGACCTGGACCAGGTCAGAAACATTAGATTCCTGGGGATACAGATCACTCACACTTTGAGCTGGTCCCTTCAAAACTCTGGTCTGGTAAAGAAAGCTCAGCAACATCTGCACTTTTTACATCGGATGAGAAGATCAAGCCTCTTCCCTCCATCCTCACCACTTTCTACAGAGGAACAATAGAGTATACTGGCCAGCAGTTAGGAGCATCTAACACCTCTGACTGACAAAGTGTAGAGAGAGTGGTGAGGACAGCTGAGAGAATCATCAGGACTGAGCTTCCTTCCATCCTTCACACCTTTCACAGTAGCTGCCTGTCCGGGGCTCAGACAATTATAAAAGACCCTTTTGCCCTCAGCATGGTTTGTTCTCCCTGCTGCCCTCGGGGAAAAGGTTCAGCAGCTTCAAAAGCACAACAACCAGATCCCACAACAGCTTCATCCCTCATGTCATAAGGATACCAAACTCCTATTAAGCTTTTCATTTTATATATGTATATTGGCACTTTTTAGTATTACTTTCTTGTTTTATTTTATTATTGGAGCCTTTCAATGAAATTTCACTCAAATGTACAATTAAATGACAACCAAGTCTGTCTACGTCTATGTGTTTGTTGAAGCTGGTGTATGATGGTGTCTTCAGCTCCAACATATCAGTGATAAGCAAACTACAGGCGGTCCTAAGAGGTTCTTGCTCACTTTCTTGGGCAAGCCTAAACGAGTGTCTCCACCATCAAGCCAACAGATCTATAACCGTTGGTATCTGATGGCTTAGTTTTGTTTGCAGCACAAGAAGCTTCTCCTGGGTCCAGGTTAAGGTTGAAGACGTGTTGCTGGCCACACAGACATTCAGGACTGAGGCTAACACTATTTGATCCTGCTGCTTTGTTCTGATTTCGTCACTTAACACCTAAAGAAAGACAAGTGAAAGGGGGAGATGGAAGGAGCAGCAACTCCTAATTTTGTTGAGGATGGTAATGGAACAGCAGTAAGATCCATGACCAGGGACGAGGGCAGAACAGAAAAATGCTGCTTGTTCTTAACTGAATATGCTTAGATCAATGGCTCTGCCCAGACTTCTATCTAATCCTTCCTCTGCTTGCCTTAAATTTCTGCCTAACCACAAAAATAATAGTTCTGGTAATAACAATAATAATAAAATTAATAAAGTTTGTTTTGAGTGAATACTAATAACATTAGCTGTAGGGCAAGATATTAGCCAAGTGTTGTTTTCCCCACTGAGCTACCAAAAATAAAGGGTAAAAAAACAGATGGAACATGCGTCGACATATGGTTAGACTTCTGGTCACACACAAGCATGCGATTGCAAATAGCAATGCTTGTGCGTATGTCCTTTCTGTTGTAGGGTTGCAAAGTGGGCACAAACACTCAGAAACATCCCATCTGATCCTCTGGTTACCTAATCCACCATTATCATAATGAAAACCCTTCTAATAGAATCACAAGAGCCTCTTCCTGACTGGATCAGGAATGGATGGCAGATTAATAAAGAAAAATATGAAGAGGAGTAGAAGAGGATGTGTGCAATTTAAACCAAAATTGATTGCTGGGCTTATTTGGGTCACTTGAAATGATAAATCTGCTAATCATGGATCACAGTCTGGAAATGTCCTCAGACTTTGTTTAATATTACCAAGGTTGACACCATAACATCACAATAATCCTTGATTTGAGTACAAAATGATAAAATGAATTGATACCTGAGCTCTTGTTTTCATAAGACATTTTAGCCAGTTGACTGCGTTAAACCATCATTTCTATTTTTAAAATTTGTTTTTTATTGGTCTGATCTAATATGCTAATTTAAAATGTCATATTTTCATCACATGAGTGAAAAAATCATCATGATTTACTGAAATAAAGGGTTTCATACCTGTAGATATTCTATATATTGTGTTTCACTTTATGATAAAATTCCTTAAATAACTGGGCTTTTCAGTGATACTCTAATTTTTGAATGGATCTGTATATTCGCGATCACAAAACCATAAACAGTAGCATTCTATCTGACAAGGTTCATGAAAGTATAAAGAATGTTGAACTACATGTGCTTTTTTGTGCAGTAGCAGTTGTAGACATTTTTCTCTATGTTTCACGTTTTAAAAATCCATGAATTTTATTTATTTTATTTGAATAACTTGTATTATTAAATGTTTGGACATGAGGGAACTCTATGATAGGATCTTTTTGAGCTGAGAGATTATCTTTGGAGTTTAATCTGCAGATTTATGAAACTAATCTTGAGCTGCAGCTTTAAATGCGAGAGGCCATGAATGACAACTTAATGCTGTAGATCCCCATTTCATTTACATCATGACATGAAATATTTAATGCTATCAGGATAAGCCCTGAGATGATTTTGATTACTATTTACATTGGTGAATAAATATTTGTACTTTTTGTTTTTAGTAATGCTGATTTATGAAAAGTAAATAAAGTTCTGCACACAAACCAAAAAACCTCTAAGGGACTTCAATGAACAAATGAATGTTTACTGAGAACAAGAAGAACAATGCTTTGAGCTGTCACTGTAACTCATTATATTAAAGTGATCCAGGATTAGTTGAACGTGTTGCCCTAAATATGTTGTAATTTTCTTATTAACCAAAAAAATGCTGTTTGTGATACGCCAAAACTCATAATTACTTCAAAAATATATATGTTTTGTTTCATGTTTCATTGATGGAGGTCACCATTCTTAAACCTGCTGGGTTGATGACGTCATTAGGTCCATTCTGTACTGGAATCTACAGAGATACAGGAAGACTAACTTTACCTGAGTTGTTGTTTATCATATTGATAGGTGAATCTGGATCGATCTGACGTGACTAAGACCTGACCCTAAACAGCTGTTATCAGACAGAACACAGAGCTAAATCAGTCCTTTAGCTCTGTGTTTACATTGTGATGACGTTGTTTCATTAGGAAGCTGAAGGCAGCAGCAGCAGCAAACACCAGCTCCTTCGGCCAACTCTGTTCTCTTCCTCCGTTTGGTCCTCCTCATCTTCATCACCACTTATGATTTTTACATTCCCATCAATTTCAATGAGCTACAGTTCCAATTAAAAAAGCTTAATAACGTTACTCATCACTGTTTTGGCTGGACAGAATCAGCGCAGTTGGACCTTTTAGACATCATTTACCCAGAATGCATTGCAGCATAAACAACATGATGACATTCGTGTGATAATACTTTATTAAAATTTATAAAAACTAAACAACCCACAGTATTATTACTATACTGTAGGGCTGAAATGATTCCTCGAATGATTCGAGTACCTCGATTATTAAAATTCCTCGAGGAAAATTTATCTGCCTCGAAGCTTTGTTAATTTATGTTTTATTATTTAGCGCACCGTGTTCCGGCGGGTTATTACTTGCGTTGCGTGGCGCTCTCACTTCCGCCTGCGTTGTTGAGGAAAGCTAAGTGTTAGCAGCATAATGTCCAGTTTTCAAGTTCGGTCTGGGAGGATTTTATTGATTGATGATAATGTCCAGCTCTTTGTCGTTTTTCGGGGGACCAATAAGCATCCTTAAAATGACTGGTGCGATGCCTGGAGTACGGCAGCTTTTCTCCTCCCGGAGCTGCTGCCTCGTGGCGGTTCAGAGCGAACAGCGGAAGAGCGCTGCAGGTGTAATTATACAAGTAAGCAGATAGACTGAACACTACGTTCGGCTGCGCATCAGAAAATTAACATAAGTGTAGCTTTACGGACGAACCGGAAAATTTATTTTATATCATCTTGGTCTCAACAAATGGGTGGCGGAGCTCATCGTGGCGGCACATAGCTGGTAGATAAGTTTCTGTGTGTGACGAACAAAGGTGTCAAATCCCGTTGCTAACATAAACACAGAAGCTATAAATGGCTCGGCAAGGTGAGAGTTCATCTATTAAATTGACAGGAGATGAATACATAAAGGAAAAGCTGGAGTATAGACATTTTTATAAGCGTATTTGTGAGCCTGCCTCTTTATTATTAAATTGAATATGATTTCAAATTTTTGTATAACTTTTCTTCAGGGTAAGTTGGAAAGTGAGCTGCTATTGTTAATTGTTAATTTTCTAAACAACAGAAAAGTTATTGTTAGGGAAGCTCATCTGTGAAAAATTCTACTGATGTTGATATGTGATAGTAATACTGCTGTTATGTTAGATTTACCAATGTTTTACTTTATCTTTTTTTAATCCGATTACTTGATTAATTGTAAGAATAATCGATAGATTACTCGATTACTAAAATATTTGTTTACAACAGCCCTACTTTACTGTTTTCACATCTAAAATAAATACGTCTCAAATGAAGTCGATAGTTACAACTAATCAAGTCCTGAAAAATCACAGAAAATTTAAACAAAATGAAGCCATGAAACATCTTAAACAATATTTTTACTACTAGCAGATGAGAGGTGAATCTGTTTTTGTAAACATTGTATATTTTTACTTATGAGTCACACACCTCATGAGGTGTAGGTTTTTAAACATTAGCAAAACTCATAGGCTGCAAATCTTCCGCTCCTCCTTCCATGTTCTGGGTCCATACCTGACAGTCATTGGTTAAGAGTTGTGGTATACCTTGGACAGGTGGAATCCAGAAGATTCTCTCAGTTTCAAGTCTCATTTTGTGTCTTAAATTGTGTGAAGCCTGCTAGGTTTGGACTGGGACCAGCGTAGTATTGTCCATCCATCCGTCTGCCTGTCTATCTACTGTGTCTATGTTGTGAAGAGAGAATTGCTCAATCATAGTCCAACTCTCTCTATAATTGTGCTGAGCTCATTGAAATTTCTGAAAGAGAACCTGTTTCATCACAGATTTAGAACATTGGAGAAGAAAAAACAATGAAAAACCAGAGGAGCAATACATGAAAAAAATTTTGATGAATTAAAAAGTCAAACAAAAATGCTAAACTTTCCATATTATCAGACTAATCTATGGTGCACTTAAAGAACAGTTTGACTGTACACAGTCTAGATGTACTTGTAGCAGCTTACACATATTTTGGGGGCTATATTTAGTGCTCTCAGATTTTCCCATCATGTCTTTCTTTGGTTTTGTGTTGGAATGGCTTTTTGGAGTTCAAAGTCAAAATTCTACATCAATTAATATCCTTGGTTGCTATGTGTAAATTAATTGTCTAATAAACTAAAGAAAATGAACTATGAAATGAACTAAGAAGGTTCCAGAGATTTAAAAGTAGAAAGATGGCACAAATGAAACCAAGTGAAGCAGAGTGTGACAAAGCAGAGGAAAATGACTTACTCCTCAAAATTTTATTTTCTACAATGTAAATTGACAGCTAACCAGCAAAGTGACTTACTGAAGACTTTTTCTTCACTTAGTTAAGAAGGAAAGCATAATTTTATACATTCCCAAAGAAACATTCCACAGGAGAATAGTAAAATAATATTATAAAGATTAACAGCATGTATAACAGGTATTGAGTATGCTTTTTCAGTTAAAATATTTCTAATGGGACAACAGACAAGAAATTCACACCAGATGTCGGCAACATCCCAAGTAATTACACACAAAAGAAAAAAAAATCAAAGGGAGTTACTCTACAAATCCCTCTCCTGTGCGAGATGGAGCTGTCAAGGAGGCTCCATAAGTGCTTTTGGTGAAACGTATGCTGAAATAGAAAGGGCTTTGCAGGTGTCAGCCACCGACAACTAAGAGGCCAGGAGGCCGCTGTGCTATGTAACAACCCTCAGGAGCTGAAGACCGGCCTCATGGCCATACTTTGGGACTCTGTGCTGCACCAATTCCAGCTGACAAAAAACAGTTTACAATATAGAGATATGGACCTGATAAGTGATAGTGATGATGAATCAGTTGCGAACGCTTCCAGAACCACCTCTTGAAGTGAACGATAGGAGCCAGCTCCTCACTGAGGGCCAACGGCTCAGTGAGGAGCCGAGAACAACGGCTCTTACAATGAAACTGCTGTGTTTGCGCTACAAACACAGCAGCCAGCGAGAACACCTTAAGAGGTATAGAGAGTCAGAGAGACACAGAGGAAGTGAGAGAGAGAGAGAGAGAAATACACATCTCCTTACTTTTTTTCCTTTAGCTGCTCAGCTCTCACTCTTTAAGTGGCTCCGCTGAGTGCAGTCAGCTCTGATAATGGCAGCACTTGTATTTAATTAGCATGGCAGATAATGACACATGTGATTGGCCGCATATGATTGTGGCCAATCACATGACAAGATATAGGATTTTACCATTATGTGAAAACAGAGAGGGGGACAGACAGGATGGACAGGTGAGTCCATCCCTCAGTTAATAAACAAAAACTCATAAACAAAACTGACACCTGTAAGCATCTGCCTGAAGATTATAGATGTTATATAATAATAAATTATTATTATGAATTTGGTTTTTTTTAGATTTGTTTGCAGTATTTTAATAATATGTTTTTGTTAAAATTGAAAAGTTTGATTAATATATCACACAAAAGTAAGAATGTCTCCTTTTGTAACAGAACAAATACATATAATTTAAAAGTATAAAGCTTCTCACATATATAGAATGGGAACAGTGAATGCAAAAGAATTTATATAATACATTATATGCCAAATTTGTATTAGTATATGGGACATTGGATGATAATAAATTAAGAACCGTTTGGGATCTCACTGAAAAGAGCCGTGTCCCTCTTGGAGTGTCTGGACTCTAATGTAGAATCAGTAAGAGGGTAACTTCCTGACTTTGAGACATCTGCCCAGACCATCACAGAGGTGGCAGGTCTGGAAATCTGAGAACAATTGTGAGAGTAAAACAAGAACCTTTGACAATCGGACAGTTGAGAATGAAGTCATTCTCACTGGGAGTAAAACATTCCAAGTTTAGACATTCAATGTCATTATTGACAGTTTGCTATCAGGACCGAGGAAATGGCTGGAGGCACACAGACATTAATGATCATTTTGGTTTCCTATTTGACATGGACTGTGCAGACACTGAGCTCTTCAAATGGGTCAATGCTCTCTCATCTTCATATCAAACTATCTTGAATAATTCATTGTCTGATGGGCTGATCCAATATAGGTCTTTTGTCAGTACTGAGTAAAATAAAACACCTGCACATGTGATGCAGATTGTGGTGAAGAACGGTATCCAGACAACATTTCCCAACATTGCTGTTGCTCAGACTTTTTCTCACATTGCCTGTAATCTACTGTGAGGGAGAGAGGACCTTTCCACAACTAAACAGAATCAGAAACAAACTCAGAGCAACTATGGGTCAGAAAAGGCTTTCGCCAGTGCCGGATACTGATTTGGATTTCCAAAATCAATTCGACTCGCAAGGACCCAATTTGATTCGATTTATGACTCAATTTGATGGAGGATATTTTCACTCAGGAAATATTTGGACATTTTCTGTGGGTGGAACAATGTAAACATAAAGAGATTCATTTGCCAATTTAGAACACAAAAGTCTAACATTGGAGTAATTAATTTCCAAAAAAATGAAAGTAGCCTATTTGAGATTACTTTGGCTTCAAACGGGATGAAGAGGCAAACCACAGGATGTAACCAAAGTCATTTGCTACTTGTGCACTTTCACCAAAGAGCTCAACCACAACAAAGTTGCATGAGCGTTCACCATTCAGCTAATTACACTATGCAATAACCAGGTGCTGCAGCTCCATCAAAAACTTTAAAGAAGCTTTTCACCAACAGAAATACAGCTATAAAGAAAAAAAAAAACTTGAATATCTCGCAAAGGAAAGTGCATAAAATAGCAAGAAAATATACATAAATGAACAACTTCTGGATCGCTGATAATTTAACCCTTGTGCAATCCTAATATTCTGTTTTACGAGTCAAAAATGACCCACCCTACCAAAACCCTAAAATAAAGCAAATTAATTCAATTTTAAATCCAAAACCTATTTTGCATGATAAAACAATCTGTTATTTAGCAGTTCAACTCAATTTAATTAATTTTTTATCATGTATTTTTTGTTACACTATACAAAAGAACGATCAACAGTATTACACCCTTTTTTTTTTTACCACAAGCCAAGTCTCATAACAGTTTTCTTGTACAATGTAAAAGTTTATTATTGTAATTATATAAATGTGAAGTTATTACTTCAGAATTAATTATACTGAAAGGCAAAAGAAGTCAACAATTTGGAACTTCTTTCTCAACAGTTCATTCTTTTAGATTTTTTAGGAAGTGAATTATAAAAACACTTCTCGTAAGACAAAAAAATATTGCTTGATTTTGTGAACAATTTTCAACATCAGCTTTTATATTGATGTTGAACAACTTCAACATCTGTGTGGAGAGGGTCCCAGTGTTCAGGGTTCTGGGCATGGAGTTGGAGGACAAGCTAACCTGGAGCACCAACACCAAGGAGCTGTTGAAGAAGGCACAGCAGAGACTGTACTTTCTGAGAATACTCAAGAAGAACCGTCTCCCCTCAGACCTGCTGCAGGCCTTCTATCACTTGCTCCATAGAGAGTGTGCTCATGTACAGTCTGTGTGTCTGGTACGGCAGTAGCACATCTGTGGACAAGAAGGTTGAGGGTTGTTAGGGCAGCAGAGAGAACCATAGGCTGCCCCCTCTCCACTATGGAACAGATTTACACTTCCAGGCTCCATAAGAAAGTTTTGGACATTTTAAATGACTCTTCACACCCTGGCCATGGTCTCTTCCAGCTGCTGCCATCAGGCAAGAGATACAGAGCAATAAAAACCAGGACAAATCGCCTAAAAACACAGCAATGATTATGATTGTTTAATAATTGTTGGTGATTTCAACATTCATGTTGACAACCCCCAAGACAGAGGGGCAAAAAAGCTCGCTAATATTTTAGAGACTTTTGGTCTAACACAACATGTCAAACAAGCAACACACACTAAAGGACACACATTGGACCTGGTTATCAGGGTGTGAATATTTCCAATGTCTCTGTAACTGATGTCACCCTGTCGGATCACTTCCCTGTTATTTTTGAAAGTTCTTTATCTTTTAACCCACTTGGACAAACAGCAACCATCACAAAACGTTCTCTCACTGAAAACACAGCAGAAACTTTTAATCAAATCTACTCTTCTTCCTCACCCTTAAGCTGTAATGATGTAGATAAGTTGGTAAATGATTTTCAGTCTAAAGGTTCAGATATTATTGATTCCATCGCCCCAATTAAAATGAAGGTTGTGTCTGGTAAAAAGAAATCTCCATGGAGAAATGCACAAACAGATCTGCAAGACAACTCTGCCGTAGGGCAGAACGAAAATGGCGTAAAACTCAACTTCACATTCATTGTGACATCTATAAAGAAAGACTACGTAACTATCATTTAACACTAAAACATGCAAGAGAGGCTTTCTTTGCAGATGTCATAAACAAAAACATTAACAATGCTCAAGCTCTATTTGCAACAGTTGACAGAATCACAAACCCTCCTGTGACGTTACCGCCTGAATTCCAATGTAATGCTGCCTGCAACCAGTTTTCCAGCTTCTTTTCAGAGAAAATTCAAAAAATCAGAGCATTAATCTGTACATCCACTATAAAGTCAGTACCAATGCTGTGCCCAAACAAAACAAATACAGGAAAAATGACCCAATTTCAACTACTTAATTATAAAACCCTACAGGAAATTATAAGTCAACTAAGCTCCAGTTCCTGCTGTCTGGATGTTTTACCCACACATTTCTTTAAGAAAGTCCTGCCTGTTATTGCTGCTGATCTGATCCAAATAGTAAACTCATCGCTCTCATCAGGCGTTTTCCCCCAGGCTCTGAAAACAGCAGTAATCAAACCACTTATAAAAAAGAACAATCTGGACAAATCACTAATGCAGAATTACAGGCTGATCTCCAACCTCCCATTCATCAGCAAAGTTATTGAAAAAGCTGTGTGTAAACAATTAACTAGCTTCCTAACTATAACCAACCTCTTTGACTCCTTCCAGTCTGGTTTTCGTGCTCACCACAGCACAGAGACCGCCCTCGTAAAAGTGTTCAATGACATCCATATAAATACGGACTGTGGCAGAACCACAGTGCTGGTTCTGTTGGACCTCAGTGCAGCGTTTGACACTGTTGACCATGACATATTACTGAATCGACTGGAGAGTTGGGTCGGACTCTCCGGTCCAGTGCTTAACTGGTTTGAATCCTACATAAAGAACAGGGATTTCTTTGTTTCAATTGAAAACTTTTCATCAAAGAGGTCAAAGGTCACATGTGGGGTACCCCAAGGTTCAATCCTAGGACCCCTTTTATTCAATATTTATATGCTCCCACTAGCTCAGGTTATAACAGGAAATAATATTAGCTACCATAACTATGCAGATGACACACAGCTCTACATTACGATGTCACCAGGTGACTCAGAACCCATCCAATCACTGAACAGATGCTTAGAACAGATAAATGTGTGGATGTGCCAAAACTTTCTCCAGCTGAACAGAAACAAAACTGAAGTTATTATTTTTGGACCTAAAGAGGAACGATCTAGAGTCAATGCACAGCTTCAGTTATTACAACTAAAAACCAGCGATCAGGCCGAAACCTAGCAGTAGTGATGGACTCTGACCTGAACCTCCAGAGCCACATAAAGGCAGTTACAAAGTCGGCCTTCTATCACCTGAAGAACATTTCCAGAATTAAAGGACTAATGTCTCAGCCAGATCTAGAGAAACTCATCCATGCGTTCATCTTCAGTCGTATTGATTATTGCAACAGCGTCTTCACGGGTCTGTCCAACAAATCAATCAAACAGCTGCAGCTGATCCAGAATGCTGCTGCTGGCGTTCTCACTAAAACCAGGAAGATAGAGCACATAACACCAGTTTTAAAGTCCCTCCACTGGCTCCCTGTAGCTCAAAGAATAGACTTTAAAATACTGTTGTTAGTTTATAAATCACTGAACGGCTCAGCACCACAATACATTAAAGATCTGCTTTTATTGTATCAACCTTCCAGACCTCTCAGGCCTTCCGGTTCTGGTCTGCTCTGCATCCCCAGGACCAGAACCAAACGAGGAGAAGCAGCTTTCAGCATTTATGCACCACAAATTTGGAACAAACTTCCAGAAAACTGTAAAACAGCTGAAACACTGACTTCTTTTAAATCTCAACTGAAAACCCACCTGTTTAGAATTGCATTTGAAATGTAATCAATTACAAATTTATTGATGTAACTTGACTTAATGATTGATTCTATATTGCATTCTGATTCTCTGTTTGTAATGATGTAAAGCACTTTGAAATGTCTTGCTGCTGAAATGTGCTATACAAATAAAATTTGATTGATTGATTGATTGATAAAAAACAGTTTTTACCCGATGGCAATCATGGCACTAAATTCAAAGGCATAAGAACTTCTGCTCTTGACATCACTTTGTTATAAATGTAAATTCTGTTGCGACACCTCCAGGCACTGCAACCACCTTCTGATGTCTAAGTTTATTTCTCATTTTGTACTATTCATTTTGGTATATTACGTATATACACATAACCTGCATCTTAACTCGAGTCGAGCAAATCTCAATCTCGTTGTAATCTGTTGATGACAATGACAAGTAAATCTTATCTTATCTTAACATCTTCAGCAAAATAATTTGTTCAAAATAAAATGTTGAACATCTTATGCTGAAGATCCCATGAACAGTATGTGCACATGTGTAACGTAGCACCTGTTGGGCTGTGAAAGTCCAAACGTACTCATGGCTTCAGCAAAGAACTAACCAGGAATACTCAGATTCAGCATAACTTCATCCTCTATTCCTAATCAATTTTTATTATGTCTGAGATTGTTTTCTGTTGTTTTGGGAGCTTAATGTGAGAGGTTAGCTGCTGATTGAGAGTGCAGGTGCAGGTAAAATGCAAGTTCAATTTGTACATCAATCTAGTTTCTTTGATATGTGTATGCGTGTGTGCATGTGTGTGTGTGTGTCGGGGGGGGGGGGTGCAAGTGTGCTTCTGGGCGTGGGGTGGTGTGTGTGGCCCTTGAACTCTTTTCCTGGTGTTTAAATGCTTTTATAATTCATGGGTCCAAAATGACCCATAATACAATCCTTGTACCATAGTTGTGTACAGCCCACATGGAAATATAAAAAAAAACAAAGAATCACTTTTTCTAATAACGGGGTCAATTTAGGAAAAGTCATAAAATTTCAAGTCGGAAAAAGATAGTTTAGGGTATTTTTTCTATAGCTAAACATGGTAATGGGTCACTTTTGACACGCAAGACAACACAAGGGTTAATCACATTTTTCCATGGGCTGCCTCTTTTGTTATTACTGTAGCGGTTAGAGGGTGCTGTTATGTTGTTATGTGTTTTTCCCATGAGGCTTAGCGGCAGAGAAGAGAGCGAACCGTGAGCGAAAAGGCTATCTGTTCGAATGAAAAGACCTGTGTGTTCCGCCATTAAAGTTGTGAATGTTCTGGCTAACCGACCCTGTGTGTGTTTTCATTGAGCCCTCAACAGAGGTTACATTGGTGTCAGAAGTGGGATAGCTGAAAATGACATCGTTACAGAACATTGAACGGCTGCTAGCCGAACTGGAAGAAGAACTCGCTTTCACAGAGGAGCAGCCTGGCTCGGAAAGACGGAAAGGAAGAAGCAAATTGCCTCTGGATGACTTGGTGGGGACGGCAGGCGGCGGAGCAAAGCGCGAGGAACACTCGAGCCAGCAGCAGCCGACCGGATGGAGCGAGCGCTGTCCGTGGGCGGCCTTTGTCGAGGCTGGTAGGTGCCCGTCCCTGCTTCCCCGCCTACCATCGGAAGGCAAGAGTCGGAGGAGAGGATTGCTTGGGAGGAGGTTCCCCGACGGCGTCACCTTCCAACTCTACCCAAGCTCCCGCGTTATAATGGGGAGACAGCACTGGATGGTTACCTTGTCCAGGTGGAGATGGCTGCTGAACTGGGTGGCTGGTCCCCAGAGGAGACAGCGCTTCAAGTCGCCTTGAGCTTAGAGGGGGGTGCCCTACAAGTACTGGCTGACCTACGTCCAGAAGAACGCCGCAGTTGGCCGTTGATCCAGGAAGCTCTTCGGAGGCGTTTTGGCAGGAGGATTTATGCCGAGCATGCAAGGGAACAGCTGATTAATCGCCGGCGCCTGGATAGTGAGTCCCTAGGCTCTTATGCAGCTGACATTCTGCTACAAACTCGACAAGGTTACCCTGATCTGGAGAAAGCAATACAGGAGAAACTTGCTCTCCAAGCCTTCATTAGGGGACTTCGGCCAGCCAGACTTCGTGAACATATCTGTGTCCACTCTCATAACAGCTGGGCTGGAGGAGGCAGAGAGGGTAGAGCCTATTCTAAGCGTCAAGAATACTGCTCCAGGGGTAAGGCTGTATGCAAACCAAGCTTGTACTGAGAGTGATGACGAGGATAACCTGAGACAAGCAACAGCTGTCCAACCGCGAGCACCATCCGGGGGTCGGCGACGAAGAAGACCAGAGTGCTACCGTTGTGGAGAGCTGGGGCATCTGGCTCGTGATTGTCCAGCACCAGCTCCACGTAAAGGAGACTTACAGCCTCCTTTAAACTGATTGGGGGTGGTACTGGAGGGGGCCTGCCACCACCAGAATACACCCCTACTACTGAAAATGCAATGCGGTTGGGGCGACTAGGCAGCCCACATGGACTATATGTGAACATTACGCTAAATGGTGTTGCCCTCTGTGCTCTGATAGACACTGGCTCCACGGCCTCCTTGGTTCGACCGGGCATACTGCCTGGGACAGAGGCACCAAGTCCTAGAGGATGGTCCCTAACTAAGAAATACATCACCACGGCCACTGGGGAGCGCTCAAGGATGAAAGGCTGGCGGGTCCTTGATGTGGAGGTGGAGGGTCAGAAAAGTCAACACATGTTTTGGCTGGCGAAAATCCAGGACCCCTGTATTATTGGACTGGACTTGCTGGCGGCGTGGGGGGGCATAATAGATGTTACTTCAGCCACGCTCCGAGTGGGCCACAAAGCCGTTCAACTTCACTCCCAACGTCAAGAGAAGGTGCAACAGGTTAATGCACCAACACTAGCAGAAGACCGCAACAGGGCTCCACAAAGACCACTGGATGACTTGGTGGGGACGGAGGAGGCACATGCAGAACTGCCATCAGAGGAGACAAGGCAGGCTGTACGGGAGCTGTGCCTGCGAAGCTGTGGAGGACTGGATCAGGAGCAGAGTGAACGGTTACAGGACCTGCTGGAGGCCTACATTGACATTTTTGCTGCTAAGGATGAGGAGTGTACTCGCACTAATCTGGTACAGCACGACATCGACACTGGAGAAACGAGACCCATCCGTCTACGGCCCCACCGTCTGTCTTTTTCAAGGCGGGCTGTGGCAGAGAAGAAGATCGAAGAGATGCTAAAGGCTGATGTCATAGAGCCCTCCAATAGTCCCTGGGCCGCACCGGTAGTGCTGGTGGGAAAGAAAGACAAAGACTGGCGGTTCTGTGTTGACTACCGACGACTGAATGAAAACACCCGCAAGGACTCCTACCCCCTCCCACGCATTGACGATACGCTGGACTACATTGCTGGGTCCAGTTGGTTCAGTTCCCTCGACCTTCGCAGCGGTTATTGGCAAGTGGAACTGTCTCCAGAAGCTCACCCAAAGACAGCATTCACCATTGGGCAGGGACTGTGGCAATTTAAGGTGATGCCTTTTGGTCTCTGCAATGCCCCAGCTACCTTTGAACGCCTTAGCTCTGCTTTACTGACCGCTGTGTTAGAATAGCAGTGGAAGCTAATCCACCAGAGTGATCAATTGTTAATAATAAACATAATACTGTAACAGACTGAATGTTCTGTTCTTGTGTGGAAAATGTTTTTTATGTTGAATCCTGAAATATGTAGTGGCATTGTTGTCAGTTTCTATGGCAACGAGTCTACATGTACCATAGCTGACAGTGAGTGAGAACAAAGTGGCTTTGAGTTGTTCAATGGTTTTTCTGGGATATGTTTCCCTTTATTGTGCCGCGCTGCACTAAAGTAATATCATCATATTATTTAGTTAATGAATTGTTCCACTATGGCAGCACAGCTATGTAAAAAAATAGTCTTTTTTCCCTGCAGCGTTTTGCACATGCGCAACATTTCTGAACGTAAGCAATAACATGCAGAGTGTCCATATTGTTTTGCCGTATATGTTGAGTTCATGCTTTCCAAAGACCATGATGTCCCAGGGGTCAATTGAATGCCATTTAGGAAATGTATAAAACTACATTCCTTGTTTGTGACTAACTGTACAGAAAGATACCTTGGTGGTAGATTTAAACAGAGAGACACTGATGTGTTCACTACAGCTTTTTATTTAAGCCTGCAAAACAAAACAAGAAACCTACAAATGTGTTATGATAAGGAATATAACATAATAATAATAACTTTTATTATCCCTCAGAGGGAGATTTGGTTTTACCAGCATCAAAGCAACATGCAAGTTGAAGCATATGTTTACACAAAATAAAAATACAAATAAGAATTAATATTACTGTACAGAAAAAATTTACAGCATATTAAAATATTGTGCAGTTACTAAAATTAGAATAGGGTTATTTTAAATATGTACAAAATGCTCATGTAATATTTGTGCATATAAAACAAAAAACTATTTTTGAAGATGTGAAAAACACTGAAATGCAAATACACAAGTATGTGTTACATTTAGCCTTGAAAAATAATGTCACCTTCCTCTCTGAATACCTGGTGCTAAGTAGCTAAAGTTGGCAAAGAAGTGTAATGTTTTATAACTTAAATGAATATAATATGCCATGTAAACCAATTCGGGTTTACTCACATTTTTGATAACCCTCTATCCTTATAGCATTGTTTACAGCTCAATATGCTGCTTTAGCTTGGATAGAAAGGGGGTCTGCCTTGCTAACAGCAAATAATTGCAAAAACAAGTGCGTGGTAATACTGGCAGGCAGCCCATTACATTGTAAACTGGCAATGTTATTACCAAAAAACAATAGCAGCACAGCCTTGGTATTCAACAGAGAAAATGTGCGAAATGAGGAAATGTGCCAATAAATACACACAATGACAGAAATGACCATTCAGACTTTTCTATTTATTGTTAACTATTAACCTGCAATAAACATATTTTTTTCTCTGTGAACATGGCTTATTATATTACCATAGTTATCCCCAATTACTGGCACAAGTGGAATTTTTTATGAGGCACACTCACACTCATGCCACATACACTTGCATACACACACAAGGAGATGAGGTGTGCTGCTTTTTTTCATGGTTGTGTGGAGAGGAGAGCCAATTAGCGAGCATCCAGATGCTATTTAGCTAATCTCTGCTCTTGAGAGCCTACACATAAACAGGCATATTAATGCAAAAAACCAAGCGCCCACAGAGCATAAATTAGAAACATTCAATCTACAAACACATGCATTTTATGTATATGTGTAGCAAGTGTGTAACATGTTTATATTTCATCCAAATCATTGTCCATGTACATTTGTTTTTCTTGGTTTACATATTGTATTTTATTTTGGTGGAGAGGCTTTAATTGTCTTATTTCCTGTTGCCGTGTCACGTCTTGTGTGTTCCCACTACCCTCCTCAGTTCACGCCGAGCTGCACTGGGGAGATTTGAGTGTGCAGAGCTGTCTTCGGTTTATGCGTTAGATGTCCTAAAACTTAATTTTGCTAAACTCACAGCTTGTTTTATATTGTTGTTAAGCTGTTTTTATATTCGGCAAAGCGCTGATTTCTCAAACAATGTATGAAAGTGTCAAAGCAACAATACCTATCTTTTTGATGAGGGTATAATATTACAACATGTTGTAAAGCTCAAAAAAGTCAGTTTTATATGATACTGCCCTTTACACTTAAACCCATTTCCAAAAAGTGTTAAAAGCCCTGATAGTGTGTGCTGATCTACAAAACCCTCTATAGTCACTGAAGTTTCAATAAAATCTGTCACCTGACTGCAGAGCTATCAAGTTTAACAGATGTTATGTTAATGTGTTCCAGCAATCAGTAAGTCTGATTGACAGAGGCCCATCTTTTTGAAGACACGTTATGCATTACAATTTTCATGGTTAAGCTTGCCTTGGAATTAACAATATTCCAGAGTATTAGCCTTAGCTAACTGGAGGATAAACTGCACACACTGAGAAAGCAGGATGTGACAGAATGTGAATGTATGAGAACAGCACATTTTCACAGGGAATGTTATAAAAATTAATTTTATTTTTATTTATGAAAAACAAAAATCGCTGCTTTCTTCTATCAAAAGGTAATTGCAAGCATTAAAAGGTGGTGTGTGTTGTTTTAAGTTGTCTGTTTAAGATGTTGCAGTTTGTCAGATTTGTAGTTGTGGTTAAGACTGTTGTTCCTATAGAAGGTGAGGGTCTGTAGGTTTTCTTCTTCCTCTTTAGCTTCCGTGAATTCATTCCTGGTAAGTTCATTTATTTTTCTAATCTGCTGTCAGAGCAGGTGTCTACAGAGACAGTTCACTTTGGAGTTTAGACAGTAAAAACACTGACAGAAAAAAGTATACTTGCCACAATTCTAAAAGCAATTAGTGGTTTTAAAATCCTGGGCTCCACAGACTTTATATAGTCAGCACCTTTTTGAAAACAAATTATGTTTGCAAGCATCTTGCCTTAAAATATAATTATTTTTCTCAAAATATCCTGGACAAAAACTGTTTGTGCTTCTGCACCTTTTTAAACTCAATTCAGTGGCATTGGCATGTGTGAGGTGTTCTTGTAGCTCCTTTCTTTAAGCGTGATTTGATTGGCATGGGATTTAAATAGCTAATATTTATGAGTCAAAATGTTCTATTAAAGCAGTGTTCCATAAAACCAAAAAAATTGATTTAAGACCATGTAGAAAATAAGTGAATGCATAAAGTAACAAGTTGAATGCTACCACTACTATTACTACTACCACAACAATTACTGCTTGCTTCTACTAAGATTACTACTACTAACATTAATAAGAATAACATATCGACTGACTTTTTTTCCAAATATGTTTTTATTTAACCAGGATTGTTTTCTTGCTGATTATTTTGTAAGTCTGAATTTTACAGTATTCTTACAGTAATTTTTTACAGTAATTTTACAGTAACCTATTTTACAGTGGGTTTTGAGATAACATTCTATAATGTCTATAACATTTTGTGTGTAGCAAGAGCCTTTCTAGGAAATGCCCAAAGCCCTCTTTTAAACCTCCAGCAGAATCTGGCTCAGTGTGAGCGACCATCTTCCAGAACCAACTCGGGCTTCCAGAACACAGAGGATATGTAAAGCACTGAAGCGCTGATACAGGAGTACTTTTTGTGTTAAGGAACGCTAAAGTGTCAAAAGTAGCAGCTCCTTTAGTGGTTTCATCGACGGGGGAAAGACATCTAAGTGTGTTCAGCACAGTGCATTAACAGAATGAATTGATTGATTTTCACTGGATTCTGATATTTTAACTAGCAGAATGAAAAAAAGAAAACTATTGAATGTTGTTGTTTCTCATACTCAGGTCAACAGCATGACAGTCCACAAAGTGAGGACAGGTCTTCTTCACATTCCTCCTCAGGCTGGGTTAGAGTTTGAAAACCTTCACTCAGACTGGTCTGGGTGACCACAGCTAAAGTCACAAAACAATAGGCTTGATTCTCAGATGTTGTAATGAATCACATGCAGTGCCTGCATTAAAGTGTTTTCCAAAAGGGGCTAAAGACTAAATATTCCACTTTTTGTTGTTCCAAGATTCCCTGGAGCCTACTTTTTGGTCTGTGATTCATCACTTCATGTGACTGTAAATACCCCAAAGAAAGGCTCTATCTGAGAGACACTGAAGCACAAATAATTATCTCCCCAGAGAAAGCTGCAGTCAGTGTATGTGTGTGAACATACACAACAGACTCCCCTGCCTGCAGAGATGTCTGACTTCATGACTCTACTTGTATACACATGTACATTCTTTGTGTGTGCTCTTTTAATTTGTAATCACCCAGTGTATCATGTTTTCTGTGTGCACGTAGCAAAGCCTTCTGTCAGTGTTTTCCCTTAAGTGACATCATTGGTACCGCATTTTCCGGACTATAAAGCGCACCTCACTACAAGCCGCACCCATAAAGTCTTTTTAAAAAAAAACTGGAAACATATAATCTGCACTGAGCTATAAGCCGCTGGTATCTCCGTCGCTCTCGGTTTTCCACAAGGACGCAACTATATGATTAATAAATCTGCTATTAAGGACGCAGCCCTGCGTCTATAACGCCAAACCATGGATTTGTTCACGCCGAGCTTACTTACAGCGGCTATCGATCTGTTTTGCCAGATCGAAAGTCTTCAACTTAAAAGCTGAATCATATGAACTTCTTTGTGTGGTTTCCATGATGAGGGGGTATGAGTTTGAAAACATTTCTCCGTCGTGCCTGTTGCTAGTTGTGCTTGTTCTAAATGAAAATCATCACTTTCTTCAATTTTGACTTCCAATGATTCACTCTGTGCTAAAGAGCCCCCTGGTGGTTGAAGAAAAATACACAGAAAAGCTCCACCGGGCTATGAGCCTTATGGTTCAAAGCGTGGGAAAAAAGTAGCGGCTTATAGTCCAAAAAATACAGTACTCATTTCATTCATCACTAGAAACAGAAGCTAAGCATGCAGCAGAGTGAATGCACACATCAGCAACCACACAAGTACATTCTAAAATGTGTTTTACAGACTGAAGCACGGATTTCTTAGAGATTGTGCAGTATTATGTATTATTTCTAATGTATTATTTCATTCTGTCAGATCACTCTGACAGAATGTTTGATCAACTAATGTCACTGTAAAGGTATTTATTTTAAGAGTTTTTAAGAAACTCTTAAAAATAATCATTTTACCATAAAATATTATTTTTATAAAAGGAAAAGTAGTTAATCTGTTGCTGCATTTTTATATTCCAAATAATCTTCAGTTGGTTTCTTGCATGTGTATTGTTTTCTTTATTTGAAAAAAAAAATAGATTTGAAACTGAAAGCAAAGATTTGAAACTAAAAATGGATGCAAAACTGAAAGAACGTCAAAAATTACTTTTCAGATTTGATGTCTTTTTTCTGTTTCATATATTTTTTGTGAAGCTTCATTCTTTTAACCGTGTTTTGGTGTGGGAGTGGGGCCTCAGATGACGGCGTGTGAAATCATGACTGACAGCTCACTACAACAGCTGGAATATATATTCCCAGACTGCTACTGCTCCCATCTCACGGCTCTAATTAGTATGGCTTCCTCTTCTAATGCAGACGGCAGTAATAACATAAAGGCTGGTTGTCATTTCACAGACAAACTGAGAAAGAAAACAACCACATTCACTATCAATACTTGAGCAGCTTAGTATTGATAGTTGCACATTGGCTGGCCACTAGATTAGTCCATGACACAAACTGGGTCAGTTAGCCCAAACAAGGAGCGGATGAAGGTGGGGGGACAGGACCTCCCTGCATATTGCCCCAGACAAAATGTCAAACAAGTGACACCAGAAGGGCTGAAATCTTTGACATTGAAAAAATAGATGAGCCAAAGTCCCCTAGTCCTTATAGCATTTAACACAGAGTGTGGAAACATTCTTATATATATTTTTATAATTTAGCTGGAGAAAAGTGCCATCTATACACTGACTTAAATTGGATCAAATTATGGCTACCATTATGACTATATTCTGAAACTGAATCTTTCCTTTGGCAGGGATTAATTTATGTTTATTTATTTGTTTCTTAATGCAGAGATTCAAGACCACACAAGAAAATGTGGCTCCTCCCGTCAGGCATTGACCTTTCTCCCAGTGATGCAGGGGTTAATTCAGGTGTGTAATTCCTTAAGGCAAAACACATGGCAACAGTGTAGATGTGTCGCTTTTCCTTCCACTCTGTACCTTTTTAAACAAATGTTCATTGTTCACAGTCCAATGGCTATTTATTTTTAAGTAACTTCACATCAATTCACATGATACTAATGGTCATATGTACAGTCATATAGATAGATAGATAGATAGATAGATAGATAGATAGATAGATAGATAGATAGATAGATAGATAGATAGCATTTATTGTCATTGAACAGGATTCAACGAAATTTCTATTGCAACTCCCGTGCAAAAAGTCAAATATATACAATAAATAAAATAAACAAACACACAATAATAATAATAACAATATATACAACTAAATTAACTAAAGGCACTCAACCACACCAAAGAAGTAGCAGCAGGTCCAATTATGGCAAAGTACAGATGATGTGACAGTGCAAAGTGCAGAACAATATGGCTGTGTGGGGGTGGGGGATATGTATGTGTGACTGCGAGGTTATGATATGTGTGGGAGGGGGGGGGGCGGCAGGGAGTAATGGCTCCCACGGCTGTGGGGAAGAAACTGTTTCTCAGTCTATTTGTTGTAGTCCGTATATTCCTGTACCGCTTGCCTGATGGCAGCGGCACAAACAGTCTGTGGCCCGGGTGGCTGGAATCCATCGCTATGGATCCAGCTCTCTTCTTGACCCGGTCTGTGTAAATGGAGTCCAGGTCTGGGAGGGGGCATCCCACAATGCCTTGTGCTGTTCTCACCACCCGTGTCAGTTGTTTCCTCTCCAATGCTGTGCAGCTACCATACCACACAGTCATGTTGAGGCAGAGGATGCTCTCGATCATCGCCCTGTAAAAGTTCACGAGCAGCCGTGAGGAAAGTCCAGCCCGTCTCAGTTTCCTGAGGAAGAAGAGCCTTTGTTGTGCTTTCTTCACCAGGTGGTATGTTGTCTTGATATGACACCAAATATAGACTTTTATGTTTCAGTTGTTCTGAACATTATAGCTGTATATATACAGTATATAAAAAGTTATGTCAAAGACAGAATCAATAAATAAACACTTGAGTTACATTTTAAAGGGATCGTTTGTGGTACTGATAATTTAGAATATGTGCTATACAAGTTCAAGAAATTTGTGTGAATATACAAAAAGGAAAACATATCAGAAGCTTAAGGCTCATGTGAAACTTGAGTGTATCATCAAGGTTTTCACTCTTGATACACGACTTACTTTGAAAAGTGTAAACAATCACATGAAGCTACATTCTTTACTATGTTATGTCAACAACCAAAAAATTTAAACAGAAACTTGCCGCAGCCATTGACCTCTTCTTGACTCATGCCAGAACCAATCTGTGTCTGATTGCTGGTGCTCAGCAGAACATTTGCCAGCAGTCTGAGTAAGTTTGGCTTTTGCCAACTGCTACCACAGCAATCAAGAACACAATCAAATAATCTTTAAAAATTGTAAGATGAGGATAGACAAACAACCAGACATTTAACAATAATTGAGACTTTCTTTTTTTAATTAATCAGTGTACCTTCACTATTAGAATTATTAAGCTGTATGGTGCAGATGGCAGTGCAGTGTTGGCTTTTTCCCCAACATTGCCCACTGCTGGTCAGCTAGCTAAAACACACAGGTTAAAAACACAAAATGTAATGGTTTTGCTAATCCAGTTCAGTGTAATTCAGTTTATTTACAAAGAGTCAATTCAGAAACAGTTTTGTAAATAAATGCTGATGCTTTTGGCCAGCAGTGTCTGTGCAAAATGACACAGACATTGTCATTTGTGTCATTTTAATGCAAAGGAGCATGGAAACTTGAGCAACTCTCTAAAGTAGTACTATAGCAGTAAACTGAAGACTGTGCAGCAGGTCACATACTGAATGTTCTTCAAACATGTGTCACGTTCACTGCAGAAAGCACATCTTACAAGAAAATGTGGAATTTAATTAAAATCTAATGAATATCTAACTGGTTTAAAGTAACAAGTCTTTTAAACAGAACTACAAAAACATGTTGGAAAGAACAAACAAATACTGTCAGCACAGAGCAGAACTGTTTGTGCTAATGTAAAGAAAGTCTTTACATTAGCACACGTTTTTTCATTTTTTCTTTCATCTTCATCCACACTACTATGTACCGAACACTTCAGTTGCAATCTCTTTCACAGTAACCTGTTCAGGAAACCTACAACTCTAACACTTCTCCACGTCTCCACCTCTGCTCTTATCCCTTTAAACTCTCTCTCAACTTCAGCCTCACCAAATCTCTGCAGAAAACCTTCTTTAAAACATCAGAGCAGCTACTCAGTGTCCTCCTCCCCCCACTCTCCTCTGCATCCATGAACTGAAAAATAAAACCTTCAGCTTTTGTTCATATTTAAAATTTCAAAAGAGCTTTTTCACTTTGACCGTGATGTATCACTGCACTCACCCCCACAGAGCAAGCTTAATGTGCACTTAGTATGCAGGCCAGGTCCTCATTAAAATGCTAAGTGTGTACTGGGAATGAGAGAAAGAGAGAAAGAGCGAGAGAGAGAAAGTTTGTTGGGCCATAAACTTGGAACTGTGATTTGCTCCAGCAAGCGTTAAGCAAAATGGAGTAAGACACTTCCACATTCTCTGTTGGTTTGTCTCTAGAAAATCATGTCTCCTTCTTGGAGAATGCAGCAAAGCATTTCATGATCTGGCTTGAATTGGAGCAGAACACAACATAGCAGCACATGGATGGCTTCTGAATAATGTAACTTGGAACAGAGAAGCAATGTCACACCTTTAGCAATGGATAATCTTCATTCGTCTCCCTTTTTGTGGCCCACCCCACAGACATGCACACACATGCACCCCCCCCCACACACACACACACCCACACACACACACACACACACAGACCACACAATTTATTCTCTTTGTTATTTACTTATTTACCAAGAGCGATCCTTCCTTTTCAGGTCCCACAATGTTAAATATGCAGCAGAACGCTTTCATGCTCTTGTCCTCAAAGTGCACAGTGCTTAAATGTGATGTTAATAGAAAGAGAGTGGACCATTTAGTGAACACAAAGCATTTGCTTTGGTGATTTATTAAAACACAGAGCCTTCACAAAGAGATGCTATTCATTCAGTGTCTCGCTGCCTGTGCACTCATTGTTCAAAATCTATTAGAGCATATCAGTGAGCCGTAATGCTTCAACTGACATCTTCATTTAGTACCATTCACACATACTGTAGTTTATTCAGCCTCAGTTCTACATACAGTGCCCAATAAAAGTGCAACAGAGCACCACATTTGCATCAGTCTACCATTATGTTTTTGAACAAAATAAATGTGATTGCCTAATCTGAGAAATCAAAAGGGAAATAGTAACAAAGAGCTTCTGGTTTTATATTCTTATTGACCCAATCCTACTTTTGACATGTTTTAAAAAAGTAATTATTGTTCTTAATTACATAAAACATCATATTCATCCTTGTGTGGACGGAAAACAATGAATATAACAATAGATTATTATTGAAATACTGAGAATTATTGATAGGTCTAAATCCAACACAAATGACAAAGAGCAATTTGACCCTATTTACTCCTGCCACCAATCCTGTGCAGACAGCAGTAAATACAGTATCAAAAGCATTCAAAATGTTTTGTAGATAATTTCAAAGAGATCTAAGACACTTAAAACCTTAGTTTTAAACTCTGAAGCACAATAAAAGACCAACATTTGACTTGTGGTGACTTCCCTTAAGAAGCAGAGTTACTTATAGGTTGTTGAAATAAATGTGTTTCATAAATAGCATTGTTAAAATCAGACCATGCTAATTGCTAGTTTAAAAAGAATAAACAGCTACTGAAGGGAATATTTCTAAGATAGAATGCACTTGAGACCAGAAATACATATGCAGGTCTTCTGGGATAATTTTGATATGTATAACAGTACATTTATTAAAAACCAATGTGCAATAAGCAAAAGTTCAATTTGTTATTTTAAGAACAACTTCAGCTTTCACTGTGGAGCAGTTAATCTGTTACTGTTTTTCACACACACAAAAAAAAAAAACAGTTTAAAAGGAGAACAAACAAACAAACAAATAAACAAAAGAAAACATCCCACCTGAGCCATTTGTATGATAAAAATGATAAACACCCTTTTGGAATTCTAAAGGATGAAAAAAATAACGTTCCTTCAAATATCAGGATTATATTGATCAATGCATTACAGGATAAGTGAGTTTCTGCTTACTGTCAACTTTGCTCAGATTGTTTTTAAAGCTAACCATAGATTTAGTAACCATAAAGAATATAATAGACTCCTGTCAATGTTAACTCTGCTGTGCAACAGTGCCGTACATAGTAAAAGACTTTTATACAGTAAAAGTGAGTAGACCATCTAATGGCTGCTAGTGAGCAATCAGATGAGCATATAAAATTAGGGGCAGTTCTCTCCCTGGTTTAACACCTCTGAATCAAATGATGGCTTGTTAGAAAGCCTAAGAAGAACATTGACATGCTGAGAAGGTTGTTGGTACCACCAGGGGGAGAACTAAAATGTGCAGGATGCCGGCCCTCGAGGACCCACTTTGGGCGCCCCTGCCTTATGGTCATAACTACTCTAGTTGAGAGTTTAGTTCACATTAAGACCTCTGATCAGTCTGCTCTAATTGAACATCCTACTACGTCTTTGCCAGGTGGTCTTTGTGTGAGGAATTGTCTCAACGTTTCTGGTTGGCTCTCACGCAAAGTCATTCTCAAAAAATGAATCTGATCACAGTGTGTGTTCCACCTCTTTGTACGATTGAAGAGCTTGCTGTGTCACCTAATATTTTGTCACATTCACATTTCTGATGTTGGATTTTGGAGAATCACCAATCCCTCCAGAGTGACAGGATGGGATATTAAACAAATCAAATGAGACTCCAGATGTCTTTTCCCATGATTTGGATTTTGGATGCACAGATGAAGTGAAATGTCGCATGAAGTAGCATAATGAGACTCCATGTAAGCACTGAGCCAGACCTATTCATCCCCAAGACATCAAAGCAGTATGTCATCGCCTCCAGGACCTGTTGGAGACTGGTGTCATCAGAGAGTGAGTTTCCATTTTCATAACCTGTTGTTGTGGTCCCTAAGAAAAACAGTGACATACGTTTTTGAGCATGTGGCCATCAGCAAACTTCGCGTACTCGCCAAAGCAAACAAAACACTACAGCTTTCACATAAAGAAGTCAATTGGCACCAAACTTTGTATGAGTGATCCATGTTGGATGCACCACAATCCTATGTCATCCTTTTCTGATGTCAACTAAGCCCCACCCCCTAAGAACAGGAAATGACTTATTTTACTTGGAAAGCTCCCTTACTGACCTCTTGACCTAATCAATAAGATCTTGTGACAGAAAACAGATAACTAGTTGGTCTTACTTGCCTTAAAGCAAAAAGAGTTTTCAGTGGAGGACGTGGCAGTGGCAGCGTGGCAAAATCACACCATTGCCATACATTTGGGTCTAAATTCCACTTATTTCAGCTGAGTTAAACCAAATTGAGACACTATGACCTCACTATGACCAATTTTACTCTAACCCCCAACATTAATTCAGTCCAAAAGTAAGAGCATCAAATTATTTTAAAGCAAGATTATTGCTCATTAGAATTCACTTAAGGCTTAGGTAAATTATTTCATAATTAAAAGTGGCTCTTTGCAGAGATTGTCGTGTTCCGGGGTTCTTGGTTTCCCTTGTGGAGGTCTGCTTGCTGCTATTCACCATCTAGCCACCAGATGGCGCCAGCTTCACCTCTCTCTCTGGAGTGGGGTGTTGTCATCCGGCGCACCTGTGATCTATCTGCTCGTCAGGCAAGGTGTACAAGAGGAGCTGACTGCCAGCACTTCGACGCCTGAGTGTTAGCCAGTAACGGTGTCTTTCCTGAGAAGTCCTGGGTTCCCCCATCGTGACGCTGTGGAACCTACCCACTGGTTGCCCGAGTTTCCAGACTCACCTCCTCCGGCTATCGCAGTTCCCTCCTGGATGTCCCGACTGGCAGTCGTGTGGCTCCTCTGTCTCTGTCCTGCCAAAACCTACCTGTCCGTCCCCACCCCAACAACATTCCCTCGCCGCCTTCCGGATCTCAGTGGCCCAGCGCTGTTCCACCTGGATCATACGGAATCAAGAACCCCGAGTACGGCAGTTATCCCTCCAAACCTGCAAACTCCCACTCAACAAGTAAGATTGCTCCAATTCTCTGTCATCACTCCCGTCTCCTACACCCTGTGAACGCACCATCTCCTCGCTGTGTTCTTTATAGTGAGCCGACCACTCCGTGAGCCTTTTCCTTCCCCCTGGAAAGGACCCGCAATCTTCAGTACATTCTATTATTGCTGTTGTAATAAATTCACTTATTATATATATCGCTCTCCTGTGTCGTGTTCTGCATTTGGGCTGGAATTATATACTCATCATGACAGAACACTCAGGCCAGCAAACAAGCCCAGCAGATGCGATCAGGAGAACGTTGTCCGATCAACACACCCAGTTACAATCACATGAAACAGCTTTAAGAGAGCTTAGCTCACGACAAGTCGAAACTAACCGGCAGTTAGCTGAGATAATCAATTATCTCAAACCTTCCGCCTCTCAGATTCCTTCTCCAAATCCAGCCCCAGTTCCAGCTCCGGTCCAATTAGTTCAGCCCACGTTTTCCGAGGTTCGACCCCCGCTTCCTGAGAGATTTTCTGGGGACCTGAGCAGATGTAAAGGTTTCTTATTGCAATGTTCAATTATTTTCAACCACTCTCCCCAGAGTTTCCTTCAAGATGGCTCTAAGATCGCTTATGTTTTGTCCCTGTTATCTGGACGAGCTTTAGACTGGGCTCAGGCTCGATTTCCTTCCCCGGCAAATTATAACTGCTCGTTTGATGAGTTTTTGAAGGAGTTCCAACAAACTTTCAGTCAAGACTCCGACAAATCATTTAACTCACGCGAGCTCATGGGAATTAAGCAGGGTCAACGCACGGTAGCAGATTTCGCTATAGATTTTAGAATAAGAGCTGCAGCAACTGATTGGAATACAGCTGCATTAAAGAGCGTTTATTTTAACGCTCTTAACGAAACTCTAAAAGATGAATTAGCTACTTTAGATGAACCAGAGACCCTAGAAGATTTGATCAGTCTAACTATTCGCCTCGATAATAGGATCCGGTCCCGTACTAGGGAGAGAAGATATAGAGAACCGCCAGTTAAGACTCATGGAGGAGTTCAACCTGTTCCAGCGAGTTCTTCTCCGCAGGCTCCTCAGGATCCTGAGCCCATGCAGATGGGTCGGACACGTCTCACTCCTGAGGAGCGACAGAGACGTTTTTCCTCTCGGCTCTGCCTGTATTGCGGATCCCCAGGGCACTTCCTCGCCCAATGCCCAATCCGTTCAAACTCCCAGGTCCGCCAGTGGAAGTGAGGAGGCTGGCGGACCACTTGCAAAAGAAAGATTCTCCTCGCCTGTCACTACCTGCCACTTTGATCTGTAAAAATCAATCTGTCCCACTGTCTGCTCTTGTAGATTCAGGCTGTGAACAAAATCTTATTGATTGTACTTTAGTTCAACAAATGTCTATTGAGACTGAGCCACTCTCTGTCCCTCTTCGAGTCGCTGCCATTGATGGGAACACCCTACCCCGAATAACTCACCAGACCAAACCGTTACATCTCATTATTTCTGGAAATCATAGCGAACTCACCCCTTTTTTTGTTTTCCCCATGGCCAACTCTCCCATCATCCTTGGCTTTAAATGGCTCCAGCAGCATAATCCCCAAATCAACTGGACAGACAGACATGTCGAATCCTGGTCCACCTCCTGTCATTTATCTTGTCTCCGCTCAGCTGTTCCCCCAGGTCCACCACCAGCAGACCCGCAGGAGGCAGACCCGACCGATCTGTCGATCATCCCACCTGAATATCATGACCTAACTCCGGTCTTTAGTAAGTCCAAAGCTCTCTCATTACCCCCACATCGACCATACGATTGTGCCATAGACCTCCTCCCCGGTGCTCCGTTACCCTCAAGCCGTCTTTACAACATTTCCCGTCCAGAGAGAGAAACCATGGAGAAATATATTAAAGACTCTCTGGCAGCCGGCATAATCCGCCCCTCCTCCTCTCCTTTGGGAGCAGGATTCTTTTTCGTTGGCAAGAAAGACGGTTCCCTTAGGCCCTGTATCGATTACAGAGGGTTAAATAACATAACCGTTAAGAATAAATATCCCCTTCCTCTGTTATCCTCTGCCTTTGAACCTATTCATGGGGCAACAGTTTTTTCAAAACTTGACTTGAGAAATGCTTACCATTTACTCCGTATTAGACAGGGAGATGAATGGAAGACAGCATTTAAGACACCAATAGGTCACTTTGAGTACTTGGTGATGCCTTTTGGGTTGTCTAACGCTCCAGCCTTTTTCCAGGCCCTCGTAAATGACGTGTTGAGGGATTTTCTAAATGTTTTCGTGTTTGTTTATCTGGATGATATTTTGATCTACTCTAAGTCTCTAGATGATCACAAGCATCATGTTCGCCAGGTCCTGCAACGTCTTTTGGAAAACAAGTTATACATCAAGGCTGAGAAGTGTGAGTTCCACCAATCGTCAGTGTCGTTTCTTGGATTCATACTTGGGGGCGGACAGGTGAGACCCACGGAGGAAAAGATTCGAGCGGTATTGGAATGGCCGACTCCTCAAACCCGTAAACAACTCCAGCGCTTCCTGGGTTTTGCCAACTTCTATCGCCGATTCATTCGTAATTACAGTCAAACCGCCCTCCCGCTAACCGCTCTCACCTCTACCAAGATTCCATTCAGTTGGACCCCGGAGGCAGAGGCCGCCTTTACACAACTCAAAACCCTTTTTGCTAATGCTCCCATTCTCATTCAGCCAGACCCATCCAAACAGTTCATTGTCGAGGTCGACGCCTCGGACACCGGAGTGGGAGCCGTATTATCCCAGATCTCCCCCCAAGACAACAAGACTCATCCTTGTGCTTTCTTTTCCCGCAGATTATCTCCTCCTGAACGTAACTATGACGTAGGGGATCGGGAGCTTCTGGCCATCAAGTTGGCTCTGGAGGAATGGCGGCATTGGTTGGAGGGGGCTGAGCATCCAGTGCTGGTCTGGACCGATCACAAGAACCTCTCTTACCTGCAGTCAGCTAAGAGACTCAACCCCCGTCAATCACGTTGGTCACTATTCTTCTCCAGATTTAACCTCTCCATTTCCTACCGTCCAGGGTCTCGTAACATCAAGCCGGATGCCCTTTCCCGACTTCACTCGCCTGGGGATTCCGAGAAGGTTCCCGCCACTATCCTGCCCCCCAGCTGCACGGTTGCAGTGGTTACCTGGGAGATTGAAGACATTATCAGGCAAGCTCAACTATCTGAACCCACTCCCGACTCGTGCCCACCTACTAAACTTTACGTGCCCACCTCTGTCCGTGCCCGTTTCCTGCAGTGGATTCATGCCTCCAAATTCTCGGGCCACCCAGGTATCAGTCGTACCATTGCCCTTGTCAACCATAAATTCTGGTGGTCTTCAATCCATAAAGACGTTAAGGAGTATGTCTTAGCCTGTACGATCTGCTCACGTAATAAGGCATCCCACCGACCTCCATCTGGTCTCCTACAACCGCTACCTATTCCCAAACGCCCGTGGTCTCATATTTCCTTAGATTTTGTCACAGGATTGCCACCCTCCAAGGGGATGACCACCATTTTAACGATTGTGGACCGTTTTTCTAAGGCCTGCCACTTTGTCCCCCTCCGTAAACTGCCCACGGCATTTCAAACGGCCCAGTTGCTTATTAAACACGTTTTCCGCCTGCATGGCATACCGCTAGAGATCTTATCGGACCGAGGACCACAATTTATTTCCCGGGTGTGGAAGAATTTCTGTACTGCACTGCATGCTAAGGTTTCTCTCACTTCTGGTTTCCATCCCCAGACGAATGGCCAAACCGAGAGGCTTAATCAGGATTTAGAAACCACTCTCCGCTGCTTCACCTCCTCCAATCCGTCAGATTGGAGTCAGTACCTCCCATGGGTCGAGTACGCCCATAATAGCCTTATCTCTGCCGCAACTGGTGTATCCCCTTTTGAAGCCTCCATAGGTTATCAACCCCCGCTACTTCCGTCTGAAGAGGGTGACATCTCGGTGACCTCAGTCCGCCACCATATCCGTCGTTGCCAGACCATTTGGAAATCCACAATTCACAACCTTAACAGCACAGCCGAACAAATCAAATGACAGGCAGACCGTAAGAGGGTTCCGGCTCCCACCTACACTCCCGGCCAGAAGGTGTGGTTATCGTCCCGAGACATTCCTTTAAAGTCAATGTCCAAGAAATTGTCTCCCCGTTTTGTTGGTCCCTTTGAGGTCGAATCCGTTATTAATCCCTCCGCTGTTCGCCTCCGTCTACCAGCCTCCCTCCGAGTTCATCCCACTTTCCACGTTTCTCAGATAAAGCCCGTCCAGACCAGCACGCTCTGCCCTCCTACCGAGCCTCCTCCTCCCCCCCGAGACATAGATGGCCATCCTGCCTACTCTGTCCGCCGGATCGTTGACTCCCGTCGACGAGGTCACGGTTGGCAATACCTCGTCGATTGGGAGGGCTACGGTCCGGAGGATTGCCTTTGGGTTCCTGGCTCCTTCATTCTAGATCCTTCCCTCATCACGGATTACCGCTCGTCGCTTCCCTCCTCTTCATCTCGGCCGCCAGGTGGCGACCGTTGAGGGGGGGGTACTGTCGTGTTCCGGGGTTCTTGGTTTCCCTTGTGGAGGTCTGCTTGCTGCTATTCACCATCTAGCCACCAGATGGCGCCAGCTTCACCTCTCTCTCTGGAGTGGGGTGTTGTCATCCGGCGCACCTGTGATCTATCTGCTCGTCAGGCAAGGTGTACAAGAGGAGCTGACTGCCAGCACTTCGACGCCTGAGTGTTAGCCAGTAACGGTGTCTTTCCTGAGAAGTCCTGGGTTCCCCCATCGTGACGCTGTGGAACCTACCCACTGGTTGCCCGAGTTTCCAGACTCACCTCCTCCGGCTATCGCAGTTCCCTCCTGGATGTCCCGACTGGCAGTCGTGTGGCTCCTCTGTCTCTGTCCTGCCAAAACCTACCTGTCCGTCCCCACCCCAACAACATTCCCTCGCCGCCTTCCGGATCTCAGTGGCCCAGCGCTGTTCCACCTGGATCATACGGAATCAAGAACCCCGAGTACGGCAGTTATCCCTCCAAACCTGCAAACTCCCACTCAACAAGTAAGATTGCTCCAATTCTCTGTCATCACTCCCGTCTCCTACACCCTGTGAACGCACCATCTCCTCGCTGTGTTCTTTATAGTGAGCCGACCACTCCGTGAGCCTTTTCCTTCCCCCTGGAAAGGACCCGCAATCTTCAGTACATTCTATTATTGCTGTTGTAATAAATTCACTTATTATATATATCGCTCTCCTGTGTCGTGTTCTGCATTTGGGCTGGAATTATATACTCATCATGACAGAGATTGAGCAGACGGAAAGGTTGATCTAACCTGCTGGCAGAAACAAAAATGGGTGGGATCAGATTAACATATTAATAGATTCCCCTTTACTTGTAACAAAACCTCAAGCTATTTTAAATCAACAGCATATTTTACAATTTACAAAAAATCCTACTTGTCAGGAACATGAGTGAATTATTATCATCTTTAGTAAAGAATTTTCTGGACTTCCTCCTCCCACGTGCACAATATCAGCAAAATGAGATATGTCAGATCACAAAGGGATGCAGAGAATTTAGTTACTTGTTACTTGACTGGAGAGTTAGTTTTTTTTTTTTTTTTTTACCAGGATGTCAAAAAATCAGAAGTCTTCCGCTAATTCAAAATGTTGCAGGGATATTTTATCATAATTAGGCATATTTACAAGATTTTTTATTCTTAATTCTAGAACGAAGTATGTGGTCTTTTGGAAACGTTAACACAATTATTCAAAAACTCACCAAACTGTACCCAATGTTGTCCCCTGCATGAAATCTATGGATTCTAGTGGAATCTAAAGTGGGCATGGCCAAACTGCCTTACAGCACCCCGTAACATGAGAGAGCACAAAACATGGAGATCTGAAATTAGGTACAAAGGTAGAACCTCCAAATCAATAAAAAAGTCTCTTGGAGGTATGTATTATTTCATGTTTACACACCTCGAAATTTAAATGAATTTTAATGAACTCATCCTAGTGATTTTGATCTGTCGACTTCAATCTTGCCTATTATGCAGTTAAGGAATTGGGCAAAGTTATCAGAATTGTACATTTTTGAGCATGTGGCCAAGTGGCAAACTTGACTTACTTGCCAACAAAACGCTACAACTTTCACATAAAAAGGTCAATTGGCATCAAACTTTGCATGAGTCATCCATGTTGGATGCCCAACAATCCTTTGTCATAATCTTCTGAAATAATCTAAGCATCATCTCGGCCCCTCAGGACAGGAAGTGATTTTTTTTTTCTTGGAAAGCACCCTTTCTGACCCCCTTTACCTTGTGTCAGAAACAGATAACTAGTGGGTCTCACTTTTTTTAAAGCGCAAAGAGTTTTCAGTGGAGGGTGTGGCCCTGACGCCGTGGCGAAATCATAGGACACGCTATTGCAGGGGTGGGCAATCCTGGTCCTCAATGGCTGGTGTCCTGCAACTCTTGGATGTCTCCCTGGTACAACACACTTGAATCCAATATTTGAATCACCTCCTAAGTGCAGTCAAGTTCTCCAGAGTCCTACTAATGACCTCATTATTTGACTCAGGTGTGTTGAAGTAGAGATACATCTAAAAGTTGCAGGAGACCGGCCATCGAGGCCTGGAGTTGCCCACCCCTGCACTATTGCCATACATTTGGGTCTAAATTCCACATATTTCACATGAGCTTAATCAAACTCACTATGATCAATGGTACTCTGCCCCCCAACAATCCAATATTTGGTGGGTGTGGCCTAATTCCTAGACAGTGCCCCCTAGAAATCTTTAAATAATAAGCCCTAAGCCATGCTTTCACCGAAAATTATGAAATTTGGTACACATGTGTATCCTGACAAGATCTAGAAAAAAGTCTGAGTCATGGTGATTGGCCATTTTGGATCAAAACCATCATTTTGTGTCTGTTAGACATGGTATATCTGAGCGAACTCTTCCTACAGCTTTTGAGATACAGGTTTCAGAATCTCTCAGCAAAGTCTTTTGCATTGCAGGTCAATATTTATCAAAATCTTTATCATACATCAAAGCATGTGGGCATGGCCAGGCCTCAAATCTGACCATTTGCCATAAAACATCAGGGTGGAGTAACTTCCACACATTAGTTCCCATCTGCCTGAGACTTTATATCTGTTGCTAATTGACCCCACAAAAATTCTACCAAAGGCAGTCCTTGAAAAAGCCCAGACTGCCTGTGAATCCATTTCAATACAGTGAAATAGCACAGGAAGACCTTGTCCAGGCTTCTATATTATCAATGTCTCAAACATTTCTGTAATTTGTCTGACAAGACACCCCTTCACACACTGTGCGCCACCACAGGCCTCTCATCTTGAATGCGCTGTTTGCAAAGCAGACAGGTGGACACAGGCGCTCTCAGTGGTCATCTCACCTCTGCTGTCAGAGTCCTGCCCTGTTGACGCGCTGGCTAACCATCCAGGTAATGTAATATCAGAAAACCAGTTATATCTTTGTCTCAGTAACACATCTAAGCTGGGAGCCTTTGTGGTTGCAGTGACCTACAGAGAAATGTGCAATGTTCTTGCATTCCATAGCTGCAAGCTACCTTACATGGAGATGAGTGAAGAGAGCCTGCTTAAATGTTTACAGTATTTGGCATTATTTAAGCATATTAATAACAAATATGGGAAGCTGTTGCTGTGCTGCCTGCACCACTGTAGAGAGGCAGAGTAACTCTAGTTTCGGGCCAACTTTTAATTCAATCAGACTGGTCTCTAAATTTTTGGCTTGCATAATCTGTAAATTTGGTTTTAAAATGTAAATGTATACTATTTATGAAATATATTACTTAATAAATAGTATAAAATACAGTTTTTATTGTGTAAAATGAATTGATTAAATAAATTCAAAATATATACAGTATTTAGTTATTATTTTTGTTAGAATGGTCCCTAATGACTTCAATTTTTATTGCAAATACAGTAGACAAATTACCTCTTTCTATTATACATTTCATTTAAATACATAAATATGGTCAAATGATCTGTGTAACATTACAATTCATATGCTACTAAAAAGGTCTTTAATAAATGTATTTTCAGTAAAAGTGTGGCATGTTGATTAAATTGTAGGTTCTGTGTTCTCTGTAAAAATGATGTGCTGATCAGAGTATTTAAAAGTAAATATCAACAGACATCTCATTAGTTCTCATGACTTGTAGTTAATGTCCAATTTCTTAACTCTAAGAATAATTTCTGTCATTTATCACAGAATAACAGATGATTTTGTGCTGTTTCCATTTTGGACAAACATGGAAGTTTGTACAGGATACTTTAGAATATTAGTAGACTTCACTATTTTGTTATTGAGAAGTAGTTGCTACAGATGTTTCTTAAATATTTTTTGTTCATTTAGTCACTTTGGTCAGCGCATATATACATGTTTGGGCTCAACAAGTATACTGTACTATAATGATTTTGTAAGTCTCTTTCTGGGTGTTGAATTAAACTGTAGAATAGTCACTGGTTACTCAAATTTATGAAGGTAACTTAATGTGAACTACGGATTATGTGGAGAGCATTTTCAAAGCTGAAAATGATCAACAACAAACTAAAAAGTCTGTATGAAGAAGATTGGCTCTCTGAACTTCTCCCTGTTGCCATAGAAAAAGACTTTCAGATCAAACATTTTGAGTTCTTGTGGCTATTAAGAGACACGGCATCAAGGAGGATGCTCCTTTAAAACAGGAGAAAGACAATGATGAGGAAAAGACAGTCCAAGTCAAGTCTCTGGTCTCTACCAACTCAAACAAAAAAAATCTAGAGGAAATTTGACATCAATTCAGTTCCCACTGTTGTCTTGATATCCTACTCGCAGTGCTCATTGCATCTGATCTGACTCTGATGGTAAACTCATTCCTCTCATCAGGTGTTTTCCCCTCTAGCTTTAAAAACACCGGCTTGTTTGCTCATTGGCTGGTAGAAATTCTGCTGGAGGAATCCACTTAAAGGGAGAAAGCCCAAACAGAGGAAGGAAGGGAGATAAGAACCGAGCACAATTGCATAGGAAGATAATGGCCAGGCTAGTAATCTGGAACCAACTTCCAGAATACTGCAAAATAAATCAAGACTAAAAACTCATTTGGTTAGTTCCCTTTGATTTTAAACTGGAGCATCATCAAATATAACATATTTTTTTAACCTGCTATCACGTTAAGCAATTTGAATTGCCTTGCTGCTAAAAATGTACGATTAAAAAAAAAATTCCCTTGCCCTGCCAACTGCTCACTTCTAGAGAGCTAGAGCTAGAGCTGTGCCTTAAGGTGAGTCCAGCTGTATCTAACTTCAACCTCTCAACCTTATAAATCAGCTCAGGCTCCTTGTCCACCAGAGAGCTGACATAGCATGTCCTTAAAGTCAGCTTATCTAGCAGAGAATCACACTGCTGACATCCTCTGGCAGTCTGAATAAACCGATTGCAGCGCACTGCTTGGAGCCTGTATGTCGCTTTATAAATGCTGACAACCTTAGACTAGATTTATAGATTTATAGTTATAAAGACAACGTTTAGTTGCAATCTGTAAGAAAACCCTGTTGCTCTGGCGGACTAAACTAAACTAAACTAAACTAAGGTTGCTCACAGGTCTGTAAAAATGATCATTGATAATAATATTGTTCACTCTTACCGAAAAACACCCCCAAAAATTAATTAGTCTGCTGAATACCTGCAAAGCTCTTCTGATGCCACAGAATAATCAAAATGAGTTTAAATGACAACATAGAAATTTCACAGTAAAAGCACAACTGGATGTGTAGTGGATATAAAACTGTTCTAAATTAAAAAAAGAGAGAGAAAAAAAACATTAAGCAAAATAATGTTGTTTTGCATTAATCTAACCCCCCAGGTAATTCGTTTAACTATCACAGTAAAACTCCTGGGAATAAGATGCCCTGTGATTGCAGATCTAGTGATCTATGATCAATTATTTTGGTCTTCCAAGATAAAAGCTACAGACTAATACAGTAAAGGGATGTATAAGTTTAAATAAGTTTAAAATGCATTTTCTTTAATATTACTTTTCTGGTTATGATTGTGTATAATATTTATAGAGTTCAACCTTCTCAGATTTTAAGTTTCGAGAATTTCTTTACTGATTGTGTCTCCATTGGTTTTGTCTCATTCCCCTTCACAGGTAAAAATTCTGTTATGAGGTTTATAGCTATATTTAGGTTTACAAAGTTTGCAAAATGAGTATGCGATGTTTGTAATGGCTGCAATAGTGTTAGTAAATGTGTTTTTTCTTGAAAGCTGTACTCGCCTTACAAAGTTTCAACCAGAAAACTTGCTAAGCCCGGTGGTTGGGGCGTCGAACCGGTCCAACCACCTTTTAACATCTTTTAACTTAACATTAAAAGATGTTAAGTAGACAGGAAATGTAAAAATATGACTGGATAATTATGTTACTGGACAACATCGCCAGTGAAATGTGGGCCATCAGGGTTATGATACACTGGTCTTAGCTTTCTGCCCAGCTGTGTCCAGTGCTACAGATGTTATCGCTGTGTGGATGTAATCACAATGTGTGTGTGTACTGTTCGACACTCAGAGAAGATTCTGTGACTGCAATATTGTTATATTGTTTTATGAGTAAAATATAAAATGTTAATGACTGTAATTTTGTAAGAAATCTGTTTTGATAGATACGAATGATGCATAAGTGATTTTGATTTATGTTTTCATAAAGTAATATGTATACAACCTGTATATTTCACTGTAGTTATATAATATTCAAATAATGCTGAAAATACACAAGTCTTTATTTGTGTTGACACAAAGACATTTTGAGCTGCTAATATGCAGTATGATTCAGTATGTTTTTGTAATTGAATTACCTCTTTATGTGAAAATGCAATATTTAAAACTGTTCTTGAAATATCATTACAAAACTGGAAGTGGCAAAAGTAACATCATGTCTGTGTTTGTTGAGCATTAGATGGTGACAAATAGAAACCCAAAGCAAAACATCATGATGGACGTTTGGATGAAATCAACGTAGTATGTAGTCTGTTTATTGCAACAATAAATTATCCTTCCTCCACACGACCAGTTTATAACATTTCTAAATTGAAACAAAGTGACTTCTTTCAAACTGTCCTTTATATGATAACCAGCAGGAAAACTGAGATGTTTGGTTTAAAACTAATAAATTTAGACATGGTGACTAACTGTGATTGATCACAGCACTGTAGTGTAATTGATCTGATGAACTGTTGTAATCAATTGTGGCGGTCTCCAATATGTGTAATGAGCAGCCAATGAGCTCATGCCTAGGCTAGCATGAGTTCCTGGAACACCGCGTACGCCCGCCCACACACACCTGAACACACATATGCCCTGCCAGTGAGTGAAAACTAATGTCCACAAATGTCTTTATAGACTGGTGGGGACTGATGCTAACTATTTCTTTTTTAACAAGGCACATCCATGCTTTATGAGACTTGTAAGTAACTATGTTTTAGGGCCACTGTCATTCTCGCAATCAAGTACAATGACTCCTGAGTTACAGCAGCTCCTGTAGAAGTAAAATACCTTTCAATGATCTGTATTCTTTTAGAATAAAGTAATCTAACATCCAGATAAAACATCTGTTTCACTTGCTGACTGCACCTTCGCAGAATCTAGTTTGGCTTGACTATGTATTCACCAACAAACCAACTTACATAGTTCATTTATCACAATATCAGGAAAGTAATGGTGTCTAACAGCGATAAACAATTTAAGTTATTTTAGTGCTGATATCACCACAATCCACACAAGCTTTTTGCCAACATTATGAATATTCAGAACTGCAAGAAGACTATGCAATGTGTCTATGAGCGATCAACCTGATATACAGCAGGGCATTACTTTGATTCTTCTCTTACTTCAGTATCTTTCAGTAACCCAGTCCTTGATGTTCCTCCACACATTACAATCACATGAAAATGCATGAAGCCCTAAAGGAACAAACTTAATACGCTAGTCTGAACTCACAATGGACAACAAAATGGGTTGAGATATGTGAGAAAGAAGATCACAGAGCCTTGCTGATAGCTCGCATCAGAACTAATTGGTAAATGTTGCTCCATGCCACCACCCCCTCTTCTTCTTCCAGTTGAACCGTGTCACGTGGAGATACTGTGCCTGCTCATGCAAAATAATTTCATGCATATTTAAGTTGGATGCAAATTAGAGTGCACAATGAACACGGCTTTTAGCTTGAAATTTAATTACAAGTGTAGTTCCCCATTGCAAATGAGTTTACTTTCCCTTCTGTCTGCCTTCCTTTTTTTCTGTATGCTGCTTTTCATTTTGCATGTGTCTTGCAACCCATTATGTGAATCCATGTCATGAATTCTAAATCTCTGGTGTGACAGCTCAAGAAAAGGAGGAAAAAAATGAAGCCATTCCAAACCCCCATCTCATATTTTATACAACAAAGAGGCTGTTTCCACAGAAAAGGATAGACAGAGAGGCACATATAGGGTCTTTGGCTCTACGTTTCATCTGATTCTCTGGCTTTTACTTCCAGTATTTCCAAAAAGTCCAGCTTGGTTCGTTTTTCCCTCTGAGATGTGACTCACCTTGGCCCAGACACTGGGAGGACAAGCTGTCAACCATCACTGCACTTCACTGGGGTTGGTGAGGAGTGAGCTACCCCCAACCCCATGTGGCCTAGTTTCTCAAGAACACTCACACTATGTGACTGCTCATTACCACGTCCCGAGCAGAGCTAACGTGGGAGACATGAACTCTGAGACGAGTTCAAGGACACTCCAAAGTCCACCAAGTGCTTTCTTTTTCTGAATTCCTCCATCACCAACTTCCACCACTTTGTCCTTCGAGCTCTACAACACTTCATGGCCTCTTTGCTCTCTTAAAGTGTCTGATGCATCCTGATCTCTGCCTGAGTGCCAAAAGTCTGTCATAAATGTGTTAGAAAAATGTCTTGCACCAGCAGAAAGTCTTTAATGAAATCAAATCCTTTGAAAGCAAAGTTCTCCATGGTTTTAATTTCACACTGAAACAATAACACTCATATGGCAAGTCTTTAGAAAAGTGAAAATGATCCTAATATATGTCACAGTGAATTTACATTCCCACTATTTCATGACATCCATGATAGCCAGTAAAGGTTATCAACATTGTTTTGATATTCTTAACAAAGTGACACATTTGAAAATGTCCCTTGTGACACTTAAAAAGGCCTTTCCATGGATAAATGAATCAGTTTGGCAATCCAAAATAATCTGTCAGGGTAAAAAACCTGTGGAAATCCAGTAAACTGCAGCTTCATAGGTTCCACCTCAGGAAACTTTGGATTCTTTAAACAACAGCTGACAACAATGATTTTCTCAACATTACTGTAATGAAAGTCATTAAGGAAGCATTTGCCCATCACTGTTCCATAATTCTATTTTTGGTTCTTTAGTATCTCATTCCATGAAGGATTTGACCAGTGACTTTGTGTGATATTTCATCTTTGCTAAAATGAAAATTTCTACCATTATAAATGACATTCTTTTAGTGATGTTGCTAAAACATGTTTCTTTTTCTGTCATCGATTCTTGCATTGTAGACATTTGCAGTACTTTGCTCTCAATAGATGTGTTTCCAAGTTCTTGCAAGCATGCTATTGTTGAGCCATTAGTAACCCTGTAGTTTGTAAATGACAGGTTTATGTCCAAGGTCCTGTTTCTGTCAATGGTTCTTGAAAAAGTAGTGGCAGGGCAACTGATTTCTCACATGGAAACAAAGATATCTTAGACCAATTTCAGTCCTGCTTTTGATAGTTCCACTCCACAGTAACTGCTTGTCAGCTCAGAATCCACAGTGATGGCTCTCCTAGATCTAATGTCTGCTTTTGACACTGAACACACTAGTTTGATTAACAGCCTATGATATGTAGTCAGTCTATAAGGTTTAGAACTTGAGTGGTTTGTCGCCTATCTTTCTGGGAGAACATTTAATGTTTCTACAAATCAGATAATATCACAATCCAAGAGCCTGCTATGTGGGATACCCGATGGCCCAGTATTAGGGCCTGTTCTCTTTCTTTTGCCCCTTGGCCAAATAATAAGTCAGTTTTCACATTTTTCATTCAAACCTTATGAATATCACATATTGTCCTCATTGATAAATTTCATTAACAATATCAAAATGTGCCTCAGTGACAACTTCCTGCTAGTCAAGTGTGATAAAGCAAAGGTGATGATAAGCTGCTTTAGTTAGTAATTTGCCATGAGTTCTAATATTTTTGTATTGTTTTCTGAAATACACTCAATTCACCCGAGTCAGTGAAGGAGCAGTGATTTTGTCTCCTGTGATCATTTCTCTATTTTCCCTCTTTTAAGGGCTAACATATACTTTCAAAAACAACAAGATAAAAGGTGCAGTTGATAACTTTTAGAAAAATATATTTTTTTACAATTTTGTTAAAACTGTCACTCCTAACAGTAAAATATGAGACAAATAATTTGAGAGAAAATCAAACTCTGGTTTGTCATCTCAGTGATCCTATTGCCACTTTTTAACTTTCTTGTTAGTCCAAATGTGTTCTAATTACTAGTATTGTATTATTGTTTTTTTTTTTGTTGTTGTCTTTTTTAAGAAGACAAATATAATTATATTAGAATGTTTCAGCTAGCCCATTAATTTTCTGAAGTTGAATTACCATTCTCATAATCTAACAATTAGACTGTTTCACACTCTGTCAAACTTACTTTGGATCATTGTGTGTGTGGTCCAGTTTCTGAGTCCCAGTTCTTTTGTCCTCTTTATGTTGTTGTGTTTCATCTGTCATTTCTGTCTCCTGTCCCTGTCTGTCTCTCTGAGGTTGTCCAGGGCAGCACCTATTCTGACTCAAATTCCCATCCTGAGTATTACAGACCCCTGCCGGCCCAGCAGGGATTCAGTAGGTTAAATTCAGACATTGACGTGTCCCACTGGATACATTTCCTTCATTCATCTCAGCCTAATAATTTTAATCAATTACAACCTTCATAAAATTGGCAATCAAAATTATATGGACAAACCAAAGACTTTCATCTCACTTCATAACTTGACATCCTCAGATTTTCCTTCTTAAACATTTTTTGTAAGATTGCTGTGGGGGTGTGTGAGTGTGTGTGTTCATGTGCTTTGTCATAAGTTTATTTTTGGAAATTAGCCACTAGGTTTAGTTTACAATAGGTTACTTCTGGATTTCAGTCTGGAGGTTAGTTTAGGAGTAAAAGGTGCAACAGGTATTGTATCTGAGCCCCTGCCAATCCGACTAATGGACTGAAATTAAAGGCCTGAGCATGAAGTAAATCTCAAATAGGAGACAAATGCAACACCTTGCATGAGGTGTCACCTACTACCAGTTTAAAATATTTCCAAACATCTGACTTTGCCCTCTGCCAGCAGAGTAGTATAACATCTGCCACTTTTAGCTCTTGTTTAAAATATTACATCCCCATTTTGATTCTTGTAACCACCTGGTGAGTCAAATGCAAATCTTCTGGGATTTGTGACTGATAGGTTAACTTATTTACGGGTTAACTTATATAATATCTTCTTAGGTCATATTTGTATTTATCATTGTTTTTATCATTGTACTCGGAAACATCACTGTGCAGCCAAGCTGAACTGACCAGCCAGATAGAAGTAGAAAGATTTTGGAAACAATGAAACGATTCATTGTTACAAAGCTATTTTTTGCCATGCTGAAATAAAAAATGATATGATGTTCTACTTTGAGTGTCTTTTTTTACTACTGTCTTAATTTGTTTCCTTTATTTTTTATTTTTTAACCAAAAGTGCTGCTCTTATGAAATTCAGTGATGTGGTATCATGTAGACGAAATGGCTTTGGTTTGTAAAATGCCATAAACTATTAAATTTTTTAAGAAGCTATAAAAATGAGTGTTATTAGTTTTTCTTTGAAAAAAAAAGATAGCAAAAGAGTCATTGATGAGTGGTTGCACAGTGGCGCAGTTGGTAGAGTTGTTGCCTTGCCTGGGTCCTGGGTTCAATTCCCGGCCCGGTTTCTTTCTGCATGGAGTTTGCATGTTCTCTCTGTGCATGCGTGGATTCTCTCCGGTTTCCTCCAACAGACTGTTAGGTGAATTGGTCTCTCTAAATTCTCCCTAGGTGTGAGTGTGTGTGTGCATGGTTGTGTGTCCTGTCTGTTTCTGTGTTTCTGTGACAGACTGGCGACCTGTCCAGGGTGTACCCCGCCTCTCACCCAGAACGTTAGCTGGAGATAGACACCAGCACCCGATCCGACCCCACTTGGGACAAGGGTGTACAGAAAATGGATGGATGGATGGATGATTGATGAGTGGGGCAAGAACTAAATGGTAAAGTAATTTCTTAGCTGAAGAAATATTATGTTTATAATTCTATATTTTCTGGTACTGTTTATTTTGCTAGACTTTATCTCTTATCATTCTATCATTAAAAACAACATATCTTATGTGGGAAATGAAATAGTGTCTCCTATCCATCACACTTGTTCTACTGGCTGCATTTGACCTCTACTCTGCTTTCTCCACCCCCGCACACATTCTCCAAGTGGCTCAAATAGATTCTGATAGCTCTCAGCTGGCCACAAAACACACAAATGTCCACTTTTAAATATCCACCTACACACTTCACCTTTCCTCTACTATGTTCATCAAATGCTCCCACTCAGCCCACAAAACTTCCCCTTTTACTTCTTCTGCTCAGACTGTTTGAGGTGTCCTCCTACTTTGGCATGTATTAACCATACTACACAGCAACATTTGTAGCAAACCGTTACACATTGCAAACAAAGTAAACTTTTCCAGTCATTTTGACCACTCAAAGCGCTTTACACCACTAGAGTCACATTCACCCATTCGCACTCACAAATGCACACATTTATACACTGATAGGCAGATCGGCAGGCAATTTGGGGTTAAGTGCCTTGCTCAGAGGCACATCAACATGCGGCAGGAGGACTCTGGAATAGAACCTAATGAACCAAAAACATAATGAAACTAGAATCAAATCAAATTGAAAAACAACTTGAGATCCTTATAGTATACAGTTCTGCTCTGCTATAGCTGACCAAAAACATCTATAGTTTTATCAGCTTCTAACTGAAAGCATGGACGGTAGTGTAATTTCTATATGCAGCTATGAATCAGAAACCAATTTCAGTACTAGTCGATCTTGGCAGCACAAAAGTACAACTACTTCCTTCAAAAACTCCTTCCTGTTCCACTTCAAACACAGTGTCATTAACCGTCCCACAGTCGTAGTTCTATGTGACTGAGGTACGGTGAGGAGTGAGGCAGATTTCAAGGTCGGGTTTGATGTGGGGGGCGTCAGTCTGTCACATCCTAAAACCACAAAAAAACTTGTGAAAGCACACTGATGTAATGCATTAAAGATTTTTACTTGGGGCGAGAAGCAGATAAATAATTTTCAGCGTGCTGTTTTTCATAAACTATGATTAAAAATATTTTCCCCTAGACCTCTTTTACATTGCTTTAATATCAATAGAGATTTGCTGTATCTGTTACTTTTCCTATTGGAGGCAAACTTCTTGGCTAAATTAAAATAAGTATAGCTCTATATCTACCAGAGTATGAGTCATTTTGACCTTAAATGTATGTGAGCAGTTTATTTTAATATTATTAATGCAGAGCTCTCCTGGGCTTTTCTGCACCACACACCTATAGCAACGAGGAACCTCCTGAGGGGATCTAAGTGAGAGAGTCCCCCCTTTCAACCTCCCCGCCTTTTGCTTTGGCACCACTGAGAGGACTGTGACAAGCTGTATGATGTTTTAGTGAGGTCACTGCAGTGTGACTGACAGGAGGACTTTACAATGTGAGGTGAGAATTGATGAGAGAGAGGGAGTCGTTTGGTTCTCACTTTCCTACTCAAAATCAATTTTTGGAGAAGAGAAGCATGAACCCTTGGGATACCTCTGATCCTTCCTGTAAACTCCATGAACTCTTGATATTTGAAAGAAGATGCTGATTCATCAATATATGAACAGCTAGAATATAGAACAATTTGATTCCACAGGCAATAAGACAGCTAACCCTACTACAACATCTGGACAAAGTCAACAAACCAAACCACTTCATTTCATGAGCTTAAAAAAGATGGCTATCTCTCAGATCCAACAGAGAAATGTGCAGCGCAGCGGCTTGAGTTTGATGGGTCTCAGGTTCTATGGGGCCTTAGGCAGAATCTGATTTACGGGCACCTCTTCCTACTAAGAACATCAGCATCACTAACATTGTTTAACAATGTTTAACAATCTCTTTGTGTCTATATATATATATATATATATATATATATATATATCTTCCTTTAGTTAGGTTACTTCTTAAGTCTTTCTAGCCCCCCCCCCCCCATAGTGTTACTAGTTCTTATTTTGTCACTTTAGGTTCTGTTAGTCTTTCTTTAGTAATTCTAGTTAGGTTATATATTTGTTTATATCACAGGTGTCAAACTCCAGTTGTCAAGGGCCACAGTCCTGCAACTTTTAGATGTGGCTCTGCTGCACCACACCTGAATAGAATAATTAGGTCATTAAGGCTCTGGAGAACTGATCTACACAAAGAGGAGGTCATTAAACCATTTAATTCCAGTGTTTTGTACCTGTGGCACATCTAAAAACTTCAGGACAGCAGCCCTTAAGGACTGGAGTTTGACACCCCTGGTTTAGATCTTCTAGTTTCTCTAGCTCTATGTTCCTTAGTTCTTATTGTTAGTTCAGCCTTGTTTCAATTTAGGTTTGGTTATGGTTTCTCTCATATCTTTCTCTAGTAGTTTATCGGGTTTTTTTTACTCTTAGTGTCTTTAGTATTTGTAGTATTTTTCAGTTCCTCGTTTCCCCCATTTGTGTTCCCAGCAGATCTTCTTAGTTTCCCTGTGCCACCTTCTCCCCACCCCTCAGCCAGCTCCTGTGCCAATTACTCACACCTGCAATCACTCTTCTTCTCTAGCTAGGGCCAGGGGTCTCAAACTCCAGGCCTCGAGGGCCGCAGTCCTGCAGTTTTTAGATGTGCCACAGGTACAAAACACTGGAATGAAATGACTTAATGACCTCCTCGTGTAGATCAGTTTTCCAGAGCCTTAATGACCTAATTATTCTATTCAGGTGTGGTGCAGCAGAGGCACATCTAAAAGTTGCAGGACTGCGGCCCTCGAGGTCTGGAGTCTGAGACCCCTGATAGGCTATTGTTCCATTTACTACCTCCCAGTATTTAAGCTCCTCTATCCCATTGACAACTCGCCAGTCTGTCTTGTTACCGTGCTTGTCGCTATGTTTGTCCTTTCCCCCATGTTCCTTAGAATCTCTTTGTGTCTCAGTTTTGGATTTGCTTTAGTTTGTTCTTGTGTTTCCCTTGGATGTTCAGTTTTTGTAAGTTGGACTCTGATTTTGTTAATTCAATTTTCTAAACCGCACCATTTCTTTACCTTCTGCTTTTGGGTTCACCACACCACATCATGACATTAGCAATGCTTTATTTTTCTAACTTTAATATGTTTCTGTTGTAATGGCATTTGAATATTATGTCCACAGCACTTTAAACATTACTGATTTGGATTTCTTCAGTAGGCTGTGGCTGATAATGACAGACATGAATATCTACCTGTCCATCTATCTGTCTAAAAAATGTTGTATTTATTAGCAGAAAATGAGAAATGGTCAAAATAACAAAAAAGATGCAGCTCTTCCAGACATCAAATAACGCAAAGAACACAAGTTCACATCCCTGCTACATGGCCCTGTGTGAAAAAGTGATTGGTCCATTCATCTTTACAGAATTGTTGTAATTCTGTCACATTGGAGGGTTTTCCAATAGGACCTGTTTTTTAAGGTCATGCCACAGCATTTCAATATGATTCAGGTCAGGACTTTGACCTGACCTGAATGATATGAGGTCTTCAAGGCTTGCATTTTATTTTTCTTTATCCATGAACCTGCTGGTATGTTTTGGATTATAGTCCTACTGTAGAACCCAAGTTGGTTTCAGCTTGAGGTCAGAAAGCCACACCTTCTCCATCAGGATGTTTTGGTTGACAGCAGAATTCATACTGTAAGAACAATATAACAAGCTGATTTAAGGTGAAAATGAGAAAATCAACTGATGTCAAAACACAAAAACATTAGCATTACTTTTCATGTACTTATTTTTACATAGGACCACATGTCACTGCATGTGACTGATGTCAACAAAATCAAGAACAAGTCTCACTGGGAGAATTTTGAGTTATTTACAGTTTCTGAAAGTTTATATTCTAGGCTTTTCAATTATGTAAAACACTTAGAAAAAAAAATGAAGATATGGTCATTGAATGTTACAGAACCCCCAATGGGACAAGAGGAGAATTTTTTCTTTTACGTTACGTTGCAATAGGTTTTGCGTTCTCTCGTAATAATGTACTGATCAGTTCATTCAGCATAATTTAATTCTGAACATCTTATGGTGGCCATTGTACTTTCTGCTATAAGGTTTTAGTAAGGTTTTTCCATGTATGTTAATATCACATTTGTGAGATATCTGAAGATTATATTTTTTTTTTCTTGAGGATATAAATGCCCCACAAACCTATGTGGAACATGCAAAAGCAAAACAGGTCAAACATGGGCTTTTCATCTCCCTTCAATGAAAGAAAGAAAAACTACATCCCAGATATTGGGACTATTTGACTTATTTTCATGGGGTGATAATTTGTCCAGCCCTAACATAAAGACAAAGACTCTGTCTTTTTTGTATTGGTTATCTGAATGGTTAATAAAAGGCTGTTTTCATGTGCAGTTCCATCTCTATGATTGCAATAAGCAATATTTACTTATTGCGAGGGAATGCAATAAGGTAACGCAAAGAAAAACATTTCCCCATGTCTCCTACTGGTCTCCGTAGAATATTACCACTTTGCAAACAAGATTTCAGTCAAGACAGGCCTCAAAGTTTGCTCCCATACCTGATGAATATTACCAAAGGCTACTCATTTTCATTTATTTGCGTTAACCTCCCAGGTGTTCGACCTTGCCAGTTGTCTGGCATATATAGTTAGATATACTGTATATATATTTTGAGGTTTTCAGCTTGTTGTTCCATTTTCCAAAAAAAGCTGTGATCTTCTGTTTTATAATCATTTGTCATGGAGTCATCTGTGAACCCTCAACTGTAGTGGAATTAAACCATCCTTTACTTCTACATACTAGATGATTCTTTGTTTCAAAGCATCATCAACCCCAAAGTGGCAGATGTGAATAATAATTTTATTTTTGGTGTGACAGCTACTAGATGCAGGTAGTCAGCATGGGATGCACCACTGCTCTGACCCATCTGCTCTCTATCATGTATCTCTGACCTCAGCTGCAGCTCCTCAGCCCAGGCCCAGATCTGCTTGCCGGTGGTGTGGTGTAGGCTTCCAAGACAGTTCAGGTGTAAGTGCAGAATAAAAAGTCTGCAATTGACAGCAAGGCTTATCAAATCCATCATATTTTGCTGCAAGTCTTAAATGCATCTTCCAAAAAAAAATTTTTTTGACACAGAAATAGCATGGATGGCACAAAAAATCTTAAGATATTGTATTCTACGAATTACTTGTTCCAAGCAGTCACTTAAAATCGGGATATTGCAGTTATAACTGCAATTCACACATTGTTTAGCTTTTACATGCAGTTTCTAAATACCACTAGGGTGAGAGTTTACTTGCTACCTAATATGTGGATGGCAGGGTACTATTTGTTCTTCAAAGCTTATAGTTTAGGGGGAAGTAGCCTTTTCTGCTTTCCAGAAGCTCTCTCTCTGACCATCTATCTGGCTCTCTGTCAGTGTGCCTCTGGGGAAATTTAGACTTTTTTTTGACACGCCTTTTACTCCATTTCCCTCTCTCTCTCTCACATGTACCCACACATGCATTTTATTACTCTTTGTCTAGAACTCTCTCTCCCCCCCTTCCATCTAGCTCCTGTTGCTTGTTTTCTTTGTATTAAGGATGTTTCAGGCTGGAGCAGCTGCTGTCACATCAGTGTGACAGGTTGATGAGCATCACACAGACGTGAGCCTTCAGGACCAGCCCACAAACTACCAGCTTACACACACACACACACACCCACCCACACACACACACACACACACACACACACACACACACACACACACACACACACACACACACACACGCACACGCACACACACACACATATGGAAACACATATGGTGCTTCTCAGTCCCTCCTGAAACCCGATAATAAATAATAAATGACAAGTTTTTTTTCTGGTAAAATGTATGTTTTATTGGTTCTGCTTATTTTAATATTTGATAAATAATTTGCCTTATTTTCACACATCTGTTGTATTGTTTACTAAGATTGTGGTAAGTCTCAGCCAGCATAATTTGTAAAAGCCATTGTTTTGCAACTATTTCTGCTTTTTAACCCAACCCAGGGACTATGGTGGTAGGAATTTGTCCTTCAAAAGGTGGGTTCCCGGTTCAATTCTTGCTCCATTCGTTTATGTCAGTGTGTCTTTGGACACTTCTCTCTGGTGGTGCAGGTGCAACACAGCCTGGCCTGTGTCAGACAGGGCTACTATCCAATAGCTTATGGCACTATCAGCTTGTGAATGCATGAATGACTGAATGCAGCGTAAAGTGCTTTGGGGTCCTCTGGACTTGATAAAACACTATACAAATACAGTGCATTTACCATGTTATTACAAGCCAACAATAAAACCTAAACCTTATTGTTGTTGAATGTCTGTTTTTCTTCCAGCTTCACATGATTTTGTGATTTTTTTGTTTGCTCCTATCTTTAATATTCAGTACCCAAAGCTAGAGACCGAAACACCAGACTAGTTTCAGATTATATTTGACATTGTGAAGGGCAGGTATGATGTCTGCTACCCATTCTGCTGAAGCTATGTTGTCGTGACTCATCCTAGGGTTCTTCAAACAGTATCTGCAGATGGAGATGGCAGAGGTCGGAAGATCTTCTCAAGCGTTCTGCATTACAGCAGATTTGAAGAAGCCTCTGAGCTAAACCCTATGTCAGCCAATCACAATCCTTCAAAACCACCACAACGTTCTGTTAGGAATCAAACATTGTGCCTGGAGATTCATTTGTTTAGGCAGAGGTTGAACTACTTTTAATAAAGTTAGTAAAACACAAGAGAATGTGGACTGGAATCATGTTAAAGTCAGTATGTGGATGTTGAATGCCACTGTGCCTCGATTGGGAGGGACAGCTGGTGTAAAGCGGCTGAACTCCAAGAGCTCTTTGTCCTTTGCAACTCAACATATTGGAGCAGCTGGGCTTATAAAAAAACAGGTAAAAAGTTTCTGAACCAACATAAAAATCAGCACCTCTCTGACATCAGCCATCTTTCCTCCACTTCATGGTCAAACTTTAAAATTGGTGGCTGATGTGACGTCAGTGCTGCTTTATTTGCTGCAGACTCTCATTCACTGACCTCTGAATCAACAGTTTCCAGTGTCCACACAAACACAAAGAAGGAGCATTCACAAATCTTCACTTTAGCCAGAAGATTGTTTTTAGTGCTTTTAAACAGAGGTTATGCATGGATCAAAGGGCAAATAGCATAAACATCTATTTAGTTTATCTATGTGGGCTATGTGTGGACAAGGCCTTACATCCTCTTCTCCCATCATGGAACTAGAGCTTGACCATTTCTGGTTTCTCCTGAAAATTACAATAATCTTTTCTGCCTGGCTCATGTTCAAGACAAGATTATTATTTGGATGCCATGCCACAAGCAATCCAGCAGTTCTCAGTACTCAGCTCATCAACTACAGAGTAATCAGAGTATTTCTGTGGTAGAGAGGATTTTGACTTGAGCTAGAAGTCTGATTCTTTTAGTGTCAGTTTGTCAGGTAGTCATTGACTCAGGTAAATGGGGAAACATCCAATAGTGACTTTTTGTGTTTCTGGCAAATATATTACATCAGCCTTAAATGTGTAAAGGCACCAGAGAAATGAAATAACTTGATCCTGAGACCTGAGTGGATTGGTCTGTGCATGGCATGACAGTTGGTGAAATATGACATAGGGAACTAACCCTGCAGTATTTTATTTCCTTGGCAAAATATGAACCACAAACATTACAGTACATTGAAAAAAACAGTCAAATAAATGAATGCTGCTTCTTGGGATTGACTGGAAAATGCCATTAAAGGGGCAGTTTTACATATTTAATGTCACATAGTGCCATTTAAAGCACGATAAAGTAACTATATTCCCTTTAGTTTTCATAAACATGTTGTATACTGTATATGAAACATAACTTAAAAGAAATTTGACTTTAACACCTTGAAATTGGGCCCCTGTCTCTTTAAGAAGCCCCTGATCACGTTGCCTTCAGCACATTATCACAGCCATGTTTCTCCATTATGCCGTTTACAATGATTCTTAAGGGTGTTGGACTGATAAATAGTTCCTATGATGAGCTCAGCAGATGTGCAGTTCCACCAGGTGTTAACTAATTGCTGATGCCACTAGTCTGGGGGAGCAGAGTGGGGTGGAGGAGGGGTGCTTTGTGAGATGGAATCTAGGCATCCTGCAGTTCTGAGGAGGAACTTCATGGAAAAGGTGAAGTGAGAACAAACATATAGGCACCTGACTGGTTGCCACGGGAGATTAAAGGATTTCTCAAACAGACATGAAAGAATCCAAGCAACCCTCCAGCTGTGTTTTTGATACTAGAAAATTTCTGAAGAAATTTAAACGGGGCCTGCCAAAGTGTGCCTGTCGGTTGGCAAACTTCATGGGCGTTCTGATGCTACAAATTAGCATCAATGCTAAAGTAAGCTACAATGTACTCAATAGCATGTGGGGAGTCACAAACATGTTGAGTAACATGGACTTATGCCATTCAGTATGTTGAAATTAGTGTACAAGTTAAAATGAGCCAAACTGCTAACATTACCCAAAATGCTGCATGTTGAGCATCACTCCATTCAGTGTACTAAGCATGGCTAATAAATAAGAAAAATAGTTTAAAGCTTTTTTTTAGGGAAAAGGCTACCGCTAATGGGGGGCAGTGAAATGCTAAGGTTTGTGCTAATGTTAATTCACTGTCAGCAGGTTATTACCTGAGAGAAAAAAGATAGTACAAGCTAATATTAGTTAGTACTACCCTGAGAGGAATATTTAGGCTTTTATTTTGAAATTCCATTACAAAACTTAACGCTGTGTTCCTGTCACTCCCCATGATTAAACTCATAATTACAATCCTCTGTACTGAATAGCTCTCCGATAGCAGACGGTGTGTCCATAAACAAGTTTACTAAATATTGTACAATAACTCAAAAGAGAGATGTAACTTCTATCATGAATATAGATTAGCCAAAAACCCTCCAGATTACAATGAAATACTTCTACTTCTGGTGGGTACCTGAAGTAAGACCCATAATCGTTTCCCCAGTAAGCCTCCCAGGAATAAGGTGGATAGAATGTTCAATTCCAATGGTATCAATGACATCAGCAGTGATGTCATGACTCTATGATACCACAAAGGAGTCTCTCTCTTGAATGTAGCTGCAGACAGCATTTTCTCAGACCTGTTCCACAGTTCTATCACGACAGATCACTCTTCAGAGCACGTTTGAAATTAATTGAAACAAGCGGGATATCGATTCCAGATATTACATGCCTTTCAGAGGAGCAATAATTTACCAGAATATAGACATGAAGCAACAACAGATTGCTTATGAATATGAAGCTTTTCCAGCTGAGCTTTCATGGGTCGACATAATGGACCTCAACATCCAAGTTGACTACGACGCTGTCATTTTCCCTTTGGAAGATGACAGCTCCATTAAGCCGGAAGATGAATCAGCAGAGATCCAGGGGGAGTCAAGTCCTTCCGGCAACTTTGAGAGTCCAACATCACTGGAAGTCAAGCAGGAAACAACTCCCTCTGCTGGCTTCGAGAATACCCCCTCAGTGGAAGTCATGGAAGAGACAAGCCAGCACGTCATCCATCTCACAAAGCAGGTAGATGATCTAAAAAAAGAGTTGCAGAGTAAGATTTTTGATCTCCATGAGGAAAGAGACCGAAGAATTGCATATCAGACTGAAGTCAAATCACAGCAGGAGGAGATTCAAAAACTGCAAAAAATGTTAGTAAAAGAACATCACCTGCAAGTTAAACGTGAACATGAAAGAAACGTGCCAGAGATTAAAGATGTGTCAAATGTTTCTTGCTCTTCCAAAGTTACAGCCGACAAGAGCATTCTTCAACAGCTGGAGTACTTCAAGAGGGAGGCTGAAAAATACGCCTTCCGCAACAAAGGTCTGATAGAAGTCATGGTTGAAGAATACAGAGTGAGACTTAAATATGAAGAGCAGCTCAAAAGTCACACTGAGCAAGCTTCCAAATTCAAAGCACAGGAGGAAACGATGAAATATCTGCAGGATCAGGTTGCAGACCTGAAGGTGAAGTTAAAACTTGCTCTGGAAAACAACCATCCTAGAGTCTTCACCCAACCAGAGGTCCCCCTGCAAACAGAAGGCTCCCTACGAACAGAGGAGTCCAAGGAAAGACAGGCCTCCAATCAATCAGGGGTCTCCATGCATAGCGTGGCTCGGCCTTTGCACCGACCCACACCCAGGTTGCAATCAGAGGAGTTCACGCAAAGCCAAACCTCCACACAAATATGGAGGTCCGAGGAAAGACAGAGGTCCATGCGACCAACCTCCACTGGTTGCATGGAGGGCGTTCATGTTGGCATTGGTGTGAAGGCCAATCTATGCCCGGCTCGGCCTTTACGCCGACCCACACCCAGGTGGCACTAACCTAGGTCACTATCCAAACCTAGGTTTTGCTAACACTCGGCATTAATTACTTGATTAATTGATCTCTCTAAATTGTCCTACGGTGTGAATGTGTGTGCGCAAGGATAAGTGTGTTAGATAATGGATGGATGAATATTTTGTTAAAAGTATCTGACAGTAGAATATGAAACAGAGAATCTGTGAAAATGCACCTGGCTTTGCTACTGTCCAGAAACAACCAATCAGAACCAAAAGACAAACTTTTGGTTTCTAATGCGTTGAATGTGTCTCAGCACATTCAACACATTAGACTATTAGTGTACTGCAGCTACGCAATTGGCAGAAAAACACCCTAATATTATATCATCATTGTTTATAATGATTTAGAAAACAAAATGCTGTACAGGTTTCACAAAACTATTTCGACCTAAATTAGAACTTAGCATTCATTTCCTTCATTTTAGTAGCTGCAATTTTGCCTAATCCACACATTTTCCCTAACCCTATAAAATACTAGCCTATTCCTAACCCTAACCTTAACTAAAACTTAATTAGCATCTTACCTCTAAACGTTACCCCTGACCCAAAGAAATGAGTCCATCATATTAGGACCAAAGCCTGGTCCTAATATGATGGAACTAATGCAGTGTTTCTCAATTCCGGTCCTCAGGCCCCCCTACCCACCTGCCCTGCATTTTTAGGTGTTCCCCTTCTGCCACACACCTGGATTGGATCTGTGGGTGATTAACAGGCTTCTGCAGTACTTGATGACTGCAGAAGAGATCTTGCTGTTCTGGAACAGCTGTTCTGAATCAGAGACACATCCAAAACATGCAGAGCAGGGGGTTTAACAACTGAAATTGAGAAGCACTGACCTAATGTAACACTGGACATATAATGGTGCGTTCACACCAAATACGTTTTGAGCATCAGGCGCAGCTGGTTTGCATTCAAAGTCTATGTGGAAGCGCGTCGAGGGCCGTTGCGGCGCACTTCGAGTCTCTAGCGCTGTGCAATTTGAACCATTTGGAACAGTTGACACATCAAGCGCATCCAAAGCTTCACATAGACCTTGAATGTAAACCAGACTCACCTGACGCTCAAAACGTGTTTGATGTGAATGCACCAGTAGAATCTTCAGTTCCACTGGTAATGATGACATCAGCAGTGATGACATCACTCTTTGATGCAACAAATGAATCTCTCTCTTGAGTGTAGCACACAGGCTGGTTTTTCAGACCTGTTCCTGTTTCAGACTTCTAAGTTAAAAGTTATGAAACTTCTCCAGGAGTATTGTTAAAATTATTTGAAGGCACAGAATCAGCCCAGTACAAGGTACAACCTCTCAGGTTAGAGAGACTCACCTGGTATAAAGTTAATTTTTCTGTACAGGAATTACATTTATTAATTTAATCAAAGTATGTCATGAATATGTGTGCTTGTACTCCATCTTAAGTCCAGAGCATACTAGTTTTTTGTTGCTTTTGCCACCACTAGATGATATGCATATTAGATATAACATAAACAGCACCATTCAGAGATGCAATGAGTTTATAGCAGTTCTTCCACAATGTCTGTAGTTCTGACGTTCTGCCATCACTGTGGTTCTAAAGAGCAGCTCAGAGAGGCAGATTAAATTTTATGTCTGTTTTGAGTCTAACTGACATTGTTTTGTGTCAGTTAGACTTTTGTTTTGAGTTGAATTTGGCTTGTTTTTATTAATTATGTCGCCACAGTTACTCGAAATACCAACAAAACTAATAACTCCCCTCATGGGATTGAGCCACACGTTTTGATATATATAGTGCGAGGGGGCATGCAGCGGTACGAGCAGCATTAGCGATAGTAGGAAGCGGCAGTTATTTTGAGGTGTAGAACAATAGGTGCCTGCCATAGCAATGTATAGGGAGAACAGTGACTGACTCGCAAGTCAGTCCTATACATTGCTATGGCAGGCCCCAATAAACATCAAAAAAGTTGATATTACATAATACTCCCCCTGCCATCACATGGCAACAGTGATGAGAGAGCTCACTCCAAAAACCAAGTGCCTTGATTTACTAAAAGCATGCAGCCTCACAGTAACAAAACACACTTTAACCTCACATTATTCAACCCTCTGATAGATTTTGGTTTAAAGTCATCTTTCAGTTTTATCAACATGTTTCTTCTGACTGGAAGTAACATTACCATTTAGAAGCCTTATGTTATGACTTTAATCTAATAGGAAATCAGTGGAGTGAGTGAAAGATAAGGGTGATGGCAAAGAGGTCTTCTGACCTTAAAGACTTGAAGCTCATCACCAAAAGTCAAAACAGCAGTGGGAACAGGTCATTTGAAGGGGTGGTTGATGTAATTTTTCATCATTCACTGAAAGGTCAAGTTTATGCCAATTTTGTTCAACAGTTTTTAACAGTGTTCAGCACATTTACTTTTCCTTGAATAGAATAATTTAGACTTTCTGCTTTAGTTTAGCTACTATCTGTAATTTGTTAGGTTTGACTGTTCATGGAAATAGTTCCAGGTAAAAACAGAAACAATGCGTTCCTCTGTGGCTTTGGCAAACTGTGAGAATGCATTGACTAATATGGATGGATCTTTTTGCTCTTTCCTTTCTGTTCAAAACAGTTCCTTCCACATCATCAGATAGTCTCTACGACCCATATGTCTAACAGAGCTGTGACAGACCAAGTAACATTGAGTCCTCATTCTTTTTCCATTCTAGCTGGCACCTGAGGAGAAACAGTTGAGATGATGGTGTAAAAAGGGTTTTGCTGCCTCTGTATTGTTTTGATCTTATCTTCAGATTCCCTCCCCCACCCCCAAAAAATCAAGAATTTACACTTTTTTTGGAACATATACACACCTGTGAAATGGAACCGCTCCAGAGCCACAGGCAGTGTCAAGATCATTCACACAAATGCTCATCAGTAAACACAGCTGCTCCACTCCACATGGCTCCTTTTGTTTAGTTTTTCTCCTAAGTAATTATGATTCAAAATGTATTTTTTCTGTGATTTTGTTGATTTAGAAGAATATGTTGAGACTTAAAACAGCAGTGTTAACAAAAGGAGTCACTCAATGTACACTCTCTGCAGCACATAATTACACAATGAAATGTGAACTTGTGACACAAAGATGAAGCCAAACTAAAAGGGAATAGTGAGAACTCAGGTACAAAAAAAAAGTCAGAAATTCAAGGGATGTTCCTTAGATTTTTATTGGAAATAAGCAGATCTGCAATGTGGAAGAATTCAATTTCAACTTAATTTGCTTTTAAATATCATCACAGCTGCCTTATGACAAATCAATAAAGGGATTTCTGATTTCTGCTTTGTTAAAACAACTTATGCCTTACTTTTTGCCATACATTTCTGCTTGTCCCTTTATTTTTGGTTTCTTATTTATCTCCTGTGTTCTGTTCCCCTTTCATTATGGTTTAGATAAGGGCGTAAATTCCATCTCATTATTGGGGGGGACCATAAACAGGTAAATTTTTGGAGTGTTGTCAAAGTTACAGTCAAATGTAACGTGAAATGTGGTTTACATTTTTTTTAATGTTGTCAAGCTGCACCACAAAAAATGACTAGTATGTAGGAATTCACATCAAATGTGTTTTTCTTAGTAAACAACCTGTTGAGACCCGTAGATGTCAAATTAAGATTCAAATGTCTCTTAGATATAATTTTGGTTCAGAGTCACTGATATTGTCTCTGCTACACCTTTACAAAAATTTAAGGCTCTGACTAAAAACAAGTTTTAATGGTGATTCCACTTAATAAAATTCCTCATAAATATTGATTTATTGCAGTGGTTGTCAATACAAGTTATGTGTTATTTAAATTATAACTTAAGTTGCTTTAAACTTATTTTTTTTGTTTGTTTTGTTATTCCATGTCCTGGATGGCTGAGAACCTGTTAATATGTAGAAATTTAATATCTTGGAAGTGTCATAACTTCCCAGATATTGGGAAGTTATGATACTTCCCAATATCCCAAGTTATGATACTTCCCAATATCAGCACCAGAGTTTTCTAGAAAAAATATTCTGATTTTATTTTGTGGTTTTAAGGCTCTACATTGAAGATGATAAGAAATAAAGGTGTATGTTATTTTGTTGTCAGCTTCAATAGCCCCTCTGCTCTCCGCTCCCATACAGAGCTGTCAGCTAGTGGTAATGCTCAGCCGCTCCCTAATAATGGTGGGGGGGACCTAAAAATTCATCCTTATTTTTTTCTTAGAGAAATGGCAGATTTACTTCATTATTTGTTTCTATTACCTTTTTATATTGATAAATACAAAAGTTTGTTTTATGATTTATTTGGGAGGACCATTCTGGACTTTTCCAAGATTGTGGGATCCAGACCCTCCTGGCCCCCCTGGGATTTACGCCCATGGGTTAGACTCTTATGTTATTGTGAAACCTTTTTCAGTTCATATATCCTTTGTATTTAGTTCAGTTCTCTGTGCTGCCCAGCCTTTTCCCCCAACTCTTCTGGGTCGTTCACCTGCTGTCTCTGTCCCTCCTCACTGTTTCTGCTGGTGGTTGCTCACCACTGATTGGCCTATTACTGGATTGAACAACACATGACTGTTGTGTGTCACAGCATTATTTTGCATTGAGTGAGGAATATCAGTGATCAGGTGGGTGGACACCAAGCATAGAATCTGAAAAGGGAATGAAATGTTTTTTATGTTTAATTGTCAACATGATAGTTGGATAACAAGATCCAAGGGTGTCTCATTTCACAGTTCAGGAAAAAGGTGTAAAAGGAAAAAAGAAAAAGAAAATCTTGCTTGTCATGGCAATGCATATATAGTAAAGCTGACACACAGAGTGAGAGAAAAGAAGTGGTTTGAATTGCTGCTCTCCTGTTTTTCTGTGTTATTTTCTCTTTGCTGTTTCACACTGCAACCGCTATCATTTCTTAAAGTTCAACAAACAACAAAAACTGGACCGCCTTGTTTGTAGATCATTAAATAAGATACAATATATCATAAAGTATTTAGCAAGCTACAGTATGTCTCCTACAGGATCAGTCACTGGTACATGACATTAAATTGTACAATAAATTTAAATAATGACTTGAGTGTTTATAGATTTATATCCAGATAGAATACATTTTTGCATACTAAAACATTAGCAGTTTTCTCTGCTTTCATTTAAGCCATAGTTTATAGAAATTGGATTAGAAACATTTTTGTGATAATTTCCTGCTCATTCTGCACTGTGAACATGACTCAATGCATATTAATGACACCTGAAGCTGAAGGCGACTGTTAGGTGATGTCAAGTCCAGTGAAACCCTCACCATGCTCGCAGGACTTGTTGCTGTGGTCATTAACAAATCAGTGACAAGTGTATGCTGCCTGGAACCATGGGTGATCAGGACTCTTGGACCTCGCAGCACCCATGGAATTGATGCCTGTGATCTTCCAAACGTCCGCGTCATGTGAACTTCATGGTTTTCTTTCTTTTCTGATGGTGTCTGGACTCCAAACTGGTTCTTTTCATGTCAAATTTCTCAGTTCCTCTGTTTTCATTATTAAATCTTTAATTTTCATGCCTGTTTTCAGTCTGCCTGGCTATGGGTCATTCTACTACTATACATAATCATTCCTCAATTTCAAAAATGTTATGTTGGGTCTGTTGAGCAATATTTTCTAAAGCCATAAAACTTCTTCCGTCTTTGCCTTGGACAGTGACTCATGTAAAAGGTTTGGTGTACAACAAGAAATGCAGTGGATCTTGCCCTGTGACAATATCTTTTCTAATTTAGGCATCAACTACAAGACACATTTAGTGTGTTGCAGCTGAAGCACAACCATTTTTGGCTGAGATGTGTTGAAGCAGAGAAATATCTAGAAGTTTCAAGACTCCTGGACTTGAGGCCTGGATGAGAAGAGCTCTGCTCAGTACCAGCCAGGTATAAAATATGTTCAAACAATGAAAGCAAACAAAGCAGTGTTGGTGTCAGCCATGTACAGCCAGGACAGGCAGGAGGTAAGATAAAGGGAGCAGGGACAGAGAACACGTTTTAGTTTAGGGGGCACTTTGAGCTGGAAATGACATGATCTACATACACGTTGCAGTTGCAAATGGGCTTGACTGTTATTTCCAGGATGGTTATGATTTCTCTGACCTGATTTCAGTTAAAATGGGCCAAGGTTCCCCAAATAATGTTCATTATTTTGTCATTCCATCCTTTGGGTTTCTTAACTCCAGCTAATGTGATGTTAAATCTTTCAGCTCATCTGTTTTGTTTAGTGGTTGAAGCAATTTTTACTTATCTGATCAGGCTATCTAATCAGTGACTTTCAGTATACCCTAGAAACAGACAGCACTTCAACACTTAGCTGTCTAATCTAATCTGTCTACCTAATCTACTATTAAAAAACTGCTGGGAAGAAATTTTTTCTAAGCTTTGTTTTTTGTTATTTTATTTCTGGTCAGGTATGCGCTAACGGATTATATTTTTCTACATTCAGTGTAACTGATCAAAGCACATTTAAAAAACACAGGATTGCAGTGCAAGACACAGTAAGATCACTAAATCACCAGCAGCAAAACTTCTTCAAATCTTCATGTTCCAACCCAGCTTTTATAGACCTGATGGCTGTTGAAATGAAAGATGGTGAACACTCTCTCTGTTGCCATATCTGTTTGTTGCCATCAGCTGTATTTCAGTGCAAATGGTCTTTGACCCGGTTTGGTATCTTTGTCTCACGTTTGTAGCACAAAATATGACTTCATATGGAAACTTTGACGTGTTAGCCTGCAGCCCAGAGCTGCCCCAGGCAGATGACGCTGCAGGAAGAGTGAAGCATCTGTCAGAAAAAACAGACTCTAACGGGAAGTTTACAGACCTGCCACTCCAGGATATAAGAGCTATTTCTTAATACCGGCCTGGCCACTTCAGGGCAGGCCAAAGTGTGTCCTTGAAAGGTGATCTGGAGTTCAGAGGGTAGCAGCTCATGTTTAGAGTTCTTCAGACAGGTGAGGAGGGCTTCTAGAGGGTGCAACTCAGGGATTTAAAGGAGAAAAAAGGAAAAACAAGTTCATCAAAATTGTATTATGACTACAAATATACTTCACATGCAAATACTTTTTCATAAAATATTTTCAGGTATATACTACAGTTATAGGGTTCTTCAAACAGTATATGTGGATGGGGACAGCTCTGAGCTAAAACCTTTGTTCTTTTAGGAATCAAACATGGCACCAGGAGATTCATTTGTTTGGATCTCCTGGTGCTCTTGAATCTTCTCTGTTTGATAATCTGTATATATTTGTGTCAAAGACTTCTTCACAAAGTATAACTGGAGAAAATGCATTGCTGAGATGATTCTCTCATACCTAAGGAAGCCTTCAGCAGGCCATTCAGGACTTTTCATGATTATCCTACTCAGCAACTCTGTTGCTCTCCAGTTTTCCCATATGCTTTGTTATATCAATTTCTTTCCAGTTGCTGTCTGTAATTGGTCATGTGGTACGGTGTTCAGAGTCCATTTATCTCAACAATTCCCTTGAACTTCTGAACGTTTGTTGCTAGGGTGGCATCATGCCTCTGGTTTGCGTTCATGATTCTGTTGGCTGAGAAACATATTTATTCAGACAAAATACTCAGTAAAAGTAATAAAATGGAATAAAAAAAATCTAAATGTAGAATAAAAAAATATGAAATATGAAATTAGGCACAAAAATGTAAAAGACAGCACAAGAACTGCTGCAGCTCAGAGTGGTTGCCTGCAGATTTTTAATTCTGCCGATAAAAGATTGCCTTTATTATAAGTTTCATGTCATCTGAGTACATCTTGAGAAAAAAGTGTTCAGCAGCAATAAAGAATACATAGAAAGATCTCTGTCACTTTGTGCATCCAAAATGATATTGGAAGTCAAATAGTTTGTAGATCAGAGAGCAACCCCCTCTACTCTGGCACAAGACAGTTCTTAAAGTCTGACCATCAGCTGATGCCAAAGTGATCATTTGATTCTGAATGTAATAATTTGTGTTAATCATTCAAAAAAAGCTTGAGAGTATTTCTGTATTTTTGAGTTTGGGACACTTTGACAATGGTTATTGGTTATATATCCATCCATCCATCCATCCATCTTCTTCCGCTTATCCGAGGTCGGGTCGCGGGGGTAGCAGCTTCAGAAGGGAGGCCCAGACTTCCCTCTCCCCGGCCACTTCTTCTAGCTCTTCCGGGGGAATCCCGAGGCGTTCCCAGGCCAGCCGAGAGACATAGTCTCTCCAGCGTGTCCTGGGTCTTCCCCGGGGCCTCCTCCCGGTGGGACGTGCCCGGAACACCTCACCAGGGAGGCGTCCAGGAGGCATCCTGACCAGATGCCCAAGCCACCTCAACTGGCTCCTCTCGATGTGAAGGAGCAGCGGCTCTACTCTGAGTCCCTCCCAGATGACTGAGCTTCTCACCCTATCTCTAAGGGAGAGCCCAGCCACCCTACGGAGAAAACCCATTTCGGCCGCTTGTATCCGCGATCTCGTTCTTTCGGTCATGACCCACAGCTCATGACCATAGATGAGGGTGGGAACGTAGATCGACCGGTAAATCGAGAGCTTCGCTTTTTGGCTCAGCTCTCTCTTCACCACGACAGACCGGTACAGCGCCCGCTTGACAGCAGACGCTGCGCCAATCCGCCTGTCGATCTCCTGCTCCCTTCTTCCCACATTCGTGAACAAGATCCCGAGATACTTAAACTCCTCCACTTGGGGCAGGACACCCCCCCTGACCCGGAGAAGGCACTCTACCCTTTTCCGGCTCAATATATAATATATATATATATATATATATATATATATATATATATATATATATATATATTGGTTATATATAAAATATTAATTTTACCCTAACATTTCCAAAAGAGTCCATATAATACTACTAAGCCATTGAAATGGTTAATATCTCTCCTTCGTACTGCTGGTTTCTTCCATCGGCTTTGTTGAAAAGCTGTTTGTTTCTTAGTGATGAAGTCTAGAAAAGGGAGCATTGGTGGTATTCCTTTTAGTGTTATAATAACAATATTAACTGTGTATGCTAACACATTGCTTTTGAATTCTGAAGTGAGTTAAGCTGCTCAAAACTTATGTATGGTTGAAGGTCTGTCATGATTCCAGCCCTTCAGCTCTGCCTTGGCTGTGCTGATTGCTCATTGCCCTCACCTGCACTGAGCTGGTCCCTACTTAAACAGCTGCTCGTCACCAGCTCAGTGCGAGATCGTCTGTTGCCCCTGTCACAGCTTTCAAGCCTTTGTTATCTCATGTTTCAAAGAGTTGTCTGGTTTCTGATCCTGCCTGTTTTTTGACCACAGATTTTTGCCTGATCCTTCTGCTGTAGAGAGTCCTGTTGCTGAACCCTGCCTGTTTCTGACCCTGCCTCCTGCCTCCTGGATTTTGGATTTTCACTGCCTGAGAACCTCCCGTGCATGACCCTGGACCGTTTTACGACTTAGCTTCTGGTTGGTGGATTTTGTCCTCATCGTCTGTTTGCCCCCTGAGACCCCCACAGATCTCCCCTTGTCCATTCCCCCTACCCTCCCCCGGCTGGACTCCTGACCCCTGTGGATTCCTCGTCTCCGACCCACCAGTCTTACCACACCCTTCAACACCATTTACTTTTTGTAATAAAACCTTTTGGTTACCATCTTCTTGTTGTGGCTGATTCTGCTTTTAATATTACAAGGTCTGAGTTTTCCTGTTGGAGCTCAGGTGTCTGCTCTGACGCTGTGCTCAGCTCCCAGGCATCTTCTGTTCAGTCTGATCATTTCATTTGTCTTCTCTTCAGTTTGGCATCAAATTGCATTACCACTGGCCTGGGTGCACCACTGCTCCAGGACATCAATACTGATTGGCTGCCGTAATTACAATGTAATGTTTGAATAAAACAGCCGTCAAATGAGACATTATCAATATTTATGCCAGTGTTGATTTCATAAGCTCCTCATTTTAAGGTCACAAGAATGCATTATGCAGTATTATGGAGAGTGATAAAACTATGAGCGGAAATCAAAATGTTGACCTGACAGCTGTTCTTTCTTTGACATCTATTCCACTGATCTGCAGAAATACAAAGCTGGTTCAGGTTCGCATGGCTCCAGGAGTGATTTCTGAAAATTTTGTTTAAACTCTTTCTAACAGGGATTATAGACAATAAAACTGAACAGTTCTAACTGTTCTAATATCACGCTGTGCCTACAAGGATTTTAAGGAAATACGATGAACTCTTCTGTTCAATGTTGAACAGGCACTTACGCCTCACAAAAAAATAAATTAATTAAAACCTTCTGTCAGCTTGTGTCTTCAAAAAAAGGCAGTTTTAAGTATTAATGCTGCTGCCATAAAACACAATTTAACTTCTTCACCTCAGCCAGCCTCTTCTGCTCTTCTGACTTAGAAAAAAAAAAAAAAAAAGTTTAAAAACCTGTGAGACTGCTGAGCTAACACTGTTACAATTCAATCAGGGTAGTAATTCTATTTTATTGGAATTATTACTGTACATACATAGTTATTTTTATTCCTGAACATCTGAAGTTACATCCCAACAGCCTGATGCTCATAGTTGACTCTAAGTTTGGCCAAAGACAACACAGTCTGACAGAGAGAACATGTCCTATTAACTCCATCAACAACGCTATTCATAAACAGTTTTAAGGCATAAACAGGCATCAGGCAGAAATCGTGTTGTTTTCAAATCAATAAGAGATATGGATGGTTTTTATGAGGATTGTTTCATGTAAGTAAAGGAAGTAAAACTGCATCTATACAGCACATTTGAACATATAAAATCACAAAGTGCTTCACTTTCAGTCAAGTAGCTTCAAACACAAAATTAAATAAACCTGTGGTCTGTGGACTATTTTAAATCCTGTTTCCTCCCAGTAAAAACAACTTCTGTTCAACTAAGGTTTGAGTTACAACTCACCAAAAATAACAGCCATATTTACAGTGTGTATGGATGCCGTGACTTCACTCCTTGTTAACTTGTCACAATCTGCAACATTAGTCTGCATACAGTATGTGATGTTTCTTAACCTCCTCCACAAGTTTCAGTCTGGGTGATAATTAGGAAACATCACATTTTTACCTTCTGCGTAGCAGAATGACAGGGTGCAGGTGAAAAGGCTCATTCAGAGAACACATTCTGTCAGTCAAGTTTATTTTTATAGCACATTTGAGAAACAAGGCGGTACTTTATACATATATATACAGTATATATATATACTGTATATATATATATATATATATATATATATACAAAAGTAAAAGTACAAATTCATAGAAGGCACCACACAGCCAACAATCGAGAAAACCTATAAACATTACATTTTGTCAAGTGCCATTGTTACACATCAAAAATATTTGTCAATGTTCATGTTTTATGGTTCAAAAGAAACTCTAAGCAGGTAGGTTTTTAGTTTTGATTTAAACAAACTCAGTGTTTCAGCTGTTTTGCAGTTTTCTGGTGGTTTGGAAATTCTGGAAGTCCAGATTTGTGGTGCTTAGAAGTTGAATGCTACTTCTTTACATAATGAAAACATGAAAAAAAACATAAACACATCATATATCTTGAGATGTAAAAAGTGTATTTTTAGCCACTGTTGTCTTTTCATTATTTCAAACCAGTCTGTCCATTCTTCTCTGACTTCTGAAATGAACAAGGTATTCCCCCACATCCCCATCTCTCACCACTGGATATTTTCTTTTTTGCATTTTGCTCTGTAAACTCAAGAGGAGTTATGTATAAAAATTCCAGTAGATGAGCAGTTTCTGAAAAATTCAAGGCAGCCTCTCTGGCACTAACAACCATGATAAGTTCATAGTCACTAAAATCCTCTGTGTCCCATTCTGATGCTCACTTTGAACTTCAGCAAGTTAAAAATTCAGCAGAGCTATGTATTTAAAAACAGAGTAACTGCAATGTCATTTGAAAATTCACATTGTGCTAATGAGGAATTGAACAGGTGTATCTAATAAAGTGGCTGATGTATTAGGCTGCAAAGTGCCAACAAAACTGAACAGGAGTTAACAGGGAGGACATGGCGGTGGCTTGGTTTATGCCACACACTGTCCACAGCTTTGCTACTGGAATCCAGGGACAATTTCACCTTTTCAAAGTTTATCACAGCATGCTGAAGCTAATAAACGACACAATTAATGCCAAGGATGAGGGATTCCTCCTCTCTCCTCCACCCCTGTTACATTCCTTAAATACAAGTGTTTAATTAAGCAGGGATGTTAATTAGGAAGTTATGATATGAAGATGTGTGGGTGAGGAAGGGGGGGAGTGGATGGGGCGGATCTGAGACTGGTTAAAATAAATGAGTTTAAGACGAATGGCGTTCTGCTCCTGATGATAGTGGGGAGTGTTGGTGTGTCAGCGGCGCCGGATGGTGATGAGGACGATCCGTTTCCCACCAAGCTACACTGCTAATGATCATGAAGGGGAGATTCAGTGGCTAAGAGTCAGTAGATGTTAACAGTTAAATAGCTTTGGCATATTTAGTGTGTTACCTGAGTCCACACACAAAATCCTTTAGCTGACATTTTCCTGTGGAATGAGCTGAAATGTAAAATCAGTGTTTGCTTGTCTTTAACACTCAGAGATGCTGACAGTGTGGCCGGAATCCTGTAAAAAATGAAACGCTGGAAGACAGTGCTGTTTAATTTGCAACTGAAAGGCTTTTCATAGCTAAATTAAATTCTTCTTGAATAAATATTGTACTGCACAGAGTGATAAATGAGTGTACTGTGAGTTGCATAATAAAACTCACTATCTCACTATTGCACACAATTATCCACTTTCATCAGTACAGAGTCAAAGGGGCTGTACACAGTCAGCCTGGCAGCACATAGACCCTTCATTAATTTGATTCTCCTCACATTCACACAGGGCTGCACAGTGGCTCAGTTGGTAGCACTGTTGCCTTTCAGCAAGAAGGTCTTGGGTTGCATGTTCTCCCTGTGCATGCGTGGGTTCTCTCCAGGTACTCCTGCTTCCTGTCACAGTCCATAAACATGACTGTTCTCTAAATCCTCCTTAGGTATGGATGTGTGTGTGGTTGTTTGTCCTGTCTGTCTCTGTGTTGCTCTGTGATGGACTGGCGTCCTGTCCAGGGTGACTCCGCCTCTCGCATAAAATGTTTCGTTGGAGATAGGCACCAGCAAAAATAGATGGATGGACATTCACACAGCAGAACTGCTGAAGAGAAGTAGATTTAATCTTTGTTGTTTTCTGTGTCTCATGAGAAATCAATCTTTACTTCCAGACTACCCCAAATTAATCCATACAATCCAATTTAAGGAATATCCTCACTAAGAGATTTTATTAAAAGTTCATTTAAACAGAGCAGATTTGGTCCATGCTGGACTTTTAGCCTTAATAGCCATTAATGACACATTACCATTCCAGATTGTGTTGAAAAAAAAAGTCTTGTGTGGATAAGCTATGAAGATGTAGAGGCAATATTGTTTGTGACTTAAATGACAAGTGTAGAAAACAATTGTGGTAAAACAGAATCATTTAGATTCATAAAGGAGAAGTCAGAAGGCAGGCAGAGAAACAGACAGGGCAACAGAAACCAGTGAGCTGATATACTGGAGCAGAAGTGGAACATGGCAAAGGAACCAGATGAACTAATCGGAGAACATGTGGAACAGCTGTGGCTCAGAGAAACCAGGGACACTGAGGGAGCTGAACTAAGACTCACAATCTATTGTTTAAACCAAAAGGGAAACGGACTGAAAGTGAAATAAATTGAAATGCAAAAAAAATCCCCAGAGTAAATAAGAGAACTAAAATAACTAAATTCTCCATTGCCAGCATTTTAAATGAAAGTGCTGCTGGACCTCTGCACTAACACCTTAACTTATTCATGAGTGAAAAAAATAAAATCTCTTCTCATACTTGAAGCAACATCCAACATTTACATCAGTAAATGCTCACTCACTGCACTTGGTTGTAACCCACGACATAATAGCTGCCAGTGACAACATTTTGTAGCGATAGCTGTCTAGGCATCACCTGTTTTTGGTCTAATTGCTGCATAGATAACTTACCATAGTAATAAATCTTTCAGGTGGGATGGTACATTCAAGGAACTCCCCATTGATCCGACGTTCCAATAAGTTTTATTGCCTTGGAGGATTTTTGGTCATGATACTTTTATCACAAGGAATGTTTAGAGATGCAGTTTGGATATTTCTTGAACAAAAATTGAATCCAACGTACTGTTCATCAATAACTATATTACAAAGTGAAGGGCTTCCTTTATGAAGAAGGGAATCAGATGTGATGCTTTAACTGAAACTGCAAAGAGAAAAAGGTTTTGAGATCAGTTTTTAACCAGTCGGTCATCACAGAGAGTAAACAGTCATTTCTGAAAACTCTCCAGAGATCCTTAACAGAGTGAGATGCTTGCTTACTGACCTCTTGCAGCCGTGTATCATGTTAGGTAAACATTTGGAAAAATATAAAAAACTGATAAAGTTGCATGTGTCTTAGGTGTTGTGCTGCTCAAACACTGCATCAGATTTGTAAAACCAAGTTAACCCTGTGTTAGAACAAACAATACTGCCCAGAAGCTGTTCTCTTTAAAACAGTAATCTCTTCAAACCTAATCTCACAAATATATGCAATTTTTATAAAAATGTGTTATGTTTAACAGTGCAAAAACTGTCACACATATACAACACGACTGACATGAAGATACGACCTTTGTCTGAAACAGCAAGTTTGTCTGCGCATATGCTTTATTCAATAAAAATAATGAAAGTCTTTTATTGTTATGAACATATTATTTGATATGCTAATAAACATTCAGGAACAAAACAAAGTCTTGACAAATATATTTTTATGTATCTTTAGTTAAGTTAAAGTGTTTTAGTCAGACTCAGTGTGAGCTTGTTTCTCTGGAGAGCTGTAGAGAGAAGTAGCATCAGACGGTAATGTTGATCTAATTACACATTTCGGTAATAAAGTTCTTTGGAACTTATTATTAGCTTTTCATTGTCAAACCAAATCTAATATTGTACAGTTTCAAAATAAGGCTTACTGATATTTTTAAAACAAAAGCTTCAATATGCCATAGTTTCTGTTTGAAATAGAATATCATGTGATATTAGTTAAATTCTTATACTCATTGAATAAAATAATGGAATTTATTTTCAAACCTATTAACTTGCTCACAAGGTAAGTATGTTTGGAGCTCTCCAGAAGAACAGCAATGGGCAGGAACTTTATGTTGACATCTTTCTGTATTTACTGAAAAACTGAATAACAATATGAATTAACACAGGCACTCTTACACATTATCTTTGACCTGAACACTTTGATCTAACATAAAAATCACACATGACACAGTAACACATTTGTGACCTGATGCACATGGAGACAAAGCAGTCACAGAAGCTTCAGCTCTGGTCGAGGAAGTACACACTGTTTACTGTAGACATGATAAAAATGCTTCATGAATTATACAGTTAATTGTAGAAGAAATGAAAATGGATGCAGATAGAAATAACTGCTAACTGTCACACTGTGCTAACTGGACTTGTTAGCACAGTGTGACAAACAGTCAGAAAACAAAGGGGAAATTAGAAGGAAACACAAGGTGCCAGTTAAAGACTCCGGCTCACTGGGAGCATAAAGTTCACCTACAGGCCTTCACCATCAGCCAGATCAGAGCAGAGCCTAAAAAAAAAAACACAAAAAAAACCTAATATCATTCCTATGCCTGTAACATTTATTTTATTAATATGTAGATTAATCAAAAATGACTGTTTCATTGAAGGTGATTTTTTTGTACTTTTCAACTCTACATTTCAACGCCATACTTCTTTCGTTTTACTTCAGTAAAATAATAATAATCCTTACTTTTACTGGAGTCTTGTCATAAGTACGCTTCAACTTAAAAGATACTTAGTAGAAAAAAATGAATATTTTTTACACCTCTGGAAATAAACAGAAAAAAGAACTGAGCTGAATTTTAGTGTTTTATGTTGATATACATTGACTTCAAAACCATGTCTATTTTCTCACACTCCTCCAGATCAATACCAAAGCATCATCTGTTTCCTTACATTTAGTTTCTGTAGACATAAAAGAGATTTTTTGTAATCATTTTGCCCACTCACTCTGCAAGGCTCTCTCTTAGTTCTGGCTTCACTTGTGAAGCAAATGTGTAGTGTAAATTTAATGTATTAGTTACCCAAAGACATTAAAGCCTTCAGCCTCTCAGATGCTTTTAGGCTTACTTAAATTTTATTCATGGCCTTTTTCCGTACAGGTTTTACAAGTTTACAAACAACTTGCATAGAACTAAAACAGCCCATTTTTATCCCTAATAAACACAGCACATCATGCTGTGTATAACACTAGAAATTACTAGTATTATACACAGAATTTTGATAGTATGACAAATTTATCTTTGCTCCCACACTATAAGACACAACCAAAAGTCTGAATGTTGATTTAAAATAGGAAGTATTTTGACACTGGGAGTATTTTTTTATGAAATCATATCAGACATATTTATTATTCTTACATATAATAATAATAATAATAATAATAATAATAATAATAATAATAATAATATGTAATACATTTTAACTGAATGAATATTAAGTTTCTTCCTTCTATGGTCTATTTTAGTTTTAATTATCGACAAAAGTTCTGCTAATTTCCTCCCAGTAGGAAATATGTCCCCTGGTGAACAGCTCACATCTAATTAGTTTAATTGGCTGCAGGTCACTTACTGTTTTGGGTAAAAGAGGAGATCCCAGAGAGACTTGGTCTTTCAGAAAATGAAGAACAGTTCAGTAAAACACTGTGTTGGACAGGACTTTAACAACCTGCCAGCCATTTCCAGAGTTTCTTTATGTGCAGTTTGTAACCTCAACGGTTAATGGTATTAAAAATGTAAAGAAAATGCAAGTTTTTCTGTAGAAACATGTTAAAAGCTAAGACTCAAACCAGTCACATACTGTAGAAGAGAATTCTGACCCAGCTCTCCAGTCACTATAATAAAATGTGATAATCAGCACTAGCAGTGCTACTGCATGTAGTAGTTTATGTTTATGAACTATCTTGAAAGATTTGCATAACACATGGCACAATTGGTTTCATGGTATCAGTTGTGTTGGTTTCTGTGGAGAGCTCTTTGGAGTTTGGTATCAAGGCACTGCTTTTCCAGCAGCTGCAGACCTGCTGGAAAAGCAGCTTTCTGAGACCTCATTGCAACACTCAGTGGCAGTAAAAGTGTGGGTGACCATAATAGCCACAGAGGCCCTGTTCCTCCTCTAGAATCCCTTTAGTGGAATGTATGAATCCACAAAGATGATAGACTAAGGTTGCTGCCTGCTTAACACTTTGCTATGACCTCCTGTAATGGGCTCACATCAAGAGGCCCTTTCCACACACTTCTCAGACTGCTGACAGTTTTTCTTTTTCTTCTTTTTTTTATTTGCTCCACCAGCATTCATGTTCCTGCCCTGCTCTTTTCCCAGTTAGGATTGAGAAAAGAAAAGGGAAGAGGAATAAGAGGATGAAGGAAAGTGAAAGGAATCAGAGCTGCTGACCAGGCAGATTTGCACTTCGTGGCACCCCAGCCAGCCACATCTATCATACCCTGATGCTAATGGCTGTTCCAGACCTACCGACCTGCAGCCTCTCTCCACAGCCCCTCAGCTCCCCCCCCCTCATCCGCTCCAAAGCTGCATGGCAGAGAGATTTGACACAGAAATGAGTTGAAACTAATGACTCTAATGACTCTCGTTGCCCCCCTGCCAATAACTGCTATCATTACTGCTGCCCCTGCAAGTGGCTCCAAATGGCTCTGTTTTTACCCTGGCAAAGTGCCGCTTCCCTTCACTGAGCAAGCACTGGGAGGGGAAAGTTTCTTCCACAGTCATCCTAGGAGGTCTTTTCCCTAATAAGCAGTCAGTTGATTTTTTCAGATGCTAACAAACAGATTTATTGTCTCAAGTCTCTGAATTTTATTCTGAATTGTTAAGCAACATTAATTCTTGTTAAATGGAACATTTCCTACAAGAAAATAAATGATTTCAATTAAATCTCTTAGGATGAATAATTGCTTCTTGTTCCAATTATATTTGACCATAATATCATATCTCGCAAGTGATAAAACATATTTAAAGGGGCAGTAATGTGTGTTTTCCAGGCCCATGTTAGCATTTTATAGGGTCATTTCCAGTGAAAAAACTATGTTAACTTCAATTGTTGTTTTTTTTTTTACCTTACTTAACTGATATCCAGTGACTACCTGATTACTTTGACTTTGGCAATAGTGAAATGGATTCTACCAGTTATTTTTCCCCATAAGCTTTAGACATTATTGATATATAGTGGACATCATAAGTATTCATACAGTGGGTAAAAATGATACATAACCATAACCTCAGTGTCTGGCTATTGAAGTCTGATTTAATGTCAAACTGCAGTTGTTCTATAATCACTTTCTGTGATACAAAGAAAGTGATTATAAAAATAGGGTATACATACGTTTTAATGTCATTTTTAAAAACAAAATGCAAGTAAAAATAGCCAAATTAGTCATTGAAATTATTACTCCCCTGACATTATGACATTGTCCTTTTAAAAGAGAAGTCTTTCCCATTTCCTGTCACAAAAAGAGGATTAAAGGACGAAAGTCCCAGCAAGATCTAGAGAAACTCATCCATGCATTTACTTTTAGTTGCATTGATTAATGCAGCAGTGCCTTCACAGGTCGGCCTAAAAAAAATTATCATCCAGCTCAGAAAGGTCATTTATCAACACCGCTGCTGGTGTTCTGACTAAAACCAGGAAGATAGAGCACATCACACCAGTACTCAGTCCTTTCATTGGCTCCCTATAGTTCAGAGAATAGACTTTGAAGTGTAACTACTCTCCTCCTTCCTTGCTTCAGGGAAAGTTAGAAAAATTCCAATATAGTGAGCGGAATCAAGTGACACACAGTGTGGGGATGAGCAGAGAGGAAGAGTGGGGCTGTGATCAGGATCAAAGAACCACTGTGGTCAACTTGTCCACTTTGTCGCTATATTTATCAATTTCTCAAACTCCTCTGGTGACTTTTTTCAAAACATCTAGTGATAAACCCAGTGACTGTTTTTCTGTGTTGTTAAGACTTTTATGGTGACAACGCTTTGCATAGCCAGCAGGGAGAGCAGCCATTAGCTTCTCTCACTTCCTCAGCACTGCAGCCAGTCAGTCATTCAACACCAAACCTTCACAGTATTTTCTCTTTTTGATCAGAAGAATGTACCTAATGGAAATATTTGTCTTTTTTTAACCAACATTCATTTCCAAATGAATTACATGTTTTGGGTGGACATGGGGTAAAGCAGTACAGGCACAAGGGAAACATTGAAACCTTTCATTAAATACCCATAGCCCATGAAACACCTTTTCCACTTGTGTTGTAAGACACATGTGTCAAACTCAAGGCCCGCGGGCCACATGTGGCCCGCTACGTCATTTTATGTGGCCCTCTCCCCCCCACCACCGTTTTACAGCCCCACTGATTGACTTCAAATAAGTTTTGAGCATGAATTGACTACAAACTACATCTCCCATAATGCCTTCCGATTCTTACCAGCCAACATTACGGCTTCTCGCCACTAGAGTGCAGCAGAGTCACCTCAAGCTGATTATTAATTTTCCCAGCGAATAAAACTGAAACATCGACAAGCTAACAAGCTAAAGAGCGAAGTTCCGTGATGTTTCAATCGAGGACTTTTACCGTCTACTGCCCCCTGATTTGATGCCACAGCTTCGACTCCACGCAGCTCGTGTTTTGTCCATGTTTGGAGGCACCTATCTGAGCGAACAGATGTTTTCAATAATGAATTTAAACAAGACCAAGACCAGATCGCGCATTACTGACGAAAACCTACACGCCGTTTTGCGGATTGCCACAGAATAGAACTAAAACCGGACATGGACGAACTGACCAGGGAAAAACGGTGCCAGACATCCGGCCAGAAAACATTGGTAAGCATGAAGAAACTAAATTTAAATAGAATGAATGTAAAACCAAAACTCAGTATACTGGAATATGTATATAGTTTATTGATTTTGCTTGTGTTTTGTTTATTTACAGAACACAACACAATGAGGATGTGTGAGTTGGTGACAGGCTGAAGAGGATCAGCTTTGTGTTCAAGGACAGGCAGCATCACCTCATTGTTTGGTTCTTATGTGAAATACATGTTCGTTGTGTAATAAATAACAAAAAAGTTTTGTGAATGAAGTTGAGAGTTAATATCAAAACTTGTTTTTAGATAAGCAGACAAAGATTAATTTTCCCAGCGAATAAAACTGAAACATCGACAAGCTAACGAGCTAAAGAGCAAAGTTTAGCTGAGCAGTTTAAAAATACTGAGCATATTTTTAAACTGCTCAGTTTAAAAATATTGTAATTTTTAAACTGAGCAGTAATTTTACATCCATGCAAACTCAAATGTAATATTTAAAACTTGAATACATAAAATCAGTTATTTAACAATATGAGGTGTTGTTTAATTTATTGTTAACATTGTATTTTCATACATTTATGCTAGGGTTGCCCAAGTCTAGTTTTCCAGACCTATCACTCTGCAACTTTAGATGCGTTCTTTCTCTAACCTGGATCATTGACTCATTCATAGGCCTCTACAGAACTGAGTTGTTGCTAATGAGGGAAGTCAACTTTTTGTCTGGGGTATGTTTTAACAGGGACGCATCTAAAAGTTGCAGTCTGGAGGACTGCACTTGGGCATTCCTGATTTATACCGTCAATGTGGCCCATGAGGGTGGCCAATATGCTGAATTGGCCCTTGGTGAAATTGAGTTTGACACCCCTGTTGTAAGACAACAGTGATACAGTATGCACAGCATTTTCGCACCTCAGTGTTATGAAAGAGTATAAATGTATGACATTATTTTTGTAACTTCTAAGTTGTTATGTCTAACATAAACCAAACTGGAAAAGAAAACTGGCTTGAGTGTTTATCTATTTGTTCATATTTGAATCAGAATCCCATATAAAGAGCCCTGGCCTTTGCTCTTCACTCTTGGCAGCCATTTCTTCTGTTTGTGTCACACAATGATCTTCACCCTAAGACCACAATCCCTGCCAAATCCTCCTAGCATCACAGCACTGGCAGAGAGCCAGGGACCAAGATGCTACAGCGAGCCCCCGCTTGTCTGCCAAGGTCAACTGTATTTACCTCTACTTCCAGGATTGTGGGGGTGGCGACTAGTGGGGGGGGGGGGAGGTAATAGACCTGGAGGGATGAAAAAATGAATTTATGTTATTAAGATTGAGACCTTTGCCAAGTTTTGCTTTGATTTAGTAGACAGAGTCAGTTTGGTGATTATTCTCTCAGGTGCTCTGGATTGTTGAGTTGTCATAGTATTTGGTAGGAATATCAAATGCTATCATTTCTTTCTCATTGATGTAAGACATTTTTACTGATGGATTCTTCTGCACGGTGTTTGAAGTCACCAGACAATTCAGAAGTGTTGTGAGTTTGGTGAATTTTATAACCTAGCTGATGAGGGTCGTGACATGTTTGTTTACTAGACTCTAGTGCAGAAACAACTACAAACGCCACACCAGCGCGTTGAGCGAGGGGGGGTGATCCAGCAACGAAGGTGGACGGACAGGAAACGGAGCCAGGCAGGAGACGGGGAACGGCTGTGAGCAGGAGCCGCGTGGAGCTGGACGAGAGGCCAAACCAGACCCTCTTACAGACCAGGAACGAGGATACTTTGACCAGGAACGAGGACTCACTGGAAGCGTAGAACCATCTGGCAGCGCTATCAGGATCCGGCTTCTATAAAAACGCTCCTCCTGATGAATAGATGAGCTCCAGCTGGCCGCTCCTGTCCGACACGCCCTGCAGGAGACAGGGTAGGAGACAACACACACTCACAGCACCGCTTCATGGACATGACAGGTCGCTTTCGTCTCACCAGAGCCCAGTTTGATGACCTGACTACACGGCATTAGTCACAGAGAGTCTCTCATTGATGGATGCGCGTTGAACACCCAAAACACTCAAATCACTTCAAACGTGCAGTTTTAGAAGCGCCGTGAGATCTTTTGACTCGCGTTAGACACGTGTCCACATAGAGATTTCATGTAAAGCAGACTCCCCTGATGCTCAAATCACATTTGGTCTGACTGCAGCATATCATCCTCAGTTACTACAAGTATTAAACAATGTAACATTACTACATTACTTACAGCTCACTCTGACGCTCACATTATTGCCAGATTTTGTTCTTCCTCATCAGAAGAAAGGTCAGAGATAGAGATCATTATTGAAAGGTACGTAGGTGGCATCATTGTCACAAGACTTCAATGTAGATTGGTTTGCTGATGAAACATTCATAACAGGTGATGCTGTTCCCTTTTGCTGAGAAAAAACTGGTTAGCTGTGGTTAGGTTATGGGTGGACAGTGACAGTGGCAGTTTGCAGGTCATTTGAAACCAGTTTCAGTGACATCTGGTTCCCTCTGGTCCCTGTTCATATGGTAGCTTGTCTAAAATGGAAAAGCTTTAGTCACTGGAAGATAATGGTCATCCAATCACATTGAGCTGTTTTCTGACTCTGTGCTGTCAAGCTAAACTAATCAAAAATAAATTTGTAAAATGTTGACATGATTTATATTGACAAAGTTTGAAAAGCACACTGAAAATTATATGCAACAAACATTACTGTTTGTTAACTCTCACTTACTGTAAGAGGAAGATTGGTTGACGGTTTAACGTACGCCGACTTTGACTTGAATATTGTGTGAATAACACTCATTCAGTTCTCGGCCTTCATGCACATGGCATCAATAGTTCAACACTAACAAGAACATTCACAAATTTTTGATTATTCCCCAAAGAGAGTTACTCTTTCAGCTCAACTCCATTGAATGTCTTGTTTTGTTAAATACTTTCATTGAATGCATACATTGTTTTAATAGTCCAGAAATCATACATGGCAGCCTCAGGGATTTTGTCCATGAAGGCTTCCTTTATCCCTACAATGACTGTCCTGCAGTCCCATGCTTTGTTAGTCACAAAATCACTTAAAATGTATCCATGCTCATGAAGCCTTCTCTCTGGTTTTGGCTGTATGCAAAGTGCAGTGACTGCAGGCAAAGAAGCTAGAAGTGTTTGTTGGCCACAATGAACAACATGTACATGCATACATTTTAAAATAAAACATAACTTTTATTAATTAATATAAACAATTAACAATTTTGCACAGTAATATTGCCAACAATGTCACAAAGTTCATAATGTAAACATGAACATGGCATGAAAAGCACAAGTATTTATTACAAGCAAAAGACAAGATGAAATAAAACGAGTTGCACAACTGTTGATGTTGTCAGTTGTGTTTCTTTCAAAGGATTGTTTCACTTTTATCAGGGATACAGAAAAAAAACTAAAAAGTTAACACTTTTAACTTTGCTATACAACCACAACAAGCAATGATCGGTTCAGTTTCATCAGTAAAATTCTTTTACTTTACCTGATGCCTCAATTCTGACTTATTTATGCAGCCAAGTTTATAGAAGGTTTCTGTAGACATCTGATGTATTACATCTGCATAGTAATTGCATTAAAATATATCCATACATATTTACTAATGAAGCAGAAAGGATCAGGGTTATTCCAAAATTGAAAGGTGCTAAAGTATTTTAGATGAGGATCTGAAACCGTGTTGCCAAGTCCACTTAATATCGTTGGACTTGTTTTTTTGCTAAAGTGGCTTACAACCTTAATACATTGTTTGTTGTGGTTTTTTGGGTCTGCTTATTTGGGCTCAGAATTAAGCAGAGATATACTGTATATCAAACCCTAAAATGTGTCTGATATCCAGGTTGTTTGAGTTAGGCCTCCCTGTCCATCTCCTGTCCATCTTTTCCCATACTTAGTTTTATAAAACATACGAGAATTAAAATCTTATTTTAGTTTTCCAGACAATAGTAAATAAAAATAAAAACTTCCTAAAGTAAAGTTAGGACCATGGATAAATGTTAGTGTTAGACTGAAAATGTTTAAATCAGAAATATAAGAAGAAGCAAACAGTTTTATGCATCACACTTACATCTACAGTGTTGTGAAAAAAATATTTGCTCTCATCTGTCATTTGATTTTGATGTTTGGTCACATTTAATTGTTTCAGACCAAATGCTGATATAAACAAAAAAATTAATAAATATAAGAAGAAACTATGAATTATGTTTTTTACTAGAACCAAATAATCTAACTAGAAGGCAATGTGAAAAAGTATCTCCCTGTTCTCCAGTCATCTTTTAAGATGCATGGTGACTCATAGGCAGGACTGGAGACTATCAGAATCAAATAAAAGGAAAGATGCAATACCAATCACAGTTTTCAGTTCAGGTGATTCACATCAGTAATAGAATTTGGAAGCAAAACAAAAAGGTTAGTATGGCTCAGGTGAGACCTGAAAGTGAATTTTACTTTATTCCAATGTGAAGAAATGCAAGACAGTAGGTGGTGACAGACCACCTGCCCTTTTCCCTCTTCGAATGAAAGTGCCCTTTTTAAAAAAAAATTTTCAGTGTATATATTGTGTATCCCAATTTTGCATTTCTGGATTTAAAGACCTATATTATCAGCACACCACATTTATGTAAGTTTGCCTGACAGACCTCAACACTCCAAACACACACCTGACATGCCCCGCCTCGCAGCGTGAATGTACTGCACTGTGCACCAAAGCTTGCAGGTTTACACACAGAGATATGTTGCTATGGAATGTCATACACATGTGAACATTTTACGCTACCCTGACAACTTTGAAATGTTTACATGGTGAATAGGCATCAAAATGTCACGTAGTAGCATGTCAGCGTATAGCCTGAGTCTGAGTCAGTCTGTTTCTGACTAGTGTTGCCACATCTTGCGAAAGAAACAAGCAACAAGCTCTAAATACTGTGTAAAACACACACACACCTACATATATATATATATATATATATATATATATCCACTAATGCATTTAATATTTTATACAACTACTCAGAGGAACAATAAAAATAGTTATTTGGTTACAAAAGTCCAGAAAAAATAACAAAACTTTAGGAACTTTACTTTACTTTGTAAAGTTCCTAACATTAAAGAGCAAATGTTTCAAGCAGTTGTGATTATTTTACTTTAGTAATAGCTATGCTTATTTTAAAGATGTTTCTTTAATTACAAGAAATTGATTTATAATTACAATAAATGCTCTAGTTTGACAGCACCATGTAACCAAATAGTAAACTTTAGAGAAATGTTAATGGTAGTTGTTCCAATAATGATGTAGTATTTCAGAAAATGTGGAAAGATAGAATGTTGACAATATAAGCTATGAAGACTAAAGTTGTTAAAGGATATTCTTCATTAACTAACTTGTGGGAATAAGGGTGCTGGTGAGTATCTCCAGTGGTCAACATGTAAGAGGTTGGGTCACCCTGGACAGGTCATCAGTCCATCACAGGGCAACACAGAGACAGACAAACAATCAGCACTCACACCTAAGGAGAATTTAGAGAGATCAATCAATTGCAGTCATTATTTTTGGACAGTGAAAGGAAGCCAGATTCAAACTTAGGAACAGTGCTTCCAACTGTGAAGCTGGAACAACAGCCAAACCTGAAAATATTTTTCAAAATTATTGACAACTTCAGACTTTAAATCAGCAACACCAAGAAGTTGCAGGAATACTTCTGTTATCTCCCATGTGACAGCCATTTCATGTTTTTCCATGAGTTGGAAAAACACGAGATGCCTTTTCTTCCAACAAAAATGTTCTGGTGAAATCTGATTCATTGGTCAACAATTTCAAAATAAATCATTGCCATAAAAACAATCCAGAGGATCACCAAAAGAATGGTGGATGGACTTTGGTGTGGATGAATTATGAAGGATTACAAATCCCAATCAATCTTTATCCAGGAAGAGAAGGTTTCTGCTGGAAAAATTAAGTTCTTTCTTGCATAAGAAGAATATCAAAGTTTTACAACAACCTAGCCAACGTTCAGAAGCAATATTGAAAGAAAATATGCTGAGTCATCTGATGAGGGTGACCTCACAATCAGACTCAGGAATCTTGCGGGGCTGAGAGAGAAAGTGTGGGTGGTCACAACCTCAAACAAATTATTAACAGTTTTCTTTTAACACATTTGTTTCAGATACTCTGAATAAACCTACCCAGCTCTGTGATACTCTGGGTTTCCAGTGAGGTAACTCAATTCTGAGTCAAGTCAATCCTGAGTTAAGCGTGAGTAAATCAGAAGCCCTCATTAATGGAAGGCAGATAATGCGATTCACCATGGTAACAGGAGAAAATGAGCAGGCTGAAAGTATGCATAAGTGCATAAATATCAATAAATAATCTATTGTGACTTGTAAACACTAAAGACTTAATTAAATGAATGGACTGTAGTCTGTATCTTAGGAAGTGATTGGAAAATCAGAAGTTATAACAAAATAATGTCTATACATATATGTTTTTTTTTCTCTTGTGGGTTTTTCACTTTCTTTCTTGAAAAATCTCAGCACCCGATTTGTAAGAATCTGCCTGTATTCACAAGATTACCTCTTTACCAGAACTTTTCCAGTCAGCCGTCCACCCAGCGATTCTTTATTCCACCCACTCATTCTTTATTATGAATGTATCCTCAAACTGTCCTTTGTGTCTTGATTCTCTGTCTGTTGACAGACACTCACTGGTCTAAAAAAACTTTAAAGTCCTTGCTTGTAACCTCTTTTTAAGACATGTTTTTATCAGTTCAATCAAGATGATCATAAAAGTAAGAACAGTTTATTTCCATTAACTGCCAGTGTTATTAGCCATCACACGTCCAGCTCTGTCTGCATATTTTTCCTTCAGATCCATGTTTCTCCTCTGTAGCTCCAGCTGCCCTGGTATTGCATGCTTGAATGGAAGACTTCCTGATGTTGACTTCACAGCTGTGACAGAACCACAGCTCAGGGCTGTTTTTCCATCACCTTTTCTTAGGAAGTCTGTTTTCACCAGACACTTAGCAGATCACACACAGTGGCTGCCTCTGCACCGTCCAGCTCCTACCTGTCTGTTCACATCTAATCGTAACTGTGATTAGATAAAACTTTAAACATCTCTTTATCATAAATAAATCATTGCCATATTCAAACTGGAGTATTATAACATCTGTTAACAGATTTAGTAGTAAGTTCCTGCCAGTCTCTGCCTTGTCACAATTTATTGACGTTTTGCTTTTGTCATTTTGGCATTTAGAACTAACAAACTGATACAATGGAGAACAATAAATGTAAGAAGAAAATCATGACTCACCCTGTCGGTGCAAAGATCATGGCTTCAGATCAACTTCAACAGTAATGAAAAGTAACAAACTGATACAGAGTAACGTGTCATTATGAATGCAGTGGAGAGGAAAGGATGGCTTTTTGACTTGTACTTATTGTACTTTGAAGCATTTATGAAGTAATTTAAGAAACACCTTGTTTTATATGCAGATGCAGAAGGGTCAGAAACTCTAAGGAACATCAACCAGAAGGCACACTGCCCTTCATGTCTCAGCTGTTTCTCTGCTTTTGCACACTTGATTTAGTAGAATTGCAATAGTCTGAATCAGGTGTGTTAAACATGGAAACATCCAAAGCATGCAGCTCAGTGTGCCTTGAGGATGAGGACATTGAACCAGTATGTAACAGTGACGTGCGGTGAGGTTCATAGCTGGTGAGGCACTGACGTCATCAGAATCAGATTTGCAAATAGATGCATAGATTGACAGCAGTTTACAGGTTATGTTTCACTTCTGCATCCTTACACATACAAACCTTTCAGCTCCGGCGTTGGTCTTCCTTTGGTTATTATCTCCTGCTTCGATTGAAAGTCCACTTGAGAAAACTTTTTTAGTGTTGTAATGTAGTCATCCATGTCGAAAGTCGGGATAAGCGAGAGGAAAAAAAATCACTATCTCTATTATAATCTATCGCTGGACTTGACTCGCTTCCCGAATCGTTTAGCCTAGCTCGCTGTCACTTACTCGGCAGTTGAGGAGTGAACAAGACGAACGTCTGGGATCTTGAGCGCCCCCTGCCATGAGGCAAGAGAACTGCCTGCCTCACCTCGAACCTGTTCTCTGCCGTTTATAATCGCTCATTACACGAAACACGTTACACAAACACAGTTGGTGACAAAAAGCACTGTACATTATATACATAAGCTAAATTATTGGAAATAAGCTCACATATTAAATTTGTTTAAACCATTTTATTGACGCCGTACAGCAACATGCTCTCTCCGCTTAGCAGCCAGCGCAGAGCCAGGGGTTGCGCAATCCAAGGTGAGGCAGAGCTCGCTGCTGCCTCACCGGCATCGCTTCCAAGCATTTCAATGGGAAAATAAGAAAATTCAGCGATTTTGAACAAATAAAAATCGAAATTGGTGAAGCTACATGAAAAATAAATATTTTTTAGTACAAACCACCGGATGAATATAACAATTTAAATTACTTTATGATTATATATTTTCTTTCTTTCCATGATGGCTGGTGAGGCACTGCCTCACCTGCCTCCCCTGACCGCACGTCACTGGTATGTAACTGGTTCCAGGATCAGTCCCTTTCAGGAAAAAGATATGTGATGTTGTACCTTAAATTACTGCAGCTTTGATTTTGAAATAGTTTTCATGTTTGACATTTAGATTGATGCTTTGCTAAGGGTTTAAATGACAAGCTTCTCAGCTCTTAGTGTTGTATGATATTAGTGATAGATTGCCTTTACCCATCTCATCTACTTATGGTGTTCTAAAACAGAGTAACTTCTCATTCAGAAAACAAAACTTCTGTTACATTAGTTCAGTAAACTATGATAAACAAATAAAATTTAATAAAATTGTACATACATAATGAACAAAATCTCTTTGCTTCAGTTTGTGATGTGTGTTATTGAAGCATACTGACAACAAAGACTGGCCACTGGAGTAACTATCATAAAGAAAAGTTTGATTTGGTTGTTATGGTATCGCCTTCATGAGAACTTTAGCAGACTAAACCATCTTTTACTTTAATATGAATACATAAACAAACCTTTATGTAACACTTCAAATAAAATAACCATGTTTATTAATACACAGATAAAAACAGTGATGTGTATAAAATGTTGAGTACTTATGCTCAAATTTGGACTATGTTTCTCGGCTGGCCTGGGAACGCCTTGGGATTCCCCAGAAGGAGCTGGAACAAGTGGCTGGGAAGAGGGAAGTCTGGGCCTTTCTTCTGAAGCTGCTAGCCCCGCGACCCGACCCCGGATAAAGCGGAAGAAAATGGATGGATGGATGGATGGATAAAAGACAAAAGTACAGTACAGAAAAACTACCCTGTTTTTCCAAAAAGTTACTTAATGAAATCATGTTGTGTTTAAAGGCGGCTCGGAAAAAACACGTTACGACATGTTAGCAATGGATTAAACAGTTGTAAAGGCTGGAAAAAATTCCATAGAACAACGGGCATAAATACGGGAAGTGTGGTAGTCCTGACTTTTTCAAATCGAGATATGAATGATAGAAAGCTGGTCACTCTGAGGTAAAAAAAACCAAAAAAAACTGACTCTGGGCAGGCAATGCCCACCCATGCCAGCTTCATGATGACTCCTGCTTCCATAATTGTTAGGCTAGTTGGAAAGACATGAGAATATGTTGAAGGTATAGAGAAACAGCAAAGAAAAAGGGAAGCCATTAGACAAGGAGGAAGAGAAGAGAAGGTAGTGATAATGATGGACAGATAATAAAATACAAATAGAGGAAACAGTGCAAGGAGAAACAAAAGCAGATTCAGAGGTCTAACATGTCATGTTAACAAGTGGAAAGAAGTAAGGCTCGAGGGAAGAGAAAAAAATAACTGTACTGCTCCTCCACTCAAGACTGACTTCATTATCTTATAGTTGCCTCTTTACCCTTCGTGGTATGCTAGCATGGAACCGACAGCTTTTTTTCCAAAACCATTTTCTTCCCAGAGAGACTAAACCCAGCAGAGCCTGAGATGAAATCAGAGGAATAGAGGGCACAAGAAGGGGAGGAGGTGCCTAATTTAGGTCAAGTATGACAGAAACTCTTGCTCACTGTGTTGGTATATGAAGCAGGGCTGACAGTTTAATACAGACATCTATCTATCTATCTATCTATCTATCTATCTATCTATCTATCATCCATCCATCCATCCATCCATCCATCCATCCATCCATCCATCCATTAAAAACAGTAAGTCACAAAAACATCATACAGTGACCAGTATTACATTTGATCAAGTGCCATTATCAAAAACATCAAAATCAAACATCAAATATGTTGGTCAATATTCCATTTATTATGATTCCAAATCAACTGTTTGATTCAGTCTGAGTCCATCACCATCAACACTCCCAAACTTCAGGCCTGATCATTTGGTTCTATCTGAAATAACTGAAGCTGTGTCATGTTCTGTGTTTTTCTGTGTGTTAATTTCGAGTTTTCTGTGTCTCTGTGTTGTCCTGTTCTCCCCTCGATTACTCCCAGGTGTTTCTCGTTCCCTAATTACCCCGTGTGTATTTAGTGTCACCTGTGTCTCTGCGTCTCTGTCGGGTCCTCGTCTAATGTGCGTTCGTGTTGTTCCGTTGTCCTTTAAATTTTACGGTTGCTACCGGCGTCGAGCCCTGGTTTCCACTCGGCCGTGCTGCCCGTTATTTTGGACTGTGTTTGGCTGGACATTCCCCATTAAAATCATTCATTTATCACATCCTGGGTCTACAGCGTCTGCCTCACCACCTCAACACACCGCTTCATGACAAGCTTACTCTACACCAGGGGTGGGCAACTCCAGGCCTCGAGGGCCGGTCTCCTGCAACTTTTAGATGCATCTCCACTTCAACACACCTGAGTCAAATAATGAGGTCATTAGCAGGACTCTGGAGAACTTGACTGCACTTAGGAGGTGATTCAGCTATTGGATTCAAATGTGTTGGACCAGGGAGACATCTAAGAGTTGCAGGACACCGGCCCTCGAGGACCAGGATTGCCCACCCCTGCTCTACACTGTAAAAATTGTCCATAAAATTTAAATGAAAAAAAAAAATTAAATACCCAAATTTACACACCGTAACAACCAAAACATTATATTACCATAGAAAATCCATGGTATTACCATAATTCAAGAAACATAAATTTTACATAATTCTTACAGTTATGAAATACAAAAAACAAAGAAATGTATTGTGAAAATCTTAGAAATTATAAAATCATTAGAAAAATATTGTAATATTGCCCTAAAATTAACAGTAATTGGCCAAATTGATTATTCCTCATGTGGAGATAATGGTGTTGTTTATTTAGATCTCAGTAATACTTTGTGAGGAGACCAGAGAGGAAGTTGAATCATTTCTGTTTTTTAACTGAGTGTTTAAGTAGATTATAGTAATTTTCCATAAACAGGTTATTGTTCTGAACTGTTAAAATGACACTTGATAAAGTATTATACCATAATGTCTTGTGTGCTACTGCTGCATTTACTACAGTACAATTCTGGCAACCACAGCTGCCAGTATTTTACAGTAAATTAGAAATGTTTTTTTTTTTTTTTTTACAATGCCGTGCTATGTTATCTATATGCATATGTATATGTCATGCTTTATGTATGTCACTGTGTGCTGCGGCATCTCAGAGGTTGTCTAAAAAAAATCCAAAGCTCTATTTGCACACCCGGTAAAGATGTGTAATAAACCTTAAAATACACTCCCCATTCATAGTCTGCGTCGACAGCTAAATGAATAACTGCCAGGCTGTTCTCTTTGTCTTGTGCACCTTACTCTTTGCTGAGGAAAGCAGGTCTTGCTCAGAGCAGCCAATTAAAAGCAATGCCTGTTTAATCACCACAAAATGGGCAACAAAAGGTGTTTAAAAAGTGCACCTCACACAGAATCAAGTCAATTAGAGGACAACCTTCCTGAGAGAACAGGCTTTCTATTTTAGGTTAATGCATCACGTCCCTGCACACACATTTGTCCACGCACACTCGCACTCATAAACACATGCACACTCTCTTATGAGCACATACATGCACAAATTGTCTTTGTGCTGGCCAAACGCTGATGTGGGACTTTAATGGTGCATTCACACCAGCCCAGAATAAGAGTATTTAATTAGACTCTAATTCAGTTGTTTAGAAAATCCGATTTGTTTGGGAAGTGTGAAAGCAAATTTGAATTCCAAAACGGACTAAAAAAGCAAACTTTATCCGCCTGAAAGCCTCGGTCTTGGTCCGACTGAAGTGAACTTTGAAATGGATGGAAAGTAGAGTGAATGCAACTGGACTGGATACCGCTCCAAAAGCAGGAAGTTAGCTACAGTGCAGGGCATTCTGGTCAATATATTACTGTCTGCTCTGCATGTTAACGGAGATGGTGTGTCAGTTATCATGACAACAGGTGTGCGTGCAGACGAAGAGAGTGAGGAAAAGCAGAATCTAAATGGTTTAAAGTTGTTTTACCTGTTTATCAGCTTGTTTCCTCTTTGCTGTGGAACTCTGCAGCTGCTGCAATTTTTAATGACAAAAACTGAATTGCCTCGTTTGTTTGAACATATTCATAACAATCATCAAATACGATGACATATTTCACATGTCTTATATATATAAAGTATATGAGTAATTGTTTGTTACATTTTGACAAACTGATTTTAACAGCGGCAATTATGTAATAAATTATTCACCAATATAAAAGAGAAATTTCCTTAGTCCTCTCTTGCATTTTGTCAGAAACCAAACTGTCTATAGATTTATATCAAGGGAGAAAATATATTTTATATACCAAAACATCAGCAATTTCCTCAGCTTTAATTTCAGCCATAGTTAAAGGAATTGGGTAAGAAATAAGGGCGTCATTTTTGAAGAAGAAGAATTACTTTATTCATCCCAGCAGGGAAATTATTTCGCAGTTACACAGATTAACACACACATGACGGGAGCTGCGTCTGCAGGCAGCCAGCGCCATTTTTTGAAGGAGGACATGCGGCAAAGGTCGTCGGACCGGGAGTCGAACCCACGACGTCCGCGGGTCTAAGGCCTCCAAATATGGGGTGTGCTAACCCCCTGCGCCACCACAGCATGTCCCATTTTTGTGACAAATTCTTGCTCATCCCGCATTAGAACAGTCTACGGGATGAGCAGACAGTTGCAGGCGCCATTAATCACCACATAGCAAATTCGCCTGCAGGAGTGTCGCTAATGTTAGCGGCTAATAGGTGATGCCCAAACTAGTAATGTATATCAAATGAGAAATCCTACAAGTGCTAAAATCTGACAGAGCTCCGTTTTTGTTTAATTTTTTGGGAGTTTTTTGTTCTGCTGGTCTTCTTCAGAGGTTTTGTGTCGATTCTTTCAGTAGTTCTTGGTGCAGCGCCACCACAGGTGATGGAGGGAACAGGTTTATCAAATAGTTTAGGTTGTTTGACACAGTTCAGTGTGAATGCGAACTACAGTTGTGAAAATGTAACAAATGTTTCAATTTTGGTCCCCAATCGAACCGAGTCTACCGGACTATCAGATGTGAAAACACCCTTAGTGACTACGTTTAAAGTGCTGCTAAAGAGTCAAAGGTCCACCATCATTTTCATTATGAAAGTGCAATCCTCCCACCCAACCAACACATAGTGAGGCTCAGGGAGGCAGACACACAGGAAACCATGCATAATTAACACTATGCACATAATTAAGTGAAGTTAGAATCTATGTTAATCTGCCACACATTCCTTGACATGCCAATGAGGCTGAGCTGTCTACTTTTCTTTTCTACATCTTTGCATGTGTTTCTATCTTTAAAAACGGGTGCACGCACGCACACACATGTGCCCACCCCCACGCCTGCACCCACACACACACATCAACACGGCATCTCTACCCTCTCTTTCTCCATCTTGACTTTTTCTCCAATCTGCTGTCTGCTTATGTTGCATGTTGATTTGGTTGTTATGACAGACTAGCAGCTCAGACGTAAAGTTTCTCAGGAAGTGCTGATCTGTGTAAGCTCTATACTGTAGTATTATTTTAAACCATGTGTAACCAGGACTTTACAATTCTGTACTGTTAAAGTGACAGTTGCCAACATATTGTGCCGTAAAGCCTCATACAGTCTGGACATATTCTACGGTATAATTTTGGCAATCACAAAAGTAAAATATCATAAAAGATATTGCTAATTGGTAAAGAGAAAACTGCTGATCCAACTGAGTGATAGCATTAGCAACTCAGGCATCTGGCCAGTGAAAGCAGTGAAGATGATTTTACCAGGTAATTTGTTTCTCCCTCTGGTTAAAGTGGTTGTTAGAATGAACTTCAAGGAGAACAGATCTCCATCTATTATAGAACTACAACATATAAACTGTTCAAAATCAAACACAATTTTGTGACACTGTAAAACATTTGAAGGTGGTCTAATTTGAAAATGAAAGTCCATCTGCTGCCTTAAAATTGCAATTCAAGACAACAATAACATTCTTTTGGTTTTAATTAAAAAAATAAAGTTCATGACATTTGATTCATCAACAAGAAACAAGTATGTATAAATTGTTTTTAAAATTTTGATAGCTCATTAATCTTGAATTTTGAGTTTTAACCTAAAGCTTCAATTTAAACCAAATAATTATTTCATAATATGCAAGAAAAAACTGTCCTCCCCTAATTAAAGAGCACAGCCTTCTGTATCATTTTGACTCACAGTTAAAATAACTATATTACTTTACAATCATTTATATTCATGTTTCAAATTGTAGCAAATTTCTGATGTAAGCTTTGCTAAGTATTTTTTTTTTTTCTTTCGAAAAATGTTATTGTTACTGTAAACATTTTAAAAACATTACATTATTTCAGTTATCCAGAAATGTTTCAAGAAACTTACAAATTAATCAATTTAGGCTAAAAGAAGCTAAGACCAAGAGTATAAAACAGAAAAACTCTGTGGGTTAAAAGTTGAGCAGGACCGGGGTGACTCCCTCCCAAGTCCGGAGCCGTCTCGACCTTCCAGACAGCGCTTGGTGCTCAGAGGGGATCCTGCCCTGAAGCTCCTTCCCTCCTGCCTCACCCGGAGAGCCAGGCCGCCGCTGCTTGGACCTCTTTTCGTGTAGCGCCGGCTCCTTCGTCCACTGAGGCGCAGGCGATTCTTCTTGGTGGCTGTGTCCTTGGCGCGCCACCTGCAGCCCTTGATGTTGTTCTTGTTGCTGCTGCCATCCGGATCACAGCCACGGGGGGCATCTGCCTGCGCCTGCTCACCAGCAAGTTTCTGGAGGTCCAAATGGCGTCTTTGATGGTGGCTGGGGTGAGCCACCTCACAGCGAAGTCCTTTTTAGTCATTTTCTGCTGGCTCACCCATACAGCGCTAGCTGTGCATGGAGGACCTCCCTTGCTGGCAAGTGTGGGAATTGCAAGGAGCCGGCTTTCGCCCACAGGTCCACAGCAGCGCTGCACTCCCACAGCAGGTGCCTCACCGACTCCGGCGCGCCACAACCGGGTCGGGGGCAGATGGTCGTTGCAGACATGCCGCGGGAGTGCATAACGGCTCTGACCGGCAGGATCCCATGAGCCACCATCCATGACAGGTCCTGGAGTCTGTTTGGAAGGACGGGACGGCTCACGTTGCGCCAAACGGTGGAGGCGTCTCCATACAGGAGGCCGCGCACTGGAGTCACTGGTTCCCGGTCCTGCACAACAGGGACAATAAAACGATGATTAGTTAAAATCTTGTTCTCCTCTCCTTCCAGTCTAAAATGTTTTAAAAATTTCCGAATAAAAGCATATATAAGAGAAAGGTTAAAAGCTACTGGGGTTCTAAAATCTCTTATCATTTTTAATTTTCTGTTTCTTTTTCTGTCTAAAAAGTCATACCTGTCGTGTTTGTCATTAAAGCCATAAATATTTAAGAGGTTAAAATCCTGCCCGTTAAAAGTCAGATTTGCTAAAAGTGCTCGTCCCTCTCTCACCACGGTGCTCCCCTTCACCAAGATGTGCGGGTTGTTTATTAAAATGGCCACGCTGTCATTTTTATTTTCATTGGAGCCGCTCCATATAGACGGCCGTGGCCACAAGTCCTGCCACTGGGTGTAGTTCTTTAAAAACGGGAGTGAACATTCTTGTAGTAAAAACACATCTGGCTGTACGGAGGTTAAAAAGGATAAAACACTCTGGGCTCTAACTCGCGACTTCACACTTCTAACATTGATGGTTGAGAAGGTGAGAGTCATGAGTATGACGGCTAAAATCAAGTACGACATTTTAAAGGATTAAAACAAGATAAGACTAAGTTCAAACCATGTTAAAAAACGGGCGGTCGTTAAAACAAGGCGGGTTCAGAGACTGTCCTGTGAATAGAGCTCTTCCTTCCCACATGGTGGTGCAGGTCGGGTTGGAGCTCCATTCCCCCTCCGGACTCTCGGTGTCGGCCGTCTTTCTAAAGCCGTTACCTTATTTGGGTCCTCCAGGGTTGATTGGTGAGCAAAATCTAGGAACGAGACCTCATTGGATGAGCCAGCGAGGAAGGCTCTGGATTCCTCTCCGAAAGAACCGAAGAGTTCCTCCAGCCTTTGTCTCTTCCCTACCTTGGGGGTAAGGTCGGGAGGTGACTCAGATGCCGGCCTCTTAGCCAGCTGGGCGTCGGGGAGGTGGGCATCATCGCTGCTGTCCGTCTGTTCTTCCTCAGAGTCCGAGCTAGCTCCGCCTTCGGTTAGCATCTCCCCCCCCTCACTGGATGTTTCGGTCTGGGGGGGGGCTTCCTTCCCCTCCCCGCTTCCCGCCCTCTCCTCCTCTCCTCCAATCAGAGGACCTGGCGGGAGATTTGAATTTTCCGGCCCAGCTGCGTCCACTTGCTCATTAGCCATTTCCGTTAACGTCTCTTTTCCTTTTTTCAATTTATTCGCAAACGATTGTGGACAGTCTCTGAACAAATGATCTTGTCCACCACACAAATTACATTTCCGCCCGTTCGTACATTCATCAAAGGTGTGTCCCACTTCTCGACATTTACCACAGAATACTTTTTCACAAGTTTCGGCCAGATGACCATGCTCGCCGCACTTCCGACACAGTTTGGGTTGGCCTTGATAGTGAATGTAGCCCCTGTTCTCCCCCAGGACTATCATTGAGGGGAGATGCTTCAGGCCCTGGAAGCCTTGGGGGTCTTCCCATTGTTTAATGGGGACCCGCCAAGCACAGTTCCAGATGCCGTCCACATCCCGCACCTTCATAGCCGGGCCTCTCACAGTGCAGTATCTACCCAGCCACATACAGATGTCTTCAGCACTGACAGTCTCATTGAACATCCTGACAATCACCGTTTTCAGGGAGTTGTCAGTCAGTTTCTCGACGTCAAAGGCTGAAAACTGGGTCTTAGCATTTTCAAACCGTGTCCAAAATTCTTGGAGAAGTGCGGCAGAGCAAAACCTTACGTCATATCCCTTATTGAAAGGCAGGGTAAGGATACAGTTCAGGTCATCTGGCCGAAACTTTAGCACCTGTTGAATCAGCTTCCTGGAAAAATCCAATCTTGTTACTCTATTTTCTTCTTCTCTTTCCTTAAATAAAAATCGAACACTGTGGTGCCTCCGCATGCCGGCATGGCTAGCCGCCATGGTGGAGGCACCACCAGTTAAAGGTTTAAAACCTTTACTAAAACCAATAAATAGTTACGAAACACCAATAAATACAAATAAAAGGTAAAAGATATTTTCCACTACTTAGTGGTCAATATTTCAACCGGGGACAAAATTTACTGAACCTCTAAATCAGTGGCAACAGCCAAGTCACAAAGACTACCGCTATCACCACCCAAAGGAGGGGACCGCTGTCTTAGCCAAAAGGCCGAGAAGCGGCTAAGTATGTACTGTTCTCAAACTGTTAGTTGCTTTATAATAAACATTTGCCCTAAAAATTGCACAGGTCACATCAATGTAACACACTTCCATCTCACTTCTGGTGCCACATGGGATACAAAAACATGCCTCTAAGCACACTGGGAAATGGTTCCCACTACTGTCTTTTTCTTCTTTCAGTTTTTTTCAGTGCCAACATAAAAACTCTAGTTTATTCAACTCTTGGATGTTTCAAAAAATAATAAAAGGTTACTACTGTAAGTTTATCTTTCAGTCTCACATTTAGGCTCAAAATCTAAAACTGAATAAATATATTTGACTTAAAGAGTAGAAGACAGTAGACACACTAAGTGTGGCTCAAATGTTTTGCAGTGCAACACCCCACCCACGTACACCGTTTTTAATGGCACTTAATACATATTTTACATTAAAAAGTTGAGTCAAATTTTGATCATTGTATTCTCCAAAGCATTTCTTCACTCAAGAAATAACTGTAGACACAGATGTACTTTAAACATGAGTTAATAACATCGCTTACATCCTTACAGGAAACCTCTTGAGCGTCCTGCTTTGATCCACGGCTGCTGCAGGACAAATTAAGAACAAAGTCTCCAATGAATTCAGTTACGTTCATGCGTCTGTGAACACAAAACCTTAGGGCACATCCAACTCAAAGGCAAAACACAGTCTGTCAAAGAAACACTGAAAGCAAAGATTTTTTCAATATCAAAGAAAAGTCATTTACTTTTAATTTAGGCTTACAGGAATATCTCTAATCCATTATGTGCAGTATCACCTTCCCAGGTGCGACACTTCGGGGTTACAACACCAACCATTGATCACTGTGAGCTGTTATTTAACAACACAGGCATCAATGCATCCAAAGAGCAGCACGAGGACAAGAGATGGCCCTGCAGATTAACTTTGAGAGATTGATGAATGGTCTCCTTCCATTGCTGATTCATTTGATCAATTAATTTCATCAATTAACTGTGACTGTTGTGCACAAAGGGGAAGGAGGTGCCAGTGGGACTATCAGATTGCCCCTAATTATCTGCATGCAGGGTTTTGATTAATGGATTTTGATGATGAGATGTGAGGTTTGGCTACTAATGGTCAGATTGGCGACAGCTGCATGTGAATATAAAGCATAAGGCGATGAGCCAACTCTGACCAATGTTTTTGTATTTTATTTTTTTTATTTTTTTGGCAAAAGTTTGAATAAATTGATTGATATTATTACTAATTAGCTCACTGAAAATGCCAATCAACTCTAAAAATCTGTTCCTTATCTATCTTGCCTCCTTGCCATCTAAAATTGGTTCATATGCATGATGGATTAGTCATCAAGACTGGAAAAGGGAGGGTAAAACATGGCAGCAACTTCATCAAACATAACTGATTCTAAAGTCACACTTAACATTTTTCTCCATATGCTTTGTGTCCACTTATCTGTCTGTCTGTCTGCTACGTCTCCACCGACAGCCTCCATGACAGAGCGTTGTTTCTAACCTGACATGTTCTATCTGTCATTTTGCTGAAACACAGTTAGCTGCCCCTTGCATGCCAGCAACCCCTTGTGTTTTCCCCTAACTGTGCCAAAATAGATTGATAGTTTTAGTTAGCAGCCTTGCGGCTTTACATCAAAAATTTAATTTGCCACAGTCAATATTTTGACGATTCAATTGCATAATTAATATAGCTAATTATGCAATATGCACTGTCAAATTTTAACTTAAGCTTGTGAGATGATCAATTATATACTCTCAAATCTACCTTAGTTGTGTGGTAATGTCATGGAGATGAGGGACCCAAATGCAGGCTGGAGGCAGGCAGACTGATGAAAGAAACTTTAATGACAGACCTAAAGTCCGAAGATGCTAAACTGGCACCAGAGAGAAGAAAACCAGAAATAAGTTTTGAAAGAGAGATCCAAATTAGAGGGTTTAAGAAAACAAGAAGAAAACTAGAAGTAAATATAACGGGAGGAGTTATTGGGATGCAGAAGGAAATTAAGGCTGTCATCAAAATTTAGCCAAACTGGACCAATTTAGTTACAAGTTAGCCCATATGTGACCCATATCTGATTCACTATGATAGTATGAACAGCACAAATCCATATTTTCTAAATTAGACCTAAGACACTTTCATGTTTGTTCTTGAATCAAATAATGTACATAACTGATGTCTTCCATCCACTAAAGTGTGACAGTAATGAAGTTACCGTTGATCAAGCGGTTCCGGGTGAGTCAACTGATTGCACATCAGCAACAATGGTCATTTATCATTATTGTTTTTAAAATATTCTCTGCTGTTGGCTCCATGTTAATAATCAGACTTTTTATGTAACTGATTTCCTAAAGAATCCTATTAATTTTTTAAGAGCTGTATTTGTGTTTGTGAGGTTTTGACATGCAAACATAACCATTAAGTTACAGAATCAAAGCTATAAATACTTTTCATCATCACTTCATTGTTATTACAATAAACACCATTTAATATTGCGATCAAATTTTAAGTCCATATCACAAACCCAGATTTTTCATACTGCATGCATGGCTCGCTTGGGGGGCAGCCATTTCACACTAGTGTCACTTTTAAATTATAATGTGAAAAACCATGCAAAATAAAAAATTGCACCTCATCAAAACATTTTAATTGGGCATTACAGTGTGAATGAGGGATCACTGAATCAATAAAATAAGGAAAATGTTGAACACATGAAAGTCATAAAGAGGTATGTGGTATTCTTCTGAACTGAAATTATAACTGCTAAAGGTTTCCTTCTAGAATGACATTGGCTCACCAGATCAGAGTTTGTCCTGTGGGTTGTTGTGTCCTGGGCAACACAATTCACCCGCCTTGCCTGTTGGTGTTGGTCAGAGGGTCCATCTGTGGCTACTATGTAGCTTACCACCATAAGCAGTAATGTACATGAATGGATGAATGACTGATTGTACAGTAAAGTCCTTTGGAGTCCATAGTAACATGATATGCAGGCCTTTTACCATTTGCTCTGCGGAGGTAGGTAGAGGGAGGTAGTAGAATGATAATGTGTTGAAAATGTAAAGACATTTGTGGAGAAGTGGAAGCTAACAGTTAGAAAGATTAGACCTGTCTGTTTCAACTTACTGTAACAGTTTAAAACAACTAAAACTGTTGCCATGTGAACCCATCTGACCCTCCGTGACGCATCAGTCCACTCTGGCTCCACCAGTGGGGTAGACTTTGAATGTTGCGTCAGATTGTCAGTTGTGCAGCAGCATGAACAATGTTGCTCTGTTTCCAGGTAGCATAGCTGTTATCACAGGAGTCTCACTGATCAGCTGTCGAGGACGATTGATACAGATAAGAAAGTCAAACAAAGTCACTAACTTGACAGTCTTTAACAGATTGTTGAGAATTATGAAACCTTTAAAGTGAAACATTTTCCTTTACCTCAAAAGAATATCTGTTTGATCTTTGTATTTGGATTTGAAAATTAGGAAACAAACGTGAGAAAATCATCTGTCATTGTGAGAAAAGTGTTGAAGTACTTGTTATGGGAGATTTGGAAAAACCTGGTAGTTTCTCTAAATAAAATGCTTCACCAAAGGAGACAAGAAAATCAGATGGAAGGAGCCAACGCTGGGAGACCACAATGAGCACTGAGGGTACGAAAGTCTGATCCATGTAGGGAAAATGGTGAGTGATTTATCAATCCAGTGTATTTTGATGTTTACTGTCCAGTAGCAAATAATTAGGGAGTGTCTCCAGACAAAGATGAGCCGTGGTAGGTGATTGGGGGAGGAGACTGTGTGGCTCGGTGGGGAAAAGCAGTTGCGGTTGGACGCATGGCTGGTCACCAGTAAAGAATTGGCTTGTTTTGGGACAAACGTCCTCATCTCTCAGGATAACAGAGGGAACGTCAGTTCATTGGTGGGATCAGAGACAGCGTCTCTTTGGAGAATCTATAATTCTTTAGATTCCTTCTGTAGAATTTTAAATAAGCCAGGCTCAAGGCTTACTCTTCACTCAGAATGGGTAGAGAGGGCGCTGCTCCCATGGCGACCAACAGGCTGCTCCTCTCTAGTGCCTCGGCTGAAAAATGTCTCTCTCTTCAGATTACACTAAGCACAGAAGTTTTCTGTGCATGTATTTCTGAGAACAGGAGGATGTTTATTAGCTACAGCATTGAGGAAACTTCTGTGTGTGTCATACTGTTGAAAAAGTCCATCCAGTCAAATTTGGGTCCAGCTTGGCCATGATGGCACACAGAACAATTTCTGGGACATATGAGATGAGATATTAAAATAAAATTCAAACCTGCAGCTAATTTCTTTCAGTTCTCCTCCCTTTTTCACTGTCACTACATATACATACATACATACTGCGGCCGTCGCGAGTTCGACTCCCGGACCCGACGACATTTGCTGCATGTCTTCCCCCCTCTCCTTCCCCGTTTCCTGTCAGCCTACTGTCATATAAGGGACACTAGAGCCCACAAAAAGACCCCCTGGAGGGGTAAAAAAATATATATATATATATATATACTGCTCAAAAAAATAAAGGGAACACTTAAACAACACAATATAACTCCAAGTAAATCAAACTTCTGTGAAATCAAACTGTCCACTTAGGAAGCAACACTGATTGACAATCAATTTCACCTGCTGTTGTGCAAATGGAATAGACAACAGGTGGAAATTATTGGCAATTAGCAAGACACACTCAATAAAGGAGTGGTTCTGCAGTTGGGACCACAGACCACTTCTCAGTACCTATGCTGTCTGGCTAATGTTTTGGTCAGTTTTGAATGTTGGTGGTACTTTCACACTCGTGGTAGCATGAGACGGACTCCACAACCCACACAAGTGGCTCAGGTAGTGCAGCTCATCCAGGATGGCACATCAATGCGAGCTGTGGCAAGAAGGTTTGCTGTGTCTGTCAGCGTAGTGTCCAGAGGCTGGAGGCGCTACCAGGAGACAGGCCAGTACACCAGGAGATGTGGAGGAGGCCGTAGGAGGGCAACAACCCAGCAGCAGGACCGCTACCTCCGCCTTTGTGCAAGAAGGAACAGGAGGAGCACTGCCAGAGCCCTGCAAAATGACCTCCAGCAGGCCACAAATGTGCATGTGTCTGCACATACGGTTAGAAACCGACTCCATGAGGATGGTATGAGGGCCCGACGTCCACAGATGGGGGTTGTGCTCACAGCCCAACACCGTGCAGGACGCTTGGCATTTGCCAGAGAACACCAGGATTGGCAAATTCGCCACTGGCGCCTTGTGCTCTTCACAGATGAAAGCAGGTTCACACTGAGCACATGTGACAGACGTGACAGAGTCTGGAGACGCCATGGAGAGCGGTCTGCTGCCTGCAACATCCTTCAGCGTGACCGGTTTGGCAGTGGGTCAGTAATAGTGTGGGGTGGCATTTCTTTGGAGGGCCGCACAGCCCTCCATGTGCTCACCAGAGGTAGCCTGACTGCCATTAGGTACCGAGATGAGATCCTCAGACCCCTTGTGAGACCATATGCTGGTGCGGTTGGCCCTGGGTTCCTCCTAATGCAGGACAATGCTAGACCTCATGTGGCTGGAGTGTGTCAGCAGTTCCTGCAAGATGAAGGCATTGAAGCTATGGACTGGCCAGCCCGTTCCCCAGACCTGAATCCGATTGAGCACATCTGGGACATCATGTCTCGCTCCATCCACCAACGTCACGTTGCACCACAGACTGTCCAGGAGTTGGCAGATGCTTTAGTCCAGGTCTGGGAGGAGATCCCTCAGGAGACCATCCACCACCTCATCAGGAGCATGCCCAGGCGTTGTAGGGAGGTCATACAGGCAAGTGGAGGCCACACACAATACTGAGCCTCATTTTGACTTGTTTTAAGGACATTACATTAAAGTTGGATCAGTGTGTAGTGTTATTTCACTTTAATTTTGTGTGTGGCTCCAAATTCAGGCCTCCATTGGTTAATAAATTTGATTTCCATTGATGATTTTTGTGTGATTTTGTTGTCAGCACATTCAACTTTGTACAGAACAAAGTATTCAATGAGAATATTTCTTTCATTCAGATCTAGGATGTGTTATTTGAGTGTTCCCTTTATTTTTTAGAGCAGTGTATATATATACAGTATATATATATATATATATATATATGAGTCTGATTCAAAATCAAAAAGTTGCTTTTTAATTTTTTGATTTTTCATCCCCAATTGAAATGGGAAAGAAGAATGTGCTCTCCTTTGAGTCACATTTTGGTACTACAACAAAATGGTTCTTCAAAACGGGTGTAGTTTTTACAGAAGGAGAGCTGTTAGTGTTTCATTTCAAATCATGATTCTTTTACATAAAAGATTTATTGAATCTGTTTTAATATTCAGGATTATTGCATGGCATGGTAATCTGTCACTGGCCAATAAAACTCTGCTGGGTAATCTGGTTAGAGAGGCTGGTATGATTTCAGGCAGGACTCAGATCCAGCTTGTCGACTTTCCTAACATGCAGATTAGAAAGATCATGCAGGTGCTGAGGAAGACACTCTGATGTAATGTTCAGACCATCACATAGAGACTTCCAGCTGCTTCCATCAGGTTGGCGGTAGTGAGGACCAAGAGGCAACATTTCCCCTTTACTTGCTACTATTTTCAAGCTTTATGATATAAAATCATCAGTGATTTTGAAAAATTTTGGCAACAATGCTGCACCATGCACTTTGTTGACAATGAGTGATTCTGTTTTGTATAAAATTTCTGTTTAATATGTAGACAAACTAGAAACTGAATTTCCATTGAGCCAAGTGACATTGGTTGAAGGTTTAGATGGGATACAGGATTACTTCACAGATGCAGTGAAGAAGGGCTCCACAGTCTGTGTCTCACCACTGGGAGAGAGAAACTGGACAATCAGTCACAGTTTTCTTTACCATGCAACATAATCCTGCTGTGACACTCCTCTTCCTCCTGGAAACTGAAAAGGGGTTAATGTAGAGCATTCTGGGATTTAGAGTTTCTCTAGCAGTCTCTCTGCTCCCTGTATGTAGTTCAGCCCTTCATGGCTTTATTTGTTTGTGGTATGCCACAGTCACACTTAAATATGAGCCCTCAGATTTCAGTGTGAACTAGGACCAGAGCAACGCACAGCTATTTGAAATATTCTGAGATAAAAGTGCCACTTTGCTTTGGATAATTGTCCTACTGAAGCATGACCTTCAAGTCACAGACTTATGTTCAGGGGTTAAGGGTTAAAGGTTGAGGAATTCTAATAGTTCCAGTTTTGTCTCAGAAATTCACTGAAAATTCTCCCATTTGTGTGTGTGTGTGGGGGGGGGGGGTGTACGTGTGTGTGTGTGTGTGGGTGTGTGTGTGTGTACCAAACTCTGGCAATAGGAGGAACACCACCAGTGAGCTAGAGAGCAGCCAGCCATTAAATGGTTATGATGGCTCACTGAGCTGCTGCCAAAACAAGCCACACAGAAAATGACCAGAATGGATCTTGGGGCAAAAAGGGCAACAACAAGATCAAGTGAGGACATGGTTTTGGGCGGTTGGGGCAATGAGAGCTTGTAAGAGTGGAAAAATGACACTCGGTCCTGGCCACAGGCCAGGAAATAGATATACAGACAGTGGGCCAAGCAGAGTTAAAGACTGCATGATGGGGTAACAGGAGGTAGAATATGGTGTGTCAAGTTCAACTGTTCCACCCAAGTCTGATGGAAACATTAACATGTTGTCCTCCAGCAAGAGAGAAAAATGCAATTGCTCAGGCTGTGCATAAAACTGTGCCTGGCTTTATTGTAGCCATTTGTGGGTCCAGTGCTTTGTGGCTGGCAGCCAATAGGGCATCAGTGCAGCTTGTTAGTAAAATGTGGGGGGCTGCAGCCAAAACACTGCCTGTGTTTGGCCAGCTAATATAGGAGGGGTTAGAAGCCATGGAAGGTTCATTACCCAAGCAATCACTGTGCTGCCATCTGAGCCAACAAAGCTAGATACAATGCTAATGCTATACAGAGGAGGACCAGAGCAGGGCCTATTTCCAGGACTGAAGAGGGTGTCAGTGTCAGCATCAGATTCAAACAATTACATGACTCAAGATGAGCAGCTAAACTGAGCAGATATGTAAAATGAACTTCACAAAAGCATTTATAAATATGAGTCAGTGAGCCACTGATGAAAATATTCTGGGTTGTTTCTCATCCAAGCACTTCCAGTAACTGTCCCTTCATGATTAAATGCAGCTCATCTAACAAATGCAAATAATGCAGTCCATATATCAAAATGCTATTTGCTATATTCAATAAACTACTTCATGCCAGCCCTCTGTGCAAAAAAACTCACATACCATAAGAAATGTTTCAAACATGTTCTACACTGATCTTCTCATCACTGTGATATCATCTTTTGGAAATGGACAAATCCAGTTTCTACTTAAAGCAATATATTTTCAATTTCATAATCTTTGATGCACATATTATTACCACTATTAAATTGTATGCTCTATATTTCTGTCCCTGAAGAAGATTGAACCAATTTCAAGGATGACTCATGTAAAAGCTGGTTTATTAATAGCAGATGCTGTCTGTGAATGATGGATGAACAAAGGCTGAACTGACATGTATTGTGTTGAAGATGAAGATAATATCTCTAACCTATATCTAATATCAGATTTCTGTTAGTTAACAGAACACAGGAAACATGACCAAAAAACAGCTTAGCTTTTTTGACAAATGAACTAAAACTTCGTGTTAATACAAATATCAGCATTGTGATGTGAAAACTAATCCCCAAACATCTGACATGACTTTTTAAAATTACTCAAATTTAGGAGTAAAAAATAAACATATAACCCCAAAAGAAACTTATGTCAGACAGCTTAAAAATGCAGTCAATTGTTGAAAAGTTGCAATACTTTATTAGGATGGTTTTATCTAACATTTTTTAAAATTAGTAATTTTTTGGTTATCAAATTACAACAATTATTGAACTCGTTATTCTATTATTGCTCTTGTCTGTAGTAGTTGGACAATATGTTTTTTAATGGAAAATAACATCAAACACAAAGGTATCTGTTCTATTGTGTGAGTGTAGTCAAATTGACAGGGAGATTTAGTACATTTTCCAAGAAGAGCAACCAAAATCTGATTCCTTGTGCCACACAAGGAACATGGAATCAATGTGCTTTGTTTTCCACTTGAGCCTCAAAATGTCTGTGCACGCCCCTGCATGACCAACATCACAGAACTTGTGTATCAAAAGTATTTCCCAAGGCAGGAGAATGCAGACATTTGACTCTTCCTATTTCAACAGTGACTGGTGATTGATTCTCTCTTCACTTCAGCTCACCCCACATGCTCACTCTTTCCTTTCTTTACGGTAATTTACACAAAAATGACAGAAGACAGAAACAGGCTGAACAAACAGGGCAATAAACTATATATTCACTATGAATACATACAGGTTTTACTCAAGGTCTCCACATATTATCCGGTTCTGTTGTATGTGCTGTATTTATGTGTGCAGAAATTAGTGATTATGGAAATTTGTTTCCTTAAACTGACAAAAAAAAAAAAAACTACAAATTGTTTGGTCAAAACATATAAAAATAGTTACTCATGAAACAACCAGAAGAATTAACTGGGTTACCAGCCAACAAAGCAAAAGAAAAAATATGATTATTTTATCTTGGCAATCATAATGACGTGCTTCGGAAATCTAATATTACAATTACACATTTTAGGTAATTTTTTTCCTGAGTAATCAGCTGATTACACTTCTGGTGAGAGTAGATTAGTGTCGGCCTTTGATCAGGTCTGTTTGGTTAGCATGAAGTCTGAATATTGTGATTTTTCTGTCTTATAAATAATCTTATTCTCTATGTTAATGAGTTAAAGTGGATGATAAAGTGATGTGGGGGCAGGGTCTTTATTTGCTTTAAGAATTTGTGGATTAGCTGCAAAATTAGAGTTTGATGAGAGGTTTGAAGTCTTAATTTTCCTAATTAATTCTGAGAAGAAGCTCAGCAGGGGAGGCATCTGATAATGGCTCAATGAAGTTCGATGAAAAGTTCTTCTGTCAGTGGAGAGTCCAACTTAATGATCCGTTTGTCACTTAGTGATGGAAGAATTATGCTTTTTAAGGAAAAATACTTTCATTTGTTGGATAAGAGTCAACAGAGTAAAGGTTTGGAGGGAAAAATATGACTTCAGGTGCTTAATGTTTCTGCCCTGTTTTCCCCTTAACAGAATTTATAGTTCATAGTTAGTTCTAATTGCTGGAACAGAATAGGATAAATAATATTTTGATTTAATTTTTGTTTAGTCTGCCAATAAAGGGTTAAAACAACAACATATGGCTATTTTAAAGTCCTCTTGTTTTGCATTTTACTGTACATTGTTTTTATGGAGAAAACATCCTCCATGGTTCTGTGTGTGCGTGGCTGTATTGGTTTATGCCCTAAATAGGGTATGTGAATAAAGACTGACTAGCAAATTATGACAAACATTTAAGAGAATTACAGATATTTAAAAACCTTAAGGAGGTAAAATAGCTCTTGTTTGTAGCTTATCAGCCTTTTTATTATTTCATGAACATTGATTATTTTGCAGGTAGAGCGGGCATTGAAACAGCAACAAGCCGATTGCAGGGCAAACTCCTACCACTGTTGCCGCTTTTGCCCCAATTAGAAGTAGTTTCAAGACAACAAGGTGGATGCCATGGAGTGATCTAGTCAAAGCCCATTCCTCAGTCCAATAGAGATTTGGGTCAGGGATTGAAAAGGGCTGTTTGCAGCCTGAAATAACTGAAACAGTTTTGCAAGGAAGACTGAGGGAAGACTCCGCCAGGCATCAGCTGGACTGAGACCCGTCCACACAGACTCTATGCTGCAACTACAACCAGATGTGCACCTACTTCACTGACATGAAGGTGTGGATAATTGTTCAAGGAATTTTTATTATCTTACCAGCTTGCATTTGCTGGTTTAAGACACAAAATTTGGACTCAAGTCCCAGATCAAGAAGCTTAATAAAAAAATAATAGAGTACAGCGATTTATATTATGTGTGTCTGTAAATAAAACAAAATAAAAAGTAGATGAAGCTGAATTAAGAGCAGCTTGAGTTCAGCAGTCTGATGGCTGAAGGGAAGAAACTGTTCCTCGGCCTGGTGGTTTTGTTCTGGATGTTTCTCAGCCTCCTGCCTGAGGGGAGCAGCTGGAAGAGTCTGTGTGCAGGATGGGTGGAGTCCTTCATGATGAGGAGCGCCCTCCTCCTGCACCGTGATTTGTGGAGGGAACGCTGCTTCCTACTGTCTTCTGTGCAGTAGTAACCACCTTCCTCAGAGCCATCCTCTGCGCAACAGTGCAGGTCACATGCCACACGGTGATGGAGAACATTCTCCACCACACAGCGATAGAAGCTCCTCAGAACTGAATTCCCAAGTCCAGCTCTTCACAGCTTCATGAGGAAGTAGAGACACTGGTGGGCCTTCCTGACCATACGGGAGGTGTTGGTACTCCAGGTGAGGTCACTGGATACATGCACACCCAGGTACCAGTAGCTGTAGACCACCTCCACAGCTGTATTTGGAGTCATCACTGTTCGTGACGTGTCCCACTACCGCAAGCATCACTATATGACAGCTGGGGTGTCTTGCTGAGCAGTCAGCAAAGTGAACAGGAGGGGGCTCAGCATGCAGACCTGTGGTGAGCCAATGCTAAGGGTTTGACTATTTTATCAAAAAGTCAAATTTTGTTTATCATGATTGATTTTCAATAGAAATAAAAAGGGTAACACATCCAAGCACATGAGCACTTTTTAACTGACCAACACATCTTTGCGTATGTAGCTGTTGAGTTTTCTGAAGAGAATGATCATGTATAGCCGCCTTCATCTGACTCATCTATTGTATGTACTCTGCGTTGTGTGTAATGGGCAAAAGGAACCAGCAGACGAGGACTCTGGGGTGTATTGCAGCAGTAGGGCAGATTTATTCTGTTTAAAATAAGAATATTTTCAGCACAACAGTTCTTGGGCTCTGGCTTTCCCACACACACCTCTCCCCAGGGCAGCTTGGCACGAACTCATACAGGACTGTGTTAAAACCAACCAAAATTCTCTCAGACGTTCACAAATAATAAAGTAAAATGTCAAGACAATTAAAATAAAAAAACAAACAAAAATAATCTGCCCAGTAGTTACAATTTTTATAGTTCAAATTGAATTAATAACAAAAATAATTTTCCATTATAATATGAAAATACACTAAATACATTAATTTAACATCCAGATAACATTTTGAAGCAACTCACATACCTGCTTAAAACAAGAATATTTTCAGCACACCAGTTCTTGGGCTCTGGCTTTCCCACACACACCTTAACAAATCAAAAGAACAAAAATAACCACATTGGCACGGTAAACTCAATAAATGTCACTAATGTGGGAATTAAATACCCAGTACAGAGTATGCTAAACATATAACAGTTAGAGAACAAGATATAACAACTTGTGAGTTTAGCAAACATACTGTTTAGGAAATTTTGAATATTTTCATACACAAACAGACGACAGCTCTGTACACTTACCTCTCCCCAGCGCAGATCATTGGAACTGAGGAGGGCAGAGCATACAGGATATAACGCGGAAATAGGAAACAAGAAAATAAAATCTTCTCCACCAAAATAAAATACAATTCGAAAACCAAGAAAAACAAATATGCATAGATAATGAGGATGAATTTGGGGTGAAATATAACCATTTTTACACACTTACTACACATGCAAGGTTTGTGTTAACTTTGTTTCTATCAAGGTTACTCTTGGTAGGAGAAAGGCCATAGAATTGATGGTTACAACATCAAGCTGTTACGTGAACCTGCTGGAACCAGAGGGGGGTCAGGAGGGAGCATGGTTTTCTCTATCAAGGTTCAACAGTTAAACATGTTGTGTAGGGCTACACCTTGGAATACGACCTGTTATCTAAGCTAACCCAAAGCTTCAACCAGAACCCTCTGAGGAAACTCTCTCCTGCTCTGAGGACAGACCCTGGAATCCTGATCTGCAGAGCAGATGAGGTCAGAGTCGAGGCAGTGGAGATCATGATTGGTAGGAGAGAGGCCAAAAGAGCAGCTTACAGCTCGTCAGAGTGTGTATCTTTGGAGTGGACATGGAGGCACAAGGCCATGGTGAGGGCTTGTTTTCAGTCTGTCTGTCCAAACAACAGACAGCTGTTAGCATCCTCCTACCACACAGCCAAGCTTCCTGTCTGCTTCTAGGGAAGAGAAAAACAGGGCTTAGTTTTGGACTTAGCAGAAATAAACAAAGGGAAACAAAATGAGACTCAAATGAATTCTGAATTCAATTCAAGAGAACACAAAGTTATAAATCAAAGGCTCTTAGCTGAATTTTTTTAACCTTTCCAATAGGTTATTGAATTTTGGTCGTTGGGGGCTTGTAATAAATTGTAACCAACAGGCGTGTAAACAGTCATATTAGACTGCATGATGATAAAGGTCAGAGAGCATCTGGAGGATGGATACAAAATGTCAAGGCAGAGTTTTACACAAAGAACATAGGAATATAAGGAATATGAGTCCTTTTGAGGCAAGAGAAGATTGGAAGATAAGTCGAGATATATTCAATAAAACAATTACAGAAGGATGACTGTTTGAGCTGACTGTGATGTTTAGCAAATTAGTATAATTTTAGAGATGACACAATAATGTATATATTTTAAAGAGAGTTAACAAGAAGCTACAGTACATTGCTTTGTGGAAGATGTACTACATACATAATAATATACCAGTATTTCAGAAACTAGAACCAATAGACACTGGCTTTTTTCCTTTTCCAGAAGCTGAAGGAGTTTACCATCTATTTTCAGTTTTAAAATAAACCTAGAATCCATCCATCCATCCATCCATCCATCCATCCATCCATCTATCCATGGTCATCTACTTTGGATAGATGGATGGATGGGTCAGCACCCCTCCTGACCCTAGTGGGGTCAGGAGGGGTGCTGGAGCCTATCTCCAGTGAGACATTTTGGGTGAGAGGCGGGGTCACCCTGAACAGGTTGCCAGTCCTCCCAGATTATCCCCAGAAGAAAAAGAGAGAGAAAAATTAATATACTGTATGTCATAAAAATAAATCATACAGAATATTTCACAGATTTTAACTACCACATAAAGTCAACAATGAATAATCCTCTTTAAGCTGTGCCCCCCAGAGGTGGTCTGCAGCTTAGTGGAAAACACCAAAAACAACCCACGTCAACTTTGGATCCTTAAACTGAGCAGAATATTATTTTCTGCACTGATTTAAGATTTTAGCTCTCTAATATTATTATGTAATGAAAATATCCTGATCAAAAAATGGAAGAACCCATTTTATTCTAATTTCCAGAGAGAAAACCAAAATAAGCTGCAGTTACATCTACCGGCTTCATCCTAAAATAAAGGCAACTAGTTAGTCCAGCAGAATTAACTGACTTAACGATATACTTCTTTTATTTTAAACATTGTCCTTTAATTCAATATTTCAGTAACAGAATATCAGCAATCTGCATCTCATTAGCTATCATTAACCGAGCATTTTTATGTAAAAAGATAAACCTGTAACAAATTTCCCAGGACAGCCCATTTCAATAGGAGTATGTTCTAAGAACATCCAATCTACTCTGTTGAATGTATTTTTTCTGCATCTAGACTAAGCAGGAAAGATGCTTCTTTACCTCTTGTCATTATTAAATGCAGATTTAAAGTTCTCTTCACATTGTTTATAAACTGACTAGCTAAAATAAATCCCATCTGCTCTGGCTTAATTAACAATTTTTACGTATTTCTGTATTCCAGTCACTAAAATAGAAGTTAATATTTTGTAATCTACACCCATGAGTATAATCACTTCTGACCAGGTATCAGGCGCATTTCCTGAATCTAACACTTAATTTTAATTATTTTAATTTTAATAAAATAATACAGGAGGAAGGTCATTTACAAATGTTTTATGGTATTCTCTGCTAAATTAAACAGCTTTGCTAAAGGCTGTAAGCACCAGCTGCTAAAAAATATCATTTAGAAGTTATCCTTTGGTGTGAAATACCTATTAATATATGAAAGAACATTTCCTTTTTGTTGATTACTTTTGTCTTAGCAAAAATGTTACATTGAATTATATCTTATTGTAAAAGAGGTTCAGTATTTTGAATGCTTTGCAGCCTTTGTGGTAGGGCTGGTAGTTGGTAAATTTCTCACCAATTGATAGAAGCCTTAAGGTATCTTGACGGTTACCCTAATGCTCAAATAACTGTATAACTTTTGGATCATTATATAATGTAAATGGATTAGCGAGTGGGCAATTTTCCACTCTGTCCTATCCACAACCCCACTCACGTCCTTAGCGCACGCACAGATCCTTTTACCAGTGACCCTGCTGTGACTCTGTCTGCTGATAATAAAATGCAAAAGCTAAAAGCTGTCTGTATGAACAGCTATGATAATAACACATTTTACAACAACCTGGGAAGTCAAATCATCAACAAATGAGACACAGCACACTTTGTTTCATGTTAAACAGTCACTTAACAGACTGACACTCATAGTAGCCTCCAGCTTGTCTCCATGGCAACCCTGTAAGGGTTGTTGGCACAGTGATTGTTGGAGCCAGTGAAATGCTGGCCAGGTGTGAAATTACCTCAGCGCCCGGTGCCACATCGAGCGTGAAAAGTGTTTAGCAAAGGCAACGTGGCTAAAGGAGAGACATCACCGCCTCTTCATCAACCTCCACTACCACTCCTTCACCACACACCCACTCAAACAAGTACATTTCCACCAGAGTAGGATTTTTAGTGGACGGGACATTCCAAAGACAAGTTGAAAGTAGATTTAGATGTAGGCATGGTTGTTCTGAGCAGTGTGAAGACTTTTCAACAGAGAAATGATTGAACTGACGTCTTCATTCTGCTGCTCTGCTAGCTTATTGCAGCGCTGGGTTCTGTTGTTTCATTCATTCACCATTAAGGCAAAAAATGACACATCTTATATATCCTACTGTTTACTGTAGGCACAATATCCCCATGTTCACACTGTAGTGTCACCAGTAACCGCTGAGTTTACAGTGCAAATAGTATAAACATATGGAATAATATTGCATTAAAAAGAAACCAGAAAGTCTCTAACGTGGCTCTGGGATTAAATCTGCAGCATGTAACTTTTAGAAAAAATATGCTAAAATTGTGGCCAGGTCACACAAGAGTGATTGACACCACTAAGACCCTCCTCCTGGCTCTGATTGGTTGTTTCTGATTGAGCAGATATTTCTGCAGTTGGCAAAATCACAGTGGGAGGAGGCAGAGGAGTTTTTTTTCTCAAGCCTTGTGTCTCATACTATGCTGCCATGATATAGTGAGTTTTAACATATATATATATATATAAAAATATATATTTTTTGAAAAAATAAAAAATACATACTGGAGCTTTAAGCTACAATATGTAATTTACAGCTTGGATCATTTTCAGCTTGATCAGCCCTGACAAGTTAAAATCAAAAGTGTGATGTTTTTGCAGTCAGTAAACCCAACATACCTAGGAACTACCAAAGTGTGCTGACAAGCATTACTTCTGTGTGGATGCTGATAACAACAGAAATAATCCATCCATCCATCCATCCATCCATCAATCCATCCATCCATCCATCCACATAACCCACAATTCCCATAGTCTTGCAAAAATACAAATTAATAAAAATTTGTACTAAAAAATTTTACTTTTTGTTCAAGGTGAGTAAAATACATACACAATCTGTTAAGTTGTTTAGTTTCATTAAAAGTTTTGTATTCACAATGAAAGTCTTATCATATATGTTACATACACAAAAAATGTTTTTTACTCTAAATGCAATCCACTTTAATCCACTTCATTGCAATAGATTTTTGGTTAAATCCAAGTAAATCACCCACACAAACATCAGAAGTTTCCTGCAGCTGAAGGTTTTCTTAGCTTCATGAGCCTATCAGAAACCAGACAAACAACTAAAACCTCACCTTCTACATGGCCGGGTTCTGTGTAGGATGGACGGACAGACAAATTTAATACAATTTGAACAGAGGCTGTAATATAACTGAATGTTGCTGAGACAGTGCTGAAAAATATTCCAGATGTGCTGCTGGCAGCTTTAAGAAATCAAAAGCAGATCTCAGCTTTTAAAATCAGCCAGAGTAGACAGCTGGCTGATTTACTGACTCATGTAAACTGAGTGACAAATCTAAGTACAATGTGCTGAAATGTCAAAGCTTTCATGAAACTGATAGAGGTCAAAGTAGTCCTTTTTCTTAGTGAGCGGTGATAAAAGCAGGAAGAAAGCAGAGAACCACTACTACATTTATCAGCAGAAGGTCAGAACTCAACGCTCTCTTCATGACATCTAAATTACATGCCTTTCGCTTCCCAGTCAACTCCAACAACAGGATTCACAATGAGAAGCAGCAAAACAAAGAGAAACATGACAAGACTTAACACACAACCATACAGCAGTAGGAATAGATTTGGATCTAATTCTGTTTGGATCTAATTTTCCGTAGAGGATAGAATTACCCCAATTATATTTCTTACCTGGTTTGTCTGGACAGAAAGGAGCAAAGTTGTTACTTACCTGTATATGTATTCTCTGTTTTTCATTTTAAATTTTAAAACCAATCACATACTAACTATATAATAATGCAATAATATATTTTTATTATACAGTGTATTTTTTGAGCCCAAAACACAAATCTGCCAATAGATATTAGCAGGTTATAAAATTAAAGCTTTATAATTCTAAAACACACAATAATTTAAATTAGTGTTTGCAAATGATTTTCTCTTAATCTTTTTAAAAACAAAATAAAGATGACATGTTTTGGAAATGAAAGATTTCTTTGCAGTTTTTATGCATTTCACTTTACAAAATCTAGTGGTGTCAAGACTCATATTTATTAATTAGTGATATGAACTTGCACTTGCAACTTGCATCATTCTTCTCAGTGATGGCTGTAAAAACCTATAGGGACTAATAATTGGATCAAATCATATGTGTATATTCATTATTTCATCTATGTTAGGATAGTTAGTCAATGTAAAGTTAATTTGTTAGTGAATTCATGCAGTAGAATATGCTAGAATTTAGACAGCAGGTAGTCACGTAACTCAACTGTGTTAACCACTAATTAGATTTTCAAAACTAATGATAAATCCACTTCCACCCCTCTTTAGTAGAGTTAAAAAAAAACTTCAAATATGATTTATTTCTCTGTAAAAAAAATAAGTGTATTTTAGCATTATCAGCAGCAGTTTTTATGATTTCTTCCCCATGAAAATAGTACATAGTAAGTAGGTTCAAAAATCTTTACAAAACTATTGTAAGTTATTACAGTATTAGTGTTACTACATTTAAAATGACAAAATGTACTATTTGGTCATAATTGGTGGTTACATTCATCTCCTATGTCTGCATGCTCAGGGATTTTCTGTTTGATTCTTTTTACCTAGGTAGGGTCACTAATGGGGTGAGAGTCACCATTAACTATATACCCAGAATATCTTTCTTCTGGACCTTTGTTTTTTTCTTCTCTCCTCTGAAACCAGCAGCTCAGTGCTCCAAAGAGCTCCTCACACCGAGCCTGGTTCTGCTGGAGAATTTATTCCTGTTAATATTATATGTTTTTTCTTTTCAGTTCTTCCTATGTCTGCTCAGGAGGAGGGATTGCTGCAAAGTCAATGGTATCAGGCAGTTGAAATGTTTGTTGTTTTTCAACTTGTATCAAGCTAAGACTATGCTATTTTTTTCGTCTTACAAGTGATGAAAGATATCAAAAGTATTCTGAGGGAAATTTTCATATTCTGCCAAAGCAGCTTTTTAAACATCATTGAAAATGGCAACGCATTGCTCAGTGCTTCGATTCGGTGACATCTACCTTCAATGCCACCAGGATAAACACTGTACCAAAGTAAACACCACTACATGAATATGCCCATGTAGCTGGATGGATAAATAATGCCACCATGTCAGAGGTGGAGAACAAGGAAAAGTGTGTGATTGCTTGCTCAAACTTTGACATCAACAGTAGTATTGATTTATCATATTTGTCAGATTCCTTTTTAAATTATTGACTGCATGCTACCTTCACTGTGCAATTCAAATTGTGGACAAGTCTCCCATCTGACCCTGCCCAGACTGAGACGGTGTCAATCACAAAGATGACTCCAGTGACTTAATCAAGTGACTGCATAATAAAACTGCTTTGTATTTAGTCTTGCACCTTGCATCAGTGAGGAACAGAAAGAAAAAAGACTGAAGGGTAAAGAAATATTTATAATTATAATGAATATGTATAATAAATCCCCAGCAGTTATTTAAAGTTGGTTTATATTCATATCTGCAACTGCACACCAAACCCAAAGACACTTTATTGTGTGGACAATGTGGAAGACATTCCTGCTGTCTGAATCATCCTGTTTCTGTTTAGCTGACATTCAGTTAAAATTACTGCTCATTAAATGTCAAGATCCACGCTGCTGCTGCTGCCGTCAGCTCAACACACAGTACTGTGAGAAAGTAGATATAATGTTCATCAGTATGACAGCTCATCAGAAGCTTTACAGTCCTTATTATATCACATCTTATGCTTAACTTCTTGTTCCATATTTGTTCAGTGTATGAAGTCAGTATGTCTTCATAGCAACGTGATTGAAAAACAAACTGTAGTTATTCTTGTTGATTATTGGTATATTGTGATTTCTTGAACTGAATTACATCTACTAATTCAGTTGTGGAGTTCAGTTCCAGACAGGGGCGCTTCTAGACCAAATTTACCAGGGGGGCCAGGATGAAGATTGTTACAGAGAGAAGACAAGAATAAAACAAAGTAGAGAGAAATATTTATTATTTATTATTACATTTGTTATATTACATAGAGCCAAGAAGCTCTATGTAATGTAATTACCACTGTTCAGTACAGGGGCTCCTTTTATTGGGTGAGTACTTCTGGTTTCTCCATATCTTATTATTTAACCAAATGTTAGTGAGAGTACACTGAAGCCTATATATGTGTAATTTTTGTGGATTAGAGAAAACATGCGTTAAATTAAAAAGGAAGCTGTTTGTTTGTTGGTCCTTGAAAATAATAAATAAAAAATTATCCTAGCAGGTGAGGGTGCACATGTCACACTCACCAGAGTTGTGTCCAAAGTAACATTCTAAATATGCCAATGACAAGTGTCATGTGATCACACTTTGAGGTTTGTGCTAAAATTTATGCACTTTTAGGACCAAATTTTCTCTCTAAAGGCCAAAACAGTAGATGCTCTAGTCCAGTTGGAGCAACCTTTCGCTTAAAGCAGAGAAAATGTTCATGGTGGACTTCGGGATGGATCCCAAAGCCCTGCTCTGCCTTTCTGTTCTCCATATTGCTGTGGATGTTGTTTAAATTGTGAAATTGGTCTACAGTCTCTCACTAACTGACATGATCGTCAAACATTTATTTCATGATGTCCAGCATTGAAGTAATTCTTCCTATGTCTGAGTTTAAACTGCCTCAATGGGCTGCTGATAGTCTAGCAAACAATGATAATCCAGAACTTTGCCTCATCTGTTAGTACCTGGCTGGCTGGGCGGGTTCATGCCACTATGGCCACACTGGCTCATCTGGGACTGCATGCATGTTCATATGGCAGCATTAAAGGGATCAGGACCACTGGCAATCAGGGGGGCACTCTCCGCTGGTGAGATGTTGAGAACTGTGCATCTCTCCCTGTGCCGCTTGGTGTAGGGGCTTCTGGTCCTTCGCTTGGTGTACAGCTATTGGTGGACATGCCTAGTGTTGGTCTGCCTGGTGTCTGTTTGCCTGGTGTCTGTCTGCCTGGTGTCTGTCCACCTGGTGTTTGTCTGCCTAGTGTCTGTCTGCCTGGTGTCTGTCCGCCTAGTGTCTGTCTGACTGGTGTCTGTCTGACTGGTGTCTGTTTGCCTGGTGTCTGTCTGCCTAGTATCTGTCGGCATGGTGTTTGTCTGCCTGGTGTCTGTTTGCCTGGTGTCTGTCCACCTGGTGTCTGTCTGCCTGGTGTCTGTTTGCCTAGTGTCTGTCTGCCTGGTGTCTGTCTGCCTGGTGTCTGTCTGACTGGTGTCTGTCTGACTGGTGTCTGTCTGCCTAGTATCTGTCTGCATGGTGTTTGTCTGCCTGGTGTCTGTCTGCCTGGTGTTTGTCTGCCTGGTGTCTGTCTGCCTGGTGTCTGTCTGCCTGGTGTCTGTCTGACTGGTGTCTGTCTGACTGGTGTCTGTTTGCCTGGTGTCTGTCTGCCTAGTATCTGTCTGCATGGTGTTTGTCTGCCTGGTGTCTGTCTGCCTGGTGTTTGTCTGCCTGGTGTCTGTCTGCCTGGTGTCTGTCTGCCTGGTGTCTGTCTGCCTGGTGTCTGTCTGCATGGCGTCTGTCTGCCTGGCGTCTGTCTGCCTGATGTCTGTCTGCCTGGTGTCTGTCTGCCTGGTGTCTGTCTGCCTGGTGTCTGTCTGACTGGTGTTTGTCTGCCTGGTGTCTGTCTGACTGGTGTCTGTCTGCATGGTGTCTGTCTGCATGGTGTCTGTTTGCCTGGTGTCTGTCTGCATGGTGTTTGTCTGCCTGGTGTCTGTTTGCCTGGTGTCTGTCTGACTGGTGTCTGTCTGCATGGTGTCTGTCTGCATGGTGTTTGTCTGCTTGGTGTCTGTCTGCCTGGTGTCTGTCTGCCCAGTATCTGTCTGCCTGGTGTCTGTCTGCCTGGTTCATGTATTTACTTTCATATATTTTAATATCCCACTATTCTGAACAGTTGTCAGAGAATTAATCATATTCATTATTTCATCTAACAGAGCAAAGGAATCCTTATTTATGAACTTTTAACAAGTATAGGGTTACATTCTGATGACTAAAAACAAAATAGGGCTTGGTTCCTACATATTCTTAAGGTTTGGTTATGTCTGTTTGAGCATTTACATTCATTTCTGTATTCTCTGTTTTTGACAAGATCTTTCTATATATTAGGTCTGAGGCAGATGTTGTGGCTCCAGTTATTTGCACGTTGTTCTCAGCAGATATAAACCCATAAGGGTTGATGCAACCTTAGACTAAGAATTCTTTACTTTAATCATATTTTATCACTAACATGAGACTGAGATGATCAAACAACAAGGACACTAAAGCACGTAGAAGGAAAGATAAAAAGAAGACAGAACAAAAGACAAAAAGGGCACTTAGATGTTTTCTTTTGTTTTTCAGACATATCTTGTAGAAACAAAGACTTTCTAGAACTTTCAGGCTGTTCCACAGTAGCACTTCCAAAACATGGGTGAAAATAGAACAAAGACCAAGCAAATGAATAATAGTCTTATAAAATACACGTGAACATCAGCCCAAGGAGAGAACACAAAGCCCATGAAGCAGTAAAGCTTTTATAATTTTTTTGAGAGAACAGAATATTTAGGTCTCTATATCTGTGTGTTTTGAGCATGTGAAACCAAAGTTAAACTCTTTGCTTGTGCACAAAATTCAGTCCAACAAATCTGATTCTAAATACAGGGAGTTTCAAATTTTAGTTTTTTTGTTTGTTTTTTGTCACTCTTTCTACTTTTCGTGGTGTGTGTAAGGTTCCCAAACGTAGAACTTTCTTTTAGTAAATCACTGTTCTCAAGTGTTGATACACAACAGTGGAATATTTTGCCAACAGAACTATTGCAATACAAAATATTTTACCTTCTTGTGCAAGACAGGCGTCTTTTAAATCAAACCTCTTCACATAATGTGAACTGATGTGTGTGGAGACGCCTGATTTGAGGTTTTGAGAGTATGGATGTGATGACTTACTGTAGAGATTGTGTTTGGATACTGTTGGTATGTTTATCTGATGGTGTCTGATAATGTATTTTATTCTGTTGAATAATGTCAGTATTCTGCTAGTGTTTTAATGTGTTTTCTCTCTTTTCCTAAATATGAGCTGATATGAGTGAGTGGTGTCCATAATGAAGTCTTGAGATTATAAATGTTATGAATAACTCTACAGAGGTTGTGTTTGTTCTTAGATCAGAACACAAACAACTTATATTAGCAGACAAGGCAGAAACATGGAGGGACAATAAAAGGGAAAAACTATCTGTGATGGCTGCAAATAGGGATATTCTAGTATCAGAGTAGCAGTGAATTGTGGGATACAGTCATTTACAATTCAGACCTTCTTTAAACATGACCAATTCTTTGAAGAGCTAATAAGTGTTCTGAACACTGCCAGATAAACCAAGCTTTTCCCTCCCAACACCTTCATGAAAGTTAACAACCTGATTAATTCTAGAGACTGAGACATCAGTTACTTTGAGACGTTCTGGTAACACACTTACTAATTAGCTCGGTGCATCGCTGGGCTGAGTAAACTCTCCAGTACTCCCTGCTAGTCCTCTCACAGAGCCGCCTTTTGATCAGTGCACAGATTAGTGGCAGCCTTGTTAAAAGCACCACTTTCAAGGTGATGCAACTGTTGTTCATGGTGCGTAGTAAATAAGCTCAGCAAGCCATTAACAAGTTGTTTGTTCCTTTAATTACCCACTTGACCACGACACAGAACGCCCATTATAACTGCAAACAGGAAAACACATTAAACAAGCAGAAATGATAAAGGGAAAGACAATCAGCATCAGAGTTTCTGCTTCAGAACATCTCTGACCACATGTGCTAGGTACCCCACATGTCGGGGTGTGTGGATGGCCATGATAGATCAGCCACTGAAGGAATTCATTGTCAGGCTGCGGTTGGGGAACCTGTCCATGAGATAGGTGGAACAAAACCATTTGTCATTTGCTCCTGAATTATTATCCCTAAAGCCACGGGGCTTCCTGGGATCTCATTGGATCAGGTGGCACACACAGCTGTGTAAACTGAAAGGGCTTCCCTTTTATTTGCTGCTTTGCTCTTTCTCTCCTGATGCTTGTTCTCTAAGTTTTATACTCAGAATTGGAGCAGATTGTGTTGATTGGCCTACTGACTCAGAGCTGGTTTAGCTGTTTCTCTGTCAGATGAAGCCACTTCATTTTTTTTTAGTAAATCACCATTCTCAAGTGTTGATACACAGCAGTGGAATATTTTGCCAACAGAACTATTGCCATACAGAATTTTGGCTAGCTCCTGCTAGCAATTATAGCTAGCAGGAGCAAACTATAATTGCTAGCTCCTGCTGCAATGAGCTCTTTACTTTTTCTTTAATATACAAAATACTCATTTAGCAGTGTTTTGTGCTTAAAAACATACAATATGTGTGTAAAATATTGTTGCTAGTTTATAAATTACCGGAAGGCTTAGCATCAAAATACATTAAAATACATTAAAGATCTAATGTTGTTAACCTTCCAGCCTGCTCAGGTCTTCTGGTTCTGGTCAGCATTCAACTTCTATGCTCCACTTATCTGGAACAAATCTCCACATAAGTGGTGGCCTAATTTCTCTGCAATGTCAGTAATCATGTTTTGAGCGAGTATCTATCAAACTATAAACCAACAGAAATAACAGAAATAAATGTGTACCAAAATGCCTGTATGATGTTCCCAGTTGTAAATAAAACTAACAACAGAATGAGGGAGCTCGTTCCATTCAGTGGTCCTCGGCATACTTACATAATGAGGAATAAACATCTTATCTATGGTAAAAATAGAAGACTTAATATTACCAGACAAACTTTTGCTTGGAGGGGCCCACGGGTTGGGACGAATGCTTAAAATTGTTAAAGCTCATCTCCAGTTTAAAAAACAATTAAAGATTAAATTGCCTTATTCATGTGCCTGAGATCACTTGTAGGACCTCTATTTGACTCTTCAGAGGAAACATAATCTGTGTTATATGGATGATTTGTGGAATGAATGATGTGGTTTTGTCCTGTTTTTAATATTAGTATATTAAAATGTAATGAATTGTATGCTCCCTGGCTCCCTTTATAAGCTTTAAATAGATTCTATGGAGTCCTGATTCACCCTCTCATATTTTGCAGTTATGATCTGTGTTAAGCGTGGTAAGACAATGTGTTGTAAGTTTGTCATGGAATTTATTAAATTGTGTGAGTGAATAAACTTGAAACTTCCGAAACACTGAATTCCTTTATGTCACTGCTAAAAATTCATCAGTTTACAGTTCCCTTTGATTCATAATAACTGAAACATCAATCAATATATATGATGTATATTTGTTTGATGATGGCATTTGGAAAAATGTCATGTTTCATAGTAGGTTATCATATTGTGTTTTCATTGTATAAAGCACTTTGAACTACCTTGTTGCTGAAATGCATGACACACATAAACTTGACCTAAGTAACTTTTGACTGACACTTTATTTGAAATTTGTGGTGTATTTACTTAACACACTTGCCTCGAAAGAATAGGCATAATTATATTTAGCATTTTCTCTGAAGCAGAACGGTGACTGTACCACTATTGGAGTGTTACTAGTGAGAATCGTGAACTTCAAGGAGATAATATGTCAAATTAAACAGAGGTGGTACACAGGTTTCTTTAGGTTAGCGTTTATATATTGTTTAATGAATAAAGTCCTGTGTTCTCATTACTTTTTGTCGGTTTCTAAAATGTCGACAACATTGTGCAACTTTGGCATTCAAATTACGTTCTTATAAGCAGCATGAATATTAGATTTCAGCTGTAGTCTCAACATGAACTGTACTGCGACTGGGTTTAGTTTGGGTTTAGTAGGGATTTGCAGTCCCAACATAGTGAGCATTTATTAATGAAAGTGTTGTGGTGTTTATAAGCACAGTCAAAATGATTTTTGTGTGTCACTGGTGTGTTGAAAACTGATTTTAGAAAGTGGTGTACAGCAACAAATTCACAAAAACGTAGTCTGCACAGTGTTGAGTTGGTGTCAAGCAATCTTAAGGTCAATTCCTTTAGAAATGTAACCAAATATAATTTAAGAGCACACATACTATCATGTATGAGTGCTGTCTGCCTATGTTTTACCTAGTAGCATTCAATAAAGACAGATTTCTGCTGTTTTTGTCAATTTATCTCTGACTTGGCACTGACGACTTGCATCAAGCATTTTTGATAACAACTCATGACTTTTCTACATTTCTGCAGATTTATTGCTTCCCACTCTTCCTTAGGTTTTGAGGATTTAAAGAAACATAAAATAAAACTAAAAACAAAGACTGCACAAAATAGCATGGGTATTATATTTCTACCACACTGTATGCATATCACTTTCAACAAAGCATAGTGCTACTGTACATTGTTATACATTTTACTAAAATAACATATTTCAAGCTTCAAGCAATGCCACATCGATGGAGAAAATGATAAAATGCTAATTATAATTTGTGCAGTATTTTGATTTGCTGGTTGTGATTGGTTCCTGTCAAAGTAAATACAGTATTTACTAGAAATGCTCTGATTGGATGAAAAAGACCTGTCTGTTAGTAATGTAAGTTGGACTGTTTCATTCACAGACACTTGTAAATAGTCTGTTTTTTTAATGCACAAATACACATGCACAGGCAAATATTTGAAGTTCTCTGATTCAGTTGTTCCTTTGGATCAGAGTACACTATTTTTAATAAGTGCAGACTTTATGTTTATAATTTTTACTTTTCTATAAAGTATGTTGATCTTAGTTCTGCTCCACAAGAGGACCTTCCAAATAGACCATTTTGAATGAAAGGTGCTGAGTTAAAAAAAAAAGTCTGAAGTGAATGAGCTGCATCAGCGCCGGAGATCAGCAAGCAGGAGCCGGACGGCATGATTGATGCACAACACCTCACGAACACTTCAATGCCAACTTATAAACCTGTCTGAAACCGTCTTTACTATCACTGCTACTGGTTTATAGAAAACCAGTTTAAAGTATAGAAAATAAAGTTTGGTGGGCCACCAGGCTTTAATACACCCAGCAAAACCATGAGGTCATTATTATCCAATAAAATTAATTTTATTGGTAAACTTAAGAAAGCGTTTGAAGACTTCAATGATTTTGTTTTCCTTTTTTTTTAGCTCTTGAATATGAAGCTTGTCCCATGAGCAGGGTTAATGTGGTTAAATGTCACAGACTTATCTAAGAATCAACACAATGATTTTACCAGGTTACAATTGCAGGGCTTCTCTCTATCTATTCTTCTATCTCTAGCGATGTGTCACTCTAATGAGCTCTCTGTGTAGTGAATGCCACAGGAGGAGAGGAACACAATTAAAGATAAGATCTTGTCTCTTCTTCCATTTTATCTCCACCTTCCAGCACCAATAAATCAGGTGTGACATTGTTCCTTTCCAAGTGACGGGTCCATACTGATTGCCCCTCATGTGTTCATTACTTAGTAATGTAAGTGGAACTGCATGGTCCTTCCTGCTCAGCAGTGGGGACACATATTAGGCTGGAATCCAGCAGAAAAGGAAGACATGTTGAAGAGGAGTGCAGAAAACGCCTGGAAAAAAGAGATGCCATTGCTTTGTCGTGGCACACGGAACAAGATGTTTCACTAAAGGAAAATGCAAATTGCTATCAACGGGAACAAAATGTAATAGTATCAAACGCTCTTGGCTATAAGAACTTGCACAAGACATGTCCTAATAAGAAACCAAAAAAAAGAAAAAGAGAACTTCAGACATTTTGATCCTTCAAAAGCTTGGCAGGCGGTACATTGTTAGATAAACCATGTGTCACTGTGTTGATTTTTGCTTCAACGCTACTTTCCCTTTTCTTCTATTTATTCCCTGTGAGCTCCTGCGGTGTGTTTTAACAAGGTTTTTGCTCTTTGAAGACTGGGACCATCATAAGGCATCAGGAGGCAGCACAGACTGTACAATCTACCTCGTTGCCACGCGATTAACTGGGAGGCATTTGCACAATTATCTTGCTACTCGTTGCATTTACGCCTACATGAGAACCAGGGGATTGCTCTTTGACAAAGATTGGGTCAAAGTGACCTTCAGTGGCAGTATCCATGTCACAAACCAAGGCCTTTATGTTGCAACTAAAATCTATTTACTTCATGCTAGTAATATGTGTCTGCAGTTCAGTCTTCAATGTCCCAAAGATTCACCAGCAAAGCAGCTGCAGGAGAGACATTGAAAACGCCTGCCACTGTGCTTGCCTAATTAGCCACATGCTTTGAAAGTGGATTTAATTCACTGTCCACTCACTAAAACACTGCATGCTTTAAGTGACTTTTAATTGCCTATTTTTTTACTTCATATGTTCCCCAAAAGACAGTTTTCACTACCCCCACAATGAGTCACCCATTAGAATCATCCTGTGAGGACGCCACACATCAACAGTTTGCTACTAAACACACTGAACCGTTGACCACAGACTACAGCCAAGTAACAGGCTTTTAATGGGATTTAGCCAATGATATTATAGTACTTGAGAATAAAAACTTTGCAACAAATGTATTTTTCAAATGCAGCAGCTGAAGAGAATGATATGTCCAAGTGGTGGAAAGAGGAGTTTCAATCTAATTTTTTTTTATTTTTATTTATTTATTTATTTTTTTTATTAGGTTTTAACATCAAAATACAAAATGTACAAAAATATATGAACAAGAAATGTAAATTTTTTTTCTATAACAGAACCGAACATAAGTCGTACAGAACACATGGATAAGCCTTCCCAAATAAAATCCAGAGGAATAAGAAAAGAAAACAAGAAAAAACAAAAAGTAGATATGTTAGAAGAAGAAATAAAAAAGACATTAGTCTTGTGTGCAAAGTACAATGATATAAATATAGGTCTTAATAGTGAAAGAAAGGAAAAAAAAAAAGGGGGGGGGGGTAAGGATTTAAGAAAAAGGTACATCAATGGGTATTAATGACAAAATAAATAATTTGATAAATAATATGATAATGTAAATAAAAAGGTCAGGCAAAAGCAAAATTTAGTTGGCCACCATACGGGACGGCAATGTCTGAACAAAATCAAAAAACGGCTGCCAAATCTTTAAAAATTTAGTTGTGGAACCTCGTAGGGTAAATTTAATCTTATCAAGTTTACTAAAGTGTAAAGCATCTTTAATCCAGATTTCAAATGAGGGAGGTAAAGCTGATTTCCAGCACAGCAATATTCTACGCCTCGCCAACAAAGTGAGAAATGAAACCAGATCAGCCTCAAGTCTTGACAAAGAAAACGTCTCAGAAAGTACACCAAACAATGCAGTTAGTGGATCAGGCTGGATGGACATATGAGCTACTTCAGACAAGGCTGCAAAATGTTTGTCCAATATTGCTTTAGTGATGGGCATGACCAAAACATATGGATCAGTGAGGCAGGTGTTTGATGGCAACGATCGCATTCCGGACTAACGTTTGGGTATATTTTAGAAAGCCTGGCCTTAGTCCAGTGAGTGCGATGCAGGACCTTACACTGAATTAGTCCGTGTCTGGCACACAGTGACGAACCATGAACACGGTAAAGAATTCTATCCCACAAGTCATCTGGAAACAGAAAACCCAAGTCCTCTTCCCATGCCGCTTTGATTGAGAGAATTGGGGACTCACGAAGACAGCACAATCTCTCATACAAACATGAAATAGGACCCTTTTTCGGTGGGGAAGGTGACAGAAGATTATCCAAATCATTAACAGGAGGTTTAGAGGGAAAGAGAGAAGTTTTTTCCTTAACATAACTTCGGACCTGTAGGTAACGAAAAAAGTGGCTCTTTGGGAGGTCGAATTTTGCAGAAAGCTGATCAAAGGAGACAAATGTACCCTCCTCATAGAGGTCACTAAAGCTTTTGATACCATGAGAGAACCAAACGGAGAAAGCATTATCGATCATAGAGGGCCGGAATAAAGGGTTCTTGAAGATAGGAGATTGTAAAGAAAAAAAGTTTAATTTAAAATAGCGGCGGAACTGAAACCAAATTTTCAGAGTCACTCTCACCATTTTGTTGTTCGGAATTTCAGCTCCTGATAGCAATTTGGGAGCATAAACTAAAGCAGACAAAGACGATCGTATACAGGATGAGGCTTCCAAATCCAGCCAAGCCGGGGCACTGTCCAAATCATTTGCCTTTAACCAATAATTAAGAATTCTAATATTGGATGCCCAATAATAAAACATAAAGTCCGGCCATGCCATTCCACCCACACTTTTTGGTCTCCTAAGATATGATTTACGAATTCTAGAGGGTTTATGATCCCAAATAAATCCAGTGATGATTTGGTCCAGTTTGCTAAAAAAAGAAACGGGGATAAAAACAGGGACACACTGAAAGAGAAAAGAAAACTTGGGAAGCACGTTCATTTTAATCGTATTAATTCTCCCAGCAATGGATAAATGAAGCAAAGACCATCTATCTAGGTCTTGTTTGACCTTGTCCACCAACGGCTCAAAGTTAAATTTAAAAAGGTCGCAAAATTTACATTTGACCTTAACACCTAAATATGTAAAACCATCAAGGGCAACCCTAAATGGGAGAGAAGCAAGTGAATATTTTCGAGCCACCGAATTTAATGGAAAAATTTCACTTTTACCAAGGTTTAGTTTATAGCCAGAGACGCGGCTAAATTGATCAAGAGTTGAAAGTACAATAGGGACTGAAGAGGCTGGTTTAGAAATATAGAGAAGCAAGTCGTCGGCGTACAAGGAAAGTCGTTGTTCAATGCCTGATCTTGTGACCCCACTTAAATGTGTATTGGATCTAAGTGAGATGGCCAATGGCTCTATAGCTATTGCAAAAAGTAATGGGGACATGGGGCACCCCTGTCTAGTGCCTCTGAAAAGAGGAAAGTATTTAGAGTAAATGGAATTTGTTTTGACAGAGGCAAGTGGGGAAGTGTATAAGAGCTTTATCCATGAAACAAACTTATTACCAAATCCAAAACGTTGAAGTACATAAAAAAGGTAACCCCACTCCACCCTGTCAAACGCCTTCTCCGCATCCAGACTAATCACAAATTCAGCTTCACAAGAATCTGTGGGGTTATAGAGCACATTAAATAACCGTCTAACATTGGAGAAGGCATATCTCCCCTTAATAAATCCAGTCTGGTCAGGACTGATCAAAGATGGCAAGACAGTTTCTAAACGGAGGGCTAAAAGTTTGGCGAGAATTTTATAGTCTACATTTAAAAGAGAAATTGGGCGATAGGAGCCACAAGATAAAGGATCTTTATCCTTCTTCAGGATCAAAGAAATAGAAGCCTGTAACAAGGATGCTGGGAGAGTTCCAGTTTCAAATGAGTGCCTAAACATGTTCAGTAGGAGAGGAGCCAATTTAAGACTGAACTTTTTATAAAATTCGACAGGAAATCCATCCTGTCCTGGGCATTTTGAACTTTGCATATTATTAAGAGCACGTAGAACTTCTTCTACAGCCAAGGGCTCTTCCATTTTAAGACTATAAGTTCGGTCTAGTACAGGAAAAACAAGGTTATCACAGAAAGAGTCCAGAGACAAAATATCAAATGGACATTCAGACACGTATAATGACGAATAAAATTCTTGGAACTGGTTATTAATTATTTGTGGATCCGAAGAAATGCCATTGTGAGTTTGGATCTGTGGGATAAAATGTGTTGCTGACGCGTTACGAAGTTGGTGAGAAAGTAGTTTACTGGCCTTGTCACCATATTCATATTGGGCATGCTGCGACTTCAAAAGCATCTCCTCCACTTGTACCGATGCCAATCGGTCAAACTCTGCCTGTAAAGACGACCTAACATTGTATGCCTCGGGTGAGGGGGAAGCTGCGTATAGTTGAGTTTCAATCTAATTTTAAATCTCAACTATAGCTTCGTTTGACTTCCTCAGTCATGTGCAGCCATACTGAGCTGCTGGTTTGAAAAAGATCAACACTGGACTAGAGACTGGGGGCTTAATTACTTATTTTAAGCTTCACATTATGCCTCGCGTATAAGGCTTAGCAACTGGAATTTAACCTGTAGTAGCCACATTACCCAGACTTTTCCATCTCCTTTTCATTTGGACAGTTCCACTTCAGTCAAAAACCTGAACTCTTCCTTGATCTCACAGATGGTTTCAGATGTTCAAGGTGGGACTTGTAAGCCATGTGTGGAGGGAATGTAGAGTTGCTCTTTGGCTGTGGTCAGGAGAGGAAACTGCTGGACATGTGTCTGCTGTGAATGCACTTAAGAACATGTTTAGATCCAGAATTCTATCTATCTGATTGATACAGTGGAGTAACTACAATACAATATAGCAAGTATCTGAGCTGCTAATAGCTCAATATCTAGTTTAAATATTACTATCTGTCACGAAGCGGTGCGGTGTAGGGTGAGAGGTGGTGAGGCAGATGCTATAGACCCAGGTAAGAAGAATAAATGATTTTAATAAAGCAAACCAGTCCAATCAACGGGCAGCACGGCAGAGCAGAAGCCAGGGCTCGACGCCAGTAGCAACCGTTAACACGAATGGACAACACGACTGACAGCACGCACATTAGACGAGGACCCGAAAGAGACACAGAGACACAGGTGAGACTAAATACACAGGAGGTAATTAGGGAACGAGACACACCTGGGAGTAATCAAAGGGAGGCAGGACAACATGGAGACTCAGAGACACAGGAAACTCAAAATAAACACACAGAAAACACGGAACATGACACTATCAGGTGTTCCTGGCAGCCATTAGGAACCATTTTTTCCTAATGGACATTTTTTTAGCTCCCATATTTATATTTATACACAATATCTATATCTCTTTGCTATAACCCCTTATAGTCCATACATACATAGTCTTGTACATCTGTAAATAAATATTTATATCTCGTAGAGCACTTCTGGATAGATGCAAACTACATCTCATTGCTTGTACTTGTGACAGTGCAATGACAATAAAGTTGAATTCTATTCTATTCTATTTTATTCTATTACAGGGTTTTAAATTCTTCCTAATCATTTTGCTCTCTTGTTTGCCTTCATGTCTGTTTACTAAATATTGAGATGGAATATCTGGGGTTTGTGGCTGTTTATAATTGAGGGCACATCAAAACCTCAGGAAGCCAAATGATTTCAACAACAGAATTTTGAAGCAAAACAAATCTGGTGTTACAGTCTAGTCACTGAACATCAAGGTGTTGGATGCTGCATTGGAAATTCTACAGGGAACACCATGAAATAAAAAATGTGTATTTTAGATCCATAAAAGTTTGGGTCATACTTCTGCATGCCAAGACTTGACATGAACTGTCTCACCTTTGCACAGTCTGTCAGTCTAGCTGACTGGGAATAGATAAAGTTCATTCTGTTTTAGAAAATACTATTTCATTTTCCAAAGAAAAAGGTTTTGATATTTCTCTTTGTCTGAAAATATAATTTTTTTAAAAATTTTTTCTATGTAAACATTGATTGCAGGTTTGTTTTCATCTTTCAATAGAAAAACAGAATATAAATTTGACTGGCCTGCTAAACAACTAAAAGATTGTCTTTCAACTGGATGTTTATGGTAATTGTTAGGTTCTGAGTTTCATTCCAGCATAAACTTCCCTCTGTGAGCCTCTAAACACTAACTTTTGTCTAAAGTTGCTGGTTGGTTTTACTCTTTTAAAATTGTAAAAAGTTAAACATCCATCTATGTATTTAGTCTGGCGTTTACCTTGGGATTTACTCTTGAATAAATATGTTTTCTACGTTTCTTGTTTAGTGCATGTTGTTTTCCTATCTGTCTGCTTAATTTTTAAGCACATCTTCAGTTAATTTGGATTCTTTATGTACTGTAATGTTATGATGATACATTTTATCTTGTGCAGCTTTGTGTGTATGGAAAGCACTTCATAAATAAATCATGCATTGAATGTTTGGAGTGGCTACCACTTGGGCAGGAACATTAGAGCCAGGCGTTATTTTAATATCCAGTAAATTATAGGTAAGATCTATACATAGTTATATGGTCATAGAAATGAAGTAGACTGGCACAATGCTGAAATAGAAAAAAAGATTCAAAGACTTATGATTTGGTCTGTAGGTTGGCTGTCTCTGTCTTCCTGTGTCTGGCAAAATGAAAACATTAATAGGTTTTTAATGTAAATGAAAGTGCTTACATCTAAACTTTTGCTCTGATAAAAGACCATTAGTTAAAACGATCCAGTTGAGGAGAAGCATTACATTTGAAAAGCATTGCTCAGAGAAGTACTCTGCTGCTTTGATCTGTAAGTGCCTGGCAGCAGTCGCTGGATGCAGAGATACAAAATAAGCTGATTGATTTTACTGCTTTTGGAATTTGGCTCTTAGATCTTAAAAAAATAGACACCAATCTTTAATAAAGTTTATAAAACCCTTGCAAAGTGCTGGTTACACAAGCTGAGCTTATGTCTCATGAGAGGACTAATGAAATAATGTTGAAATATGTGTGAAGTATGTTTTCCAACCACACAAAACATTTTAGCATTCACTCTGTCTAAAGGATCCAACTCTGGTAAATAAGTGCTCTTCATGTTGATTTGGAACCATACTGATAGCATCAAGGACCCCATGGATGTCTATCACTCACAGCTTAGTTGGCAGAGCAGTTGGCACCACTTGTCGAGACGATGGACTGCTTACTTTTGTCCATGCTGTCTTGCTGAGAGGCAGAATGTAATTTGGTGATAAATCAGTTAAGACTAATAACACAGTTTACATGTGAGAAGCAGTAATTTTAAGTTGCCCTCCACAGTGGAAATGAAGTGTTTCAGTCTGTTGTAAGTTAACTTCTTGATGCCAGACTACATCTCTACATACAGACGGCTTGAATGTCACAGCATCTGGAATGAAGAAAAATGAATAAAATGAGATGATTTATTACGCTGTAGAACTAGAGTCACTAATTACAAGTTAAAGATTTCTCTAAATGAGTTAGAGCCAATCTACAATTAAACAGTTTTCAAAGTTTATCTAAATTGTTGCTTTTACAACAGTTAAATATACCATAACTGGTATATATAATACCAGTGCAATGCAATTTACCAAAATACCAATGCAGCTGATCCAGAATGCTGCTGCTCGCGTTCTCACTAAAACCAGGAAGATAGAGCACATAACACCAGTTTTAAAGTCCCTCCACTGGCTCCCTGTAGCTCAAAGAATAGACTTTAAAATACTGTTAGTTTATAAATCACTGGACGGCTTAGCACCACAATACATCAAAGATCTGCTGTAGAGGTATCAACCTTCCAGACCTCTCAGGTCTTCTGGTTCTGGTCTGCTCTGCATCCCCAGAACCAGAACCAAACGAGGAGAAGCAGCATTCAGCATCTATGCACCACAAATTTGGAACAAACTTCCAGAAAACTGTAAAACAGCTGAAACACTGACTTTGTCAGTCAGTCAGTCCGGATCGGACAACACACCTCCGATGTCATCACCCTCAGCACAGGCTCCCCTCAGGGCTGCGTCCTGAGCCCTCTGCTGTTCACTCTGATGACACACGACTGCGTCCCCAGGTTCGCCACCAATCACATCGGGAAGTTCGCGGACGACACAACGGTGGTGGGCCTCATCAGAGACGACAACGACCTGGACTACAGAGAGGAGGTGGAGCAGCTGGTGGACTGGTGCAGAGACAACAGCCTGATCCTGAACGTTGACAAGACGAAGGAGATGATCGTCGACTTCAGGAAGAACCGGCCCAGCCACGCTCCACTGCTCATCAACAGCTCGGCTGTGGAGGTGGTCAGCAGCACCAAATTCCTGGGGGTGCACATCACAAACGACCTCACCTGGACTGGGAACACCACGTCTCTGGTCAAGAGGGCACAGAAACGTTTGTATTTCCTGCGGAGGATGAGAAGAGCACACATGCCCCCGCCCATCCTCAAGACGTTCTACAGAAGCACCATAGAGAGCATTCTGACCAGCTGCCTCTCTGTGTGGTGTGGAGGCTGCAGCGCCTCCGACTGAAAGAACGTGAGGAGAGTGGTGCGGACAGCAGAGAGGATCATCGGGGCCCCCCTTCCCTCCATTCAGGACATTTCATCCCAGCGCTGCGTGTCCCGAGGCCGAAACATTGTCACTGACCCCTCACACCCCCACCATGGACTGTTCTCCCTGCTGCCCTCTGGAAAGAGGTTCTGCAGCATCCGGTGCAGGTCCACCAGGTTCTGAAACAGCTTTTTCCCACTTGCCATCAAACTGCTGAACTCTTAACTGGACTGCACTCAAAATCTGGTCTCCACTTTATACCTTGCACATATACATAGCTAAATAACTTCCATTTTACTGTCAGTCCTGCATTTATATTTTATATTTAGATTTATATTCCGGAGTAACCTCATAACATTGGAACCTCAAAACATTGTTCTGAGCTGTATGCAACGAAATTTCGTTCTGTATACACCCTGTGCACGCAAAATGACAATAAAGTCAGTCTAAGTCGAAGTCTAAGTTTGTTTAAATCTCAACTAAAAACCCACCTGTTTAGGATTGTATTTGAAACATAATCAATTACAAATTTAATGATGGAACTTGACTTAATGTCATGTTTTGATTGTTGATTCTATGTTGAAATTGCACAAAAAATCCGTGAGGGACGATGGAGTCCCAGAGCGAAATTCCGTGAGAGGTGTACGGAGCCTAGTGCCGGAAGAAAAACGGCGAGCGACCGAGGGTCACTGCGCGTAACACAAACCCTGTAAATTCTAGACACTAATAGGTACCATAGAATTGCACAAAAATCCGTGAGGGACGGCCGAGTCACTGCTCGAAATTCCGTGAAAGAGGTGAGCCTCGTGCCGGAAGCCCATTAAAATGCTGTCTACATCGTTTTAAACTGTATGATTGTGAGAGTGAGTGGGAATAAAAATAGCAATAGGTATTTTGTTCCATATAACACAGTAGGAGTATAACAGGTAGACCTTTTATGGATGCAAACTCAACTAAAAACCCACCTGTTTAGGATTGTATCTGAAACGTAATCAATTACAAATTTATTGATGGAACCTGACTTAATGTTGTGTTTTGATTGTTGATTCTATGTTGCATTGTGTTTTTATGTTTGATATGATGTAAAGCACTTTGAAATGCCTTGCTGCTGAAATGTGCTATACAAATAAAATTTGATTGATTGATTGAATATTGACATTCTATCATAAAATGTCAATCTACATTAATATCTACACAATCACACTATCCCCTCACCACCTTAAGCCCCTGATAAAAAACAAGTGTACTTATTGTTTCTCTTTTCCACTTTAAGTCAGATCCGTCTTCTTCTTTTGTATCTTCTGTAGTGTTGTGATACTCGAGACCAGTCTTGGTGGTCCACTTTTTGATGGTCTTGGTCTCTTCTCATTGAGGACTCGGGATTTTATTTCAAGACCGATCAAGACCACAACTGTAAAAATCTCACTAAGTTACCAGGATATTGTCCAGTTTATTTATCAACATCCTTGTTTTCACTGGATGCAAAATATATTGATTCAAATCCAAGCAATAAAGTGACTTACTAATTATGTGTTTCTGTTATCGCTGTCACGCTTCACCTCACCCTTTAAAAGGGTCCAAGATTAATTATAACTATAGACTTTATTTGGAAAATATTTATTTTTGATGTAAAATCAATACAGTAATAATACTGTAGGTGATTTAGTTTTTATAAACTTTAATAAAATATTGTCACAAGACTGTCGCCATGTTTTTCACGCTACAGTGCATTCTGGGTAAATTACGTCAAATTTGTCCAACTGCCTGACTCCCTCCAGCCAAAACAGTGATGAGTAACGTTATTAAGCCTTTTCAATTTGAACCAGAGCTCTTTGAGTTTCAAGGATGTGAACTGAGGTCCATTGTGTGTCACCACCTCCCTAGGCAACATGTATAAAGCAACGTTGAACAACAATTTTTAAGCTCCCCTATTTTAAGCCAAGCAAAACATGAATACCATCCAGACCACCATGTTCAACATTTTATCTTTTAAAATAAATCTCTGCCTTCAAACATCAATGTCAAAAACAAGAAATATTTTGGATTTTGTAATAAACAAGACTGCGGCTGATGTTCCAAGGCCCTTCAATCAGCTATTCTTTTCCAACCTATTGCATTTAATAGTGTCAGCTCTTATGATAAAAGCAACTACAAGTAAAGAGCAGTAATATTTTCTATCTCAGCTGAATTAATTATACGTCTGTGAAAGGTATCGACATACAGCACTCAGTGAGTATGTTGTTCTTAATTGCAATTCTTTAGTTCAGGATTGTTGTAGTGCAGGAATATCTGAAAAGATAAAAAATATAATTTTGGTGTTTACTGTATTGCTGTGTAAATTTTCCATGAAGTTGTCATAACTGAAGGTAATTTTTGGACTCTGGTGAGTGCTGAAGGTGGAGGTTGAAGGTGAATTCAGAGCAGAGGCACAGAGAAAACCTGCATTAGTGACAAAAGGAGACTGAGAGGAATGGTTTGAGGATGGTAGTAGATCAGAGGAAAGAGATCCAGGAGTCCAGGGAGAGAAACACAGACAGCAGGGATGAATTTGGAGCAGGAATGAGAGAAAGAATGTAAGTTTCAATTTTTAACTGGAACATAGCTTAAGCTTGACCCGAACACCTCTGATCATGATGGAATCATCTGGGATCTCCCTCAGGGAACCCACTCCCCTAAATACTTCTGATGATCTCCAGCTGGAACCAATCCTGCCCATCAACCCCTGAAGGAGAAGGTAAGAACTTCCACACCCAGATGTGCAGAGAACACAGCACATCTGGTATGTTCACTGCAAAGGTTATGCAGTGCAGTAGGAAGTTTTCTGGTTTGAAAACTTGACTACAGCCTTTTGAAGTGGAGCTTACACTTTAATTCCATAAAATATGGTGTTTTTCTGAAGGTTTCACAGTTTCCCCTGCAGTCCAAACATGACTGATGAATCGGTGACCTGACTGGGCTGACTTGTTCACCGGCCCGCTCTTCTCACCTTCTTGTTGGTTTGGGCACTCACTGCACAAACCCACTCCACTCTTCGTGGTAATAAGTGTATATATAAAGTGAATTGTTGATAAAACAGTTAGAGGGAAACCAGTAATGTGTTTATGAAAACAGACCAATGATGTATGTTTTGGGGAAATAAGATTGCCTATTTCTTTAGAGAGACATTAATATAAATGTATTTTATAAACCAAAACAAGAGGTAGTCATCATCTTGAACAGTAAAGTCTCTCCTGGTTCACCAGCCGTTTTTGTTTTGTTTTGCTTTTTTTGATATTAGTAAAAAATACAAACAAACAAAAAAAAACAACAGGATTTAAGTTTCAGTGAGTAACACAGGATAAAATGTGGATGTGGAAGTTCTTTCTGTCTCCCCGTGTCATGGTGCTGCAATCTGCAGGACTTCCATGTAGCGTGAATGCTGAGGTCATTCATATCCACAAGGTTTACGTCTCTACCTAATTACTGCTCACTGCCAGCTCCAAGGGTTAACTCTTCTCTTTGAAAGGTCCTTCATCTCTTCTGGTCCAACAGCTCATTTTGGGAGAGCTACTCATTAGCCTTCCTCTATTAAGCCATATTTGGCCCTCAAGGTCAGAAGTTGCAGGGGAGACGACAGCTGAAAGCTATAACATCTAATCTTTTTCAAAGTCTGTATTAGAACAGCACAAAGCACCTCTTTACGTCCTCCTATTTTCTCATTACGATTTGTTCTATGAAATTTGTTAGTAATCTTATAACAAAATGTTTCTATAGCTCATGTTCTCATTAACCATTAACCATCATTACTTATCAATAAAAAGCAAATAAAAGCAACTGCGAGGAGCAATGAACAGAATACTTGATAAGAAGGGGTCTGTAGACCCTAAAATGTCACCAAAATGTTTATCATGGAACAGAGTGTGTAAAAATCATATACTTCCTGAATAAACCTGAATACTCATGTATGCTGCTTTAAATGATTTCAAAGAATGTTCAAAAGGAGAAAAACACAGAAGTCACAAACTTGCTATAATCTGGTAATAAAAAATTGCATATTGATTGCTTGTATTTTTATTTTTTTGGCTCCCAGTAAAATAGAAGTAGTAAATTGGCTGAATTACTCATAGTTTGATCGATTAAATTACCATTACATGACACAAATTGTTTTGTTCATACCAGACAACATCCTGCCCCATCAGTTTACCCCTTACCGATGGATTTCCTCATTAGCCTCAGCTGACCACAAAACTCACTGATTTTGTCATGCATAGCATGTAACACAGCCACATAACTCTAGTGGCAATAAGTCGACTTGAATATATTTTTTACACTAGAAGGACAATCTTTCATAAGCCCAGAGGTTCTCCAACCAAACAGTGTGGCCAAAATCCAAAATATAACTCATTTACTCAGGCTAGTACAGACAGCTACATTTAAAACAAAAAACTGCAGGCTAAGTTTTGATTGGTGTTTCCTTCAGCAGGTGGAGTAATATAATATATAATATAATAACCATTATAGCATCTGTTACAAAGTCCACCCTCTTAGGAATAACATGATTGGCTTGTTTCCATGTCATGAAGTCTCTTTGAGGATTTTCCGTAATCACTGGGCCAATCACTAAGCTGATTGGAAGGTCTTTCTCAGGCTACCTGGCAACAGAGCTGAAATACTTCTGACTAAAGCAGGACTCGCAGGAAATCCAACTATCATTCTTCATCTGGTTAATTTCCTTTAAAAACATTTAAATGATAAATAGAATTAGGATATAAATCCAGTATTTTATTTCTGGTTATCATCATTCATACATTTCAAAATGACTTTTAACACTTACCTGTGAGTTTTATGGTATTTGCAAACTTGATTTAGAAGCACGAAAAGGTAGATGAATTTTCTAAATAAATATATAAATTTTATATTCTGGCAATTAGATATATATATATATATATATATATATGATAACCATGGCTGATCTGTAACAGAGACTTTTTCAGATTTAATTATTTTTTGTCTGTTTGTATAGTGCATTCAATTGTCTATATTAAACTGTACATGGAAAATCAAAGGATTCAGTTTAATATGTTATCTAAAGCAAACCGAAGAGCTGACAGAAACCAGACTTGTTATATTATTTGAAAAATCAGCACCTGAATAGCAGCAAAGCAAAACCTCTTCTATTATAGTGTAATACAGCACATAGAAAGCTTTAGTCTTCATGTTTTCATCACCAGGCTCTTGTACAGAATAGAAAGAAACTACTAGAGGTACACAGTGATTGTCTGTCTCTTCTCCTTCATGTTTCATTCTGCACCTGTCACCTCAGATTTCAGTCTCTGTAGCTGTCTCCATCAAAATGGTTACGACACAAACTCAAGCCAATCATCAACTACTCATATGTATTTTTGTTAGGAGCTACAGATTAAAGGCAACAGGGAAAAAAATCTTCTGTTTGATGTCTGCGCTAGACCATAACTGCAAAAGAGATCGCAATGACATTGACAAGAATCGCTTTAGACAATTTTTCTTGTGTTCAAAGGGAGCTGTCTTATATTGAATCTTTTACTGTTTGAGGAAGAACCTAACAAGGATGTACTTATCAGCTTTAAATGTCAGCTGAAGTTAAGTCAAATGTTCCTCTGGTCACTGCAGTTAATAAGCTCTGCAGCTCACAGTTGGATGATTCCAACCATCTTTTTCTCTTCAAACTTCTTTGCCTTGAATTCCACTTTTATTTTGTTGAAATGGTCAGAGAAACTCCCTAAAACTTTCTGTTGTGTTTGTGACTCAACCTTTGGTCTACCCTCAGACTCAGGCTGAGAGATTCAGATGCTTAACGTTATTCCTGTAGCTCAGCTTCCATTCAGTGACAGTGATTGACAGACTGTATTGCCAAACCAGCACACAGAAACAAGGAAGCTAGATTTCCCGACACAATCTTGATAAGACTTTAGATGCAATGATAAAACAGTCTAATGGTTTTGGGCCCTTCTCAATTATCAGTGCTTATAAGGTTGAGAGCTATAAGGGATTTAAGGCTTCAGGGGCGTTACAATCTTTTGTTGTTGTTTATACCCTGGAATATGCTCCATGGGGAGATTATACAACTTCAACTTCTACTTTAAATCTCAGCATATTGCACAATAAGACACACTCAAAGCAGAAACTATTCCCAAATTTTTTCCTTTGTCCCAAGAAGACTTACCATTACATGCAGAACTTTCAACCAAATCAAGGCCATGTTGAACTTACCAGTCAGCAAGTCATTATAGCATCATATTAAACTTCACATTGTTTTCAGTAATTGTTTATGCAACACTTGTATCCAAAGCAACTTACAAGTAAAGATAACAATGCAGTCATATCAAAGCTAAATTGAAGTTTTCCAGAGAAAAATGTTGACAAAGAAGGAGACTTCTGAAGGATCTTTGTGCAGAAGAGAACAAAATGGAATTATTTCCACAGCAGAACAGAGGACATGATTACTGTATGCAGTATTCCAGCAGTAGAATCTCATTACATCTGTAAAGTATAGATCTGTACATGACACAGATCTATACTTGTTCTATGTGTTGCTGCCAGTTCGGTTAACTCCTGTGGACACACTCATTTGTGTGTCAGCGAGTGTTTGAAGAAAATGAAAGGTAATTTATCTCAAATGTTCAGGTGAAGCAGAACTGAACCTTGTGACATGATAGTGACATACCAGAAAATCTACCAAAGACTGTCTGAGAAATACGACATGGAAAGTCCTGGGTGGAGTCAAAGGTCAGATGTTCTTCTTACTGAGATACTGCGGAGTGATTTGAAACATGATATATTCAAGAAACCCCTCAAACATCTCACAGCTTTAAGCAAGAGAGGTAGATACAAGAAGCACTTCATGTGTTTTACTCAGTGAGGAGGGTAAGAGCAGGAGTAGTTTCTATGTCCAAGTGAATGTCTAAATGTGTTTCTCTGAATGTTTTTAAACTACATCAGACCAATTAACTGTAGAGACATTTGCATTTCTTGAGCAGTAAAATTATATGCATGTCTATCAGTGCTCTGCAACAAAATCCGGTAAAATTATAATTTCAGAAAACTGCTCTATTTGTGTTTTTCAGATTATTCTTAGACTTCAGAGGATTACTTGTATGAAAAAAAACTGCCTCTAAGTCCAGCACTGGTCTTTGTTCTTGAGTGAAAGTGGGATTTCTACTTTAGCTGAATCGTTCATCATGGAGCTTTTCCTTGAGCTCAGCATTATACTTGAGGACATCCCACAAAACGGCCTTTAGCTCTGGATGTAAAATCTACTTGTAAATCCTTTGTGTGGATGTTCCTGCATTTAAAAAGACTTTCCTCCTGTATTAACATTACCTGAAAGTTCACTGAAACCGGTTCCTGCATTAAAACAGCACAGTGACTATAAAACGTGAGCGTCCAGCCACTAACTGTTTCAAAGTGCCGATGCTGTGAAAATCTGCAGTGTCTAGCGTCAGCAGTTTCATCACTGCTATTTCTGACAACAAGAGTATTTTCATCCGATAAAGCTTTTTGTCTCGTCTTGGTTCTCTTTGCCCACAGTGATGAACAGCCCTCTTCAAGGTCAACTCTGCCTACAGCTGCATCCGACTCTCACAGACTCAGTCAGATACACACAGTATCCCTCCTTCTACAGATGGGCTAAATGTGATACACAACAGCTAATGCTTCCATGAATTTACCATAGATACTGCTGTGTAAGTACAGCAGACACACAGGGCTTTAAAACACAGACGGCAGACCTCAACAAAGTTATTTTGAAGACAAGGAAAGACAAAAAACATTTTCTGAAAGACAATATCTTCATGATAATTATTCCAATACCGTAAATAAATAAACCTAATTTTGTGCCACTTGTTCGTAAAGGAGTTTAATTAAAAATTCTATATAAACTAAACACTGAAATCCATTAAGATTGAAGCTGTTATAAAACAAAAACATTTGTAACAGCCTGTCAGAGTTTCAGTCTTACATTTAAACTCTCATACTGATCATTGTGGGTCAGTTAGCATAAGCTGTGATGAGCTGCATGATGAACAGGATTAAAACACCTGCTGGGTTTTAGCAGCAAACACTGAATGTTTTAGTTTAGCAAAAAAAAAACTGCTGCAGAAAAATCCGTAACCCAGTGGAAACATTTGAACCACGCCACGTTTACCGCAAAACCAGTGATTTATATTCCAACTAGGAGAAAAATTAAAAAAAACAAATATTTTTATAAAAACAAAAGGATCAGTTGCTGGCCTAGAAAAACATGGAGCTTCTTACAAACAGCATCACATTCATATGAACGAAGCTCGGCCCCAGGAGCAGCAGCCTCAGGTATCCCGTACTTGGATGGGCTGTACTGTAATGAAATTTGTTTGTGCTTCTGTACAATAACAATAAAAGCATTCCGATTCTGAAGTAATGTTGGAATAGTTACTACAAAGTTACTACAGAGCACCACCATATCAATATCTATTATTAAATACAGTTTGCTAAGCTTCATATCAGCTTGTCAAGGTTATGATGCCTCAAGGCTGGGTACTGGGACCTCTTCTCTTCAGACTAAACATCGCCTCTGTTCACCTGATCTTGCATTTCCCTGCCTTTTTTAAAATTTTACAACTATTTTATTTAATAGATTAGATCTGTAGAAAGATAGAAACTGAACAAAAAAATCTCACCGTACTAGTGAAATTTGTTTGGGAAATACTGTCTTTTCTCTGCAAGGACAGCAGACAGTCCAAAGTGGCTTTCAGAAGTGATAAGAATAGAATAGAATTACTTTATTCATCCCAGCAGGGAAATTATTTCGCAGTTACAGCATAGAGACAAGACACACACCAACCACCACTGAGTATCAATTGTAGACAAAATAAAAATAAAATATAATATGCTGTTAATATAAAAAGCAGCTTAGAGCAGTCCTTGCAAAGATTCTAAAATGCAGATACAGTATGTATATGTAAATATATGTACAGCAAGTGTGCCACAGTGCAGTTGTGCAAAATTGGACTGATTAGTGCAGAACAATGATTTAGCTTTTATTGTACAGTGAGATGGCATGTGGCAGGAAGGATTTCCTGTATCTGTCCCTATGACAGCGGAGCTGGAGCAGCCTATGTGAGAAGGTGCTCCGCTGTCTGTCCACTATGTTGTGGAGAGGGTGCTGATTATTGTCCATAATAGACAGATAAGATGCCATAGATAGTGATGTAAAAAAAAAAGGCTCAGATAAATCGTCCCAAAACATTTTCCACTTGTTAATCTGGCTTACTGTATATTCTAAGCAACTGAAGGCAATAGATTATTGGAAGTAAATTAATAAAACCGATCAAAAAGGGATTCTGATAGTGTTCTGAAGAGAAGTCCTAGCAGGCCCTGATGGCCCACCGTTGCCTTTCAGTAAAGAAAAACAGCGACAGCAAATTACAAAGCTATGCTGAGCAACAACAAGCTTCCTAGAAATGTAGTGGAGTCAAAAGTCATAAGGTCCCCAAATAATACTAAGGGAAAGCATAAATACTCAAAAATATATACATAAGTACAGAACTCAAGTAAATATATTTCATTACTGTCCCTCACTGCTTAATTCACAAAGTTAGTCATCAGTTACTATGGCAATTTATCCTGTGAAGCTAGCATGCTTCAGACCACGCTAACTCTCAGGCTTAGTTAATGCTGGAGCCTTATTACCTGTTCAATTTCAACTCAGAAACCAATTAGTTTTGTTAGTAATTCTGTTTTCTTATCTATTTTGGACTGTGTTTTATTTCCATGCACTAAAATATTACTGATTAATCTTGGCATTCACTCAAGTACTATTATTATTTTGACATTGTGATATTAGAACATTATAAATTTTAAAATGATTCATGTAGACTATGCTACTTGTAACTACTAAGTTTAACAGAAAGGTCTTTAATAGACCATTACAGTGTTGAAGGGAATAGAGAAATTACTGATAAAGAAACAAAGATATTTTAATGAAGACAAGCCATATTAGTTGTAGCGTACTTTACATACTTTACTAATGAATTTGAACTTAACTTAAATTAACATTTACAATGTAAATTAACTTTTGCTTTGGCATATATTTAAAAGTGCACTGTTTAAATCACACAATATTTAAAAATCGTGGTGGCTGCTACTAAGATCCATTTTATACTCTACAATTTATCTATTGTCTTTTGATTGCAGTGAAGCTTTGTTTGTGCTGACAGTAAAACAAGAGAATGTCCCTTCAAAACAAAAGTATCATAACGCAAGCAGGAAGTGGACTATAGGTAAAACTAATTAAAGGTGATACAGGGACCTTATAAGTTATCAGTATAACTCATTTGAACATTGTAGTCAACATTTTACTTCCCAGATACTGCAAAATGTTCATATTTAATATTGACATTTTGCCACATTTGTTCAGTATTACATCATATTATCCTTACATTATCAATGTACTTACACTTACTTATATAGATACAATATGACATGATTGAATCTGCAGTCAGATTAACATTTATGATATTGACTACCACTGTTCATTTATTAGGTTAAAGTTTTTATTTGAAAATTACAGGCATTATTATGATGTTTTTCAGTAAAGCATAGCTTAGAAATGAATACTTTGGGCTAATTACACATTTAATTGATCTGCTATCATTTGTTATTGTATTTTTATTTATTTTTTGAGTATGAAGTGGTTCAATTCCTCTAATCCTTCATCAAAAAATGTTGTTCATTTGGTGTGAAGTAAGGCTTACGTAGTTTATCTTGCGTAGCATCAATGAATCTGTGATTGATCTCAGGGTCTGCTGAAGAAATCTGTGGCCGTTCATTCACCTGAATTACTTAAGCCTGGACCTGGTTTGGTCTTTGTGAAGCAGTTTCCCCAAAAAACAAAAACATACAATGAGTCTTGCTTTGATTCTTTAATACATGTTTGACAAATCCTTAAATTTTCCATAGCAACCATTCAGAGTGCATAAATGTTTGCTGTGTGAGAGCAAACATAAATGTAAATGTTTCCATCAAGCTCCTCCTTGAAGCTTCAGTCTCCAGCTGAGCTTTTACTTCACACACCACTGCTCAGCGCAACTCCACAACTGAGTTCCTCAAGACTATCGGCAGCAGCAATTAGCAAACCCTGCGCATGGGCCGAGATCATCATGCAAACTTCTCAGTCCGACATCTCTAAAAACCATTGCAAACAGAGTCATGGAAGGGCCTGTTGTGATGACATGCTGAAGGCAGAGCGTTGGAAATAGCAGCAGACACAGAGACTCAAATTTATCAATTGCAAAGTTAATTTGTTTTTAAGGTATATTCTATATATATATATATACATAAATTTTGTAGCAACTTAATGTAACAGTTGCTTGATTGTGCTATAAAATGGCATTACATGCATGGAAAATACATAATTCTGCCCCAGTAAAGAAATAGACATTTTGACAATCCATATGATCTATAATAGGAAATGTTTCAGAGTGAGAATTAACATTTATTGGAGCTTTTTGCATTGTGAACTTATAGTGTGCACACACTAACAATACAGAAAAATGTTAATTGAGGCAATAAATTTAAAAACACAAAATGATTGGGAACATGGTCTTTCTAAGACTTTTGTTGGTTCCTTGCAGGTTGAAGTTATTTAAAACAGATTGATTGTTCTATCAATCTGTTCTATCAGAGGACTGCCCAAGGCAGTCCTCTCCTTGGGCTGCCACCTTATCGTGGTGGAGGGGTTTGAGTGCTCCAATGATCCTAGGAGCTATGCTGTCTGGGGCTTCATGCCCCTGGTAGGGTCACCCAAGGCAGGCAGGTCCTAGGTGAGGGACCAGACAAAGCGCAGCCCGAAGACCCCAATGACGGATAAAAACATTGGACTTGGCGTTCCCTCGCCCGGACCCGGGTCACCGGGGCCCCACTCTGGAGCCAGGCCTGGAGGGGCGATGGCGAGCGTCTGGTGGCCGGGCTTTAACCCATGGAGCCCGGCCGGGCTCAGCCCGAAGAGGAAACATGGGTCCCCCCTCCCATGGGCCCACCACCTGTGAGAGGGGCCAAAGGGGTCGGGTGCAGTGTGGGATGGGTGGCGGCAGAGGGAGGGGACCCTGGCAATCCGATCCTCGGTTGCAGAAGCTGGCTCTTGGGACGTGGAATGTCACCTCTCTGGTGGGGAAGGAGCCGGAGCTAGTGTGTGAGGTCGAGAGGTTCCGGCTAGAAATAGTCGGTCTCACCTCGACGCACGGCTCTGGTTCTGGAACCAGCCTCCTTGAGAGGAGCTGGACATACTTCCACTCTGGAGTTGCCCAAGGTGAGAGGCGTCGGGCAGGAGTGGGCATACTTGTTGCTCCTCATCTCGGCGCCTGTACGTTGGGGTTTACTCCGGTGAATGAGAGGGTAGCCCCCTCCACCTACGGGTGGGGGGACGGGTCCTGACTGTAGATTGTGCTTAAGGGCCAAACGACAGTTCAGATTACCCACCCTTTTTGGAGTCCTTAGAGGGGGTACTGGAGAGTGCTCCTCCTGGGGTCTCCCTTGTTCTACTGGGGGACTTCAACGCTCACGTGGGCAATGACAGTGAGACCTGGAGGTGCGTGGTTGGGAGGAACGGCCCCCCCGATCTGAACTCGAATGGTGTTCTGTTGTTGGACTTCTGTGCTCGTCATGGATTGTCCATATTGAACACCATGTTCAGGCATAAGGGTGTTCATATGTGCACTTGGCACCAGGACAACCTAGGCCGCAGTTCGATGATCGACTTTGTCGTCGTTTCATCGGATCTGCGGCCGTATGTCTTGGACACTCGGGTGAAGAGAGGTGCGGAGCTGTCCACTGACCACTACCTGGTGGTGAGTTGGCTCCGGTGGTGGGGGAGGAAGCCAGTCAGACCTGGCAGGCCCAAACGTGTTGTGAGGGTCTGCTGGGAACGTCTGGCGGAATCCCCTGTGAGACGGAGCTTTAACTCCCATCTCCGGCAAAACTTTGAACACGTCCCGGGAGAGGTGGGGGACATGGAGTCTGAGTGGACTGTGTTCCGTGCCTCCATTGTCGAGGCGGCCGGTCGGAGCTGTGGCCGCAAGGTTGTCGGTGCCTGTCGCGGCGGCAACCCTCGTACCCGTTGGTGGACACCTTCGGTGAGGGATGCCGTCAGGCTGAAGAAAGAGTCCTACCGGGCCTCTTTGGCCTGTGGGACTCCGGAAGCAGCTGATGGGTACCGGCAGGCGAAGCGGCATGCGGCTCGGGTGGTTGCTGAGGCAAAAACTCGGGCGTGGGAGGAGTTTGGAGAGGCCATGGAGAAAGACTTCCGTACGGCTTCGAAGCGATTCTGGTCCACCATCCGGCGTCTCAGGGGGGGGAAGCAGTACGGCACCAACACTGTTTATAGTGGGGATGGTGTGCTGCTGACCTCTACTCGGGACGTTGTGGGCCGGTGGGCAGAGTACTTCGAAGACCTCCTCAATCCCACTTCTCTTCTATTGAGGAAGCTGAGCCTGGGGACTCTGGGTTGGGCTCTCCAATCTCTGGGGACGAGGTCGCCGAGGTGGTTGAGAAGCTCCTCGGTGGCAAGGCTCCGGGGGTGGATGAGATCCGTCCGGAGTTCCTTAAGGCTCTGGATGTTGTAGGGTTGTGTTGGCTGACGCGACTCTGCAATATCGCATTGACATCGGGGGCAGTTCCCCTGGACTGGCAGACCAGGGTGGTGGTCCCCCTGTTCAAAAAGGGGGACCGGAGGGTGTGCTCCAATTATAGAGGGGTCACACTCTTAAGCCTCCCTGGCAAGGTCTATTCAGGGGTCCTGGAGAGGAGGGTCCGTCGGATAGTCGAACCTCAGATCCAGGAAGAGCAGTGTGGTTTTCGTCCTGGTCGTGGAACACTGGACCAGCTCTACACCCTCGGCAGGGTCCTGGAGGGTGCATGGGAGTTCGCCCAACCAGTCTACATGTGTTTTGTGGACTTGGAGAAGGTGTTCGACCGTGTCCCTCGGGGAGCCCTGTGGGGGGTTCTCCGGGAGTATGGGGTACCGGGCCCTTTGATACGGGCTGTCAGGTCTCTGTATGACTGGTGTCAGAGTCTGGTCCGCATTGCCGGCAGTAAGTCGGGCTCGTTTCCGGTGAGAGTTGGACTCTGCCAGGGCTGCCCTTTGTCACCGATTCTGTACTTTCATGGACAGAATTTCTAGGCGCAGCCAAGGTGTTGAGGGGATCCAATTTGGTGGCCTTAGGATCTCGTCTCTGCTTTTTGCAGACGATGTGGTCCTACTGGCCTCATCAGGTCATGATCTGCAGCTCTCGCTGGAGCGGTTCACAGCCGAGTGTGAAGCGGCCGGGATGGGGATCAGTGCCTCCAAATCCGAGGCCATGGTCTTGAGCTGGAAAAGGGTAGAGTGCCTTCTCCGGGTCAAGGGGGGTGTCCTGCCCCAGGTGGAGGAGTTCAAGTATCTCGGGATCTTGTTCACGAATGAGGGAAGAAGGGAGCGGGAGATCGACAGGCGGATTGGCGCAGCGTCTGCTGTCAAGCGGGCGCTGTACCGGTCCGTCGTGGTGAAGAGAGAGCTGAGCCAAAAAGCGAAGCTCTTGATTTACTGGTCGATCTACGTTCCCACCCTCATCTATGGTCATGAGCTTTGGGTCATGACCGAAAGAACGAGATCGCGGATACAAGCGGCCGAAATGGGTTTTCTCCGTAGGGTGGCTGGGCTCTCCCTTAGAGATAGGGTGAGAAGCTCAGTCATCCAGGAGGGACTCAGAGTAGAGCCGCTGCTCCTTCACATCGAGAGGAGCCAGTTGAGGTGGCTCGGGCATCTGGCCAGGATGCCTCCTGGACGCCTCCCTGGTGAGGTGTTCCGGGCACGTCCCACCGGGAGGAGGCCCCGGGGAAGACCCAGGACACGCTGGAGGGACTATGTCTCTCGGCTGGCCTGGGAACGCCTCGGGATTCCCCCGGAAGAGCTAGAAGAAGTGGCTGGGGAGAGGGAAGTCTGGGCCTCCATTCTGAAGCTGCTACCCCCGCGACCCGACCTCGGATAAGCGGAAGAAGATGGATGGATGGATGGATGGATGGATGATTGTTCTATACATGAAATGTGTGATTTATTCTGTTTCACTTGATCTGTCAAAATAATAATAATAATAATAATAATAATAATAATAATAATTGTAGTGTTCTCATCAAGAGTGTAACAACTCTGATGAAACACCGAGTTAAACCACAGCAAACGATGAGAGGGAGACGTGTCGTTAAGATTGAACATATACTGTTGACCTCCACGTTCATAAGCTCTTCCCTGCTTGTCTTCATAAATTTATCAGTTATACTTCTGAACATTTACATAATTTACTGAAAATAGCCCCTTCATGCTTGTTTTCTTCTTTTCTTTTTTTTTTTTTTACGATAGCTTAAAGTCAATTTTGTTTTACATTGAAACTAGAATTATGCTTCCAGGTTATCTGTTCAGTAGGTCTCAGGAACTACTGAATCTGGCCCTGGGGGACAAATGGACAGAGGGAAATTCTTCTGTCATCACTGTCTTGACCAGCCTTCCTAAATTGCCACTAATCAACATAGAGCTTGAAGGGAATCCAGGCAAGGAGAAGCCTCAAGCTGTTTTCCAATTAGTGTCCCTGGAGAGACAAACAGGAATTTTACAGTGAAGTCAGGAAAAAAGTGCAACCCTAAAGAGGCGAGGAGAAGGGAAGGAGACAGTGTGCTTAACTGAAGAGAGCATTAGAAGGGTAAAGGGAGAAAGGGGGAAGAGAGGATACAGACTAAGAGAAAGATGTTGAGGCTGGTATCTCTTTTCTCCGGGTTGAGCAGATTAAACGATTGTGACAGCAATTTGGCCAAACAACATTTGTAGCTGAGATAGACAGATAGAAAGCAGGCCAAGGCCCATCTCAGAGTGCAGTCATTTATTATGCCAACCATTTGAAGGGAGTGTGGAGACAGAGCAGGCTCCAGCTCAGCAGTATCAATTAACTGCAGAGTGCTTTGTATTCTGAAGCTGTGTATGAAACTCGACAGAGCTCCTCCAAGTCCTCCAAGCTTTTTAAGATGCAAGGTGTTTCTATCAGACGTGCTCTCACAGCTCAGACCTTCAAAGACGATGGAACAGTGACTCAGCTTAGTCATTTAGGAATATTTACAGAACACAAATTTACCCCAAAGGTCATCTAAAGGCACTTTGCATAACAAACAGTACCAATAAACATCCAATAATGGGCAATTCAGTTTTGTCCAAATTCAGTTCAATTACTTCCAGTTTGTTCCAATACAATGCAGTCACACAATAGAATTGAAATGAAATTACACAGAGTGTAATTCGTTCAAATTTATAGCTCAAAGTAGTCATATTCAGTAGATGATTTATTTCCAGTTGGTCAAGTGTTTTTTATTAAGGAAGCCAGCCAATTCAGACAATTCTTAGTCCTGAGTAACATGTGGTGTGACCATTAACAGCCTATACTTCACTGGTTAATAACCCAGTGCATCCTTTCAGAGTCAAACATGCACATCAGCTGCAATTTGTATTTTCCATACTTGCTTTCACGCTTGATTACATAAGATAAAGACTGTCAATACTGTATTCCAATCTTAGACCAGACAGCAGAGTCAAGAGTCTGTGTTTTTGGCCAGATGTCTAAGATAAGTCTGAAGTCTTTGCTTTTCTACTCAAGTCCGATTCTCAAACTCCAGATTTTGTTTGCATTGAAATCCACTCTCATTTCATCTTAATATTCCTATTGATAATATCCCAATATATTTCTCAGTTTGTCCTTTCTTCAGTTATATGAAGTCTGCCAGAGCCATCAACTTGAGATCAGCCCAAACCATAGTGTTCCCTCCACTAAGGTGGACTTTTTAGTGTAAGGTTTTTGAGTGCATGGTCCTCGATTCAAAGAATTCAGAAGGTTCAGTTTTAGCTTCACCGGACCAGACTTTATTCTGCTGGCTCTTTACTGGCCTATCCAAGTTTTCTACAGAAAATTTTAAACAACCTCATGCATGAAGTGAAGACTTAAAAAGTCTTTGTGGATAGGGGAGAGGGTGGTGCTTTAATAAAGCGAAAACAAACTCCACCGGGTATTTCCAGGTCTTTTTGCAAAATTTTCTTGAATGCTCCTGAGCTCCTAGACAAGATTTCATTATTATTTTGACCACTCTGTCAGTGATGTTATGAAGGACACCAGGCTGTGTCTGCTTTATGGTAAACCAATGTTTTTTCCACTTTGTGGTTATAATTCTAATGGCATCCACTGAAATATTAAGACGGTTAGAAACATCTGTAATTTTTGCCAATAACATGCTTAACAACATTAGGACTTTCTGAAATGTGTTTTCCTTTACCAACTATATGACTCTGTGCAATACTTTGGTAATAAGAGCCAATGTCGGTTATGTTAGATTAAACCACAGACAAACCTTAATCAGTCAGACCAGTATGATTTGATCCAGTTTATTACTATTTACTTGATCCTTACATCTATAACGGATCCACTTTATCAAAGTAATGTAATGTTACAGGACAAGTAGTTCAAACAGGTCACTGATGTGTAGAGGTTCACACAATGGAAGAGCAACTTTTTTTTTTCTTTCGAAAAATTTTATTGTTACTTAAACATTTTAAAAACATTACATTATTTCAATTATCCAGAAATTTTTCAAGAAACGTACAAATTCATCAATTTAGGCTAAAAGAAGCTAAGAACAAGAGTATAAAACAGAAAAACTCTGTGGGTTAAAAGTTGAGCAGGACCGGGGTGACTCCCTCCCACCCCGGAGGGATGGGAGGGAGTCACCTCCTGTGTCCTTGGCGCGCCACCTGCAGCCCTTGATGTTGTTCTTGTTGCTGCTGCCATCCGGATCACAGCCACGGGGGGCATCTGCCTGCGCCTGCTCACCAGCAAGTTTCTGGAGGTCCAAATGGCGTCTTTGATGGTGGCTGGGGTGAGCCACCTCACAGCGAAGTCCTTTTTAGTCATTTTCTGCTGGCTCACCCCATACAGCGCTAGCTGTGCATGGAGGACCTCCCTTGCTGGCAAGTGTGGGAATTGCAAGGAGCCGGCTTTTGCCCACAGGTCCACAGCAGCGCTGCACTCCCACAGCAGTTGCCTCACCGACTCCGGCGCGCCACAACCGGGTCGGGGACAGATGATCGTTGCAGACATGCCGCGGGAGTGCATAACGGCTCTGACCGGCAGGATCCCATGAGCCACCATCCATGACAGGTCCTGGAGTCTGTTTGGAAGGACGGGACGGCTCACGTTGCGCCAAACGGTGGAGGCGTCTCCATACAGGAGGCCGCGCACTGGAGTCACTGGTTCCCGGTCCTGCACAACAGAATTAATAAAACGATGATTAGTTAAAATCTTGTTCTCCTCTCCTTCCAGTCTAAAATGTTCTAAAAATTTCCGAATAAAAGCATATATAAGAGAAAGGTTAAAAGCTACTGGGGTTCTAAAATCTCTTATCATTTTTAATTTTCTGTTTCTTTTTCTGTCTAAAAAGTCATACCTGTCGTGTTTGTCATTAAAGCCATAAATATTTAAGAGGTTAAAATCCTGCCCGTTAAAAGTCAGATTTGCTAAAAGTGCTCGTCCCTCTCTCACCACGGTGCTCCCCTTCACCAAGATGTGCGGGTTGTTTATTAAAATGGCCACGCCGTCATTTTTATTTTCATTGGAGCCGCTCCATATAGACGGCCGTGGCCACAAGTCCTGCCACTGGGTGTAGTTCTTTAAAAACGGGAGTGAACATTCTTGTAGTAAAAACACATCTGGCTGTACGGAGGTTAAAAAGGATAAAAAATGGAAGAGCAACTATTTCTTTGAAAAATTTTGAAAAAAGCAAGAACGTTCAGGGTTCAAATCCCGGTTTGGAGTTATTAGCCTTGTGTATTGGTGGGTTCTCTCTGGGTACTCCGGCTTCCTCCAACAGTCCAAAAACATGACTGTCAGGTTAACTGGTCTCTCTAAAATCCCCTTAGCAAATGGATTGTGATAGATTAAAAATTCTGAATGATTTTGCTGTGTTGTGGTCTAACATTGGAGTCTAAACACTTATCAAGTGTTACAACTGAGAGCAAAATGAACACAAAGTTAAACCAACTTTAGCTTTTCTCTTCATAAGGCTACTGTATGGTTCTAGTTATTCATCTATGCCACTTTTACCTTTTGTCACATTTTTACCCAATATATGAGTGGATTTTTGCTGAATAGACTTGGTGCATTTTCTGCTACTGACCTAGCACTAGGAGTACTAGGTTTTCGATTTCTCCCCAGACTTACTGAAACAGTGCCAAAAGAACCAACGACTCTGATGGCTCAAATTAGCATCCATTCTTCAATTGTAAATGTGGTCGTTGACCGTCAGGCCAGAAGGTAGGAGTGTGAATAGTCCATGTTGGGAGTGGGTATCTATGATACCTACAGGAGATCAGATCTCCTGTAGGTAATGCTCTTCAGTCTAGTTTTGAAGCATACATGAAGTGTTTTTGGAGAGATGTGACCTTTTGCAGCTGATGTTGTGCTGCATTATCCAGTCTAAGTCTAAGTCGAAGTCTAAGTCTAAGGAACAATTGTGCAACTGTGAGATGTGTTGAGGCCATTACCAGGGTACTTATTAGGTAATGGCCTTATTTACAGAACAAAAGCAATCCTTCAGGTCATTTGGCCTATCTCTAGACTGCATAGGTAAATGTCAAAGTGGAGTCAAAGTGGACTAACTTCAGCACTTCCAGTGCTAGTTTATAACTCAATTCTGTTTAACTAGTAGCAATTAATAGCAAGTTATTTTTAACCAGGTCAAATAAAAGCAAATACAGTAAATTACTTTCAATGTAATCCTGCACCTTTAAATGCTATACATTTCTGGGCAATAAATATGAAAAATAAAATAAAATACAATTATCATATTTAACTACTTTTTAAACAAACAAAATCCTGGCCTTGTTTAACCTCTTTAACTTAACCCTCTGTCCAACTTGTGCATAGAATGGTGGTTAACATCCATCCATCCATCCATTTTCTGTTCACCCTTTGTCCCTAATGGGGTCGGGAGGGTTGCTGGTGCCTCTCCAGCTACGTTCCAGGCGGGAGGCGGGGTACACCCTGGACAGGTCGCCAGTCTGTCGCAGGGCAACACAAAGACATACAGGACAACCATTCACACACACACCCCTAGGGAGAATTTAGATAGACCAATTAACCTAACAGTCATGTTTTTGGACTGTGGGAGGAAGCCAGAGTACCCGGAGAGAACCCACGCATGCACAGGGAGAACATGCAAACTCCATGCAGAAAGACCCCGGCCGGGAATCGAACCCAGGACCTTCTTGCTGCAAGGCAGCAGTGCTACCAACTGCGCCACTGTGCAGCCCTGGTGGTTAACAAACCAGGGCTTTTAACCCAGCTTTTTTTTTTTTTTTTGGTGGTTAACAAAAAGAGCAAAATCCCTGCAGATGGAATGATCTTTAGCTCTTGAGACTCACTGGGGATACCCATAACCTGTCACCACAGAAGACAGGAGGGAAAAGAAAAGCACCGAAGTTAATGAGTTTAATGACATATTCACATATATGCATCTGGGACTGAGGCCTTTGAGGTGTGAAGAAGCAGGGAGGCAACATTCCCAGTCTTTAAGCTGAGCTTCTCTTTTTAATTCCCATCAGACTTCTCCCTGCAGCAGAATCTGAAAATACTTTTGACAACTCATAATTAAGCCAAGAAATTACAATTACTGCATAGAATAGTTAGACACTGCTGTACACTGACAAAACACAAAATCAGAGTGGAATAAATCAACCAATCAAATTTAGTTGTAGAACACAATTCAGCAACGTGGCAGTTTAAAGTGCTTTACATCATAAAGCACTCTGTATGTTTTTTTTTTTATGACTACATGTTCAACATATAGTCAACAACAAACCAGTAACAAACATTATATATTGATGAGTGCCATCATTACACATAAAATATGTTGATAAATGTTCCACTTATTATGGTTCTGAAGCAGCTCTAACCAGGTGGGTTTTTAGTCTGGTTTTAAAGGCACTCAGCTTTTCAGCAGTTTTGCAGTTTTCTAGAAGTTTGTTCCAGATTTGTGGTGCATAGAGGCTGAATGCTGCTGTTTGGATCTGGATGTAGAGCAAACCAGAACCAGAAGACCTGAGAGGTCTGGAAGGTTGATACAACAACATCAGATCTTTGATGTATTGTGGTGCTAAGCAATTCAGTGATTTATAAATTAACAACAGTATTATAAAGTCTATTCTCTCAGTGGAAGGACTCTAGATCTGGGTGATGTGCTCTATCTTCCTGGTTTCACCAGCAGCAGTGTTCTGGATCAGCTGCAGCTGGAGGATTGATGTTTTAGGTAGAACCTGTGAAGACTCTGTTGCAGTAATCAATGCCACTAAAGATAAATGCATGGATGAGTTTTTCAAGATCTTACTGTTCATCAGGATTTTTATTTTGATAACTTTATTTCTTTTTTCTAAGTGACAGAGTTGGCACTAATGTCTACAAAATCTTCTGTAAAAGGACATTTGACTGTCCTGGAGATCTTTGCACACGCAGACAATTCCTGAGCGTGCTAGACTAAATTAAGCTTCTTTTAGCTCAGCCAGTTTGGATCATTTGGTTCCAAATAGGTTTTCTTTGTGGTTCCGATAATCAAACGTGGACAAAATATCTAGAGTTGACTATTAGTACAGCAGGTGCTACTTCTTCATTTCTCAGAACTTTGAGGCTGAAAACTTGTCTTGCCTTTTGTTTCAGATCCAGATAAAAGTCCAAATTCTGAGAACCATCGCAGTTGGAAGAGAACCCGGAATGGTTTGGGATGGAACAGAGCAGGTTTCCCTTCTTTTGGAACTCCCAGAGCTTAACAAATGCCTATCTGTAAATTCTGGCATAGTTTGATTATCACTGTGTGGTAATCATAAATACGGCGTTCTCAACTGTGGTTAACTGATGCATCTTACCTCAGATAATAGGAATAAAAAACAAGGACAGGATTTAAATTACAAAGTAGATACTTTATTAGTTGATAGAGAAAGCTCTACAGCTATGGTTATGAATTCACCTCATATCACCAAGCAGCCACTGTCACCAGATGTGTTCTAAACATGTCCAGGGTCATATCATACCAGAATCCATTTGTCAATTGAGTAATACTTAGCTATTTCAAATTTTGTCAATCTATGCAAAATACTTAATTATGACTACTGTTTGTGCTAGTGGAATTATTAAATGTTTCATTAATAGTCTATTGGACAGCAAAAATGCAAAATTTGCTTTTTATATAGTTGCTAATATTATACCACCTATTATTTAACAGGTGGTACTCCTTTCATACAATCTGCATTGGTCTTCAAAAATACAGTTCGCTGGCTATAATTTACATTATTTTGCATCACATAAATATGATCCAATATTATTATTATTTAAATGTGGGCATCATCGTCCAAGAAATATGTGAGGCAACTCTAATCTAGGAGAGGGTTTGCACAGACTCATTGCTTGCCATATGTTTGTGAATGTAGCAGGCAGTGTATGGACCACTTAAAGCCATTCATATCATATGCTCCTCTTTGCATGCCGGGTGGAAACAGTTTTGTTTCTACACCTTTTTCTTGTTGTTGTCAGATCGTATCTTGTGATCCACCATGAGAATGCTTGAAATAAAATGTGAACTCCCATAAAACTGAGTTTAGAATGCTTTTCTATTCAGCATTTTTAAATAAAATGTGTTGATTGCTCACATCCTTCCAACTTTACTTCTGAATTCCCATCTTTCCTGTGATCTTGACACATGAAGAGCATGTTTAAATGCAGAGTTACAGTACATTTTTTTTTCTTTCGAAAAATATTTATTGTTACTGTAAGCATTAAAAAAATTACATTATTTCAGTTATACAGAAATTTTCAAGAACTTACAAAATCATCCGTTCAGACTAAAAGAAGCTAAGAACAAGAGTATAAAACACAAAATCTCTGTGTGTTAAAAGTTGAGCAGGACCGGGGTGACTCCCTCCCAAGTCCAGAGCCGTTCCGTCCTTCCAGACAGCGCTGGTGCTCAGAGGGGAAACCTGCCCTGAAGCTCCTTCCCTCCTGCCTCACCCAGAGAGCCAGGCCGCCGCTGCTTGGACCTCTGCTCGTGGAGCGCCGGCTCCTTCGTCCACTGAGGCGCAGGCGATTCTTACAGTACATTGCAGTAGAAACTAGGGTGTTTATTTTATCATAGTTGTGAAATTCACTAGATAGACTTACAATTTCACCTGTACATCCACAGCATCCTCCATCTGCCAACTGGTTTTACCCATGCACCTTGTTTTTATTTTTATCTCTTCTTATTGAATGTAGCTGATTAATACTGTTTACTTGTAGGAACGCTTTCAGTTTCCAACTTGGATATATCTAAAGAGAATCCAGATCTGGTTACCTGACATCCAAAACAGAATTTTTTTAATTATTCAGGTTATTTCTTGTGCTAAAATTAGTACAAAGTTTTAAACATTTCTAACATATGCAAGATCAAATTATTATACAATTGCTGAAAAATGTGTTGTACATTATCCAGGATTTTTATATTGTTAGCACTGGGAAGCGGCCCTGATTTGTCTTGGTGTGTGTGTTTGCGTGTGGGGGCGTGCACACACACGGGTGCGCAGGGGTGTGTTTGCGTGTGTGGAGAGCTGAGTGGAGAATAGATGGGGAAGGCAGCAGAGAACAGAGGATGGAGTAGGAGGTTGGTAGAAGCTGCCTTGCATCCCCTCCTGCCTCTTCTGATCGCATCATCACACCATGCATTAGTCAAGCCTTGTGGCCCGTCTGACGTCTGCAGAGAATATGTGAGCGGAGAGGGAATCCATCAAGAGTAATGGTATTGCTGTATGCCCCCAGGGCAGCCATCTTTAATCCTTACCCATCATGCCTCAGCCATAAACTATGCAATCACGGCCTGCTTGACGGCAACAGGCGGCTCCCACTCAGCAGGCGTGTGGTCTTCATGCTCTATTTAAAACAAAAAAGTCAGCTTTTTTCTTTAGATCTGTTCCCTTCAGACCTCTTCCTTTTTTCTTTCTGTTTTTACCTTAAGCAGAAGTGTCAGATCCCCAGTTTCTCCTCTATCCTCCCTTTCCTTCCCCTTGGCAGAGATTCCTACATATCGCTTGCCATCTCTTCTCTCTTGCTCTTGGTATGTCTTCAACACTCTGCTTTCCTCAGAGCCCTCAGCCTTTTAACTTGTTGGGGTTTGGTGGGTAAAATCATGATAAACTAGAGCGCAGCAGGATACAGATGGTTCCACAGAACTTCCCCCACTCCTGTGTATAGTAAGATGATACTGAGGTGTATGGTCTTTGGTCATACACTTTGGTCATTAGTAAAAGAATCTGAGAGAAAGTTGTAAAGCCTAATATTACTTTATGTCCAATTTTTCCATCAACTGAAGGGCAGGAGCATTACTCTGCCAAAATGTTCCATTTTAACATGCCCCACTTTATGCTTTTTAGTAAAAAAAGATATATGTTATTGCTTTTAAATTGAGACAAACATTATTTTGCCTTGAAACCTTTCGTAGATTGGCTCTACCATTTCTGATAATAATTCTGGTCTGTGGGATTTTCCTTAATATGAAAACATCGTTGATTCACTGCTTTCCATTCCCACATTTTTTTATTACACACTGAATAAGAAAAATGTATACATGCTCCTCCTGAGCCATGCACTGAGACAGCTGGAGGGTTCAACTGATGGATTTTGTCCATCTGGCTTTTACTGGCAAACTTGGAGCATGACATGCAGACCTCCAACTTATTCTTTTCTAAAAGCCGTGTTTCCTGATGCATTCACCTTTCTGACCTAGTAAAAGCCTAGCAGCAGATTATTGTCAAATCTTTAACACATTGAAATAGAAGTCATGGTGGTTTTTCAGACCTGGACAGTCCAGAAAGGATCAATATCGTGCTTGTTTTCCAGATCAGGATCTGGACTGACTGCAAACTGCAGACAGCAACTAAGTGTCCAGGAGTCCAGAAACAGACGTCAGGGCCGCCATTTGAGGGCCACTGGATTAGTTTACCCTGGCTATATTTATAGATTTGCTGCAAAAGGCTCAGTAAAATAGGCTGACGATAAATTTTGCTTCTTCTCTGCTTTGATTGCTTTATTCAACAGACTTTTCTCCACATAGACATAAAAAAGAACAAAGACATGATACACAATACCTTCAGTGATTATGTGTTTAGCGGTCTGTTTTTTCTATGTGAAGTTGGATGCATCTTTAGTGTTACCCTTCATTAAACATGGACCAGGTCTAGTTTATGCAAACCAACGTATTTTGATGGCAATTGTAGATATAGTTTTTCAAACAGATCTAAAAGTGTTTTTTTTTTTATCCTTGTTTGTGATTTATACTCAGACATGCAGTAACCAGACAGTGATTACGTGGCGTTCTACTTTACATAAGCCCAGTCTCTATATGTGAGATTAAGATGTTAACAGCTAAAAGGCAAACAAGATCTCTAACCCAGCACTGCTTTAGTCATGCTCAAGATCTGTGGAATTAGATGCAATTAATGTAAGTATTATTATCAGTATAATATCAGTATTATTATCACGTTCCGGAAACAACTCAGGGATTACAGAGTTATCCCTCGGTAAATCTCTCAACAAAAAATGGTAACATATTTAACATGAAAGACAGAAAATAACATGCATGGAACAGTTCCATTTTGCCTTTCCTGTCTTTAAATAATAATAATTTAGCCTAATTGTCTAAATATACTTTAATATTTATATGACAAAACTGTCAGAGGGAGTAGCTCTTTTGAATGTGGATAAAGATAAAAAGATCAAATTAATATTTTGGCTAATGCATGAAATATGAATGCACAAAGTGAAATTGTTTTATAAATTTTTTTCATGGTGTTTTATTATTGCTTAGAATAAAACATAGGCTGTATTCATCATCAGTTCTGAGGTAGCATTGATTAGTCACTAAAGTGAATCATCATGTTTCACCTCATCCAGTAAAGAAACTGGACTTCCTGATTTCTTGGCTCTTTTCACTGACAAATGTGTAGCTTTCTATAACGCTTTTAAATGTTTTATAGCTTTAAATTCTAGCTTGAGCAAAACTATCAATTAAAATAAAAAAAGTAAAAAACAAGGTAAATTTTTATTTATTTATTTTGTCCTCACATGAAACTTGAGCACATAATAAAAACAGTTAATTTTATTTTTGCCTTGTACAAAATAAAGACTTATCTCCTATAAATACCCCCAGAAGTGCCATAGTTAATGAATATATGAATGATTAAAAAGCAGCTCTCGGATGCACAGCTTATTCTGGTGCACTTTACTAACAGCCCATCTCCTCTATGTGTAATTCATTGGCCCCATTCTGTCATGTAGGCTCGCCTCTTTAAAGTGGACGTGTATTACATGCTGTTTTGTTTCCAGTTAGTGTTAATCACATTCAATTAAAGTCAGGTCCTCTTTCATCCTCAGCGGAGCAGCGTTCTCATCCGGGTGTTGTGACAAGATGTGAACGTGAAGCAGGGCAGTGCTCTGAGGGTAGGCTAAGAGCAGCAGCATCACCACCAAATGACACAAGAACTTAATTACACTTCTCCCCAGGGACACAACAAACAGCACATACTAACATTTTTTAACATCCTAAAAAACATTTGGGTTTTTACTGTCCAAAATCTCTCTCACTTTTATTTAGTCCAGGTTCATTTGCTCTTCGGTATACACATATTATAAAAAAGATGGGTAAAAAATTTAGCCTCTGTGCAATTCTTCCTTTGGTGTTAACGGCTCCTGTGAAAGTTAAATAATGTTCAACTCTTTTTAAATTTATATCCCTTTGCTACAACCTCCAGATTAATTTCATAACTTTGTGGTTTGGGTGAAATAACACCCTGAAAGGTACTGCTGCTACTTGCTTTCATTTCATCCTTTTCACCATTAGTCTGCATCATTCTTATCATTCAGACACATTAATAGAAGTAACACAAACTTTATTTTTTTATTTCATTTCAAATACATAAACAATACAGTACATTTCTGGATAAAAATGTCTTTCTTTATGCTGTCACAATGATGTTATAATCAGCACGCCTCTCATTCTTCTAGTGGGTCATGGTTTAATTTTTTTTTTTTTTTGCTAAAGCGTTGCAGAGTTTATGTGGATTCACTCTCACGTTCCTAATCAAAGTGAATGCTCTATCTGTGTGAGTAGTCAAATAGAAGATACACAGAAGAAGAATTTAACTTTCTGCTACAAATATTACTTCACAAACTGCTAACACAGACAGTTATGTAAATCCGAAGATCATTAGAAATGTAATATGTTTCAGAAATTCAATTTAAAAAGTGAAGCTTGTTATATAAGTTCATACAGAGATTATTATACTGTATATTGAAGAGTTCTGTTGATATTAATTGTGATGACTGTAGCTTGCAGCTAATGAAAATCTTAAATTCACTTTCTCTGAAATAGAGTCTGGTGACATTTTTCAAACACAAATGTTGTACTAAGGCCACATTACACCCTTCACAATCATACGGAAGGCTGCAGACTTGGCAGTTTGCCAGCGTACAGTCATCGAAGCAAAAGGTCATTTGTAAGGAGCCTGTGTTAAGATTGCTGTACACAAGCTTATTACCAGAGAAGTGAGATGGTAGAAAGTGCTGCACACAACAACCACAGCCTGGAGAGGGCTGTGATGGAAAGAGACCGGTGAGCTCCACCGCACACAGACAGGACATGGGAAACGACGGCTGCCTTCCTGAACCAGAGGCAACATCAGAACCTCTTACCTGGAAAACTCCTGGACTCCTGCTCCATGGAGATGCTGACTTCATTTTCCAGCAGGACTTGATACCTGATACACTGCTATGCAAGTACCTACAGAGATATTAATACTCCTGGTAGATTGAGATTTAAAACTGTTTCCATAGTTTCATAGTACTCATTGTCTTAGCATGTGATAAGATAATTAACCAATATAAAGTCTGACAAATTCTATTGATTGTCACTTTCTATGACAAACACAGCACTAGGGTAGATTCTTCAGGGTTTGTCATAAGACATCATGAAATCAGTGCCCTTAAGCTTTTGTTAATTCATGCAGCCTTGTGCAAAAATTCTGTTTGAAGAGTTTGAAATGTCAATGTTTCCCATAACACTGACTTCATCAGAAAAACAAGTCCCTCTAATAACTGTAGGGAGGGAAGATTCAACCTAAACAATGATTTTTGGATGGTGGACATTTCAGAGCTGAATGCGTTGTTGGAACAAAGCTGCAGTCTGAGCCTGACATGCAGCTTCAGCATGCCCAGCATTTTAAATCTACTAAGTTTTCACCATCAGGTCACTGCTACAATTAAATGGTGTTAAGTTGATGAACTGCTTTTAATTTCAATGAGGTTAAGACAATTTGAGGCTTGTTTCACCACAAATTGCAGAATACTGGAGTTTCTGAATCGTTTTCCTAACAGTAAATTAGCTCCATGTTGGTTCAGCCGTCTTTCTTCCGATCAACTCGTTTACCTCTTCCGGGAGACTTTAAGCACACCAGGCTGCTTCATGTCACATTAATATGGCTTGTTTTTTTCCCGAAGCATACAAGTAACAGAAGACCTGTTTCCTCAGATTTCACACTTGCTGGTAGTTTTGTAGCTTGACTGATCAAAGAGCTGTTCTTCCTGAGAACAGGGAACCTGTTCTAACCATGCTCAGTCCTGGAGAAAAGAAATGAAGTCCCTGTGGCTTATTGAATTGCAAGATTTATTTTATGCATGGCTTAATTCTTTAAAGATTTGACACAGTTGGAAAAGTTTAAGTGAGTGTAATTTTCTTTAACTTCTCAATGAGTAGTAATATATGTTTTTTTTAAGTCTGCCTCAGCCATATTTTAGTTCATGGGTTGTTTTACCAGATCTTTTAGAGACACAAATTTGAACAACAATTCTCCAAATGTCCCAAATGAAATGAATCAGTGTTGCCTTTTTGAAACAATACGCCCCTAATAAGTGCACTTTGACATGGATGTGTCTTTACATTCAAATTCAAATTCAACTACAAATTCAATTAAGTTAATTTATATACCACCAATTCCCAACATGTCATCTGAACCCTCTGATGCGTAAGTGGGTCCTTTTTAACCCGGTGAGGTCATTTTTTTGCAATATCTTTGTAATGAAAAATTTTCATCACTTCATATTCCAGGTATTCCTCAAACATGCATCATGCAATTCACATTTTTAATTTACCTTTTCCACATTTTAAGAAATAGCATATTTTATATTACTACCCCATTCTTCCATAAGTGAGTCCAAAATGATCTGCATTCATTTCCTTTGGAATTTAATGGAAATCTTTGTTTCTTACCAACTTTGACTGTCAGGAAAACATTTTTTACACACTGAGTTCTATGTGTCACCCATGAGTAATAATATTTTACACAGCAAGAACTTTTACATATAATTATCTTTATTTTTTACCTCAGAAATGTGTGTGTGTCAATCATGAATACTGACAGTGTTATTGTCACAAATAAACATATTAGACTTCTTTGAAGTTAGCTAACACTAGTTATCTAACCAAGCTAGCTAACATTACTGCTTACACTTTACTGTACATGTTTATTATTTGTGTGTGCGAGTCTCTGTGTGTGTCTGACACCCTGGCCGCTTGTATTGGTGACCTTGTTCTTTCGAACATGACCAAGTGGCCAAAATGACTTTTCCCTCTAGGGTGTCTGGATTCTCCCTTAGAGATAGGGTAGAGAAGCTCAGATGTCCGGGATGGACTTAGAGTAGCGCCGCTGCTCCTTCTTGTCGAGAGGAGCCAGTTGAGGTGACTCGGGCATCTGGTCAGGATGCCTCCTGGACTCCTCCCTGGTGAGGTGTTCCGGGCACGACCCACTGGGAGGAGGCCCAGGACATGCTGAAAGGACTATGTTTCTCGGCTGGCCTGGGAACGCCTTGGGATTCCCCCGGAGGAGCTGGAACAAGTGGCTGGAGAGAGCAAACTGGAGTGATACACACCGCACAATAGAATACAGACAGTAATGTTAGCTAGCTTGGTTAGCTTGTTTCTAGAAACATGCTCATTCTCACACACATATTTCACAGAATTTCATTTTAAAAATGTTCTACATCTTCTACAAATTGTTCTAAAAATGTTTAAAAAAGTGAAAAATGAAAATATTTCAAACATGAAATAATTCTTGGGTGACATAAAACACAGCAGAAAATATTATATAAAACATTATTTTGAATCAAAATGACAAAAGTAGCATAAAAACACATTGATTCTAACGCGGGTCAAAAAAGACCCACTCACGGAAGACTGTATAGTCAGTCACTCAGCCATCAGAGGGTTAACTCACTTTACAAAAAAGTTGTCAGTCCAATTCCTCCGCAAACATTTCCATTGTATGACTTTTTAAATTAATAGATCTTTTTACAGTTGTCTGGCTTTTTGAATAACATTTGAAACAATCAAAATATGATTGTTGTAATAAAAATACATTTCAAACCTCATGCTTACTTTAATGTACAGTTGCTTTTTGTACCTACCTGCTTTTACAGATCAGCGGCAAAGTGGTCATATCCCTTAAATATTTTCACATGTAAGCACATAAAAACCACACATTCACTTATGTTTTTGTTTTACTATGTCACAATCAGCACAATAATAATAATAAAGTGAAAGTAAAATCATACATGGTTTTCAATTATATTTTTTTTTATCTGAAATTTGGACATTTGTATTCAGCCATGATAAGTCAGTACTGGACGGAAGGGTGCCCTCAAAGCACAGCTGTTTAACACCAAAGAGAGATCCAGTTTCTCTTAGCAAAATTGTTCAAGCTCAGTCAAACTGCATAAAGAATGTGTGCAAATTATTATTATTTTTTAAAATTTGCCACTAAATATAATTAGATTTAGGTCTGAACTTTGATTTGACCCTGTAACAGACAAACTTGACCAGATCTGGCTGTATCTGGATGATCCTGCTAGAAGGTGAACCTCCATCCTAAAAATCCCAGTAAATCAAACTGAAGTTGAATGATCAGGTTAAGGTAGGACAAAGCCTGGTTTATATAAGCACTATGTGTCGGGTTAAGAGCAGACCTTCTAGATTGTAACACCCTTTAGTACCTGCCTCGCAGCATAAATGGCAGGAACCATGACAACATGAAGTGCAGGTTCAAGCTAACACTTGCCTGCCAAACAGTGTTAGCACCCTGAGTGAACATGCAGATAGACACATTAACATGGCTGCTAATCCTCAGGGTCTCATACAGAAAGCAGACCTTGTTTTGGTGGATAACACGTTTGTGGCTTTTTTCTCCTTCTGGCACGAATCCTCCAAACACACACATCAAGCAGGCTTGTGAGTTCTTCTCTATTTATGTAGAGGTACATGTTCCTGAGCAGGCATTAGCAGATGGCCTGCAAAGACAGACCAACTGGGAGTATGCTTACTTAGAATGGGGAGAAAAAAGCACATATTCACACACAATGCACAGAAACACAAGGTGCAAACTCCCTTGAGTTGAAAATGCACAACCACCCACTCTCTAGAGGCTGCAGTTATATTTACCTCAGGCAGAGTCAAAGCCGAAGAGAAAACTAAGGCAAAGGCGAGGAGGAGCTGGACGAGAAGTTTGTGGCTGCTGAGAGTGAACAGCACAGCGGTGACAGAACCTCCCCAGTGGCCGGACCGACACGCTGGAAATGCATCACTGCCTTTCCCTATTACATCCACAATGCTACAGGCAATTTTCTCTGCTCTGTCTGGCTCAAAGATCCTCTCCTTTCTGTCATTCTGCTGCCACCCACAATGGACAGATTGCATTAGGATGGCCTTTCAGCAGCCATCTTGAGTGAGTCCATGACTTAAGTACCTTAAGTTTCATCAGGGGGCTGTGTTGGTCCAGAGCGCATTTTAAGGTGATTTTTAAGGTTGTGTCCTGTTCACAACACAGCAGGGACAAGAGATGGGAAGTAAGGGAGATAGCTCCAAATGGCCAACTAAAACAAATGTGGTCATAACATCACCATCTCAGGTGTTTTATACAGTTTGAGCAAATATCATCTAATTAATGTCCATTTTTCTTGAAAAATGTTTTTACTTAAAAAGGTTATGTCCAAAAGTAAAAACACAGTAAATAGACTGGTTGTGTTCATATGTTCTTTTATGGCTACTCACATCCATACATCACTATGCAGATCTGTAGGCAACTTGTGGACAGATGCCTTGCTCAAAGGAACATTGATATGGAACCACAGCCAATCCAACAGCAAGTTACAGAACTTCATGATCCTTTTGAGCTATTCCTGCAAACATCAAGAAAAAAGAAGGAAGTACTCATGAATAAAGCTTAAGTTTTTCATATGTGTTCTCTTATTATTACTTAATGGATTTCAGTTTTTATTTTAATCAGCACTGAAGTTATATGAGTTTAAGTAAAATAACACATTGATAAACACCAGATTACATTTGTTGAGTAATGAAAACATTATTCATCATGTAGCCCTGTGGTAAACCGAGGTTACTGTAATGACGTATGTTGAGGTTAATAGAAATCTCACATAGTTCAAGACAAGATCCAAATATATTTAAAAGTTAACGTTTATTTACTAATGCATAACATTGGTGATAACTATGGATTTCATATTCTTGTCTCTGGAAGAAATACAGTTGTATTTTCCTTTACTTTAATATTTCAGTAATTTAAAGGGTAAAGGTAGCTATTAAGTAATTTGCTTACTTAGTAATTAAAACTCTATTATTTGTAATTCAACTAAGAGCATTATTTTATGTAAATATTGCAATTTAAAGAAGTATTAGTGTGATGTAAGATGCACTGTGTATTTTATTTGGCTTTGCCATTTGATTGGTCACTGAGACAGTCTGTCTGGTGCGTGACTCGTGATTGGTGGAGAGAAGAGGAGGAGGGAGTAAGAAGGAGAGGAGAACCGTGATGGTAGAGAACGGAGGGCGAGAACGAGCGGACAAGAAGTGAAGAAAACACACTCAAGGGAGAGAAAAACTGGACAAAAGTACGGAAGAGGACGAAATTCGGGAGACGTTAGAAGAGCTTGGTCGCCGCGAGAGGGACGGGACCAGAGGAGATAGACGCAAGTAGTCCTGAGGGGTTTTGAGCTAAACTACATGAGCTAGCTGCTTCAGCACCACGTGTTCAGCTGCGTTCAACGGAAGTCGAGAGGACGAGTGAATTGCAACGTTCTCAATGTTTTGCAAGTGACTTTCGACTCATTGTTTTTCTAACAGGCCTGCAACGTTTTCACACTTTCCTGGAGGTCGTGAGTAACAAATTGACTGGGTTATATTTTGTTTAGAACTGTATATTGATATAATTGGACATTTCTTGTTCTGTCCGGGTGCTGTGAAAAAAACAAAAAAGGGTGGCCGTTAATATCTTATTTATCCTGCCTTCTGTAAAGAAGGCAGGATAAATATGGTGTTAGGTTTTTTTGTCATTTCAGTTTAATAAAGTTAGGCTGAATCATTTTGCCTAAAACTTCGACATTCCTCTGGGTCGTATTTGTCATAAGGTAGGTCATTGGTGCCGCACACCGATTGGGGTACCGGACTGATATCGATGCTATTAAAGCACATGGGGATCCAGATGGCACTCTGTTCTTACCTAAAGAACAGAAACTTCTTTGTGTCAAAAGGTAACTGATGATCCACTCAGACTCCATGCTGTGATTGCAGCTAAAGGTGCAGCAACTGACTTGAAGAGGGTGAACAATTTTGCAAATATTTAAGTGAATTTTGTAGAAATCTGTTTTCACTTTGGCTGCACAGTGTTGCCTTGCAGCAAGAAGCTCCTGGGTTCGATTCCCGGCCCAAGGTCTTTCTGCATGGAGTTTGCATGTTCTCCCTGTACATGCGTGGGTTCTCTCTGGGTACTCCGGCTTCCTCCCACAGTCCAAAAACATGACTGTCAGGTTAATTGGTCTTTCTAAATTCTCCCTAGGTGTGAGTGTGTGTGTGCATGGTTGTTTGTCCTGTCTGTCTGTGTGTTGCCCTGCGACAGACTGGCGACCTGTCCAGGTGACCCCGCCTCTCGCCCGGAACGTTAGCTGGAGATAGACACCAGCACCTCCCAACCCCACTAGACACAAGGGTGTTAGAAAATGGATGGATGGATGTTTTCATTTTGACAAGAAATGATTTTATTGCAATTTTTTTTTTTTTTTATCAAAGATGCTAAATTTTGTTGATTATGAGGGAAGTGTACAAGGAATAAGACTATAAAACATTAAAAGTCAATGCTTTATGGGATGTATTTTAGGTGTGGATAAAGTAAAAAAGAAGTTTGACAGAAACACAGGCAAGGTAAAAATGTAAAGGAGATATTTGTGGAACGTGGAGTCCATGGTGGGTTGGGGTAAATAGGGCTTTGACCCTCAAACTTGAAGTATGGTTTCAACAAATTCTAGGAACTACAGCTCTTATGTGGTTCAAAATTTAAACATAACTAACTTTTCTATCATGTTTCTTCCTGACTGTAAAACATGAATGTTTTAGAGTGACCCTGTAGGAGTTTGTTGAAAAAGAATAAAAAAATAATAATAACAATGTTTGATGACTGTAATGCTAAAAATGAGTTTTTTATTGGCTATTTAGATAAATATAAGTAAATTTCAATGTGTCAGTTTTGTGAAAATGTAAATACAAACAGAGAAATGTTTGTAGGAAATGAAGGCTGCCTCATTCAGAAAATAAATTCTTGGTTGAACAAAAATCATCTGCCTGGAATGTTCATGTGTATAGTATGCCACCATGCATGCTGGAACTGACAATTCTATATTATACTGTTGGATATCTTTAAGATAAGTTATATTTCTTATAATAAATACAACAAAATAATACTTCTGAAATTGATTAGTTGTTCCATGTAAAAAATATTACCTTTAAGTATTTGCTTCTACTAACCAGCTGTGTGTGAACCAGCCAGAAACATTCTTTTCCTTAACACCCTGAACACACCTCCATGTCTCAGAGAGTTGCTGCATTTGTGACACCTTAGCAGTGGCTCTGGCCTCTTCACACCTGGGCTTTGAAATGAGCTGAGCTGACATGTGACAGCTGGTGCTGCCAAGTGTTGCTGCTGCTGTAAAACACACACATTCACACACCCCCACTTGATCACGCCTTCTGTCATTTTTGCTGATATTATTCTGTTTGTTTTAATTTATATTTACACTTAAGAAAACGAGACCTGCAACAAATATCTGAGCAGACAATGCTGTTCCTTATTAAGCAGGGAGGCAGAAGCATTGAAGACCAGGCCTTATTACACAGCACATCAGCAGAATGTCTCTCCTGGGTCCTGTAAGTGTCTTTAACTTAATTCCAAAATAGCTAGGTCCACTTGGCAGTGATTAGACTCTAATTGTTGTAGTCTGTATATATACCAGCACAATCTGTCCTACACAGCAGGGTGGAGTAAAGCCTCTGGCAAATATGGGACGACTGCTCCTGCAGGATGTTTTTATTAACACACCCACACACACCCCCGCTAACAGTGGCAAGCTCTGGATAGTAGCCACAGCTTTAATTGGTCAGTCTGACAGAGGTGAGGCTGCCCTGCTCTGGTACCACCGGGCCCTCAGACCCCCACCAGCAGGGAAGGTGGGGGAAGTGTCTTACCCAAGGACACAAAGACTGAGATGGACAGAGTGGGAACCAAACCGGCAACCCACCAATTGCAGGTTAAACTCTTACCACATACACTCACACACACACGCCAGCACACACAAAACTCACTAGCCTAGCTATTACCTACCTATGGGATTCTACTCAGTTCTCATCTCCTTTCAGTGTTCTGTCTTAGATTTCTTCCTCTGAGTTCCACTGAGATTTCTCACAATTAACTTTTTTTTGCTATACTTCATTTTAAGTTTTCTAAGTTCACAGAACATTAACAAACATAAGCAAAAGCAACATATCAATATTGCTTCCCAACCCACCCCCAGTAATAATAATAATAATAATAATAAAATCCAGGAGAGCACAGCAATACAGTGATGTCTAGACTGACTTTAAGAGCTGTGGCAATTTTTTTAACATGAATATGCAGAATCTAATAGAGACACTGGCATGATGTCCACATAGGTCAGATAAGACTGACAGATAATAGCAAAAGTTTTAGAATTGTTTTTAAGAGAGTAGGTGATCCTTTCATAGAGAACAGCTATTAATTTCTGAGAACCATCTGGAAACAGGGAGTCAGGCGTCAAGTCACACAATGACTTCTGGCATCACATAGAGCCAATTCCAGGAACTTCTGTTGACTTTTTCTTAATTGTGTACCCATATTTGTAAAGCCTCCTAATAATCATATATGGGAATAAAATGGAAATTAAAATCCTAGAGGTTTTGATGTAACATCAGAGTTGTGCCAGAATGTGTTTACCTTTATGAGCTATGCAGAAATGAACCCCCTTCAATTCTATATTTAAAACATAAATCAGATAACTGTGAAGTATTTATGTAGTTTTTGTGGCTTACTGTAGGTTTGATTGAAGAAATTGTGTCGAGTCAACCTGTGTCTACTATTAATGGTTGCATTTATGCATTTTTAACATAATTCAGACCATCAGCTGTTACATGTAAGTTGGTCTCCCATCTCTCCCTTGACCTGTGTGACCCTCACTTTAAAGCAGCATTCATTAAGGCAGAGTTTATTAGAAATAAAATGAGGGGAGTTTCCTTCATGAAGATGATTCTCCAGGTGTGCCCATAAAATATGTTAATGATAATTAGCTAAAATAGTAATAAGCTAACACGCACACAAAATAAAGAAAATAAACATAAAAGTATGTGAAAAGCTCGCTCAAATGTAAACAGTACTCAGTTTTTGTCTCATAAAGATGTAACACATTGGTCCGTGCGCCTAAGCACGTGAAATGCATCTGCGGGGTCATTTCATTCTCACTAAAATTGGATCAGCAGTTTAACTCTAACCTGCTGATTAAAAATAATCAGTAGGTTTGATTATTTTTAAGGTGATCAAGGTGTATACGCAATCACACCTATGAGGGCATAATTGTGGAACGCTTTGGCTCTGATGGAGAACATCGCCAATGGAAGTATTCAGAGGGAGCGATTGATCAGAGATCATATTTATCTGCTGGGAAATATTGATGATGGTTCATTAGCACTCAGACTGATCATCCTGGAGCTCTGAGCAAAACTTAACCCTCCTGTAATGTTCGTTTCTAGGGTACAGCAAAAATGTTCGTGAGTCAATTTGACCCGGGGAGTGTTTAATCATGCAATAGTGTCAGAAACCCAAAACTTCCTCCAAAGCATTTTTGTATCTGATTATTAACTCCAATACTAACAACTTCTATCAATATTTGTGCAATGATGTTTTTTTATTTCTCACAAATAAAGTGAGAGATGACAACCTGCTCATTTACTCATTTAGACATAAAAAATGGAGCTTACATTTTTTTATGTCCACTGAAAAAAACCTAGACACAAAAAGACAATAATTTCCTTGAAATTGATCTCTGGTGATTTGTTTTATATTACACTTTTTTTTTTCAATAGGTGATCTTTATAATTGAACTTGAGACACACATACTGTTCAGGATCAAATTGACCCGCTGATTAATATCAAGATAAATGAGTCATGCAGAGAGTATTTATGTGGTCCTCCACTTCTGCTGAGTGTCACTCAGTGTGGGTGGAGTTTGTTTACGGGAACGGAAAAGGTTCCCGTCAAAAGTTGTGTGAACACCTGCTTTCTCGCAGTTTCCTAGTGAAGTAAAGAGAGTAGTGAGACGTGGGCTTGTGTGTGTGCACATGCGCACGCATGTGTGTGGTGAAATATGGTTCATAGCTGCAAGGAAACATATAGAAATGAACATTTTTAAATCTTTTTTTGCACTTTAACTTGACTGCCAGGTCAAATTGACCCGAACAATATCTATGTAAAAAGTAGACCTAGGGGGTTGGTACAAATGTGTAAAATGAATAAATTTTCAATTTATATGTAGAGTTAACCTATTAAGACAAATAGAAAAAGTTTCATGCAAAGAAAATACTTCCAACTATTTAAAAAAAAAAAATTAAACTTTAAAACGGGTCAATTTGATCCGGAACATAACAGGAGGGTTAAATCCTGGCTGAACGCGCTACTGTTCAAACAGGCATGTGCAGGATCTCTTTATTTTATTTTTTTTTTATAAATTTATTTATTTTTTTTAAAATGTATTTTTATTTTTGTTAGGTGACATTATGTGTCCTCAAAGCACCTTTTAAATAAAATATAATAATTATTATAAATACTTATACTGCTTCGAACAAGGACGTTGCCATGGTTATTGCTTGGTGGAAGACTTCCGGGTATTTATACTAATTTACATATGTATTTATGGGTGGCGACAAGGCAGCAGCTGTGCTCTGTTTCCCGCAAATTAGGATTTATAAAGAAAAAGTGCGTGGCCATGTGCGTGCTCACGGCTTTATTCATCCCATTTTTTTTGTGCGCCGCACTTTACTAAATTTTTCCATACGCCGAGTTTTAGTGTGAAAACTGCTCACTCTTTTATGTCTGAGGCCGCAGGTCATTTAATGGAGGTAGGGCCATATTTGAACCCAAAGAAGTTATAAGCAAGATGAACTTCAGCCTGGCCAATCAGAACAGAAGGAGTTGTGAAAAATGACATCAATTTTCTGCTCTGTTTTAGAATTGTACTCTGCTATGGTTGTAGTCTGGCATTGGCAGCGGAGGAAGTCAAGCTATGCAGTCTGTGTCAGCCAAGTAGATCAGAAAACCTAAGAGAGGAAGGAAGAAAGATGTTTCAGATTAATCAGCAGCTCTTCAGGGATTTATTTGTTTTGTATTATTTGAAATATACAGTATATTAAACCTGGATTTGTGCAATTTTTTACAGGAGGATTTACCAATTACCAATTTACCAATCCAAACTTATCATGGTTTTCCATGATAAGTTTGTAAAAATACAGAAAAAGCGCAGCAGCGATGAACACAACATGTAGCATTTTTCATACAGTTTGTGCCACCTATTGCAGCCTGGGTTACACTCACCCATCAACAAAGGCTCCGCATGCAAACAGCTAGAATTTATCTGTCTTTTCCTCCAAGCACTTAATATAAAGTGTAAAGTTTATCAGAAAAAAAGAAAATGATTGTAATTTTGCTAAGCAAAAAAAAAACAAAACAAGGTGGTCACGCAATTATTTTTGGTGTACTACACAATCATAAAAAATTGTGATAAGTGTTGTTTTCCAAGTGACACCAAGCTGTTTCTATATAGTACTGTTTCTTGTTTTCCCTCCATCCTGTAAAACTTTGTTAGAACTTATCAAATCATTTACTAGACCTTTAAACAACATTAAACACAATGTGAAAAACAGCTCAGATATGGGAAAGAAAAAAACACCAACTGTTCTTTTTCTTTCAGTTTCTCAATGTGAAAATGAAGCTCAAACATGAAACAAAATCCATTACATCTGATTGTACTCAGTGTAAGAGCTCCATTGGATCTATGAGATGAATTGTGAATGAAACAGTTTGATCTGCTTGCCTCATCATATGAGTTAACAAAAACACTGCTGTGACCATAAATTAGTGTCTCAGACATCACTTGGAAGCGATGCAGGCAGAGACACAGCTCTCTCTGTGTGATGTATGTGTGAGGACAGCTGAAGCTCTGAATGTGAAGCACTCTGATGCCGATGGAAAGGTGAATCAGTCCAATCTGCTTGAACATGGGGAAATGCTACAGCCAACACGGCGGTGTTCTCAGTGTGAATGCGAGACAAAGCCAGCTTCCTACTGACACAGCTGGCTGTGAATGTCACAGCGACTCCCACAGACTCCATTTGTGATCAGAGTGTGAGCTTCAGTGTTGGTCGTCTCTGTGCCAGGGAAGCAACAGTGTGGATTTCAAGCCGAGAATTGCCAACATGCTCGTGGGAACGCCTTTGTTGCAAGTGATGGCCCCAAAATAAAACAATTGGTGAATACAAAGTGACAAAACGTCTGATTGCCGTTGCTTAAACTGCCTTGCTTCCAACAACTGGCTCATCCATAGCTCCAGAATGCATCAATCCCCCAGGCTTCCAAATGTTTTAGATAAGAATGACATTATTCTCCTATTATACAAGCCAGCCAATCCTGTCTGTCACTCTGGCAGCAGCAATTATTTCACTCCTACTGGCAGCTGTCAGCTTTCACAGTTGTAAAGATAATGTTTAGTGGCACTTTGGAGGAGAAAAAAGGGAAAGAAATGGCAGGGGGAAAAATGAATGGCAGTGTTGTTAAATCAACAGTGGGGTCTGCGAGCGTGACTCACATCTGAGCACTGACTTTCAAAAAGGACAGCAGGTCTGCTGTGGGCAACATGACATGTTGTAGTGGGAGACAGGCTGATGTGTGATGAGGAACATGAGGGCAGATGATCGAGTTTTGGTAAAGGTTTGCCTCAAGTCAGAGGGGTCACCACCGTTCCTATGTCTGAAGAGGCCTTAGCTGCACAAGCAGATGAGATGAAGGCCCTCCAACAGAGCAGGGTGAAAGGTCAACTCCATGGCAGAATTTACATCACCAAAGTTCAAGCTGCAGACACCGGTCAGATCATCCGTCCACTCTTTTCCCCTGCTAGCCTGACACTCTTCATCTGCCATGACTGACTTCCCACGCTCCCGAACATGATTCATTTCCAAGTATGAAGGAAAGGAAGGCAGAGAAGAAAAAGGAAAAAAAAAATGAGGTGATGCTGTAGCTGAGAAAGGAGCGCTGTCTGATCATGAGTGCTGCTTTTCCACAGGTCAGTCTGTCAATTAGTCTGGTTCTAGCTGTCAGTGAGGAAAGGTGCTTAAGGTGGAGAGAGAAGACAGAGAGGGGAGGAGAGCAGGCGAGATAAGAGACAGACAGAAGAGAAGCTGAGGACGGATTGCAGGAGCTGACATGGCTCCAATGACAAGCAGATAGAGGAGAGATGGAGGAGATACGGGGCGCCCTGCGGCCCTTTTGCTTCCCCCACAATCTGAACTTTCGTCTTGTTCACAGCTCTGCGCCCTGTGATCTCTCTCACAGCAATCATGTAAAGACAGCAACAGGAGAGGCGCGCTGCCAGCTACCTGCAGACCCCCGCAGGGAAACACACCAGAGACAGCCCAGGGAGGGACAGGAAACCAGGGGGCCGAGAAGCAAATTGAGGTCAACTCTCGCTGCTCATCGGGATGCAGGCAAATCCATTATCAGTGGCATCCTTACAGAATGGGGATTTACATAATGTGACAGCACATCAAGAAGCATCCGGGACATAGATCTTTCTCCTAATCCTTGTAGACACAAAACCAACGTGCTGAGTTTAGTCCGGCTGAACCTGTTGCAGCGGCTGTCCCTGAGTGAGTCTACAGAGAACAGCCCTTCAACTAAGACTTAACTTGGATTTACATATCACATCATCTCCATGAGTTTGGTTGTGCTTCTTGTCCCTGGTGTTATTGTAACTCAGGGCTTCCTGTGGTTGACAGATCATAGGGAGGATTTCCTACAGACGTACAGCAATCTGCGCTGCCACACAGAAAAGGCCAGTGGCTCAGCTATTAAATTAAGAAATCCAATTTTGACATAAAGACAAAGCCGTCACAAACAGATGGAGAGCCTGCGAAATCCCTTCCTATCACTCAAGTCAAAAACAAGATTATCTCCAGCCGAGGGAGGAGAGAAAGTGTCCTCTTGTTTTCCTATTTTTCAAGCTCGTTCCCATATTTCTGCAAAGATGAACTTTTTCAGGCTCAAACAGCAGCCAAAAAATGATGTTGGGTAAAAGCAATCATTCACTGTCTTAGACAGACGTGTGCAAATGACTGATGATCCTATCATGCAGATGCTATAAAAGAAATGAAGAGGATATTGGAATAACAGAGTGAAGATAGACCAACTCTTTTGAGGAGCATATGTTTTATCTCCCCTCCATACATCAAGCAAATGTTGTGAGACGCTCTTCGTGCTTTGGCAAGCGGTGCTGGGAGGGGCTGCCATCTGAGATGTAAACATCACAATTAAGTGTTTTTTTTTCTTTCACAGCCTGTGTGTTGAGCATGAAGACAAATGGTAGAAAACAGGGAACAACGTCTCCCACAGAAATAATTCTGATATAACTGACCTTCAATAAATCCAACAAAGTGAATCAAACTAAAAACAAAATACAGTTTGAACCAATGACAAACTTTCCCCTGATAGATTTTACGTATTCATATCAGTAACCATTGCAAAGAGTTGGTCTAAATGCTAACAATGAAGAACAGCTAATCTCAGCATTTCTGGTGCTGCAAGTGAGCAAACTCTCTCAAGATGAATTCTTTTCTCAGTTATATTTCATATATTTTCTTATCTGTTTCATTGTGTTACACTGTCTTTTTATTAGCTCCCATCTAAATTAGTAAGGCTCAAAGAATCAGTTCTGAACAGTATAATTATTATTATCCATCCATTGTGTTAGCTGGCTGCTCTGCCTGGGCTCAGGACAGGAGATTCCCAGAGGGTATGTAGCTATTAAAATGGTTTGTACTTGTATATCACTTTATCAAGTTCATAGGACCTCAAAGCTCTTCACACTACATCCAGTCATTCACACACACATTCACACACCAAAGGTGGTAAGCTACTGGAAAGCTTTAAACAGGCTCTTGGGCCACCTGTTGTGCCCTCTGACCTCCAGCAGCAGAGAAAGTGGGGGAAGTGTCTTGTCCAAGGACACAACTGCAGAGCTGGACAGGGTGGGATTTGAATCAGCAACCCACTGATTGCAGGAGGAATTACTACCACCTTCAACTGTGAAGCAAAATTCATGTTAGTAAACGGACTGAAGCTTCATATTGTCTTCTTTCCATCTGTAGCATTTTAATAGAGCTGCTTAATGAACTCAGAAGTTGTGTCGACAGCTAAACCATTTGGGATGGGGTGTCGTGTTATTCCCCACTACTAAAAGGGCAATTTGAACTGAAAAATATTTGAAATGCTTTTAACTTAAATATAACATAAATATTAGGCTTAATTTTCTTTCACCATCAGGCCCATTTACAAAACAATATTCTTGGCCATAATTTGATAGTGAAGGTCCAGTTCTGGGCCCGGGACAACACACCCTGTTGTTCTCTGTATAAACTACCATGGACATTAATAGACCTTATTTATCTTGTTCAGAGAAAATATTGTCCACTCTGAAAAAATGTAAAATAATTTACGGTAGATTGTTTTCTAGATCAGTACTCAAGTCCCTTTATTCAGAGTTTCTAATGTACAGTACATGCAGTTACTGTACATCCCCTCAAATCACAAAACAATCAACTTTGCAACAACAGAAAATGTCAGTTTTGTTTACTTTTTTTTGTTGCTCTTGTAACAATGTAATAATTCTTATATTTTCTGAAAGCTTGTTTATTTTTGCTAAACTCAATTGTAATGATTGATTAGAAAGTTAAAATTTTCAACATCCCTCTTAGAACCGCCAGTGGGAGTCATTTTGACTCATAATGACAAACATTTCAGTTTTTGTCAAAAACTACTTTGGGTTGTTGTTTTAAAACTTTCACAAACTCTAAGTAGAATAATTGTATACCAACAAAATACTGAAAAAAAATAAGTCTAGAAAATGTCACAATTAAATAGCTACTTTCATCTGGTTTAGACTGTTGAAAATACTAAACTCTAACCGACAACAAAAGAAGATAATTGTCCTCAGTGAGAAAGAACGTTTCTTTCTACTTTAAGTAATTAGAACATTTAGACTGCAGAGAGGTTTGTCACATTATAATTGATTGAGTCAAAAATGAAAAAAATGCACTAAGTGTAACAATTAACTTGAATAGTTGTGACTTAACTACTTTTAAGGATGCCTATATTCTCCTTATTTTTGCTGACCAGAGCAACTCTCCACTACAGCGTTCAGTAGCATGCCTCCTCCATCCAACATGGAGTTGGATGAGTGAAGTGCATACAGGAATTGTTTGTTGGGCTGAGGATGTACTCAGTAATTTAGTTCATAAATTAAATTATTTTGGGTCATGACACTGCTGTGGAGAATCCAATGTCTAAAACTGGGCATAGCAAACAGGCCTCTTCTGGTTACAGCTGGAATATTCTTTGATATATTCTTATTTTTCAGTCTCTAAGTTGTATTTTTTTATTACATGGATCACCGGCCTTATTCATAATAGATTCCAGACGCAAGACACCCTAATTATTTCCATTCAAACCCTGCACTCTGATATTCTGGAGTTGAGCTAAAACATTTTTTTTTTCATTTTGCTCATCTTTCCAATATTTTAAGTGATTACTTACAGCTCTCTGCAAGCAATCACTTCCCATAACTAAAATACAGCCCTCGTTATTTCTCTGCCAGATCAGTTTAAGGGGAGATGAATATGAGAAATAATGTCAAATTGGTAAAAGATATTATTATTATTATTATTATTATTATTGTTGTTGTTGTTGTTTATTTTATTACTAAAGATCCCTGCCATTTGTTCACACTACAAACTGGTTGCCATAAAAAAATCTGATCAGCAAAAAGGCAACCAACATTTTCCAGTTTTTGTTTGGACACAAACCCACCACCATGACGCGACCAAAGGCCTGTTTCACAATAGTCAGATTCAGAAATCCAGGATTAGCTGTTTACATAATTGTACAGATGATGATGTGTGTGTGTTTATGTGTGCACCTCCACAAAATGAGATGAAACATCGTGTTCCAGAAGGAATTGATGTGGTTAGAAAATATTTATTGAGAAAGTAATACTTAGAGAGAAGAAGGAAAAAAAACTAGGTGCAAAAAAAAAAATGTCATTTGGAAAAAAGTGCATAGTTTACAGTGCTGTTCACAGCCTGTTATTACCTTTCATTTCTGTGAGTTTTGTTAACAAGCTCAACGTGCTTGTTAACAAATTTATCATATTCATGTTACCATCTCCTCTATTTCCAACAGGGATGGGCTTTTCCAGAAAGAGTTCCAAATATTACAGAATACTCCAACCGCCACCACCCATCACCACCCTACCTTTACATGAAAATATATATTTGGAGGTTTTGCAGAACCCAGCTATCTCTGACATTGTTTCTGTAGATGGCAGTGGTGCTTCTACTGACAGTATTGTTTCTGTTTGTAATTTCTGGAAAAATGTTTGTTCACTATCATTATTTTATGTTATCTACTAAAAATCATTTTGCATTTATTGATTACATTGATTTGACTTATCGCTTGCTCATTTGCTGCCTCTGACTTTATATTTGTAGACTTGGTGTGGTTTTAGAATATATGTGACATATTGATGGTAGAAGTGGAACTTACACATGACAGCATTACGCTATGTTGGGAAACTAAGTTCATGGGTTCATTTCCTGTCATGACAAAAGGCAAGGAGGCATTGTTTGGGGGGTTTGCAGAACCCACCATTTTTTTACATGCATGTAATCAAAAATCAGTTCTTCCAGAGATTTGATATAAATCCTGACTCATATAGTTTTTGCTGGTTGCCATCATCTACTGTATGTTCTTCAGTTGCTATTCTAACAATTATTTTGTTGCACAGCAAAGAGTGTGCCAATACAAATCACAGAAAAAAATCAACAGTGATTTAAACAGACAAAATAAATAATTCAAATAAATAACTTCTAGAAATCTCTACACATATTTTAATGTTCTGTATAGTGGTAAAACCAGGACAGCTGATAACTGAATGGAGGTGCTGTTCAGTGTTTGTTCTTCTAACCACTGCAAGAAAGTCTTTATGCCGTTCAATAACTGTGAATATTCTAATGCTAAAAACAAAACGGGTAATTATAACTCTTTGAGAGTGCATGCTTCTCTAAATGATGTCTTTTTGTTTCGCTCTCATTCTGGTTAATTAGTACAACGCCTCTTTATTCCTACTATTTCTTTTTCATCTCAGAGCGTGTTACTGAACCCTTTCCATTTATTTCACGCATCTGCATTCCAAACACACTGCTCATTAGTGTGTGTGGATCACTTCACAGCCCAATATTCTTTCCTTTCTGCTTTCAGCAACACTGTGTGCAGACTTTCACATCCAAAGCTGGCTGAGTGACAGTCAATATGCCAACCTATCAATTAAAATGATTTAACAACTTGAACATTGGCACTCTAAGTTACAATTACAAGACAACCTACTCAGGTAATTAAAAACATGAGAAGCTATATTTCCTGTGAAATTATGGCAACATTTTTTCAACAGGCAGCATGTCTGATGTGGTTTGTGGAGCGTTCAGCGCTGAATATTCCAATGATCGCTGTAAATAGACGACTAAATTAGAAATCAGACCTGAAGAAACAATTTGGTGTAATGACAAGCTCCTTCAAAAGACCACATCTTGCCTTCCTCCCTCTGCATCCTGACAGCCTTTCTTCACATCGCAGGCTCCTGACAGGGCTTTGTACGAGCCTTGTCACCTCAAATCTGTCTGCCACTGCTATTTTCTACGCCTCCTCCCACCCCTCTCCGGTGCACAAGCTTTGTCTTAGAAAGACACCCTTAATGTTGGATTTCATCAGGCAGTCGCTTCCCGGTTGATCAGGTGGGACCTGAAGTGAGGATTCGCAGCCACGTGTGAGTCTTTATTCCCTCCTCTGTATTTGACATGGAGCCTGTTGACATAACTGATCGTTGATGCTAATTCCTACTGATGGCCTTTTCCTTTCAGCTCCGTTGTAACCTGATTATGCCAATCAGGGTGTCTAACGAGTGGAGAACGTGAACTGTAGGCAGCTTACAAGCCCGGTTCCCAAAGCAAACTTTTTCCTCTCCAACAAAAACGAAGATGTTGTAACTCTTCCAAACTGATGAGAGGTTCAGTTTAGTACTCTGCTAACCTTGTGGTGCTCTGTTCGACGGTACAATATTGACATAACTCAATGACATAAAGACTAAAATAACTTGGAGTTTTGTCTATCAAAATCAGTCTGTCTGAAGGCTGGACTGTCTGTTTCAGGGAGCCTAAACTTCATGTGTCAAAAATAAAGCTTTTGAAAAATATTTCTTCTCAGAATTAATTTCAACTCTACAGTTGGGTATAAAAGAAAAGAAAAAAATATAGTATTTGTTTTAGTAAAAGAATCAATTCAGTTATTGGCAATCACATCAATTCTTTCTACTGATTAATTATTTAGGTCAATCTGTTATTTAGACTCTTTGATCATGTCATGCTCTGTTTAGCTTTCCTGTATATTCACTCTATATTCATCCTGATCATTTTGACACATTGACTTTCTGCATGTCACTCTGGCAGTTAGCCTCCATTCTGATAATCAGACCATCTGAGTTAACTCTACCAATCAACCTGCACTATGAAAGTCTGATGGTTTTCACTGCTGTACCCATGTTAGTTTTCTTGTTCTATTGTTCCTGATTACCATTGTGTCACTATAAGTTCCTAGTTTCTTATCTTCACTCAATATCTTGATGAATTGATTGAATGTTTGGATCTCAGATCTTTCTCGGATAATAAATATTAAAAGCTATCAGCAAGTTGCTTCATATGCATGAACTGGATGAAGAAAACACAGGAGAGGAGAGTAGAGGAGAGGAATATTGCTGTGGTCACACAGAACCAAGTCAGGATTAAAATTATATCTACACAGGTTCATACAGTGAGAGCATGTCTCTTTTTAACCAATCAGAAGTAACCAAAACCATGACATCATCACCAGGGTTTCCACAAGTTGTTTAGAGGCTTAGTGGTAATATTAGTGTATGCAAACTTCTGACTTTGAAGAAAGTTTGTTAAAATAAATATCTCTTTTTGTCTCTCTCTTTTCACTCTCTCTCTATTCAGCAAGTAAAGATGTATTTGTTATTCACTACAATGTAAAAAAAAAAGTATTTAATTTATGGTAAGACGGTTATGGTAAAACCATTTTGAGAACCACAGTTGTCGTTGAGAACCATTTTGAGAACCACTGTAAATTAGAGACTTTTTTTTTTTTTTTACAGTGTAGCAACCTGAAACAGATCTATCTATCTGAGGTTCCATTGTCTTCTTTTTTTTTTTACCAAAAAGTTTTTACCATTACAATTGGGTGTAATTTTTTTTAAAAAACGATCCAGCAATAAATGAAAGAATAACATGTAATTAAATCTGACATTCTTTTTCAGAAAGAGTGTGGAGGTGGATGGGTGGGTGGCTCTGAGAATTAGGAATAGTTCTCACAGACCCCATCACATGGGCAGTGTAGCTTTGAAGGCTTAGTAAATACCACCGACATTCTGTTTCAAAGAAACCAATCTGCTTTTAGTCTATATTTTGAGAGTTTCAGTTGCTGCATGTTTTAATTCTGTAATATTTTTAAGTTCTGTCTTGTCTACTTGTCATTTCTCTCATTTATTGTTTATCAGCTTCTTGAAGGAAATGAATTGGTCAGGTATGAGACTAACAAAGTTAACAAAGACTCTTCATGATGGTAATCATATTATAAAGTTCAATCTCAGATTTTTCAAAAACTATATTACAATAACTCCAATAACTCCAGGGTCGGTGTCCTGCAACTTTTAGATGTGTCTCTACTTCAACCTGAGTCAAATAATGAGGTCATTCAGGACTTTTTGTTTTTGTTGAATCTTTGCAAGGACTGCTCTTAAGTTCCTTTTTATATTAACAGCATTTCATATTTTTACAATTTATAGCATTTTATATTTGAATTTTTATTTTATCTACTACTACTACTCAGTGGTAGTTGTTATTGTGTCTTGTCTCTATGCTGTAACTGCAAAGTAATTTCCCTGCTGGGATGAATAAAGTACTTCTATTCTATTCTAACATGACAGCACTTAGGAGGTGATTCAGTTATTTGAGTGAAGTGTGTTGGACTAGAGAGACATCTAACGGTCACAGGGCCCTGGAGGACTGGGACTGCCCAGTCCTGCTCTAGATTCATCAAACTCAGTAAGTGTTTCCATCCCTGTTGGTGTTTTTATAATTTTACTAATTTTAAGTAACGTTGTTGATGATATTTGATGATATTTTCATTGTTTTCAGATTTTTTGTGTTCAGTTGCACATTTCTTGATTGTAATATGCTTTTTGGATAACTGTGCAATACTTTTAAATGTAATTTCCCCTTAACTGTATAGGTATATATTTTTTAAATTTTTATCTTTGAGTTAACTTACATGACTTAATACCCTGTCGCTTTGCTGCTGTTATACCTGTATTTTTCAAATGGTAATCAATAAAGAACATTTCTATTCTATTCTATTCTATTTTCTTGTGTGTGTGTGTGTGTGTGTGTGTGTGTGTGTGTGTGTGTGTTTGGAGTTCTGGCTAAAAGTAGATGAAGTGACAGAGATTTACTCCAGAAGCAATAATCTGAGTTACTCACCTTCATATCTTTAGTTTTCATGTCTTTAGCTCAAAAGGCTCACACCTTATTTACATCTCAATTGACAATTTTCAGTCAAAAGTCTTATTTGCATTCACTGCCAAGTGTGTGCACAGTTAGAGTCTTCACGTTTGTATCTGAAGAGGAGTTGGCTCCTGAAGGACAAACCAAGAACAAAAGCATGGCTCTAAAAGAAGGAGAGCATTTGATATGAAAACATATGTTAATGTTGCTTGTGTGACAGGATGCAGAGTGATCAGAATTTTTAAGAAGTAACCAAATATTACTACTATTATTAAAAGTAATATTCAACATGCACAGAGAGACCACTGGGTTATGGAACACCACAAATGACAAACAGTTATGAGTAGATAAGTTCATTCCTCCAACAAAATAGCACCACCATAATGAATCATGAGTAAAATGACTGGAATTAGAACATCTCTGTGGCATACTGATGTCTCTTTATATTGGTAATCACAATCCTTTAGAGGATTGGAATAAACGTACAGATCAGTCAACTCGTCCTTAACGAGGACCGTAACCTTTAGGGAAGTCTATAACCACTAGCTATAAGCTAGTTATAGATTCTACTCCGTTTCAGGTCAAACACTCCTTCACCTCCTTTCTGTTAGCATGTTCTTTAGTGAGTTTTATTTTATTTTAACTCCAAACCATTTGCTAAAAGGCTGTATCCTGGTTCTAGAATTACAGAAGCTACATGCAATGAAATATGCAATACAATATTGGAGACAACATGAACAGAAACTATGCCTTTTATTCAATATGAGCAGCATTGCTTGTTGCAGTTAGAGGATGGAAGGTCAGATCAGAACAGCAAGAGAGTTCCTAGAATTTATTGACACTGAAGAGATACTTGTACTTGCCCTCTAGTTTAGATGTGGAGCAGCTATGAGGAGGAAAGTGACTGCAATGACATTTTCTCAGAACAGAATATTTGAAAAACAGCAATTCTTAGCAGTCAGAATTAGTAAAAGAGCAAAAGGCTCACACCTTATTTACATCTCAATTGACATTTTTCAGCCAAAAGTCTTATTTGCATTCACTGCCAAGCTGTGTGCACAGTTAGGACATTGTCATTCTTATGACAACAATGGAAATGAATAGAAAGGTGAAGGAATCCTTGACCAAAAATACACATAGCAAGTGTTTTGTTGAATAAGACAAATAACAAGCAATTAAGTAAACAAGAAAACTGTGTAACTTTTTTTAAAATCTGGAATATTAAAGCCAAAATGCTCAACATCAAATTAGTTCAATTAAAAAATGTATTTTTGAGTTAATTCCCAGTTGTAACTTGACCTGTACGTGCCAGTATGCAGAAATCACAGCATTTACACACAAATTATGGTAAATCTAAATAAGATAACTATTGAAGCAAAGCAATAATAATGAAAATGACTTACACTAAAATTAAGAAACACTTCGGTCTACAAACTGTAGATGGGTTTACCAGATGGGTACCTGGAAGTAGAAGGTACATTTCCAATAACAGAGGATTCAGATAGAATCTGTGGACAGTTGTGGTGAACACCAAGCTCTGACTCATGGAGGAAATTCATCTGGGGGAACATGACTCATGTTTCTGCTGTCCAGGTCAAAATCCTACATACTCAGAACAGGCAGCCTGCTGAGCCATGTTACAATTACACAAGGCAGCATATATACTTGCTAGAAACGAAAACAATACTACTACTACTAATAATAATAATAATAATAATAATAATAATACAGACCTTTGGGCACTTAAATAACTTAAAAACAGTATAATATGTAGGAGAAAGCATAAGATACAGATACCCTAACAGCTAGATGTACTGTTAGGGGCTTGTGGTCCAGCTGACTGGATCAGGAATGGATCATCTTATGCGGCCCACAGCTTACGGTAACCAGCAGAAAATTGATGGCTATTTACTACTAACCAGACATGGTTGGTACTGAATTCAGATTCCTCCTTCTGAACCTTTTTGAGACGTATTCATTAGAACATGCCCTACATTATGTTCTTACTGTGGAAAGATAAATGTGACAGAACAAATAAAAATACATCATCAAGTAAATTATGGTTTATATTCTTCTCTCTCCTCTTTACTACATATGTAATCCTAACATTCCATAAAAAAATGATACACATGTGCAACTTAAAAACAACATTTCACCCATGACAAACAACTAATAGACATTAACACCCAGATTGTTGCCTCCTCCCCACCTCAACAGTCCACAACATATAAATAACTAGATATACTGTACAGTATGTGTGCAAACACATCTGCTGAAAATGGCTGTTGACCGGCATAACATCACACAGATCTAACAAAGATAATTGTTTAGTTTTATTCAATATTTAATTAAGACTCAAAAGAAAAAAAAAACAATTTGACAGTATTTTTAAGGCTTTTATTTGTTTGCTTTTATCCATATTTTCTGTTTTGTTTGAGAATTTAGTTTTCAAGTTTGTTTTTAGAATATGAAAACCAAACAAAATAGGAGAAAAAAAAAGACCAAAAACAAAAACCTGCCTTCATTGACCCATTGTGTCTGTTAGTATTCAATCTTTCTCTAAGCCCTGTAATATCAACCGTTAAATAGTTTTGACTGTTCTGCAACACAAACAGCAGAAAACCATTTTCACAAAATTAGAAAAACAGCAACACAAACTGCTTCCACATACTGGCACCAACTCAAAAACCCATCATACTTTCCTACCATGGTTTGATCATTTAGGATTATGAAGTAAAAAACTGCTGGTTTACTGGTGGTGGGACAGTTTAAATGAATCAATATAATTAGTAAAGTAAAAGAAAATCTCTTTTACAGGCACTTAAAAAACAATTCAATCTGGAGAGACACACAAAGAAAAGCAGCAATTAGAGAGTTTTATTTGACTTGAAAGTAGGTTCTTTGGAGACAGAAGATGAATATGATGAGAATCACCACCAGCTTGAATAGACAGCTCAGGCCCAGGATCAGGGTCTTCTTCCCCCCGGGGCCAGACACTGGTGGTGGAGCAGAGACAGGAGAGGAGGGGAGCCTGAAGGAGACAGGTGGAGGTGGGTAGAAACAGATGGATCCATGGAGCCTTATGAAGGGAATCCTGGTTGTTGATTGGCTGAGGCCGAGACAAAGTGATTGAATGATGCAGGTGAGGCTGGAGAAAAATTTCTCCCAAATTGAATTTGTGCCTAAAATTTGAAACTACTGTAACAATAAATAAAAAGACAATAACAATCAAGCATAAAATAAAACTCTCATATTTAGTTCAGAAATGAGCAGGAAGAAGCCAGTGCTTATTAAGTCTGACTTTCTTTTGACTCATGCATTATATACATTATGCATTCCTGTCTCAAATATTTTCTGTCCACATTATTAATATTTCTACCTGTGAATTTTTCTTACATGTATGCATATATCCAGTCTGCACTGCACACAAACGCACCTATACATTTGTATAGGTGCATTATTTCATTGTTATTATTATTATTATTACATTTCATTTGAAAAACGGCAATGCTTATTTCATTGTTATTCGGCCTTTAAACAGACAACAGGGTCTCCTGGCAGACATCCATACCACACTGCTCTACAATCTGAGTAAAACAAACAGTGAACAACATGAACAACATTTCACTTTCCACAGGTCAACATAGAATGTCCTGTACAATTAAAGCCATTCTGCAAACAAGAGTCTTTTCATACTTCTCAAAAAATAAAGTTAAATTCATCGTAAACTTTTCATAAACTAAATTACTCTTGGTCGTGAACATTTCAGTGAGACAGGACAGTAAAAAGCAGAAGCAGTCCCAACAGTTATATTAGAGTCCTTTAAATGTCACGAACTGTTTAGACAGTAAAGATGCTGGAGTTAATTTTAGATGTTGTAAATAAAAACCTTATTTCTGAGTAGGTGCTTTGTCTGTGGAAACTGGGAATATTGTTACAGCTATAGTAAACACAGCATGAAATAAAGAGTTGCTGTGTTTGAGTCAAGTGGTTGTTTTGTAGCACCTCCCCAATGACTGCTGCCTTTGCTTCATGTTCAACAACCACTAACAAGAGACACAAAAAGAGAAAAAAGCCTAGGTAACAAATCATTTTAAAAGGGTGCAGAGAAACATAAACATTTGGGAGAGATAGTTTAAGCGTGTGTGGTCAACTGTGCATGATGCCATTCCACTCATTTTTAACACTCTGGAGTAGAAGAGATTGGGGCTATACAGATCAATACAGCAGTGGAACTTTCCTCAGAGCAGTTAGCAAGAGGTTAGACGAGAACAAATCCTACTTAGAACAAAAACAGTGCAACAATTCGTGTTCAAAGGGTTTTCTAAATCATCTTCAAATGCCATATATTTTTAAATACACGTAGGATGAGGAGGAGGATGTCATATTTTCCACCCACACAATTCCCCCCCAAAAAACAAAAAACTGAGCACCTGAAAATAGAGCAGAAGCCAGTAACAGAAGTCCTTATCCACAAAAAGGCTTTCCAATAAGAAAACAGAAACAACTAGAATGAAAGTTGTAGAAAAAGTACATGCTGGTGGATTCTGTGGGGGGGTTTTTTAACCCTAACCCTAACCCTATAACCCAAAAAGGGTTAATAATCTTAAAATCAGCAATAAACCAGGTGTATGGAAGCACAATAAAAAATGGCAGAGGGACAAATTTTGAACATTGTAGTAGTGCACAAAATTATTCCTGTGTTAGAGGTTAGGGGTCATAGGTGAAGTTTGGATTACATGCTGGAACTAAAACATTTAGACACCAAAAAGGCCTGAGATTGTTCCCTGTACTTCTTGTTTTTTTGCCCTTTTGGTTTTGAGCTTCAGGTCATTCGTTTGTTAGATCATGTCTGTTTAGCCGTTGTTTTTCATTATCTGGTTTTTCCTTGTTTTGTTTGATTCTTTCTCCATGACGTTTGGATGTTCTCCATGTGTGGGTTCTCTCTGGGTACTCCGGCTTCCTCCGGCTGCCCATACACATAACTGTCAGGTTGACTGGTCTCTTTAAATTCTCCTTAGGTGTGTGTGTGTGTGTGTGTGAGTGCATGATTGTTTGTCCTGTCTGTGTCTGAGTTGCCCTGTGACAGACTGACAACTTGTCCAGGGTGGCCCCGCCTCTCGGCCGTTAGAGGAGATAGGCACTAGGGATTAAAGTGCATGATAATGGATGGATGTCACTGTGCATGAAAAGAAAGCAAAAGAAATGTTAAAAAAAATAACAACTCGGCGTGCCGTGGTGGCGTAGTGGTTGGCGCGACCCGTATTTGGAGGCCTTCAGTCCTCGACGCGGCCGTCGCGGGTTCGACTCCCGGACCCGACGACATTTGCCGCATGTCTTCCCCCCTCTCCTTCCCCGTTTACTGTCAGCCTACTATCATATAAGGGACACTAGAGTCCACAAAAAGACCCCTTGGAGGGGTAAAAAAAAAAAAAAAAAAAAAAAACAACTCTCAAAGGGAGAGCAAATAAATATTAATTGAATAATAATATAATGCATGTATTTTTTTCTACATATATAAAGAAATACCCAAACACTGAAATTATTGACTCACTGATTAAGTAAAATTGCTATTGGCTGCATAGATATTAATAGAAATTTACTACTGCTTAGAAAATGGTATATTTTATTTAATGTTATAGATAAAATCCCATACATGAAAATCTGTTTCTTGCTAATTGCTAATGATAATGATCAACCATTTATTGTCCTCATTGTGCATCAAATAATGTTTGTATTTGGACCTGAAGTAAGTGTCAAATAATTGTAATTGAATTATTTGACACTTCAGTGGGGGAAGCTACTGAGCTACTATTGTCAAAACTTAACATCCTTCTTCTGTAGATGGAGCACTGATCCAGTCTTTACCCCCGTCTCTCTTTTAGACAAAACTCTTGGCTGAACTTTCTGTGCTCATCCTGTAGACTTGGAAAATAACTCGGAGCTTTCCTGTTAGGACGTGTTCTCTTCTAGATAAAATCACTAAAGGATCAACTTCTGCCATTAACTTTTTACTTCTCTTCATGGGGTTGCTGTAAAATCAACGACACAACTCAAGTGATTGCTTTACATGCTGGTTCAGGAGGAGTGAATGCTACGAGTCAAAGACTCGATGAAATCTGCTGAAATCTTCCCTTAGATAAAAACTTTTCAAACTAATTTGAATGATAAACTGAACTTGATTGTATTGCTTGATAACTAAGATGAATTGGACCGAATGTATTACTGGATTATATATATTTTTAAGTACCTTGAGACAATTTGTTGTGAGTTGATACAATATAGATAAAGTGAGTTGAATTTAATTAACTTAACAAAATATTGAAATGTGTAAGTACTAACATATCTCTGTGAAGGGAAACTATGTAGAAGTGACTCAGCTGCTAGATGATGGCATTTGGCCATATTAAAAGATTTTTTCTCATCGGAATGACAGTGCACTGAATATTCTGCCTTCAGCTGATGGTCTTGCATCCTGTGGCCTTTCACACTGTGTTGTGTCAAAGCTGCAGACTTTACACCCACATTCTGTCCTCTCTGCACAGGGAGGATATTGACAGCCTGACAGAGCCCATTACAGATTACATATTTTTCTGTGTAAAGGACACTGTGCCTACCAAGAACGTAAGGTGTTTCTCTAATAATAGACCTTAGGTTACCTTTGAAATAAAAGCCTTGCTGAATGAAAAGAAAAGAGTTTTTAGATCTGGGACAAAGGAAGCAGAAGAGGGAGCAAAAGGAACTTAAAAGGATGTTAAGGGGAGGCAAGGACAGCTCTTGGAGTAACGAGAGTCTGCAGCAGAACAACAGGAAGTTTCTAGAGAGGAGTAGAAACTAATTCAGATCCCAGCAGCAGAAGTGGGAGAACTACACATCCCAAAATCCTAGACCTACTTCTAACTTCTAACCCTAACCTTTAACCTGTAACCCTGGCCCAACCTTAATCCCAAACTACAAATCCTTTCAAATAATTAGATTATTACTGAAAAGCCCATTTATTTCAGGAACTTTATCACAAAGTGAAGCACATTATTTAAAATAATTACACAAATATTGATGTTTGAAAGTCTTTAATTTTGTTAACTATTTTGATTTTCCATTTGCAACAACTCTTTGGATTGTAATATCTGACTAATTTATTTCCTAAATGTCATTCATCCAAATTCATGAGACTCAATTCACAACAACAAGACTTTCAGAGGACTTTGTCTAGATAATACATTTAATTCAAGTCCAATTAATTACAGTCCACAGCAATCCAATTGTAATTCAATTCATTCTTATCTCAATCCACTATACTTGAATGAAATCCCATTTATTGACTGAATGTTCTTCAATAAACAATCCATTTTTATTTATATTCAATCCAAATGCAATCCATTTAAATAGATAATGGTATTTGGAAAATGCTATTTTCTAAATATGCATAACTGAGAAAACAAAGAGTTGATACTGAATCACCACTTCAGTGAACAGCCTGCTCGTGTTCGTGCTTTGAGGAGGAAGGTGGCAGTTGAGGAGAGAAACCTTCCTGTTGGTGGAAACAGACTTCAACCACAGCCTGACTCAGCTGCCTGGATATGGAGTAAAAAAATAGAGAGAAAAACATAAAAAAACTAAACTAAAGGGCAAAAACAAGATTAAAATGAAGTCATGATGAAGAGAAAACTGAACAGCTGAAGACTGTGCATGTTGCAGCAGGAAAAACTCAAGGTTTACTAGCCATCAAGAAAATGAGTCAATCTGGGATTTCAAGATTAAAATTATATTTTTAACAAACAAATTGAACTGAACAACATTGTTAAACCAGATTCTATGGACAGAACATAATACAGCTTTCAAAATACTGTCATAAACATATAGCCTATTGTCTCATAATCTGTAGCATATTATGAACTCTCTACACCTCCATCTAAACCAGCACTGTCTCTGGTTCAAAAGGCGAAACAGTCTGATCTTAAAATCCTCCCAAAGATCTGATTACACATTAAGAGCAGGAACAGTGGTGGAGCTGTGTTTATCAGAGATAGAGGGGATTATCAGGTATTAGCTGTGTGAGCCCACTGTGCCATGGTATCACCGCCAGTAAATAAGAAGCATTAACCAAACATCATTATCATAAACACCATCTCAAAAACACAGGTAAGTTTTATTGAGTTTACATAACGATATGACCACAGGTAAAAATAGGTGCAAACAACTCAATTTTTTACGAGGAAAACCTACAAGCTTGAACATCTGGCATCTGATTAATCTGTGGCCAGTCAGTCCAGAACACTGCAGCACTGATGCAGGGGATCACAGCCACTGCCATGGCCTGGTACTCCAACTGGTCAGAGACTCAGTTCACACAGCAGGATCAACAAGATCTGAGTAGAATCACATACTCTGAGTAAACCTACTCGGCTCTGTCATAGTCAATGTTTTCGGTTTCAGAGCAGAGAGCATTAGGTAACTCAACTCTGAGTCCAGTCAACCCTGAATTAAGGGTGAGTACAGTCCATGAGTACAGAAGAAACTGTCATCAATGGCAACAGGCAGAAATAAGAATCCTTAAAGTGCACATCTCTCACCAATTGAAATATTAATGTGAAGATTACAAACACATATGTTAGAAGAAAAGCATTATTGTTGCTGCTGCAAAAGAGAGAGAGAGACAGCATGCTAGACACCAAGTCAATGCAGTGTGATTTGACAGGGAATTTAAGTTGTATCCTTGATACAAAATGCTTTAATGTCTTAGTGCACCCAAGCCATTAAAGTAAAAATGTTTAGGAAATAATTATTATTAATTCAAATTAAAAAAAGTTGTTTTGTATGTATTCTTCTCCAGTTCTAATTACATTTTCTGTTCTAGGTGACAGCTTGTTTCAGGTGTTAAGATTTGAGAAATGGCCTGGGCTGAACCTTCAGCAGGTCATCATACAGCAGGATCTTCATTTCATTCCCATCCACAAATCAGGTACATTGTGTGCAGGTACACAGTGGTAGTAATCTCTGTCTTGAGCAAGTTACTAAACACCACAGTCATTAACATATAGTAGCTTTCAAACATTATCTATCAAACCTGTTCTAATTATAATGTCCACTTTCCTGAACATGGCACCAACAGGAACCATTGAGTTTGTTAGTCCAGGTAGAACAGAGACCAGAGATGAAAATAGGCTAGAGCTGTACGCTTCTCAAAAGTGGTAAAAGTAAAAGTTGTGGTACTGTTTCTTTATATCAAAGTGATGAAGCATCTGCCTGACCCAGAACCGACAGACGTTGTGCTGCATGTTTTCCTCCATCTGCCTGTAACACCAGCATTTTATGCTGGAGGGCCTTAACAATCCCCAGTCAGTTATGTCAGCAGCCAAATTATTTTCTAAAACTGTTTGGAATGGAGGGACCACTACTATGAGGAAAAGAAAGAATAGAAATATATTAAAAATCTTCTATGTAACTTTAAACTTAGACCTATTATTTTTATTGACAATCTACTGTAATCTGAAAAGTAAAAAAAAAAAGATATTTGAATAAAATAAAACACTAGACCAGGGGTGTCCAAACTTTTTGCAAAGAGGGCCAGATTTGATAAAGTCAAGATGCCTGGGGGCCAATAGTTTGTTCGGACATTTTTTAACTACAAAAGTTTCATGCAAATACACACTGTTATAAAACTGTTTTCATTGTCACAATTATCTTTATTTTTCAAATGACAAAATAACCAAATATAAGCCACTCAGGCAACTCTAAAAGCAGAAATTCTGCTTTTCTTTCATATCTGGAGAGTCAGATAACATTGAACAAACTGTATGAAATATCTTAAATTTACATGAGTTTAAAAATATCTTTGCCTCAAGAACATTTTAAACAGGAGTTATAAGTAATGCAAAGTTGTCTGTTATTAAATCTTAAAACAAGTGAATTTTGCTCTTGTCATTTACAATATCTTTCAGAAAGTATAGTTTGTATCACATCTACAGGTTCATAACCAAATCTTACTCAAGAGTTTAATAAAAATAAGTGCCATAAATCCAGGTGCATAAATGTTCTTTTGGCTCTTCACTGCTGATAGTGACAGACGTTACCGTTCAAAATACTCAGTTTCATGTCTTCAACCCTTTTGATAAATGTATCTTCAGTAAAAGGTTTGCCATGTTTAGATATTAACATTAACATCGTAACTTGCTTTGGTGGTATTTTCTTTTGACTCACAGGCCTGCGTGAAGAATCGCTGTTGTGATGCCAGTGCAGCTTGGAGCTGCTTCAGTTTTTCAGCACGGTCACTTCCTGTTAGCTTGTTGTATGTGTTAGCATGTTTAGTCTGGTAGTGTCTCCTTACGTCAAAATCCTTAAACAAGGCAACCATCTCATTACAAATTAGACAAGCACAATTGCCTTGATTTTCAGAAAAGAAGTATTGTAATTCCCATCTCTCTTGAAAGCGGCGGCCCTCACTGTAAACTTTCCTCGTTTTCTTTGCAGTGGCCATGGCAGAAATGAGTGGAGAGCGGTTCGCTGCATGGAGGCAGAGACTGATAGTATTAAAGTGGTGCTGCCACCATTTGGTGAAAGGAGGAATTACAGTTTCAAGTTTTATGATTTATTTATTCTGTTTGACAGTGGAGGCGGGCCATAAATAATACATTATAAGACCGAAGCTGCGGGCCGTATGAAATCTGACCGCGGGCCGTGATTGGCCCCCGGGCCGGACTTTGGACATGCCTGCACTAGACCAAACAGGAATGTGGGGCTGTTGGTAGCATTATAGCAAGAAGGGTTCGACTCCTGGGATGGGATCTTTCTTCATAGAGTCTGCATGTTCTCCCTGTGCATCTTTGCTTCTCTCTGGGTTCTCCAGCTTCCTCCCAAAAACATGACTGTTAGGCTGAGCGCTTTCTGCAGTTTGCCCTTAGTGTGTACATGGAGGATTCTCCTGTGTGTTTCTGTGCTGCCCTGGGATGGTCTGGCAATACAACCATATGAACGTTTATTTCAGTGATAAATGTTTTATCACCTTCTTAAAAAAATGGCGTAAGTCATTTTTGTCAAAAGTGATTTTTGCAAAACAAAAAAAAAAGTCATCATCTCTTTACATCCAGAAGAGGCAACATCAAATGTTGGTCCTACAGGCAGACGGAGAGGGGAAAAAGATAAAAAAAAATAAAACAGACTTATTTTAGGAATGTGACAATATTGTTGGTGTTATATATAGATGAATGTTTCAGCCAAACTTATTTACTAAGTGGACTTAAAATAAAACAAATGTTCCCACGAATTTTAATTATCAAGACATAATTTTTATAATTCAATAAATGTTGAAAATGAAGATGTCAGTTTTACCACAGAGGGTCAAAATGAATATTTACTTGTGTTTTACTTCAGAATTTGGTCGGCCTCCCTAACAGCAGCTAAGCTTTCTAAAATGTAGGACTCCATCTCATGATCAGGGTATCCAATTAGGTTATGAACTGAGAACATGTCAGTCCATTTTAAGCTCCGTATTTTTGTTTTTACAGTCATCTCTATAACTGCTGTGGTTCAGTTTTTAATGTCAGCTGTTTGCACAGTTGCACTACTTTGTATTATAAAGGCTGATGAATATTGGCTTTGGTGGTTATACTATGTCTTAGTTTGGCCCAGTTTCAGTACCATCTGTTCTCCCTGCAAGCAAAAGGTTAGACTATGTTCCACTTAATCAGCTCCTCTCTTCAGTCTGTATAAAGGTATAAGGGAAGTTATCTAGATTATTAAAATTTTAATAAGTCTTCTTTATTTCAAGTTACCCTTATCATTAACATCACTTTTCCTATTTCTCTGCCATTTCTTCAAATGAGATAGCATACCTTTTTGTTTCTTTTTTTTGACAAAGACAGAATAAATCCGTCTGTACTCGATATTTAATTGGGAGTTTGGATGGCAAGGTTCTATTTCCAATGTGACAAAGACAATTAAACGGATAAAAAAAATGTGTTGACTTTTCAGCCAAACACATTTACTAAGTGGACTTTTATACCTTAGCGAGATCACCTGACTTAGCTTCACTACTTGTGTTTGATCATTCCTTCTTTAAAAAAGTTCATATAAATTAAACACACAGGCTTTTACATGTTAACAAAATCTTTTCCTATAAATGTAGTACCAGTAGATGGCAAAAACTGTGGCTTTAATGACATCATGCAAGGACCTTTTCAAATAGACTGGTTGGCCAGTGGTTCTCAATGATTTTCTGTTGTTTGCCGTCAGGGATCATACATTTTTTTCATGCAACATAAGGAATTTGGTGGAATTCAGTTCTTCATTTCGTTTTGCAAAGGTTTTGCATTTTCCAAAATCTTGGAAATGCAAGGTTTTACATTTCCATGCCACAAGTTTTCATTGCCTTCCAAACGGATTGCATTACTACACCATATTTTGTGTTCCCCTTCAATAATCTACGTACTAGTCACTTCATGTAATATCTTGAATATTGAAAACATTTTTCTGCTACAATATGAGGTATGTGTAAGGTTTTTACATGTATGTTAATATCTTGTTTGTGAGATATGTGAAGTTGTATCTACTAATTTATTGTAAGCAAATAAAATACTTTTGAGGTAAAACAAAAAGACTTTTCTTCTTCACTCTTCAATTTGCATTTTTTTCCTGTTATTTCAATGTTAACAGCTAAGCTGTAGATGTTTTACATCAAACTCAACTAACCATTATCATTTAGCTCTTGTCAAAGTTGCTCAAATCAGTGTTTCCCAACCGTGGTCCTCAAGGCAAGCTGCAATCAATATTGTAAAATCTTCCAACAGGCAATGCATACATTTGCCTATACAAATATTTCAATTATCAATGAGAAAAAGAATTTACAGAAAATTCAAGTGGACAAATTGATTTTCTTTCATCATTGTTCATTTTACTTCTCATTTACTGCAGGATTACAAGTGAGGCACTGCTTCATCTGTCTCCACTGACCTCACATCACTGTTTCACACATGTCGCTGCTTGAGCATGCGTATTTCAAATAAGTGTATTTGTCATGAAGCAGTGTGTTGAGGTGGTGAGGCAGATGCAGCGGACCCAGGTATGATGAATTATGATGTTTTTTAATGAAAATAACTTAGTCCAAACAACGAGCAGGAGTAACACACACTGAACACGAAGAGACTAAACATTGACGTTGACATAGACGACGACTAGACTGGACATTGACGAGGACCCGACGACGAACAAGGAACACAGGTGGAGTTAAATACATTGGAGGGTAATCACAGAACGAGACACACCTGGGAACAATCAAGGGGAGGACAGGACAACGAAGAGACTCAAGGACACAAAAAACTCTAAATGAACACAGAAAACACAGATCCTGACAGTATTACCTTTTCAGCTGATCTTATCTTTTCAGTAGGATCTGCAGACCTGACAGACCCACTCATTTACTTCCAGTGTATGGCAAATAAGAAAAACATCTAAAACATCCCAGTAGGGCAAAGGTTCAGTGTTAACAAGTTGAATCTTTAGGAAAAACGCCGTACCAAGACAGAAGGTTATTTGTGCTACATTACTCATCCAGCCTCTTTCTTGGCAGTACAATCATCAGAACGCCTTGAAAAACAACCTGGAAAATTTATAGGTATCGGAAAATGAGCCCCTGACTAATGTATTGGGACTAAAGTCGTCAGGAGCCTATAAATAACTAGCATCTGCTGCAACTGTAGACGGTGCCAAGGTATTGAAATGAAACACAAAACAAGCTCATAAAAGGGTGTCACAGATTTATGCTGCAGTATGAATATTACACCATCTCAACCAGTTCATATAGCTGTTATTTTTCTGTCTTTTTTAACTGACAGCTATCAGAACTCGAGGGAGGCTGACATACAGGCAGACCTCCGGGCTAATAAACAGGAAGAAGCCGGCACAGGGGAGGATGTAGATCCATGTTCATGACATCATTCTATTCAACCATTTGCTCCATTTTGTTTAATGCATAGTGTTTTCAGTCTGAGTTTGGTTTTCTTGTGCTTTTTCCCCAGAGATTGCATGAGAAAGAGACAATGTCAATTGTGACAAGAACTGTAGAAACCAGTGAAAGTCCATCTCCTCTCAATCCAGCCTCTCTTTCTGTCTCTGACTGAATGGAACTGGAGACCAGATGTCAGAGTGAGGGGATTTTCTGGATCTTTTTCTACCTTTTTTGCAAGGTATTTTGAAAACATTTCTCTATAGATGCTTGATTTTAGTTTAGTTTGGTTGCTCCAGCCTGGCCTGATAGTTTTTGCTACTGGCTTGGTTTGGCTTATGGCAGTCGTAGTGGGTGGTGCTGAGTTTGAGAAGCTGGCAGGCTGTCAAACCAATGAGGAGTGGTTGGTTATGAAAGTGTGAAATCTGCTATTCATATGAATGGAGCGACTTTTATATTTCATTTGAAGTAAATGGTTTGGTAGAAAGACTTGTTGTTGACACTTTTACACTAGTACTCCTGCTGGTTAGTCCAGCTAAAATGATTATTATCAGAAATGTATTTCTAAATTTACTATTTACCAAAAAATGATCCTCTAGTCAAGTAGTCATGGTATGTCCAGCTAGTTTCACCCATAAAGATGGTTTGTTAGGGTTGTAAATCTGTGCTCCTTAAACATGAAATATGTCACAGAAGGTAGATATTTATGATCCTTAAGGCGGTGTCTCCCAAAATGGAGTTAATATGTTAATATGTTATTAGGTTTGGGAGCTGGGCCACGCCCCAACCACACCTGTGATTTTCCAGGCGGCCTGTTTATACTCTGCTCACCTACTCATCGCAGTATGTTAGTTTTGTCAACCCCACTCTCCCTTACCCTTTACCTCTTTCATTTAATTCTTTTTCATTCATAAAAATGCTTTGCTTTTTCTTTTTGCTGCAGGTTTCGTCTGGGGGATCCTATGTTGGCTCAGATAAAATAAGAGGAACCGTTTCCTGAAGAGTCTTCACCTCCCAAGCCCTCCATTATTCTCCCCAGATTACCAAATCAAGATCATTCTTCCCTTCATCCTTTCATCCCTTCATTGGGGGGAGGAGGGATCCCTTCATCCCTCCTCCAGTTCATCCCTCTCCCCTCTCCCTTCCATCCCATTCTCCTTCATCCCTTCATCTTTCATCCATTAATCAATAAATCTTTAAACATATATCTTTGTGGTGTGGTCTTTACTAGTGAACCTGGGCCATAATGGAACACCCTGGATGTTTCAGGCGTTTCCTTGCTTCAACCCAGCTAATTTCAATTGATGGATAATTAACAGGCATTTGTTGAACTGCAATCAGCTAAATCAGGAGAATAAAACAGAGAGACATCTAAAACATGCATGGCAGTGTGCCTTGAGGACCAGAGTTGGGAAACACTGCTGTGGGCTCCAGTGAACCTGCTGTTGTTGCTGCAGAGGAACACCCCTCCAACATGTAATCATTTATAAACTATGATCATTCTAAGGAAAATGAGAATCCAAGAGAAGTTTAATGATCACTAGTCTGTGAATAGTTTTGATGCAAAATCAGGGGAAAAAAGGACTGATGAAATTGTTTGTGAAAGCCTCTGTAAGGAAGACAGCATGTTTGATGAAGATTGTTTTTAAACTGTCCCCAAAAAAAGAAAAGCCTTGAACCTGCCAAGAGCAGCACAAAAGCTTTAAGAGCTAAGAAGCAAATAAAGAAGGAGAGAGCAGTTTGGAGTCTGAGAGTGACCTGTCTTTGAGTCAAGATCAGCAGATTATGTTTTCTTCTGCTGAAATTAAGAGGTTCTTGCAGGAAACCAAATAGCTCAGGCTGATTAAAGGGGAAGAATATTTCCAGACTTAAAGATGTGTTGAGTCATATCAGGCTTTGATGAATAAACCTGGAAATTTCCTTGATATGTTAGCATATCAAGAAATCTCCTGTTGAAAGAAACTGAGCCCAAACACTTACAGCTGATAATGATGTTCAGACAGATATTCTGTACATCCTTCATTTTTGTATGTGTGATTTTAAAGTAGGGACATTACATTGAAATGGTGCCAAAGACTAAGTAAAATGGCCTGCATTTTTCAGACTAATGGTTTTAAAGAAAACTGATATGTTAGTTCAAGAAACACAAAGTACTGCTGATACGGCTGATTGGAAGACTCAGTTGGTAGACCTGCAGAGTTTAGCAGTGACTACAGGAAACAGAGAGTTTTTAAAATCCTTCAAATCTAAAAAGGCAGTTCTGACCAACCTGTTGGGCAGAGCAGTCATAGGAGCCTTGGTCAGATCACGTTTCCTCAGCGTAACAGAGATCGTTGCCCTGTCTCACTCATTCTTTAGACTGGAAAAAAGGGAAAAAGGTTATTCACTTTCTAAAATAAGACAGTGGTTCTATGACCTCAGAGTCATTCGAGATCAGGAAGCTTGCTGTCAGTTCAGAATGAACATTTGGAGAATCTGGATGTGATTCTCCTTCGAAGGATTTCCTGAAGTTGATGCTGAAGCTAATTGAAAACAGAAGGCTCAGTTTATTCTACATGAACTACAGTACATACTGCTTTGATGAGTATAGAGTGGTAGATCCGCAGGCCTGGATGCTCTTCGTGTTGATTTTTACAAGTCCTTCTGGTCTATGATTGTTGAATGTTATCATGATTACCGGTAGTCTGCAGAGAGGTTGGCTGCCTCTGAGCTACAGAATGGGAGTCATTACTCAGCTCCCACAGAAGATCTACAAGATTTAACAAACTGGTCACCAATCTTATATAGAATAGAATAGAATAGAATAGAATAGAATAGAATAGAAGTACTTTATTCATCCCAGCAGGGAAATTACTTCGCAGTTACAGCATAGAGACAAGACAAGACAAGAGACGAGACACAATAACAATGCCCGGGTGTTGAGTCTGGAGTTTGGCTGTGGCAGAGCTGATGACGTCACAGGCCACCGCTGCATCAGCTGATGGGGGAATGTTAACAGCGATCAAAATGGCGGACATAAACTCCCTCGGTAAATAACACGGCCACATTCCCACAGCCAGAAGTTCAATGTCCGGGCTACAAATCTGTTCCTTCACGTTAACATGACCGGGATTACACCACCTCTCACTCACATAAAGTGCAATCCCGCCGCCCCTCTTCTTCCGACTCTTGGAATAGTCCCTGTCCCCGCGAACCAAGCAAAATCCAGGGACCTCCACGCTGTATTCCGGAATAAGCGAGTGCAGCCAGGTTTCCGTGAAGCAGAGATACTGCACTCCCAGTACTCCTTCTGGGTCCTAACCAGCGCCATGAGTTTGTCTGTCCTATTTACCAAAGACCTCACGTTCCCCACAATGATCGCCGGTACCGTTGGCCTGCGCCGTCTCCTCTTCTACCTCCGTTTAACTCCAGACCCGCAGCCCCGTCGTCTCCTCCGTAACTCCTCCGGGACCACAGGCCCGTCTCCGGGCAGCAGCAGAGGCCCACACAGCGCATTCAGCCGTTCACGCGAGCAAACAATGCCGCTATTCCACTCGGCGAGGTTCTCCGCAACCAAGAGTATAAAAAGTAGCAGAAGAACGCGGAGAACATCAACAGAACAACATCCAGCCATTGTAGAAAGCCCAACTGATGATCCATGGGTTCTTCAAGCACGGATCCTTAATCGGTTACAGCAAATATACACAGACAAACACACACGACGGGAGCTGCGTCTGCAGGCAGCCAGCTGTGCCGGCACCAACTTATTTCTATAGAGAAAGAAAAGGCGTTTGACTGAGATGAACACCAATATTTGTGACAGCCTTAGACTGCTTTTGGTTTCAGTCCAAGTTTCTTAGCTATTATCCAGGTTCTGTACCATGACATTGAGTGTACTCAAAAGGAACTTGACTTAAGTGCTCCAGAAAATGTTTTAAGGGGAGAGAGACAAAGCATCAGGGACGTTTTATTTCTTGGCAATTGAACCTTTACTTCATAAATTGAGAATAGATTTATATGGGATTTCTCTTTGTGGGTGCAAAGTTGTCAGCTCATGATTTAATTATTTTTGGTAAACTCAAAAGATATTGATGTCAATACTGTTTTTCTTGTTGGTTGTATTTCTTCTACAAAAATAAACTGGAGAATGAGTGAGGCTATAACTGTGGGAAGTTGGCTGGAGGATCAATGCAGTGTGGCTGGAGGTCTAGTCTGGAAATGGGAGGATTCAAATATCTAGGTGTGTTTGTAGGCAATTTTTTTTTGCAGAACAATTGGGAGAATGCATTGGATGAAGTAAAGGGTCTAGTTTTGAAATAGAAGTGGATTTGACCTAAAATCTCATATGGAGGGGAAGTTCTTGTCATCAATAATCTAGTTTGTTCCATTGATTTGTGTTGATTCTCCAGTTTCTCTTTTATCAAATATTCAAAGAGTTCTGGTGGATTTTTGGGGGTATGGGGCAAAGCTTCACTGGATGAAGAAGGTAAACAAGGCCGGGTCCATTTGGCCAGCAGAGTTGCTGCATTTTCTTTTCAGGTTATTTAGAAGCTACTCACAGGTGGATCTAATGTGGAGGACTGTATCGTTCTGCATTCTTCATAGGTTTGGTAGGATGAGTTTAGATTAGTCTCTCTTTCTGATGGACTCCAGCAAACTGAAATCTCCCATTCTTGTGGCTTTTTTTCTCTAAGGGGTCCCTTTTCCATCCATCAGACTGTTGCCTGGTATGAAGAACTTCTCTGGCCCTTTTCTGGATTCAGTGGACAGTAAAGGAATCTACCTTGAAGGAGCCTCAAGAAAAATTATGTACAGACTGATTTTAAAAACTCCCAAACAAAACAAGTTGAATGGATGTGGTATCAATCCTGCTGTGGAGGAAAAATGTCTGTGAAACAGAGAGAAATGCTGTTTCATTGTTTCTCTGTGTTCGTCTTTCAGATGTTTGTGTTTCAGGGAACTATCTTTGGCATATGTGGGGAAGTTTTGACTGAACACCTTTATTTGTGGTTTTAAATTTAGTCACCAGGGAAAGAGTAAACATTAGTTAATTACATTCTTATCAGGCAGGCCAAAATGGTCGTGCATATAAACAGAAAGAGGAAGGTAGAGGAAGGGTTGAATTCAGTTGAATTGAATTTTTATAGATCAGCCTCAGACTGTCAGGTCTGACGTTATGGAGCATTTCGTTGTGTAATAGAAGGAGAACTTATTTTTGGAAGGGTGTTAATGTAATTTGTTATGGAATATTATGTTCATTAATTTTGTTTTGTATTTTACTACAAGATGTTACATGATACTATGTCAATTATTTATTGTCTAAAATTCCTCTCTCTCATACACACATACTAGGTTAATAAATCATCCAACATGAGACTAGTTATAACCTCAAAAACCTTTCTTCCATTAGGTCATACATTTGGTCTGTGCAATCATAGACCAGCCTTTGACTTTGACTTAAATCCACTTTGTCTTGATATTATCCTCTCAGTCTGCTTTACCTTCCATCCTTATGCCTCCCCCTCCCATGTGCAGTTCTCATGTTAATGAAAATCTAATTCTCTCCTGCAGAATTAGAGGAGAGCTCACTGAGAAGTTGAACACTTGGAATTAAGAGGGCTTAACTTCGCTTGACCTTTTTGTTTTTAATATCATTAGTTTTCATGAGTCTGTTCTTTGGATTAATACCAGCCAGCATATGCAGCTACTCCAGAGACCCTCAGAGTACATTTGTGTTATCTCTAAAAAGTCATTGTCCATTTTAAGAAGTACACTATAAAACCAACTACACAGCTCAAAAATTGAATTTTATGAGAGTTTTGCAAAACGAGTACAAACAAGTACAAAGTTTACAAGTATGGATGTTTTCAGTTAGATTCCCTCCCTGACCTTACACACACATGCACACAGATAAGAAAAGGTCATACCTGGGGTTGCTCGTGGTGCTGGGGCAAAGCACAACCCATGTAAGGAGGCCTTAGTCCTCGGTCTCAAGGGTTTGAGTCCCGGACCTGATGACTTCTTCCACACGTCTTCCCCTACCCTCTCTCACAACCCATATTCCTGTCTGACAATTATCAAACAAAGAGCTGACAAAACATTTAAAAATCCTGGCATAGATGCAAAAGTCGTTTTCTGTTTCAGACTGGTCATAAAATTTGAATATCATGAAAAAGTTGATTAGAGCCCAGGTTGCTCTGATAGTTACCTTCAGCTCTTCTGAATTGTTTTGTCTGATGTATCACATCGTCCTCTTTACAATATGCCATAGATTTTCTATGGAGTAAGGGTCAGGCAAGTTTGATGACTAATTAAAACAGGGATACCATGATCCATAAACCATGTGTACAGGTGACAAGTCCTGTTGGAAAATTAAAGTTGGTCAGCAGCAGGAAGAATGAAGTGCAATAAAACCTGGTGGATCGCTGTGTTGATCTTGGACCTCAGAAAACACAGTGGACCAACTGCAGCACATGGCATGGCACCCCAAATCATCTGTGGTTTGGGGTGCCATGACTGACTGTGGGAACTTTGACTGGACCTCAAGCAACTTGGATTCTGTGTGTCTCCTCTCTTCCTCCAACCTTTGCAGGTGTTTTGAGTTAATCAGCTGATTCGAGTGTGGCAACAAAGGTCTTCAATACTGAAACTTTTCACAATATTCCAATTTAATTTACATACTAAATTTGGGGTCTTCATTAGTTTTCAGCTATAATCATTACCTACAGGTAATGAATGGATATAATACACAAGTTTTCATTTTTTAATGGAGTTACTGAAATAAATAAACTTTTTCATTGTTCTAATTTATGACCAGCACCTGGTCATAAAATTACCTTATATATATATATATATATATATATATATATATATATATATATATATATATATATCCCTCTGACCACTGTGCAGGACTTGTATATGTCATTCCCAAGACAAATTGACGCTGTATTGGCCGCAAAAGGAGCCCCTACAAAATACTAATAAGTTATTGTGGTCTAAAACCAGGTGTTTCAGTTCCATTGTCCAACCCCTGTATATATATATATATATATATATATATATATATATATATATATATATATATATATATGCTATGCTATGGCTGACTGGATAGCTCAATAGATAAGGCATCAGTATATCACCCGAGAGGGTGGGGTTCGAATCCAGTCTGGGTCCTTAGGCAAGACCCTACTGTCATACCATGAGAGATACTAAAATGCATAACATGCCGGCTCAGACATCTGAATGGTTAACTGAATGGTTAACTAAAGGGCGGACAATCCTAATCCAGAAGGATCCCACCCATCTACCGACCAATAACCTGCCTCTCCACAACATGGAAGCTCATAGCGGCTCAAAAATGGGGCCAACATCAGTCACCTTCTCTACATGGATGACATCAAGCTGTATGCCAAGAGTGAGCAAGACATCGACTCACTGATCCACACCACCAGGATCTACAGCACGGACATTGGGATGTCATTCGGACTAGAGAAGTGTGGTCGGCTGATCACCAAGAGGGGGAAGGTCATCCGCACAGAAAGGGTCTCACTCCCAGAAGGAACAATAGCAGACATAGAGAGGACAGTTACAAGTACCTAGGTATACCACAAGCAAATGGCAACCTCGATGAGGTCACAAGGAAAGGAGCCACAGCTAAATACCTCCAACGAATAAGGCAAGTCCTGAGAAGCCAGCTCAATGGCAAGAACAAAATCCATGCGATAAACAGCTATGCCCTGCCAGTAATCAGATACCCTGCTGGAATAATTAGCTGGCCAAAGGAGGAGATAAAAGCCACGGATATTAAGACTAGAAAACTACTAACAATGCATGGAGGGTTCCATCCCAAATCCAGCACCCTGAGACTGTACACGAGCCGCAAGGAAGGAGGCAGAGGACTAGTGAGTGTGAGAACCACAGTCCAGGACGAAACAACTAAGATCCATAAATACATCAGGGACAAAGCCTCAACAGACAATGTGCTCAGTGAATGTCTCAGACAACAGGGAACGGAGGTTGAGGTGCCAGAGATACCATCATGGGAGGACAACATGCATGGGATGTACCACCAGCAAATAACCCAAGTGGCTGATATCAGTAAATCCTACCAATGGCTGGAAAAAGCTGGACTCAAGGACAGCACAGAGGCCCTCATCCTGGCCGCCCAGGAACAGGCCCTAAACACCAGAGCAATAGAGGCCCAGATCTACCACTCCAGACAAGACCCAAGGTGTAGGTTGTGCAAGGAGGCCCCTGAGACAGTCCAGCACATAACAGCAGGGTGCAAGATACTGGCAGGGAAAGCGTACATGGAATGGCATAACCAAGTTGCAGGCATAGTGTACAGAAACATCCGTGCAGAATATGGACTGGAAACCCTGAGATCAAAGTGGGAAACACCCCCAAAGGTGGCGGAGAACGCCAGAGCTAAGATCCTGTGGGACTTCCAGATCCAGACAGACAAAATGGTAATGGCGAACCAACCAGACATTGTTGTAGTGGATAAACAACAGAGGAAAGCCGTTGTGGTAGATGTAGCAATACCAAGCGACTGCAACATCAGGAAAAAGGAGCACGAGAAACTAGAGAAATACCAGGGCCTCAGGGAGGAACTGGAGAGGGCCTGGAAGGTGAAGACCACAGTGGTGCCTGTGGTCATCGGGGCCCTCGGGGCAGTCACCCCCAAACTGGACCAATGGCTACAACAAATCCCAGGAACAACATCAGACATCTCAGTCCAAAAATGTGCAGTCTTTGGCACAGCCAAGATACTGCGCAGAACCCTCAAGGTCCCAGGCCTCTGGTAGAGGACCCGAGCTCAGAGGATAAGAACCACCCGCGGTGGGTGAGAAGGGAATTTTTTTTTTTTTTATAATTATGATATGTATTAGTTTACATATGATTTAAAAAATCATATGTAAACTAATATAAATTAATTAATTGATATTATGCATGTCATGGAAGATCTTGTGAGCGGTAGAAAGTACAGGGGCACTTATTGCAATTATCTGGCTGATCACGATATTTAAAAAGCCTGACTAGTTTCGATTCTAACTAATTTCTTTCTGTCCTAAATATAGCAAAAAAGTTGCACAGTTGGCAACAGTAGGCTAACTACTGTGAAACGTACCTCCTTGTGCCCCCCCCAATACCAAATGCATAGGAGAAACACTGTTCTGTGAAATAAAAACTGCATGATAAGCAGCATATGGGGTGGAAATTTACATAGACTTGCATAATAATGGGCCAGAGTGACCGATGGTGGCAGAGTTACTGTCCTATTTTGGATATTATGTTTTACAAGCATACAGATCCAGCCATGTGAATTTCCCCCTGCCACGACCCCTAACCCAACTCTCCCTCCATGATTCATTCACAACAGTTTCTGGCACAGAGAACAACAACCTGTGAAAAGCTGTGAAGTACCAGGAGTTGCTGAAGTTTGCAGGTGTTCTCAGGCCTGGAAGCCAAAGCAGTGTCAGCTGATGGCATAAGCAACAGCATTAATCATTTGGTTTTATTTACAGCATCATTTGGCTTGTCTGATCATATTAGCACCACAGAGAGGACTGAAGTTCATGTCTGCACAGGAGAAATAAAGGAGATATTTTAAACCAGCTAACATCTCAACTTCTTTAAAATTTTATTGAAGAAACTTTCATTTTTTCTTTTTCAGAGTTTTATTCTTGTTGAATATTTTGGTAAGCACACATGCACTACATGGACAAAATGTATGACCTGGTGTGTTAATTATTACCTGCAAACTTTCTGTATGTCTTTTCTGACAGAGAAGATTACCGTTTTTTGTGAACTGATAACATTGACAATGAATTATTGTTATTCAGTAATTATTATTGTTGAATACAAATTGGAGTAATTCTATTGTTTAGATTGAGAAGAATTTCCGGGTGAGTAATCAGTTTGACAATGCACATCAATCCCATGCAATCTTCAGATTTATTTAAAAACCTGTACCTCCAGTATCCGAGATGCAAGTGACATATTTCATCTTAAATGCAGAAATCCAAAAGGAATACTGACTGGGCAAAAGGAATATTACTGGGCAGTTAACTGTTCCTGAGCCACAACTCACTGAAAATTTAAGTCCTATGTTTTTGCTAATGGTGGATCTTGATTCATTTCAGGGCTTTTGCCCCAGTCTCTCATGGAGTCATTCCATTATCTATCCCTTAATAAACCTACAGGTAATCCACTGAACAAACAGGCCCCCAAGATACAATTATCCAATTATTTACTCCTTTCTTTTTCTTTCAGGTGTGGCATAGGGGAAGCATTTCTATTTCATATATGTTTATGCAGGACAAAGATCATCTGAGCAGTTCTCCACAAATCATAATCTTCCTAAAGTTTACTTTTTATATTATTACAGCTCAGACATTCTTTTAATTTCATCTGTGTTATGTTTCAGATGGACCAACTTAGTTGAGGAATTTGATGATTTGTAGAAATGAGGCAAACACTTTATCTGACTTATTTTTAATTAGGAGAACTTCAGCCTTCTCTGCTTTGAAAATACTCAATTAAATATCATTGTGTCCAACATTCTTTTTTTCCATTAATTTGGATTAAGTTGGTTAACAGATCCCATTTGTTCCAATCCAAATTTGCCTACGTCTGTCTGAGTTTGGACGCGTGCTGTGACAGGTGCCACATTGACAACGTGTCTCTATTCTGGACACTTCCTGCTTCAGCAAATTTCTGAACAAGCTCACTGACTTAAAACTGACCCATAACCTTCTACTTGCCCAGTTTGGTAAATGGTGGAGGAAGCTAAACATATTACAGTAGTTATGCAGGCATGGCATAGTGTACATCTCAGCTCAAAGACTGCTACCCACTCATGTTAAATGGCTTCCAGACATGATGTCAAGACCCTGTCGTAAAAATATCTGTTTTCTTATTCAGAATCAGAGTGTCATGTTTGACAAGATTTGTGATCCTCTCCTGACATATTTTTCAAGATGTCAACTTAGTGATGCACCTGCAGCACTTTTTTTGACCTTTTTTTTCTCCTTGTTTTAAGATGTCCTCTTTCCAGTTTGTGTGTAGGGGTGGGAGTGGGGGTGGAGTGTTGGAGGGCGCCCCAGGTGCTCAGATGAGGTTCTGGGCTGTTTTGTTGCTTTCGTATTCTAAAAAAACTAACACCTAACAATTATCAATCAATCTGAAATAAATTTTTAACTTTAAATCTTTTATATTCCTTGCTTGGTTGTGTTTCAAAAAAACGATTGTGCCAAAAGTTATTATTCTTTTCTTAACAGTTAATTGGAAAATTCTGCAAACATGCCATCCGGTGAGCTGAGGGATGTACTACAAGATAAATTCAACAAAGCTGGGTATTCTAGATCATTGTGCTTTTGTTTTGATTTAGACATACTTGCTCTCTTGCTTGCATCTTTTCTGAGAATATTTATTCCTCTCCAGTAAAACCAGCACAACCCTCATCCAGCCCAAAGTTTTCAAATAACTCGCATCCAAATGTACACTTTACTGGCCCTTGTAAAATAACGTATTCCACAGTCAGCTCCCTTCCTACCACATAATCTGCTTTGATCATAGTGAAAATAAATAAAGTCAATCCATTCTAAATTAAGAAACAGAAAGTAGCAATCTGGTAAACAGAAAAACCAACAGGCCAAAGCAAAGACACTCCCAACCCTGAGCCTCACTACTTACTCTGTAACGAAGGCCATCTGCTGGTGTGCTGTTCCACAAAATCTGCTTCACACAAATCTTGATTACATATTTCTAAAGGGGTGAACTTTTTGCTAAATGCCTCCTTTGATAATTATTCTGTCTCAGATAAGAAAAAAAAAACCTTGACTATATTGCTACTTTTGCTGCTTTGATGACCATATAAGAATCTAAGGCTTTGATTTTTCACCAGTACAAGTCCAAAAAAAGAAAAAAATAGGCCATTAACAGATTCTCTAAAATGTGCTTGATGCACTGTCCACATGTAACCTCTGTTTAAAAGCACTAAAAACGATTGACAATAAAACTTCTGGCTACAGTGAAGATTTGCAAATGCTTCGTCTTTGCGTTTGTGTGTGGACACTGGAAACTGTTAATTCAGAGGTCAGTGCATGACAGTCTTACTACCACATATAGAAGTGAGTCCAAAACTTATAGAAGTTTGGACCCACTTCTATAAGTGGGTCAAAATGACCCGCGTTCATTTCCTATGGAATTTAATGGGAATCTTTGTTTCTTACCAACTGTGACTGTCAGGAACATGTTTTTTGTGAACCATACACTCTGAGTTCTATGGGTCACCCCTGAGTAATAATATTTTACACAGCAAGAACTTTTACATATAATTATTATCTTTATTTTTACCTCACAAATGTGTGTGTGTGTGTCGACCATCAGTCCTGAGACAGTGTTATTGTCACAAATCAACCTATTAGCCTCCTTTTAAGTTAGCTAACACTAGTTGTCTAACAAAGCTACTAACATTACTGCCTATACTTTATTGTGCATGTGTTTTTTTTGTGCGTGCGTGTCAGGGTGTGTCTCTGTGTGTGTCTGACACCCTGAATGAGAAAACCAAAAGAGAAAATGTGTTGAATGACATGAAAAACCTGTTGATTAATGTGTTCAAGGTTCTTTCTTTTATTATCTCAATAAATAAAATAAAAATTCATAGCTATATAAATGAATGAATAAATAAATGAGCTGAGAAAGAATAGAGTGCCTTCTCCGGGACGGGGAGGATGTTCTGCCCCAAGTGGAGCGGGAGATCGACAGACAGATTTGCACAACGTCTGCAGTGAAGCGGGCGCTGTACCAGTCTGTCGAGGTGAAGAGAGCACTGAGCCAAAAAACGAAGCTCTTGATTTACCGGTCTAAGTTCCTACCCTCATCTATGATCATGAGCTTTGGGTCATGGCCGAAAGAACAAGGTCACAGATACAAGCGGCCAAAATTAGTGTTAGTTTTTTAGCCCAGACACCCTAGACTGAGCTTAGAGAGAAGCTCTGGCTCTCTAAGCCAGACTGAGCTTAGAGAGAAGCTCAGTCATCTGGGCGGGAATCAGAGTAGAGCCGCTGCTCCTTCATGTCGAGAGGAGCCAGTTGAAGTGGCTCGGGCATCTGATTAGGATGCCTCCTGGTACCCTCTCTCATGAGATGTTCCGGGCACGACCCACCAGGAGGAGGCCCAGAGGAAGACCCAGGATATGCTGGAGGGACTATGTTTCTCAGCTATCCTAGGAATACCTTGGGATTCCCCTGGAGGAGCTGGAACAAGTGGCTGGGGAGAGCAAACTGTGGGCCTCCCTTCTTAGGCTGCTACCCCGCAACCTGACCCCGGAAAACGGAAGAAGATGAATGAATGGATGGATGGATGGGTGGATAAATTCACATACATACACATTCACATGCATGATACACATAGCACAATAGAATACAGACAGTAATGTTAGCTAGCTTGGTTAGCTAGCTAGTTTCAAGAAACGTGCTCTTTCTATCCCGTCCTCCCCTCCCCCTGCCCACACACCCACACACACACATAATGGACACTGACATTGTTCCAACATTGCTGTTGTAAAATTTCTGTTGTCATTTCGTTTTAGAAATCGTCACAAATGTTCTACAATTTCTTCTAAAAATGCTTAAAAAAGTGAAAAATGAAAATATTTCAAACTTGAAATAACTTGTGTGAAATAAAACACAGAAGAAAGTATCATACTAAACATTATTTTGAATCAAAATGACAAAAGTAGCATTAAAACAGATTGATTTAAACACTCGTCCAAAAAGACCCCCTCATGGAAGACTGTATAGTCCATATGTCATGTATCAGAGGTTTAATATAAAGAACAAGATAAGCTGCATTTGTAAAGTTTTTCACACGACTATAATCATGTAATATTCTTATATTCATAAATATAATCATTGGTTAGTGTATGTAGTAAACTGTGCATTCATTCAGATTCTGTATTGTTTCTTGTAATAGAAGCAGAGTAAGAGATTATTGGTGACAAATTCTGTTTTTACTTCCATACTCATTTTCATTCTGCCAGCATCATACCTTCCTATGTACCTTTACTACTTTCCTATTGGGCAATTTGCATATTTAAATTGACAAGGGCTCAAATCTAATGCACAGAGACAGTCTTACATCGCTGTGTTGTGTTGCATGAAAGATCTACAATAGTGCCTTCTTATATGGAAGTCCCTCATAAATTAACACAGGACACTTGAGTGGAGAGATAGGAACCTGCATAGTCCAGCAGGAAATTAATTGAGCTTCACTTTAAGAATGTGAGACTGCTTGTTGTTTAAGTGCAAAGATTGATTACAGCCTGGGTTACTTTAACGGATGGCAGCTTCATAAAACATTACGTTATATGCAGAGACGAGCTCCACTTGATTCATAGCAACCTTTGCTAGATGTGTGTGTCTGTGTTGTGCATAAAGGTACAGTACACATGGGTATAATAAAATATCACACCCTTGTTAAAGCGGCAGGTTTCTGTGATGTAAAAAAAAACTAGACTGAGATTAATCAAAACTTCTGAAACTTTTTACACAAATTTTTCCTGTGCAATACAAGAAATCTGAAACAAAACTATAAAATGGCAATCACCTGGTTTCATAAGAATTCGTCCTGCATCTAGTCATCCTAAAGCAGGACAATCACCTTGTTACTAGTTAGTAGGCCTTATAGTCAACTAGTAAACTTGTTAAATGATGCTAGATAGCCTGGGGTCTCCCTTGGGCCTGGCTGTTCTATCCTTCCTGACCTGGGCAAGCGTTTTTAGCAATTAGGCGCTTAATATCAGAGGGGATGAAAAGCTGTGATCATGTCTTTCTGCCATTGTCTTTGTATTCCACCGCAGTGCGTTAGAATCTTTTAGGGGTTTTGCTATAGCTGAGGTAACTGACACCAAGCTCTGACATAACTTGTTTATTGTTTTGCTTCTCAAGTTCTAATAAACTACATGATTGGTTTTTTTAGGTTTTAGAAATGTGGGGAAATAACTCAATAGTCAATGGCATAGCTGCAGCTTAAATGAATCTGAACAAATTTAAGTTTGAAAAATATGATAGTTCAGCCAACAGGCAAAATTTGTGTCTGTTTTCAGACTCCTGTCGGCCTGCTGATGGCCTGAGGGTCGCTCGTCTCACAGCTGACTTCCATACATGTTTATCTGCTTGTTTCTGGTAAATTAACTGTGATCAGTCAGGACTCAGCTAACTGTCAGGTGTGAACGCCCCTACTTAGAGCCGTCTAATTGTGATCTTATTAGCCAGATCAATTCTTCAGGGAGTCTACATCAAAGATGAATTTGTTTATCATTTAAACAGTCATGAGCTGAAATAAATCCGTCTCCCCAGGGATCTATATTTTTATACATTCTCCATCGTGTTTTTTCAAAATGAATTAATTTATGTAGAAAGTGTTGAAAAAAGTTTAGCTTAATGGGATCTGTAGCAAGAACTGTACCATGATGACTGTTAGTAGAGAGCAGCTGGCCTGTCAAACTGAACATTGAACCTTCAAACACTACACTCACATTCTATAAGAAACAAGCTTAACAAAAAGAAAACATTGGGAAGAAAAATCATCCTCTCAATAACCTGTACACTCCTCTAGGCAACATGCCAGCTTTCTTTCCCTTGATGCAGAGAAAGCCTTTGACTGGAAGCTGATGAACAGATTCACTTTCTGCACACTTCTCATGAATCAGATATTTCAATTTATCTGATATTGCCTAAATTTGTACTGGGCTACTTTTCTAATTCTAAACAAAAATTACAGAGGGATTTTTTCTTCAACAAAGAAGTCTTTTAATTGGCCCTGTCTGAACTCCCATTTACAACAAGCTAACAGTATTATGGAAAGCCCACCAACTAGGAAGTCCAAACACCTCTGGTGGAAAACATCTTAAAGTTAGTGACTAATGTCAGACAGAGCTCACCAACCTGGTCATCTTTAAACACCTGCAAAGTTTTCATGTACCTTTAAACGCTCTCTCACTCTGGCTCAGTCTGTTACACGATGGGAAACCTGCTGAGTGGACAGATCCAGAAGACAGTCAGACATCCTTCACAAGGACAGGTACACACAACGGTCAAGTTCACTTGAACTTCAGCCTTGAGAGGATAATCAAGTGAAATCCATTCCTGAAGAGCCACACATAGACGAATACGAGACATGGGATACAAATGTGGCAATCCTACGTCAAAGCACTGCTGGATCAGAGACAACATCAGAGGCGTTTTACTGGCTGAGGAGGAAACTCTTTTGGTCCAGAGTTCTGTTATCAGATGAAAATAAATTCTTTAAATCAAGGTTCCAGGATCAGGAGGAAGAGTGAAGAGGAACAGGAAGTCCAGTGTGAAGTTTCCAGTCAGTGATGGTTTGGGTCACCATTTTAACTGCTGGTTTCTGGTCCATTGGGTTTTCTGAAGTCCACAGTCAATGCAGCTTCTAGCAGCAAATTCTAGAGACTTCATGCTTCCTCTGCTGACCAGCTGGATGGAGATGCTGCTTTGACTTTCCAGCAGGACTTGGTACCAGCCCACACTGCCAGAGGTTCCAAAAGCTGCTTCAGTAACCATGGTGTTCCTGTTTCTGATTGGCCAGGAAACTCCCCTGACCTTTAACCCCATAGAAATCCTCTGGGAAGATGAGAGACTCCAGACCCAACAAGGCAGATGACCTGAAGGTCACTGTCAAAGCAACCTGGACTTCCATTACATCGACACAGAACCACAGGCTGGTCGCCTCCATGAAACCGAGCATCGATGCAGTAATTCATGCAAGAGGACCCAAACCAAGAAATTGACTGCATAGACATGTACCACCATTTCAGAAGTTTGAGATATGAAACTAAAGCACTTAATTTGATCCGTCTAATGTGATATTCAAATTTTTTGAGATGGTTTTCTTTCTTTTCTGTAAGACATAACCATATAAAAATGCAAAAATAAAAGCTGAAAATATTTTACTTTGTGTAGTGAATCTCTATAAAATGACTGTTTAACTTTGTCAGTTGACTGGCAAGAAATATTGCACTTATATGCAATATTCAATTTTTTTGAGTTGTATAAGTAGATGCATATGCCAAACACACACACACTGACTTCCTGTATCTTGTGTCTGTGAGTTCTGGACTGATATTAAAGTACCTCATGAGACAACTTGCCTTGTGGGTCCTTCCAAATAGCAAATCATGACACTTTGGAGCTAAGAAAGTTCTCTCATGAATAGGGGTGCCATATAGGGGGGAAAAGTTATGACAATTCTAAGGGCCCCTGACCAACAGGGGGCCCTCCACAATTTATTTATTTACTTTTTGTTCATAGAAATAAAAATAAAAAAATTGGGGCCCTGTCAATTACAAAATTAATCATATTGTATTTTCTAAGATTGTTTTTAGCAGTAAAAATTAAATGTTGCCCCTCCCAGACCAAAAGACACATCCATATTTGCCCTGAACACGTTCCTGCTTGGAGCGCTTGAGGTGACGGTGTTCAGCAGCAGTGAGTAGAAAACAAGAAAGACTGTGGCTATTACTATGCTGCTAAGAAAACAAATAGTCAGGTTTTCAAAACAAAATAGAGAGAGAGAAAAAGGTAAGAGTGTCAATTTATAACCCAGTTTTTCTCCAAGAGAGGTGGGTAGACTGTGTGAGATTAACAACCATTTAGCATAGTTAGCTTAGCTACAAACTACTATTTGCCTCCATTTCACTAGCATTTAATGAATTAAGGAAAATAATTGCCAAGATATTTATATATTTAACTTGTCCCTGTACCTTTTACCATACTTAACAACAGATGAGTCAGTCAGCAGCAGCTCTAACTTACCCACGTCCCTCCTGACCCGTCCTCTCCCAAGTGAAATTAAAGCTGCAGTATGTAACTTTTATAAATATATATATATATATACTGTATATATTTTTTCACATATTTGTTAAAACTGTCATTATGTTCTGACAGTATGGTATGAGAGATAATCTGTGAAAAATCTATTACATCTGCTTTCTCAAAGTGCTAGAAACAACCAGTCAGAGGCAGGAGAGTTTTAGTGCTGTCAATCACAATGTCATGTGGCTGCTCATCCTCCTCCCCTTGCTCTGTGCTATGCTGTAGCTAGTGATAACGATAAGTTGTTTCTTCACCATTAGCACACTTAATAGTGAGTGAATGAGATTTATTGACAGCACTAAGACCCTCCTCCTGGTTCTGATTGGTTGTTTTGGTCGGAACGTTGCATTACTTTAACCAGTAATAGTGATTCAGGTGGATGAGATTGATTGTTTTCACAGATTATCTGGCTCATAACAACCTGTCACGACAAGGTGACAGCTTTAATAAATATGGAGAAAAAAAATGTAAAGTTACTCTATATACTGCAGCTAGAATAAAATCCAACTGCATACCATTTTTTGAGAAGTTTGGATTGCTTCATGTATATTTTGCACATTGCCTATGACTGTTGCTCCTGGGGAGAGACATTTCAGTAAGCCAAAACTAATAGAAAAAATTTAGCAACCTACTTGCAAACTGTATGTGGACTGTAGCATGTAAAATTCATGAGCAGTACATATTGTGCTAGTTATCAGTATTGGACCAAAGAAAACAAGGCAGTTGCAAGCCTTTAAAATTGTGATGCTTTTGATAGGTCAGATAGATTCAAAAAATTGTAACAGCAGCTGCGTGGGGGGGCCCAATTTAATTTTTTGTCAGGGGGCCCAACATTCCTGGCAGCGCCCCTGCTCATGAATGATTACTCATTCATCAGCCTGTCAGGTGTAATTTCAAGAGTCACGCCAGCATGGGACCCTGAGCAGCAAAACAGTCTCACTCAGCTGCTGCCTTAGATATAAAGCTGGCAGCTGAAATCATTTAGCTTGTTTTCATCACATCTCTGGTTGGTGACTTAAGCTTGTACATTCACTTGACTATTAGCAAGTTAGTAGCATGGGTAGGCTTGAGCTGATGGAAAAAAAATAGATTATGCAGCTTGTTATTTTTGCAGCAAAAGTTAACATGCTAAAAGTGAACCCCTAAATATGTGAGCAATGAAAATATTGAGAAAAAAATATAGAAATTAAGATAACTTCAGTAATTATATTTACTTGAATGAAAGGGAAACACTTTATGTATTTAGGGGAACAAATTGTAAATAAATATAAAAACTCTATATCAGAACAACTTTAACTTTACCTCAAACAAGCAAATTCTCTGCTGGTTCCAGCCTTTCGTTCTTGAGAAACAAACACACACACACACACACGCGCCTACACCTACTCCCACTCCCACTCTCTAAGTCATTAGTGCGATGTCTCGCCTACCATTTCAAGATGTCAGTGAAGCAGCCTGGGTGTTTTTGGCATTGTGGCCTTGCCTGAAGACATAGGCAGGGACTGTCAGTGTGGATCACACCCTGGCTCTGATGTCTCCTCCCTCAGCTCCTGTGCCACTTACCCTTCTCTTAGTACCCTGGGAGTTTATCTCTCTTTCTTTCTGAACCCTGAAGAAATCCTTGTACTCTGTCTATATACATACATCAACATATCCTTGAACTGGGTAATATGTTTCATTTTATGAATGCATGATAGAAATTTTCTCACCTATTTAAAAAGGATAACTAAAACACAGTTACTCCTGTGCCCCATAATTCATGCTAGGACTATTTAGACTCATTTTGTTAACAACTTGCAAGAACTCCTGTACCTTCTCTTTGAAATTTTTTTGAGAATGTTGTAGTAATTTCAGGCTTATTTTACTCTGCTGAAATTGTTTGGACTAAATACTGTTCCTGGTGGTCATGTTGGAGGTAATGAAGATCCAGAAGGTGTTGTTGTTGAATAGTGTACTGACAGAAAGAACACAGAATAATTTCCTGAGTTAGTTTGAGCTTGTTCCACTGAGTGATGGAAGATGGCCTGGCCATGGAGCAGAGCTGAGGTAAGACGGTCATTGAAGCTTTCAGAAGGCAGGAGCTGCCAGGAAAAAAATATAAGGACGATGTTAAGAAGGAGATTGGACATTCTAGTAAGTTTACTGCAGTTTGTGTACTTGATGTTACCTGGAGCATTTAGGGAAAAACTTTTCAGAAGGTACTTGACAAATGCACAGTTGTGTGTAGGATGAGCAAACAGATGTCCAGGTTACATGGGACCACCAGCATGAGTTCACTCCAGTCCTGTTTAGTCCTCTTTAATCAAACTCTATGTCGTTTACCAGGAAGTCCGGTTTGTTTGGGGATTTTTTGCGGTTGAACTGATGCAGATCAGAAAAGCAAACTCTGATAAATCTAAGTTTGGTTAAAATGATTGCCAAGCGAACCGGAGACCGCTCCAAAAGCAGGAAGGGAACTAAAGAGCATTCTGGTTAAAACCTAAACAAACATGCGTGTCCAGCACTTGTGCGAGAAATGGCTGGTAGTCTTTTACCAAAGACAAAAGAAAATCCTACAACTGCTAAAATCTGACATCACTCCATTATTGTTTACATTTCATAAAAAGGAAGTTATGCTCAGTGTCTTCACAAGTTTTTGTGTTGTTTCCTTCAGTGGTTTTTGGTGCAATGCTGCCACAAGTAAATAGGTGAGCAGGTTTACTTTATTTGACAGTGCAGCATGAAAGTGAAGCTGAATATTGAACATGTATTGCAGTTTTGGTCTGCATGTCAAACAGAGCCTAGCAAAATATCAAGTTTGAAAACACACTCAAGAAATGAATGGTTGCCAGGCAGCTTCTTAAATCCTGCAGCTCTGACGAGTCCTAACTGGGAACAGACTATTATCGTCAAGTTGGTCTTCTTTCAGAGTTTCTCTATTCCAGCTGAGTAATGTAGTCGTCCTTCATCAAGATTTTGCTGTGCTTTTTCCAAACACAATGTAAAGTGAATCAAATGCAAAGTTTAAAAAAAAAACTTTTCAATGAAAAAGGGCATTGCATGGGGAGTGGCTAGAACGGGAGGGTACAGACCTTGATGCAGCCATCCCTAGTTTGAATCCCAACTCAACTCCTGACCGTGGTTCGCTTCCCCATGTTTCTCCTTCTCTCTGCCTCTTTCTTCAAATAAAGGCCAAGGAATTCTTTAAAAAAGAACAGGAAGATAACTATGTCAAAGTATTACAATGCTATATACGTAGAATACTGGATGGACTTAAGGAGTATGACTTCTGCATGATGAGAGGAAAACTTTCAGACTGTCCTTCCATAATATTTAGACATTTTATAAGTTATTTCTTTGCAACTAATATAGTGAAATGTTACTTATGAGCAGGAACTAGTCTATGCAATGTGCTGCATCTGTTATATCCAAGGTGGCTTGACGTTTCAGCACAAGTGCATGGCTGAGCAGACATGATGGGATGTAATATCTCTATCCACAGGTAAAAGGCTGAGGAGGGATGGGGACAGCAGAGAGACAGGAGGGTGTCAAAGGGGACAGCAGGAACACAAAGCCCAGTGAACACAGCTGGGAGATGCCAGAGCACTTTGTGCCTAAGCTGACATGACAGACAGACTGTACCGATCTCTCTCACACACATACACCCCCCCCCCCCCCCCCGCCCCCCCCCTGCCCCCCCACACACACACACCTACAAGCAGAAAGAAAGAGAGAAACCGTTAATGGTGCTGGGTATGTGTGATTGTGAGCACAGGTTTGGTAGTAGGTGGATGATCTGAAAGGATTTTGACAGTTCAAGCCTGGTGTGTGTGACCATGCATCTTCAGAGGCATCTGTAAGAAGGTGTGTGTAGGGGTGTGTACGTGAATGCATTTATTAAGAAAAAAGATGTTTGCTCCTGCTGTAAACTGCTTTGTGTGAGGTAAATCTAAACTGACACAGTCTGACCTTTTCAGAGGTCAGACACTATCAGAAACATTAAAAGCTTTTGTATGTTATATATGAGGAATGTCCTCATGGCCAACTGTTGCAAACCTCACTGTGATGCATTGCATCACTTTCCTTTTCAGGGACTGTACAGTAAAATTAATAGCTTTCACACCAAAGAGAGGCGAATAGCTGCAGTCACAATCAGATTTGTCTCTGAGTGACTAGTTCTATTGTTCAATGAAAACAATTTTAAACATAGTTAAAATATTTTTGCAACAAGTGATCCTTCACCTTGGTGTTTTCAGCTTCTGAAATGAACTTCTGAAAAGAACTAGGAACACTCGTCTATGTCCTGACTATTTTTTAAAGATTTAAGGTCATCAAAGTTACAATATATAAAAAAGTGTATGAAATAGTCTTTTTATCTGGACAAAAGTGGCTTTTGCATATCTAAACCTATGACCATTTACGGCTCAAACTTAATAACTTTTCATGGAAACCTTAAGCTACGGATTTTGCTGCTAAGCAACCACTATATGTGCCGCCTCAGCTGTGATGCATCAGCTCACCAATCCTCCCTGCATTACCCCTCCTGTTATGTTGCGGGTCACATTGCACCTTTTTAAAGTTTAAAAAAAATGTTAAATAGTTGGAAGTATTTTTTCTGCATGACTTTAAAGAAATGATGTGAACATCTCTGGTGTACAAATAGCTCAAAGTACAAAAGTTGATCAAATGAGAATTTATTATTTTTTTATTTTAAATCTTTCTTTTTACATTTGAGGAATATATTCTTTATTGCATCCTTACTTGATCTTTTGATCTGCTTCTCATCAGATTTGAAATATATCTGAGACCTCCACACCATAATCAACCTAATTTTTAAAAAGTTAATGAAACAATTTGAGTTATTACCTTAAGCAGCCAATCTTTTAAAGTGTCACTTACAATCATTACCTGATTAATGAGCTACTGGTATTTACTGATTTATACTGGAAGTACAAACTATAATTTCAATTAATCATTGGGCAGAGAAGGGTTTGTCTGATATACGAACTTCTCCTCACATCACTCCTCTCTAAAAAGATTTCTCTGTAAGTTAGATTCATCAGCAAATGGCTTTGTGAACATGAAACCCAGAATCTTTACTTTTAAGTTCTTGAATCATGAAAAATACTCCAAATCTGAAATAAACTATTAAAACAATAAAGAATTTCATTACTACTGGTAAATTAGCATGAAAATATGTTGACGTTCCTAAAGATGTTTCATCTGGCACAATGGAAGCAGTATGTAATGAAGAGACCATCAAAACTTTGTAACGCTTGGGTTGTGTTTAAGGGAGGAGAGGAGGCAGCAGACTCGTCAGGACGATCAAAAACTCACAACCACACTGGTACTGGGAATTCCACAGTGTTGTCCTTTAATAAATATGCTCTTCACCAACCTTACAAAGCCCGGTTGAACGGCTGCTATATTATCAAACATGAAAATTGAGCAGAGTCCAAACAACACATAACATTACTGAAAAGTTAGGGAACTAACATGTCAGTCTCGCATGTTTCTCCCACGCTCTCTACAGAGAAGCCGTGGCGCATACTTCTGACATCACTAGCAATACTAGAGTATCTTAAAGAGACACTACACAATTACGGCTGTTACAACGTACAGAGAGTAATGGTAAACAAAAAGAGTATCTTTTTATAATCAAGCAGAAAATTATTCAAGCAAGTGGTGTTCGTTACTAGCAATAGTCAGCCCCGCCCACTCCTCACAACTCCTCTGAGCTGACTACTGACCAGTTCTCTGTCTAACAGGTCCGGAATATCTCTAAGACCTGGGTCTTACCCTACAGGAGGTCTATGAGAGATAATCTGTTTTAAACTGGTGGCGAGAGAGGCTCGTCTAGCTCTAACTACCTTCAATCCAGAAGTTACGACCCTCTACAGTTAAGGAACAGTCAACTGAGTAGCACTCACAGCTGCGTAGTCTCAATAACCACTTCTGTTAACGGTAGCCCTCTCTCTTAAATAACCTGCACTTGGAAACGGCTAAATTAGATTTAGTGACTTAGATTCAAGTCCCAGGGTCGTTATTTTTACACTCACTAAAGGAAAGTCCGAGGCCACCACATTACTGGAATCATGTACACTAATTTTACTTCAATTGGAGAAACTAAAATAACCAATGACTCAATTAATTTCAATGTCCACCAACCTCTACAAAATTTTAAAAAGATATATTTATTAAGCGAGCTTTAGCAGGGATAAGTGACATACAGATTAATTATTAGAGATTACAGTAATTTTAAAATAATAAAATCAACATAAACCAAACATTTTATCCTAACTCCCTTCCCTGACCTGTGTCACTAATAAACTGAGAGAGGCTTTTGGGGAGCAGTTCAACTCATACCCAGATGGCAGTTGATCTTGGCAACAGAAGTCTTTCCTTGGTTCGGAATCTTTGTCTTTCTGTAGCAAAATCCTCTTTAGAATAGAAGCAAAGCAGAATTGGTCCTTGTCCTTCGAACATCCAATTCTTTATCCCTCCAAGGATCTTTGTCTTTTCTCCAAGTCTGTTGTAGTTGGTTTGAGATCGTTGGGTTGAGGCAGAGTCGGTTGTAGAATCAGGAGCCAGGGCTGGGGGATGATGGATCTTGTCCCTTCTTGGCGGCGTGAAGTCTCAACTTCCCCGTAGCTCCAGGGTGCGGTCCTCTGCTGATGTTTCCTCTGCGTCCTCTTGTTGACTCGTCCTCACGCCGCGGACTAAGAACGGTTTCTTCCTCTTTCTGCTGTCTTTTATACTATCTCAGTCCATGGTTGTGTATGGGGGAGATGGTGTACGTGACTTCTCGAACGTTCGATGAGTCAGTGGAAAGTCCCAACCTTTTCCAACCATCAGCCCCTGCGTGACTCACAGTGCTACACATCATATGAACTTCCACTTTTCCAAGGCCATCTGGCAGACTTCCTTAAAAATCCCCTGACTGCTCACCCTATTGCGACACAGCCTGAGAACAGGACCTCACCCATTACTTTACTTCCATCTTTTTAAATCAACACATTTCTGTTAGTTCCTCATAAATCATCAACACAATCATTTTATCGTTTACATTCATCATAACTTTGAATATAATATGTTTCTATAATCCATTATTAATTATCAACCATGACTGTAAATCACATACATAATCATGAATCATAATCATCATGCTTTTATAAACATTACCGATTAAAATACAAAGGTAGATTTCAGAAAATCATTCAGTGTTTAAGTGTGCACATATATATATATATATATATATATATATATATATATATATATATTTATGTATCTTAATTATACTTAAATCAAACTGCAAGATTACTTTATTTCTCTCAGGCCTTTAAGCTCTGTTTTCTGCGTGTACCTGGAAAGATCTCACAACCCTATGCCAGTTTTCACGACAGTGGTTGCATCACAAAGTTATTTTATTATTATTTTTAACTGGAAAACTGCTTCCAGTTAAAGTCTGGTTTTAAGTCTGGTTTTCGTGCTCACCACAGCACAGAGACTGCCCTCGTAAAAGTGTTCAATGACATCCATATAAATACGGACTGTGGGAGAACCACAGTGCTGGTTCTGTTGGACCTCAGAGCAGCTTTTGACACTGTTGACCATGACATATTACTGAATCGACTGGAGAGTTGGGTCGGACTCTCCGGTCCAGTGCTCAACTGGTTTGAATCTTACATAAAGAACAGGGATTTCTTTGTTTCAATTGAAAACTTTTCATCAAAGAGGTCAAAGGTCACATGTGGGGTACCCCAAGGTTCAATCCTAGGACCCCTTTTATTCAATATTTATATGCTCCCACTAGCTCAGGTTATAACAGGAAATAATATTAGCTAGGGTGACCAAACGTCCGTATTTCCCGGGACATGTCCGTATTTCACGTCCTGTCCCGGGCTTTTTTCCTGTTTTTTTTAAATTTCCTTCATTGGACCATTAAATTTACAGGCACTAGGGCACTGCGCACGGCGCTGTGTGTCACGTAATCCCTGAGCCGCGTCAGTGCGGGCAGCCCTGTTCTTAATCAAAAGGTAGATAGCGTAGCTGTCAGTACGCCAACAACATGCCAAAACGCAAATGTATGGAGTTTCCCCGCTTTTAGAGCACCCTATATTAGCTACCATAACTATGCAGATGACACACAGCTCTACATTACGATATCACCAGGGGACTCTGAACCCATCCAATCACTGAACAGATGCTTAGAACAGATAAATGTGTGGATGTGCCAAAACTTTCTCCAGTGATACAGAAACAAAACTGAAGTTATTATTTTTGGACCTAAAGAGGAATGATCTAGAGTTATAGATCTAGAGTCAATGCACAGCTTCAGTTATTACAACTAAAAACCAGCGATCAGGCCGAAACCTAGCAGTAGTGATGGACTCTGACCTGAACCTCCAGAGCCAAATAAAGACAGTTACAAAGTCGGCCTTCTATCACCTGAAGAACATTTCCAGGATTAAAGGACTAATGTCTCAGCAAAATCTAGAGAAACTCATCCATGCGTTCATCTTCAATCGTATTGATTATTGCAACAGCGTCTTCACAGGTCTGTCCAACAAATCAATCAAACAGCTGCAGCTGATCCAGAATGCTGCTGCTGGTGTTCTCACTAAAACCAGGAAGATAGAGCACATAACACCAGTTTTAAAGTCCCTACACTGGCTCCCTGTAGCTCAAAGAATAGACTTTAAAATACTGTTGTTAGTTTACAAATCACTGAATGGCTTAGCACCACAATACATTAAAGATCTGCTTTTATTGTATCAACCTTCCAGACCTCTCAGGTCTTCCGGTTCTGGTCTACTCTGCATCCCCAGGACCAGAACCAAATGAGGAGAAGCAGCTTTCAGCATCTATGCACCACAAATTTGGAACAAACTTCCAGAAAACTGTAAAACAGCTGAAACACTGACTTCTTTTAAATCTCAACTAAAACCCCACCTGTTTAGAATTGTATTTGAAATGTAATCAATTACAAATTTATTCATGGAACTTGACTTAATGCTGTTTTTTGATTATTGATTTTATGTTGCATTGTGTTTCTGTGTTTGTAAAGCACTTTGAAATGCCTTGCTGCTGAAATGTGCTATACAAATAAAATTTGATTGATTGATTGATTAAAACAGAGGAAACTGTTACTGTCAATCAATATACAATATAAAACTATTACAAAAGGTATTCTGTGTCAGTCAGTTTTCATTTTGACTGGTCATAACTGGTGACCATCAGATCAGAAATTCACCATTCTGAGTAGGCCCATATCTTCAGAGAGGATGCTGTCACTAAATGAAGAAGATTCCAAATTAGACCATCAGTAAGATGTCTGATATAAAGTCAGAGGAAAGTCCAACAGACCCGTAGGTTGATATGGGTTTGTAGTTATTTCAGCAGATAACAGGAAGGCTGAAGGCTTTGTTCAAGCAAAGCATTCAACCCCTACCAGTCACTGAACATGTTGGATTAGGAAATGTTGGCAGATTTTTGGAAATCTACAAATAAAGGAAATGAGCCACATTCTCTGCTTGTTGGGGTTTTTAAATGAACAACAAATGATGATTTCCTCATGAGCTTCACTTGCCACTTCAGTTCCTGAAGCAAAAGAAAAGTTATATACATTCACATCAAACTATTACACAGGGAAGGCGGTGTACATAAGACCCCTAATATCATATACATTTATAGCATGGTAATGCTAGCACTTTTCTGCAAGTTAGTGATCTACTTGACATGCCGTCCCCTTGTGGAAGTAGAACAAACCCCGACAAACAAACTGTTATTATGGCAGAGGTAGCACTAAAGTGCTAAATTGACCTAATGTACCCGAGACATTGGGACAATTTATATACATGACGAAACCACAAGAATATGGTTCAATGGTTCCACATAGTTGGATCATGACTCCTGCAATCAAGCCTTTACTCAAGCTCTCCATAGAGCCGACTCCACGGATTCTTCAGGATCGCTGCTCCAAGTCAAGCTTCAACCCTCACAGCCAGCCCGCCCTCCTTGCCCGGCTCACCCAATCTGCCATGGGCACACCCGGCACCAAGTGTCCCCCTTCAGGTTCCACATCCTCCCTGGATCAAGTAAGGCCCCGGGCAACTCACCCTTCCAGATCGCAAATAATCATGTCACAGTCTTGGTCTAACTTTATCCATTTCCTTGCAGAGCCTGAATTCCCGATTGCCCCCTGACCTTCCAAGCTCATTCGATTCCCCGCAAATAAATCATCGTTAACTGCTCTCCCTTTGCCAGTGTGTTTTCTGCATGTGGGTCAAAAACCTCTCTCAAAACATGACATAAACCAACACTGAGGCAAAGATGGTGGGCAAGAAAATTCTCTAATGAGTCCTACATCAAGTCTGTGAGGTTATTAGCGGGAAACAACGGCGAAACAAACGATGAACCCCAAGAGGATAAATGTTGTGGGACACAAAGTCTGGTTGGATGTGAGTGTGAACGCTGTGTCAGATGCATTTTGCACATACAAAATGGAAGAGTAATGACTTAAACAAAACCGGCTTGTGAAAATCTGCCTTCAGGAAAATGCTTAAACATAAAATGGTGCTTAAATGTAAATACAGCAGTTACTGCAGTCTGTTTTCATGCTGCCATAGAGCTACCATTAGAATCTACGTGCATAAAATCTACCATAACTGCCTTAATTTATTGATCTGGAAATGATTAGATATTTAGCATTGTTACTTTAATCAGACCGAGTTGTGTTTATTTAACACTTAGCCGTCAGTCTTGAGCTATCAGCTAACTTGATCTGTTAGCACGGAGTCCTTCAGCCATTAGCCAGATTACTTCTGCATAACCTATTACATTGTTCAGGTTAAAGCAGCATTCATGACAAAGGGAATATCTAAGTATAGTTTTCTTTATTCACTTCTGTTTAATTATTTGCCTAATTAACTGCTACAGGGTTTGATTTGACTATCAATAAGAGTTATGACAAAAAATGGGATGTTTACCACCGGTTACCGTCCTGCTGACTAACACATCATAGTAGTTCCCATCCATCAGTTTCATTCAGATGGACATGAGGTGGACTGCAGGCCTTGAGCCATTTCTAGAGCTACTCCAGACTCCTTTTCGGAAATGTAATTAATTGTATTCCGCCCTCTACATGTTCTGGGTAATGGCTGTGAGAATTGCATATTCCCCACTGACAACTTGGACCACGATTTTCTATTATTTTCCTCAAAATCTCTCTGACCACAGAGTGTTTGCTATGATAAACACCTTCAATATTGTTGGAGGTCAGTTCCTCTAGATAAGGGGCGTGTGCTTGCGACACTGATTGGTCAGTTGCTGACAAATGCCCACATCAGCATGGGGGCGGAGCTGGCGTCATGTTAATTATGTCCAGTTAGTTAACACTAGAATGTCTGGGTTTTCAATTTCTCCCTAGAATGGCTGAACAGGGCCAAAAGGCCCTGAGTCCACCCTGACGACTCTGATGGCTCAAATTAGCATTCTTCTTCAATTGTAAATGTGGCCGTTGACCGTCAGGCCAGAATGTAGGAATGTGAATAGTCCATGTTGGGGGTGGGTATCTATGATACCTGCAGGAGATCAGATCTCCTGTAGGTAATGCTCTTCAGTTTAGTTTTGAAGCATACATGAAGTGTTTTTGGAGAGATGTGACCTTTTGCAGCTGATCCATGATGTTGTGCTGCATTATCCAGGTCATTTTGCCAAATGTACATAGAGTTTGCAAAACATACAATCTGTTTCAAAAAATATGCAAAGGTTTTTCTAAAAGAAATGAGTAATGTTTCTCTTTGAAATAAAGCTAAGAGGGTATTAATTGTGTTGATCCACCTCAAAAAAATCATGCAAAAAGTGTAAGCAAAAGAAATCTGGGAGACTTTGCACATGCAAATTTGCATGCAGCCTTTTGTGCTGTGGAGGATAAATAGGTGACTGCTTCACCTATTTAGTTCACAAGAACTAATGGCATTTATTTCAGTCATAATCTTGCGGGGGGTGACCAAGGTTCCATCACTATGTGACAGCTGGTCAGCAAACCTGGCAAACATGATTGACATGGCAGCACTGAATGCACATGTGCTTTATCAGGCATGCATTGGGGTGCAGGAGAGACGGGTGGACTTCCTGGTTGAGCTTGCAAAAGAGTTCGGTAACTCTCATGTGAGTGAGAAGAAGGCACACAAGGAGAAACTGCTTCGGCAACAACCTTCCACACCCAGCTCAGGCAAAAGGGCGAAGTGTCAGGTCAACCATCGATGCAGGCTGCGTGTCCTGAGGCTGAAACATCATCAGTGACCCCTCACACCCCCACCATGGACTGTTCTCCCTGCTGCCCTCTGGAAAGAGGTTCTGCAGCATCCGGTGCAGGTCCACCTGGTTCCGAAACAGCTTTTTCCCACTTGCCATCAGACTGCTGAGCTCTTAACTGGACTGCACTCAAAAACTGGTCTCCACTTTATACCTTGCACATGTACAGAGCTAAATAACTTCTATTTTACTGTCAGTCCTGCACTTTATATTTTATATTTAGATTTATATTCATATTTTATACTGTATTTTATTTTACTCACAACATTGGAACCTCAAACATTATCCTGAGCCGTATGCAACGAAATTTCGTTCTGTATACACCCTGTGCATTGAAAATGACAACAAAGTCAGTCTAAGTCGACGTCGAAGTCTAAGGAACAATTGTGCAACTGTGAGATGCGTTGAGGCCATTATCAGGGTACTTCTAAGGTAATGGCCCTATTTACTGAACAAAAGCACCTGCTAGATAAAATCCTCAGGCCAGTTGGACTATCTCTAGCCTGAATAGGTATATGTCCAAATGGCCTAACTCCAGCCATTCTAGTGATAATTGGCATTCTAAATGTCTTCATTTCTGTCATTACTGTTCTTAATTCAATTAAGAATTTCTACTAAACTTAGAAATAGTTTAACAAAACAAATTATTTTGTAGAATTGAAAACACTTTCAAGCTTTTTTAATGAATATTCATGGATTGATGAGTTCTGTGGAATATGAAGCTTAAAATCAAAGTTCATTGGTTAGCTTCCTCCCTCTGTAGTTTAAGCTTGGTTTGCCCTAACATTGTTAAACTCTGATATTACTAAGAAACTATTACAAAGCAGAAAAAAGTAAGAAACAAAGACAAAAATTGAGTCCTCGGCAAGACGACTACCCTTTCATATCTCACTTCTTTAAAGCTCAGAGGTGGATAACAAATGCTTTTTAAGCTTGACTACTTCTATAATGTTTGCCCATATTATCTGCATTTCATAACAATTCCCTCTCCACTCGAGAGAAAAAGTAGTGTTCCTAATCTTACATTAATTGGAGTGGCTCCCTGCTCAGCTCTACCGTGGAGTAATTAGGTTAGTGTAAGCTCTATGACCCATTCCAAGAGCATAGCTCTTTTGAGCATCAGCTATGGAATGCACTGAGTGGGTTCAAAGCTGTCTGTGTTCGTAGTCCCTCAGATGAACACATGCAATGAAAAAGACAAGCAGCAGATTGCTCGCTGTTTGTCGGCACTGGGTTAAAGCCCATATGTCCTCAGTCAAGTGGCATGCAAATCCTGTTGGGATTGAGCACATTGCTCCATTCACAGCGGCCTAATCAAGTGGTATCTGAGCTTCAATCCTCTTATGCTGCATGACTGGACCATGCTTCTCAGAGGCCGAATCGTAGTTGTCAGTTGGGACTGTAGAGATTGTTGGGAGAGAAAAGAAAAGAGAGGGTCAGCCTTGGCTTAATCTGTGTCTGCTTCTCTCTAAAACTCTGGCCCTCATCAAGTAAATGCATGCAGGCTGTTGCTTTTTTTCACTACACAATCACCTCAGCTGTCCAACGAGAGAGCAGAGTGGTGGGGGTGAACTCAGTCAAGAAAGATTCTTGTCCGTAAATCTAAAAGCTTCATTGTTTTTGTGTTTTCTGGTATTTTTGTGTGAGGTACAAAGGTTGGCAAAGCTTTTCACAGCAAATCCATCTTAACACAGAAGGGCACAAACCCTCACCTTGTTCAGAGAAACCTCTAAACCAAAACTAGCTCAGTGGTAGGAATCTGGCTCTCTCCACGCTTTGTTATTGAGTGAAAGTGTGGGTCTATTTAGAGCAAACAGAATCCTGTCTTTTCGGGTTCGGAGCCTCACGTTCATAAAACATGTAAAGGCACAACTCAGGTCTGGGCCAGTGCTTGGCTGAATTGAAGACATCATTAGCATTCTCACACAGGGTGACTATTGATCAAGACATGTAGCATCCAGATGTCGGGGCCAGTGCTTGAGCTGTTAGCTCACTGGTCCATGAGACGTGAAGCACAGATGGAAGACAACGTCCCTGGACCTAATTAGCGTTATCAGTCAAGTGTCCCTAATTTGATTACAGAACTGTCGTTGTGGGACGGCATGTTTCCAACAGAGAGTAAAGATCATTAGGGCACACTGGGTACAAAAGAGCTCTCAGTCAAGTCTCATAAATACAAACACTTGTGCCTGGTAAGATTTACATTTTCAACACATTAAACTGAAATAATGGAGTTTGCTCCTGGCTATGATTTCAAAAATGATTTATGAAGAAAAATGCAGGACCAAAGAAGCTGCTGGAACTGATCTCTTTGTTTCTGTTTGCTATAAAATAAAAAAAATAAACAAACTATTACACTTGCTCTGATGACACATTAGAGAGGCTTACTAAGCAAGCTCACTAAACCCGTAATGCTCTTCAGAGGACAAACCCACCAAAAGGAAAAAAAAGACAATAGATTTCACTGGAATTCAAACAGTGATGGAAATACCATACCATACCAACTTTATTTATAAAGCACTTTAAAACAACCACAGCTGATACAAAGTGCTGTACATCAAAACTGTCTCTTTTGCTCTCTTCAAAAAAGACAGAGCAGCCTATTGTATAACACTATTCACATTATCTTTATTTATTTACTTTGAACAGATAATAAAAAATAAAAAAGGAAAACATAGAACAAGCAATGATGCCCACTGAATTAGACTTAGACTTAGACTGACTTTGTTGTCATTTTGCATGCACAGGGTGTATACAGAACGAAATTTCGTTGCATACGGCTCAGGACAATGTTTTGAGGTTCCAATGTTGTGAGGTTACTCCAGAATAAAATAAAATACAGTATAAAATATGAATATAAATATGAATATAAAACATAAAGTGCAGGACTGACAGTAAAATGGAAGTTATTTAGCTCTGTACATGTGCAAGGTATGAAGTGGAGACCAGATTTTGAGTGCAGTCCAGTTAAGAGTTCAGCAGTTTGATGGCAAGTGGGAAAAAGCTGTTTCAGAACCTGGTGGACCTGCACCGGATGCTGCAGAACCTCTTTCCAGAGGGCAGCAGGGAGAACAGTCCATGGTGGGGGTGTGAGGGGTCACTGACATGCAATTTTCACAATTTGTTCAAAAAAAGAACAGGTGGAAGATAAAAAAACGTATCATTTCCTGTCAGTCACATATTCACTAACATACAATCATTTGGATTCAGTTTATAGTCAACATTTTTACCTTGCTTTGAAACAAATGAAATCAAAAAAATCTTTGAAACTTTCCAGAACATTAATACCTGGAAAACTGGGATGTTTGGAATAATAAACAAATGTATTGATTGAGATAATAAATTTTCTCTAGCATATTTTGAAAACTTGCATTTTTACTTTTCATGCTTACACCGTTAAGAATAGTGAATGATCATGATTAATCACAGCGCTAGAGTGTGACTAATCTGATTACATTTTTCACTTGATTGACAGCACTAATTGTTACTCACTGTGTCATAAAAGCCATAGTTAGGCAGAATTTCAAAAAGTTATTTTGAGACTGTTTCCATTTCAGGAGCACATGCCCTTTTCATCTGAGACATTATTTCAGATGAAAGAAAGTCTCTTCTATTCTAATTTTAGTGAAAATTATGAAGATATTTTTTAAGTTGTTATATATGTTTCAGATAAAGCATATTGTTTAAAATTTTGCTGAAAAACATAGTACAGTAAATAACTCCATTAAATTGTCCTTAGATGCTTACAAACTAGAATTACTTCACTTATTCCCTAATAATTAATTCACGTTCTGTCTTGCAAAAGCTTTCATCTCTTTAATCTTTAAACAAGAATAAATTTAAATAAACAATGCTTTGTACAAGTGATATATGTAAAATTAGATTTGCTGCCAGGCACTGGCTTTGTCTTTTTTTGTTTTTTTCCATCAGGAATGAGAACAATGGGCCTTTATATTTAAGGTTTGTTTCTGCTGTTGTTGGCACAACAATAGAAGGGGCCTCATATGACTAATAAAAAGAGAACACACAGGAATGAGGATTAAAACTCAAATTTAGAGAGTACAGGAACACATTGGCAAACTGTCCTAAACCCATCCTGTTATTCCTGATGGCTCTGGCTCTTATTGAAGCAGTTATTTACATCAGAGCAAGGCAAACCTTTTTTCATGGAGGGACATTCAAAATGAAATATGGATAAAGCATACAATGAAATTAAACATAAATAAAATGACAAACATCACTAAATTGAAGTAAACAAATTGCTAATGCACAATAATTATGAATCGATCATTGTGTTGGTCTCTATTTTAAGGAATCAATAGTTTTTGTACGTCTCAGTTTTTCAGACACTTGGTTCCAGAGTTCGGGAGTAAAGAAATTAAGTGTTGCCTCCCTTGTTTATTTCTGATCATGGAAACACAGAGTTACGAGGTCTATTAACCTTTTTCCACTGGCTCTACTGGACCCGGCTCCACTCCACTCTGCCTGGTTTGTGAGCATTTCCACTTCTGTTTTTTTTTTTCAAACCCAGTTTCTCCTTTTTCCTTCCCTGCTCTGGAGCAAGGTCGGTCAGAGACGTGCAGGTACTTTAATGTGACGTAACCATACGGCTGTTCACTGATTGGTGGTGGGCGTGGTCAGATGTGTGATCAAACACAGTAGATAAATAAATGCCGCCATATTTCAAACTTGCTGCAAGAGTGAAGTGAAGGAGTCCTCTGAATCTACAAGCAATCTTCAGTTGATCTGACCTCATCAAACAATCAAACCAGTCTGTCAGCAGATGCTGACGTCTCCTCCCAAGGCTCCTTCTCCCTCAGTAAAATGTAAGACTGATCATCCAAAAGCACATTCAGGTAAACGTTCCTGTGAACCTCCTATTTCTAACACATTCTTCCTTCCAGTTTCCATTCAACGCCTCCTGAATTGCACATTACCCCCCCTTGTGTATATTGTAAATAAACACTACTTTCATCCTGTGGTCCTTGTATGATTCTGCATGTGGGTTAAACAATTTTCCAGAAACATGACAGAGGCTTGTAGGTAATGCATGGGCATAATGTGCCATCAAAGAAACTGGGACTGAGGGGGGATGATGAACGGTGAATAATTCCATCAGCCATGGAGTCATTGACAAATCTTCATTTTTCTGTTGAAACGTGCTGAACAAGCGCGTAGGCAGCAGTGTGTCTGGCAGGAGATCTATCGTATGCCCTGTGCCTTTTATTTAGAAAATATAAATATTGTCAGTATTCCTAAATTACCTAAACAAAGGTTTAATATGTTAGTGAGAAAACAATGCCTTTGTGTGTGCAAATATCTGATTTCTAGTGTTTATGTTCTAGAAATATATATTTATTTTGAATGAAAACAATCTCACCATTACAGTCAAGGTTTTTGATGCCCATGAGATAGAAATGTACAGATCATAATGTTTAGTTCTTTTTGAGGCGTCAACACTGAATGACTCCTCAGGCATGTTGAGGAAACTTGCTAAATGAACTGACCAGCTTCCTTGACCAGCTTGTTTTTGAAGCAAACCTGTCGGAGACAAAGAGGACTCATTTCAACCTTAGTGAGTTCATGGATGATCGGGGGGGTTTAGTCACAGAACACCAGCATGAGTTATGACCAGCAGGGCCACCTATCACAGGAACTGTGGCTTAGTTACGGCCAGCCGGCTTCACAGAGTTGGGGTTTGATCTACTGAAGATGACACCTGATATTTGCAGTGCAGCTTGGTGCTTCCTGCATCATCTTAATGAGCTGCTGTCCTCCCAGAGAGCCAGAGAGCGCAGCAGGCCATTGCTGGAGCAACCCTTATTTAACCAAGCTCACAGGATGTGATGTCAGAGGCACAGATTCTCTGCAGAAAGTGTTGGAAATGAAAGCAAACCCCTGGGTACTGGCAAAATGACTCTGATTAGTCTTGCAGAAAAGGCTGTCTGGGCTTATTACATACAGTTGTTTTTAAGCATTTGTTGTTATCTCTCTTCCTTCTTTATCTCAACCATTACATTTTCTCCCTTGCTGTGTGAACACAACCATTTGATCCACCCAGCTGATCCTTCTTCCTCTATAATATACAGTATATATATATATATATATATATATATATATTAATTTTTTAAAATTTTTTTTCCCCTTTGAAAGTTCAGAACTGGATGAGAAAAGTACAACAACATGCTTTATTCACAGGGTGCAAATTAAATAGTAATTTGCTGTTGGGATTCAGCCCCAGTGGGATGTGTTGTGCCTGTAAAAACAAACAAATGCAAAGACTTCAGATGGTGACAGCAGGAACCGCAGCAGCAGCAGCAAACCCACGTACAACCCCTGCTCACCAGCAGTTACATCTTAGCACTCTGCTGAAACTGTGACAATTTAAAGAGTTCTTTTGCACAAACCCTGAGCAGTAAATATAGTTGATGCCGAGCTGAAGGTTTCTCGCCATAATAAGATTTGTTTCTGCAGATTTGTACTTCTTAATTCCTCTTCACAGGTTCTCCTCTCAGCCGTTTGATCACCAAACACAAGATTAGGTTATGGTTTGGGATTAGCTCCTCAGGGAGCAGCCTGGCATCCTAGGTGTGTCTTTCTGCAACCTAAGAGGCTTACAGTAGAAGTATGTGCTGCTTAATAGACTTATATTTTCATCCTTTCTTGAAGAGAGAATCGGAGCATCTTCCCCCTTATTCCCTAAAAAGTTTGTCACATAGATGCTGATTTGTCACAGACACTCCAAATCCAGTTTTAGTGTGTAATGCTTCTGAACATGGCAGTTAAGCTCTGGCTTTAAGTCTGACTACACCACAGGAGACGGGCTTTGCACAAGCAGAGGCCTTCAGATGGGTGGTGGAGGTTTTCTCACGCAGGCAGGCTGGGAAGGGAATATTTGCACTGTTGTCGTGCAGCTGGTGAGGGTTTGACGACGAGGAGCAGAGTCAAGAAAAACATTCTTATGGAATCAAAACCTGCAAACAGGAAAGTCGTGGTGATGAGTATTTATGCATTCTCTTCATTCATAAGTTTTACAAATCAGAAATATGCAATTCTGATGGATTGTGATTTATGGTGGCTGAGGGTCTGATGTCACCAACAATACTTATCATCCAAAGCAACAAAAGACAACTCAGCAGAGCTCTCAGATTCATCATTTCAACTTTAAAAGAGACGTTTTTAAGAGGTGATGATTAAAAAAGATAGATAGATTGTAATAACATTGGATAGTTTGAGAAGTCAGTTTTGACTCTTAAGAGTCATTAACACATTACAGCTGATAATATTATATATATCTTCAAAATAAAAAATTAACTGCAGCCCTGCAAGGAACAATTTGAAGTGTGATGCAGAGCAGAAAAGGTTCAGTTAAAGAAGCCTCCTGTTATTTTGCGGGTCAAATTGACCCATTTTAAAGTTTAAAAATAGTTGGAAGTTTTTTTTTTTGCATGAAACTTTTTCTATTTGTCTTAATAGGTTCACTCTACATATAAATTGAAAATTTATTCATTTTACACATTTGCAACCCTCCCTACATCTACTTTTACATAGATACTGTTCGGGTCAATTTGACCCGGCAGTCAAGTTAAAGGGTAAAAAAAGATTAAAAAATTTCCTTGCAGCTATGAACCATATTTCACCACACACAAACACACGCCACCACACCCCTACATGCACACGTGCACGCATAGGATCCCACGTTCTCACTATTTTTGTTACTTTACTAGGAAACTGCGAGAAAGCAGGTGTTCATACAACTTTTGACAGGAACCTTTTCTGTTCCCGTGGACAAACTTCACCCACACTGAGTGACACTCAGCAGACGTGGAGGAAAACATTAAAACTCTCTTCATGACTCATTTGTCTTGATTTTAATCAGTGGGTCAATTTGACCCTGAACAGAATACGTGTCTCAAGTTCAATTTTAAATATCACCCCATGAAATTCAAACTGTAATATAAAAAAAAGATCAATTGCAAGAAAATTATAATTTTTTTGTGTCTAGGTTTTTTTCAGTGATGAATTTATTCAGAAATGAGTGAATTGTTGTCATTGATCCTTTATTTATGAGAAATAAAAAAATCATTATTGGACAAATATTGATTGAAATGGTTAGTATTGGAGTTAATAATCAGATACAAAAAGGTTTTGGAAGATTTTTTTGGTTTCTGACATTATTGCATGATTAAACACTCCCCGGGTCAAATTGACCCACGAACATTATTGCTGTACCTCAGAAACGAACATAACCGGAGGGTTAAAGAAACCTCCTGTTTTAAAATCCCTCCAGGTCTAATTTAAGAGGAACAATTCTGAACAGAAGAGAAATATTTAAGAATCATATTACATTTTTTGTGAAATTTGTATCCCCAAAGGTTTCTTTTTTCATCTTTTTTGTATGAACTCAGACTGTCAGACAACACCATGTGTAGAAGGCTACAAAATAAAAGCTTATAATGAATAAAAGTCCAGTCAGCTGAGAATTAAAAAGCTGTCGTCCACAAAACAAATCCATCTCACAGCTAATTCCTTTTCTCCTGAAAGGCTTTTTGCCTGAGCTCAGGTCTCTGTGCCTGTGCTGTCCTTACTCCTGCCACTTCGTTTTAAAATGTGTTTGCAACAGCTCACACACAATTGGATGTACACGTATTCTGCCTATGGCAAAGAACTGAACAGCTTGAATAATATAGTGGTCTGAATAGTGGTTACAGGCTTTGAAAATGAAATAGTTGCAGAGGTCTGAAAAGGTGAAGTCACCGTAGGGACTTCCAGGCTTTCAGATAAATTTCATTGAAATATTTCTATGATAAATTATGAAGATATTTTCTACTGATGAACATATTTCAGTGTATCAAGGCCTCATGTTTCTTATTAAATATTGTTTCTATTTAAGTGTGTGGCAGCTCCCTATTGATTTTTGTGTTAACTCATCCATCAGGGACTTTTAATGGACAAACTGTGCATTTTGTATTTTACCATAATGTTCCTGAGCTTAAAACATGGACTTTATGGTATGAATGAATGTTTTGTTCTTAGAGTTGCTTCCAGTCATCTTGTCATCTAATGTGCTGCATGTGGGTCCTCTCAGGCACCAGCCACCAGTCCATCACATAACAGTCTGTAGAATAGAATAGAATAGAATAGAATAGCATTTGGGGTGATGGTGGTAGGAGTTTGCTTTTAATCAGTGGGTCACTGGTTCAGTTCCTGCTCCTCTGGGCCTTTCCTGTTGGTGTTGGTCAGAAGGGCTGATAACAGCCTCTCTTCTGTCATGATGCTGCACCAGAGCAGCTGTGGCTACAATCAAATAGCTTGCCTTGTGTGAATGTGTCTTATTATTGTCAACAGAAATACAATTTATTGTCTCACAGAGGGGAAATAAAATTCAGGTGTAACAGCAGCATAAAGGCCTGCAGTTTCACACAAAGATAAAAATGTTTTAAAAAATAACAAAAACAGAATTGAGAATAAAATACTGCATAGTAAGGACAAGATTCTAGCAACAACAAGAACAAAACCTCAGATTGACTATTAGTTTGCTATAGGTACAGATCTACCAACAATGTGGTTTTTATTTTTTATTTTTTAAACATGCAACCTTTGTATTTAGGCAATGCAGTATAAAGATTTATTGAAAAGAAAAACCTGAACAAAGAATGATGTGCACATCATGGCAAACTGACCAGAGTAAGATTGTAACCACAGCATCAATAAATGATTGTATGCTGCTGTCAATCAAATTGCTAGCACTAACTCCACGGCCTGGTGAGGCTTGAAGTGGTTACAAAAACCACTGAGGACGTGTGCAGGATCTGCAGATGGAGATGAATCTGTCTGGGGCGGACCGGATCAGGACCGGATCAGGACCTGGCAGGACCGGTTAAAGCCACGCCCATAGACAAGGAGCTTTATTGAGTTTGCTCATTGCATCAGGAAGTGGTGAAAACTCGACAAGTGATCAATCATCAAATGTTTGACTAAAAACCTTTATAAACACTGATAAGAATTTCCTATGTTTGTCTTAAGTTTGCCCCTTCACTTATCCCCTCTGCCATATTTCTTCAGTTCTTCCTCCATCTTATCATTTGAGCATTTTTTTCTCACAGCTTCTCATTTTTTAAACTTTTAAATTTATGTCCCTACTGCGACTCCTGCTTCACTTCAATCTTGCCATCCTTCATCTCTTCTGGCTCCCTCCATCTCTGCAGCTGTCTGGCCAGCTATCAAGCTGCTCTGTCAGCAAAATCAACAATGGCTGGGCCATTTCGCCATAGGTCCAATGCATTGCTAATCAGCCTCTCTTTCAGCGTGGGTGGGATTAGGCAGCAAGCACACAGACTTCTATTATTGTGTATATCAGAACTCGGGCCCTAAATTAAAGCCACATACTACTGACATGAACAAACTGGAGACTTCTGAACATGCGAGCATATTTGCTCAGGTATCACATAAGAAATATCATAAAAGCACACAGAACAGTCAAAGTTTGGCCACAGGAAGGTCAGAACACGGGCCATTTATTAGTGCATAAAAAGGCTGGTAGCTCTCAGACTGCTGCTTCTAAATAGATGAGGTGCTGTGTCACAGCAGGCTTGGAACCATCTGAGGATGCCACAGGGCTTTTGTTCCTGTTGCTTCTCTGTGTTCTCACACTGCCGTGACATTTACTCTGCAACGAAAAAACATAGAAGACAATCCCCCACCGCCACCCTCAGAGCACCTTCCACCACCTCCAGGTTATGCTTCCATCCCCAGTCAAGACTCAAATGTCAGTCTGTCATTACAAAGATATCTTTATCACTGTAATATTGCTGCAATAAACTGTCTTCTTTGATGGCCTGTTTTATTATTATTTTTTATGAATGCACCATCAGTTTTAAAATGCTAGGACTTTTAAATTAAAACTGAAGTCACCCTCTTATGTGTGGAAGCCAGGTTTTCTCATTAGTGTAAGTAAGTGGGGCGACGGCAGTGACAGAGGTAATCGATAGATCGGAGGTTCGATTCCCAGTCTGCCCGCCCTCGTCCTTTGGTACATCATAACTTACCATTAAAAGTTTCTTCATTGGTGTTAAACACAATTTTGTTGGCAGACGATGTGTTCAAAATGTGTTGTTCAAAATTATATTACATTACCATATTTCCAAAAATGTGTGAACAAACCTTAAAAAATGACAACATGACAATAATATTACATTTTATTTAATAATATAGTAAACATATTTGACTCCCTTTTGACTGTCAAGAGTAACCCAAGGTTGACTCTAGTTCAATCTAGTTGGTGTCACTTTGGTTCCTTGATGCCTTCCTGTGTTCCATAACCAAGCCACTTCTTGAAGTTTTGCTGCTGTCCTCTTCAGTCACCATTCAGTCAACCTGCCAAGCAGCAGCTGAGACAAAGGTGAGGAAGGCACCGGTTTGCGCCGGTTAGAAAGACGATAAACATTTGAAAAGTTTTGAAACACATTGAAATATATAATAGTGTACTGGTTGTAGGTCTAAGAACAAACATACAACCCGTAGGGTGCCCCTTGTACACTCACAGTTAAATTAATAAGGACGTGCAAATGAATATTCATTAATTAATGTTAGTTGATATAATCACGTTTGCTTGTGTAACCAGGATAATTTTTCTATACTAGATTTAGTTATTTTATTTTTTATTTTGTTAGATTTAATTTATTTTTATTTAAAAGTTTAATTAAAATCCCCTTTTAATTTATTTAACACCAACCAGGTGAGAACAACATTGTTCTCTCGCGGGTTTGACGTCATGTGACAGCTGCACGTCAGCGACCTAAATTGACAGCTACGGCTTATATGGCTGCTAACCGCGCCTTAGATAGGAAACGCTGTCGGACCCTGACGTACAGGTAGGCTTCTGGTCTGTTCCCAAAGCGGTTTTCAGATATCTATTGTATATTTTTCAATCGTGTACCTCTGTTAACTTGCAGACGGGTGATTAATCAACCGAACCGATCACGGTGGGTCAAGAGGGAACTGGTGAGTGTTTGCTCGGGAGCTAGCATGCTAGCACTAGTCTCCCCAGCCTGTTGTAATTATACACCGATATAAAGCACATTCAAATTGAAATGCTTACTGAAACTATTGTGTAAAAATACTTTTTTGCATAAGTTGCATTTAATTATTATGTAAACTCCTGCAATTATAAGAAAAACACATGTACATGTAAATTGATTATTTAGGCCTGTTTACACAGGCCAGGTGTATTGCAGATCCCTGCTCAAGGAGTGGTCGAAGGGTCTGGAATACGGCAAGGATTGTCTGGCTTCATGCTGACCAGACTGGCGAGCTAACGTTTAAGCGGATCTGGAAATACAACACCTATTATCTGAGGAAACTCTTCCGAACTGGTTGGAAATTCAGCTCAAGTCTTCACTGAAGGAATTGGATTATTATTATTTTGTTTTTCCCTTTCATCATCAACAAAGACTGGTTGACTTCCTTGGTGTAAGGAACTCTTTTGGACTCTAAACTGTGGACCAACTTGTACATATTGTAAATATTAATACAACTCACCAATTTTTGCACCATCTAACTGTCTCTGTGTTTTTACAAATTGCCACCTCCTCCAGCAGACGAATCTAGTTTTTAAGGGATCACTTGGATTGATTTTAATTTGGATTATTTCAAATCCTACAAATCCCAGAATGCAACACAGGTTTCACTTGTCAAGTTGCAGCAATAAACTGTGTCTTTGATGGTCTGCTTTGAGTGCAACATTTATGATGCTGAACTCATGTTTAAATGATGGAATCAGTATTTAAAGTAAAGGGCTGCTTATCAGAAGACCTAAAGATACACCTCAGGGAGGATGCAAATGTCCATCCAGGTCAGCCTGTGTCCTGTTTGAGTGAAAGTAGGCACACATGATCTACGCTGAGATAAACTTCAGACATCAAGCAGCGACAGAAAGTTATTTTAAAAAAAAGATTGTTATTATTTATTTTTAATAAAACACAAACAAGTAATGGTTAGCCTGGCAGGGGGCAGGTAAAGCCTGGCAGGCCACCAGGCTTGTAATACACTGGGGGAAACCCTGCATATAAACACTACTGGAATTGTAAGTGCTATTAAAATAAAAAGAGAAGCTGCAATAATCATTTACCTATTTGAAGACCAATCACATTTGTAGTTCAGCTCTGTAATAAATATTAAGATATTTTAGCAGCTTTTTATGTAAAGATCCTAACCATACTGATGCTGTGTTAGTTGACTATTAAGACCTTCATGAAACAGAATTAAAACAATAAGAATCAAATATCCAACATAATTTAGCCTGTATGTGAAGAATCCCTGCACCTACGAAACAGAAGAGGTACCATATTATTGCCCCATTAAGTGTGATAAACCATGTATAATTATTAAATATGTATTAACTATCTTAATGAAATGTTTAAAAAGAAAAATAAATATGTTATGGAGCTCATTTGTGGCAATCTCTTGGACTCTGATTCCATTCTTTTCATATTCTCACAATTCTTTACCATCATCATCATCTTTATCATTGTTAATGATTACCCTGTAAAATGAAATGGTTTTCTCAATAAAATGATCTGAGCCCAGTCTTTTATTTAATCACTGCAAACCAATCCAAATGAAAATATTGAATTTATTGCAAAATACATGTTGGAGGCAAGAGCTGAGGCTATGGATTTGCAAAGATGAAACATCTATTTGTTAATCTGAGTAACATTAGACTGACTTTTAAAACAGTGTGTAACACATCAGTTAATATGAAATATAACACCATTGCTCTTGTATAAAAAATAACATGTGTTCTCTCAGGTGTAAAGATGCAATAAGTGGAAATTGTTGATAGAATACATATATGCAAAAGTCAGAATTCTGAGAATAAATTTAGAATTCTGGGATTAAAGTCAGAATTCTCTTTTTTTTTTTTTTTTTTTTTTTGCTTTTAGTGGTTCTAATCCTCTTCTGTGATACAGGTTCTTCACAGGTAGAGACAACAATATGCCGTAATGTTACCTTATGAGACTACACACTGAAAGAAGAGTGGAAAGAGGGTGGAACAACAAAGATTAGGAATCTATCAGCAAGCTACCTCACACTCATTAAGCTTTAAGGTAATTTGTTGGACTGCTAAAATCAAAAGAAAGAGAAATTGAATCACCATAGGAAGAGAGGCCATCACAGAGCATGCATCACCAACAGACTGAAGAAGTGGCTCATCAATTTCAACACTGGTTTAAGGAAGTCAGTGTAAAGGAGCGAGTCGTGACTCCACAAGAGAAATGGATATGAGGTCCACAACTACTAACAGACCCCCAGGAGAAGCAGTGCAGGGATGCAGCAATCCAGAACATAATGCAACATGGAACCGAGCAAACTGGGCGGCAGAAGTAGAATTTTATAGAGATGGTCAGAGGGTGGGCAAGGCTGTCTCAAGGGGTTCATAACAAATACATACGTAAAAATACTTTCATATACTTTCATAAAAAAGTAAAATTAAAACCTAATCAGTATGGCACTGAGTTTTGTTAAGTTTTTGGGGTATGTTTCCAACAGTTGGTCTAGATGATTTAATTGTTGACTAAATTTGTTTTTAACACAGTTCACTTTTACATGTTTTGATAGGAATGCATGCTAACGTTCCCATGTTTTCAGACTACACAATGAAAAATCTCAGCTTGGTTCAACACCAACCTTTCCCCCACGAAGGGACAGCTGCTTGACTTATAAAATAAACAGCATAGTGTTTGAGTGAGCATAACCACTGACTGATAGAGAAGTCTTTTACTCCAGAACTGATTCACACACAACTTGAATGCAACAAATTACCAGGAAATAAGACATAATGACTGAAAGGATAAATTAGTTTTAATTCTTAAATTGTTCAAAATATGATAACCTGGGACAGCAGATAACTCACTGCATCTGATAAACATACAACTGGTCATAGCTTGGTCTTTAACATGTGTTTGTTTGTAAGCTATCCTTGCAGTTGTAATGCATGAGCGATTATCCCTAAAGAAAAAATAAACTTTTTATTTTAACTTTGGTGTCATTATGAGAATCTTTTAGGAAGGCATACAAACTGCTCCCAATCTTTTGGCAATGCACTATCTTCACTGAAAAAAATCATTATTAAATTTATACATCCTTTGTGAATAAGAATGTGCAACAGAACATATATTAAAACATAATAGTTGTTACAAAACCTTCTTAGTGAGTACGGCTGATTGTGTATTTCTTTTGGTCAGATGATTTAGTGTCTCCTTTCCTCTGCAAAGCAAGAAAACTATAGGTGAGTCCTAGAATGTTATTTTTCTTTTCATTAAAGCTACTCTCTTGCTCTTCTTGAACAACCAGTCAGAAATATTCCCACATGAACATAAATCTTGGCCATAAACAGAGAGAACAGATCCAAAAAGGAGAAAAAATAGGTCACTGTTTCCTCAGTCCTCTTCTGCACGTCGCTCCAACTTGTGAAACTCTCCTCCCACGAAAGTCGCTGCTTCTCTGTGTACAGTATGACTAAAGCATCTAAGATCAAGTGAAAGATGACAAAAGGCAGAGAAAAAAGGAGACTGTTTCACTCCAACATATCAAGGGAGTTGCTTTGTTTACCTGAGTGGGCTTATTATTCTGCTGTAAATAAGGCAGAGGAACAACAAGGGGCCCTACAAAGAACAGCTTTATTCTCTACAATCGTCCTCATCCTCCTCATAGTCTTTTGAAATGTGTAATTAGAGTTTGTTTATACATAGGCTTACTTATCTGTTTTTTTGCTTGTGTATTAGTTTTTGTTTTCCGTGCGTTCTCTGGAGGTTTGAATAATTGAAATGATTTGTATTCTCTTAAAGGCGGTAAAAGAAAAGCTCAGGGGAATGACTGAGATTGAAAATAAGCAGGGTCTCAAGTTTATCTCCATCTGCCTGTTTAAACAGCCTGTTTACTGATTAAATATCTCTTAAGTTTTTTTAAATATAGACAGAGAGGGGGAGAGAGTAAACGGAATCAACTGACATGTTTTTCAAGAACTCAGATGATAAAAGGAATAATAAACATTTGTTTTAAAATAAATATATGCTTTTCCCTTTTACCCTAAATATAGACGGAGCCTTTTTTGATGTAGTAATGTGCATATCATCAACTGCCTGCAGCCTCTCGCAGCACAGAAGGTAAAATGTTGGCAGAGACAGTATTATTCAAATGTGGCTCGCAGCCTCGGCAGCATTTTGAAAGGTTAAATAGCACTTTAAACGTGGGCTGTCCAAATGTTAAAAGCACAAAAATAATGCTTACTGCAGCAAGCAAGATGAAAAGCATAAAACAGACAAGTGTGCCCACGCAAACAGGCTCTGTGGTGAAAGCTGGGGAGTTAATAAAGTAATGGTGACCAAAATGTTTTGCAGCATCATATACTGTATTATTCTACTTGATCCTGTCTGCCTACAAAGATAACCAAATGAGGTCATTTTTGATATTGCAAAAATGCAGTTAAATGACAACGATGACAATGCAGGTAAATGACTAAAAATTATCTACCTTGCAGTGACGATAGGCAATAGAAATATTGATTTCAATCTAAAAGAAAAAACAAAACAAAACATTATAATTTTAAGTAATGTTTATGCCAAACATGTTCCCTGTTCTAATGTCTTTGCAATTTCATTTTAAACTCATGTAAAATGGTTCTGGATGTCCTGGTCTTTGTCTGATTTCTCTCTGGAAAACAAAACGTTACGCTTCCTTCATGTAAAACTCCACTAAGAGCCAAACTTTTACCCGGTTCTTCTGACTGGACTGTGTTCACTTTTAGGTCAACAGAAGAGAGAACCTGGAAAAATTACTGAAGTCTTCTTTTAGCATCTTGTTGTCTCCTTTCAGAGTGAACAGGACCAGGATACCAGACCTGGAAATGTTGCAATAGCTGTAAATTTCCTTCCCTTGGAGCTTGGAGACTTTTTTTATATCATGGTATTGGGATTTCAAATTCTCATTGTACAGCACTGCTGTATATATATATATATACTGTATATGGGTGTGTGTGTGTGTGTGTGCGTGGGGGTGTGTTGGGTGTAATTAATAATTCAAAATTGCCTTTTTTTAAGAAACACAATCAAAATCACACATGAGTAAGTTCATACTGTTTGTCAACCCTTTCATGCATAGTGGTCACTACAGTGGACAGCTATCTAAAAGCCATTTTCTTGTGCTTCCTGTGGATTTTTTGTTATAAATGCACACAGACCACTGAAGTGGACACTAATGCATCATAAAATATACCATCAACTACTGGCCATCAGCTGCAAATGCAAGAACTTATTTTTGTTAAATACAATATGGCCGACAGACAAAAAAGCATGAGAACCGACCCGGTCCCTCCTTCTACTGTAGACGACTCTTGCAAGTAAAAAAAATATTGTGACATCAGATAACCCCTAAGGAACAATACTACTGATGTATTTTTCAAATAACAACTTTGTATTTGGACAAAATTACAATTGATCACATAAAAATATAAATAAATAAATAAATTATTTTTACAAAAAAAAATTCCTACCTTTTTTATGCCTTAAGAAAAGAATTTTAAAAAATAGAAAAAAAATTCTGACACAAAGGATCATAATTCATGCACCAGAGGGTTAACTACATGATCCTACACTGTAAACCCAAATTTGTAATTATGGTAAATGATGCAAATGGGACGACTATAAACCAAGTAAATCAAGCTGTTTAAATACAGTCTTGTGTTAAATGTAATCCATTCCTAAGGAACTTATGGTTTTAAAACTAATATTTACAAGTTATTGACTCACCCATTACTCATGTTTATCAGTAATTGTTTTCCATGTTTATCATTATGATGACAGATATTTCTTATACCATAGTATTTATTGTAGTATTTATCAGATAGATAGACAGACAGACACCCACTGATAGTTTTTGTAGTGTTTCTTCACTGGATGTTGCCCATTTTCTCACTACTTCCCCCCATTGGTAAGCCTCAGTTTCCTTTGAAATTTGAACATTTTATTACAATCAATTTTGTTATAAATGCATTCACTGTTTTAACCATTCAATTTCAGGTTATTGTTAATTTAAAAAATATATTGAAGTTTAATAAATTTTTGTGGATCTTTCTGAATCTTGTCTCATTTCCAGCAGAACTTACCTCTGTCCTTATTACCATTATATTTTCCTGGAATTATTCCAGGTGGCGCTGTTGGTTTCCCATATTGTAAACTTTAACATCCTACATTAAAGAATATCCACCCCAGGTTGCCACAGATAGATAGATAGATAGATAGATAGATAGATAGATAGATAGATAGATAGATAGATAGATAGATAGATAGATAGATAGATAGATACTTTATTTCTGACCAAAAACAAAAAAGACCAAAATACAAAAACAACCAAACATACATTAAAAAGCAAAATTACATAGAATGTATCATAAAATCACCTAAAATGTAATAGCAAACAACCGTACCAGCTTCTCCACAGCTGTGAATGGTATTATGTTGAGCCCAACCGTGGGTTTACAAAATTTTATTTTTTGATTTAACATGATATATAAGCTTAAACATCAAATTTCTAAGCAAAGCCTGCAGAGTGCTGACTTCATCTCGGTCTTTTCAGAAGTATCAGTGCACCTGAAGTCGTCTCAGACTTCTCTTTTTTTACTTTGTCCATAAATGTGCAGAATAGACAGGCATGCAATATGCTTCAAAAGGAAAAAATTACCTTGTCGAAGCACAAACTGAATTATCATGTATTTGAAGTGACATTGCACTTAACTGATCAAAGTGGAGCGTGCTGTTAGGTGATGTACAGGTCACTGATGGCCCAACAAAGGAAGCTGTAGATTTTAAATTCTTTAGACTTATTAATGCTCCATCACCCTTTATCAGAGGGTGACTGGTTTGTGGGGCGAGCAATGGAGGGAGGGGTCCTTTACTATGTTTGTAGTTCTGGACGGGCTTCAAATGACAGACATGTCATCCACAGGAAAGAAGAAGCAGCCAATTATTTTTTCTGCCTTTTGTAGAACAATTTGTGGGACTCTAACTCCATCTGAGCAGTGTGTATACCACATTGTTTTACCATGTTGACTAAAATCAAACAGAGAAAACTTTATATGCACTTATCGCAGCTAGCACAGATTCTTCATTCTATTGACTCTTTCATTTTCAAATGTGATAGACTTCACGAAAATGACAGTTTCTGGTTCACTCCAGTCCCCAATTAATGATTAAATACATACTTTTTTCAAAACTGTTGCCAATTCATGCAGCCTGATTGAAAGTGTTTTCAGTTTGGTCTCAAGGTTCCAGAGCTGTCACTGGATGAAACTGGTTGTTCTCTTTACAGTGCAAATACAAGAAGAACAGTAACTATCACACGCCAAAAGAAATGTGCTGAAAGAGACACCAATTACAGTGCTGCTCAGTCATTCATCACATGTCAGATTTAAACAACCTGGAACTTCATCCTGATTATTTAACTGGCTGAGTTCATTTTTAGTCCCTTTAATTTGTGCTTTTGCTGCTGGGTGTATTTGGTCAGGTGATACTGAATTAAATTGGATTTCTATGCAGTAGAGCACAGAATACTTTACTTAAATAAAATAGCATGGTTATAAAATAAAAGTTAAAAGATGTTAGAGTAATATGTGCATATCAATTCAAAACTCAAGCAAAGGACTTGAAGATTCTGGCTGAAGCTGGTTAGAGAGTACCATAGAGTAAAACAAGTTGTGTACCGATTTAAAGTCAGAGCATTGCAGTTTTTTCCATAAAGCAGCTGTGTTAATAGCGCTGTTTGGAAAAAAAACCCAAAAAAACATTACGGTCTTACCGTATTTTATTAGAAGCAGAAATAAATCATGTCATAACATAACATATTTCTGTGTAAATATATTTTGTTACAATATGGACACCTGTGTCTTATAGTCAAGTGCTGCCTACCTTTTTTTTTCCTTTTTTCAGTGGGTGTGGCAGGTGTGTGCAGTAGTCTGGAAGTTGCAGTACAAAAAATCCTTTGCAGCCTGGCTTAGCAGGACTTCACATTAAACAGCCTCAGAGTCAGACGCAGAGTGAGAGAATGCTGGGCCTCCACTTCATTCTTAATAACAAATTCACAGCAACTCGCTAGTATTCTGGAGTAATGTGAAATAGAGTAATCAGTAAGTAATCAAATATATTTCTGTAAAAGCACAATAAACCAGCCAGCATTTCCATTCTATATAAAGAGTGTTTGGAAGTGGCAGACGGAGGGCAGAGATATCTTTGATCACTAGGCTTGGGAAAGCAGGCAGACATGATGCTTTGTCTAAAAAGTAATTGACATGACACACTCTGTCACTCACTCACATCTCTACTGGACAGAGTTGAACTTTTATTGACTATTGGAGTTTTTGGTCAGCTGGAGGACAGATGGTGCTGGACACTCCTGCTGTCGCTGCTGATCACGCGGTGAGTTTCTGTACTTTGGATTTGTTTTCAGCCGTATGAAGTGACACAGTGTGCTTTCATCTCAGCACCAACGGGGTAAACAGGACAAATTAGATAATCACTTTTAACAGATTTTCACATTTTAGCTGCAACTCATTTGCTTCACAGTGGCACTGATGGGTGTGTAAGAAGCCTCCCACTGGTTATGGAATCTTTGTGTGTATCTCATGTAAAGACCTTATACTTCTCATTAGTGGGAGCCTGGTGGATTTATTTTGTCAAACCTTAGTAGGATGTTCAGCAGCAATGATTATTCTTCTTAAACATTTTCACCTTTACTTATACGTCTCAAATTTGTAACGCTGTGGACAACATGCACATTCTCAACCAGATGTACTAATAAAGCAAAGAAAGGATTTAAAGTTAGCCCCACTTTTCAGATTATGGTTTTGGCAACTTTGACAGAAAAGTGGGATTTATGTGGGCTTCATAATTCTAATAGTAATGAAACCAGTGCAAATATACAGTATATATATTGTATATAATGATATCTCCTATGTTTTAATTGCTTAATACACTTGAATAGATTCGATTAGAACAGTTTAGATTAATTAAGGGTTTGTAAAACACAAAGTATAAATTTGATGTTGTGTTTAAAGATTTTACTCCAGCCATCCAGCCTCTGCAGACCTTCATGTGCAGGAGCACCAACAGCATGTTGAGTTCCCTTCTGAAGCCCATAGAGACTGGCTCTGAGTTTTATAGTTTCATGTGTTTGAAATATTTGACATGTGCTACTGTGTGTTGCTCTACCCTTCTCTCAAAGAGTAGTGGCCTCTGCCATTGGCCCCTCGTTCATCCTTAAGCACTTATTTGTGCATTAAAAAACAGAGCATTTACAAGAAATGGAGAAAAAAACTGTGCAAATTACATCAGAGATGTTATTTAAGATGTTTTTCAAATAGGAAAAAATGGAAATAGTAGGGTGTACCTGTGATGCAGCAATCTGTCACTGAAGGAGCTGTCCTGGTTAACTACAACTTCCTGTCTGGGAATGGACTGATGTCTCACACTGGAGACAGGGGACATCCTAGCACAGAGCTGAAAATATGTCCAAAAGTAAGTAAGTAAGTAAGTAGGTAAGTAGGTAGGATGGATGGATGGATGGATGGATGGATGGATGGATTATGATGACTCTCATTTTGTGATGCATCACAGCAAAACCAGGAACAAGTCACCAGAACATAAACCATGAGAAAACATAAAAACCCACTAAAATCTGAGTAATTAATGAATTTCATTGCCCTGCAGTGGACTGGTGACCTGTCCAGGTGACCCCGCCTCTTACCCATTGACAGCTGGTGATAGGCACTAGCAGCCCTCCTGACCCCACTGGGATAAGAGTGTAAGAAAATGGATGAATGTCAATTTCATTTTATTTGCTGCTTTTTATTTGAACTTTTAAAACAACACAATATGCACACCCATGCACACGTATGTCATGTGCCTTTGCATATCATAAATATTCATGATGGACTGCCATGGCCAAAAATACCACAGCTCTTATTTAGTTCCAGCCTGTCACTGTCTTAAACTCCATGTCTATGTGGGTTCTTCAGCCTAACAGAAACAATGATTTGAACATCAATGAACCAAGTATGTTTAACCCATGAAGCCATCACATTCTGAATCACTGTCAGCTTCAACATGCAATCCGTTCTCCAGTCACATGTCTGCTTATATGTAACCAATAAAGTCTAAAATTCAACCATCCTCAATACTTTCTGAGTTCACTGAAATACCTTTTGCAGTAACAAAAACCAAAATGGCAGTTTTCCAATGATGTCCAGCAGGAAAAAAAATTCCAAAAACTAAAAACAGGCTCCTGATTCTATCAGAAGTGTGTGCAGCAGGAAAAAGGCTCTGTCAAAGGCCAAACAGGAGAGAAGAAAAAATTATTTGCAAGGCACCCAAATCATTAGCAGCAGGCTGTTCTTCATGAATTACTAAGCACAACACCATGTTGCTGTTTAAATTACATTATAAAGTAGGTCAATAGGTCACATGAATTTATGATTCATCTTATTGGACAGCACATTGATTTTTCAGGTATATACGATTGTGATATTGATAATCTGAAATGTCAGGGAAAAATAATAGTTAACGTGTCATAACTCAGTGTTATCAGCTTCTACAGTCTTTCAGGGTTAATTCATTTCAGAGGCCACTAAGCAGTAAATAGATTGTATTTTGTCATTACATAATAGACAATTTAGAAATGTTCTACTTTTCTAAATTACAGAATTTCTCATTCCTCTGTTTACATATTAGAGAAATGAGAAATTTTCTGTTATTGGATTTTCTGATCGAATTACAAAGAGTTTAGAAATTCTCTGTAATATATACCTTTTAACCAGTGTGATTGATAAACTAACGTTTACTCTGTTGATTTATAACGCAATTGCAATGGCTGCTTTTGACTTGAGGTTCATCAGACACAAATTTATGCCAATCTAAGCCAACGACCATCTCAGACCTAAATGTTCCAAAAAACCCTGAACTGAAGGAATGGTCAGAGTGGACAGAGGACTCTGGATATTCTAGAGTGACACTCCATTAACAAAAGGTGCTCCATAAAGTTATAACTACAGGGGTTCCACTTATACAACACACATTCGCAGAAAACATATGTCTCAACAGATATTCTTTCCCAATTTAGCTTGTCATCATCATCTATTTACCTCTTCATATATACGTTGAAAATGAGCATTTACTGCCCAACTAAGCAAGTTTATATTAATTGGTCAGAGTCCATCTAAAACCTTTCAGTGAGGTCTGAAGCAGATTCCAGATGCTGTCCATTCAGCCCGGCACAGCCTGAGATGTTCTGGAAAATTATCCAAGCATTTCCTCTATTCCAAGAATAAAATCAAATAAAATGCGGAAGTGTTGACAACATGTCACACGTTAAAAAAGGCTATATATAAAGGCAACAGCAATTAACACCATAAGTACCAGTTTATTTGCAGTAAGATTTCGGCTTCAGAGCACCATCTGCTGCAATCGCTGATGAAGTTTTAAGGAGCTAATTATTAATACTGATTAACAATGTAACAAAGTTGTGAAAATAGAAGTGAACTGGATTTAAGTCTAACTGACATTTTGTTTGGTTGGATCCATAAACAGTTCACTTTGTTTTGTCCTTTTAGTATGAGGAGCTTCTCCAAAGTCAGGTCAATGAGGCAAAGACTCCTGGAGGAAGACCCTGTCTCTCCACTGAGACCCTATAGTCCTTCCTTGAGTTATCCTAAGTCCGGAGGGCTTTGTCCCTGTTTCTCTGACAACCAGCCAGGGTCGGGGGGGGGGGGAGAAAAAGCCTGTAACCAGGCCGGCTGGCCCTTGTTGTTGCAGATGAGCAGCAGCTCCACACTCACTTCCTCCTCTAGCTCCTCACATTAACTCCACAGGCTTCTTTTAACCTAGAAGTAGAGGTTAGGGCTAAGGGAAGGCCTAAGGAATGAAAACTGTTACACTTGGAATATCAGTGGGGCTGTGATGGGACTGCGAACAAACATTCAGTGCTTCTCAGCATTCGCTACAGGAAAAACTTGTGGTTTGGAATTTATTGCAGAGGGTTGAGATAAAGCTTCTCCAAAGTTCCACTGGATTTTTAGAGTTTAATCCTATGATTATTTGTGGGGATAATAATCCCCTTATTATTAATATATTTCCTGTGTGCACCAACTGCAGTTTTCGGGCCAATAGTCGATTACCAATCTTTAAAAAGTCCGATCTGCCGATTCTGATTTTGGCAGATACCATTTTTTTTGTCTGAAATGTTGCTAAATATAGCAAGAAAGTCTCAGAGTTAGCATCAGTGGGATGACTATTGTTAACTGCAAATATGCAGAGATGACCTGGTGGACGGGTCTGTCAGCCAAACCTCTCACTGCAGAGCAACACAGGACAGAAGTTGATTTTAAGACCTTTTTTAAGGTAGCTACGATCTGTGGATATGATCAGCTTCACACGTCAGTATCCAAATCATCCCAAAATTAAGGAAATTGGCTCTGCCTCACACTCTGGTACCACAAGAGTTAGTCAACATTGTTGCTAGTTGGAGTTACCCACTAAGACCCACTTCAGACTCTTTTGGATGCTGCAAAAGAAATACACTAGAAAAGACAGAACTATAAGTTCCTATAGGGGAATTTTTTCCAGGTCTCATAGCAATGGGTTTTTATATTTTTTTCTGGCTGTTAGTGATGGTTTCATTTTTCTTGTAGATGTGTCTTTAAAAAAGAGCTTATTTTTCTAATTAAGTTAAATCCTAACAAGATATTTATTAATTTTCTTGATTTGGTATTGCTTATATAAAACAAGAACAAAACCTTGGCAATGAGCTTAATTTGATCTACATAAAGTCAGTTTCCAAATTCAGATCTTTGTGAAGTATTGAATTCCCTGCCAAGGCGTCTGGTTGTAGAAGAGCCAGCTCAGCTTCAGGGTAACTTACAGTAGGCCAGACTCACACTGCCAGTGGGCAGCAGCTCTCAGCCACCACTGACCACTGTGGGACTCCATGCTGCTCCTTAAAGAAGGAACCTACATATTTCAACTGATGTGATGTCAATTTATTTTGTGCTCCATAGATACATTCGGTAGAACCTGCTTTCAACCTTTGATTGACCTTTAAAGCCCTCAGTTATTAAGTATAATATATTGCAGTCAAATTTATTTTACAACAAATTAGCAAGACAATTTCTCATTAACAAACTGAGGCTAACAATTATAGACATCATGTCTATAACTTTGTAGCAGCCACACTGGAGTAAAAAGAATGCAGTGACAGTGGACAGAAACAGCTGCCTGTAACAGGAGGAACACTCCAAAGAGCCAGGTTCAGTAAGAGCAGACACCTGCCACCACCAGCAGGGGGCAGGAGAGGGAAAGCTTCTATGCACTGAAGGAAAAACATAGAGATAACATCTAGTTAATAATATCATCAAGTTTTCTGCAGATACTAGAGAGCAGTAGGAAAAGTAATGGAGTGAGAATGGTTGGTGAATATGCCCTCCAACACACTGAGCCTACAGCAGGCTACATGGACATCGCTCTTGATCATATAAATGACTCTAAGCTTTATAAAACCAACATTTGAAGTCTAGTCTTAATCTCATTGGATGCACTCCACTGTGTTACAAGATACTTCTGACATTTCTTTAATAGTTACTCCTCTGGGTTTGTGTAAAATAACTAAATGAAGCTCATATGGAGATAGCCAAATCAATTGTGATGTGGCCTGAGGCTGAAGGCAGTTTGTGTTACAGATGGGGAGCAAATTCAATAGATATGGCAAAATAGGTTTCATTCATTTTAAAGTGAAAAAAAATACACCAACAAAATAAAACAACCACTTGAAATGTTACATGACTTCATAAGAACAAGTAATGAATGTGACATTTTTACACTCTTTCATCATCTAAAAGCAATATTCCTTACAAATTCCTTAGGAATGTGAGACAGCAGGAATGATGGTCCTCTGGTCATACTGTACAGAAGAGGCTAGCAGAGATTCTCCTCTCACCATGAAAGTGTTTGTAGTTGAGTTATTTTAAATGTTTTATCGCTGCACATATGTTGCCAGTCCACAAAGTTTTGTCAGTGTCGGTATCGTGGATTCCCCAGTATCGGACCAGTAGAATGCTTACAGACTGGTGGTATTGATAAAAATATATGGCCTACAGTGGATACAGCTGAATGCAGAGTGAAAACCAGAACTGTGCTTTAGACTGAGCTCTGTGCATCCCAACAAATTCTCCAGTGGAAAGTCATTTTGGCCACTCAACATATTGTCTGACATAGCTGCAGGGAAGCTACAGTAAACAAATCCTTACCCGTGAAGGTTCACATATTCAGTTGAAATAGGTTTAAACAAGCAGGCTGTTAGGATGTGATGAAGCTAGAAAATGATACAAGTAAATAAAACCCAGGGATGAGAAGTCAATATTAGGAAGCAATGATTATAAAGACTTGACCCCAACTCAAAGTTCCTGTATGTTAGCACACATATTATTCTGTCAATGAACGTTTGGATAAGCTCACAGCAAATGTGAAATAAATAAGGCCCAGTGAAACTGCTTGACGAATGCACATTTACCTGCGCTGGTCTGCTTTGATAAATGCCATGACTAGCCACAGCAAATTGGCTGCAAAAGGAAAGGATGACAAATTCTCTAGCAAAATATTGTGAGGACCTTTGCACATCTATGTGTGTGTATATTTATGTTTGTGTTAGTGAGTGTGAGGGCATGAATGACTTACAGGTTGTTTGAATGAAAATGAGAAGTGTTCAATAATACATAGGGCTGTCTCCAGAACACTATTACCAAAGATTATATTTTATGAAAGCCCTCATAAACGGTGGAGTTAGATATTTCCACACTGTCATACATTTCTTATTGACAAATTGTAGACCAGAGTCAATATTGCATTTGGTTTTCATGGTAGGTTGTTTAATAAATTTTCTTTATGCTGAAAACAGAGATAGCTAAAATAAGAAAATGTAGTTTTTTATTATCATATTACCTTGTTCTGTTTCTTTGTGATTTATTGCATTATGCCATATTACAGATATCAGAATATGGAAATCAAAAGTCTAGTTAACCAATTTAGTAGCTTGTAAATAATTTTATCTTCCTGCTTTTTTGATCCACATAAAACTCTAACTGGCTGCTTCCATAAAACACTGTGCTGGCAGTTTTTTTATTTTTTATTTATTTCCGACAACTTGCTTCAAAGTCACTGAAGTTGCTAGTTTAGGTTTGATTAGCGTTAACGCATGCAACTAATCTGAAACTTTTAATGTGTTACTGTTACATAAAGCAGATTAGTCAAAGCCCATAGCCTCTCTCCCATGGAGGGTCATTTAGTTCACAGCAGTGCGTTATGGACTTGACTCACACACTGGGTTGACCAATCACAGTGAAAGATTTTTCACAACAATGGACAGCAACAAAAGTTGAACATTTTTTAACTGTCTTGTGTTGCATTGCTAACCCATGTGTGCACATCTACTGTTTCATGTTCACATGCATTGATTACGCCGGTCGCTCGACCGGATGAGGATAAGCGACTCTCGACGCATCGCACAAGTTCCATAGGAAATGAAAGGAGAGTGACATTTCTAGATGAACATTTAAAACAAAAGGAATTCCTTCAAACCTTCCTGAACATAAAAACCTGGAAAACTGAGAACCTGCAGACATGTTTGATTTGAGACAATCACTTATACAGTGGTGGTTTTTGATATGTGCTACATGGCCCATTACCTAGGTGGCATCAGAAAGGGCTAGGGCAGCCAAGAACTAGAAAATTAAATACAACTTATCTATCAGTTGTCCCCTGAATATGTTTGGTGCTACTTGTAAGTATGTGTAGTGGAGTAAGCTTTCCCTTAGTTGATGTTGGGTACTGGAAGACTACATTACCTGCTTTCTGCTGCTAAGAAAATGTCAGATTACTGGTTGGAGTGTGGTAGAGGGCAGGGCTTGTCCATGGCACCTTTACTGCAAGAACCACGATTGCATGTGTATTCATATTTCAAGCTTACAAAGTTAGCCATAGTGAAAAATTGTGATTAATCACAGCACCAGAGTGTGATTAATCTGATTATATTTCTTAATCAACTGACAGCACTGGTACTGATACACTACTACGATTTGGGATGATCATTAAAGTAACAATAATTGTCAATATTGTGATATTGATAGTTTTGTTGTCAGTTAAGCTTCACTCCAATGCCAAATTTCAAATCATGATACAAACAAAAGCAAATGAACCTGATGACCATTATTAAGCATCCACTGCTAAAGGTTAAAAATCTGGTTAAATTAAAGGTCAACTGTAAGAGCTGCTAACTCACAAAGCATTGGAAGTGAATAAACAACCAACTTACCTGCCATATACATATACAGTATCTACTCTTTACAAGACAATTGTCCAAGTTCAGGACTTCCTCCAGGACCATCAACACCTGGTGTCACAATCCTGCAACAAAAAAGACTGACAACAGTCACTCACCTTCAAACGCTTTACTCCTTTTTTATTCAGAGATGACTGCTGATCCATACCACTGCAAAGGAACGGCAGAACAATATTCACTTACATTTAAAAATTTACCTCTTTATTCCATGTCTCCTCAGTGTTTTCAGCATTTGAGTCACACAATGTGACATTATGTAGTTAATATAATAGAACCCTTGCACTTACAGCCCTTTACAATGTCACAGCATGTCAACATATTGAAAAAATCTTAATCAGCAAGAAAAACAATCTCCTCAAAGCATTTTAAAAATGATAAATTATTTCTGTTCAAAGAAAGGATCTGTTAGTTTTAGTGGTGTATTTTTGACGGGATCTTTCTTTTTATTAGCACACAATCACATTTAATAGTAGATTTTCACTACTACCTACTGACATTTACAATATGACACTGTTGGAAAGAACTTTAATTTGTTTTCCAACATAATTTTCAAAGTGAATCCAATTTTAACCTTTTACGTTACTGCTGATTCAGCAAAATTTTCTGTTGCCATGAAAACAGAACTTGACATTCTTTAAATGTCAAGTTCTACACTTTGTTTTAAAATAGTAATAGAATTTAATACTTTGGTGACTTACCTTGAGCAGTACATTGCCAATGCTGGACAGAATTGTGAAACAGTCAAGACCCAGAAATCAGCCATTTATCAATGAGCAATCATCTGTTGGAAACAATTTATCTTTGTCTTTAGGCTACTCTCTTTACAGTTTATCCTCATTGCTTAGAGGGTTGGAAAATCCTCTTATAATTATTTTGTCTTTGTAAAAATATTTAGTGCAAACACTTAATTGATTTTGCAAAGTCAATTAAAGTAAAACGTCCAATCATTAAAGCCTTGTGAAAGGTTATACTGCCAATGTCTGACATGAGCAAGTAGCACAAGAACCACCAAAAATGATGCAATTTGTGAAATAAATATTTATATTCCTCAGTAATTTACTGCAAACTAAGATGGTCATTGATCAACAGAAAATAAATAAAATATATTTCTACATCTTAATTTGCCCAACATATTTCTTCTGACTGAAAATGATGCATTGGTGTGGTTCATTGATCAATGTCAATGTTAATGTTATTGACCCAATGATTTTCATTCACCATCTCACACCACAACACACCATATCAGACCATACCATACAATACATGGTATGCCATAACATACCAATTTTATAAATGTTTTTAAACAACTGCATTCTACAGTACCAAAATACAAATAATTGTATGACGAACAACAAATACATTTTCAACTATATAAAACAAATTTCCCCAAATAAGGTCAAACTAATTCTTGCTGATGTTGGAAGCCAAAATACATTGCCAAACTATTCTTTTCTACCAAACAGAACAGAATAGAATAGAAATATTCTTCAATGTCCTTCAAATTACACGGAACCAAAGCAAGTAGATTCACACAAAGGTAGGAATATGCAACATATAAAATAGGATAAAGAGCAACTCAATGTCCAGTTAGGGCAAAATTTCAGCATAAATACCATTATAAACAACAACAGAGCAACTGATAAAAGGGCAAATCCAAAATGTGTGTGAAATTTTTACAACTTCTGTAGATTAACTTTTTACTTGATTTCTTATTTGGTACTTGTGTAAGGTATTTAAAAATACCTATGTAAAACAAAATAGAAGTTAAATTGTTCCCTGTTTACCTATACATGAAGGACAAACAGGGACTCTGATGTCCTGTATTTCAGCATGTTTCTGGTTGACAAGAGGGCCGTCTGACAAGTGTGGACATATGCCTTCCCATTTTCTTTCAAGATGGCACAAGGTGTGTTTCAGTACATGTCATCTGGTGTTCAGCTGGTATTCTCTGATTGCAACTAACAAGATTTCTAATTGTGTTTAAGCTCACATCACGTTTTGCCTTGGAGTCAGTGTTGCCAAGTCCTGCTTTTCCACACTCGATTTCCGAGACTTTGTAATGTACCTTGTTGGTTAGCTTTGACTTTCAACAGAAGATTCTGTTGCAAAACATCATGAAGCTCTCAGGTGTTGCTGCTCGGCTAGAAATGGCCAGCAGCATGTCAAAGCTAACCTTTTCAGTAGATGTTTGTTTGTGTCTCTGTTGCACTACAATAATACAGACTTTCTTTAAAGTCTCAGTTGGTTGTGGAGACAGAGTAAAGAAGGCTGCTTTACTGACATGTGTTGTTGTTGCGCAACACCCCCCCCCCCCTCCTTTCTGTCTCTACTCTCTCACTCTCGTACTTCCTCTTCTGAGAGGGGAGATGTGCTACCAGCTCTCCGTCTAACGGGTCCGTTGAGTTTCCTAAATCTGCTGGGATTTACCCTGTCCAGAACTGAAGTAAACTCTGTTTAAGCTGGTTTCGAGAAACGATTCGCCTGGTTATCTGACGGCCTACATCCAGGTGTCCCACCCTTCTTCCCCCTGTGAATTAGCCAGACTGAGCAGCCTACAGCCAACTAGTTTCACAGAGCACACCTGTTAACGGTCGCTCGTTCTCTATTTTGCAACTTGCATTTGTTATTGAACCAGGTAGGTTTTAGTAACTCGGGCGAGTCCCAAGGTTGATGTTTTAAATATGGGCTACCAGCAACCTAAAAACATTTTCCACCTCTTCCTCTCCAGAATCAAACATCACAGCTATTTTACAACCATCAAAGAACTTTAAGGTGACTCATTAACTGAATGTCCACAACATCTTTTAGATTTTCTTTATGCTAAATATTTTATTAGTAAGGCATTTTTGCAAGGGTCAGTACAGCTTAATTCAGTAGCAGAAATAATCAAATAAGTAAAATCAGTCATCTAGTCTATCTTTCCCTACTGCTGACACTGAGAACTAAAAAAGGGAACCTTTGAGAGAGACGGACGGAGTTTGGCGTCTCGAACCCCAGACCTGGCACGACGACGAAGAAGGTGTGGCAGCAGGAGGAAGATGTTGATCGGCGAAGGCCAGGATCTCCGCAGGTCCGATGAACTTCTTCTCCGCAGGGATGGTGAGGTCACACAGGACTTGGTGCTGGCAGGAAAAAAGGCACCAGTTCTTCTTCCTTGTCTTTGTCTTCATCTTTGTCTTTGGGGTCAGAACCCAGCCGATGAGAGAAGTGCGATTCGAAGCCACAGATTGTGGGCCAGACGGGTTGGTCTCCATGTGCAGGACAGTCTCCGGCTCCGTGGCCCCGGCTCTTCTTCAGCTGCAGAGTTCTTTGTCCATCTCGATCTTGGCTCGAAGCTGCCCGGAGGATCCAACGAACGGTTCCTCTTTTGCACCCACCTTATATAGGGTTCATCTGTCTGCTTAGACAGATGATCTCATATCCGTCACTGTCTTAAGAGACATCATGTCATGATGTCTGTGCCAATGTCTCAGGGCTGCTCAACCTCCTGTTTCCATATAAGGTGCTGATCATCTCTGCTCTCCTGTTAGTTCCCCTTTTTCCCTTCCTGTCACCTTTCACCTACCATCTACCTCCAACATATCAGTGATGTTTAATTGCAGTTTTACAACCTTTTACACCATTTCAAGTTCAATGTCAAAATCACATTTATATCACATTTATTTTCTTTAGCTTCTCTGATTTAGCATTCATTTATAATTTTATAACCATAACTTATATCACATTTATTTTCTTCAGCTTCTCTGATCTATCATTCATTTATAATTTTATAACCATAACTTATTAATTATTCTTATTATAATCTTAATGTGAGTTATTACAGATGTTTTCTGAAAAGAAACCAAGAATAATACATGATTCTAATTATTTGATACCAAAGTTACATTTGCTTGTTTTTCTTATAAGTGTTCTCACAAATATAAGTGTAAGTATTATTACAAGTAAATCAATATTAATATAAGTATTTTACTTTGAATCTTATCAAATTACTCAAAATGTTTAGATTTAATTTTTTAAAACTTTCATGCTTTAAAATAGTCTCAACTATTTTTATAAATCTGCAGGCTGGAAACTTCCTCTTTTTCCAGGAAACCTGCTTTTCCTGTTTAATGACTCTCTCTGACTGACTATGATTTCTTATGATTAGATAGAAAAAAGTAGAATGAAAGCAAAGTTTGCATGAGACAAAAACAACACACACAACTAGATTTATTTTATTGACACTTAAGTCTACTGTTGGGCCTTGATATCACTTGAGTGATTCATTTTAAAGATAACTTTATTTATTATTACTGTTAAACTAAAATCTCCAGCATGGGGAAGTGGGATGAGCTCGGATTTTCTTGACAGTGTCAAATGGTCTTTGGCCTAAAACAGGGGTGTCAAACTCCAGTCCTGGAGGGACTCATTCATTTTTTTCTCTGAAGAGTTTTTGCGGCGTTAGTGGCTCGTATTTTTTCTACAGTAGGCTGACAGGAAGGAGGGTGAGGAGAGGGGGGAAGACATGCGGCAAAGGTCGTTGGGACTGGGAGTCGAACCCGAGATGTCGACTAAGGCCTCCAAACGTGGGGCGTGATAACCCCCTGCGCCACCACAGCACGCCCCCTGTGCAAATAAAATTTGATTGTTTGACTGAGTGTAACATGGTGTGCGACAAGGCCGTTGTACCAAATGTTGTGGGCCATTTGCAGCGCTTTTCAGATGTGAAGTCATTGGCATTTGGGTTGGTTGGGTGATAATTGTGGGGATAGGCTGGGTGATGGTTGTATATATAATTGGATGGATGGATGGATAGATGGATGGATAGATAGATGGATGGAAGGATAGACAAAAAGATAATGAACTAAAACATGAGAATACTTTCACTTTCTCTACATTCACAGTTAGAAGCCTGCCATCTCTGAAGTACATTGCGTACGTTTTTGTCAAACATACTATTGCACACACTCAGACACACCCAAACTGTGCATGGAGTCTTAGATTTATAATTGAAAGACATCAGTAATATTTTCCTAGTTGGTGACTGCTTGATGGAAAGGGAGGAAAGATAGTAAATTGTCTCTAAGCGTTCATAACCAGGCAGCACTGTCACATCTGTTGAGTGACTGAAGTTGTCATAACTCATTGTCAGTGTTTAAAATGATTTTCATCTTCAGGAGTGTGCACTGGTGCTTGCCTGTATTAATGTTTCTCAACATTTGAGGACACAGTGCTTGTGATAGACTATCAAAGTTCTTCTCATTAAGAAAAAGAGAAAAAAGGGGAAACACAAGGGCATTACTGGACAATTAATTCCAGTGGTGCATCAGTATGCTAGGCTATTGTACTTATTCTTAATGTATTTTATGCAGTGTGATGAAAATAGGACTAACTTTGAGGACTGGTTCACTGCTGCAGGTAATTTTGCCTTGACATACAGGAGAGATCAGCAGCTTTAGGAACGACATCAGGGTTAGTGTTAATATGTCTGCCTTATACAGACAAATATCACGCTTATTACCTTTTCACAATAACCTCAATACGGAGCAGCTTAATGTCACAGCAGTTAAAGTTCAAGGTTTTCAGAAATCTATCTGTTTTTCTTTATAAGTTAGTGGATACTAGAAATGAGACAATGAAATATTGGAAATGATGAGAAATCGATATTTTTGATATTCTGATTGTCTCCTTCAAGTATCATCCTTATTTTTCAATATAAATATTTCACAACAGGTCTGCTCAATTTTGAAAAGAAGCTGTTGTTTTTTTCTGTAAAAGATGCAAACTGGTCATTTCTCTTGATTCCTTAGATGTGAAATTTAAACAGGTACGAAGATGCAGATTCAATGAGGAGAGGGGTGTGTGTAGTGTGGAAAACACACACTGCAGATCTGGTCTGTTTGGGTCTCTGCCACTGTGGATTGCTGGTCTGGCAGGTTGAGGGCTTGTTGAAGTGTTCCCCCATATAAAGATCATTTTGGGCATTGCATTTTCAAACAGAACTCTCAAAAAGATACCTTTATTTTAAGGGGTTAATTGTTGTGAAGTTTTATGGTTGAATTAGAACACCATATCGTACTGGATATGAAGTTCATATGCATTAACTTTCTACTTTTATCTGTAAGAAAGCATCTTAGCAACTCATTTACATAATACTGTAGAAAGGAAGATGGGAGAGTAAACTTGATCAAAGGTTTTAGCTGAGCTGTCCTTAAAAAAGCACTTTGTAAGAATATCCGTTTGGTCAAGTGCATCAACGGAAATTATGTTTACAAAAATACAAAAAACCTGGTCAATAGGGTCAAATACATAAATCAATTACAGAGAGCTTGGAAATATTTAGACCATTACTGATGCTCAAGTCCAGAGTGTGTCCCCATATGTGGGTTGGCTGTTTAACATGTTGAGTCAAACCAAAGGTTTTAACTGAATTATTTACTTTTTTTGGATGTTGCCATTGTGGATGTTAAAATCTCCCCCAAATCAAGTCCAGTCATAAGTCAATCAAATCTATGTACTTGAAATAGACAAAATTAGCCAAGAATACCCTGTTACAGGTTAGTGAACCCTGAATTAATGCATCAGCCCTCTTCCACTACTGAAGTCATAATTAAAAGTAATTTTTCTGACAACAATCTGATGTTTAATAAAGCCAGATTGAATTATTAGTGACTGGTATTTTTTCTGTGGGAAGTTGCTCTTTATAATGAATAGATTTTAAGATTTAAGGTTAACTTTTGCACGATATTATCAATTTGCACCAGGATCTTGAGGCATTTTTCTCTACAAGCGGTTCATGGATGGAGGCTGTAGTAGGATTAAATTATATATCATTAAGACAGACCAAAAATTGGAGGATGGGATGAGGCCCAGCTTCCAAGAGATTTAATTATTTTAGTGCCTTGTGCTTGGTGACAGATTTGATGGTTTTGGCGGGCAGCTGATCTTGACAAGGCTGTTCATCTTACTGGTAAAGCCCAATACACAGGAGGTAGTGTGGGTAGGTGGGTGTGATGTGGGGGAGAACAAATGGAGGAAAGTGGGGCAGGGGAGGGTTTTTTGGGTGTCTTGGGAGACTGCTGATTTTTCATTAGTTGGGATGCAATTTCCATCAATAATGGTTAAAGCTGTTCCAAGCAGAGAAAACATTTAAGAAGGCAGCAGCTGAGGCTACATTGCTTCAACTTTTTCAATTTCATTACAGTTAAGTCATTTATAGTCCGGTAACTGAAGCTTGTCTGTTTTATAAGACTACGGTCTAATGAAGAGTCATTTTATTTTCTCAGCAGTGTTTGCTCTGTTTTACTTCTAGCTAAGCTAAAGGTAGAGATGGATACTAAAAATGCTAGCTCCAGCATTCACAAACATAGCTTTTGTTTGCTCATGTGGTCAACTGTAGCAAACATCTGATGCTCAGAAACAATAATATTGTTATTTATGGTGCTTCAGACTTTAACTTTTTTTTTAAACATTAGCTTCTTTCTATCTATTTAAGCCACCATTTTGTCAGGGGTAACACAATCTAAATCTGCCATCATATGTAGTGCACAATACCAAACCCATCACTGCAGTTATTGATCAGTAAACTAGGAATCAGTCATCCCAAAGCTTATTGATTTCTAAATCTGCCAAAAATAATAAAACATTGTTTTCTCAAAATAATGTTTTGTCTTATTTTAAATACAAACCAAATTTGTCAATTAGTCTAAGGTAATCTCCTTTAATTTAATGCTAATTTGACCTCAACAAAACTCTTAAATACAAACTTTGGTTTATAACCATGCTTATTAATGTAGGTCTATTACTATAGATCATTCTATGGATTATTTTATGCTCTAATCGTTGAATATTTCTGGTTATACATTATGAGGAATCCACATGATACTTTGTTGCAAACAAATTCAAATTGGTTTAAAACTAATATGACTTTATTTTCAAATTGTGCATTAAATAAACCATTTATTTATCATTGTATCACTTCATTTGTTCTATTTTTACTTGTTTATTTTTATTGTTTTTCCATTTAGTAGCTTATTCTTTTCCTCATTCCTTCATCTTTTACTTAGTAGTTTAGAAGAGTGTTCCTTGCTCAGTGAGTCTGTTGATTAAACTATATAACTGTATTGTTGGTTCAAACTATTGGTATTTTGAGAACAGGCAGGTATTTATTAATAATAACTGAGACTAAACCATTCGGCTATTATTTTCCTGATAATCTGGTGGTGCCATGACTTCTTAATTTTGATCTATATTAAAAATAAAATGCATAGAGCACTGCTAATAAATGATTGGATTGACGTCTTGGGAGCAGTACCCAAACAAAGAGGAGGAGGACGACTAGAAAACAAAGCATGAGACACTAATTCAGTTTTTAAAAAACATCCATATTGGTGAAGTAATAGACGACATGTGCTAGTTTTAGAACAATGTCTGCAATAAAATCCACCAGCTCAGCTTAAGCTAATAGACTGATAAAGGAGTCAGAACACATTGGAATGCTCCCTTTAGAAGTCAGTGCCTCCGTACTCCTCTCCACCCACACATTTATTAAAATCCCTAACCCACCATGCCCTCACGTTAGAGTACAGAGGAGTTCTGCTTTTTCTCATCCATAATGGTCTAATACTCTTACCTTTAAAACAAAATCCTGTCGAAGAATTTAAAATCAAGGACAAGGAGTGTGAAGGGGGTAGTGTGTCAAAAAGGCACAGAAATAAGTTTTCAAATAAATGATAAAGCAGCTTCAAAGCAGGAGGGAAAGGATGTACAGCATGTTTTGCGTGTGTACATATGTGTGTTCAGAGGAAACTGAGAAGGTAACAACCTTGGTCCACAGGGAAGAACATATCCTTCACTTCCTGGAAGGCAGAGCGCTCCACAGCGGAACAAAACGTTCAGTGATAGAACGTCTTCAAATCATCTCAATAATTCATTTGTCTGTGAAGTGCTACTAAGGCGAGGGATCTTTTGAAGTGGTAAAGGCGCAGATGGCTCAGCTGTGGCACAACACATGAAAACAAGTGCAGCTGTAAGGACATTAAATTTGATTTGTAAGCCTTTTTATATAACTATATCTGGCATATCTGACTTCATGGTGCATGGCAGCGTACAGGTCAACTTATTATTTCACAGCTGTCTCACCCTCTGTCTCATTTATACACACACTCACACGTTATGCTTTTTCTATCTTTACAATGACTTTCCTTTGATTTCCATTCATTTCTTATTAATTTATATACCCTAACCTAAACCCAAATCACACATTATTCTTAAACCTAATCCTTCACCCAAAATCAACCTTTCTTCATGTGGGACCAATCATTGGGCCCCATAAGGAGCATGGGGTCCTCTCAACGCAGTATCTTTTGGAAAAAAATGTCTTATGAGGTGAGAAAGTCTAAAACACACATACACACACACCCACACACACACCCACACACCACAGCACATCAGCTTTAGATAGCATCTAGGTCTATTTGACATAAACCTTCATGGTGGTAAATTGATACACAAAGGAAGTCAGAGGGTACAACACTTAAACTAACAGGAAAATCTACAAGAACTGCACAGGTGCATATGCTTTATAGTTTGAAAAAAAATTTCCATATTATATACTGTATGTAACAACTTTAGAAAATGTGCTTTTATTTTTTATTATTATAATGTTTGAAATTTCACCAAATCCTGATTAACACTGAAGAATCCTATTTCTTTGTTATATTTTAAGAATTTTATTATGTTACTTATTTTGATAAGCACTAGTACCTGTACTGTCACTTTAAGAGAGTGTCTTATGACATCAGCACTGTACTACCTTCAGTTGGCGGTAGGCTGCCTGAGAAGAGGTAGGAACTTTTCTTTGCTTTAGGTTATGCTCACGTTTTATGAAATACTTATATAAAATAATTGTAAGTATATGCAGCTGTGAATGTTAATTTGTTTAAATCCATACAGAGGAGTATTCTTTTTGACAAGTTAAAAACATTTTTCTTAAATGTTAGAGCAGATATTGTTGTTAGTTAGTCACAGGGTTTCTCCATGTGTTTGTCTGCTAGGGGAATTCCGACTCCTGTGAATGGAAGAGCTGCATGTTAAAGGGCATTTTTATTTCTATTTGTGCAGGTATGTGCATTTGGTTCGGTTCTACAATGTTTAAGCTGGTTGTATTTAGGGAACAAAACATCTGATTTTATTTTTATTTTACAAGAAATCTACCTTTTTTATTATTGTGGATTTATTTATGAGAACAATAGTACTGTACTAGTTTGAGTTGGCGCTAGGCTGCCTGAGAAGAGGGGAATTCCGACTCCTGTGAATGGAAGAGCTGCATGTTAAAGGGCAATTTTATTTCTATTTGTGCAGGCCTCTGCCAGCAACCTGCATTAAAAAACAACCAGCAACTTCTGTGGTCTGACTCCCTTCTTAATCTGAACACAACGCAGAACACATATAGGTTAACTGACCGTATAAGACCAAGTGATCAGTAAAGAACACTAATGGTATACACCGGTTACATATACATAATTAGAAACTAGTGCAAACATAAACAAGAAACATCTTACAATGTATGTTTCTGTTTCTAAAAATACGTTATTATTTCTGCCTCCTGGGAGATGCAGGCATTTCACAGGCTGTGTACAACCACCTGCTCTTTACATGACTGGCTACATTTAAAGGGGCGGGACACATTTTCTAAGGTTATGTGATCTTATGCTAGGATTAAAACAACAAACATACTTCTATAAAACTCAACACACTAAAATGTCAGACTTCATGGATAAAGACAACTTTATGAGTTATTTTTCATACACATATAAGTGCTTCAAGGCTGATTTAATCTATATGAATGAAATTTCATGAATTGCATTTAAATAACCTAAATAATAAGGCATTTAAAGCCTTATTATGAAGGATATGTTGCTTAAATAGGAATACTAAACACACAAAGTGTTAGACTTCCTTCCATGTTACATACTTAAATTTATAGACATGCAATATTGAAATATTTAAGCATTTACTTTAAATAAGATCCCTATAATTTATTTACATTTTTATAAAATTATGTATAAAGGGAATTTTAGTGCATATGTTTTATGGTTAGAGGAAAAAAATGTGACATCATGGCTCATCAGATTCAGGGGAGCGAAGCAGCAATGAAGAAGAAGAAACAAACTGTTTATAATGGCATGTCCAACGACAGCAGCAGAAAGATTTCACTAGTAGCTCTATTCAGTCAAAAAGTAGCATCACAGAAAAGGAAACTTGTTCTCTACAATATTTACTTACAAAAACAACTTCCTTTGTTAAAAATTGTTGCAGAAGACAGCTATTTTTTCATCACCAGGAAAACTCAATTTGAGCATCAGTCTACTGATGCTCAGTCTACTGATGCTCAAATTGATCTATGACATGTGGATCTCAGGTGCCCGCTGCTTACATCAAACATGAGCTCTCTGTTCCTCTTCATTACTATCCTGTTTAACAATGTCTCTCTCCAAGATAACACTGCTGGCTGAGCTTCTGCTGTGACTAACTTCATGTGCTCTGTTCCTCTGTTTGGGTCTGAAAAGTGTCTCAGAGCTGATCTGCTTAGCTGCTTTCCTCTACCACATGAAGCCACCAAAGGAGTTACTAACTCTCAACTGTATCCTAAACATAGAAAGTATTCCCTAACCCCAGTCAGCCGTGGCAGATGGCAGCTCATTCTGAGCTAGGTTCTGTTAAAGGACTCTTAGCATTTGACATTTAGGGTAAGAATGAAATCTGAATGACCCTAGTCATACTTCATTGTTAAAAAATAAAGATCTCACAAATTTCAGTAAGACTATATTTAAGCAAATAATTGATGTCATTTCCTCTGACTAACCAAAGAATATGAAGATGTCTATGGATAAGTGTTTGTAATGAATGTCAACAGTATTGTACAATTTTCTGTGCTCAGACATATTACTTTTAAAGCATGTTCAACAATCTTTAAAACAATCAACCTAAATCTACCCGGATTCACAGTGCCTGAAATAAAACGTCTTTAAATTACTGCTATAGCTAAGGGTATTTCAAGGAGTTAGTGTTGACACTAAGGTCTGAGTTTCTGTGCCTATTTTCTTAATCAAACACCAGTATTCGCTTTTTTCCAAGTCTATAACTCTTGGAGCCAAGCCTTGACAAATTATGCACTAAGAATCTACTAGATTCCCATGTAAATTGGCTCTCCATACTTTCTGTAATGCCTCCATCTTTGAGTCTCTGTCCTTGTACAATGTGGGATTCTTCCGATGGGATTGAAACTACTTTGCTTGTCAGGATCATAGCTTTCTACTGCCTTCCTGTTATCTTCAGGTGTGTGATAAGAAACTCTTCTCCTATCTTGAGGGGGAAAAAAAGACGACCCCAAGGTAAGAGCGCATTACAACAAAGATTTATCACTACCACTGCTTCTATTTACCTTGGCTTTGTTCCAGTTTACACACATTCACACAAACACAAACATGCTCTCATTGGAAAGCTCACATGGTATAAGCCCAAATGGATCTGTCAGCATAATGCATCAGTAACACTTCCTTCACTTGGACACATCTGTAGTTCTTGAGTGATCCTGCAGACCATAATAAACAGCCAACAGGCCTAGGTGTCATCAGGTTTTTGCTTGGTGTAGATTCTGTGACTGAGTAAATAAGCAACAAAATTATTGTCTATAATTGTCTATCAGTGAAATGTTTAATAACCCTGACCATAATATGTTAAATTCTGCTTAGTCTTCAATTCCGATGTTTTGTTGTGTTTTGACAGATTTAATATTTTACTGCCCTGCCACTAACACAAATACAAAAGGTTTATCTGATCTGTCAGTCTTTCTGGCAAAAAATTGCAGCTTGTTCATTCTGTAGCTAGCTGTGGTACCTTAAGGAATCCAGTCAGCAGAATTACTAACAATATATTTACTAACATCATCCAGTTGGTTAAATTATCTTTTCTTAGCACAGTTTCACCAAAGAGGAACTTTAATCTTTTGCCCCAGTGCATTTCTGTGACAGCTGTGGATATTAATTATGTAAAAACTTTAAAATGCACACAGTCACCCAGATCTAGTCTATTAAATTAAATTTGCATACTGTTTTTTAAAAAAAAGTATACTTTTACAATATAGTTAAACAATAACAGTTTAACTCTGAGTGGTACAGAATAAATCTACATAAATACTCATAGAAAGTATGAGTTTGTTAATAATTAACATAGGTCAAGATGTGGTATTTTTGATCTGTCACATTTTATTTGTTAATGTAATTTGTTCTGATGCTCTTCAGTCAGAGACTAAGCTGCAGGTGACACCAGGAGACAATACACTGACAATACACTGAGGTCAAGTAATCTATGAAAATCATATTATAACAATATTACTTTTTAACACTTACTTTGTGGACATAAAAAAATCATAGCTGATACAACATAAACTAATTAAATTAGAACTGTATAAGCTTGTTTTATCATGTTCTACCAACAGGTCTATGTTGTGCTCTGGATGCACCTGTGACTCACAGAGCCCTGATTCCAGAGAAAAACTTCAGTATTTGTTATGTCTAATATGTTGTATTGAGTTTTGCACGTTGTTCCCTTTCAAACAGTATATTCATCTGCTAATATGTGACTTTTGCAGTCTAGATACTGACTGCAAACAAAGAGTATCAGAAAAAAGTGTTATCTTTCCACAGATCAAAATGTTGATATCTGTGTTGAAACATCTTCAAACACTTTTCTCAATTGAGGCCATCTAGATGATTTGTAAATGCCAGTGAGTTGCTTTTTTTCTCAAACAGATCAGAATTATCTGTGCTTCTGTTATCATCACCGCTTTCAGTCAGTCAGTTCTCCAGGGCTGCAGCTTGTCCAGCTCACAGGGTTTATGTCTGAAGAATGTCAACACAGAAAGGAATGACCTTCTGCTTCAGTCTCATCACAGCATGCCAGCCAAGAGTGGGGAACAAGTCATTTTCTTTTCTTTCTTTTACTTTTATATCATTAATGCAAGACACTTACACATGTGACATATTAATATTTAGTTGATGCACAAAGCTGGAACAATTTTTCTGACATGTTCACTTCCTTTCTGAGTCGGGGAAATTTGAGATTCACTCTGGAGCAGGTTATCATGACAGACAGCTGCAACTCATGTTGATCAGATCTCAGATATGCTATGCTATGTGTATCTATGCCATGTGGATCTATGCCATGTGGATCTATGCTATGTGGATCTATGACATGTGGATCTCAGGTGCCCGCTGCTGTGGTCTGAGTGCACCATCCTACAGCATTCAGACTTCACCTTTATGGTGGACGACAAGGCAAACTGCAGAAAACTGGACATTGAGCGCCCCACTACACACACCTGAACAATGTGATTAGGTTGGGATCCGAGGATCGCGCAATCTTTGGAGGATCTGGGTTTATTTGAATCCATCAGAACCAGAACCTCGAGGTTTCCCTTTGCTAAGTGTGGCTGCAAACATCAGCTGAGAGTTGAACATAGTTAGGAACAGAGTGTATAACGGAGAAACTCACTACCTGGGGTGGAACTGAACCACACATTAACTGGAAAAGCATCTTAAGACTACACTGTGGTGACAACTGGTTCTCCTGCATAAGCTGTAGGGTCTCTACACCACAGCATCAGTTCACATCTTGAGGAATAGCATTATGTCTCTGCATGTGGTCAAATGTGGCAGCTTCATAAACAATGAAAGTAGGGTTCATTCTGACACTGACCTTTTGACAAAGACCCTCAATGTCCTTGTCTGTATCTTTGATTCATGTAGCTCTGCTAATCCACATGATAATGTGCATATTGGACAGCGAGCCAAATATGTTGCCTAGGGAATGTACAGCAGCCGAGTGGTGCTATCATTAATTTCAGTGGACAGAAAGTGAAATGAACCAGCAACACCACCTAGTTAGACTATGAATAAAAAAGGTTCAGTATCACCGGACTGAGCAGCATTAAAACCAAACAGATTGAAATTTATTATGATTTAACAATAAAAGGAATCATAAAACTGTACGATAAAAGATGTGTAAAACCTTTATTAAAAACGCCACAGTGCACTCAAGAACTTCCAGAAGCAGTAAGATGGTGGTGAGAGCCCGCTAGCCCTGTCTAATGTTCTTCCATGATTTACCCCCAAATCGTAGACCCAGCACATCTACTGGTGGATCCTGGAGTCTCCCGAATCTCCTTGCATCCTGTCCTTGTTCCCAGCCTGGGCAATCCCTGCTCTCCATCCAGCCAACGACTGGTTCCAGCTCGGATGCTCCCCTCTGTGGTCCCACCACAGCCTCGCTGTCGCAGTCTCCTGCGAGATCAGGATGGAAGCCCTCTTCACTTCCGCCTCTCTCCTCTCCTGATCTCACTCTCTCCAGTCGATCTTTTATTCATCACAACTGATGGGAAAGCCTGGGATGGGAGACACGGCTCCTTCAATAATGTGCATAAACACCAAAAATACAAATCATGCACCACGAACCTAAACCTAAAACATGCATATAGAAATGGCCACCTTTCCACACATGCACCAACAAGCCTCAAACTCTGAAAGCTGATCCATAAACTCAATTACATTCAGCTCAAAGGAAACTCTGTTATTTACCAGAAACACTGATGTTGTGGTGGTGCCACTAAATATCACACTACCGTGCCTGAAGAGCACCTCTTAACCCTCGTGTTGACCTCATTTTCTGTATACACCCTGTGTCCTCTGGGTCAAAATGACCCGTCTTCGCTAAACCCCCAATATAAGCAGCTTAATTGAATTTTAAACACCAAATTTCATCTTGTATATTGTAATTCACCACAAAATGTGTGAATACATGAGTTTTCCCTCTCCACTTGAATTTCTATAGCTTAAGAAAAGAAAAAAATGTGCAAAAAGGAATTTCGAATGCATTTTTATTCATCTCAATGACTCATTTACTTTTACTTTTCTCCAGTGAACAATTTAAGAGAATGTACAATACAAAAATTTGAAAAATAACCCATTCAACTAATTAGCACATGTAGGGCAGTATGCAAGCGCACAGCCTTTGCAGATATATTTCTTACACCTGCAGCACACAGTACGTGTTTTACAGTCCTTCTTTTGAGGGCAGAACTGACATCTCTTCCTCTTACTTGCCCTAGCTGGGGAAGTGGCTGTGGTAGATGGATCCCCAAGTTGATCAGGAGCTGCTGCACTCTGAATAGCTTTCACAACTGCTGCTGAGGCTTCTGTGCGGGGAATGTGCTTCCTTCTTTCAATGAGTGGAGTTCCGATTGCCTTTCCTAAGTGCTCCAGGAACACTCTCCTTTTGTTATGCTTATGAGGCATCCAGGTTGGGTTGATCTCTCTCCAAATCACAAAGGTATTGTAGGAGGACACATCAATGATGTTGTGGAAGATGACCAGGGGCCAGCGGGCAGTCATTCTTCTGCAGCTATATGTTCCAATCACCTTATCTAGGTTGTCCACATCTCCTTTGTTGTGGTTGTATTCCAGGATGATGATTGGCTTCCTGTCCTCACGATCACTAATGTCGCCGTCTTTGTGCAGTGTGCTCAGAAGAACTACATTCTTGTTTTTCTTTGGGAGGTAGGAAACTAGAGTGGTGGTGGGCGTGAAGGCAAACTTTGAGGAGAAGACCTTTATAATGTCATCTTTATAATGTTGCGTTCTGCATGCCTGCCGTGTTGGTCATATGCCGCTGAGGACCATGTTATTTTGCCATTTTTTGAAAGGAAAGTCTCACTTTCAGCTTCAGGGTTTTCTTCTTCTTCTGAAGATGATTCATCATGCTCTGGGTTGTATTCCTCTCCATCTTCTTCTTCGGATACATCCTCTACTTCCTCTTCTGAATCAGAGTTGTCTTGCTGGACATGTGAGAAAATCACCTCTAAAGCCTCTTCAGCGTTGTAACGCACACTCATGGCTTCAGCACAGACACAATTCAGGGTCCTGTTATGCAGGACCTTTATAACCTGTGGAAATAACAGGTGGTCTTCTGAAGTCTGCGAGAACACCACCTGATTTGCCTTGTTTACTTCTGCTACTGATTGATCTGAGATACATCTAAAACTTTGTAACATTCTGTGGTTTGTAAATAACTCTGTGACCTTGATTTCAACTCTATTTGCCTCATGGGTCATTTTGACCCGAAGACCATCTTTGTACCTTCTTTTTGTACAGCTTACATGGAAATGTGAATAAAAGCAACATTTAACTTTTTCTATTGTTTTGGCCAATCTAGGAAAAGTCTTAAAATCTCAAGTTAAAAAAATAACATTTAGTGGATTTTTGGGGGGGTTTTAACACAGTGGCGGGTCATTTTGGCCTGAGGACAACAGGAGGGTTAAAGTGATCCAGAGTATGGCTGCAGAAAAGACAGTGAGGTTGATCTTGGATTGCTTCAGTACTTAATTGTACTCAGAGTTTAACAGATAATTGTATGGTTTCTATTTATGCACACATGAATGAGATGGAATGAGATCCCCTGCTGCTCAGCATCAGAACATCAACTCAACGATTTCCCTGTGATGTTTCTCACATAGGAGCCAATCAGTCCCACAAATCAATGCTCATAAACACAGATTAACAACAATTAAAATGTAACAGATATTAACTGAACACTGTAAATCACAGATTTTGGAGCTTTTTCTACACCTACCATAACTGTGAGATTTCCAAAAGGCTGCCAGCTTTTCCATTTCCATGTTCCATGACAGACACAAGATGAAAGCTCAAGAGGATAAAACAGAGCAGATTTGCTCTAATATGTTCAAGGTTCCTGTTATCTGCTAAAATTCTTGCTCTCTTGCAGCCTGAATGAACCTCACACATGTCTTGGAACGTACAGTTTCATTTTCCTTCCTCTGACCTGAATTTTAGCACTCCCTGGTACTGATAATATTGAACTTTGAATCTCATTTCATCAGTCACATCATTTAAATTTATTTTGTTGCCAGCATAGTCTAGTTGCACTTAGTGTTCTGTGTTCACTGATAAGAAAAAGATCAAGCTGGAAACTGGCTGATTACAGTAACCAGCTGATTTATTCATATGTCTATCCTTGATTCCTAAAATTAATTTGTTTATATTGAAAAAAAATCAAAGAAGAATCAAACTTTTGATAAGAGACATTTGTAGAAAAATCTGAAATATCATAACAGCAAAGAGGTAGAACATTAAAAAGCAGTGAAAGACAACTTCCTTTCTTCAGTTTCCTCTGAATATGAAGACACCCAAGTAATTTCCCTGAAATATTCGGCTCTGTCATTACAGTTATTGATGTACTGCGATGTCTGCTTTCATTGTAGCCTGGAGTAAAAGCACAGCACCCTCTCACTCACGCTCCCAGTGGATTTCTGACAGAGATACGACAAGCTGTTGAGAAAGCTGTAGATTACTGCAAATCTTTCTCAGTATGTGGGGTTTTAAGCAGCACAGTGGAAAACTATAAAAATCATTCACTATGTGGGTAAAATTAAGGAATCATAAGGACCTCTCAGATTGTCTGGTTTATTTATTTTCATCATCGCAGAGCAAACTGAGGTTTCTTATAAATGCTAGAGCTGTGAGTTTCACATGCTTTGGACAAACAAGGAGGTCGGGTGTTTTCTTTTTTTTTCTGCTTCTACATGATGTTGGGAGACACTTGGCTGGAAAAGTACCATCATCCCCTGCTATGCCCTAATGGTGCTCCTCAGGCTGACATTACACAGGCTAATTACTGAAGGGGAGGGAGGAGATCTTCACCCACAGCTAATAATTAGAAGTGTTGTGGTAGCATCAGCCAGGTTGACACCAGCATGTTCCCTTTTTCATGTAATTACTGCCACTATTATAAGTTAGCAAAAATATATTCAGCCTGTCGCTGAAAGCGTCCCACTGTGTAAGACGCATTTCTGCATCTCCAACTCATGTTCCAGAAATCCCTCTAGCAGCTCCGTGTGGGTGTGTCACACAGGAAATAATATAAGTGTGTCTGAGCAGAGGACTGTTACACACCCTGTACATCATGTAGATGCATAATTTCTTTCTAAGATTTGAATGTTTTCTATCTTCATCTAAGAACTGAAGTGATTTGACCTTGAAAGTCAAGTCAAGTTGCTGTTATAGAATAAACATAATTATAAACCTCATGACTGCCACTTCAGTTTCAGACTTTTGATGATTTATTGTACGCTACGTTTTCTCTTACAAACACATAATATTGTATTTATTCATACATCTCCACCTGTATTTGGTTGAATGTTTCATAGGAAGATGGATTCACCACCAACAAGCTTCTGGCATTATTTTGCTGCATATTCACAAGTTTTCATTGTTGTTGAGGTCTTGGTCTTTAAGGTAATAATAGCAGGAATTTAATTTAACTTGCTGTATTGTACTAAAGGTACAATTGTTAGAGATTTTTTGGTATTATCATTTTATTCTTACTTTAGTGAACATTCAGCCTATAGATCATTGTGATTTTCTGTTTAAAGTGTTCTCTTCCTTACGTGTGTATGGAGGTCACTGCTGTCGGTTCAACTTTACCATCCATCCATCCATTTTCTGTTCACCCTTGTCCCTAATGGGGTCGGGAGGGTTGCTGGTGCCCATCTCCAGCTACGTTCCAGGCGGGAGGCGGGGTACACCCTGGACAGGTCGCCAGTCTGTCGCAGCGGTTCAACTTTACGCACCTCCTAATTTAGTAACTACCTGTGAACAGTCGTATTTTGTTTTATTGACAGTACTGACCGAGATTTGAACCGGGCTCAGACCTTTGATCAGATATCACATCTGGACCTGGGTTGTTAGATGTTTGGGTTAGAAGCTTTACGACCTCTGTTGTTTTTCCTGACTGCCCCCTTGCCTGTTCTTCTTTGACAATAAAAACAGGAGCTCATGTGAGAGCAGATCAGAACGCTCTGTAGAACTGCTCGGAGGAGAAGTTTGGCAGAGCCTTCCGTTTTGCAAAAGCTCCACGTAAAATTCATATACGTTGTCTGTGGTTCTTTCTTTTATTTAGGTTCGAAAGGAAAATACCTATCAACAATACAGCACCTTTGTTGTTTTAATACAATTTTGGGATCATTGTCTACAATTGGAACATCCAATTGTGTCCAAGTTTCATTCAAATACCTCTTGATCTAATGCAAAAGAAGAAAAAAATGTTGGTAGTCATTCTCTTTCATGATATTGAGCTCCACTGAATGAACTTCACCGTGTTTACAGACTTCTTAGTTTGAAAAGCTTCACGTTGATTCCTCTCTGCGGGCTGATGTTATTTGTTTGAAATCTCTCTCGGTTCATAGTAATGCCAGATCACTTCACCATAGAGTTGACAGTATTGCTACAGTTTCCAGTTCAAGGCAGTCCTGAGCATTGTTGGTTCCCGTGGTGATCTTGATCAATCTTTTTTTTTTTTTAATCTGAGGAGGCAACACAGCTGTTTGTCTAAATGTAGGTAGTGGGCTGGTGACCCATCCAAATAAATAAAGATTGTTTCAACTGATGATGCTGGAATCTCAACTTTTAAGGAAAAGGCTTCAAACAACCTGCTAAACTTTAATCTACAGTTTGCTTAAGTCAATATTTATCTTAACCTTCTTATTATTAATGTTAAATTCCTGACTATTGGTCCGTCCAGTGATTCAGGTCAACCAAAATATTTTTATGCTGCAAAACAAAGTTTAGAGTGGCACTCAACCATTATTGTTAATGAGAAATAGGTTGACTGAATATATTTATTTGATAATATATTTATAACTTTGTCATTAGGGATTAGGGATGATCCACAATAAATTCTAACTAACGCACTTACTTCTTGTTTTAGATGCCATGAAGAGGCTGCCTGGTTTAGAGGTCTGGTCTAACAAAGATCCAGTCAGGATGTGGTTCTGTCAGCAAACAGAGCTAAATTCTGCCTAACCTAGGAGAACAGACTGGATTTAGGCCAAAATAGTAAGAAACCCTGAGTGTAAAGCCCTGGTGATTTATGTTGGAACAGAATGGGTCTTCAGACTCCAGTCTGTCCTGGTGAAGAAAAGATTGATCTGAAAGGAAAATTTCAGGATTTAAAGGCCAATATAAACCAAAAGGAGGAGTAACTGATATCAAGACATAGTTTATAGTGTATCTACATTCTGCCAAATGAGACAGCTAGTGATGCATGATGCATTTTGTCCATCTTAAGCATATTCATTAGTTTTACTGCCCACATTTACAGGAGTGAAATTTTCCTTTTTTTTGTTTACTTTTAAAATTGTCAATTTTTGTCATGCATATCACTTCAAATCACAGATTATATGCACTTCAAGCAGTAAATATGTCAATCAAAGGTTTGATAAAAGTTGGCAAAAACACACAAGCTGATTAAAAACTATTTAAAATGTTTTGTTAGAATAAACTCTGTTATGCTTTTCCTTCCAAGCTATGATTTGAAATAGTAAAATTGAAATAAGCTGGTGTTAGTGATGCTCTTCTATATCAAAAAGACTCAGCAGAGGAGGTAAAGGCTTCTGATCAGGAGCTTCACCAGGCAATCCACTGGTAAGAAAATCAGGGCCAAGCAAGACTCCTCTATTAGAACTGATCTGGGTTTCACTTCTGATCCAAAGTCTAAAAAATAAAAAAAAGATGTTTAGATGGGTGGATGAGGTTCTTTGTTGGTTCTTGTTTGAATTTCAAGTATAAAAGTAGTATAGAATCTGTGCTGGTTGGTATTATAGGTAGGAACGGTGCTTTTCATTAGTTTCTTCATCAGGTAGCTTTTACTTGCATGGATTAGTTTCAGTTCAGGGCTTCTGAGTAAAACAAATGTTTTCCTTGTCACCATCACCTCAGTGCTCACTCAAGTCAGAACCAGCTCTACAGTCTGTAAAACATCCTAAAAAACATTACCTGTCACTCGCTCTTTAGAATAAAAGTGCATTGAGTTGGCATAACTACAGGCAGCACACACACATTTACACACATTTTATGTTTTCTCTCCTTGGTCCCTTAAATGTGATCTTTGGAAGTGATAAAAGGATAACATGTTTGTTCATGCCCAGTTCTTAGTGCTGGAGCTTACTTACTATGTCCACAAACAGGCTTACATTCAAACATGTGCTCATAATGTTTCTGAGGTAGTTCAACCTAAGCATTACACTGAAAAGTCCACAGCTTATTATAGATTAATATAGTTACTGCAAAAAGTGAGTGTCCTCTTACAGATACTAATCTTTTTTTGTTAAGGTTATGTGTTTCAGATCATACACATACATATTTTAATATCTTCCAGTTGCCACCTACTCCTGTTATTAATGTTGGGCTCTCAATCACCACCACACACCACAAGTGCTTGAACAAATAAAATGGTCAAATCAGGTCCAATACCTTCACATCATTTGAAAATTGCGTTTTGTATTTTTTTAGGTTATCCTTATTGGATATCAACATTTGTTTGAGAATCTGAAATATCTAGATGTGGTCAAATAGATAAATTCTGTAAGATGTAGAATACTTTTTCACTGCATTGGCAGTTTTGGTTGCAAAATCTCAAATGTCTCTGAAATTAAAAGGGAAAGCAGAAAACGAGTGACTTCTTACCAAGAATAGTGTGAACCTTTTGTTAAAACTGTTGTCAGTCTGAACAGTGAAAAAACATTCCAGAGTTTGTAGCTGAATTGCAATGCCTTCTCATCATGTAGAACCAGTCCAAATCATCACCAGCTGTTGGTTGTGTTTTACATTTAGGGTGAGGTGTTTGTGCCGTTATGCTGTTAATCTTTCAATCAGACTTGGCTTTGACCTTCAGTTTCTCTTCAGTATTTGAACAAGCATCGCCTCAGCATACAGAACATCTGATATACTCAGAGTTAATGATATTCAGCGAATGAATTTAAATTGGGAGCAGTCATGAGCAAACTTTGTATAAGCAACATGAACACATTTACAGTGCGACTAATGATAGTGGGATCCCTGTGATGGGGTGGGGGTCCAGGTTGTGAGGGGATGCTCATTTGCAAATATCTATAATGTAAAGAGGCAGAAAGTGATCATGCCCATGCCAGAGTTTGTCATATTCATAATGATGTTTCATGAATGAGGTAAAGTTTGGCTGACTTCATGCTCCTTTTTATAGTTCTTTGTTCCATCAGCTTTACTTCTTTATTTTTCCATTTGTCTGGTTAGTGGGCCCCTGCTGCTGTAGCAATGACAGGGCCACAAAATTAGCCCCAATTTCACCTGTTTCACCGGCGTTAGCTTCTAGATTCCAATCAAATCAAGAAGAACAATGTAGAACTAGCCAAAGGTCCTTCAGTTATTGTAAATGTGTTGCCTCTAATTCCATGCCATAAAATCTAATATAGGAATCATTTTTCACCCTTTATGTGGGAAAAACCATGAATGAATTTAATCAGCACCATCTCATAGCAGACAAATATGATGGCAGCCTCTATTCCACTTTCCAGGGAGCTGAGCACTGCAAGGAGGATTTATAAGTAAAGCCTTGAAAAGTGGGGATGCATAAGTTTGTGTTTCTGGGGATAGCGTCAACAGGAGGCTTATAGTGTGTGCTGGAAGAAAATGAAATCCCTGTCCAGACAAAAGCTCCCAGTGGGCATCATGACACTTGGAGAAACAGCTGCTCTCCTACAATAAAGAGAGAGGAGGAGGAAGAGCGTCCCCTGAGTTAACGATGGAATGTTTTCGGCTTTTGAGAGATGTGATTTCAGACAAACAACTAGAAGTTTTCAGTCAAAATGACAAGAGGCTGCGTGTGTGTGTCGGTTTTAGTGCATATGACACAGAGAACACACACAGAGCCAAACAGCCATTTAATCAGTCTCTTAGCCTGGGCATGAAGCCTGCACAGTCATATACATCAGGTATGGGCTGTGCATGCTTCATCTCACCCACCTTGATAGATTTATCATCATAGGTGAGCCCATGCTTCATATCGCTCCCCAGCCATCGATCGTTCAGATCCCTGCTGCCCCGGACCTCCACTGGGAGCCACTTCATCTGATGATGGAAGTCAGGGGCTTGTCACCATGACACATGGGCTTGGAGAGAGAGCAGCCTGCAGGCCACTTTCAGGCTTTCCCTTCCGTCCCTAATCACCAGTCTCCGTTGTTCACTTTGGATCTTACAAAGATTAAACAAAATGTTCAGTTGTGTCTTTCTGTTTTGATGCAATGTCATAGCAAAATTGTAAAGAAAAAGAAAGAAAACTAAATAGTTTTTAATGCAGTTCAAGATGATATTGCTACAATTGTCTCTAAGTGATCAAACATTTAATTCAGTTCAGTTTATTTATATAGTGTTCAAAGTAGTTTAAAAAGTTTCTACTCACCTGTTTTAGATAGAAACAGTGTTTTAAAGCTATACATCAACATTGGTTGATGAAAGGCACTAGATATGTGTTCTCTTCATTTTTCACCACACATGGATATAAATAAATCGGTAGTCTTTGTAATCTTGTTCTGTCACATTGAATTCTGACAACTTGAACTTTTCTTTCTCTTTCTGTTTTTTTTTTATCCATGCTACCTATGTTCTGTCCAGGGTCAGAGCACTGATAACTGAAAAATAATATTAAACTTTTCAAAGTCTAGGTATGAAAAAAATACAATTGTGGTTCTATGTTTTAGTTTATTATAGATTTAGATTCAGTTCTCAGAGGAGCCAGTTTTAATTTTTGTTCAACTTATTATGTGAATTTTTTATAAATTATGTTTCACAGCTTTTTCAGCCAGACTTTCACAAAACAGGGTTCAAAGTTCACCATATAGGCGACTTAATTTGATGGCTTAAAGCAACCAACACTGCAGTGGTCAGTTGCTTTGTTTGTGTGTTTGAAACAACAGTGAGAGGGGATGAAATGGCAATTCATATGAACAAAATGGCAGAGTGAATTGGAGACAGGAGGCCAGTGATCTGTGACCATATAAATGATCATTATTATTACTGTTGTTCCCTGTAAAGGAACTGTCACATTTTAATATAACTTGGTATACATGCAGACTAGCGATGAGAATGAAATTCTTCAGAGTGAAAGAGCTGGTGCAGCAGAAGGAACCACTGATGGCATTACTGTTTTTCAGAGGATCCCTCATCTCAAGCCATTTCCAGGCCCTAGTGGAGCTTGACATGTGAAACCAGAATGCGTCCCCACACAGCCCTGCATGATGTGAGGGTTTGCTTACCTCACAGTGCCAACATCTGCCCACAGGTTTTCAATACTCCCTCTTTAATATTGTGTTTTCAAAAAACCTTACAAAACAACAACAACAACAACAAAAACTGAACCAAGGAAATAAGTTACAATAGACTGCATGAAAGTCCAGCAATCTTCTGTTGTTGCAGTGGCAGAGATAGAGCTGTTGCTTCATTTTCAGGCTCAGGTTGGTGGAAGAGAAGACCTATCACTGGTAGAGAGTCGCTAATTATTGGATTATTAAAGAATGTTGTTTTGTAGCTGTAGATACACATTGTTTTGTAATTCACAGGTGGTCAGCCCAATCTCTGTGATGTTAGAAGTCAATAGAATGTGACTCTCCCATGTTGCACTGTGTGGAATCTTCAGAGACACAACTGTTGCCAGGAGACTGTAAACCAAACTCCCATTTGGGAATGAGAGGGACATAAATCCTGTAAATAAATGAGAAGTGTAATGTTTTGCAGGTAGTGTTGTGGGTTTTCTCCCTCTGCAGAGATCGTTCATAAAACAGTCAGTGACAGTAGGGGAGCTGATTTAGGATTAGCACTCTGGTTTTGGGACCAGAGTTTATAGACAGACAATCAACTTGGGGCTGAAATCTGGTCTTGGACCAGCCCTTCATTTTTAATATTGCAATCATCACTTCCTTACACACTACTAAAACCATTCAGCAAATTTAAATCAAAATGTCCTTCACATACTACACAAATAGAGATGCTATTTTGTTATCAAATATGACTTAAAGGGATAAAGAAAATACTGCAAACCATTAAAAAAAGTGAAGACTGAAATAAAGAGTCTCCTTAGAAGTGAGACAAAATTGATTCATGAGAAGTTATTAACCTGACAGTGGCATGGAATTAAACATAGCTCCCCTAATTTCAATGTTAAAAAAGCAATGCATAAGCTCACTGGAACTCAACAAAGAATACATTCACATTCTAGTCCTTTGCAAACGTATATTGCTCAGAGAGTGTCGGCTTGGATGTGAGGGCGTGTAAGACCCATGTAACTTTCTGCAATCTGATCTACCTGGATAGTGCAAACCAGCATAACACCTTCTGTTGTCACTCACACTTTGGCTTTTGTGGCGAGGTCTGATAGCAACTTCAACAGAACATTTATTTATTTCTTACAACCGAAACGTCAACTAAGGGTCATATCATATCAGAGCTGAAATGCATTAGATTTGTAAGGACTGGGAGCTCAGTAAATTTATGAACCCCAAAGAACCGAGTCAGTTTTCTATAAAACTGTGATTTTTCTGTCCTTAGTGGTCATAGACGGGAAACACTAGCGCTTTGTAAGAGGTGGTACTGCGGAGCATTTGTTAGCCATGTGCATCCTCCACGTGCACCTTCAGTTTGACTGTCCCTTTTATTCATAGTGTTTCACTCAGCAATGCCTCCCCTGACAATATTCACAGGTCTGTGTTGACAAAGCCGATGTCCTCTTCAGAGAGCCTGGGACATTATGCCTGGTTTGTATCTGTTTTGTGTGTTCAGGACCATAAATAGAGGAAGGCAGCAGCATCACATAGAGCTTGCTTTATTGGAATTTTAGAGAAACAGAGAAACAAATAATCCCACAAAGTACTGTGTATATTTAAAAATGAGTCCTGCTCACAAAATATATAAAATAATATTTCTGTGTCAACCAGGTCTCCTAAACCAGGTCTCCTAAACTGCAAAGTAGGATGGAAGTGATTTGCTGAGGCTGCTATATCACACCATCAGCCCTCTGACCCCCACCAGCAGCAAAGGTGGGTGAAGTGTCTTGCCCAAGGACACACCAACAGAGACGGGCAGAGCGGGAGCTTGAACTGGTGACCCACCGGTTGCAGGATGAACTCCTACCGCATCAGTTTTTTTGTTAGTCAAATAATTTTAATTATAGTGTAAAACAAAAAAACAGGACAAACATGGTGCAAGTGCAAATCCTAAATACTTTGCTAACTTTAGGCTTGAGAGCAGGAGCATTGCAAGCAGTTATTTTTTCAGTTTGCTGAGAAAGGGGAGGTAGGTGGATAGTTGCGATCTGAAAGGACAGGAGAGACAAAAAAAGGACAAAATGATCAGAAAACACTATTGATGGGATTGCTTAACATGCAAATAAAGACCTCTCTGTTTAAACACCTATAGTATAATTACGCAGAAATAGTCATGCACAGATGTTTGAAAATAAAATAAATGTCTAAACAATCCTGATGAATATTAAAGAGAAGTTTAATAGAAGGAAGTTCAACACTGGAGCAGTCATGAACGAAGAGTAAAATATTCATACTTTTGGCCTGCTTTGAAGACAATGCATAGGGCATTCTTCATTAAATAGCAAAATTACACTTGTTCTGATAAAATGCTAATGATGAAATAGATAACTTTATCAGTATTAGGATGTTAAACACACCTTTCAATTTATAAGTGAGAAGCTTTTTATTTTTAAAGCAATCTGATCTAAAAAGTTTTAGAAGCTATTCAACATGTATTTAGAAATCTCAGCATTACCTTTTATTTGGAGGATGGAGGTCATGGGCATGTTGAAGACGTTTGAGTTTCAGAGCATTTAATATGCCTCCCTCCGTTAGTCAGTGCATACGCCTATGAAATGGAAATCACTGCATTGGGGATAATAAGTGTTAGGGATTGCTGATTTTCTAAATTAGCTCAAGAAAACCTCTGTCTCTGAATTGTAATTCCAGTCTTTTGACAATTTTATATAATTGTGGACAGAAAGAATGTCAAAGACTGATTGCATCTTGGATAAAAGTAAAAAACAGGTTGATCTCTGAGATTAAGACTTTGTAGGAAAACCTTTATTGACAAGCAAAGCATCCATTGGTTACAGGAACTAAATCATTCAGATTTCTTAGCTGCAGCTTGGTAACTCAAAGCTTCAGTTTTCTGTATTTTCTGAAGGAAAGTTGTCTGGAGACTGACACATGACCCCAATGCTTCTTCTTTGGTCTATTGTTTTTGAACATTGTAAGTTGTTGACATACTAGGACACACCAACAGAGATGGGTGGTCTCTGTTGGTGTGATACTAGGAGACTTATGCAGGACCTGTTCATGTATTCACATCTTGCATTTTACAGTAAACGACCTCTTTCATTGGCCTGTAAAAGTAGTGAAGTTGCCCTGTACGCCTGGATAAAAAGAGCCGTACAGCATGTTGTTTCTCACGGTGTTCTTCAGGTTGTACTCAGTACTAGTAGCAGCTTGAGCTGATGCAAATATTCTTCATGTTGCTCATCAGACTGGTGAAAAATTTTGATGTTCACTGGGAAACCTAACCTCTTTTGATGTCCTTTCAATAGTTCAAACTCTAACAAAAGCATGTCACCTGTGGTGTACTTGGTTGCAGTGGCCCTGTATGCCTTTAGTTTGTTAAACAGTTCCTCCCATGCGGATGACCGTCCAGCCTCCTCTGGTCATTCTTCCATTGTCACTTACAGCCAGACGAGATCTTCCATAAAGATCCAGACTGAAGGCAGCTGATCATCTTTTCAGATTTCTTCTGTTCCCCAATAATTGCTCCACTTCTCTTCAAGCCTCAAGTCAAAGTTCTTGTTATTTCAGTCTTTTGTAGATCTAATATAGTATCCCTGACAGCTTTTTGCTCCGTCAATGATGGAGGGGATGGAGGGGAAGAAATTGATTCTGTGATCAATTAAGGTGATTGATTTAAATGATTGATTTGTGAGAAACATGAACACATAAATATGTAGGACAGCATTTAGAATGTATTTAGCATTTTAAAATAGTAAAATATTAAAGAAAGTTTAAACAATAATATAATAATAAACATATGTGGTAGTCAATGTACAATTTTAATAGAAAATTAGGTGATCATTAAGTTTATTTAATCCAGCGCAGATCAAATTGAACAAACTGTGTTTGCAGTTGGCTTAGAGATTCAAGACTCTAATGAAAGGCATAGAAAATTTCCTTTCCACATCACCGCCTCCCGTTCTCACTCCTTGCTCTGCCTCAACTCAGATAAAACTAAAGTGCATAGCATCGCCATTTTTAGATATGTCATGCCTCTACTAAAAGCTTTGGATAAAGGAAGTGTCAAAATCTGTCAAATTTCGCGAGGTTTTAAACACGTACAAATCAATATCAGTTTCAGACTCTGAGAGGCTAATTTTTCTCTCCAGGCACATTTTTATGTTCCCCAGTAGTTACATTAGAGCCTTTTATTTGAACTGTTTTGTTTTTTTTCTCTGACTACAGTCAGTGTGGTTTGGGAGTAAATACCAAAAACAAGGACAAAGGGATTTGGAAAGCATTGTCTCTCCAAAGGTTTTCACCAACAATACCAGGGAGTTCAAAGGAAAACAAGTGGCAGAGCAAACATGCCATATCCCAGGTTCTCCAACACAAGTCTTTACCTTCAGGCAACAACAGTGTTGAGATCTGGGGAACTGGAGAGCTTTATCGATTTGGACGTTCCTTAAAGGTTACACCGTCTCACATCTGCCTTCCCTGCAGACAAACAGAAAGTGAGATGGAGAGACTTCCAGGAGCGCTCGCCATAAAGCATCACAGACAGGAGTATTTCCGAGGTATCTTTTAATTTCATGCACGACAGCTTTCACATTTGTTTCCCTTCCTTCCCTCTTCACTGCTTTTTTCTTTCCTCTAATGCTTCCTGTACACACACTCACAGACACCCCCTCTCGCGCAGCTCCCTCCCCCACCTCTTTTCCCTTCTTTCTCTCTCCAGGGTTTCATTCAAATGATACTGCATCCTGAGCCATCCGGATGCAACCCAGGCACGGAAACATCGTTCGTTTTGAACTTGTCCTTTTTAAGTATGAGAAAAACCCTCTAGCCTAATGTAAGCAATTTATTCTTCAATGCTGATATGGCTGAGAATGGGATGCAATTCACACACACACACGTGCGCACACCCGCACACGCAAATGCACACACACCCCAGCACACATGCAGTACAAAGCTTTCTAAGCAACGCACTTTTGAGTAATATGTATTAAATATTGTTATCTGTGAAAGTGTTACTTAAATGTTACCTAAATATTGCTAAACACAGGTCTGTAGGGAATGATGCATCTCCATAGCCGCCTGTCTGCTTACATTGAACTTACATTATGAACCATTCCATGGAATTGATTATTTAGAATGCATTTTCCCTCAACATAGGCTCAGCCATCCAATGGCTTCGTTGTTGCAAATTTCAAATTTGGAAAAGTGATGAAACTTGATTGCAGGTTCTGTAACCCTATTCTAATCAAAAGCCATGATTCAACGAAATTAACAATTTCTACTGCCAAATTATGAAATTATTAAATGAATATGAGCTCAGCAACAAAGATATGAATTATTTGTAATCTGTTGTTCAGATTACAAATAAAATAGAAGTGCAAATACAAATTGAAGTATTATTCTATCCATTCATCTTTTCAGTGTCTCAGGAACTCCTGATTATTCATGAAACTTACGTAGAAATGTGGACAGAACACTGACATACTGTTAGCAAGATGTTTAGCATAGAGATGCTATTTTAGGCTAGAATAGATTCACTGATAGGCTAACTACTTTTACCACAGCCTGAACACAACAATAGTATTTTTCCAGTGGTTTTAGAAAAAAAAAAGGCCACTGGAAAAGCTCAGCACTTTTGTGTGTTCAAAACAAAACAATTATTTATGTTCCAATTTTTAATATTTTAAAATCTATGAAAGTAATGATTTGAAAATAATATGTTAAAGTCCTTGCCTAGTTCTGATGCCAACATTAAACATTTTAGTTTTTAATTGTGGCAATAGCCTAAACAATGTTTATGTTATTTATTTATTTTTTTTCAGTTTTTTTACATTTAATTTTCATATACATAATCTGGACCAGGTATGTAACATCCATAATGCAGTATGTGTTAGATGCAGTGTCAAACCCCATCTGTCTAATGAGCTGTTTAATAATTGATTTATGATTTATTGAGATTTTTTTTCAGTTGTGTTTAAATCCAAACAATGAAATAAAATAATTATTTCATTGAAGTATTATTCTTTCCTTGCAGCAAGAAGGTCCTGGGGTTGATTCCCGGCCCGGGGTCTTTCTGCATGGAGTTTGCATGTTTTCCCTGTACATGGTGGGTTCTCTCTGTGTGTATGGTTGTTTGTCCTGTCTGTCTCTGTGTTGCCCCGCGACAGACTGGCGACCTGTCCAGGGTGACCCCACCTCTCGCCCGGAATGTTAGGTGGAGATACAGTAGACACCAGCAACCGTTCTGACCCCACTAGAGACAAGGGTGTACAGAAGATGGATGGAACGGAAATAAAATAAAACTCTTTTGAATTAAAAAAAAAATAGCAACAGAAGTAAATTTAAAGTAAATTTCAATAGAAAAGATTTAAATGATTTGATACGTTAGACTAACCAGGAGAAAAAAAATCGTCCCCGCTTTACTTAAGGAGACTTGTCATTAGTCGACCTCTCTGCATATAGTTTATCTGTTTAGATTTAGGGTTACTTTGTCTTAGAAAAATAGAAATAAACCTAGAGAGTGGTGTTTATTTTGTTTTTGCTTTTATATCAAATCTAAGCTGAATGTTGTCCACAAAGTAAGATTCATGATATACCATTGCGAAATCAAGAACTGTTTCAGTTAGAACTATAGAACATAGTTACATAATTCTATGTAACTATCAGTTCAAATATCCATAGGAGGTTTAAACTGATAAATAACTCGAGTTACACAGAGTATGGAGAAAGAACTAGAGATATACTAATCCTAGTTGTGTGGCTGATTTCTGTTTTTTGTAAAGCTTCTGTTTCTCTTTAAGAATCATAATGCAAGAAAAAATGAAAATAGCATTGAAAATATTGTTTCCAGCTTTCCTGTCATGAGCAATCATTAATTATTTAGGAGCAGAAGAAGAATCAGATCCCTTGTGTAACAGCATTTGCAGTAAAACAGGGCTTTACTATTTTACAAAAAAGAGAAAATGATTACTGGGAGGATATTTAAAACAGTCCTTAGGCTCCTTTGTTTAGCACCATTAGCACAAGTATAAAGACTTCAGTTTCTGTGTATGTTTGTTTAAGAGTCATAATGTCATTCACAGACAGACGGCTTTTCAGCTCCTTTGCTAAACTGACGGATGTGGAAACGTCTCAAGCAGGACATTTTTGAAATGTAAGACAATTTACTCAGAAAGTTATCTCTTTGAGTGTATTGTGGTGATCTCTAACATTTGTAGAGTTTACACTGTACTTTAAAAATTATTTTGGTGTAACACCCTAAGATTATCACTGGCCCCCTTTTAGTCCTCTTCAAAAACTTCCTGATTTCACACCTGCTTGCCAGTGTTTAGGAAGCATTTAGACCTTAATATTCAAGCAATAATGCCTTTAAATATTTTCAATATGACGCATTAAATTAAAACTCAAAGGTTAAACACAGCAGGTCTGATGCACCATAATAAATATCGTTATCAATTTCAACGCTCAGAGAAGTGTCTGTTTCTTTAGGATTTTTTTTAACTTTTCTTGTTTGTCCTTCGATTGAAAGATCGTTCCGTATCTCAGATCCGTGAACCTGCCTCCCTGCGTGTCACTGCTGTCCGTACAGCCTTGACTCTGTTAATATGGTCAGGACCAGTTTGCTTTTGCCAGTGCTGCCTTCAAGGACTGCAGGAAACTTCATGCTAAGCACATATGCTAAGCATATGTGATTATGTCACATATGTCTACATATGTTGTAAAACAGCCTAATCAGTTTTCCAACAAAACTGATTAGGCTGAAATTCATTTACTTCTAATTACCCGGTGATTTCAGCACATCTCTATTAAACAGTCATCTCAACAGAAATGAGGCTGAGAGAAGGAACTTTGAATTGAAATGTCAGTGAAACCTTCTACTTGGAAACTTGCCAAATTGGCCTCAGTTCTGTTTCGAGTCACTGAACAGGAAGAGGTCAGCAGGGTTTGATTAGTTGAAGAATGGGGGGAGGATAAGGACGTGTCATGCTTGACCCTTGACCTATGCTAGCCAGAGGAACACTCAAGTATCTTTCTTGCAAATGTAGATTGGGTGGAGGAGAGTAAAGGGAACAATTCTGATTAAGAAAGTGCTGCCACAGGATCCTTGTAACTGAAGCTTGTTAACAGACTTAATTAATTCAATATGGATGCACTGATTGCAACACAGGGTAGAGTTCTAGTCTCTGTTCTGACTGAAAGCAGAAAAAGGTTGTTGAAAGGTAAGATTTTCCCCATGTCCTCTGTGTTACAATGTTAAGTTCAAGTGAAAAGGTCTCCCTACCCTCTCTGGCTGTCAGATTCCATCTTATAACTGTTCCTGTCAACATTTTATTTTGATTGTCACTCCCGGTGCCTTGGGTTAAACGCTTTGTCAAATCTGGGATGCCAACAATCGGCTTGTCACATGAAGCCACAACCCACTTATTGTTCCTTCTCATCTCCTCTTCAGTCTGAAATGCAAACAGATAGCTGCGGTTGTGCTATGATCAACCACACACAACCACAGACCTACATCAGGCGCCAGTGCCACTGCTCATTTAAGTCCGTCATTCATTCTGCCACACATCCTGTAGGTCAATTACAGGCTGGCCTCCCTGTATCTCTTTCCCTCCCCACCGCCTGATGCTGCTGTTTTCAACTAAAGCTGCTAAACTGCTATGTGAACCCTCACAGCCTCAATGTCTGCTTCAGGGTAATTGCACTGGAGTTCTCCAAATGCTCCAATTCCCTTAATTATTAACAAATGTTATTGTAAATTATGGATTATTTGCTCTTCTCCACCACAGTGGGAGGCCATCCATCATTTGTAAGGCTGGCAGATGATAGAGGTGAGAGGAAGGAAAATTAGAACCACATTCAAATGAAGACAAATGGAAAAAGTCCACAAGGGAAAATGGGGATAGAGGTCAGGGACAACTGTCATAAGACTTTACACCAGTTCGACTCTTAATTATAAATCAGTTCATTTAAGTTTGCATTTTGCACAGACGACTTACAAAAGAAAGACGTCTGAGAATGGATGCTTGTCTTCCCACAACCAGCAACCCTTCAGGTTTTGATGTGTGGATTCAGAGGGCTGAATGGGAGGCTAATTGAGTGGGTCAATAGCAACGCAAGACGGCATGCAGCACGCAAAGCCCTCATCATTAAATCATTACAAAACATTGAATATGGATTTGTGTCATTTAATTCACAAGAGGAGGGATGCTTGCAGAGGCACTAATTGAATGTGGTTCATGCTGACTATAAATATGGCTGGGGCCATAAAAAGAAAAGATCGCTCAGTTTGGGAGGGTTTGAGTGGCTGTTGGGTTATCAATGTTTTCCATATTTGTCATAGGGTTGTGAAAAATGTTCCATGTCTTCAAAGTTTCCTCATTGTAACTTTTGTTGGCTGCACAAAAATAACAAGGAGTGTTCTGTGTAAAATATCAGATAACACCAAGTAAATGGGAGAAATCAAACAGGACTGGGATGTTCTGCTTCAAATAACCTGGAGAACACGATCCTCACAGTCTCTGGAACGCTCTTGGTCAGTCTGTCACTGGAAGATTTTATTCTTCACTGCTATGGGCTCATGTTGCAGTTTTCTGTTCAACCACCACAAAATGTGGGTTCACAGGAAGGAATGCATTTGGATTTCATGTGACTGAAATCACCTTACTTGTTGTTGGCCACTTTACAATGTGAAAACATGCATTAGATTTATCAGTCTGGTGTAACTTAGAAAACAACTGGGCTCTACAAAAAAATACCACATCTAACAGAATATAACTAATGCAAATCTTTGCCAATAAAGCCCTGTTGTTATTTCTTTTTTGATTGAATAAAAGGCAACAATTTTTTTTCTTTCATATTTTTTTTAAGAACACGGCAGTATGTTCTACCTTTCACTATGTGAAAGGTAGCTGCTTTCTCTTGATGAACAATTAATTAACTACGATCAACCATATTTTTAGAAAGCTGAGTTCTATTTCAGTAGTCACACTCAGATTTAATTACTGTTAGACTTGTAGAAACAAGAAATTCCTTAATTAGCGTCTGTCAAACCAGTAGGTTCAACAGTCTCTAAAAGGCAACACTTCACAACCTGATCTAAGGAAACTCAACATCAAAGGAGAAAAAAAAGCCATTGCTAAGGCTTTGGAACTCTACCAAACCATGGTGAGCACCTAATGGCACAAATGAGTAGAAATAATGGATGAAACACAGAATAATGATGAACGTTCCCGGACGTGGCAGGCCAATCAAAATTGCTCCAAGAATGTATCAAGGACTCCTACAAAGGGTCACATAAAAAATGTCTAAAGCACTGCAGCCATCACCTGCCTCAGGTAAGGTCAGTGTTCATGATTCAGCTATCAGAAGGCAAAATGAAAAAGAATAGAAAAAACCCACTGCTGATGAAAAAGAAGCCTGAAAAAACCTCTTTACATGTAACAGAAGAATAAAAAGGCAAAGCATTTAAAGAAGAAAGTCCTTTATTCGTCTGTCTGTTATTGACCAACCACGCTTTCTGCTCTCTACTAAAATGTTATGCAGGAAATTTTCCAGCCATCATTTTGTGACCTAAACTCAAGTGCACAATGCAAACGTGCCTGTAAGTCAGCCTCTGAGTGGCTCTTATTGCTGCCACCAAAAGAGGCAAAACCATTGTTATGGGGCAATTACAGATTCCTTCAATACATTAAAACGCTATTTACTTTAGGAACTTCATTACTCAGTGAAATATATTATGTATATTAATTACACACAGATGGATGTTTGAAAGTCTTTATTTTTGCTAATCATGATTATTTTCCACTCTCAGTTAATGAAACCATAACATTTAAAATTTAAATGTTACACGAGACCAATAAAAACATGACATTTATCTCACACCTGCTAAAAAGATTTTATTTTCAAAAGGTTTCAATCTGACAAACGGGACTCAGTAGGACTCATGTTCTGATTGATTGGATATGAAATGATGTTTTCACACAAAATCAAATTAAAATGACTTTTTTTTACCTCTGTAAATAAAATCATAATTTAAGAAGTGCTTCTGGTATTTATTCAGGTTATTATTGTCTTATTTTTAAATGTGTCTGATGTGAATAATTAAAGTGTGACAAAACCAGAAAATGTATGAGAGCTTAATACTCACTACACAGTACATTGAAATTAATTTAAGTCGTGCCCATATTTGAATCCTCAGCCTGCAGCTGTCACGAGGCTGTTGAGCAGCGCTTCATCCTGTAGTTGCCATATTTTTATTTGAAAACATATTTATGTATATTAATGCTCGGAAGTGTTGAAGAAAAATGGGTAAAATGTATAGAATATGGCTGGATGCAGCAGTTGTGGGTGGAACCACTTAAAACTGTTTAAACGAAGACAGCCTAATCATTTTCACAGCAGGATGAGGATTCAGAAACGGCTCTAATCCTGAAAGAGCCGAGACCTTGAACTCATTTGCCACATTTCTTTCTGTCGGTCTGTGTGTCTGTCTGTCACATTTGTCTTCCAGCCTTATTAGCAGCAGGGTTTTCTATCTTATTACATCAGCTACTTATAGGTGGGAATCAAAGGCAAATGTGTACCTCTGCTTTCTCTTTCATGTTTGCCCCTCTCATACCACTTCCTCTTGTCTGTCTCTCAGATGGATGGCAGGGGTTTTTCGATGACAGTTGAGGCATTCCAGAGGTTTAATTGGGAATCGGACAGTCCCTCAAAGGATTTGGGATTATGTGGGGCAAAAACACAAGTGCTGTGTGTGTGGCAGGAAGACTTTTAGGTACACACAAAGGAAGGAAGAAAAGGGATATTTGTTTTTTTTTTTGTTAGAGAATGAAATGAACTGTTTATTTTCAAATATGAAATGCACTGAAAGACCCGTGTTTTTCCTAGTTTCCTGTGGGAGTTTGTGTGGTATTATACGTATCATGTACATTAGTTTCAGCTCCCCAGTGGTCGGCTACCCTTTCTCTAAATGTTACTGTTAGTTGATGAGGATTGGATTGAGTCTGACAGCCGGTACGTTCTGTTCATTAGGCTGAAACAGTCAGCTTCCCGTGGAGAGTTATGTTTACCGTCAACCACAACAAGCACACATACTGTGATTATTACCATGGAGACCTATGCCTCGAAAAGACAAGGCGCTACAGCACACAATGGATATTGAGTCTGAGAATTATAATAAACAGGAAATAAGGGCAGAATATTCCCATTGCTGTTGTCCGTCACAGTTTGGTGAGTCAGATTTGAAGAGGAAAATGCCAGAGTATAAGGAAAGAAAATTAGCTGTGAGTCGGTGTCTGTGAACAGCTCAGCTGCTGGATGGTTGGAGGGTCACTCAGCCTGAAAACTGAGCTCTGTGTTCGCTTGAATGAAGCTGGAGTCAGGCTCTGCTGCAGAATACTACTCCCACCTGCTGGCCAAAGACAAAACAGAAGCACAGCTGCATGTGTGTGTGGGTGTTAGAGGGGGTGTGTTTGCATGCATGGCTTGGTTTTAGAAAAACAAAGTTGAAGAAAAGGTAATCATTGTTGACATGCTGTCTTGGGGGAAGGTTAAAGTAAAAAGTAAAGATTATCATCACTGATTAAAATCAAAGAGTTATGTTTTGATTAGAGTAGCACTGCTTAAAACTGCAACCCACACAGAGTGTGCTGGGTTGGGTCTGGAAGGACACAGTGGCGCAGTTGGTAGCACTGTTGCCTTGCAGCAAGAAGGTCCTGGGTTCGATTCCCGGCCGGGGTCTTTCTGCATGGAGTTTGCATGTTCTCCCTGTGCATGCGTGGGTTCTCTCCGGGTACTCCGGCTTCCTCCCATAGTCCAAAAACATGACTGTCAGGTTAATTGGTTTCTCTAAATTCTCCCTAGGTGTGAGTGTGTGTGTGCATGGTTGTTTGTCCTGTATGTCTCTGTGTTGCCCTGCGACAGACTGGCGACCTGTCCAGGGTGTACCCCGCCTCTCGCCCGGAACGTAGCTGGAGATGGGCACCAGCAACCCTCCCGACCCCATTAGGGACAAGGGTGAACAGAAAATGGATGGATGGATGGATTATGGCATCAGTAAACATCAGTAAGTGTTTACTGATGTAAACACTTACATGAGATATATTCATATTTCAGCTACGACACTAGTGTTCATAATCAGCCATCAAAGGACATGTTGCCGTCTTCTTGCGGCACTGGAGCAATTGGCTCATACTTGGGAAAGACAATGTGCGCAGTACTTTGAGGAATTTGTAGTTACAGAAAAGCTCTGGATTCAACACTTTGGAAAGACAAACTCAACTCTTTGATGAACTGTGTGATGCTGTGAGAGTTCTGGTGGAGCACATCGTCCAAACATGGCCAGTGCCTGCAAATGAGCTCATGTTTCACATCAAACAGGCACGATGTGAAAAAAAGTGCTTGTGTGCAACAGAACCATGTAGGGGGCTGGAGATGTTGCAGTTATTGAGAAAAAATACTTCCTTTAAATGTCCCTGGAACACATTTTGGGGGAAATCCATCTGTAGTGAGAATGAAACTCTATTTTTAGCTGAGGATGCTGTTACACATCCAAGTGTCCATTTGTCCACTTTTAGACTAGTCCTCTCAAATGTCTTCTAGTCTTGCTGCAACTTGCACATCTGACAAAAATTTGTTCTGCATATGTCACATATATGCATCCTAATCTGGTTGACAGCAAAAAAAGGAAAAAAAACAAACAAACAAAAAAAAAAAAATATATATATATATATATATAGTGATATATATATATATGAAATGAGGCATATATATATATATAAATTCCTTTCTCACCCACCGCGGGTGGTTCTTATCCTCTGAGCTCCGGTCCTCTTGAGGGTTCTGCGCAGTATCTTGGCTGTGCCAAGGACTGCACATTTCTGGACTGAGATGTCTGATGTTGTTCCTGGGATCTGTTGTAGCCATTGGTCCAGTTTGGGGGTGACTGCCCCGAGGGCCCCGATGACCACAGTGGTGCCTGTGGCACCACTGTGGTCTTCACCTTCCAGGCCCTCTCCAGTTCCTCCCTGAGGCCCTGGTATTTCTCTAGTTTCTCGTGCTCCTTTTTCCTGATGTTGCAGTAGCTTGGTATTGCTACATCTACCACAACGGCTTTCCTCTGTTGTTTATCCACCACGACAATGTCTGGTTGGTTCGCCATTACCATTTTGTCTGTCTGGATCTGAAAGTCCCACAGGATCTTAGCTCTGGCGTTCTCCGCCACCTTTGGGGGTGTTTCCCACTTTGATCTCGGGGTTTCCAGTCCATTTTCTGCACAGATGTTTCGTACACTATGCCTGCAACTTGGTTATGTCGTTCCATGTACGCTTTCCCTGCCAGTATCTTGCACCCTGCTGTTATGTGCTGGACTGTCTCAAGGGCCTCCTTGCACAACCTACACCTTGGGTCTTGTCTGGTGTGGTAGATCTGGGCCTCTATTGCTCTGGTGTTTAGGGCCTGTTCCTGGGCGGCCAGGATGAGGGCCTCTGTGCTGTCCTTGAGTCCAGCTTTTTCCAGCCATTGGTAGGATTTACTGATATCAGCCACTGATAGCCATATATATATACTGCTCAAAAAAATAAAGGGAACACTTTAAGTGTTAAACACCTGTTTAAGTGTTCCCTTTATTTTTTTGAGCAGTGTGTATATATATGTAGCAACATAAATGGTACGCTGCCACTTTAAGGCCAATTTCAGCTGCTGCATATAAGCAGGTCTCTACCTGTCACAAGACTACTTGCGTCATGACGTCAACTCATTCTGCTTCCTTTGTTTGCTGAGCTGTGCTGGGTAAGCGTGGCTGTTTCTTTGTCAGCTTTTATCGTAGCAATTAATGCAAGCTGGTCTGATCTGTTAAGCCTCCCTTGCTGTGCCTCCAACTCCTGGACCAATTTGTTCGGTTGTTTGCTGCCGGGAAGGTAAGCGCTAGCATGGCTAGGTAACATCCATCTCATGTAAACGAAGCCTTTACGTAGCATTTTGTTACAGCTGCGCTCCATAGGCGAACTTGTGGATCTGTTTATCTGGCCGTGTGGTAATTTACAGGTAAGCAGCTACCGTAAGTTATAGTTTTTATCAGCAGTTGTATTAATAATCTACTCTATTTTTAGCCTCCTGCTGAATCCTTGACGACTATTCTATTTGGATATACACTCGCTGCTGTTTTGCCTACGATGAAATATTTTAAAAGATTTGTATGAACTTTCCCCCGCTGCCGGGAGCATTGATGGCACTACGACCGGGATGAGGAGCAATGTTGTAGTGCTATTATATCACTGTTTTACTCGTATTGTTTCATTTTTTGTCTTTCTTTTAGGGACTGAGGCTTCTGTGGTGGCGGTGGTGATCCCAGGTGGCGGTGTCTTGTCTTGTGTGTTTTGTTGGAACACCTGTAAGCCTCGGTTTCCGTTGAAATTTAAACATTTTATAATCAACTTTATTAAAAAGGCATTCACTGTTTTAACTATTCAATTTCAGGTTATTGTTAATTTAAACAACCTATTAAAGTTTAATAATTTTTTTGTAGAACTGTCTGAATCTTGTCTCATTCTCTGTAGAACGTACCTGTGTCCTTATTATTATTCTATTTTCCTGGAGTTATTCCAGGTGGCGTTGTCGGTTTCCCTTATCTTAAACTTTAACATCTTACATTTGGGTTTCATAATAAAGGAAATCCACCCCCAGGTTGCCATATATATATATATATAATTGTGCTCATGATAGAAAGAAACATGAATCCTGAAAATTCAGAAATTGTAAATCTACTTTGAATTGAAATTTTCTCAATTTTTTCCAACAACATTTACACAAAAGGAAAACAAAGAACAGTGATCTCTGCTTTTATCAGTTGATATGCATGTGTAGTATTTAAACTTCATTTACAAAGGATATAGTACAACATTTAAGTAATTTGATTTGGCCCCTGTGTGTTTCCTTTTTATTTGTTATTTTGGTGTTTTGTTAATACTAGCTGCTCATCTGTTTCCTCTCTAAAAACAACACATTTAATGTTAGGCACACAAATGTTTCTGATCTAAATTACATCAAACAGTACAGTATTAAAAGTCTGCCAACAAACCTTCCTGCTACTCTATGACATGGTACCAATGTTGGTTTGCTTTCTTTTGACAACTAAATATTTTTATGACAGTGTTTAAGCTTTGATGCAAAGATCTGCTTTTTATTCATTTATATGTTGTGAGATATTTTTGTACTAGATGCTGGGATGGGCATGTTTTCAAGTGGAATGTCAGACGACCCAACAGCTTTCAGCAACAATCCCTTCTATATGATGGGTGAATGAGGGCAACCTGCTCACACAGGTAAATGAGAACACATGTAGGGGTGACATTTGGGAGATTTCAAAGACCTACTCTTCTAGAAAATCAGAGCCAGTCTGTCTGGGCAGAAGTTGCAGCCAGGACACCCAGGTAAACCTCAGGCAGCTCCAGTCCCTCACAGCACTGAAAAATGTCAAAAACAATTTGCATTTATTGCCTATGAGTCACCTACACTTCCCTGGTTTATAGTCTAGACCAGTAGTTCTCAAACTTTTTTCAGTGATGTACCCCCTTAAAAATATATTTTTAGTCAAGTACCCCCTGACACGGGCAAAACATTTTTGGAATTAAAAAGAGGTACAGTGCTGTAAAATCACTGTCTGATTTATTAAAGCCAAACAACTTATATCAGTGAACCTGACAAATACATCCATATTGCAAACATTGCATGGTTAAACAAAAAAGAAAAACAGAAGACGGTGACCACCAGGAAGGTATAAAACCAGTCAAACCGTTTTATTTTAAAGGATATTGAAACTAAATACTGAATATAAAATTCAGTGCATGAACACACATTTATATTTTATCGAACTTTTTACCCAATAATTTTTCCCAAGACTTATTATGAGGAGCCTACTGATTTTTTAAAGATATTTTGAAAAGCTTCACGTACCCCCTGCAGTACCTCCATGTACCCCCAGGGGTACACGTACCCCCATTTGAGAACCACTGGTCTAGACCACAGGTCACCAACACGTTGCCCGCGGGCCCCCGGTCGCCCAAGGGGACCTTGTCAGTCGCCCGCAAAGCAAGTTCTAAAAATCTTTTTGGTCAGTTTACTTTTGTTTATTTGGCGGATTTTCGCTTTTTCTGTAAGATAAAAATGAATGACAGGAGTTTGAACCTCTCGTAGTTCTAAGAGCGGTCATTTGGATCCCGGTGGAGCTTTTTACCTTGTGTGGTTCTGGCAGGTTTTTGGTTTATGAGCTTCTTCAATGTTTCCCGAACTGGAGAGCTGATGGGTTACCTGTCGGGTGACATCTGCTGCTCTTCCTGAGCGTCACGCTAAGACTGTGGGTTAAACAATTTAATCTAGCCAAAGTAGAGTAGAAATTAAGCAAATATTGTTGCTTCACCTTTCTTATCCTCTGGACGTCTGACACCACCTGAACCTGCGATCAACACTCTCCTCTTTCCGTGAACCACAAGGGTAGGCTTCACTTCCATGTCTTTATTTAGCATCGGCTGAAGAAAAAAAAAGTCCGCTGCTCATGTGGTTTAGGTTTCTGCTGATTTTTGAGCATTGGGGAGGTGGTTGTGCTCTTGCAGGTCAGGTGCAGTGATAGTTTTGTGCTACCCTCTGACCTGTCAGACCTTTTTATTTCGACATCTGCTGGTGTCAGCCAGCAGGTGACCCGTCAGCTGTTCAGTTGGCCAAACCACAAAAAAAAAGTTAATAAACCGGCAACCTGCCAGAACTGCACACTATAAAAACATTAGGCGGGCTCTTACGGGAGATTCAAACTCCACTCATTCATTTTTAGCTTACAGAAAAACACCAACCCGTGAAATAAACAAAAGTAAACTGACCAATCAGATTTAGGCTTTGGCGTGCCCCACCTCACCCCTCACAGACTGTACACAGCTGTGTGCACAATATCTTTTGACACAAAAGGTCTTTTTTTTTCTCCACAATTTTGCTAATAGTAAAGAGTTTTAGATAATAAAACATACAATAACTATTCTTTTATTTTTTAATCTAAAAGAAATTTTCAAGGTACTCAGTGCGTTCAGCTGTACAGCTGCAGGTGTTACTGCAACAATCCATACTCTCAGTTACTTGTGGGCAATTTAGAATCACACAGAAAAACTCCAAAAGAGAATCAAACTTCAAACTCTGAACTAAGAACGTCTGATCACAAAATAGCAATTAACCATAGCTGTCTTTACTGATAACTATTGTGAGTAGTCCCTAACATTAGTATGATCAGGGAACATGCAATCATATATACATACACTGAATATATATTATTGTTATAAAGGCTGAGCCAAGAAAATTTATGTCTGTATCAAACAAGTAGCCCTTTGTGTTACTCTGTACCTGTGAAGTAGCTCCCAGTCCCAAAAAGGTTGGTGACCCCTGGTCTAAACCATTAATTGGCGGCCAAACCATCCCGATGCACCAAAGATTCACCAAAGATCTGAAAGTTCTACTCATGTTTCTCCAAGACATGTTGTACCAGGACAATGAGTTCCCCTGTCTGAAAGAGGATTCAGAAAGTTAAGTCAAGCTCATCCATGGAGAACATCTAAAAAACTCAAAGCTGACCAATACATTCCAAGCTGACTGAGTGGTGGGAATTGCTATCCCACCACTCTTTTAATTCAAATTTAATTTGAAAAAATATATATAAGTATTCAAATTAAATTTTTCTAATTTAATTTGAATAAAAATTTTACTTTTGTTGGCTGCACAAAAATAACAAGGAGTGTTCTGTGTAAAATATCAGATAACACCAAGTAAATGAGAGAAATCAAACAGGACTGGGATGTTCTGCTTCAAATAACCTGGAGAACACGATCCTCACAGTCTCTGGAACGCTCTTGGTCAGTCTGTCACTGGAAGATTTTATTCTTCACTGCTATGGGCTCATGTTGCAGTTTTCTGTTCAACCACCACAAAATGTGGGTTCACAGGAAGGAATGCATTTGGATTTCATATGACTGAAATCAACTTACTTGTTGTTGGCCACTTTACAATGTGAAAACATGCATTAGATTTATCAGCCTGGTGTAACTTAGAAAACAACTGGGCTCTACAAGAAATACAATTTAACTGAATTGAATTTTTAATTAATTTAATTTTCAATTTAATTGAAAAATTTTATTTTTCAGTTAAATTTTTTAATTAAATTTAAAAATACTTTATTGATCCCTAAAGGAAATTAAATGTTGTAACTTGTACTAAGTCAAAATTTTTAAAGAGTTATCATAGGTAGTGATGGCTGTGGACATGAATAATTTCTGTATCACAGCAAATCTGAAGAAGCCTCTGACCACAGACGCTCTGTTTTCCCTGTGGTGTCACACACCTCAGTCCATTGGGAACAGAAAACAGTCACTGCTCACGACAAGCATGTCACCTCTGCTGTCAGAATAGTAAGGCGTTAGGCATGTGGGTTTCACCTGCCCAGTGAAAGTCCAAATGGTGGTAGAAACACTGAATAGGCCAGACCATAAAATAGCATATCGAACCACACAACCTGTGATGTACCAGTCAGAGGAAATGAGGCTTAACAAACAGAATAGCTGGACTGGTACTAAAGATAAAATGACAAACAGATGGTTTCTGTTTAGTAATTAGGTCACTTCCAAAGGCAATCAGTTGCATTGAATCTTATTTCCAAAATACATTAAATATTATAGTTATAATATGACAGTAGAAAAGTACTTTACAAGGCATGGTATGTCTGCATTCTCACTTGATTTTTTTTTTGTCTATTTTTAAAATAGATTTTAGTTCCACTGTGCTCTCCTAAGTCTTATTTTTATTATTTTAATTGCTGATGAGAAAAACAGACTTATAAAAGTGATTGATGTAGCTGTTCAGTCTGCAGTAAATGTAATGCTGGTAAGTCAATACTGATATTCTCCTGCACCGCTTCGTGCTCACTCCCTGTCAGCTGTTGAAACTCTGGTCTGCAGGGCTCCACAGGTCACAGCTCTGCTAATTGACTCAATATTCAGTCTGGAACAATACAGATTAAACACCTGAGAAAGATCATTCATTTTCGTGATGCATCTAAATAACCCAAATACCAAGTGATGCTGCAGGAAAACAGAGTGATAGACAGACAGATATATAGATACTAAATTCCACTCTATTTCCTTACATAATATTTGCTGAATTAAAAAACAATCTGTATTTTTATTTATATACACCTACAAGTGCCTAAAAATGTTGTGCTGGTTGTACTTGAAGTTCAGCTTGAGTTCAAGCTGAAATAAGGGGCAGTAGGAGAGAAAAATCAGATAAATGAAAATAGAGGTGGCATATACAGCAAATTTCTATAGATTCTAAAATGCTTCATCATCATCATCACCGTGTCACTTAGGTAGAGAAAAAAAAATCATTTCTATAGGTGCCTCAGCAGACAGCAGGGCACATTCACTCTATACAGAGCATCAGCAAATGTTAGCTTACCACAGACAAAAGAACGGAGAACTGGAGGAGGGTTAAGGAAGTAGAGAAGTGTGCAGAGTGTGGATCTAAAGAAATAGGCAGCTTTCCAGGTCATTCATTTCATTGCATAACCTGGCAAACAGTCCAGTGCTGCATAATGCACACTCTTTTATACAGCACCAGACCGCCTGCAGCAAGACAAGCATTTATGCACTTTTTGATGTCCTTACACACACATACCCCCGCCCCTGCACACACACACCAAAATGGTCACGCACATACTTTCAATTCAGTCCATTTAGCCTGAGTACCACTCCAGCAGAGTGGCCCTGTGTTGTCATGGTTACCACATCCAAGCAGCTGGGATAGTGAGGGGATGGAATGATGGAGTGAAGTGGAAAAGTAGAATTTAGAGAGAGTATGAAATGCTGATAAGAGCTCTGGTAGACAGCATGTTGGAAATGGAAAAACTAAAAGGAAGCCATAAAAACTGACAGTGGACATGAAGGCAGCAGGTGGGCATTGAGAATTTATCCAGAAGTATTAAAGAGACATAATGTTTACAGGAGGGTTCAAAGTTTATTATTTCCTGACAGTGGAATCGTAAGAAACCTCAATCTGATTGACTAACAACGGTTTCATGACTGACAGCTTTTGGCTTATTTGAGAGAAATCTGGACTGAAGAGTGGGAGAAGGCAGCTTGTCATGAAGGTAGATAGGCAACCTTGTAACAAGGTAGCCTTTCGCGGTTGGATTTTACAGTGAGGATGAAGCTTTGAGGCAGAGTCAGGTGGAAAACAGCAGTGGTTTATTCTTCATACAGAATCAACAACACTTCACAGGTGAAACTGCAGTCTTAAATAGTCCCAGCTGTGACAGACCAAACCACCTTTAATTCACAGGGGAATCTCAATTCATCAATATCCACTTACTTAATTAAAATACCTTTTACTAAATACAAACATTTCCATTTACTTTTTATAAATATTTTATGTTTTATCATTACACCATATGAAGCACCACAAAACCCATAAACATTTCCCCCCCACACTTTTCAATGGCCTCTCCCGGAGACTATATATGGTGTCTGGACCCCCAGGGCAGTATTTGTCCAAACACCCTGGAGAGGACACAGAAAAGACAGGTGAGTCACTCTACATTAGCACTCCACACCTAACAGATTATGCACAAACATTTGCTGAGTTTTACCCACCAGTAGCTCATTGCTCTGAGTAACAATTATCCTCCCTTCACAGGCAACCACCTCACTCGTCAATGAGGAGCAGCTGTGCAGAGCCCAGAACAAAAGGCTACATGCTAATCTCTAAAAATACTCAAATACAATTAAAACTTCTTGTGTGCAAATTGTTATTGATGTGCAAATCTATGCTTAAAGTGCCGTGCTAAATAAAGTGTTTAATAAAGTGCAAAAAGTACTTTAAAAATGCTATACAGTGATTTCAGTAAAATAGTCCCAGTATTGAAGGTATCCTAAGGATGAGTGTCACCATGTGTAGAACGGCAGGCGAGTTCACAGGGTGAGTTGTGCAAATGAGACTGAAGGACCAGTAGAGAATGCTTACATAAATGATTCAGTTTGAGGTGAAATAAGAAAAATATCTGATAAAACAAACTTTGTGGATACGGAAACAATGAGGACAATGTAACACACTGCAGCCAAGTTAAGAATTGAGTGAATTCAGCATTTTTCTCTGTAAATACTTTTAAAAAGTTTCTACTTATATGAAGTTTACACAAGATGTTGGCAAAAATGCAAGTAACCCTCATCTACTTTCACCTTCAGATTCTAATCAAGAATGTAGAGGTGAATTTCTTTATTCATTCTTTTCTTAAGTATTTATCAAATGTGCCAGTGCCTCTCTTTAATGTTCCACCTGCAGACTTCCCTTCTGTCATGGCCATCTGGGGTGACATACAAAACCATTTTACCTCTAAACATGACATGTGGAATGACCAGACTGATTTTTTTATTTTATTTTTTCCAAATCTTCTTCAGCAAACTTCAAACAAGTTTCAACAGTTTTTTCTTCATCTGTGGAGTTTTGAGCCATCAAAGCGCATTAGAGATGAGTGATCACTTTGTGTTTCCATAAAAATACCTTGCCTGTTATTTCCAGGTATCTCTGAGGCTCTCTGTAAGTGTCCCTTGGCTCTTTGGCAACTCTCTTGGTCATTTTATCAGGACGCTTCTCTGGATCACCTGTCTGTTTCTGGTTCATGGTCGACATCTGGGTTTCAGGACTGGAACATTCAGAAGTTTAGAATTGCATTTGTAACCGTTGCCATTGGCTAGTTTTACAGCAGTAGGCCTTTTTTGTGAAACTGAATCCTAAAACTGTGCAACACTTTGCTATTAAGAAAGTGTTAATAAAATATAAGTTAATACTTATTTGAACATAGTTATAAGAATGCTTTCTAAATATTGATAGATTTCAACTGTTTTTTGGCTGTCTGTCATTCGCTCATCCTATATTTAATATCATAAACTTATTTCCTGTGTCATTGAATTTTTATCCCCAAAACATTATACTGTATGTTGGGTAATCTGTTTGGATTTCTCTGTATGTGTGGATGACTTTGGGTTTTATTGACATGGTGTGAATTTTATGGCAGGAATATTCTCAACATACTAAGAAAAATGTTGATATGTTCAATTCTTTTGCAGTCCCCTGTATGTCAAAAGTGGGGGAACACATGCAGCGAAAGCACCTCAGCAACTGACAAGAAATCTAGCAAGGGGTGTTGGCTTGTGGTGCCCCAGATATGCTGAAAGGTCTGATGACAGGAAGTGTGAATGGTGCTGCTCTGTGGAGGACTGGTCTCCCAACGGGAAGAAACACAAACAATTAGTGGAGACAAAAGAATATTTAAAAAATCACTGCGCCATACAGGTCAGGATCATGACACCTTCACGACCTTTCCTACACGTTCTCTCTTTGTGTTTAACTTCCCTCATGCTATAGTGACATTGTGATCATGAATTGCTTAAACTGCCATGGTGATCATTTTTATTCTGTGAATAAAATGAACTCCAACTCAGACACTGAATGAAAATCTATCACGCACTGGATGGTGGCTTACATTGTATTCTTGTCTTTGTGTAATATTGTGGAATCATAATGTAATAAAGTATTTGTAGTAAACTGGTTCAATCATAAAATAGATGTTTTTTTGGAAGATGCAGTCATGTGAATAATAACACCTTGTGGAGGCGTTTGAGTCTTTCAAATCTTTTGGCAAATGGAGTTTTAATATAAAGCTGATATAAAAAATAAATAACATTGTGACACAATTCGAGGGAAAGAAACAATACTTTAAAGCTTTTCTAATGCTGTAATTAAAAAAAGTATTTTCTACAAAGAAATATATTTGACCTCTCCCACTTTTATTTGCAGTTAAGATGTTTAAACTCTCACACACTCATCAGTTCTGGTAAACATGGGGAGAACATTGATACTTAGTATTTTGTCATAGGTTTACCATTTTTAGACCTCCGGCATCGGTCTGCTCCTGTCAGTCTGCTAAAATGAGAGCGGGCAGCATATTGAGATCAAAGAGACATCAGTGGAGAGATTTAAAGAGGTCTGAAAGGAATTTGAAGTCAGAGTTCACTGTTGAGTAAACGGACAAGTGGGAGACATTCAGGAGAACTGTCAACATATCCAGTTCTGGCAGTCCAAGCAATCTCACCAAACAAGAGTAGACAGCAAAATCTGAAATCTTCTAAAACCCCAAAGCATTGTTACAGGGTTTGCAGCAGGTTCCTGATGCTGATAAATGTGAAAATCAATGGTGGTACTGGCAGAAAAAGACTGCACAAATTTAAACTTCAGGAGAGCCGTGCCAGCAAAACATAAAACCAAACTGTAGCTTGCCAAAGTAGACAGGAACCAGGAAGTCTGAGGGAGTGTTCTTTAATGGCATTCTAAGGCTTCAGACAAGCCCTCCTTTTGTGTGTCATTCTTCCCCTGTAATTGGTTCCAGCTCCTCATCAGCTTCATCATCCCCAGTGTGTGAACTATAGAACTATGTTCTAATATAAAAAAAAAAACACTATTTTGGTGTTTCCATTAAATAAAAAATGAAATTAAAATCACATGTGAGTAAGCTTGTTCACAAAACAAGCCATTAAAAATTATGACAACGACGGGTGTTAACCTTCCAGGAGATATATTCATAATTCAGTTGTGGTATTGAAATAGATACATTTTACAGAACACGAGTCAACTTCTGCAAAATATATCTATTTCAATATGGCTGAAAAACCATGTTATCCAAAAACATGTTTTGTTTAGTTTCGTTCATCCTGTTGAATTTCAAATCCTCTTCACAACAACTTACCAAATTGTGACTCCTATAGCTAATGAAATTATTACATTTATCATTAAAATATTACATGAGACCAATAAAAAATATTCTTAGTGCAAAAATGTTACTAATGAAAAACAGTAAGTATTAATGCTTGAATGTTATTTTCATGGGGGAATTTTAATAATTCCAAGAAATTGAACAACTGATTCCTTGATTTTTGATTTCCTATGCTTGATTATGAATTTTAAGTAGATTTGATCTATTAATATCCTACAATCATAGATCAACTGACTCAATGGCCTTTAATTAATTCAGTTTGAGTAACCACACAATACACTGAGTCAATGTCAAAGTTCTTTTTTAATGTGAGTGTTGGAGCAGTAACTATGTATGTATGGAAGCCCATTTCCACCACTCTGTAAAAAAAAAAAAAAATATCTCATTATAATGAGATAGCATCTCTCAAAATAATGAGATAGTATCTCATTATAATGAGATAATTTGTTTGTTTTTTTTTTTTTACAGAGTGGCGGAAACGGGCTTCCATAAGTAACAGATCTGAATGTTGCAGGAAACCTTCTGGAGTCTGAGACACACACTCAGAGACACACTCAGTCAACAGAACTAAATGTGATTGTGTTCATATGTTAGTATTTCAGTGTGTTAGTGAGCACATGCCATCACATGCAATCTGAGGCTATGCTAACTAGCCTGAGCATACACAACATGCTATGCTAAAACTGAGCTGTTCTCAGAAAAGTTTTTCTCCTACTTACACAAAAAAACTGCAGTAAAATTTCCCAGTGTTGCTCTCGATCTTCATATTTGACACACACACACCCACACACAAATGTACAAATATCTCACCTCCTCATGAAAAGACAAATTGTACTGACCGAAATATGAATGGAATCATAAATAATATTCCATCTTACTGCTAGAAATCAAATTTCCTGAGGTGCACAGACATGTTCATTCCCTTGGTGCTGCCACTTCACTGCAGTCCAGGCAATTGCTGCTCCAGGTGATGTGCTGGCAGAACTGAGAGACTTTATCAAGGCCAAATGCTTACAACCCCATTTGAGGTCAGACAGCATGAGCTTATTGCACCACAGTGGTTATTGGTAGGAATCATTGACAACTATCAGCATAAGTTCATTTTTATTTAATCGTCTCTCTCCACAGACTTCCCCCATGCTATTTAGCTGCCTGCCACAGCACTGATCTCATCACCATAAACTAATGGTTTAATCTTCCAAAGCAGCATCTAATATCAATAAGACCACTCTAACATAAAATCCATTACTGTTGCATTATTCTTCACTGTCCAACAGTATTAGATACATTATCATAGCGCCGCAGACTGTTTTACCTCACCATGCAGTAACAAATTATGAGCTGAATAATACTTAGGACTCAGAATAAGTGGAGGCTTGGTACAATACAGGAGTGCAGCCTGTGTTGCTATTTTCCATTACTAAGGTCTATATTTTAATGTAATACAGTTAAGCATGAAATGTTCTGTTTTTCTCTGGTAAAGTCTGTTATGGCCATGTAACTAGAAAATATATTTTTTGATATGCAGTAGATCATTCATACAATTAGACACCCCACTAAATATTTATGCATTATTTCGATACGTTCAAATATTGATGTTTAATCCAACTTATTTTTTTTTTATCTCTGAAAATGAGAGTGATTTATTTCATCTCCAGAACCAGCCTTTCCCTGTTTGACAGCTTTAAAGCTCCATTATGTAACTTTAAGAAAGAATATGTTTTTTACATATTTTAGTTAAATCTATCATCATGTCATAACAATTTGTCATGAAGAAGATAATCAACCAATCAGAGCCAGGAGGAGGGGCTTAGCGCTGTCACTCAAACTTATGCACTCAATGCTACATGTGCTAATGGTGGAAAAACAACTTAGCATTACAGGAGAACTGTTTATCTGCCGCAATCTGAGGCTATGCTAACTAGCCTGAGCATTCACAACATGCTATGCTGACAGGGAAAAGCTGTAGCGGTAGTAGAGAGGAAGGGGGAGGAGCAACAGCACACAAGACTGTAACTGACAGCGCTAAGACTCGCCTCCTGGCTCTGATTGGTTGATTCTAGTTTATACTGAGTCTGGGAGCACTGGGAGAAGGCACTGTTTTTTCACAGATTGTCTGTCTCATTACTTACTGTATTTATTTTCTACATGATGCAGCTTTAACTTTAGTGAGATGCTTCTTCTAACTGTCCACCAGCGTCTGATGTCTGCCCGAGGAAAGCTTGCCCCTGACCTGCTTACAGGTCTGTCAGAGCTTCCAAGGGTTTCTTACATGAACTCCACAGCATCCCTGTGAGATCAAGACCTGGGCTCACCATGTCTGAAATCTCCAGCAGTTCTTGGAGGATTTTCTGGTATGGTTTTTGGTCTGTGTCATGAGGAAAGTCCAGTTCTGCTTCAGCATTAATGTTTTTGCAAGTTCCAGTTACCCTCTGAAACATGGTTCAGTTCAGGGTGGACTCTACGATGGTTCTTAGAGCTAAAGAAGGAAGTATTGATGCAAAACCAGGTGTGCTGCTGTAGCGTCCTACAGTAGCACACCTGACCCAAATGCTTTGCTGAATAATCTTTAATATCATTGTATCGTTGTACATATGTACAGTGACAAACAATAAATTTACTTTAGTAAGAACCAGAACTTATTAATGCAGACTGAGGAAGACGTTGGTGTTTCAGAAGGACCAGTGGCACAGCTGGGGTCTGTAGAGAAGGGAATAACTTATGGTACCACAGGATTAATGAAAAGGTCTCAGAGATCCTGACATAAAGAATTGATCTCTGAGCAGAGAACAAGTGAGAAGGACCTCATATTAGAGCCAATCCCAGTGATCATTGACCGTTACCTGACAATGGTGAGCTTCCACCTCCAGGCATTGCAGCTGGTATGACTTCTTGGAATACTGTTTTTGCTTTAAATGTGCCCTCTGTTGCAGTGTTTGAACATTTCAGTGTTTGGTTCATCTCTTTAATGAACAAAATGACATAAATTCCAGAGTTTATGCGGATCTACCTCTGCAGCTGGCTGTTGTTACTCCTGCATGGACCAATTGGTGGCTCAGAAAGGCTTTGTCTAAAATGGAAATTTTGACCTATACTTGTTTATTCCATACATCCTGTTTGAACTGAGATGCAACAAATATGTTGAAACTGAGGTTTGATTTGCCTTTTTGATGAGCCGCAGCAGCTACTCAGTGGACAACTTTTCACCCTTCACTGCTAAACGCTATTTACAGGTTGCTGAGTGGAAAGCAAATCCTATCTGTAAATAGTTTTTTGCTTGGGACTATGTCAACATGTAGATGAGGAAATGCAGTTTCTGTTTACAATTCCCATCGGAAATTTGTTAGATGAAACTGGCGTGTAAGTTCCAGAGAAAAATATACATACATATATGCTAATTCTTTTTTTTTATTAAAGTGCTTCAAAGTCAAAATTTGTCAAACTTTGAAACAATTCTTTTTTAAAGTGTTTTCAGAGAAAATCAGACGTTGGAATCACACCTAGAAGTAGCTTTTGATCTGTGACACCAAAACTGTTCACAGATGTTCCGCAGAGGCACAAATATTTTAGTATTAAAAACTGACGTTTACTAGAGTCTGAGACATAGTGGACTGTTTATTCATTTGATCCTGATGTTAGTTTCCAACCCATATCTAACAGTTCAATCAATCTACTCATATTCATTGGTCTCCAGGTATTTACATCAGAGCTGGTGAAGAAAAATGTCCTGTCTGGGCTGAACCCTTCTCTTCTTCATGTTGTTCATGCACAGATAAAATCTTGTTTTCAGAGATCCCCTCCAAGTTAGGTCATCGTTACATAACACCATAGACGAACTCTGAGAAACTTCCTAAGGGTTCATCAAAGTATGCAGACTTGACTTGAGGAAATGTACTGAATGTGTAGAAGCTGTCAGGAGGAAGACAGCTTCCACTCAGCCATTGCTTTTCTACTTATACAGTCTCATCAGCGCAGTAGAAATTGTTGATGATTTTTGCTCAGTCAGTCCAGCTGTCGGATAGTTTCCTTTGTTGCTAAGCGGATAAAGAGAAAAGTTTGTTAAGTAGGAAGAACTTGTGTTATGACTGAAGGACCATGATAGGGACTAATCATATTTTAAGCCTACACAATACACTCCCTTAAAGTATGTTCCTTTAAACTAATTCTATATTCCAAAGCAAATTGTAACTCTTGAGATTGATTTTCTCCCTTCCAGGTATAATATCATATTATATTACTAGACTATGCAATAACTTAGGATATGGAGGATAAACAGGTTAGCTGGCATAATTTACCACTGCATATGATTTACAGTAATCTGCCACCATATTTGTGTTAAAGAACTGAGCCATGCGCTGAAAACAGTTGCACTAAATTGTTCCCAAATTAACTGTAGAGGACTTAAAAAAATGTTGGTGTCATGTTTCTTTAAATGAAGCCAGGATGCAACTGAGCAGGGAACATACACTATTACAGACGTTTTGTTTACTACTAAAGGGAAGAATACAAGGGCAGCTCAGCACAGGTCTCTGTGTGACCAAATATGTCCTCTATGTTCATTTTCGCATCTGTTGTTTCTGGCAGGAAAGAAGACAACTGCCACCTTGCAAAAAAATTAATTAATTAAATAATTTGCTGCATCTGCTATACTTTATGGATGTGTTTTTGTCTGCATGTATTTAGTATAATCTGTTTCATGAATCCAGTGCAGAAATAAAAGCACATATTGTGTCATTATTTATGGTATCATGGTAACAAACTTCTCCCTGTTTGATGAGAGTAATAGTGGCTTATAAAATATATGATATAGTTCTATAGTTTTTAGATGTAGTGATATAGTTCATAAATAGTGTGATATTTGTTTAATGAGTCTGAAAGTGAAATGAGTTTTGAAATGGTTTGTGGTTTTGACTCCAAAGCTTTCTTTATTTTCTGTGGTGTGATTTCTGTTGCTAGTTGTATTCTGAGTGAAGATGTCAGTCAGGCCTCAGAGTTTTATGTTTTTTAAGAGTCAATGCTAGAAAAACTGAAGATCTGGGACATTTATATTATGATTCTATTTAATTTGGAAACTTAATTCATGTCACAATATTTATTGTCATGGAGACATGCCGTCTCCTCTTTGGTAATTGGTGGACTATGTGACATGCAGTGCTTATCCATTCCTATGAACCTTTCCCTCCTTATCAGTTTTATTTATTTATTTTTTCTGTTGTTTGCTGGATCTAGTGGCCTATTTTCCTTTTTTTTTACATTAGGCAGACATGAAGGAGGCAGAGAGCAGGAGGAAGACTGCAGAAATCTACAGAGCTCCTCAAAAGGCTCTAAATGTTGACCTTAAAGATAAATTGGCAAAACGACGACCCAAATGACCCTCATGGATTGAGTTTCATAAAATGAGAATGCTTTTTATTTTCCCAGTGAATTCTTGTATTTAAAACTCCAACAGAGTAAAGTACAGTCAAGATGCACACATTCAAAGAAGATTAATCTGTCATGTTGGGTTTTAATCGTCTGACCCACATGCAAGAACACCCACAGAACAAGGGAAATCAGTAAAATTATATTTATTGCAGAGAATGACAGTCAGAAAAAAAAGGGGAAAAAACTGGTCCGGAGAGGATTCGATGCTTCTGGTTGGAGCTAAGGGTGAGAGAGTATGGTGAGTTCGATGACTGGAGGAAATGGTAAACTGCTGAAAAAAAACCCCTTAACGTTCTTACTTCAGCTGAGATGATACGGACCGGGGGGGAAGGTCTGAAGGATCCTGGGCGGATTACTTGAGGTCGAGTGTTGCTGCTTCGCTTATGGTGGTGGGGCAGCTCTGGAAGGCGGACGAGATCTGGGCGGGTTTCGTTTATGGCCGGAGAGAGGGAGGCAGCGAGCGTGGAGATCCGATCACCAAGGTGGGATTCAGGGACTTGGGCATCCGGTGGGCAATAATCCACCGGCGTCACAAGGAGAGGTTCTGCGCTGGATTTCCACTAAGGGGTTCACAGCTTCTGTAGTGAGAGTTCCTATGGAGGCACAAAAAAACAAAGAATCACTAGAAATTCACAAAGTTCGATCACTGGAGAACTTCAGATGGCCTGTAATACCAAAACTGGCAAACACTCTGGCACTGGTGTGTAGGCTGCCTCCTCCTCTTATGCTCCTCCAAATGAGATCATGCAGTGCAGGTGATGAATATCAGCTGGTCCACGCCCTCCAGGAATGACTGCCAGGCGCCCCCTGAAGGATGGACAGGGAAACAGCAACCCCAACCACAGACAGGAAACACCCAGGAACCCAACATAATCTTTATCACATGTACATAAATAAATTGAAGAAGCAGTGATTAATCAGTTAACTGTCCTTATTAACTTTAGGATACAAGCTGTTTGTAGTTCAACAGGATCCTGGTGTTACCAGTCAGTAAACACAGAGGATGAGGCTGGCTCTGCAGGGCCCTCAGGGTTAGTGGTACTTGGACAATCTTCTCTGATGTCCACACTAGATCCTGCAGATGCTTGGAGCTGTTGCTGATGCAGCTGCAGACATTCCCTCTGAAGTTTTTTAATTTTTCTTTTCCTGTGTGGGTCCATCAGTTTAAGGAAAGTCGATGCAAATGTCAAAAATATTTATATTTGCTAAATACTAGAATTAGCCTTTTTTTCCAGATTTTATAAAATACCTTAATTTAAATTATGAAGCATAATTTAAGTTACTATATTCATAGTAACTCAAGACAGCAAAAGATATACACAGGATGGTCTTTCTTAAACGGGTTTAGTTTAGCTCAGCAGACAGCGCTCTGGAATAAAGTCTTGTTTTTGTTGTTTCCTAAAATGGAAGTAATATCCTAGTTTTTAAATGACAAAGAAAAGAAGAGCATTCCTTTAAAAAAGTGTTTTCTAGTTTTGTTTTGTTTTTATCAGCTGATTTTCTTTTGTTGTAGCATAAATAAATAAAGCCCAGAGGGGATGGGTGAGGAAATGTTTCATATTTTTCAAAGACATAATGTAATATAATAAGGATTCACTCCCACCAGACATTTTATGTATTATCATTCTGTTGATGAAGAAATAAATGTGGGCAATATCTTGTAACAAGGCTGCATGTTTGTATGATCATGCCTTGTTAGAGACACATTTATTATGAGTGCAACCACAATTTGAGAGAAAATAACTTGTTTCATGCAATACAGAGAGACTCATCTGTATTAAAAACATGGTGAAGCTACATTTTATGAATGTTTCTTCATGGAAAGAAAAAGCTTTTTCACATTTCTCCTTCATAGCTAAGAAAGAACATTTTAGTTTAACTTACTTTATTACAGTATATGTAGCTTCCTTTGCGGTGCTTAAAAGCACACAGGGAATATTTAACATTTCATAAGATTTTACCATATCTCTGTAACTGCAGTATGTACTTTATGTTGTAGGTACATATTTACCTTTAACTCTATTTAGCATACTAAGGCATATTTTATCTCCAGTCAGAGTGGAGCAGTGTTTGCATGAGCTCTGTGTGAGCCAGAGGCATCTGTCTAAACGCTGCACTATAAAGATGTAAATGCTGCTGCTTCACATCCACACTGGATGACAGAGAGAAACCTAGCAGAGAAGAGCAGGAACTGAATGAACACAATGGAGAGAAGCAGAGAGTGAGTGACAGCTGGATGGTGTTTTCCATTGACAACGTGTTTATTGCATCTTGCCAGGGTTTCATTAAAAGAGACCCAGAGTGAAACAGTGTGGTTAAAGAGTGGGACTGCGGTGGATAAAAGCAGAAGTTAAGCCTTCGCTGTTTTCTGCTTGACAGCTTGCAGGATATCCACTGACAGCTGCCAATAAAGATAATTAAACCTACGAAGTGAAAGAAAACCTCTTCACAAATGGCTTAGTAATTAAAGAGGAAGGAGAAGAAATAATAAAGTAACTGTCACAGTTTGGTCTTGTCAAAATACACATTTTGTGGACATTTTATATGAAGGAAGTTGTTTTTCTTTTGGATGAGTCTAATAATGTCCAGATGACAGTGGTGACCACAGCTTCTCTTGCTCTCATATAGAGGTTATACATGTCTCTTCTGACACATAATAAAGATTAATATAAATAGTTATAACTAATCAGTTGTGAGGATAGAAACTGCAATAGTCTGATAGAAGAAGGATTCCATCCCAGTAAATATTTCATACTGTGTGACTATCAAAGTTTACTTCCTGTCCAATGAAGACTGTCCAAAGGCTTTGTGTTAAAATGGCTGGATTGTGGCAAAATTTGGAAAACCTTATTTTAACTACATTTCTAAATTGATGTAAATTAAACTTTCCTTTGCACATTTTCCTTTCATACTAATGCTACCTTCACAGCCATCATCTCTGCACTATAAAGTTTCCTTGACCTAGTCTCAATCTGAGAATTTTATATGGAACGTTTCCACCCCACCATCACGTTGAGCCTTGTTGTAGAGAAAGATGTTATTACAAGTAATTACAAACACTGTTTATCTGCTCCATACTCAGCAATGGTTATGCTGCCTGAGCCTTATTCTTCAAGTGCACAATTTGTTGTGTCCTGACAGGTATACCTGTCCAACTGCTCATTAATGCAAATGTCGAATCAGCCAATCACATGGCAGTAGCTAAAAGCATTTAGGCATGTGGACATGGCCAAGATGATCTGCTACAGTTCAAACCGAGCATCAGAATGAGGAAGAAAGGTGATTTAAGTAACTTTGAACGTGGCATGGTTGTTGGTGCCAGACACGCAGGTCTGAGTATGTCAGAAACTGCTGATCTACTGGATCATCTACATGGGATTTTCATGCACAATTATCTCCAAGGTTTACAGAGAATGGTCAGAAAAGTAGAAAATATCCAGTCAGTGGCAGTTTTGTGGGCACAAATGCCTTGTTGATGCCACAGGTCAGAGGAGAATGGCCAGACTGGTTTGAGCTGATAGAACAGCAACAGTCATTCTAATAACCCCTTGTTACAACTGAGGTAAGCAGAAGAGCATCTCTGAACACACAACAGGAGGTGGATAGGCTACAGCAGCAGAAAACCAAACCAGGTACCATTCCTGTTCGCTAAGAACAGGAAACTGAGGCTATAATTCACACAAGCTTAAGGGAAGATTGAGAAAACGTTGCCTGGTCTGATGAGTCTCGATTTCTGCTGCGACATTCAGATGGTAGGGTCCAAATAGGGTCTGAGGCAGCGAGTCAACCTGAACACAATAAGACAAATGAAGGAAAAGAATCAACACATTTCTCTGCAGTGCAGAAACAACCACAGCATTTTTTTTGAAACGGTGATGAAAATCACACTGAAACTTTAATTTCTAAAAATTTTAGAGATTGTGGTCTATACGTCCATTTAAAAAAAAAAATATTTTCTTGTAAACTCTTTGTTTTGTTGCTTCTTGTTTAGAGTTCTCCAAGTGCATATGAAAAAAATCTCACATCTGGGCACTGCAGCCCAATTATTCTGTACACATCAGTACAGTTGCTCACATACTCCATATGGACTTTTTTAATTGAACACAAACTCTGCAGCCAATTATGTTATGGAGCTAAGAAATAAATAGATAAATAAAATAATACATTTTGTGAACCATTCTGTTAAGTAAGGAGACTTACTTTCTTTTTAGAATTCCCTCTGGAGTCATCATTAGCCCAAAGGCTGTGTAGACCCAATTAATGCAACTTTCTATATATGTACTGTAGATGTGGCATTAAAGTGCTCTTCTGAGCTCATTAATAGATCTTAATCACTCTAAGAAAAATATATTCTTGGTTACAGTTCTCAAAAAGTGTCTGTCATGGTGTGTGAGTTTGAGGATGAACCAAAATGCAGACAGGAGCTGAGAGCATGTTGAAAAATGTAATGAAATGAAAGCAAAAAACTTACAAAACACAGTGGGAGCGCAGGGAACCAGAGCCAAACAAAAACAAGAATCCAGAACAAAAAGCTTGCAGGAAAATCTGGGAAAGGAGTGTGAGCAAGAGAAGGGTTTAAATACTGTGAGGGTGAATCCTGGAACAGAAGACCTGGACTGAAATGGGCTGTGAGTGTGAGGAGAGAGAGAGAGAGAGAGAATGGCTCAGGGGCGAGGGAGAGTACACAGGGAACTAAGAAATTAATCTAATACTAAATAACTAGATCTAAAAAACACATTTAAACTTGAGTAACCAAGAATATCCAAAGACAATTAATAAACTAGAATCACCAAAAAGGACTGAACTAAAATGATAAACAAACAAACAAAACAAGCAGGGTGGGCAGAGGGGCCTTTAAGGCCGAGAGGACCTTAAACTCTCTGCTCAGGTTAGGAAGGAAAGTCTGAAAGAAAAACAAACTAGGGTTTTGAATCAGTTCAGAAAGGCCACAGGAAGGTGGTTGGCAACTAAGGAGCAGAGAGTCAGGAGGACGTTTGGTTTTCCTCTGGATTGATCCTTCCTTCCTCATACTAACCTGTGTTCTCTGTATCTTGTTGCCACTGCTGGGTGTGAATGGCTGTAGTTTTGGCCCAGCCTCTCTGCTGCTTGACACTGCCTTAATGCAACTGACTGGCCCAGAGTTCCAGCCTCTCAGAGCCAATCAGCACTGTCCACCTGGATAAGTATCTGCAACTGCCTAAATATTCAGTCAATCTGACATTCTGTGCAGCTTAAATTTATGTAAGAAGGGTTTGGATGCTCAAACGTTTGTATAAAGACCCTTCTCCACTGGCAAGTTGTGCACTAACTGGTTAATGTGCGGTTGGGTTTTGCACCAGGTAGTGAGCTTTTCAATGCTTCTCTCTATTTCTCACTATTGTGGGCGAGTTGTGAGCATCAGCAACAACTGTGTTCAACTCTGCTGATGTTTGCAGCGACACTCAGCAATGGAGAACCTCAAGGTTCTGGTTCTGGAGGAGTAAAATAAACCCAGATATTTCATTTTGTCTAATAGAAATTCATTGCTGGACCAAACATAATGATAAAGACTCAGATCAGTTGATTATTCCACTATACATATAATTAAATTGTGGCACTTTCTTTTTTAAAATGTGCAACCTTTTGGTTTTAGGTAATGCAGTCAAGAGATGTAAATCTTTTTTTTTTCCAATTCAAAGGAAAAATAAAATTCACATCACGAGTTAATATTTTAAAGTTCTGGTGTTTCACACTGTAAACGCAAAACTGCAGCTCCATCAGAAAGCTGACCACAGCTTCACCATTTCTCTCTTCATTATTGCTGACCGTTCTTCAAAAAAACGAGCTGCTAACAGAGCCGGTCATTCTGCTGAAAAAATAACTAACTAACTAACCGCATGTGTTCCTGCTGCTGCTCATGGTTAAACTCAAAACTGTTCCTCCATACTGAGCGGTTCTCTGGAAGCAGACAGCATGTCTGCTGTCCACAGCTAAACTATAATGTTGTTTAAAGTTTGCCATGAGGTAATCATGAGCCAATCAATAAATATGGTCAGCTGTCAATCAAATGTTTTTGGTGCCATACCCTGATTGGTCCTGGTAGTGTTACCCCTGAAGTAGGCACAAAAATCTGAGAACAGCCGGGCTGAACCGCGCCGGGTCTGCTAATGGAGGAGGGCTAGTGGAAAAACGTGTCAAGTGCCTTGCAGTGACACTATTTAGGATACATGCATGGAAGCAGACCTGATACCATCACTGTTTTCTTCCCTCTTTCTTTTTACAGGAGATCTGGTTAAATTAAGCTTGACAAACAAATGAGCCATTTAAGCTAATGAATGCTCATTAGATTATGACACAATGTGTCATTAATAATAATAATAATAATAACAATAATAATAATAATGGTGAACTGTTTGTTATAACAAACATTTAATGTAAATTTTAATTTTATAAAAAATAACAAAAAATAAAGGGGTTTTAGGAAACCGCCTATCCAGAAGTATGTTTTTTCCTGAGCACACTCATAGTTGGCAAGCTGGCACTCAGTAGTAATCAATTGTAAGTATGTCAGTAATATCAGTCATTTAACCTATATCCCAACAAACCAATATGATGAAAACTGTAACAATAGGGGCCAAAGAAAAATGCAAAGTGCCTATCAGGACCACAATGATGCTTTTTGGTTTGTCTAGAAACCAGGTGAGTAACCTCTACAGGATTTATTGTTTTACATAACTAATGTAAAATATGTGAGCTGATTCTTTACTGTTAAAAAATGGAAAGTGGATTTAGGGCAACTGCAAGTTTCTACAGTTTCTAACAGCTGTTGTTCTTTAGTGCAGGGATTTTACACAAGTGTTTCTTGTAGTACTGCTCTTGATAGTCACTTTAGATCGTGTGTATAATTAGGCCAAAAACAGGAGTGCAGACAGTATAGTTCCAGTCAGTATGGTTTGTGTAATACTGACACATATTAACATAATTACAAGAAGCTAATTTATAAATGTCTCAAATTACATTCTTTGAATAAACATTAAGGCTTTGATTTAATCTTATTTAATTAATCTGCCAAACCTTTACTGTTTTTCAATTACTACTAGAGCTTCAATCATTTCAGGTTAAACCTTGAAGATTAAATTAAATTTAGCAGGTGAAATGTGACAAATGAATATGAAGTGAGCTATTTTGCAGCTGCAGCATGAGCTCATCAGCATCATTATTCATGCATTTCTTTTCTATCAGAGAATTGTGAGGCTTCTAAAAACATCCACATTTACTTTTTGCTTTTTATTCAACCTGCAATTACACTCATAACTTTGTTGATGGAAAACAACTTAGTTGAAGAGAAATATAATCTCTTGCAAGCTGCTTTGAATTGGCCTCTGAATCCTTCACATTCTCGTTGCTACCCTGCAGATGCTAGATTAGATTGGTATATGGAGAGTTTAAAACGCAGATCAAAGTTCTCCAGTCTCTTACGTGTTCCTGAGTATTATTATGGTCTAAATGTGGACATGTTCATCCTGTGGAAGGAATGAAAGATTCCTATTTCTGTGAGCTAAAATGACATGTGGCTCTCCTAAGTTTTCACAAACCATCTCCATCCTTTGAGATGGAAAGGAAAATGTGAAGATGTCTGGCAAACAGACGTAGATGCCATAGTTGTAATCTAGTACAGACAATTATGGTTGGGCATATCGATCTAAATATCGATACTATCGATACAAATGGGAGTGTTGGTATCAGATCAGTAATAGCCTCATTGGATCCATACCTTTGTTTAGTTTCTCTTCCATATGTTCAACAAATGACTCAGATTTCCTCAGAGGTCATGCCAGCGTCTATGCAGGAACTAAAATGTCAAATATCAAGAGCTTACATTTCAATCTGGAGAGACTCACACAGAGAAGAAAATAGCAGTTAAAAAGATTTAATGGTACAATTTCTCTGGCGCTCGGACCCGGCAGAAGACCGTGAGTCGAGGATCGCCGTGAGCAGGCGGTCTGCTCGGCGAGCTCAGGATAGTCTTCCCCCCCGGGACCGAAACTGGTAGTGGAGCGGAGCTTGAAGAGGAAGAGCACAGGGGATCTTGGAGGACATCCCTCATGGTGAAGGTGGAGATGGGGAGGAGGTGGGTCGAAGCACGGCTGACGAGCAGGAAGATCCCAGGGTAGCTTGGACTTTTGAAGGTGTCTTTGGACGGCGATTGGCTGGAGGAGCGTGAAGCTCCAGTCCGAATTGGCTGCGGTCGGGCGTAGTGATTAGATGGTGGTGAAGCTGGTCGAGTCTCCCAGTTTGAATTTTCGCCAAGGCTCCATTTTCAGTTTGAAAGCATGAGTCCATAACTTTTAAAATATTTGCACTCAAAAAATCTGCTTTCTTTCTAATCACTCTAATTTCCTGAGCAGTGCAGTTTTATTATCTATTCAGGAAGTTGAAAAAAATCTTATTGGAACTCAACATAAATGCACTTACGTAAAGATACATTCCTCAAACCTGAAATATGAATATGGCTGAATATTAACTATTGAAGAAAAAAAGTATTTAGGTTATATGCAGATTACACTTACAAACTCAGTTATTCTAATAATGTCAGGATCTGTGTTCATTTAGAGTTTTCTGTGTCCTTAAGTCTCTTCGTTGTCCTGTCCTCCCCTTGATTGTTCCCAGGTGTGTCTCGTTTCTGTGATTACCCTCCCGTGTATTTAACTCCACCTGTGTTCTTTGTTCCTGGTCGGGTCCTTGTCAATGTTTTGTCGATGCGTCTCTGTGTGAGCTGCCTGTTGTTTTGGACTGTGTTTTTGACATTAAATATCATTATTCATCATAGCTGGGTCCGCTGCGTCTGCCTCACCATCCCTCACCTCACCACTTCATGACAAATAAACGTGCAATAAAAGGTAATAAGGTTATATTATTTCTATATCACTACATTATTTTCCATTGTAGTGAGTTGATGAAAACCAGTTTTAATTACCTAAAATCTCTGTCCTATATTCAATTGAAGATGAATCACTAAATTATTCAATGATAATTGATTATTTTAAAGTATCAGTGATACTAATTCCATATTTCCATGATATCTAATCCAACTGACCACCATGCCACGAGGGTTTACAATAGCATGCCATGTTTCTCCAGGGAAAATAGTGAGTGCACTTCAGCAGAATGAGAATCCGTCTTTTAATTTGAACTTTGTAACATTTCCTGAAACAAACCTTTGGTGGGAAATTACTACAGCTTCTTAGCAGGAACAGCAGCAGAAGGATTGTACAGGAGTTACAAAGCATCTTAATAAAAGTCCTGTTTGTCTAATCAGATTAGATTTTACAGGTTTAAAATAATATACTCTCTTTTATTTAAACACTAATTGATGCTGCTCTACAAATAACAGTGCTTCTGAATAACACTTGTTAAAAACTGAATTGCTCTCAGGACTGCAGTGGATATCAGATACTCAGAAACTCAGGTCATAAAAGCATGATCCTGTGAATAGTGCATCCATTAGTCATCACATACTTTTTTGTGTCCTCAACATTGCTAACTTATATTGAAGTGGATATGTATAAATCATAATGTATCAAACTGTAACAGGTAAGTATTCTCACATCCATTTCTTTCCACTTCTGCTTCTTTCCACTGTCCAAGAATAGTAAAAACACTTGTTCACTGTTTGGAACATAGACTGTATTGCCAAATGTATCAGTTCAGCCCTCCAAATAATTGAGTTTAGTTGTTGCAATCATTTCCCTGGTTGGAGGTGTAAAAAACAACACCTAGCTTTCCAGACTGCTTCTAAATAACAGTTGTTAAAAACTGAGTTGCTCTCAGGACTGCAGTGGATACCAGAATGTTCCAATGCTGCTTGTGTCATGAGACCTTCCATAACATTTCCACCCATTAAGTTTTTCTATGTCAGCTGTTTGTGGAACAAAGTGATGTGAAAAGAATAGAGAATGACATGAACACATCCACAAAGTGGTGGGCCATGTAAAATCACAGAATGAAAGCAGCATGAGAGAAGTTCATAGGTTCAAGGTCAGCAGCTTTTTGATAGTTCAGTAGCTATGGATTCCTAATTTATGTGGCTTTCAGATGAGATGACTAACAATGTGTAGACAAGTTCATAAAATAGGTTTTTATGGTTATGAAGTTCCATTCAGGTCTTCCATCACCAAGAGAAGGTGAATGTGTTGGTGTAAGTCATGCCACCACCAGGCCCGTAGCAGTGAGTCGAGTCATGCCTCTCTTCCTGGTAAACACAGTAGACCACTCTGGGTTTGACAGTTTTCAGGAGACCAGCTCATCTGATTGCATTGTGTCAAGTGTGGTGAGAGGGGCATCACTATGTGAGGCTCTGGCCCCCAGCATCCTGAGCCTCTGCTGCCACAGTAAGGTCTGGAGTGACCTGACTGGTCTGCACAGAATCCAGACCTTATCTTGATAGAGCACCTTTGAAATGAATTGTAGTGGAGCCTGCGAGCCAGTAATACTCTCCTGGTAGGATAGTCAAATATTCTTACAAACACTCTGCTAAACCTTGTACACAGTTTTCCCAGAGGAACCGAAGCTGTTTTACATGCAGATGGTGAGCCACTGCTATATTAAAGCCTTTGCATTAAGAATGGTTTGTCATAAAAGTTTGTGCATGCATGGTCAAGTGACACAATACTTCTGGCAATGTAGGGTAGCATATTCAAGTAAGAGGTAGATTATTATCTTATAATAAACCACCAATAATATTTAAAACAGTGTAAATTGTCAAAACTATCTTTGTATGTTGTCCTGGTTTTACAAAAGTAGTCAAGAATTAGTTAAACTTAAAAAAATATATGATGTGAAAAACAGATTGTTTTTTTTTCTGAAAGGGAATTTTACACCATCTTGCATGAAATTGGCTCATGTAAATTATGAAAATGTGAAAATAATTTTATCAGGAACAAACTGTGTGTTTAGACATTAGTAATACATTTGCCACTAACCCTATAGAGAAGTGAGGAGAGTTTTACTCTACAGGACAGATGCTGGGATGGTTTTGTTTAACTGGAGCAATGCACAAGCAGATGCAAAATGCCATAGAATATTTTTTTCCCACTTATATAAAGACACACACACACACACACAGACACACAGCTGTTCCTCTCCTTTTCTCTACATACTCATTCTCATCTTCTTTAATTACAACATGAGCAGCGTGGGCAGCTGCTCTCAGTCTCTATCCAGTCTGGAACTCTCAGATTCTAATTGACATTTATTTCAGCAAAACACAGATGCAAATAGAATATCATTTGAAACATCCCTTGTGTTAAACTGGTTAAACTGGCTATGCCTGAAAAGCGTTTTTTTTTTTCCTATGCCACTATGTAAACACCAAAAATACTCTATTGATCGTCCAACTGATCCTCAGGAGTGGTGACATTTCTGGCAATACCAACAAGGCAGACAACTCAGTACACACTATCAGCTCTGAGCACACTTATCATTACTGCAATACTGCATCAAATGAAACCATCAACACTCACCATCTTTCATCTAGAAGAAAAAACGTGATGTCCTTCACAGGATGTAATAATAGTTTTAGATTGACAAAACTATTATTACATCCCATACTGATTCAGCATTATGCGCTTGCCTTCATTAGAAGCAAACAATAAAGAATAAAAGTTGAAAGATAAACTACAGTTACTTTTTAAAATCCACTGCCTAGTACTTCAGTTTAGGCAACATTACTTTACAATATTCATCAACATTTCCACATGTCATATCCACACTACATATCTTAGTGTGATTTATTGTTTTAGAATAACACAATATACTATGAACTTTTGCAATTACAGTGGTAAATCTTTCAAGTTATGTTTTACCAACTTCAGGTTTGTCTGTAATAGTCAGTCATTAAATCTTGCCACAGATGTTATGTCGTGTTTTGTGAGGTGAGAGGCAGATCGAAACACAGGAATATGGAAGTCTCATTCTGGTTTAATGGAAGTCCGAAAAACACCGTAAAACTCATGGGATCAGGAAAACACAAGACAGAGGAAGGGTTGATTCAGAGGTTAAAGAAAAACTTATATGCAGACAAATTTGATTGCTAGATAGAGAACTGGTGGCTGATTACTAACTGATTGCAGGTGTGAGGGGAGAGAGAGTTCACAAACTAAGAAAAGCAAAGAACTAGACACAAGGAATAAACACAAACTGGAAAAACTAAAAGAGGACTGAACTAAAGTAAAACAGAATCTAAACAAAATAAGAAACTCAGAAATACAGAATAATAATGAAACTAGTATCAATAATCAAATCAATAACTCAAGAGCCTGACAATGTCCATTTCATTTTTTTTTTACTTTGTCTCTCATTGTTATTTTGCACAAAATGAAATCAAATGAAATGGCATCTGATATATGTAGAGCTTTTCTAGACACGTTACAATAAAATCTGTAATTTTTACTGGCACGCATTCAAAGCTACAGGATAGTAGCCACAGCTGCCATGGGGAAATCTGACAAAGGTGAGATTGCCACACACCGACGCCATCAGCCTTCTGACCACCTCCACCCTCTGACCAGTCAAGGCAGGTGGAGTGTCTTGCCCAAGGACTCAACAGAGACAGACAGTGAAAATCACTCAGTGACACTGATTAACTCTCAGATATTTAAAGTAGAAGGTGTCCTGTAAAATATAGAAGAAACTCACTAAGCAGTGAGTTTCTTCTATAGCAGTTTTACTATTCAACTGCTATAGAAAAAGGAACCAATCAGGATGAGTCTGAGGTTGTTGTTGTACTGGAAGGAAAACCTCCACCTCACTCTCCAGCATTTTACAGCCTCCAGAAATGCCTGCATGCCTCCATGAATGAGGAAGAGGCATTGCTGTGGAGTTTTGTTGTCAAGTGTCATTCCTTATCGCCTGGTGTGACATCATCGACACAAAGCAGAGTGAGTAGCTTCTTCTAAAACAAACTTTTTACAAGCTTTGTACTTTTTAGGAATTCCTGCTGCAGAAATCCATACTTCATTACACTGCTGTTTTTACTATAATTGTAACAAAAATACATATCTACTGCCTTTTGTGTTAACGTTCAGTTTTACTGGACTTGATCATAACTGATGGTAGTAATCATGACAGTGTTCTGTAAAACACTACAGCCTGACATGTAAAGTAACTGTGTCCCACATCACCACACTGAACTCTGCACATGATGAACTCATTAGCTGTAAACTATGAGGTAGGAGCTGCTGAGACCTCTGATGGAGAAACTGCATCTTTTTACTGACTGAATCTTGTTCCTGAATACTTTAAATTCTAAATGAATAGTTTTTTTTTCTTTTTAGATTAATAAAGCATGTTTTTATTTTATTAAATCTATAGTAATTGCCAATTCTGTATGTCCTGACTTTTTATGTTGCAATTAATTTTAATACTGCTGTCAACTGCGGATGTTTTTTTACAGGTTATGCTGGTGTGCATCACCTCTCCCTGTGTTTGATTCCTCACATGTGGATGTGGTGTGTTTGTCCTAACTGAAACCTCAGGAGCCAGCTTCATAAAACAGATCCATATTATATCACTCACATGGCATAATATGACAGGTGTGAAGACCTGACAACATTCCCAGGATGTGTTTCCTGTTTAGTCAAACTCCCAAAGAAATCACAGTGCTCTGATAGTTAACAAACACCAAGCCAATCTCTACTGCATGCTACATCTGTCACTAGACTTCCTCCTAAACATCAATAGTATTATTTAAAGAAAAAAGACTGTACTAATGGGAAGGTTGTGTGTGGGAGGGGCGTGTGTGTGTGTGTGTGTGTGTCTGCCGATGTTTATATATTTACCTCCCATTGTTTTGACAAGCAGTCTGAAATGATCATCAGTCGTTATGTGTTATCAGAGGAGGCCTCCCTTCTCAGATTTATCTCTGTGTGAGGAGGGAAGCAGGTGCTGGAGTCATTACCAGCCATCACTCCCCTCAACCTCACACAACAAGAGGAGGCAGCAGGGGATGTTCAGACCCTCTCCCACGTTTGGGTTCATTTTGCTATGAAATCTAAAGGATGTGACCAAACTGTTGTTCTAATAACACCATCTGATACTATATTAGAAATACACAGTAAGAACATATTTATACTACTACATTGTAATAAGCTTTGTTGTTCCATGTTGGATGTTTTTTTCCCCCCATCACCTTTGAAACTGATGACACTCAGACCACATAGTCTAATAGTTCAAGCAGTCACAGCCATTTGCATAAATATAGACATGAAAACATTTTTACAGAAACTCAAATCCTAAATCTAAACATGTCCCTATTCCTGCTTTTATACCAATTAGGAGTTATCTAGCTCTGGTTGTATCTAAAGACGATTGATTTATTTCTAGGCAGAACTTTAGATGGCCCTGGCATGAATAAATTGGAATCTGTGTGGATTCATTTTAGATGCATTTTTCAAGCAACTCATAGCAGCGAACTGGCCAAGAACCATAACAGCTAAAGTGGCTGCTGTTCAGTTCGGCTATAAGTCTGTTTCAGCAGACTTTAGCTCATTTCTATTTCAGACAGCCCATAAGAAGTATCACAGACAGGGGAGAAAAGTGGGATTTCTTCTCTTACCCTCGATAAAAATATTCATTTCTCCCACTTTATAGTGAAAAAAAGACTTATATACAAGGTGTGATTGAGCGTCGGTGAGTCTTCTTTTTCTCCCCCTGATTCTGGCCTCTGAGGTGAATCAGTACGAAGTTCTGGCTTTGAACCGCTCTTTTCCTCACATCAAACTCATGTAGCCCCTAGCGTGGTGTTCTTCGAGCTCGGAAAGTGTCAGACAAGTAGGATGGTTGATGTTTACAGCCAGTTACTATTAGACATCAGTGTTTTACTTAAGCACTGGATTCAGCTGTCTGTTGTCAGTCTGGGGCCTGCAGGGACCGATAATGCTGCCTTCGACATTACCTTTTCTCCAGAAAGGTCTGAGACAGCCCAGCCTCCCTTTAAACCAGGCAAGCCTCCAGGGCTGGAGGAAGACAACAAACAGAAATGTTTTCCATTACTCCTTTTCACTCCTTCCTTGTTTGCCTGGTGGATAGAAAAGGTTGGAAAGCTTAGGGGAGATTTTGTTGTGTGAGAAAGTCAATGCATTCTGTAAAAAAAATAAAAAAACACAAACAGTAAAAAGGACTCAAGATTAATGTGCACAATATGCAGGTCCATATGGTGCAATCCCATTAGTCTCTTCAGTCTTGCATGTTCAGATTTGTCAAAAGCAGAGTGTAATAAATGTTTATAGAATAAGCTAGGCTTCTGTTTACCAGAAGAGATTAATTTTGGATCCAGCCTTTGACTGACATGGGATCTGGAAATGTAATAAATATATTTTCCTAGATTATGCTAATATGGACCAAAATATTTAGCAAAAATATATCTTATGTTTTGATAACTCTTACAAATATAAGTCTAAGCATTATCATACCCAGCTATTGTTCATTAATGCTAAATTTAGTATAAGTATAAATGTCCTATCTGGATCTTATTTGAGAAACATTTATTTCCAATATAAAAGTAATAAAGTAGCTGCTTATTACGTCTTCATATTGTTTATAATCAATGCTTCTTGCGTACATGGTGTATGCGAGGAGCTAATAAGCTAGCTCTGCACAGCCAGATCACTAATTGTATCGCAACGAGTAAAGTTCAGACCTTTCAGTTTCAAACGGAGTGAGTTGAAACAGAAGGAAATGTGGAAACGAGGAGGACCACACGGCTGAACAGAAGAGGCTGGGCTGAAAGCAGGTGTTTGTGCTGCTGATGTTTCTGAATGAGGAAAGCAAAGAGCTGCAGTTTCCAACTCAAGATGTTTCAGTTAAGTATCAGGATTGAAATATTATCCAAGATATATTAGTCTGGTGTGTTGCAAAGCCTCAAGGATGCTTCATTGTCACTATAAACACACATTCAATAGCTTCAAATGTTTTTATTTTATGTTAGCTTCTGCTAATGGTATTAGCTGTAGCTAATACATCAAACGGCAGATCACAAGCTGATCATGTTTGTTTTTTTCCAACCAATATCTTGTGTTAACCAGCACATATAAACTTTGTGGCAGTTTGACTCAATCCAGATATTTATTTTGTGTGCTTCCCATGTCAGCCTCCACCACCATAACTTATTTTAGAAATGTCTTTTAGGTTAATAGGTTACAACATATTTAGTTCAACATGTTCAACTAGTCTAGAGCCCTTTAATAACTTTTGAAATGTTAGTGATAGACACTTAGAATCTCCAGGTAACCTAAAATTTATTGACTGTAGAAGGAATTTGGATTACCAGGAAAAAAATCCATGAATCCATCAGCAGAACGTACAAAGAGATTACAACCCAGGAACCTTCATGCGCTAATCACTGCAAGCTGCTGAAGATTATGTTAATATTAAACTTCACTTGGAGTCAATGAACCTTCTGCCCATTTCATGAATCATTTTAACTGTGTGGGAAAAATGAGAAAATAATAATAGAAAAATGCTATGTAGTAAAAATGACATGATTGACTCTAATCTTTTGACCCACATGCAGACTCAACAAGTCCAAGTCTAGGAAAAGGGATTTATTAACAAAAGATCAAACACAATGACAGGTCCACGTAGCGTCTCTGGATAATGGAAGTGATCCACAAACGGCGGCACCTGGAACAGAGCTGTGTTATTGGTGGTCAGAGGTGAGTTGATCTAGATGCAATAGGAACTGCTTACTCGTATGACGGTTCTGGTGAACTGTGGGGGGAAGGTTGTCCTGAAACCCGTGTGGAGTTTGGTGAGGGTAATGTGAGCCAAAGGTCCAGATGGAGTTAAATGATGGCTGGGAATGGGCAGAGCAGGCAGGAAGATTCTTTGCAGGTAAGAGACTTGGAAGATGAAAACAGATGGACAACTGCTTCTAGGAAATCTCCTTGATGAAACCTGAAGACAGCAACACAAGGATATGAAACTCTGATAGCAAAGCTCGAGAGACTAAACATAAGCTAAAACTAGCAAACAACGAGAGCGAGAGCGACTACCGGTAGCGTTAATCCTCCAGCACTGATTGAAGAATCTGCAGCTTCTTTATTCCCAACCCCTCAATTCCCAATGAGGCTGATGATCTCCACCTGTGGCTCCTCACCAAGATCCTCGCTAGAGAAGATGTGTTACTCACACACACACACATGCACACAGGTTCCTGACAAAAAATCCTGAGCAAAAAAGCTGAACTTGCGAGGTTTCTCATAATAAACATTAGATGCAATATATTTATCATCTTCACAAGGTGGTTTCTGTTTTCCACTGGGTGTAGGTTTTGCGAGACCCTGTTTGAACTCCCATATAAAGCTGTGAAATTACCAACAACCACTGTGTTTTAAACCAGCTGGTCCAGACAGATGGTTCTCTTTCCAGAGACAGGTTCCTTTGAAAATCTCTGACATCTATTTTGCGTTATCTTTGTATAGTATGCTAATCTATCTCTCGCTGTGGCTTTCTTGCTCTAGTCATTGTGTTGTTCAATCTTCATTTTCTGAAGAAGGGGTGTTTATCCTTTGTGCTGCAGGTCTTCTTTGTACATTATAGTCACTGATCATGTATATATTTATGTACTAGATGTGTCTGTCCAGAGAAAGCTAATGTAAATCAACCAAAATGTAATTTACAGGGATCTAGAAAATGTTCTTTTTGTAATTGTATTGTTCATGCTTGAGTTTTTGAACTTGTTCATAAGAGGGTCTCCTACAGGCTGCTGCCCAGGTTAAACCTCAACATCACTTCCTTCATAATGCTTTTTGTCCCTCTCAGAACTCAGTAGTCCAATGAATTCAATCTGTCTCCTGCTTGTATGAAAAGTTTTTACTGCACCATAATAACTCACTTTGTGTTGAAAGGAAATAATTTATTGCTGCAAGTTAAAGCAGAATCATCAATACAATGCAGAGTTTTGTGGAGATGGCAAAGTTTGAAACTGTAAAACGGATATTTAAATGTGAAGGGAAGAACAGTTTGTTGATAAAGCATCACACATTTAACTCTGCAGTCCAGTGTCTTAATAAAATTAGCTTATATGTTTTCATAGCTTATTATCAAACCCTGGAACTGATTTAAAATTCTAACTTTACCCACCATAGAGGCTCATCAGATGAGTGATGTGGTCCATGGTGAAACAGCTCTGTTCAAAGAAACATTACAAACCCTGGTGCCAGCCAGCCACTGCACATGGACCACCAATCCACACTATATCTGATCCTCCCTAAGCTGATGGTACTGATTGCACTGCTTCACATTTTGTCACAAAGGAACAAACAAGATAAATGAAGAGCTGTGCATAGCTGCTAAAGGCGATTCTACAGAATTCAGATCTCACTAAGGCCTCAGCGACTTACACAAATTATCAAACGGTGCTGGCTTACAGCTGCTTTAGGAAACCAATAATGAGACAGATACACTTACTTAGAGTATGTCCTTGATATTTGCAGTAGTGATATTAAGCCTGAACATCACTACCTTCATTATTCTTTTTCTTCTCGCAGAACTCTGTCAGCAGTGAATCCCCATCCTACCAGGGAAACATGATTTCTCTTGATGTTGCACTCACACACACGCCTGGACTGTGTCAGGAAGTGGCTGCAGGATAGAAGATCATGGAAGAGTAGCAAGGCACTAGTGACATCTGTTACATCAACTCCTAGTTCTTTTCATATTAAGGAGAACTTGAAAACTGTAAAGAGCAACACATGAGTGCTGTGAGTTGCGCATCAAGGCATTGCCTCAGATTATTGTCAGTGCTTTACCAACCGGTTCTGTTCTGAAGGGTCGGCCCTTCTGATAAAACTGTCGTCAGCTGAAGCCAAATGATGTGTTTTCACTCAGCATGAAGCATCTAGTGTGTGCTAAAGGCACCAAGTGCATCATTTGACACAAAGCGCTGTGGCCCCCTAAAGCGTGTTTCTCTTCATGCACTAACACACATAGTAAGAAGCCCACTTCGTTCTTAATACACCCCTGAAGACCTGACTACAACCATCCACATTCTTGTAGAGTTCCTTCCATTTCTGCCAGCTTTTTATCCACAGTGAAGTGTTTCAACAGACCAAACCAGTTAAATGGTTAATGACTGACTTTATACTTTCTATTTGTTTGCTTCTGTTTATATTTTGCTGTTGAGAACACATCTACGAATGTAACTTTAGAATGTACTGAAGCAATAATTCTCATGAAATGTGCCTCATGGGTGGATGCAGCCCCAGAATTATCAATTATAAGCCCATTACCAACACATATTCCTGCACATAGCTACAGCTGCCAGCTACAGTCTGTACACGGCCTGTTGGCCTATTCTACAACAACACACAGGCAGCAATTAACTCAGGGACATTTATTGAATTGGTCATTCAATAGCAACTTAAAACTAAATGTCATATAATTAAAATTCCAGACAAGGAATATATGTTGTGTTCTTCTCAGAAAGGCCCTGCATTGACTCACATTTCCAGAGTTATTCTCTATAAGAAGCACCTGTTCTGTCTTTCTCTGTCCCCCTCCTCCTCCCTTTCTTTCAGATTACCATCTCTGCAATGATGTTGTGCTAAAGCTTTATTAATGTTGCATTTACCACAGGAAGACAAGCCCAGTGATAGTCAATAGCTATGTGGGAACATGACTCTGTCAACCCCCATGACCTCTCATAAACATACTTTAATTTGCTTCGATTCACACACACGGGCATGTGTGTACTGCTGGATGTTATTTGAAGGAACATCAGTTTCTGTGAAAGATAATAGCCCTGCAGCTGGGAACCAACAGTCACAATGAGCCCTGCAATCATTAGAAGATGGGGTAGGATATCAGTTGGAGGAGCTGCCCTGTGTTTGGGAAGTCACTGGACTGAAATCATTTAAAGCAATTCCATATCTGACAAAAAATGGGAGTCATTTGGTAAATTCCAGAACATTTACTGCCTCTGCATGATCATTTTAGCACAATGAAGATAATTAGAGATGCAGCTTTAAGACATATGTTAAAGTTCTACTTACATAGCAACAAATCAAAGATAGTTTTTCCTTGTGAAAGCCGCCAAAACCAATACGAGAAATGCCTTTTTATCTTTTATTTATTTATCATCCAAATTCAGGAGTATTTCATTGAAGTTGTGTGCAAGTCAGCTTGATTTTGCTGGATTCATCATTTCTAAAGTCTATGTGGATACATCAGAATGTTTGTGCATTTGGGAGGAGCCTCTTGCCTTTTTTCCTCTCCCAATGGTGAATGAGAGAGTCTTGAGTCTTGTTGAGAAAATGTTACCATTATTATATTATTATATATTACTCATTGAATTGTTATCAACGTTTTACTTATCTAATACTTCTTCACTATACATTCATTTATTCATTTGGTTTATTATACTAGGAATTATTTTGCATTTATTGATTACATTGATATGAATTAACATTTACTTATTTGTTGCTGCTGACCTTTATTTCCAGACATGGTTTAGAGCAATGGACATTTAGATGGTTGAAGTGGAAGCTGACAGATGTGGTATGTATAAAGGTTAAAGTTCATGGGTTGTTTCTGATGATGAGGAGAGGACACTACACCACCCTAACGTATCTATAAACATGTCTGAAGAAGGATAAATAGTGAGAGGATTGTTGTGTTAGAAGTTCGATGACTGACATACTGTACCTCATTGTCTTCTCTTTTATCAATTAAAGCCTTGAAACAAACACCTGTGAGTATGTCTCTGATTTGATTCTGCCTTGAATGTTTCCATCCATCCATCCATCCATTTTCTGTTCACCCTTGTCCCTAATGGGGTCGGGAGGGTTGCTGGTGCCCATCTCCAGCTACGTTCCGGGCGAGAGGCGGGGTACACCCTGGACAGGTCACCAGTCTGTCGCAGGGCGCCTTGAATGTTTACTTAATAATATTTTCCTAACAGATCTATTTGCTGAAACCAAGACAATTCACAAGACACATCCTGGTTCTGGATTCTGGTTTGAATCCACCAGATAATTCAGAGGTGTTGTGAATTTTACAACCTAGCTGCTCGCTGCTCAGGGTCTTTTTCAGTGCAATTTTCATCTCACCCAAGCCCATTTTGATGACCTGATGATTTGCATTGGTGCCTAAATCTCCCTGCAGGACACCGTCACATAACGGAGACTCTCTGATTGGTTGACACTCTGTGTCCAGTGACAAAAGTTCAGATTTTCCAACTCCAGTAAAACTGTGGACATGGATTGGACACTCGGAATGTTTGAAACGCTTCAGACGCACAATAAGACTTCTCGACATGCCTTAGGGATTTTACCTTAAAAATCACTGCAAATATGCAGTGGAATTGTTGCACTGCATACTATTTGAAATAAGATTCCCAATCAACTTCTGTAGTAAAATCGTAATGCTGCTTTCAGTATATATCAATAAGCAAGAGAAGGGAAGAAGTGAGTACAAGCACATCATTTGAAACAACTTTATTCTCAGAGCTTAGATATTAGTTGAGAACATCTGGGGAAAAGAATCACATGCCAGTTGGGTGTAAAACCAGTTTTCTACTTTCAGAAAGAACACTCTTTCAGAATGTCATGATTGACACTGTTTGGCGACAACAACAATGGGTCAGCTTCAAGAAAGTCAACACCTGTCTTCGCTGTTTGGAATATTATGTGATAAATTATGCCTCTAAATATGCTCCATTTTTTTATTTTTAGATATTTACTAATGAGCTAGTTTTGTGTGCTGATTGTTAAAGTTCTGCATTCAGGAAAAATGCATCTTTTTTTGCTGCTTCATGTTTTTGTTTGTTTTCCTTCATATGATATGCATAATTTTTAATGTCTAAAACTTATGAGTGATACATTTCAATTATAATCAAACATATTGTTGCTGATATGGGGGAAGAATGACGATCACTACAGTCATGGAAAAAGAAAGTGCACCCTCTTCTACATCTCGAATTTAAAAACAAAGATATAAAGCTCTGGTGAAAATCTAATTAAAATCTAAACTCAAATAGGTCTAGGTCTAGGCAAGTGTATTTGAAGGGCAAATTTCACTGACAGGGAATTTCAAAATGCTTTATATGATTAAAAAGAAAATTGAACAACTGATTGGGACTCTAGACAAACTAGAGAGTCTTACCCGGAGCCTGAAATATCACATTTAAATTGAACAAACAAGAAGATCCTCCTGACACTCAGAGATACATAAATCTTTACCTTGCTACACAAGAAAGAGAGTCTTAAATCTTGTACATTTTGACAATTCTCCTGGCTAGTGAGTGTAAAATTATTTGAGCACCTCATTGAGCAAGTAATTAAATCAAGTGCCACATTTAAAAACTACATCATGCCAACTGTGCTTACTATATTTCATGCCTCATTATTTGACAAAGTTGATTGTGTCATGCTTGTTTGTCAGCTGCTGTGATCAGAATAGCAATGATGATTCTGCTTCATTAGAAAATACAAAAAGAAAGAGCGAGCAGCATGAAATGGTGTACACCTCTGTGATGGGGCTGGGTAGAAGCTCAGACACCTGGATGCTGTCTGATGTCTGAGGAGGACTCTGTTACTACATTTAAATACATTTTTCACAGAGCAAAGCTTGAAAGCATGTTAAGATTAAAGTTCTCAGGACTTTGACATGATCATATGCTTCTCTCAGATCGAATTTTCAAAATGTTCTTTATTTTTTGCTCTCTGTTCTCTGTAGACTCTGCTACACCAGAAAGCAGAGTGAGTGTTTCTGCACGTCAGGACCAAAATACTAAAAGTTTTAGATGTAAAGAGTACCAAGGAATGCTGATCATCCTGACTGTTTCACAAATCATCTGTTTGCCAAGCAGTCACTGACCCAGGTCATCACCTGAAATCCGCCTGTGTTTTTAAGACTTTCTGAGAGAATAAATTCAATGCACTTTAGAAATCAAATCATGAACCACACAATGATGCCTGGTTTGTCCAGATTATGGGCTCCGAAGAAAGAACTTATTCATTGAGGAGAGACAAAAGAAAACAGCAAACGATGTTACTTTGCCAAGAGAATGTTTTACAAGTATACATCCCTGTTGGAATTCATTGAAAACTTTGTCAGTCTGCCCCAGGGCAGCTGTGGCTACAATGTAGCTTACCACCATCAACAATGTAAATATGTGAAAGGGAGAATGACTGACCATACTGTAAAGTGCTTTGTAGTCCTTGGGCTTGATGAAGCCTTTTTCAAATGCACTACATTATCAAATACACAGATTAAATACACACTGAGAGATGTTTTGTAATTTTTGTGATGATTCCCTGCATAAGGTTAATATAAACATGTTACATCAGAAAAAAATCAAAACATATTAATTAAAGGTATGTTTAATACCTGCTTAAAGTATGTTCTAGTAAAAAAATTTTCCCCTAAGGAATGAGATAGTCAGGAAAATAAAAATTTTAACACATTTCAAACAAGCAAGGCTTTTCCAGAACATGACAGAAGGAATCGTCAATAGTTGTTTTTAAGCGCCGTATGGAGGCTGTCCAGAAAAAGTTACAAGTAAAACAAATACCAGCTATGGTAAACCAAACAGGTGCAAGAAATAAGAAACATAAAACAGAGGCATTAAAACAACAATAGATGAAGGAATAAGTCCAGCACTAATGTCCTCCAACAGCGAGCGGTGCCCATGTAAAGATAAACAACTGCTTTATAAAATAGACTTTAACAAAAATAAATCAAACTTCCAGTTAAAATACTTTCATTAATAAACTCACAAAGTCAGTAATACTCAAACTATTAAGTAAAAATATGAAAGAGTAATAACTAATAAAGCACTTAAAGGTTTATTATTCCTATTTGTAAAGCATAAAGATAGGAATGAGCCTTATGGCTCACTTCATCCTGTTGTGATTAAATATGTGACATTTAGATATTCAATGGTCTAATTTTATAGAATTAAGTTTGTTCATAGTGTTAACTTATTCCAGTTTCAATTTTTAAAAAATTGGTAGGATACAATTTTTATCTCACGTTGAGGATTCAAATAAATAAATAAAATGAAACTCTGGATGAAACCAAACCACCTGTCTCCTCCGGCCCACCACTGTTTTTTTTTTTCTTTTTTTTCCAAAGAGAAACATTGTCAAGTATAAAACATATCAAAAAAAGATTTCTAACTAAAATATTTTATATTTAGGGACGTGGAGTTCAGATATCTGCCGTATCATTATACATCAGAAAACAAATTAACAAAGTAACAGTTTCTTTAATATTTGTTTGAACATTTTTTAATGTTCGAACGTTACAGAATGTTTGAAACAAAAATGTTTCTCAGAGGTAAGGAAATCAGTCAGGTTAAACTTGAAGGATATGTAAAAAGTCTCTGACGAGGCGACGTTAGCGGGACTCTTCTCCTGCTTTTCTGCTGCAAACAAACAAACCAAAGCAAAACCGTCGCTTCAGAGAAGGTAATAACAGATAATTAGATGAGTGGGAGTCTTATAAACAAGAAGATTAAAGGTCTTTCAAATAAGGGAACACTTTTGATGCCTTCATCTGTCTATTGAAGCAATTACTTGTCATAGGCATCCATTATGTAAATTTTAATGGCTCGATTCAGACTTGACCAGTTACGGATGGAAGCAAGAGGCAAAGCGGGGTACTTTAAAAGCGGAACTGCTCTGAGTCACCTAAACTTGGATAAATAGCTTCAATCACTGATTTCTCTTTAGGCTAACCATAACAAATATTTAAATACATTATATAATTTTCAGCTAATTTGTGCACAAAACAAGGAATTTGACCTCATTTCCACTTGGCTTTAACTAGAAACATGAAAAAAGGGAAAATAAAACATATGTGCAGTAGATATACAGTGTTTTAAAACAGAGGAGAACAAGATTGCTCTTCATAGCAGCATGTTTTTGATGCTCTGGACCCTGTCGGTAAGAAACATTTTCTAAATACAAAGGCCCATATTCTGCAGTGCATTATGGGCCGCTTTGGAAAGGTTCTGAGGTTCAAGGTGGGGGCACAGGGGGGTGCAAAGGTTCATACCCGCTTCCTTATAATCAGTTAGTGTGAAGATTTCAGAAAACACATGTTGAAAATATATCAGAACATACTGTATTTCTAAATAAAATATTTTTTCTTTACACCACTATGTGATATCAAGTTTCTTTAAAAAATACTTTTGTGGGGTGTGCCGTGGTGGCGTAGTGGTTAGCGCGACCCATGCTTGGAGGCCTTGAGTCCTCGACGTGGCCGCCGCGGGTTCAGCTCCCGGACCCGGTGATATTTGCCGCATGTCTTCCTCCCTCTTCTTCCCCCTTTCAGCCTACTATCATATAAGTGACACTAGAGCCCACAAAAGACCCCCTGAGGGGTAAAAATAAATAAATAAATACTTTTGTTATATGCGGTTGTATTTCATGCTAAAAATTTTCATAAGTAATAAATTTTATACAAATTCAAGAAATGTTGGTAATTTTATTAATGTCTCACCCAAGGGGACATCTGTCCCTTTTTGTCCTTGGCTGAGACACTTCCCCTGCCTTGCCTGCTGGTTTTGGTCAGAGGGCCTGGTGGCTCTGAGCATGGCTGTCTCACCTCTGTCTGCCTGACCCAGGACAGCCGTGGCTACTGTCCAGTAGCTTACCACCATCAGGTTGTGAATGTGTGTGTGATTGGGTGAGTGTGAAGTGCTTTGGGGTCCTCTGGACTTGTTGCTTCAATGCCTGCCTAAATAAGACGCCAACATATCCTCTGATGGCTGGTAGATGGTGAGAGTCATCTCCATCGCTGAATTATTCATATAATTCATGTAAGTGTTTACATTCAATGCTGTTATGAATTTTAAAGACCTTTTGCGTGAACAGACATATTTGCATCTGATTTTATTTGCATTTCTTATTTAATGGAAATGCCACAGCTGGGTTTTCTGACATTACCAAATAATCAAACATGTTTTGCACACATTTGTCATGGAAACACAACTAGTCTTCTTTGTTTGTTTTCATCTTTTCTCTTTGTCCTCTCCAGCTCGTTGCGGAAGACGGCTGATTACGTCTGATTCTACAAGAGTTCACATTCTATTAAAACAAAATGAACTGACTACCCAAACTTTGAAGAACTGCTGCAAAGTTTGACTCAAATAATTACTTAAATTATTCTTTACTAACGGGCATTAAAATATTTACCAGAATTTACCAGTCAGAGGAATGTTTCCACATCAGGAGGGTTAAAGGTCAAGTTCTGGCATCTACAATAAAGAAACTAGATTGTTAATTTAATCAGCCTTTTGGTGTGTGTGTGTCCATGGTTGTTTGTCCTGTGGGTCCCTGTGTTACCCTCCAACAGTGTGTTCAAAACACCTTGGACAACACTTCCATTTTATTGGCTGAGAGGTTGCTAGGCGACTTTGCCAAAAAGGCAGTTCAATGTTTCATAAGCAAGCAGAGAGTCTGAGCAGAGACTAAATCTGAGTGAGGGGAGAAGTTTTGAGTACAATCATTACAAGTTTTGAGAAGAAAGACATGAAGTCCTGGTTTCAAAATGAAAATGTAAGTAAAAGTATTAAAAGTTTTGAGAACAAAAGACATGAAATCCTACTCTCAGACTGAAAATGTGTGCTCTTGGATTATGGCAGAAAAAATCCCCCATATAGATGCCAGAGAACTTCATGAGAATTTTTTTTTAGAATTCTTTTATAACCTTCTTCAAATTCAAAAGTTGCTTTGAGTTCCACGCCTCCGTTGAAAATGAGATCTCAATGGGATTTACCTTGAGATCCCATTGAGATCTCAAGAGATATCTTGAGATCATTGATCATCATTATTGATGATCATTATCAATTATCAATTATTATCAATCATTGATAATGATTTGATAAATTATCAAATCTTTTAATAATGATTTATTATCATTATCAAAGGATGATAATAATAAACAGTGAAAAGGCGTGGCTTCTTTCACTTGCATTTGAATCATTTGTGTCTGGTAGCTTTCTAGCTGCTGTTCCAAGATGAGGTCAAAAAGGTTTCTATGTGTGACTGGATGGGGCTTTGTGTTGGGGTGATGGGACTGACTGAATACTCCATACTAATTGGAACTGTTCAGACCTGGATAAAAACAGATAGGCTTCCCCACTCAGAGTTCACACATACTGTATCCTGGGTGGCATTTGGAAGTAATTTCTGAGACAGAAGATCTTCTCAACAAGATGAGGTAAGTGTTCAAATGTAAATGCTTTGTATGTTGACAGTAATGTTAACAAATATAGAGTATAAAAATGTTGAAACCAGTAACCACATATACTTAAAATGGTTCCTATGAAAATGTCTAGCATGTTGCCAAAATGTCTTACTTCCTAATCCTCTTTTTTTTAGTCAAGTCAGTGGTTCAAATTGGTCTTCCTAATCAACAAGAACTGCAATTTAGCAGAACATTCACACAGTTGAAGAAAGATGTGTTTTTGGACAATATTTTTGAATAAGTTTAATCTTGAAAGGAAAATTACAGTTTCAGTAGCTGAACAGTGGTTGGTAGTTGATATGCAGTTTAATTGTTGAAATTTGTCATGAGTCTTTTTGGTGTACATTTTGTTAATGTAAATTATGATGTTATTCATGAATGAGAAATGAAACACTGGAACTATCATGATCATCACACATTACCTATAATGCAAATTCCACAAGTATTTATGTTACTTTTTTGTCTATCAACAGCGAACACATTCTGGATTCTGGGTGTTAGTTATGTCCGACTCAGTAAAGACCGCACAAGGGAGACCATGGGGAACAACCTTGGTGTCTGCGCCCATATTGAGTGGTTTGGCAGAGAGGGCATGTGGAAAACACTAGAAGTTTGCTAGACTGTCTATTGCAAGGTGATCTGGATTGTGGTCAACGACAGCAAATTAGAACTTCAACGTTCTGGAACTTTCCAGTGTAGCAGAACTATCTTTTTAGTAGCTTCCAGTAGTTAAAGGCTGCTCAGGGAGGCTTGATGTACGTGTGCAGCTAACTGTCAGTAGATAATATTTAAGTATTTTTTTTTATTATTGTTAGCTTAAAGTTTACTAATGACAAAGTTCAACTGTTTACTAATATTTTACATGATGTTTAATGAGTGTGTAGCAGCATAAATGGTAGGCTGCCACTTTAAGGCCAATTTCGGCTGCTGCATATAAGCAGGTCTACACCTGCTACACGGCTACTTGTGTCATGATGTCGAATCGTTCTGCTTCCTTTGTTTGCTAACTGTGCTGGGTAAGCGTGGCTGTTTCTTTGTTTGTTAGCTTTAATTGTAGCCATAAATGCAAACTGGTTTGATCTGTTAAGCCTCCTTTGCTGCTCCTCCAACATCTGGACCGATCTATCCGTTTGTTTGTTTGCTGCCGGGAAGGTAAGCGCTAGCGTGGCTAGGTAACATCCACCCCATATAAACAAAGCCTTTACGTAGCATTTTGTTACAGCTGCCCTGCATAGGCAGAATTGTGGATCTGTTTATCTGGCGGTGTGGTAATTTACCAGGTCACAGGTAAGCAGTTACTGTTTTCGTCAGCAGTTGTATTAATAATCTGCTCTATTTTTTTAGCCTCCTGATGAGTCTCTGACCAGCAATATACTTGGATTGATACTCGCTGCTGTTTTGCCTATAAAGAAATGTTTTAAAAGACCTATCTGAACTTTCCCCGCTGTCGGGAGCATTGACCTTACCAAGCTCCGCCCACAACCGACCCACATGACCGCAAGTCTCACAACAAAGCCTCATGGCGCGTTGTTTCTATGTAAACATGACTTGATTAGTGCATCATTTCTACCCGATTTTCACAATATATCATCTACTACAATGGACAGAGGAACTAACAAGTTCATGTCATCATCTGGGAGGAGGTTACTGGTTTCTCAGTCACAAGCTGGTTGCAAACCTGAGGCCAGCAGGTCAGTCAGTTATGGTAGATCTGAAATTTGGTTTGATGACCTCAATATGAGAAGCTACAGACTGATGGGAACCAAAGAGCTCTGTAAAGGTAAAGGCAAATCTTCTGAAGTTGGGATATAATTAATTTAATTTCACATAATTATCGCGGTAGAAGCCATTTGTTTGTTAAAATTTTATGAAATATATTTGTTCTATTTGATGTTTGTTGTGAATGACGTAAACTCACAAACGAACGAGATAATTAGTCCAACGTTTAGAAACTACAATGCGCCACAGCAAAGGTAAACAAAGGTAAAATAACCTGAACAGGTGATCAACTCAAAACCACTCCTACCTTTTTACTCTCTCTCTCTTTGTAGTTTAAGCACACCTGTTACCGTGGCAATCGCCTGCGCCCCGCAAGACGAGCAAAGATTACGTTAAAGACATAACATTCACTCCGTTACGATATCAAGTTTCCAGGCTTGATATTTATTTCTCGATTATTAATCAGCGCTTCCCTGAACACAGTGATGGTTGATTGACTAGCTGTACCTGGTGCTAGAGTGGCTAACACGAGTAAGAAGTTTAGTCCAAAGCCTTTTCTGCTAAAATAAAATCTTTAGTGTATGTCAGATACAAACACATTGCATATTGATCTGTTTAGCTAACGTCAGACTGTGTAGCAGACAGGCTTCAAAGTGTAGAAGTTGTATCACTGCTGCCATTATGCTGTACTTAGCTAACGGGAAGCTAAGTGTGTTTGTGAGACGGCCACGCACGTGACCACATAGAATGGGCATCAGCCAATGAAAAGCGGCCCTCTGGTAAGGTCCATTGATGGCACTACTAACAGGATAAAGTGCAATATTGTAGTGCTATTATATCACTGTTTTACTTGTATTGTTTCATTTTTATCTTTCTTTTAGGGACTGAGGCTTCTGTGGTGGTGGTGTCTTGTCTTGTGTGTTTTGTTGGAGCACCGTGGTTGTGTAGTGTCCAGGGTCGTCCCTTTTCTTCACTGAATGTTGCCCCTTTCCTCACTACTTCCTCCCCACTGGTAAGCCTCAGTTTCCTTTGGAATTTAGACATTGTATTATAATCAGTTTAATTAAAAATGCATTCACTGTTTTAATTATTCAATTTCAGGTTATTGCTAATATTTTTTTAAACAAAAGGAGCATATTGAAGTTTAATAAATTTTTGTAGAACTGTCTGAATCTTGTCTCATTTCCAGTAGAACGTACCTGTGTCCTTATTACCATTATTTTTCCTGGAGTGATTCCAGGTGGCGCTGTTGGTTTCCCATATTGTAAACTTTAACATGTTACATACTTTTAAAGCTCGTCTTAAAACCCATCTATTTTATTTGGCTTTCAACTCTAGCGGGATCTAGTTTTAAATTGTATGTTTTTGTTTTTAAACTGTAAGTTTTTATTTTATGTTTTTTTTTTTATTGTTATGTTGTGTTTTGATGTACAGCACTTTGTATCAGCTGTGGTTGTTTTAAAGTGCTTTATAAATAAAGTTGGTATGGTATGGTACATTTGGGTTTCATAATAAAGAAAATCCACCCCAGGTTGCCACAAGTGCATGGCACATACAGTATATTGCTGATTGTTGAACTTTTTCTTTGTTTGTATACTTAACAGAACCATGCACCAAGAAATTGCAATTTGAGCGAGAACAAATAAAGACACCTCGTTTTTGACCGGATGCCTGCAAGTGTTTCCAACAAGAATGACCTCTCCCTTTAGTTCAGGGTGTGTGTTGGAACTTCCTACTTCACCTTTTCCACCAGTACCAGGAAGAACTGCTCCAGATGTTCTAGTAATTCACTGTGGTGGCAATGACTTGGGTCATGTGAAAAGTGTTCTGCTTGTCAAACCAATGAAGAAGGACCTGCAATACCTTCACAAAAACGTTCCCCTGATGAAGATTATGTTCTCTTTAATCAACCAAAGGTGTCATTGGAGCTATGGCCCACCTGGGAAGATGGAAAAAGCAAGAAAGTTTGTAAATAGTGTTATGGATACTTTTGTTTTGGCTCGTAATGGGATAACTGTACATCATTCAAGCATGGTGTTTGACAAGCCGGGGCTATTTCTGAGAGAAAATGTTCATTTAACTGATGAGGGGCATGATATATTTTTAAGTGGCATTATCTTGGGTCTGAAAGTGTGTTTTAGTTTTAATTTTGTACATCTTTTTTGGGTAATGCCAACTGTAATGATTGTCTAGTTTTTTATGTTATTGGTTAATATGTATTATAATCGATTTGGGATTACATGAAGCAAGACTTGATTAGACGAATCAAACCTGTGCTATTTTATCTTTTTTAAAACAGAGTTTCAATTGTCTCTACAACAAGGGTTTCTTCTTGTTTTTCTGATACATCAGAAATGTCAGGAAGCAGCGCCAACATTGCAACTTTGTGAAAAACATAACACAAATTAGATCATGTTTAAATCATCATTACATTAGTTTGTTTTCCATTTAACTTATTTTTGTATTCAATCATTTTGGAGTTTATATGGCACTTTAGAGTAAGTCAGTGGGGACTAATTCTGAACCAGCAATTAGTGGACCCCTGTCATTCCATCCAAACCAAATGTGGACTCTTTTCTGTAAGGCAAATCAATGAAAAAATGCATTCTGATAATTATAAATTGAGACAACAAATATATTATAGTGGAATTTAAATAATCATGGGTTCTTAAAACATAGTCGTCTGTTGATATGCATTTCCAACAGTGTATCATCTATATGATATAATAGGTGGCCACAGAGAAATTGTTTTTCTGTAATGCCAACAGGAGTCAAACCTACTAGTTGGAACAAAAAGATCACAGAGAAACTCCTGGTGTATCTGTTTTTATACTTAGCAACCCGGAACGGGAACAAGAATCCAGAGAAACCCTTGCTAGGTTGTTATGCACTACTTATTCTTAAACATGGGGAACTAATATGTAGGTTTACACTTTTACTTTTCTTCTCTGTTAGTTTATAAATTATGGAGTACTTTCCTCTAATTTATGTAAAGCACTTTGAATTGTGTTGTTGCTGAAAATGTGCTATATAAATAAAATTACCTTACCAAACTACCAAATGAAATGTATTTATTTAAATGTAGACAGAGGACAGATGTCCAATTTATATTTAATTGAAAAACTTTTTTTAAAAGCTAGTTGAGATTTATTTTTCCTATAATGGATTTGACATGGGCTGATCTGATGGAACCACAAACACACATATCTATCTATCCAACAATATGAACAGGGGCAAGAATCTTATCAATGGAACAATTTATTGTTCACCAGATCCAAATCATACCATCTTCATGAACAATTGGATATAATCCTATATTCTTTTAATAGGAAAAATATTAATTGGATCCTCCTTGGTGATTTTAATATAGATATCTCCAAGGATGACACAAATGAATTTTATAGCATTCTTCACTCTGTCATGATTTGTGGTAGTTGTAAGTTTGGACCCTAAAGCAGAGAGATGATGCAGCAACTTAGTTTGATGATTTAATAAACATAATGAGCAACTTCAAAGTCCAGGCAGCACAGGTGACCAATGAAACTAGAACTCAAACACTGAACCAGTAGCACTGGTAGTAAAACAATACAACTTAAGAAAGCAAAGACAAGGACCTAGGAACACAGGTGGGATTAAATACACATCAGGGAACACGAGACACATCTGGGAGCACTCAGGTAGATGGGACAACACACAGATTCACCAAATACACACAAAAACCCAAATCCCCTTCTTTTTATCTCACCATAAATACTTACTTACTAAAGGGATACTAAATTCTATTAAACATAAAAACAAACTGTGATCAGTAGGGTTTAAAAACCCCTAGAGATCTTAATAAAAGGAAGTATCAAACAAGTTGACATAAATAAAAAGAAAGAGAAAATGTAATTATTATACTAATCATATAAATTCTGCTCAGGGAAACTCCAAAAAGATTTGGTTGATTATAAAAAAAAGTTCTCAAAATGGGCCATAAAACCACCAGTGCTCCCAGAATCTGAACTTGGGGATTTACATCAGCTTCCTGACAGATTTAATAATTACTTTTTATTCATTGGTCAAAATCTTGCAAATAAATTCAATCATCCCCAGGGAGAATCTTACAAAAATGATCTTGCAGGGCATTATTTTCATTCCTTTTTATGAAGCCTACTGACAAAAGCCAACTAAAGAGAATCATTACAAATTTGAAAAAGTTCTTACACAGAAGGAGTTGATGGGACTTGCAGTAAAATTCTGCTGGCAATTTCTAATTCCATAGTTAAACCTCTGGCACACTGAATCAACCTTTTATTATTACATGGCATGATGCCAAAAATGGCTAGCATTGCAAAAATCATTCCAATTTACAAATCTGAAAATAAAAATTAAATTAGCAATTACCGCCCTATTTCTGTTCTACTAATTTTATCAAAGGTTCTCAAAAGAGTTGTCCATAGCAGATTAAATAAATACCTGGATAAATATTTGATTCTTTCAAATTCCCAGTGTGGTTTCAAGAAAATAAAGCTCCACCTGTTTGGCTATTTTGGACATTATTGAAAAATGTATTGATGCTCGAGAACAGGGACGCGATAGCTTTGGCATTTTTTGAACCTTTCTAAGGCTTTCGACACAGTATGTCTGAATATTTTACTGGGTAAGCTGCACCATTATGGGATTAGAGAAATTGGTTTAAAAGTGACCTTTTTTATAGATGTCATTATGTAACTATAATCACCAAAAATTGGAAACATCAAACATGGACTCCCCCAGGATTCAATTTTGGGACAATTACTCTTCATCATTTATATTAATGACTTTGTAAGCTCTTCTAATATATTTCACAAAGTTATTTTGCTGATGATGCAGACTTGTTTTTTCACATGCAAATCTATATGAACTAGAGGAAACAGTAGAATTGAAGAAAATAAATACCTGGTTTAAATGTAACAAGTTCTCTCTTAACATCAGCAAAAGTAATTTTATTTTGTTTAGACCAAATACATTTTTATCATTAATTCATCATATAAATGTTAAAATTGAAAATGAAGAAATAATGAGAATGAGTTCTACAAAGTTCCTGGAGGTCTTCATAGACGAGTCCTTATTTTAAACTTCACATAGAATATCTACTAACAAAGTTGTTCAAGTATGTTGGCCTGTTTTTTTAAATTAAGGTTTTATCTGCTTTTATCCACACTTTTAAATATGCAAAACACATATTAATCATAACAACTCTTCTTGTTGAGGCGCATATTAATCATAACAACTCTTCTGCCTGCAGTTTTAGAAAACGCAATGAAACTTTACTTCCACAGTTGTTTGTGAATTGAATTTCGAGGAAACAACTTAGGTGATTTTTATGATAGTTCCACAAACTGCTGCTAAACTCCTGCACAAAGCAGAGCCTCGGGAATTCCCACAGGGTCATAAAATATGCAAAACATCAACACAACAGCTTGTTCTTCCCTAATGCCCTCAGGTAGGAGGATTCAAAGATCAGGCACCAACAAACGCAGGAACAGTTTTTTCCCAAAGGGAAAAGTCTTCTCAATAAGTAACTACACCATCATGTGATTTGGAACATTTGTGCAAAACTGAATAAGTATTCATACAAGTTTGTGTCATCCTTTGTATCTATGTAAGTTGTGCAACTAATGCCTATATGACTTCAAAGCAAAAACATTTGTGCATGTCCTTCATCACAGTATAAAGTTTATTATCCACAGAAATTTATTATTCAACAGCTGCATTGTTTTTGTAGTGTTTGGATAGAAATATGTACAAGGTAAAATATTCAGAGAAAACAAATTGAATTGAAATTCTCAGCTCATGTTACGAGAATCTGCTTTTCAAAAACAACAACAAAAAACGTTCAGACCCTCTGACCACATCTGAACATAGAATATGATACTAGATTTTAAACAGACTTGTTCAATTTAAGCTCATTGCTGCTGTTCCCATGAACACCAGTAGGGAAGAGTCAGTTCTAAAAGAAACAAAAAGTCATTGAGTCATCTGTTAACCCTCCTGTTATGTTCGTTTCTAAGGTACAGCAATAATGTTCGTGGGTCGATTTGACCCGGGGAGTGTTTAATCATCCAGTAGTGCCAGAAACCCCAAAATTCCTCCAAAGCATTTTTGTATTTGATTATTAACTCTAATATAAACCATTTCAATCAATATTTGTGCAATGATGTTTTTTTTATTTCTCAGAAATTAAGGATCAATGACGACAACCTGCTCATTTACTCATTTAGACATAAAAAATGGAATTTCCATTTTTTATGTCCACTGAAAAAAACCTAGACACAAAAAACAATAATTTCTTTGAAATTGATCTTTGGTAATTTTTTTATATTACACTTTTTTTTTCAATGGGTGATCTTTATAATTGAACTTGAGACACACATACTGTTCAGGATCAAATTGACCCGCTGATTAAAATCAAGATAAATGAGTCATGCAGAGAGTATTTATGTTTTCCTCCACTTCTGTTAAGTAGTCTGTATACCAATATGTTCTACACTGAAATCTTGTTTTTTTGTATTCACTTGAGTTATTTCTGTCTCAAAAATTGAATTATTTGATGATCTGAAGCATTTAAGAAGAAGAAATATACAGAGGTAAATACTATTTTGTTCCACGTCCTGCATGTTTTTTTCAGATCCATATGAGTTACAACCACCTATAAGTTCTGAGATTACTGCTGGCAAACCCCACTGTCGTGCTGTGGAAACAAGCGACAAAGCAAAATATTTTGCATTATTTCAACTTGAATTGTTTCTTGCCAAACTACATGCTACATTCATCTTCCTCCTCAAAACCCTGTAAATACCAGCTGGGCCACTAAATGGTGGGAAACCAAAGTCAAAGGTGCATGCAGAGAATGAACCTTGGTCCTGCTGAAGGTGGATGCAGTCATGCTGGGTATTACATATGTAAGATTTTGTCTAATGTCTAAATACTATGTTTTAATAAAAAAAATTTCTTTACTTTTTGCTCATTAAGTGATCAACAATAGTAGCAGATTTGGTTGATATTTATTTCAGATTTTATTCTATTAAGATGTATTCATGGATTTGTTAAGAGCATACAACAAAAATATTCCCAAAACAGACAAAAGCAGAATCCAGAATCAGAGTGAAACAAACTCTGTTACCTGGCAGCATTACTTGTTGCTGGTTTTGTCACTCTGTGCTTATGAGGGAGGGAAAGTAATCAGTCCATACTTTAAGTGGATTATGGGTATATGTGCTTCCAATGTGAAAATGATCTTGTAGAAATGATCCTGGAGAAGGTGGCTTCACAGAAAAAAAGCTAATACACAAACCTGTCATGTTCTGATGAATGGATTGAATAGGAATATGTTTTAACAGTTCTGCTTTTCCAAACTGTAACCCAGAGGCTGCAGCACAATGGAAGTGAGTCAGGTGCCAGGTTGCTTCGACATTCAAATCTTCCCCTGCATTGTCAAATGTGTCTGTTTTTCACACCTCATTGCTTGGTAATTTGATGAGGTTTCTCCATAGCCTGGAGGGGCTCAGCTGTTTAGAGACAGTGTTAGCAACGGGTGGTCCAGTTGAAGCACAGAAACTCTCAGTCAAAGCAGAGCGGTCCAATCCGCTCTCTGATTCGTTCTATCATTTGTGTGGTTCAATTCAGCAAGTGTCAACATTTGGCGTCAATGAATGCATTAATTGTCTGTCTCCTACCAAGGTCTAGTTTCATGATATTTTTTTTCCTTTTTGCACATATGCCAACATTTTCAAAGGGTGCTATTGCTTCTTATGTCCATTAAATTGTAATACTCTCATTAATTAATGTTTTTGGTCTTTTCTTTCTGAAAGGATGGTAAGTAAAACTAAGTCAACATTCTTCTGATTGATTAGGATTGCTAGAATATTTTCCATTTGAGGAAAACATTAATCCCATAAAAGACATAAATAGTTAAGAGTTTTAAATAAACGTAGTACACCCACAGCTTCAGTTCCAACTCCATGTAACCATGGTAAAATCTGTGGGTAGCATCTGTCATGTCGGTGATGAATCTAAAGCCAAATGACAGCCTGTAAACCCTGGAAGCAGAAGTTACAACAACACCTGTGCCACTCCAGATAAACATGGTAATATCATAGATAAACAGTTTCCTTTTTCACCAGATAAGCACACAGATGATGGAGTGTGTAAGTTGTGTACTGAGTAATGTTGAAGAAAAGTACTCCCTCTTTCAACTGTAGAAATGTCTGTCAGCATGTGATAAAAGGGATGTTTTTTTTCTTTAATAAGTTCTAAAGTTATGATTTGTAATCTGAAGTGTATAAACAAGAACACAATTCTCGTCTTTTCTTGATCATCAGAACATGACAGAAATAAATGTATTATTATTTTGAATCACAGCCAATCAGAATGCCTGACCGGATGTGGCTTCTATGGAGAGAAAAATAGCTTAGAACTAGCAAAATGTTAACAGTTGGAATAACAGTAAATGACGCAAACTGGAGAGTAGTAGAAAAAGAAAAAGAGGGGAGAAGTGGTCAGTCAGTCCTCCAGCAGCCTAACAGGTGCTGCTTTTTGTACTTCCTATATTCTAATTTATCTGGTAAATGTATTGCTTTTGTTTGGAGGAAATAACTTGCTTTATTTAATATTTTGTTTTAATCATTCTCTCTTTTCTTTTAGGTCACCTGGTCATCTGTTTCCATTGTTTGAGAGGGAGGGGAGATGGTTTTGCATTTTGTTTGAGCCCAGATTGTTTTTGTCTTAGTTTTGAAGTTGTTAGTTGTAATTATGTAGATATTTTTCTAGGAATATAGTCTAGTACAAATGTGTTTTCCTTTCTGGAAATGTAAATGTTGTCTCCACCCCTTAATTAGTCCTGGTAGGAGCCAATGTTTTAAAAGCCAGGTGGTTTAGCTCAGAGGGAGACTCTCCTTCCTGTTATTTGAATGCATGTCATGCTGTGAACTGGAATGAAATCTTAGAAGAACTGCATAAAGAAAAAAATATCAGAGCTCTACAGTTTCTGGATTCTGTCTGATTTTTCATTGCAAACCAACACTAAGCCTATAGCAACATAACAGAAACAGCTCTGAATAATCTAAACCAGTCTAACTATCAGAAAGGTTTAAAGCCTAGTCTTAAAAGTATTCAGGGTGTCTGCCTCATAGACTAAAGCTGGGAGTTGGTTCCACAGGAGAGCAGCCTGAGAACCAAAGGATCTGCTTCACATTCTACTATTAGAAATATAAGAACCAACAGTAAACCTGACAGCAAAGAGCTCTGCTGGGACCATCTGGACCTATCAGATCTCTGATATATGATGGAGCTGATTATTAAGGGCTTCATATGTGAGAAGGAGAATCTTAAAATCTATTCCGGATCTAACAGGAAGCCAATCAAGAGAAGCTAAAATAGGAGAAATATTATCTCTCTTTTTAATTTTCATCAGAACTCTGTCAACAGTCCTGCCTTTAAAGTAACAGATGCATGGACTAGTGTTTCAGCATCAGTATGTAATTTTTTTTTAAATTTAAAGATAATTTTAGAAAGTGTCAGCTAAAATTCTTTTTCTGACTTAATCACATTCAGTAAGTATAGATCTTGTCAGTTAGAACAGTTGTCCTGTTTTTACTGAAGTCTGGTTCGAAGTCTTCAGTTTTCCCAGCCAACAAATTTTACGCCATTTATCGAGTCAAAACTACAGCAAAGTTATTTCACTAATGTATTGATTTTGTATTTCAGGCCTAAACACAAAAGATGTTTTCCCTTTTGCCGACGAGTTTCCAGGATCCTGAAAATCTACATATTTTAGAGAAAATTGTTGATGCAATTAGTTGAAAATGGATGGTATTCCTAATAAGATGCTATGTGTATTTTAAAATTTATGACATTTTCCTGACATATTCTACAAATTACATGTGCTTCTATCAATCAGTGACTCACCAGGGAATATTAAGGGAGTTTTTTAAACATTAGTAAAGTTATATTATCATGGATATAAAATGTAAATGATTAAAAAATAGTCTCCTGAAACTTTAAACTAGCTCATTTGTAACATGTAATACTGCTGTACACACACCTACACGCATCGTGCCGTTGAAAACAGGAAAATAGCACCACAGATGTTCCCTCCTCCACTTACCACTTTACTCAGCACTTCTTCTCTTTCATTAAGTTTTAAACCAGCAGTCTCGTTAAGGTAGATGCCAGCTCCCACCTGCACTTTCCAGTTTCTACTAGTCCAAAGACAAAACATTAACTGCCTAACTGTTCAAAGTGAGCCAAAACAACCTTCTCTTATTATTGCAGATTATATGGGAACTGAGGGTGAGTGCTTAACTAGAAGGATAAAATTCCCAGTCATTTCTAAATGGATCATTTAGACATTCCTACAGTGTTCTGCTGCAACAATGAGCAGACTTTACTCCCTCCAATGAAATTACATGAAATTGTATGACTGAGCTGGGACACTATTCTATTAATGAAAAGGAAGTTGTAGTCATATTTAAGCATTATTGCCCCATAATGCCTAATGCTATCCAGGATTTATTTTCCCAACCACTGCAAAGGTTCCCTGGGTGCTGAGCACACCCAGATAATGCCAGTGAGGAAGCAGAAAAGCAATAATTCTGGCCGGGCTGTGAAGCTCAATTGGATTTACTGTCAAGCTCCTTCATCAGTTTAATAAAATCCCCTTTTCCATCCTCCCATCCCAAATCCTCAGGGTCTTTGTTGCTACAAAACCACCAGCATCAGTCATTAAGGTAACTAAAGCAACTGTCGCTGTCCTTTTCTGTTTATTAGGATGCTTAGACAGTCTTATTCTGCTGAGCTCTAAGGTGCATTTAGGAGGACTATGCAATATGTGTCTGATGAAGGTAATGTGTGTATAAGCACTGCATGTACTTTTTAAAGAATACTCCCTTCCTGGTCCCAGCGGTAGAGTGTGTATGGAGTCCTTGGTCGTCAACGTGGTGTCACGGGTTCGAGTCCTGGACCGATGTCTTCCTCCTCTCTTACAACCCACCTTCCTCTCTGTCCAATTAAAGCTGCTAGAGCCGACAACACCGGGCAGAAATGGACTTCCCAAATATCAAATTATGGCCTAGAATTATTATTTTTAAAATAGATCTGTTTGAAGAAAAAGGAATGACGCGTATTGAAGTTACGTAAAACTGTTTTTATTACCATCCCCAATAGTTCTTGTAATAGTGGCTTAATACAGATTATTACATAAATTGTGACAACATTGGAAGTTTCTGTAAACATCTACATACCATTGTGACAGCTGTGTGTAAAGCTGAATGAATTTATTGGCACTGCTGGAAGTAGGAGAACTAGGAGGGAAGGCAGTTTTAGGATGACCAAGATCTACTGGCCCATGATGATGACCGCTAATAGGCCAGTCAAACTCCATAGAGCATTGCTCCTGGATCCATGTGCTGAACTGGGTCAAGTAGCAGTAATGTCTGTATTTCCTCCCATCCTGGATGGCATCATTATGACCAGGCCTTACATCAGATTTCCATTCACTGTGAGAGAACAGGCCAACATTAAAAGACAGTTTGCAGCAATGTCCAATTTCCAAATCTGGGTTCACCCATATTGGTATAAGACCTCTGTATCCCATTGACATTGTGTATGTAATAGAAAACATGTGCACTCTTCAATGTGCAAGTCATATGTGACGCCACCATGCATTGACAAATTTAGTGGAACACTGACCAGGCTCATCACATGACTCCTTTATCTTGACATGAAGCAGTGATGGCTGGCTTCTGGGTGAGTCTGTGAAAAACTCATTTGTGGAATATTAACTAATAGGGCTTGATGTACTGATGTACTATTCCACTGTAACATGCAGGCACCTAACTTTTCCTACTGACTCAGACACCTGACTGTCTCAGGAGATGTGACAGGTCTGTTCTCCTGTCTATAGTGAGATCTGACATCATTCAGGTCTTCTTCCTTTGCATCTTATGAATATATTTGTGACTGACCACGAAAGTGCAAGTCTCCCTGGAGGCAATTTGAGTTATTGACAGAGTCTAATTATGTTAAACTCAGAGACATGAAAAAAATGAAGACATGTTGAGACTCTGCAAACAAGATTACAGAGAAAATGGGCTTCAAAAGAACAGTCCCCAAACCTGATCAACAGTCAGCTTCATGGGGTGTTTATGTTACTTTGCAATATTTATGGTAGCTGCTGAGGAAATAAGTCTTGCCTAAGGTGAAACACTGAGTCAATCAAGAATTAATCAAAATGCATTTTGATTATTATTTTATTAAGGAATTAAGCAAATAATATGAGTAATGATGACATAGCAAATTTATTAAGAATATTGAAAATGAAAATATGGATTTTATTACCAAAATGGATCTCGTTTCTCTCTCAAAGCTAGAAGAAAATTGGTATCAGCAATGTTCCTGCCACTCCTGGAGTATGGAGATGTTTTATATATGAATGCTTCGACCAAATACTGTGTATCATTGAGCCTTAAGGTTTGTATCCGGTAGCAGAAGTCTTACTCATCATTGTGAGTTGTGTGCAAAAGCTGAATGGCCTCCTTTAACCATAGGGAGAAACAATCACCTGATGGTCCTGATTTATACAACTACTCTGCTTGGCTCCAGCAAACCTAAACTCTCTTACAAAGATCTGTTAATTCCCATTCTCTGCGCTATAATAACATTTTTCTTTTGCATGTCCCACATGTTCGTAATGATGAGGGGAAGCAAGCATTCAGTGTGATTCTCCTACAGCCTGGAATCAGCTCCACTCTGAACTCAAGACATCGGAACTGATCTCATTGGATTTATTTTGAGCTGTTCTTAAAAACATGCAACATGATTCTATTGAACAGTGTAATTGCTTTTAAATTGTTTTGTATTGTTTTACACTAGTATTAATTAGTTTTATTTTGTGTAACCAGGTTGCTGTGTATTGCAGACTTCTGCCCAGGTCCCTCTTGAAAATGAGATCTAGATGTCAACGGGGTTTACCTGGTGAAATAAAGGAAATGAATACAAAAAAAGACTCCCCTGGCTAATCCAGGGAAGTGAAGAAGAGATGAATATACAGTACATTGCTTTTAATATCCACCAGTCCTCTTACAAAGATGGGGAAAAAAGTGAGCATCCCACCCGTTACAGTTTACTTCACAACTCTGGTATTTGCACCTGCAGTCTGTGACCCTGGACGATTCACACCCAGTTCATAAATACCCTTTATTATGTTTCCAGTGAGCGGACCCCTACAAGAAGAGTGCTTTATAGACAAAATGAATTGATTGCTTGATTGAAATAAAATAAAGTTTTGTCATATCACTGACCAACGAGTAAGGCTATGGCTTTGTCTTATGATTTCTTTATGTAAAGATAGATTAACTGACGCCTAATCAGCAGCACATATTAAAGAACATAGAGTTCTTTAATTTAAGGACATCTTTTTTTGCCTATCTCTGCAATAACAAGGTCATCTGCACTATAAACAACTAAACTGCTGTGTGCACAAAGCAGCTTAGATAACATCATAGATTACAACACACTTGTTGGTGAACCAGAGCTGCTGCAGTTATGCTGCAGGATAATTTTCACATTTTTATTGAATCTTAGTGAAAACTTTTCTCAAGTCATTCCAAACCTGCCAGAAAGACATTTTGTGACTAGAAAAAGAAGTAAACAAATGATTGTTATGCATGTCAGTTTCCTTGTTTATCAAATCCAGCAAATTAGCAGTAAACTACAAAAGCACTTTATTCTCTGCATATGATTTGGCCCCCCTTTGGGCCAATCAGTAGCAAAAAGGCTGTGTGGCTCTGACCTACAATTTTAGCATACTCTGATTGCCAGGAGACTTTTATTTTTCTTATTTAAAAACACAATACTGTGCTGTCAAAGTAACTAGAAAAACACAGATGTTCAAGTTTGATCAATGTAGTTTAGATTTCAGGTTTTAAAGGTGACAGAATCATGACTCTATCTTGTTGGAAGCAAGTTGAAAAATGTATTAAATTACAGTTGAAATCAGATATCAGCATACACTGTAAAATCTAAGTTAAAGCAAGGATTATTGCTAAACAAAACTGTCGTTATTCTGATCTTAGTTTTTTCATTCTGTAAGCCTTCTGAAACCTTTGAACTGTGACTGTTAATTTTGTCATAAGACAGTTATGTTTAACATATCTGGTATTAAAGAAGATAATAAAATTGCATTAAACCTTCTGAATTTATTTGTGTTAAACCAGCAGACAAACTTGAATTTATTTAATGTCACAGGAAAAAAATGTTGAAATAAAAAAAAATTAACATCACCTGATGGAAAGCAAACTGTAGTTGTAAAGTACCTTGATCTGTTTATGTTGTCATATTGGGATCTATTTTCTTTGCCCCCATGCAGAACACCACAGGAGAACAAATAATCAGTTAATGGTTGTTTATTGAAATACAAAGACAAGATGGGTGGAGAGGGTACGATCCCTGGGGAAGGCTCACGGAGTTGTCGGCACACTACGGAAATGCAAAAAGAGATGGTGAGTTGTTGGTGATCGGAAACAGGAGCTGTGAGACGAATTAGACTGATCTTACTTGTAGGAATGATGATCTCGGTCTGGGAGAGGGTCGACTGCGGGTTAGGGGCTTTGGTCTCTTTGTGTGTGTCTTTGAGTTAATCCAGGTTCCAGAGGGTTGGGGAGGCACAACGGGGTCCGGATGGAGATGTGGAGGCTGTGGTGGAGGGCGGACAGGTAAGTTCAGGCATGGAGGGAGACAGAGGAGTGGTCCGACTGCCAGCCGAAGAATCCAGGAAACGCTTGTCATCAGACTGAGGTAATGGTAGAACTCGGGCAACCAGTGGGTAACTATCCACAGCGTCACGAGGAGAGGGAATCCAACAAACCAGGACAAGACCTTTTATAGGAGGATCCACGGCATCATGAAGAAACACCTGACGAGAGAGGAAAGCGAGAGGAATTACTCAGAATAGTTCTCAAGGAAATCACAGAGATCTAGCTCCGGGGGGCTCAGAGTACCATTACTGGCTAACACTCAGGTGTCGAAGTACTGGCAGTCAGTTCCCCTTGAGCTCCAGGAATAATGAGATGATCGGGCACAGGTGCGCTGAACCATGGGCACGCCCCTCCAGGAAGGCAGCCTCTGACACTATCTGGTGGATGAATGGTGAAGCAGCAAGAGCAAAGAACGTTTGGGTGAGAATGAATTCACATATGAAAAAAGATGGACTCCATTTCTTTTTTCGCCACTCATTAGAGCTTTTGAAAGCTGGTTGTGCCTGGACAACAGAAAAGTGAGAGAGTAAAGTGGACATATAGGACAGATGCTGCCAGGAGCGAAGATGTTCTTCATTAACAGTTAATCAATTTTCTGACTCACTTAAACCATTTTTACACAACTGAAGGTTTTCACGGCATGCCGACTCCTGGGATGAGTGCAGACAACACTCTCTTCTTTTCTCTAATGATGCCATTTTTGTATTGAAATCGATAACATTTATCTTGATATAGTGTACTGCTGTCAACTGAATATGAAGCAATTTTCATACATGCGGATGTGTAGCATTTGCTGCCGGGGGATTTACCTATGGCCTCCAAGATAGGATAATTTACAGTTATTGGTTTCAGTCAGAAACAATGGAAAATACACAAACAGTCCAAGAAAAACCTTGATTTTTCCCTATTAAAGTCTGCTCTCAGGAGAGCTTAGTTAGCATTGAAAAACGCAAAACATATCAGCAATAAAAATCGTACACACACCTACACTATTATTCATCCATTCAATAGTCCATCCATGCAACACTGAAACATATCCAAAAACTCACAAAACGTTTCACAAAACCCAGCCACTGTGGACATTTTTTGTATTTTACTCAATTAAATGGCTCAACAGCTATTAATGGAAAATGTTACAATTTAGCCAATTATTAGTACGTTTTGAATCAAAGAAACAACACATTAATTTCTTTGTTACATTTAACATAGAACATTCACAGCACATTCACAGTGTCTTCCATTTATCCATTTCTGGAAATTTGTGAGAGATCCTAAATGCATCCCAAAATGACAATCTTGGTTATCTTATAACCATGCACTAGTAAAAAAAAGAACAAAAATCTCTGTAAAGGTTACCTTAAACTCATCTGAGGACATGTAAAATTTATGGCCTAACATAATAGCTTGCATAACCAGAGAACTGCTGCTGCATATTTTCAGCATCACATCAATAATTCCTGATCTGCCTTCATTGCTCACCCATCTAACACTTGGTCTACTAAATGAAGAGTTGAAAAGCATGACTTCTGATCTTCCATAGAACAATCATGACAACACATTCTCTAGAGATAAAAATTAAATGTCAAACTGAGAGTGACACAGCGACAAAGCATCAGAATGCAGTAAAAGATTTGCTGAACAATCCCCCATCATACCTCTTACATCAGCACTGGTCAATTTCTACCATTAGTAAGACACCTTCTGACCAGGTTAGCATGATTTCTGAAAGGCCTGAGACAGCGTGAGAGGTTGAAGTCAACATGATGCTGTTACTCCTGTAGGTAATGACAGAGCAGTAATGTTGACAGTTGTGGATCTTGACACATTGTATGTGCTGCCATCTGGTCATGACACATTTCACAGCTGAGCTGGTTCAGACATTTTAAAACAAAGATCTTCCAGTGCATAACCAAGACATTCCCAGTATGTTTTCCACTAGAGCCAAGATAGAGCCATGCTACCAGTCCTCATCCAGTAAGCAGCTGATCTTCTCCTCATTTTATTCTGTGTATTTGTGAATAACTCTAATACATGGAAACAGTTAAACCTCACAAATCATTTCATTCATCTTAGTGTCTCTGCAAACAGTCGCCCAAATCCCTGCAGCATGATTTAAGGGATGGTAGTCCTGACACATAGTGCCAATTTATAGCAAAATCATGTAATTAAGTTACCTTCAGTTAAGAAATGTTGCATAATATAAAACATATGTTTTACTTTTCATAAAAACACATCCTTTTTTGTGTTTCATATAAAACATAAAATAAATTTGACAACACAGTTTGAGGCCTTGTAATTGGCCTCTTTCTCTTTAAGAACCTTCTACTTTTTTTGACACGCCCCTTCAGCACATCATCACAACAATGCTCCTCCATGATGCCCTTACAATGGTTCCTAGGAGAACTGCACTGAGAAGTAGTTGTTACAATAATCTGAGTAGGTGTGTCGTTCCACCAGGTGTCTCAGTCTTAACCTCCTGAGTCGATAGAACCCATTCTGATCCTTCCTGTAAAGTGCATCAGAGTTAACAGAGCAGTCCAGATTCTTGTTAAGATGGAGCCCAAGACATTTGAACGTACTGTTTCTCTCCACGGTCACCCCATCAAAGAAGACAGGCAGCTTAGGAGGGGGATGAGCTCCTGAAATCCACCATTTCTTTAGTATTAGTGATGTTCAGCTGAAGATGGATTGTCCTGCAGTGACCCATGAAGTCCTCCACAAAGCTCCATGCTCCCCTGCAGGCCAGATATCTCTGCACATTTTACCTCTTCTCTGATAGATTCTGTTCTTTTTTTATTTTATTTGTTGCTATATCAAAACAAATATGCATGTTCGGTTGTCAAGTTCTTGTCTTGTTATGAAAGTTAGTTTGTAATCATTTTGTTTATGTAGTGTACTGTATGTGTCAGTTCTTTAGCACAGTGTACAGGCATACAAATACCATAACATGGTTTAAATTACAATTTTTTTCTGCTCCTTTTCAAACAGAAAAGTAGTGGTAAGCTAATTATTTTTGTTCTGATTACTTGTTTTCTTGTTTTTAAAAACGTTTGAAATATACAAATATTTTGCTTATATGATAGTTATTTCAAACAACTCAGCAGAAACCTACAGGAACTGCTCACATTTATCCAGATATGTCTTCTTAATCCAATTCAAATGATTAATTAAATTCAGAACAAATGTAATCTCAAACCACTTTACAAAAGAATATTTTCAGTTCAAACATACAGTACATTCCAATCATAGGTATGTTCAAATACTTACTCAAAGTTGATTAGAAAGTTTCTAAGAAACCCAGCAGATTTGATGGAGTCATTGACCTGCAGCCTTCATTCCTCCTGGACCAGCATGTAGAGACAATCACTTGTGTTCAAAGCACAAAGTTACCAAAGATCATTTTATTCTTAATTGTTATACTTCAAGAGCAGTTTGAAATATGAATAAGTTGATCCTGTTTAGAGTCATTATTTTGTTCTGTTTGTCCCCAAAGAGGAGTATCCTGTGTGACCCACATTAAGACAATATTTAATACCAATTTCACATTACCAAATTCTCTGCATATTTAGTGCAGCACAGTCCAGCAGATATATGGGCTGCAGGCTCCCTGTATATATTACCAGCTTAAAAGAAGTATGAAAATCAGGTTGGCTGTTTTCATGTTTGGAACAAGTGCTCCCAGGTTCTAATTCCATCTCTTACCATTGAGTATTTCATAAAATGTTTTGATGCTCAGTTAAGTTAACTGAGTCAGCAGCTGACTAAACAACAAATGACTGTGCTGGTGCAGCTCTTGCTATTTCTATTGTGATACAGCCTCTTGGTTTCAAACCCCAGGAGTTCCATCTCAGACACTGATTAGATATATTCATGTAATAAATGAAAAAAAAATTATGCAAGTACAAATAAACTTAATATATACACTTTACTGGGAATATTGCTAGAAGAAAGCCTGTGCCTTGTCTTTGAACTGATAAGACTGAAGTAGAAACATTACATACCAACTGATAAAAACTCTGTGTGTGTGTGTTTGGGGAGGCGGTGAGGGTGTGTCACCTTTCACTATGGACTACTCTGTGTTCCGAAATATTCTAGGTGGAACACAGCAGAGAAAATACTACAGAATGGAGGATGTAGAGAAGGTTTTTGCAATAGTCTAGTCAAAGTCCCCAAAGAGGACTTTGGGTGGGATTAATGCCGACAAACCTCAAAAAAGGAGCGATGTTCTGAAGAACAGAGCTCTACAATGACGCTAAACTGTCATGTTTCTACTGGCTACTAAATATTGTTACCCACACAACTTTTCCAACATCGCTTTGACAATGTTAGGTGCAAAGACTCTGACAGTCAATGAGAGAAAAAAAATTGATTTGAATGTGAAGCTACTTGTTCAGGACCTCTGTAAAATGTTTCTTACATTGGCTTTAAAATATAACAAAATGTTGTTCTGCATTTCAATTGACTAAACCTGCTTACTTTTAGTTATTTAGTAACAGTTACTTTCAAAACACATGTTTGATGACAGTACATGCATACAATAAAGAATTGCATCTTGGTTCCTTCAGAAGACATTGCTGCAGTATTTTTTGATTATTTTTCTGTGCAAGACCAAAATGACTTGAAGAAAATGTCCTTCATATGATAAAAAAAGCCTACAAAGCAAAAAGATATGCATCACCAAGGCAATATTGAGAAGTATATATTTCTCTGACTTCACAGATAATTTACTGTGTTGCTAGAAAAAAAAGTACAGAGACAGATAAGGAAAAAAGATATCCATTCCATTCCAGTAAGTCACATGAAAATACTGCATTCTGCCTTCCAAAACTATGCAGTGTGTGGCATATTGTGTTTCTAGTTCTGTCTGTTTCATCTTTTTTAATCAATTGTGATGATCAATAACATGGCCTTTTTTAATTGAACATCATGTTTTTGTGGAGACAACATATCAATGTAATAAATGAGGAAGAGAAAAGGAGAAAGAAGAGATATAGGGCCGCTTCTCTTTAATGCTGATGAATTAGAGTAAGCTGTAATACAGCAAAGCGTAATTAAGCGATATGGGCCACGTATCGACGTGTTAGGGCATATTAGATGTGCTACTTAATGCGACCAGGCAAATCCAAGCGCCATATTGATCAGCCCTTTAATGTTCTCAGACTCGGCCTCAACCCTCCACCTCCATTTCATTCTCCAGTCATTACAGTCAGGCCTCTCAGATTTAGTGTAGCTACAGGCAATATGATGATACACTCAGAGATGGCAAAATGGAAAAAGAAAAAGGCCTAAAAACTCTGATGCGCAGCATTTTGTCACCTTCATCTTTTTCCTCCCAGCGTAGAATCAATAAGTGTTGCTCGCTGCTAAAAGCTAAATATACATGTCTACTACTGGCAAAAGAGCATTTCCTTCCAGCCATGTCCAATCAAACAAATCCCCTAAAGAAGCCGTGCCAGTAGACACATTGGAGCCCTTAATAGATAAGTATTGATAAGTCTGTGATTTGGGAAACTGGCGGGCACTGAAGGGAGTGTCGGAGAATAAAGAGCAGGAGGAAAGAGACGAGAAGGGAAAGCTATTGATTAGCACTCGGATTCAGAAGGCTCAACTACAGTGACTTCTTGGCCCTACACTAAACAATATGATGGAAGATCAATGAGCTTTGCAGGAGTGAGCTGCTTCAAAGGAAGAAGTGTTGTGGGGTGGGATGGAGGTCGGAGCATATGCACGCCAGGGTCATCACTTACACAGTAATGAGAGCACAGAGTCCTGAGTCACAATGCTTAACGCATTAATTACAGTGGAACTCCTCATCTAAAGACACAATGGAATATGGAAAGGGCCATCGGAGCACAGTCTGAGAAACCCAAAGGGAAATATTATCCTAGAATGTACAGCTGTTTGCTGCAAAGAACTGTTAGCAGAAAAACAATTACTGGTCTCGGGGGGAAAAGGTCAAGAAGGCTGAGGTACAACTGATGTTATGAAGGTTATGAAGAGAACCTGATTAAGCTCATCTCTCTCTCTCTCTCTCTCTCACAAGTACATACACATCATGTACACATGCATACAAATAATCTAAAAGGGTAAATGTCATCCAAACACAGGCTCATGTTTATTACTACAACCCGTCTAATTTAATGCCAGATGCAACCCTGACTTAATAAAGTCGGACAAGCAGTTAGGATGCATCCAGATAACGGTAAAAATCTAAGTCAAGACATTCAAGTCCCAAGTTGTTTCCAAATCGTAGCTTTTAAGTTAACAAGTCATTTGACTGACAGTACAGTTATAGAAATTAGACATTCTTTTTAAATGAGTGTTAATTTTTTTCATAACAATCAGCAAGAAAAATTGCATGACGGAGTATTAGAGCCAGGCTAAGAAAAATAAATAAATTATGAAAACAAAGTCATAAAGTAATTGTATTACTAAAAATTATGACTTTTTCTCATATTATTACAACTCTATTCTGGTAATTTGACTTTATTCTCAAATTGCTACTATTGTATTGAGGAAGTTGATCCTTAATACAAAAGAATAGGTGTCTTTATTTCATTAACTACAATACTAAAAAACTTGTTTCAACAGTATTTCATGTTGAAACAAGCCATGTGTCACTAAAATGGCAAATGGCTTCATTTATTCAACTACCATACATAATTATTTATAATAAGCTGATTTTTTTCAAGGAGAGCATCGTTACAGCTTATCAATTCTTTGTGTCAGCTGCATCAAATACTGACTGAAACAACAAACTGTGCATCAATTCACAGTTTGACCTTCTACTCCTGACTGCACTTAAAATTGCATATTAACATATTGTGTAAAGCTACACCGCATAGCAGTTCTCATGGTTGTGAGATGTTTTGGGTTTCTCCTGCTCTCTAGTGTCTCTTGCTTCCACTTTAACTGGTTTAATCTATACACAGATTACCCTAGTGTGCTTAAATGTATTTATCTGTGTCGTTGTTTCCCGCTGGATCCTTGTGTCTAACTGGCTCTGCCCTCTCATGTTCCCCAGTGATCTGTGGTTCCTCTAATTCTTCTTGGGCTAAATATAAGCTTTGGCTATAGACTAGTGAAGCCTAGGTGTAAATTCAAACTGGAAGACTCTCATCAATCTGACCTGCATCATCCAATTGCTGCGTCATGTGCTTCTACCTCAGTCTATCAGCAATTGAACCACATCTTGACACAGCCAATCATCAAACAGCCCTCCATTTATAAGGCCCTTCATCCATGGCTTCATCTGCTCACCAGCTGAGCTTCAAGCTGTTCGTTTGTATGCCATGCCTTTGAGTCAGTTATCTCACTCAGGTTTCCTTGACGATCCCAGCTCTTCTTCCTCTGGTCCCGTAAGCAGAAGAGCTGCTCAGCTCGGTTCCTTTACCCGCTTTGGAACTCTTATATTGAAGGGAATTTTTCTCAGCTCTGGCCTCCAAACATCTCAAGCAGCCTTCCCCGAGCTCTCCTGTCTGACAGGAACTCATCTCCATCTCAGACTCCTTCAGGGTTCATTTTCATCAATCCGACCTTTAATTTTTTGCTTCCCCTCTCAACATCGCCAGGTTGTTCTTCTTTGTCTCAGGCTCATGTTTTTTGCTCGTCAGGATCTCCTTCTTCTCGGGATCTTAGTCAACCATTATGACGTTCTGTCTCAGCTCATCATTAACCATCTCTCCGTTCCACCAGCGATGTTTCATGGTATCTCCTCTCCTTCATGGACACTCTGCATCACTCTATCTCCTTCCACTTGTTTCCTCTAAGTGTTGCTTCTGGTTCAGCCACTTCAACAGCCTCTCTCACTTCCGCACAGCCTGCTATCAGTCTGCTCATCACCTTCTATTGTATTTCTCTCACTAACGTCTGCCTCGTACGGCCTCTGGGTAAGTGTTGTGTGTGTGGGGGGGGTGTACGCTACAAAAATGCACAAGCACTTTAATTCAATTTCTATCCCGTTCCTTAACAGGAAGTCCTCACTCGCATGCTCACTAATTCCTCACTCAGGCTGCACTTTTAATTCCTTATGGCTTCTAAGGAATTAACAACAACAATAATAAAGAAAAATAAAAAGGCTTTCATTATTCAGTTACGAAGTTCTGGGTCTTCATGTTCAGCCAGAAAATCCAGAAATCTTCGGATGACGGATCTCATCCGAGGATTTCTGGGCGAATTGACATGATGCCACCTGCCGAACAGTTGTTGATGAACCCATTCCTCTGGGTTCGTCAACAACTGACCAATTGGCGGTCGCACTGTGTCCCAAAGCACACGTCTCTTATCTGGAGGAACTGAACCTCTGAAAACATTGCCAGGGCTTATCACTGCAGATGCACTGCGGTCATAGAGATTATGAGGAAAATGATATGAAATCATGCTCAAATGTTGTCAGTGGGGAACTTGCAATTCTGACAGCAGTTACTCAGAGTGTTTAGAGGGCAGAATACAATTTATTCCATTTCTAAAACTCACACAATCTTGGAAAATACAAGCGGTGGATCAAGGCTTGCAGCTGACCTCACATCCAGTTGAAAGAAACTGATCAATGTCAACTACCACATGTCCGTCTGTACAAACGTAACTGGTAGTAAACCATCTTTTTTTGTCATAGTGATACTGTCAGATCAACGATTTTGTGTGTAAATTCCATAGGTAGCTCCATGTAAGTATGGAAACTTGTGTTAGTAACTGTGGCATTTACATGTAAACTTCTATTTATGCTTCTGTTTATTTTTAAACATTTTCCTGAAGTCAAGATTTTCACAAGCTCATATTTAAGTCAATACTCACCAGCTTTTGCAAGTGCAAAATGGGTCCGACACATCATTCACTCCTCATTCTTCCTCTGGTTGTTAAGGACTTGAGCTTTAACTTAGATTTCTCCATTATGTCCCAGAGATAACCTTACACACGTGACATACGACTCGTTGAAAAATATTCTTGCCTGTGGCCTTTGCCTTAGTGTGGGCTGAGAAGGCAAAAATGTCTCAAAATATCTAGGGCCATGCATTGAGTTTTACTACCTCCACCTCTATACTGCTGTTTGTTTGTTGGAGGTTTGCTCTCCATATGGGGCCGCACCAGCATCATGCAAATCGTTAAGAGTCTGGAATGGCACCTCCTCCTTTTGTAATGTTTTTCCTCTTTGCCAATTCACAGATAGGCATTGCCTCATCCTTTTTTGAGGAATGGGGGATTTTCAAGGCAGCTGGTTCATTTTCGCAGTCCGAGTCCTCAACTTTTTACGAAATCTGTCCCATTTCTGTAGTGAGGGGTCAATTCTGGAACCAAAAGCACATCTCTGCCCTCTGCAATAAAGCTGGACTTCCTCCAAATCTTTTATATCTTTTACATAATATCACTTGACAATCAGTCAATTTCATCGTCTCTGCCCGTCATGCCCCTGGTCATTTTAGCACCCTAGTCGATGCCTTATCTCATCTCCAATTTCATATTTTTCACTGATTCAGTCTATCAGCTATTTCATGAAATTGAGTCTTGCCCATTTCAGTACTCGAATCATACTTCTTTCAGTCTCTTTTCAGATCACTCTCAAGTACCTACCTTCTAAAGGGAATCTGAGAACATTACCCTATTCAGTTTGTCCATAGGACATTTACCACACTCTTGTTAAGTTATGACTTAGACTTAGACTGACTTTATTGTCATTTTGCGTGCACAGGGTGTATACAGAACGAAATTTTGTTGCATACGGCTCAGGACAGTGTTTTGAGGTTCCAATGTTGTGAAGTTACTCCAGAATAAAATAAAATACAGTATAAAATATGAATATAAATATGAATATAAAATATAAAGTGCAGGACTGACAGTAAAATGAAAGTTATTTAGCTATGTATATGTGCAAGGTATGAAGTGGAGACCAGTTTTTGAGTGCAGTCCAGTTAAGAGTTCAGCAGTCTGATGGCAAGTGGGAAAAAGCAGTTTCAGAACCTGGTGGACCTGCACCGGATGCTGCGGAACCTCTTTCCAGAGGGCAGCAGGGAGAACAGTCCATGGTGGGGGTTTGAGGGGTCACTGACGATGTTTCGGCCTCGGGACACGCAGCGCTGGGATGAAATGTCCTGAATGGAGGGAAGGGGGGCCCCGATGATCCTCTCTGCTGTCCGCACCACTCTCCTCACGTTCTTTCAGTCAGAGGCGCTGCAGCCTCCACACCACACAGAGAGGCAGCTGGTCAGAATGCTCTCTATGGTGCTTCTGTAGAACGTCTTGAGGATGGGCGGGGGCATGTGTGCTCTTCTCATCCTCCGCAGGAAATACAAGTGTTTCTGTGCCCTCTTGACCAGAGACGTGGTGTTCACAGTCCAGGTGAGGTCGTTTGTGATGTGCACCCCCAGGAATTTGGTGCTGCTGACCACCTCCACAGCCGAGCTGTTGATGAGCAGTGGAGCGTTGCTGGGCCGGTTCTTCCTGAAGTCGACGATCATCTCCTTCGTCTTGTCAACGTTCAGGATCAGGCTGTTGTCTCTGCACCAGTCCACCAGCTGCTCCACCTCCTCTCTGTAGTCCAGGTCGTTGTCGTCTCTGATGAGGCCCACCACCGTTGTGTCGTCCGCGAACTTCCCGATGTGATTGGTGGCGAACCTGGGGACACAGTCGTGTGTCATCAGAGTGAACAGCAGAGGGCTCAGGACGCAGCCCTGAGGGGAGCCTGTGCTGAGGGTGATGACATCGGAGGTGTGTTGTCCGATCCGGACTGACTGAGGTCTGTCGGTGAGGAAGTCTAGCAGCCAGTTGCGCAGGGGGTGCTGAAGCCCAGGTGTCCCAGTTGTTCTGCCAGATGCTGTGATTGTGTTGAACGCTGAGCTGAAGTCCAGGAACAACATCCGCACATGAGTGTTCTTCTCCTCCAGGTGAGCCAGGCTCAGGTGTAGGGCGGAGGAGATGGCATCCACAGTGGAGCGGTTTCGGCGGTAGGCAAACTGGAACGGGTCGAATGTGGGGGGGGGGGAGTCTGGAGACGATGTGTTCTTTTACCAGCCTTTCAAAGCACTTCATCATGATGGGAGTCAGTGCCACAAGTTATGCTCTGCTACAAGTTATGCTCTGCTCTCCAACTCAGGCTCCATTCCTCTTGCATCAGGGCTCTTCTTTCTAGCCCCTCCCTCCTAGTCTTATTGTTTTTTCTCGTTTATGAGAATATATGACTCCAATGTTTTCATGTCATTTAACAAGCCTCCCTTTCAGATTAGGGGATGTTGCATCTACCATCAGACATTCCCACAGGCATAACTTCAGCTGTTCGGCCACTGGCGTATGCACTATATCACAATAACTGGTGGTGGTTGGTGTTCCTTTTAATTCTTGTTCAGAAATCATCTATCACATCTAATTCCTTTCTCCTGTTCCCCTCATAGGCAAGCTTGAATTATGTCCTAGTCTCTGCAGGTGAGTTTTTGCACACATGCAAAACATCTCCTCTCATCAAGTAGAGCTTAAGAAGAGTCTGGTGTCAGTCCCTCAATGCCAGAGTGTTAGCTAATGTGATGACTTCTACCCCCCTGAGCTCATAAGGTCTTCTTGTTTGAATTACCTTTGAAATCAACCTCCTCTGTGTTTCCCTCCACAAGGCTTCCCAGATGAAACTTTTCTCCAGATCATTCAGCAGCTCAGACAGTAACCTGCAAACCTTCAGCTACTCCTCAGTTCTCTCCACTTCTGGCCTCAAGCTCCTCTCATCCAGTTCCGTCGGTTTGACGTTCCAACCTGTTCCGCCCTCCAGTCATCAAAACAAACAAACCCTCTTTGTCGCTTTACACCAACTAGGGATATTTCTGCTTTGACATACTGTTTGGTGTAATATTTGTGCTTTTGATATCAAGTATTTCAAGACAAATCACTATTGTGAAAGTGCAGGTCAAGTCCTACTGCTTTTGTAAGTTTATCAAGTACAGAATAAAATCATCAAATCTAAGACTCAGGTCTGACTCAATTCCAAATCATGTGACTGGAGTCACATGCCCCTGTCCTCAAATCTTTAGTAGTGCACAGTAAAACCAAAACTAGAAAATTTCTGAAGAAATTTAACCGGGGCCTGCCAAACAGTGTCCGTCGGTATGGGCCCGGCGTTGTCATGCTAGAAATTAGCATCGATGCTAAAGAAAGCTTCAATGTGATCAATAGCATGTGGAGAATCACAAGAACGTTAAGTAAGGTGGACATGCACCATTCAGTATGATTTAAAATTTGTCAATGCTTTTATTTTGGAATTTTTGTTAAACTTCATTTCAAAGGGCCAAACTAATCCCATGTGTAATAGTCATTGGGTTAAATCAGTTATATAATGCTGAAAACGCAAGTAGTTGATGTAAAAATATTAAAGGCTTTTATTTTGAAATTTTTGTTAAGCTTCATTTCAAAGCACCAATCTAATCATATGTGTATCAGTGCTTTGGATAAAAAATTCACATAATGCCCAAAAGAGCAAATACCTGATCTAAAAATTTTCAAGGCTTTTAATTTGAAATTTTCAGTATGCTTCATTTGAAAGGGCCAAACTAATACCATGTATAACAGTAATTGGATAAAATCAGTTATATAATGCTCAAAAGAGCAATAATCTTATGTAAAAATTATCAAGGCTTTTATTTTGAAATTTTTGTTAAGCTTCATTTCAAAGGGCCAACCTAATCCCATGTATAACAGTCATTGGATAAAATCAGTTATATAATGCTCAACAGAGCAATTACCTGATTTAAAAATATTCAAGGCTTTTATTTTGAAATTATTATTATGCTTCATTTTAAAGTTCCGAACTAATCCCATGTGTAACAATTACTGAGTTAAATCAGTTATATACAGCCCATAGCAGCAAGTAGTTCTAAAGGCCAGTTCAGTCCTGATCTGTTTCAACTGAGTGTTCCACTATAGTTAGAACTACAGTGATGCGTATTTGTAGTCCTAATCAGCAGCCAATAGCTTCTTGAGTTCCGTTGCTATGGTAAATAATTTTCTCAGCAAAGTGTGAACTGTTAGATAGATAGATAGCATTTATTGTCATTGAACAGAATTCAACGAAATTTCCATTGCAGCTCCCGTGCAAAAGGTCAAATATATACAGTATAAATACGCAAACACACAATAATAATAATAACAATATATACAACTAAATTAACTAAAGGCACTCAACCACACCAAAGAAGTAGCAGCAGGTCCAATTATGGCAAAGTACAGATAATGTGACAGTGCAAAGTGCAGAACAATATGGCTGTGTGGGGGTGGGGGATATGTATGTGTGACTGCGAGGTTATGATAGGTGTGGGAGGGGGGGGGCGGCAGGGAGTAATGGCTCCCACGGCTGTGGGGAAGAAACTGTTTCTCAGTCTATTTGTTGTAGTCCGTATATTCCTGTACCGCTTGCCTGATGGCAGCGGCACAAACAGTCTGTGGCCCGGGTGGCTGGAATCCATCGCTATGGATCCAGCTCTCTTCTTGACCCGGTCTGTGTAAATGGAGTCCAGGTCTGGGAGGGGGCATCCCACAATGCCTTGTGCTGTTCTCACCACCCGTGTCAGTTGTTTCCTCTCCAATGCTGTGCAGCTACCATACCACACAGTCATGTTGAGGCAGAGGATGCTCTCAATCATCGCCCTGTAAAAGTTCACGAGCAGCCGTGAGGAAAGTCCAGCCCGTCTCAGTTTCCTGAGGAAGAAGAGCCTTTGTTGTGCTTTCTTCACCAGGTGGAAGGTGTTTGTGTTCCAGGAGAGGTCAGAAGTGATGTGGAGGCCCAGGAACTTGATGTTGTCCACACGTTCCACCACTTCTCCATCTATGAGAAGGGGAGTGTGAGCCGTCCTCCTGGACCTTCTGTAATCCACAATGACCTCCTTGGTCTTCCCTGTGTTTAGCACCAAGTTGTTGGCTGAACACCACTGAGTGAGCTGCAGAATCTCCTCTCTGTAGTGGGTCTCGTTGTTGTCTGAAATGAGACCCACTACTGTTGTGTCGTCCGCGTACTTCACGACTGTGTTGGTGGGGTGGATGGCCACGCAGTCGTGTGTAAACAGGGTGAAGAGAGCTGGGCTGAGCACACAGCCCTGCGGCGTGCCTGTGTTGAGGACCAGTGGGGACGATGTTGAGCCACTTATCCTCACCACCTGAGGCCTGTTGGTGAGGAAGTCTCTGATCCAGTGGCACAGTGAAGCGGGCAGCCCCACCTCGAGTAGCTTCAGCACGAGCTTGTCTGGGATGACGGTATTAAATGCTGAGCTGAAGTCTACAAATAGCATCCTGACGTAGGTGTTGGGATGCTGCAGATGGGTCAGGGCTGTGTGCAGAGTGATGGAGACAGCATCCTCTGTTGACCGGTTCGCTCTGTAGGCGAACTGAAGGCTGTCCAGGTTTGCGGGGATGAAGTCTCTGATGTACCTCAGAAGAATCCTCTCAAAGCACTTCATGATCACCGGGGTCAGAGCGACGGGCCGGTAATCGTTCAGGCTGGTGATGGACCTCTTCTTCGGTACAGGGATGATGGTGGGAGACTTGAGACACTCAGGAACCGTGGCGAGCTGCAGGGACAGATTGAAAATGTCCAGAAACACTCCTGCCAGCTCGTCGGCGCAGGTTTTCAGCGTCTGGCCTGACACCTTGTCCGGTCCTGGAGCTTTGTGGGTGTTGATCCTCCTCAGGGTGGACGTCACCTGATGCTTCTGTAAGACGAGGGGCTGGTGCTGCTCTTCCAGTTGGGGTAGATGTACGGCTTCTCTGCTGCCCGCCGTGTCAAAGCGGGCAAAGAAACTGTTTAAGGTGTCAGGCAGGGTGGGGTCGCGGCTGGTCAGCTGAGTGCTGTGTTTGTAGTCCGTCATGGTTCTAATGCCTCTCCACATGCTTCGGGGGTTGTTGTTGATGAAATGTTCCTCAATCTGCTGTTTGTACTGGAGCTTGGCCTGCTTAATACCTTTTTTCAGTTCCGACCGGGCCCTGCTATAAGCCAACCTGTCTCCAGACCTGTAGGCAACATCCCGGGCTTTCAGCAGGGCCCGTACTGTGCTGTCCAGCCATGGTTTCTGGTTTGGAAACACTTTTATGGTCTTAACAGGGAGGACAGCGTCGGTGCAGAACTGAACATAGGACAGAACGGACGATGAGTATTCCTCCAAGTCTGTGCCGTCCCTGAACACACTCCAGTCTGTATGCTCAAAGCAGTCCTGAAGTGCAGAGGAGGCCTCCTCAGTCCAGACCTGAACTATTCTGGTGGTCGGCTTAGTTCTGCAGGCCAGAGGTTTGTAGACAGGAATCAGCTCTACTGAGATGTGGTCAGACATGCCCAGATGTGGAGCTGCTACAGCCTTGTAGGCTCCGGGGATATTGCAGTAGACCTGGTCCAAAATGTTATTGTCTCTGGTGGGAAAGTTTATGGATTTGTGGAATTTGGGAAACACAGCCTTCAGTTCCACGTGATTAAAGTCCCCCGCCACAATCACGGTCGCCTCCGGGTTGGAGTTCATCTGCACGCTGATCAGGCAGTACAGCTCCTCTAATGCTAGCTTAGCATTAGCCCTCGGTGGTATGTTGACGGCCACGATCACAATGGACGAGAGTTCTCTCACCAACTTGAAGGGTCTGCATTTCACCGCCAGATATTCCAAGTCAGGAGAGCAGAATGTTCCGACAGAGTGTGTGGCTGTACACCAGGCATTGTGTACATACAATGCCAAACCTCCGCCTCTGCCCTTACCCGAAGCTGCAGTCCAATCCGCCCGGAACAGAGCGCGCCCCGTTATCTCCACCGCTGCATCCGGGATGTTATCCTCCAGCCAGGTCTCTGTGACAACAGTCACACAGCTGTCCATCCGGCGAGAAGTAATCCGGAGTCGCATCTCGTCGATTTTGTTGACGAGGGACCTGGCATTGGCGAGGAAGAGGCTGGGGAGGGCCGGTTTATGAGGGCTAGCTTGTAGCCTAGCACGCAAGCCGGCTCTCTTACCCCTCTTTTGTTTGCGCTGCCTCCTCCGTCGCCTTGGCAGCATGGGGGGAATGATCATAGTCCCAGGTGTTCGTAGCAACTCTGGACGAATAAAGTCCAGCTTGGTGGGTGTGTGAAGTCCAAACTGTGTTCCTATGTCCCACAGTTCTAATCTGCTGTAAGTTGTAATGGCTTCCAGTAGTGTGTTGAGCGAAGACATCAATAAAAACAAGCTAAAAAAAACGAAAACACGGGAGCTCCGAGCCGCAGCGTCTACACGTCTACAGTGAGAGAGGCTGGGGCAGACAATTCTCTGTTTGAGCCAGCCAGTTTTACCCAAAAAAAGCATTGGAAACAACTTCTTTCCATTCGGGAACCGTAATACATATTCGAAAACCGTTTGAAGCGTATGAGAGGGCTATGTGTCTTCTGCAATAGTCCCGAGATTCATGTCTGTACCTCCCTCACAGCAATAACAGTGATGAGAGAAAGAAATGGTTTGCCCAGATCTGAAATGTTTGGGAAATATATGGGAGAGAGCCTGCGACAGCCTCAGAAAATCCTGTCGCATGACTTTGCTCTGAAGTACCGTGACAGAAAACCGTACGGTCTAGATAAATTTCGAAAACATTTTACCGGAGCAGACATGCGTATCAATGTCAGGACCGATTTTGATACCAATCGTCCGATATTTGTGGGCGTGATGGTGATTTCAAAATTATTTTGGGGTGAAAAAGTTCTCTTCATTTCTCACTCTAGCGGAGATCTAAAGGCCCTGACTCTCACTCTAATTTTAGGAAAAATGAAAAACTTTGGGTCGCGTAGAGACAAATTGTGGACAAACCGTAATTGGTATCGACGAGCCGTCTTCACTTTCGAAGAGATCACAGACGTATCTACAAAATGAAATTTGGATGGCATTTCTAAGTGAATTCGTGACGACAGAAAATCCTCAAAAATAGGGTATTTGAAGGATTTTTCCCATTGACTTATAATGGGGGTTTTTTCGTAGTTTTTTGCGAATTATGTCGCCATGTTAACCCCGAATCCCACCAAAAGTAATAGCTCCAATGGCGTGAATTTTCTGCACGTTTTGATACCTCATTTGTAGGTGTGCACGCAGCGGTATGAGCCGCATTGACGGTTACGGATGAAAAATAAAGAATTGGGAGAACAGTAATAGGTTCCTGCCATTGCTTTGCATGGCAGGCCCCAATAAAAGAAAATATGTTTATTGAAAATGCAAAAAGGTTATCCCAAGTGAACAAATCTAAGACAAAGCTATGTTGAGGGCACGATTGTCACAAATATGTCCAAAATGAACAGAGAGAACTGTTGTAATATACAACCCCTGACCCCTTGAGGTGGAGGTCAGGGGTTGCAAACCAGTTTAGCATTAAGAGCCAAATAAAGCTCATCATCACCGTAAAGAGCCACACAACAATTTCAAGATTAGCTTCATACCACATTGCTGCTGAAACAGCTCTTTCTTCAAGTCTTTAGTGGGACACCTGACAGGGTTCATTTTTTCACAAGTGTCTTCCATCTATCACCTAAAGCAGGGATGTCCAAAGTCGGTCCTGGAGGGCCGCCATCCTGTGTGTTTTAGTTCTCTCCCTGGTTTAACGCACCTGGATCCAATGATGGCTCATTAGAGGCCTTAGGAGAACATTGACAAGCTGAGAAGGTTGTTACTACAACCAGGGAGAGAACAAAAACATGCAGGATGCCGGCCCTTGAGGACCGACTTTGGACACCCCTGACCTAAAGTCTCTCCTCCTAGACTGACAACTACTGTAGACTTGTAGCGCTATCTTAAAATTTCACATCCTGCGCTGCACGTTATGCTGCTTTTGTCAGTGCCTCCTTTAATGAGTGTGGGAAATTTTGGTATCAAAGATCCACACATGATCTGTCCAAGAACCGTAGGTTTGCCACCCCTGGTCCAACATCAACACCAGCATCTGGTGTAGATGCTGGTGCTCAAAGACCTTTCAGTCCAGAACATATGGTCAAATTTAACTGAAGCCTGCAGCACTAAAAATACTTGATATAATTCAGTGATCACATGTACTGCAGCTGGCTAGAGGTTGAGAGAATCAGAAGGAATACACAGGTAGTCCAACAAAGCCTTGCGAACACAATATTTTGGAAGCAATAGCTGGTGGGAAAAGACCCAACAACACACAGAGGCACAGTTTTTTCAATGGAAGAGAAGAAAAAAAGACACCTAAATGGTAGACATCTCCACTACATATGGATTGTCTTCATCATGTAGATAATTCACACAGAGGAGTCTGATAACTGAAAGCGATGCAACAGATTTAAGACTGGAGGGTTCATGTTCTAAGGTTGCCTAGGAAGTCAACAGTGAACTCAGTGGAGCTAGACTGAAAACGGCACACACAACATTCCACACTGCTCACCATAACAGAGTGGAAAAATCAACTCAATCAAAATGTTAGTAGATAATTACTGTAATCTATGTGCATAGGTGCACCATCAACTCTAGTGACGCATTTATCTCAGGAACACTTGCCAGTGAGATGGAGAGGAAAAGACTTGTGAAGGAGGTGTGGCCCTCACTGATTGGCTGCCTTCTGCTCTGCTGAGAGCCATTTTATCTGCTGGCTACAGCCAGATCTGGTTCAATTAATTGTTACTAAGGGTGGAGAGCAGCACAGGCTTCACTGGACTATGTGCACCTTTTCGTTAAGCTGAAATTGCTCTTGCATTCCGTTTGTAAGACATAAATGTTTCTATATGCAGCATACAGTGCCTCTCTTTATTTTCAATAGGCAGTTTTTTATCCATTCTCCAAGTATTCTTTAATCACCTTCCTAAAATAATAACCTAATTAATTGTCTGCCAAAAGTGATTTTTTTTTTTGCCCCAATCATCTTTTGGCAATAAACAACGTAAGCCATTATTTCAGAAAGGTGACAATTTTATTTATCTGATTATTATGTCTTCAAGGTTGGAAGTTTTCTTTTTTTTAACTTTGAGTTTCTTCTTTATTTATTTGGGACAATTTATAGAAAACATAATACTCAGAAAAAAAGGAGGGACTTCACTAGTTTATGTTTCTTTTGCATGAAGCTCCAACACACCAAAATTTGTCTCCAGCGTTGGAATGACCTAAGACAACATTCGCTATCTGAACTGGCTCCCCTGCATCGGCCTTGGAAGACTGGCTTTCTTCGATTCTCCAGGATCACATGAAAACACGACGTTCTGCTCCCACCATGCTTCCCTCTTACTGTGACATGTATCAGGGGCGCCTGCAGGATCTTATCAGAGGTTCCGCATTAAACTATCATTGCACCTGATCCACACAATCACAACCACATTGGCACATGAAGGCAATGCACATGGAACAGAAACCACGGATCTGATCCACACAAGGCCCAACTTTCAGGCACAAAGTTATATGCTTGCATAGCTTTTTTAAAAAAAATTAACAAATTATTCTAAATAATAAAGACAGGACAGCAAAGCTTACCCATGTGAGGAGGAGAACGCTGATTCCCAGGCTCAGGTGATTTATCTGAGACTGTGAAGTGACAATATTTGCTTCATTTCTACTCCTTATGACAAACGTTTTGACTTGATTTAACTGCTCAACTCTCCTAGTCTAGTGTGATGCTGAGGAAGCGCGCAGAAGATGTCACGGTCTGTCAATGAATAATCGACGGGGTGTCCTGTCAGTGGGTCAGTTCCCAAATCCACAAAAAAGAAAAAAGCCTTGTAAAACCACACCTGCAGGATAAAAAGCTCATTTGGGGTCAGTGCAATCCCTCTCAGAACCACGTCAGAGTTAAAGGTCTAGTTATTCATTTTTTAAGCTAACTTCACTGCATCATCACATTTAGTTCACAGAAAAAGTGCCAAGCTTCCAAATAAACTGAAGTAAACTGAACAATAACATTCAGGTTTAGGATGTACATGTGCCCACCCACCCCGACGCACACAGATGTAGGCTACATATACAAAAGATCATTTTTATTTTTCCCACAATTTTGTTAATAGCAAACGGGGGAGAATAATAAAAAGTACAGTAATGATCATATATGCTTTTGCTCTGAGGAAAATCTGGAGGTACATACAGTACGTACTGCTGTACAGCTGCAGGCGCCCTGAGATCAATGGATCTGTGCCCAGCTCTACCAAAGCTGCTGATAAACTCTCCTTCACATCTCAGGAGCTATGGTTGGGACTAGAGAGCTGTCTGGTGCAACGTTCACAGACTTACATTCAACACACACGCTACACATGCTTCATGGCTATAAGCACACACACCCCTAAACTCACCACCTTCACTGGTCCTCTCCTCTTTTTTCTCCCTCCATCCCTGTCTGCTTGTTTGTCTTTGGACTGGCTGTAATGCCCCAATGTCCCTTTGGGATTAATAAAACATGATTGATTGATTGATCAGTTTATTTCAGACATATTTTTTTTAGGGGCTTTTGTAATTTATCTGTCTTGTTCTTCACTGCTATACAGAAAGACTGTGTGATGTATTACCTTGACAGAATGCACACCAGGAGTATTAAAAAATGTTGAATATTCTAGTTATATCTTTAATCTCCCAAAAATATGATTATTTTTCTCCTCAGCACCCTTAAGTCATAATGTTATTCTTGCTCTTTAAAAATTGATACGGATCAATCCTCTCATGCTGAACAGATTAATCTTTCTCCCAGAGGCTTAAATCTGACTCTTTTAGACAGACATGTGTTCCAACAAATCTTATGCTTATTCACAGTTACAACAAGAGGCATTAGCTGCCTTCCCCTTTCCTGTGTGAGATTGACAGGCTGGAAACATTGCAACAGTTAAATCAAATAACTTTCTTTTCCCTCTGCAAGGGCATTATTTTTAATGAGGTTCCTCCAGGCAAGCAGCAGCATGGATATACAAGTGTCTCACTCCAGGCTCAGAATGAAAGGTTTGACATCCATTTTTACTTTTACATATTAATGGTGGCTTGTGATAAGTGCAGTTGTCATTGACATCTAAAAGTTCCCCAGGTTATGTGGATGAATAAGAATGGGAGTCCTCAGAAAAGGTCAACTTTCCAGGAGCTCCCAAAAACAATGTAGTTTGGATACTTCTGCTGTGTGTGTGTGAAACTGGTTTGTTTCAGAAAACTGGAAATGAAAATATCGATTAGACCAAAAAAACTAATACTTTTTCTACCATTATTGATTTTATTTAGGATGTTATTTATTGCTTATGTCTGTGGATTAAAGGGTGATTCAATACAGTCTAAAACATGAAGATATCTTCACCATTCTTTGTCCAACCACTAAAGTACCAGTGATTAAGTCCCAAGACACAGGGACTTAATCACTGGTAAATTCTACAGGAAATAAATAGAGACCTTTGATTGCTATGGTCAAACCAGACAACTGGTTGGCGAGTAGTGGACCACTACTCGCCAACTTTGGACTGAACTTGATCAAACCAAAAGGACTTCCCTTGGACTTCCACACCAGTGACTTGTGACTTTAACTTGGAAGCACTTGATGTGTTTCACCAAACATAAAGTGTTACTGGAATTTTGCCTGGAGCACAAACAGACCAACTGTGCAGCTCTGGCTTTTTGGCAGTATCTCCTCCTTCTGTTGCTGCAACATCCACACTGAGTCGTCCGTGTTGTTTACCTGCTTGTCTTTTGCATCCTATGTTGACAGCAAAGAAGCCAATGGTAGTGGTGATGCACTGACATTGAGCAGTACCAGTGAGACGTGCACAAACTTGAAAAAGGACTAAAGAAAAGCTGTGAATGCATCCCCCAAAGAAGTGAAGGCTACTATACACCAGAACTCTACAGAAACATAAGAAGGTACACATAAATGTAGACAGAATCAAGTCTAAGGAAACATCCATGTGACACGTGACTGCTGCCAGTAGCTTCCTTAAATGTGGACAAAACTGTCATAACGTCTTCACATCTCCATGACATCAATCAGGTTGGTGAACCTGTGTTGGTGATTCTTTTCTTTATTTAATATTCAATGATATATCAGCTATTCAAAGCCTCTGGTAATGCTATAATTTAAGATCAAGAACACATTTAGTTGAAAATGAGTATTGGCATGGAACAAATGATTAGAATTTTCTTTATTTTTTGCAGTAAAGATTGTTTCCTGTTGAAACGATGCAAATGTTGAAAACTGACCAATAAATAAATGTAATGTATATTTAGAACATCTGCTTTTACTGAGCCTCTGACCTCAAATGTACCAAATACGACCAGTTATAAATGTCATTAAAGGTTATTATTGTCTGATGCTTTAACCCTTATATTATGTTGAGAAAAAAAACACTGCTGTTGGTAATTTTGACCCATATTGTGCAAATCCATTCAAAACAAGCAAAGAATGTACTTAAACCAATAATAACTTTATTTTAGATCATGCAAATGTTTAGAAGAGATGAGAAGAAATACACAATTTCAATATAGAAGAACTTATGATTTAAATTCTTCCCTCTTCACAAACACATTTTCTTCCCATTTAACTTGGCCCATTTTCTCAGGTTTTCAGTGTTCAACATTTTCAGTGTTCCCCACATGATAGACAGGATGGAACTGTGCGCTTTCTGCAGATGTGCTTCTTGCATCTCACACAAAAGGTGCTTGTTTTAGTGTCATCTCGGGAGGGACAGACTTGACATCTTTTGCATTTCTTTGAACCTTTATCTGAAGGATACATTGTGGGTTGGTCAGAACCTAAACAACGGCGTACACTGGTATTATACCAGCACACGAAAGGGAATCTAACATGTTTAGTAGGTATACTAGTGTAGTTATAAGGAACTAATCATGCAATACAGAAAATGTAATTGTCAAGATTTGCGGGTGTTGAGGCGGTGAGGCAAACGCTGTAGATCCAGTTAAGATGAATAGTGATGATTTTAATGAAGAATAAACTCAGTTCAGCAACGGGCAGCACGGCCGAGCAGAAGCCAGGGCTCGACGCCGGTAGCAACCGTTAACACGACTGGACACGAATGACAGCACGCACGTTAGACAATTGCAAGACAAGGACCCGACGAGGAACAAGGACACAGGTGGAATTAAATACACAGCAGGTAATCACAGAATGAGACACACCTGGGAACAATCAAGGGGAAGACAGGACAACACGAAGACTCGGGGACACAGAAAACTCTAAATAAATACACAGAAAACACAGAACATGACAGTAATATGTTGTAACACTAAGCAGAGTTTACACAGAGCTACTCATGTTTATATTTATTGGCAGATCAAATGGAAACTGGAGATTGCAGAACCAGACACCCCAAAAACCTGGTTCTGCAGGCAGTTTATTCATATCACCTGCCTCTGGTCAACAGGAGGATCTTACAGCAGAGGCACGGCAGGCCTCGGATGGAGGTGGGCATCAGACCAGCCAAGTGTTCATTATGCTGTGCTGTAGTCACAAAACTAAATTCTCCAATCCATGACAGACATTTGCACCAATCAACAATAAACCAAAAGGTTTCTGAGTGACATCAGTGAGTCACTAAAGAAACTGGCTGAAAAATAAAAACAGTTTGTGTGAAAATACCCACATTGTTCTACAATGTTGTCTCGCTGCTGCATTCAGGTCAATGATAGCTGCAAGCTCAGTGTCCGTTTCATCGTCGTGGGCACCCACATCAAGCAGAGACACACCACGAAGATTTACCATATTATGCAGTACGCCACCAGAAGTGGAGAAAGCATTCAATGTACTTATGTAAAAGTACAAATAAACAGGGAAAAATTTACTCTAGTAAAAGCAAAAGTACCACATTAACATTTCTACTTAAACAAAAGTAAGAAAGAATTGGCTTTTAAAAATACTTAAAGTACTTGCTGAATGTATTACCTAATGGTGAACACAATATCATTAAGTGTACCTATCAATTTAAATACATCAGCCATTTCAATGGCTGGAATGCAGAGGCCACTTAAAAGCACAACTCCAACAAAATAGCCTTGGCCAATCTAAACCAACTGATAAGACACTCATCGTCATGTGAAAACAGGCCAGTGCAATCTCTGAACACACTCTCCCTCTGAATCCTTCCATTGGCGATGACCTCCATTGTTCCACAATTACGCACAGTTACAGCTATTTATGTTCATGTGTGATTATCTACACCTTGTCCACTTTAAGAGTACTCATACTTGACCTGTTTGGAGTAGAGAACGACTGATCCAACCTTGTTTTCCTCTTCATTGAAAAGGAAAAGACACAATATGTATTTTCTGTGATTCGGTGCAGAGACCAATATGCAGTTACATCTTTATGTGACGAAAACTGAGGAAATTTACTATTAACATTCAACTGAGGTTCTTTACTAAGAAGACAGGACTGGAGCCTCACTGAGAGTCGTTCTTTGTTCTTGTAATGTTCTGCGCACACCCCAGTAGCTATTATTATTCTATTTAATTATATACATTAATATTTAATTAGCAAATAAATAAAACACAAGACAGGAAGAGCAGGTGATAGGTATTTTCTCGACCTACATAAAAAGAACCACAGACAACGTTTATTAGTTTTCAACCAAGCTTTTGCACAGTGAACAGCTTCTGCAAGCCCTTCACCATGCATTCTGAGAACCTTTCAATTAAAGCTTGTCTTTTATTTGCAGGGAAGGAAGAGAGAGAGAAAGAAAGGCAAGGTGGGGGGGAAACAGAAACTAACTTCTGCACACAGGCAGTTTCACAAGTAAGGAGTATTCTGGTAGATAAAAAAGCAGCTGCAAAAACATGTTCAAGGTTAAGGGGAAAGCAAGTCTTTACACACAGTTCAAGTTTTTTCTCTCGAGGGCGAGAAAGCTAAAACCTTTAAATGAAAAACAAACTAGTAATGTAAAACTACTAATGTAAGAGTGATAACAAAACTTAACTAACATTAACACATAATTCTGACAGCAGGCAGCGCATGCTCATTGCTCTTTGATCGTTTTCATCACCTGTCATGATGGCAGACATTACAGCACTGTGCTGCCTGGCTACATGCAGCAGGAGAGAGGGTGAGAACAGTCACGGTGCTCGCCTTGTGCCTGGTTACTTCTCGCTTGTTGCTCTTTGGTCAGTGTTCATAGTTGTGTTGTTTACCATTAGGGTATTGACTTATTGCTATGTTTAATGGAGCAGACAGTGGTGGTTTCTGACATGGGCAATGTGGGCAACTGCCCAGGGCGTTATCTTCTTTAGGGATGGCACAAGACCTCTGTGGAGAGTTTGAATTCATAATGATATTGGTTAAGTTTATTTCAACTCAAAGTATTTAACATCTAGGTGTTTTTATGAGAATGTGGATCTTTCAGATCAATTTAAGCAGCAATGTTGATCATATTTCAAATTTTTGTGTGTCAAGTAGCACGGGTTGCTGGTTTTGGTCTCGATCTCCCTCGGTCTTCATCTCGGGTTAGGTGATCTTGACTACAACACTAGGAGTGGGGCCACGCCCAAACCACATCTCTAATTTTCCAGGCAGCCTTTATACTCTGCTCATCCATTCATCTTACGTTACATTCATCTTACATCCAGTCTTACGTTTCGTCAACCAGCATGAATGTTGACTCTTGCTACGATTACAAATCTACAAACTCACCACGGAATGCGACATGGCTATTCAGCTCTACCTTTCTGATTCAGATGAGGATCTTCAATATTCTGTCTGCTGCCTAACATTTTCTCCTTTTCCAGTAATGAGATAAGCTCCAAGTTGCAACCACCTGCGTTATCTTCGATACTTGAGCTCCGCATTACCGTCAGTTCAATATCCGTCCAAGGTTCATCCGTCACCTCCAACAACATTCCAGTCCCATGGCAGTAGACCGCTTAGAGGCGTCAGACTTTAGGCTTGTTCTTCCGGACTACTGCCGCCAACACCAACAGATTCAGGCCCACGGCAGGCGTCTCAACTTGTCAAGGCCTGAAGTTCCAGGTCGTCACTCGTCTGTCGCTCTCCACATGACAAAGGAATCCCATTCAGCCTCTCAGACAACAAGTTAAAATTCTTCCAACCTCTTTCATCTTCTGTACCTCATCAAACAATCGCATTGCCATCATCTGAACATCCCAGGCTTCTGGCTTTTCCTCAGCATCTGTTTCCTCCTCCAACATTTCCAGTGACGTCTATCCACTTGCACCATAGCTCCCCTCATGGGAGCCAGGTTGTATTACACTCTCTGCTGCATTGTCTCTGTTTGAGCTTCCCAGCTCTTACCTGTACTGTCATTTCATCCTCATCCTCGCTGCAAGCTACACAAAGTTTGTGAACAAGCATCCCTTCATCCTTATCCCCGAATCCCTCATCCCATCATCAATAAATCTATATCTTTGTGGCATGGCTCTTGCTAGTGAAGCATGAAAAAAAAATTTGATTCATTGCTCAATGGGTTAAATGGAGTCAGGTTTCAGTGTATTTAGGCACTTTGTAGTTTATTGGCCACAAAAAATGTTTTTGTATTTTTACGCAAACTTTCACACCACGTTCATTTTTAAACAAGCCGACCTGTGTGTAAAATGTGGCGGCGCACATTTTTGTGCATACACACACTTTATACACAAGGCTCCAGATGCGCAAACAAAATACAACAACCCACAAAGCACCACAGCTTATTATGCTTTCATTTTGAAAACTGACGAAATGAAGCAGTGAGGTGTCCAATGTAAGGCATTGTTTGTTGTCAGTTTTCAGCAAGACGACACAAACATCAAAGCGGGACTTCATCTGACAGAAACCAGATGAAGTGTGCACACAGCTCAAAGCCTGACTGTCCCATCACACCAGGTACTGACTGGTTTTAAAGGAAAGCATCCCATTTCTGATGGACCTTTCATTGTGGCCAGCCTAAAGCACACCTGTGCAATAATTATGCTGTCTAATCAGCATCTTGATATGCCACACCTGTGAGGTGGGATGGATTATCTATGCAAAGGAGAAGTGCTCACTGTCACACTTTTACAGATTTGTGAACAATATTTGAGAGAAATTATTTTGTGCATGAGGAAAATGTTTTAGATCTATAAGTTCAGCTCATAAAAAAAGAGAAAAAAAATTACATTTATATTTTTAGTCAGTGTAAATATACGCACTGTAGTATTATACTTTTTACCTATAAATCAACATACTTTAGAATTAAACATACTAATATTACCTTGCTAAAATACTTATTCTTTTTGTAAGAATGCATTTAAATTAACTTACATGTGTTTTATGTTTGAAAGTTTGTCATCTGCTTCAACTGTCATGATGGGTGATAGCCGGGTTACCCACATGCAAGAACACACCAAGAGAAGCGATATGAAACAACAATAATATTTATTTTGGTGAAAGGAAGAGGGGTCAGGGGAAACAGTTCTGGAACCTGGGACTGGAGGAAACTGGTCATCAGACTGTATATGAGAAAAAGCGGAGTGAGACACGGGATGGGTCAAATGGAATAATTCTGAGAATCTTTCGTAGGACGCTTACTTGAATGCGGAGGTTAGTATTGTCAATGGTGGCGGCTGGAGAAGTGAGTTACCGTCGGAGAGTGAGCAGGTAAGCCTTGCAGCTGGAGAGCAGAGTGGGCTGACTTCCGAGCGGGGCTTCGACAGTTAGCTCCCGGAACATGAAACGCTGGCAGGCTCAGTCGGTGGCGAGGCACAGAGGATCCACGGGGAGGGACCAGGGAGGTAAGTGCACGGAGGAAGGCAACCGATTGGTAATACCAATGGCGTCGTGAGGAACACAAGGAAATCCAGGGGGGAGCGCTTGTCCACATCCAGGAGTCACAGGGCGATCGCAAGGAAATCTGACGGGGAGAACACAAGGAGCGATCAGAACACAGGGAGCGATCATAGAAGGCTTCTTCCTAAGAAAAACGTCTACCAGTGAAGGCAAACACTCAGGCACTGGAGTGTCAGCTAGGCTGTCCTTATGAAGCACCTCCGCAGCTCTTGAAAATTAGACACAGGTGCGTCTACAGGTTGGCGCCACACTTCTCCAGGGGCTCCGCTCACTGGTGACATCTGATGGCTGTTAAAGGAAACGCAGCTTCCCAGAAAAAACCCAGGACAGAAGAGGAAAAGAAAACAAAATAAAACAGGAAAAAGAACCCCAACCTAACAGTACCCCCCCCTCAACGGACGCCACCTGGCGGACGAGAAGAGGAGGAGGGCTGAGAGGCGGTGAAATCCCTAATAAGGGAGGGGTCCAGGATAAAGGAGCTAGGGACCCAAGAGCGTTCCTCCGGACCGTAACCCTCCCAGTCAACGAGGTACTGGTGACCCCGGCCACGCCGACGGGAAGCCACAAGCCGGCGGACGGAGTATGCCGGGTGACCATCAATAAGACGGGTGGGAGGAGGGGGTTCGGCCGGAGGGCAAAGATCACTGGACAGGACCGGTTTAATCTGGGAGACATGGAAAGTAGGATGAACACGTAGGGAGGAAGGAAGGCGAAGGCGTACAGCTGCCGGATTGATGATCGACACTATTTCAAACGGGCCAATGAACCTGGGAGACAATTTCTTGGACATGGACTTGAGGGGTATGTCCCGGGTAGACAACCAGACCTTCTGACCGACCAAGTAAGTGGGCGTAGAGGTTCTTCTCCGGTCAGCCTGTTTCTTGTTCTGCGCGGCAGTGTTATGAAGTGCCGAGATGGTTTCAGACCAGATCTTTTTACACCGGCGAATGTGATGTTGTACTGACGTGACAGATATGTCCTTCTCGTCGTATGGCATAAGAGGGGGCTGGTAGCCAAGTGACACCTCGAACGGGGAAAACCCTGTGGCTGCTGAAATGTGACTGTTGTGTGCATATTCTACCCAAGGTAGATATTGAGCCCAGTCTCCAGGGTTTGATGTAGTCAGGCAACGCAGCATGGCCTCCAGCTCCTGATTCAACCTCTCCGTCTGGCCGTTAGTCTGGGGATGGTAACCAGAGGTTAATGACACCTTCGCCCCTAGGGCGGAACAAAATTGTCGCCAAACTTGGGAGATAAACTGAGGACCCCGATCGGAAAGGATCTCCTGGGGAATGCCATGTAACTTAAAAACATGTTTTATGAGGAGCATGGCAGTTTGAGCGGCAGTGGGGAGTTTGCGAAGGGGAATGAAATGACAGGATTTGGAGAAGCGGTCAACAATAGTGAAAATGGTGGTCATACCCTTAGATGGAGGTAATCCCGTGACAAAGTCAACAGCGATGTGGGACCAAGGTCTCTTGGGGATGGGTAATGGCTGGAGTAATCCTGTGGGTGGCTGATGGGAGGACTTGTTCCTGGAACAGACTGGACATGCTAATACAAACTCTTTGACATCTTTATGAACTGATGGCCACCAGAACCTTCGGTTGACCAACCCAATAGTTCGACTGATACCTGGATGTCCGGAAAACTTGGAGGAATGTATCCACTGCAGAAAGCGGGATCGAGCGGAAGCAGGGACGTACGTCTTTCCCTGTGGACATGACTCAGGGACTGGCTCGGTTAACTGGGCTTGACGGATGAGGTCTTCAACCTCCCAGGTAACTACTCCCACCGTGCAGCTGGAGGGCAGCAGGGGAGCAAGTTCTTTCTCAGAGTCATCGGGTGCATGCAGTCTAGAGAGGGCGTCCGGCTTGACATTTTTTGAACCTGGACGGTAAGAGATAGACAGGTTGAATCGAGAAAAAAATAATGACCAGCGAGACTGTCGAGGGTTGGAACGTTTGGCTGACTGAATGTGAGACAGGTTCTTATGGTCAGTCCAAACTACAATGGGATGCTCAGCTCCCTCTAGCCAGTGTCGCCATTCCTCTAGGGCGAGCTTGATAGCCAGTAACTCTCTGTCCCCCACGTCATAATTGCGTTCTGCTGGCGAAAGTTTGCGGGAGAAAAATGCACAGGGGTGAGTCTTATTATCTTTTTCTGAGACTTGAGACAGCACGGCCCCCACTCCAGAGTCAGAAGCATCGACCTCGAGGATGAACTGTCTTGCTATATCAGGCTGGACTAGTACTGGGGCGTTAGCAAACAGGTTCTTGAGTCGGTTGAAAGCCTCCTCTGCTTGTGGGGTCCAGGTAAAACTAGACTTGGTGGATGTGAGTGCAGTTAAAGGTAAAGCGGTCTGGCTATAATTTCGTATGAACCGGCGGTAAAAGTTGGCAAAGCCCAAGAACCGCTGCAGCTGTTTACGGGTCTCGGGTCTAGGCCAGTCCAACACAGCTCTAATCTTGTCCTCTGAGGGTCTTACCTGCCCGCTCTCATGGACGTAGCCCAGGAAGGTAACTGATGATCGGTGGAACTCACACTTTTCTGCCTTAACGTACAGTTTGTTCTCCATAAGGCGTTGGAGAACCTTCCGGACATGCATCTTGTGTTCCTCCAGGGACTTGGAATAAATCAGTATGTCGTCTAGATAAACGAAGACAAACACATTAATGAAATCTCTGAGGACATCGTTTACGAGGGCTTGAAAAAAGGCAGGCGCATTAGATAACCCAAACGGCATAACTAAATATTCATAGTGTCCCATGGGTGTCTTGAATGCCGTCTTCCACTCATCTCCCTCGCGAATGCGAAGGAGGTGGTAGGCATTACGGAGATCGAGTTTTGAGAAAATTGTGGCTTCTTGGACGGGTTCAAAGGCTGAGGAAAGCAAAGGTAAAGGATATTTATTTTTAATGGTGATCTGGTTCAACCCCCTGTAGTCAATGCAGGGCCTCAAGGACCCATCCTTCTTCCCCACGAAGAAGAACCCTGCCCCAAGGGGTGACAAAGAAGTGCGTATGATGCCTGCTGCTAACGAGTCATTAATGTATTTCTCCATGGTCTGACGCTCTGGACGGGAGATATTATAAAGTCGGCTGGTGGGTAGTGGAGCTCCAGGTAACGGATCTATGGCACAATCGTAGGGACGGTGGGGGGGTAGAGTGAGTGCTTTGCTCTTACTGAAAACTGCAGCCAGATCCTTATATTCGAGGGGAACCAATGAAAGGTCAGGGGAATCGGTCTCATGCTGCTCTGCTGTTATGGAAGTCGGGGGAACGGCAGAGTGGAGACAAGTTGCATGGCAATCATTGGACCATGACTCAATAGTAGCCTTTCTCCAATTTATCTGTGGGTTATGTGCGAGTAGCCACTCGAACCCCAGGATAACAGAGGAACTGACTGCGGGGAAAACAAAAAAAGAAATCTGCTCTGAATGGTTACCAGAAATCACAAGACGGACGGGTGTAGTCTTCTGGGTTATTCTGGGCAGGACCTCACCATTGAGGGCTGAAACACGAAGTGGGACCGGAAGTGGTTCTGTAGCGATTCCTAGTTGTTCAAAAAGGGTAGAGTCAATTAGATTTTGTTCACAACCTGAGTCAATGAAAACTGCCAGAGGAAGAGATTGATGGCGATGGAACAGTGTAGCGGAAATAAGGAGACGAGATCTTCTATTAGTGGGTTGCACCGGCAGCCTCCTCGTCGTTACCGCCGGGCCTGCAAGTTTAAACGTACGGGACAGTTAGCAATGAAATGGTTGGGACCCCCACAATACAAGCATAATCGAGAGACTAGTCTTTTTTGCCTCTCCTCAGGTGTCAGGCGGGTGTTACCCAGCTGCATGGGTTCAGGTTCTGCGGTCTCCGAGGGGTTGGGTGCTTCCTGAAGACTAGGACGGGTAGCTTGTAGGGGGGCTCTGACTGAGGGATTTCGGCGATTTCTCTCTTTGGCTCGAGACCGAATTCTATTATCCAGTCTTATGGTCAGACTTATAAACACCTCTAGAGTTGCAGGTTCATCCAGAGTAGCTAACTCATCTTTAATCTGTTCACTCAAAGCATGAAAGTAAGCACTTTTAAGTGCCGTGGCATCCCAATTTGAGGCTGCTGCCTTTATCCTAAAGTCAATGGCAAAATCAGACACAGTTCTTTGCCCCTGTCTTAGGTTCCAAAGTTCTCGGGAAGCTGAAGTCTGGTCTGTCTCTTGACTAAACACCTGTTTTAATTCTTTAATGAAATCGGGATAGGAACAACCAAAATCAGTGGGGGAGGAAAACTTAGCTTCGGCCCAAGCCAGAGCTCGACCGGACAGCAGGGACAGCACATATGCTATTTTAGCGTTGTCGTGTGGAAAACTTTGAGGACAGGAATTGAAAATGATGGAACATTGTAAGATAAATCCTCCACATTTGTGCACATCACCTGTGAACCTCTCGGGAACTGGCAGCCAAATCTCCGAAAACGTGGGACGGATTGGCGGGTCTGGAACTGCAGGTGAGGCTGGGGCTGGAGGCTGCGCCTGCTGAACGGAGCCTTGCAAAAAGTTAGACAACTCGGTTAACCGACGGTTTGTTTCGGCCTGTCTGTTACTCAACTCTTTTAAAGCTGAATCATGTGACTGTATGAGAGCGTGTTGTTCCGATAAAGCCCTTCTTATAGCGTCTGCTGGGGTAGGTTGTTGGCCTGAGTGTTCTGTCATGATGGGTGATAGCCGGGTTACCCACATGCAAGAACACACCAAGAGAAGCGATATGAAACAACAATAATATTTATTTTGGTGAAAGGAAGAGGGGTCAGGGGAAATAGTTCTGGAACCTGGGACTGGAGGAAACTGGTCATCAGACTGTATATGAGAAAAAGCGGAGTGAGACACGGGATGGGTCAAATGGAATAATTCTGAGAATCTTTCGTAGGACGCTTACTTGAATGCGGAGGTTAGTATTGTCAATGGTGGCGGCTGGAGAAGTGAGTTACCGTCGGAGAGCGAGCAGGTAAGCCTTGCAGCTGGAGAGCAGAGTGGGCTGACTTCCGAGCGGGGCTTCGACAGTTAGCTCCCGGAACATGAAACGCTGGCAGGCTCAGTCGGTGGCGAGGCACAGAGGATCCACGGGGAGGGACCAGGGAGGTAAGTGCACGGAGGAAGGCAACCGATTGGTAATACCAATGGCGTCGTGAGGAACACAAGGAAATCCAGGGGGGAGCGCTTGTCCACATCCAGGAGTCACAGGGCGATCACAAGGAAATCTGACGGGGAGAACACAAGGAGCGATCAGAACACAGGGAGCGATCATAGAAGGCTTCTTCCTAAGAAAAACGTCTACCAGTGAAGGCAAACACTCAGGCACTGGAGTGTCAGCTAGGCTGTCCTTATGAAGCACCTCCGCAGCTCTTGAAAATTAGACACAGGTGCGTCTACAGGTTGGCCGCCACACTTCTCCAGGGGCTCCGCTCACTGGTGACATCTGATGGCTGTTAAAGGAAACGCAGCTTCCCAGAAAAAACCCAGGACAGAAGAGGAAAAGAAAACAAAATAAAACAGGAAAAAGAACCCCAACCTAACATCAACTGGTCAATAAAATGAACTGAATGAAGTGTGAAGTCTGGTCCTGGTCCTTCAAGTGTGGACACCTCACAACATTAAAACACGCTGACAGTCTGCCTCACTTAGAGCAAATTGCTGCTATCTAGGTGTAGCCACTGGTTAAAAACCATGCAATTAAGGCCTGTAATATTTACAAAATATTTACGAGGTTGGTTTTATGTAAGAAAAAAAAAGGATAAGTGAGAAATGTGTATTGTTTTGTACATTTTTAATCTGAGTGATTATATACATGAGGGAAAAAACAGAAAGCCAAAACTTTTCTGGAGGTGACTTGTGTATTTACATAAGTGTATTGTTTGATTAATCATCCCATTTGTTTAAAGACTATATTGAATATCCTACCTACGAAAGTAGTTTAGGTTAAAGAGGGACAAGTAAACTCCATCCATCCATCCATCCATCTTCTTCCGCTTATCCGAGGTCGGGTCGCGGGGGTAGCAGCTTCAGAAGGGAGGCCCAGACTTCCCTCTCCCCGGCCACTTCTTCCAGCTCTTCCGGGGGAATCCCGAGGCGTTCCCAGGCCAGCCGAGAGACAGAGTCTCTCCAGCGTGTCCTGGGTCTTCCCCGGGGCCTCCTCTCGGTGGGACGTGCCCGGAACACCTCACCAGGGAGGCGTCCAGGAGGCATCCTGACCAGATGCCCAAGCCACCTCAACTGGCTCCTCTCGATGTGAAGGAGCAGCGGCTCTACTCTGAGTCCCTCCCGGATGACTGAGCTTCTCACCCTATCTCTAAGGGAGAGCCCAGCCACCCTACGGAGAAAACCCATTTCGGCCGCTTGTATCCGCGATCTCGTTCTTTCGGTCATGACCCAAAGCTCATGACCATAGATGAGGGTGGGAACGTAGATCGACCGGTAAATCGAGAGCTTCACTTTTTGGCTCAGCTCTCTCTTCACCACGACGGACCGGTACAGCGCCCGCTTGACAGCAGACGCTGCGCCAATCCGCCTGTCGACCTCCCGCTCCCTTCTTCCCCCATTCGTGAACAAGATCCCGAGATACTTAAACTCCTCCACTTGGGGCAGGACACCCCCCCTGACCCGGAGAAGGCACTCTACCCTTTTCCGGCTCAAGACCATGGCCTCGGATTTGGAGGCACTGATCCCCATCCCGGCCGCTTCACACTCGGCTGCGAACCGCTCCAGCGAGAGCTGCAGATCACGATCTGATGAAGCCAAAAGGACCACATCGTCTGCGAAAAGCAGAGATGAGATCCTAAGGCCACCAAATCGGATCCCCTCAACACCTTGGCTGCGCCTAGAAATTCTGTCCATAAAAGTGATGAACAGAATCGGTGACAAAGGGCAGCCCTGGCGGAGTCCAACTCTCACCTGAAACGAGCCCGACTTACTGCCAGCAATGCGGACCAGACTCTGACACCGGTCATACAGGGACCTGACAGCCCGTATCAAAGGGCCCGGTACCCCATACTCCCGGAGAACCCCCACAGGGCTCCCCGAGGGACACGGTCGAACGCCTTCTCCAAGTCCACAAAACACATGTAGACTGGTTGGGCGAACTCCCATGCACCCTCCAGGACCCTGCCGAGGGTGTAGAGCTGGTCCAGTGTTCCACGACCAGGACGAAAACCACACTGCTCTTCCTGAATCCGAGGTTCGACTATCCGACGGACCCTCCTCTCCAGGACCCCTGAATAGACCTTGCCAGGGAGGCTTAAGAGTGTGACCCCTCTATAATTGGAGCACACCCTCCGGTCCCCCTTTTTGAACAGGGGGACCACCACCCCAGTCTGCCAATCCAGGGGAACTGCCCCCGATGTCCATGCGATATTGCAGAAAGACTTCCGCACAAGTAAACTCAACAGAGAGAAAAAAAAACTGAGCAATGGGATTAGAAGAAGAAATGAGAAGAGCGCGAGGGAGAGGAGAAGAAGAAGCTAATGGTGACCGCTGCTAATGTTTGCTGAGGTTGAGATGGGACAAGGAACTGGATTGTTAGGGTACGTTCTGCACAAATAATCCTGCACACGGGCTGTGGGATATCTGCGAAAGAATTCTGCAGTGAAAAGCACAGAGGAAAACTGCGGCTGAATCAAGGAGAACTGCGGCTGATCCGAGGTGGCGAGAGGGACATGGCGACACTGATTTCAGCGCGACGGAGGAGCAGTCCTGCAACCCGAGTGTCGGAGTTTTAAAGGAAGTTGAACTCGCGAAGCATCCATCACGGAGAGGACGTCGGCTGAGCGAGCAGGTCGGAGTTGGTTCGTTGTTTAAACGGAGAAGAGGATCGTCGAAGCGACATCGATCTCTAGTTTCACCAGGCCTGCAACGAAACCTTAAACCAGTACCGGACAGTGTGTGTGTGTGTGTGTGTGAGAGAGAGAGTATGGGCCCATGTGTGATATTGTGATTTTGAACTGTAAATTTTCTGTACATGTATGGAGTTCTATTGGTAACAAAAATTGAATTCTGGTTGTAGTAAAGCAATAGTTAACAGTGAGGGGTTTTCTTAAAAATCACAAAGGTAAAGTGAGTAAAACATAAGGGACTGAAAGAAAAAGTGCCTTATCGACTTTATTTTGTTTTGGGAAACATTTGTTGTGAGGGAATTGATAACCTCGTCCTATGTTTAAGTTTTTGATTGTTTTGGGGATTTGTGGAGCTAAGGTTTTATTTTTCTTAAGCTCTTATTAAACGAAACTGTTCAGGTAGCTGGTTGTCTGGAGTAGTTTATGTTACATCATAGGAGTGTATGATAATTGGAAGAGTAAGGAATTACTCAGTATTGGTAAACCTGTGTGGTATCTACCAGAACTATTCGAACCCAAATAGCCACCCCACCAGTGAGTTTAAGTTCTTGTCCCAGTTACTAGCGGACGGAGCAGTGGGGTGCTACATAGGACAAGGGAGAGAAAGAACCCAGAAATGCAACCATCCCTTCAAGATTATAATAGAGTAGATCAACAAGCTGGAAGCACTCTGTTCTGCTAACCTTTAAGTCCAAAAGAGCCATCAAACACATGCTGTTTTAACTATATCATGTACTCTTTCATTTTACTGATTGCTTTGACAGAAAGCAAATATTAAAGGTTTTTATCAAAACTATTTCTGAGTGCATGTTGGAGTGAGAGTTGACCTGCAGATCATGACGGGTTTGTTTAGGGATGTGTGTGTGTGTGTGTGTCTAGATGTGTTGATGTTTCTTTAATGTTTAGTAATGCCGGTGTCTCAAGAATGTTCCGAATTCTTCGCAGTCCGTTTGTTCATGAACCAAACAGATATGGATATTATTATTAAAACACCTCTAATGTAACTACAAGACACCTGCCAGGGAAAACATCAGATAGAACCTGGCTCATCTTCTACTGCATGATTTCATCGCTGTCATGATTTATTGTGTGGTAGAAGAACTGCACGACTCGAGTCCAGGGTGAGGGAGAAAACTTCCCTCTAATTGTTATCAAAACTATGATCAGGATCAGACACAAGCAGTTGAAGACAGGCAGCTACAGGTAAATGACGCTAAAACACAAGACTGACTATCCAAGACTCAAATGACTCAGATGACTGTAGGACCCAACAAGGAACTGAGCACAACAGGTAAGGTCAAATACAGTGGAGATAAGAAGGGAAAGAAGACACAGCTGGATACAATCAAAGGTAAGATGAGACAACACCAGGACTAAATCAACCAATTAAAAGGAAAACATGACACAAGAGGACTGAACTAACCCAAACGCATATACCAAAAAAACAATCATCACAACTCCCAGCAATATATTTACTCCCACACTCTCTCTCTAACCTTTAAAACATCAAAACTGAGAAACAGCTTTATTCAAAATAATTCTGGATGATCAACTGTAACTGAAATCCATCAAACCCAATCATTCATGTCAAAATTACATTACCTGTGCAGTCATACCTGTCCTATTTTACATGTAAACTTTACTTTTGTTGACAGACTCTGAACATTCTCTACAAAAGTGTGACATGTTTAATGGTTTTAGTTTATTTTATCACTGTTTACTCATTTGTGTGATGTTGCTGCATGATTCACCTCCCCTCTTTTAGCTAGCTTTGAACAAGGAGCAGACAGTGTTGAAGTTCAGAGTCTGCAGGGACCCAGGTTGGTGATTCCACTGACACCCATAGAAGAGATATGAGGGGTTGGGCTCTGAAAACATAATGTCCTAACCTAACTAAAATAAAGGCCTACATCAATTTGTGCCAAAGCAAAATGCCTTAGGTCATTATTTTATGGAGATGACTATTAGCTACATGAAAGTACACAAATATATTTTTATTCCTTAACTACCTCAACTTCTTCTCCCATGATGAAAATAGTTTCTAAAGTGTGCAGATGGAGAGACTCCAGTCCCCTGTGGTGCTCCTGTGTTGCTGACCACCTGGTTAGACACACAGTCCTTCAGTCTCTCAAACTGTTTCTGGTGTGTTTGGTAGTCATAGATCCAGATGATTGTTGAGGCCTCCTCTTGTGTCCTTTGGAGTATCTCAAAGAGCAGATCAACTTGAATGTGTTAAATTTTCTTGGAGAAATCAAAGAACATGATCCTCACAGTGCGGCCTGCTTTGTCCAGATGACAGTGGGTTTGTTGAAGTAGGTGTATGATGGCCTGATCAACTTCATGGCGATAAGCAAACTGCAGGGTTTCTGATATGTGTGTGAGAGACACCGAATTTATTAATTTATTTATTTATTATACTGTTCAAGTGTATTATAGTTCACAGGTACCCCACCCAATTTGTTTTGTTTATTATAATAAGTTCATTCATCTTTCATTGTAGCTTGATAACTTAGTAACTGATATTTCCTTTATGTCATTGAATGCGACGTTTTTTTTATGTGTGTTCCTGGAACGTCGGGGTGCAGTGCTCTGTTTCCGTTCTTCAGAGGAGCGTTAGGCACCGAGTATGTCAAGCTGTTTTTTTGTATAAAGGTAAATAAAATCTCCTTTTTAATTCGCAAAGACAACTCCGAATGTCATCTGTGTCTGAGCCGAGCAACATATAATGGCGAGCCAGCCAGGAGTGATGTTTTAAAAGGATTTTTGGCGAAACAAAACGGAGATTTTTTAGAACCGTTGGCAGGTAACGGTAGCGTTGTTCGCTGCTCAAGTAAAACTCTCTCCGACCATCGGACCTGAGATCTAAAAGATTTAAGAAGAGTTTTCATCCAAGGGGTATGAGAACATTTTTATGAGTTTCCACAATGGAACTGGAATCTCTGCGAGACGAAGTCACAGCCGCGCTTTGTCAGTTAAGCCGCGATCGGCTGTTGGAGGTCAGTTATCAACTGAAATGCTTTGCTACAGAGGAAGAACCGACGAAAGACAGTACCAGACGCCAGCTGATGAGGGTTGTAGAAAATAAGCTGGACGAAGTTGAAAGCAGCTACACTCCAAATGACGCTGTGCAGTTTGTAAACAAACTTTTATGGGCTTTGGGCCGACCGGAAGCTAAAGAGGAGCGTCGTGGAATTCTCCGCTCCTTCGATACAAGTAGCAAATATGAAGAGCTGCAAGGGGAGATCAAGGCCATAGCAGAAAAACTCAGACTAACGGAAGCCGCTGCCGGCTTCGAGCTGAGCTCATCAGCCAAAGTACTGGAGGTGACCATTCGCCGTGAGTTTCGCATCTGTGGTCAAATAGGAGGTAGCGGGCAGCGTGATCGGCTGTCCTACACCAGCCTGCTGCACCAGATAGAAAATGGACTCCGGAAAGGCCACAGCGAGCCAGAAGTTATGGAAGCGGTGATAAGAGCAATCAACCCTGGTCTCAAGCTGCGTGATATGCTGGAAATAAAGACTGATTTGACGCTCCCACAGCTAAAGACAATATTAAAAGGACATTACAGAGAAGATGACACATCTGACTTGTACCAAAAACTGGTGAATATTTCCCAGGACCCAAAAGAGTCAGCTCAAGAATTCTTATTCAGGGCCATTGAGCTTAAAGACAGGCTTTTATATGCATCCAAGAACGAAGAAGCGGAAGACTACAGCGTGGACCTGGTGAAAAGGAAGTTTTTAAGATCAGTGGGTACAGGACTGCAAAATGATAATATCAAATTTCAGATCAAGACACTTCTTGACGACCCAGATGTAACTGATGAGACACTGATTGAGAAATTTAATGAAGCTGCAAATCTTGAGACAGAGCGGCTAAACAAACTAAAGAGAAACAACCCAAAAACAACAAGGATTAACGAGCTGCTCACTGAAGATGAACCACGCAACAGATCTCAGATCAAGGATGACAAGACGACAGCTCCTGCTCTACCTGAAATGCACACCTTAGTGAGCGAACTGAGAAACGAGGTTGCAGAGGTAAAACAGATGTTCATCGCTTCCCTGAACACCAGTAAATGGCATGCTGCAAAGAGGACATCGGACGCTGGAGGTACCCAGAGAAGGAGGGGATGTAGAACCTGCCAGAGCAACGGGAAAGGAGACGACTGCACCCATTGCTTCAAATGTGGTCAGCCAGGTCACATCTCCAGAGGATGCAGAGTTCCACGTCAGCAGCAGGAAAACATCGGAGGGCCACTGTCATGGGACCAGCAGTGACCCGGCCACCACCCGCTGCCTTTTCTGCTACCGGGAAGAATCAGTTGACGCTTCACTCCAGAGGTGTTCAGGTTGCTCAGCTGCCATGTATTGTTCCAAAGCATGTCAGACACAACACTGGCACAAACACTACCACACATGTAAAGCTGTGAGACTAGCTGAACAATATCTGGGTGAAAAAAAAGAAAAGAGTTGTTTTCCGCTTGTAGAAAATGTTGACATTTCCTCAGATAAATAGGGGAAGAAACTAGTAAAACTAATTGGTAGTCATAAAATGGTGAGTTGCACTTCTGACAATCTACCAGTTGTAGCACTGTGGGACACAGGTGCACAGGCCACAGTGATAAATGACAATTGGAGGGCGGATCACTTACCTCACACCACTATAAGGGGGATAGATGAGCTCTTGGGATCAGAACCATTAAATGGGCTTGCTGCTAATCAAACAGAAATACCATTTATAGGGTGGATCCCCATAGATTTTAAACTTACTGGGGTTAAAAAGTCTAGCTCTAGCCTCCTAGTGCCTGTGCTTGTCTCAAGTGACCCAAATGTGGCTCAGGACCCTATTATAGGGTACAATGTGATAGAGGAAGTCATCAAAGAGCAATTGAAGCAACAGGGCAATAAAAACAACGATATTGCTAACATAGTGAGCAGTGCTTTTGACATTGATGTTGGATCTGCAGAGACTTTTATCCAGTTAATACAGACATCCCAGAGCCATGGAAAGGAGATTCAAGTAAAAACAGGACGGAGTAAAATTATCCTAGGCTCTGGTGAAACTCTAACCATTCGCTGTCGAACTCACATCCAGGCTGACGAGGACACTGTAATGTTGTTTTGTCCTACCCTGAATACCAGCATCCCAGAAGGACTTCATATGCAAGAAGTACTGTTTAAAATTAAAAGAGGCAACTCAGCCATGGTCCCAGTGTTTGTCACCAACACCACAGGTTACAATGTAACTTTAAAATCACGTCTCATTCTGGGCCATATCGAGGCTGTAAAAGCAATATATCCAGCTGCTTTGCAACCAGTAGAGAACCGACAAATTAATAACATGACAAGGGATGCAGATGTTAAAGTTTCATCACCTGCCAGCAGTGACCCGAGTGATATTTGGGATCCTCCTGTACAGGTAGATCATTTAACTGGTGAGCAGCAGCTTGCAGTGAAAACAATGCTCAGAGAGGAGTGTAAAGCTTTTGCCAAAGATGAAAATGATATTGGTTGTATTCCCAGTCTTCGCATGCACATTACTCTCAAAGATCAGACACCAGTTCAAAAGACCTACATTAGTGTGCCTAAACCACTGCACCAGGAAGTAAAATCCTACCTGCAGGACTTGATAAACAGAGGCTGGGTTACAAAATCAAAGTCATCCTATTCTTCGCCAATAGTCTGTGTGAGAAAGAAATCAGGCGAGCTCAGACTTTGTGTAGATTATCGAGAACTTAATCGCAAATCAGTACCTGACAGACATCCTATTCCCAGAATACAAGACATGCTGGACAGCCTTACAGGTAGCTCCTGGTTTACAGTATTGGACCAGGGAAAGGCTTATCATCAGGGATTTTTAGATGAGGACAGCCAGCCACTCACAGCATTTATTACTCCATGGGGTTTATACCAATGGACTAGAATCCCATTTGGACTCAGTTCAGCACCAGCAGAATTTCAGAGAAGCATGGAGGAGTGTTTGTGGGGTTTGCGTGATGATGTTTGCCTACCTTATCTTGATGACAATTTGGTTCACAGCAAATCATTTGAAGACCATGTTGCACATGTAAGAGCAGTCTTACAAAGATACCAGAAACATGGGGTTAAACTTACTGCTAAGAAGTGTGAACTTTTCAAGCCAAAGGTCAGGTTTTTGGGTAGGATGGTGTCAAAAGAGGGTCATAGCATGGATCCAGCAGAGATCGCCCCCGTTCTGGCACTCAAAGAAAAACAACCCAGCACAGTGGGAGAGGTGAGACAGATACTGGGCTTTCTGTCTTATTACAGGTCTTATATTCAAGACTTTTCATGCATCGCAAAGCCCTTGTATGAACTGATTGCAACCCCAGCAGATGCTAAAAACTCCCTCCAAGGCTCAAAAAAACAGGAAAATAGAAAACAGAGGAAAAACAAACTGAGCAGGGGACAGCTGCCCTCATCATTCCCTGTTAAATGGACAGAAACTCATTATCAAGTTCTGTGCTACCTAGTCGACAAATTGACAAACCCTCCTATTCTAGGATACCCAGATCTAAATGAACCATTTGTGCTGCATACTGATGCTTCTCAAGCAGGGTTAGGGGCAGTTCTCTATCAACGCAGAAACGGCAAGTTACGAGTTATAGCTTATGGATCGAGAACTCTAACCCCACCGGAGAAAAACTATCATATGCATGCAGGTAAACTTGAGTTTTTAGCGTTAAAATGGTCTGTCTGCGAGCGCTTCAGGGATTATTTGTTTCATGCGCCATCTTTTGTGGTTTACACCGACAATAATCCACTCACTTATGTTTTGACAACAGCAAAATTAAATGCGTCAGGTCAACGTTGGGTTGCTGAGTTGGCAGACTTCAATTTTACTATAAAATACAGACCTGGGAAAACAAATTCAGATGCAGATGGGTTATCTCGAATGCCCCTTGATTTTGAAAACTATATGAGAAGCTGCACACAAACAATTAGTCAAGACGCTGTAGTAGCCACACAGCAGGGTATCTTAGTGCAGCAAGCAGAACCAGCACCAATGTTGAATGCAATCTCCTTTAATGTCCTGCAGCAACAAACAGGAGCAGAGAGACTTTTGGAGTCCGTTCAACCAATACCAAGACTGGAAATCTGTGCAGCACAGCGGCGAGACCCTGTAATAGGTAAAATGTATGAGTATAGGCTGCAAAACAAAAGACCTGCTGCACATAAACTCCAAACTGAGAGTCCTGAGTTTAAAGCTTTGGCTAGAGAGTGGAGCAAACTAAAAATCACAAAGGATGGAACAATGTTTAGAATGACCAAACACAAAAAGCAACTGGTCCTTCCTTCAGTGTACCATTCTTTGGTGCTAGATGAATTGCATAAACAAATGGGTCACTTGGGCTCAGAACGGACACTCAATCTGATTAGGGATCGTTTCTTTTGGCCAAAGATGCAAAAGGACGTTGAACATTTTGTCACCAATGTTTGTGAATGCCTAAAAAAAAGAAAACCTAACAGACAGGCACGTGCCCCTATGTTGAGCATAGAGACCACTCACCCATTTCAGCTAGTGTCAGTTGACTTTTTGCATTTGGAACAATGCAGAGGTGGTTTCGAGTACATTTTGGTAGTGATGGACCACTATACCCGCTTCGCTCAGGCCTACGCAACTACAAACAAATCAGCAAAAACGGTGGCAGATAAACTGTTTAATGACTTTTGCCTCAGATTTGGTTTTCCAGAAAAATTACACCATGATTTAGGACGAGAGTTTGAAAACAGGTTGATACATCACCTGAAAGAACTGTCTGGTGTTAAGGGGTCACACACCACCCCCTATCACCCACAAGGGAACGGACAAACAGAAAGATTTAACAGGACTCTTCTTTCTATGTTAAGAACGCTAACGGAGGAACAGAAAACAGATTGGAAAAATCACCTCCACAAAGTTGTACATGCATACAATTGCACTGTTAATGATGCCACCAGTTACTCTCCCTTCTTCTTGCTGTTTGGGAGGTCGCCCCGGTTACCAGTTGATCTTCTGTTTGGCCTTGAGCGAGAGCAAGGTTCGGGTTCCTACCAGGACTATGTGGACAGATGGGGACAAAGGATGGCCGAGGCATACAGCATTGCCTCCAAAAACGCAGCCAAGTCTGCTGACCGAGGGAAAATACAGTACGACAAGAGAACACATGGTCCAGGACTGCGAGTCGGAAGTCGTGTACTTGTTAGAAATGTGGCAGAAAAGGGAGGGCCAGGCAAAATCCGCTCCTATTGGGAAGATAACATCTACGTGGTTAAGCGTCAAATGGGGGAGGAAAGTCCTGTGTTCGAACTGGAGACAGAAAATGGAAAAGGCAGAACAAGAGTTTTGCATCGAAATATGTTGTTGCCCTGTGATTTCCTCCCTCTGTGTTCAGATGAGAACATGACTGTAGCCCGTACAAATACAAAGAAGAGATATGACAACAAACGGAGGCGAACGCGTGTGGAACAGACACAACAAACAGGAAGTGAGGAGGAGGCTCAAGAGGAGAATTTCTCTGATGTGGTTTTCAGATGGCCTCTTCCAGAGCCTAGCAGTATACTGGACCCCATGGCTACAGAATTTGTGCCACAAATGGACAGTTGTGCCAACAAACCCCTGCACAGAGCAGGGAATGGTCAGGGTGATTGTACAGAGACTGTTGAGGAGGGTGCCGGCATTGCCGAGCCAGAGGATGTGGACATTGTGGTCTCAGGGGATGTGGAAAGTGGGTCTAACATTGAAGAGGCCGTAGAGGCAAGACAGCCAAGTCCACGTCCAAAGAGAGAGCGAAGGAGACCACAGACGTTGACATATTTTGCTCTTGGAGAACCAAATTGCACAGACAGAACAGTGGCCACGAAATGTGTAAATGTACAAGGTTACTGGCGGCCTTGGTAAAACAGAGAAAGTTGTAATGTAACCTGTATGTCCATTCCATTCTCCATACATTAATGACCAGGTACACTTGAATGTCGAGACGACATTTCTAAAGTGAGGGAGAGTGTGAGAGACACCAAATTTATTTATTTATTTATTTATTATACTGTTCAAGTGTATTATAGTTCACAGGTACCCCACCCAATTTGTTTTGTTTATTATAATAAGTTCATTCATCTTTCATTGTAGCTTGATAACTTAGTAACTGATATTTCCTTTATGTCATTGAATGCAACTTTTTTTTATGTGTGTTCCTGGAACGTTGGGGTGCAGTGCTCTGTTTCCGTTCTTCAGAGGAGCGTTAGGCACCGAGTATGTCAAGCTGTTTTTTTGTATAAAGGTAAATAAAATCTCCTTTTTAATTCGCAAAGACAACTCCGAATGTCATCTGTGTCTGAGCCGAGCAACATGTGCTTATCTGCTTACTCAGGTGGTCAGGCAAGCATCCCTTATCATGCATGGGTTGCCTTGACAACCCATGATGTGGGATGTCAGGGCAACAGGTCTGCAGTCATTAATGACTGATGGGTGAGTTTTCCTTGGTGCCAGAACCAGGCATAATGTCTTCCACAACAGTGTAACCTTCTCTTGGGTCAAACTAAGTTTGAAAAGATGTTACAGAATCTCACAGAGTTGTTCTGCAGCTTCAGGACTCAGGGGCTGACACCATCTGGACCTGCAGCCTTGTTCTGGTTCTGTCTTTCCAGATGCCTCTTCGCCTGATTTATAGGTACAGAGAAGTGGGATAGGGTTAGGGTTAGGGGAGGCAAAGGGAGAATCAGCTTCTGATTTGGTTGAAATATTCACGGTGTGACAGGAAAGCTTTGGGTCAAAGGAGAGTGGGATGTCTGTTGGCTGGGAGCAGGGGAGGCAAATGTTGAATTTAATTTACAACATAAATTGTGGATTAGTTTCCTTAAAATAATCTCAGTATAATTTTTAGCATGGTCAATAAGCTGCAATGAAGATGAAGTTGTTGAGATTTCAGAATAGGTTTCAAGTCCAAGTAAATTTGCAAATTTACACACATCCTGGTAAGTAAAATGTGTGGTTTATTATACAGAAATTAAGATCAGGACCATTCCAGAAAACAGAATATATGATATTGTGTTAAGATCTCTTCCTGCTGGCACCTGCTTGAAGTGTGTACTGTATGTATTTCCATGTGAGTTTGTAGGTGTAAAAGTTTTGTTTTCTGTTCTGTCACAGACAACATGAAGTGCTCTGTGACTCTGTGCCTAGTATATTCTCTCTCCAACGTCTCATCACAAATGAAAACACCTGCAAGTCATTCAGTCATCAGCACTTACTTGAGAATCAAGAATCACCTGCCGTACTAATATAAGCTCTATAAAGATTGAGGAAATGTCCCTCATTACCTGCTAAATGTTGTGAAATGCAGCAAACTGTGTTTATTGTTGTCTAACAAAATAACATTTTCCTAATTTTGTTTCACACATTAATGGTCAACATTAAGAATTGAACAATACATTTCATTTGTGAGTTTTGGTCCAGTCTTTTTTTATCTTTGTAATATTTTAAATTACCTAAAGATATATTTAATAATTCTGTGATGTTTGATTTATGTTCAATACTTGTCCCTTTTTAAGAAGTGCTTCTAAAAGCACCATTAAATCAAATTCCAGTTAATTTTTATCTTTATTTAACTGCTCAGCAAATGAATGTTTTTCACTATATTAACAGCAATACCAAAAGACACTAGGTGCTTCCAAGGAGTATCACTAGCTTTTCATAAAATTCCTATCAACGCTCACTTTTAGTAAGTTACTAGGATTCTCTCCAACTCACTCTACTTGAGATGAAATAATTTAGAAAATATTTCTGATAATTGTGCTGTTTTCTGTGTTGGAAAGTACTTTGACTCAATATTGCCAGCATCCAAATGCAAGTGGTTCACTTGAAGGTTGTTTTTTTTTATTTTTATTCTGGAGCCAGTGATTTATCTCATCTGACTAATTTGTGTAAATTAATCTAAATCTGATCTACAGGAGACACATGCAAGCGACAGTGAGAGTGAATTCATCTTTCCTGTATGTTTTAAAAGAGAACATTTTTGTATATGTTATGTATTTCAAATATTTGATGTAATTAGTAATTCTGTGAAGGAGAGAGCGGTGCTGTGGTAGTGTGGGTGTAAAGCACAACCATGTACAGAGACCTGAGTCCTCGATGTGTATGCTTTGAACTCTTGGGAAAATCAATCTGCTCTAAACTTAAAGCTGTTCAAGGAGCCTCAGTCCCTGAAAACATTCATGTTCTGCTGTATGTGTTTTCTGAGTTGTAATGTGCTCATACTCTTGTGTAAAATTACCTTATATCAAAAGTTTCCAGAAATTTTTGTTTTCCTGAAAGTGATATTCACAATGTCAGGAGTTTATACTCAGTGCTTCTGGAATGGATTGTTGACACTATTTTACAAAGTGTGGACAAGTGTAACTACAGCTTAGTTAAGACTGAACACATGGAACCTAAAACCCAAGTGCACCTACACCAAAACTAAACGTACAATCAACTCAGTTTATCAAAAACAAAACAGAATCAACTCCACCTTTTCTACTTTTCCCTCGTCCTGCACCCTTCCCTTCATTTTGAGATTCTTTCACCCTGCCTATGTTTTTCTGCAACAGCTGTCACTCTGAAGTTATTGAAACTTTGCACATATACTTAGTCCTCGACATTCTGCACACCTGCTGTGTATTCATTGTCAAAGTATTTAGACGGGTCCTGATTTTGCATTCCGTCTAAGTCAATCATCTGAAGGCTCCAAGTATAAATATAGCACAAAGGAAATGAGCCGAGAAGGTGCAAAATTGGATAATGGCGGGAAGAAGATGAAAAAGAAAGTGGAGAAGCACCTAAAAGAGAGGAGTAAAAGCAAAGTAGCGAGAGGTTGGAGAAAGCATCTTGGGATGGTTTTGACTGAGTATTTGAAAGTGAGGGGGAGAATATGGTTGGCAGACTGTGAAAAGTAAATAGACAGAAAGGCAGTGAGTTGAAAAGGGCTCAGTCCGTCTCGACAGAACGTGTATTGGTGTAGTGAAGCACAAATGAGAGAGAGCTGGGGAGTGAGGATGAGTGGTGGATAGAGGAGGGAAAGGCGAAGAGGAGAAACCCTGCAAATCAATGTTAAGGTCAGAGTTTGTTACCAATAACGATGTGTGTAAGTCTGGAAATGCATGCTGATGATGAGCTGCTGACCTAACCAATACAGCTGCTTGAAATGTGACTTGGACTGGAAAACTCTTAAAACCTTTTTATTCAGTTTGCTCAATATTTTCTTGTCGTATTTTTGCAACAACTCCATGTTTTCTTTGAAGTACTTATTAATATGGTTTGAACACATCAATGCTTTTTTAAGTGAGTTCATATTTGATGTTATATGCATAACATCTTATGTTTGTAGCTGCTCAAGTAATTTATACAAACTGTGCAAATACATCAAAACAATTATGTCCATAAATTATATTTTGATGGGTAAAAGTGAATAAAACGACCTCAAGAACTTTGTAACCTTCCTGTTGAAAAATCTGATGGCTTTGGTTGTAGACACATTTCTAAACTTCTGAAAGTTGCAGCGATCAGCATTCGCTCCACCATTCCCTCTGGTTCCATAAACCAGCTGTGATCAGGGGCTGTTTGCGAAAGTTGTTACAGAGGATTTAAAAAGTTCTCCCCAGAGGTAACGGTATGTCAGCATATCAGAAAGATCCAGAATCAGTCAGTGTTTTACAGCAAAAAAAATCAAATACAGCAGCATCTTTGTGTATTTGCCATGCAAGATTCCACTTCTAAAATAAAATAAAAATAAAAAATCTGTAACAGGTCATTTAATGTTTGCTGCAAATCATTTGGACAGGTTAAATAAAAAATGGGAGACAAATAAAAATAAGGTCAAATGACACTAAAGTTGCACACCTTAAGTTTTATGTCACACACACACACCACACACATAGTCTTGTTTATGTGTGTTGTGGGGACTTTATATTGACTTCCATTCATTTTCCACAGCCTAACCTTTACCCTGACCCTACCCCTCACATACCTAACCTCTAACCCAAAGCAGCATTTCCCCTCATGGGTCCAGGATTTGTCCCCACAACCCCACAATGTAGAAAGAAATATTTTCCCAGAAATATATAAAACTCTGGTTCACATATACACACACAAACCCACACACACAACATCTCTTTCTGTCAACACAGATAATTTGCATTGACTTCCATTAATGTTCCATTCATTTCTGTATCCGAACCCTGAGCCTTACCCTAAATCTATCCAACAGCAGTACATGCCAAACCATAAGCCTAACTTCTAACCATAAAACACTTGTTATGGGGTCCAGGCTTTGGGCCCCATATGGAGCAGTGGCTCCTCACAACATAGTATTTGTTAGGAAAATGTGCCTCTTGGGGTGAAAATGTTGAAATGCTACACCCGCAGTGACATTAGGAGCTTGGGAAAACCATGATGCTTGGAGACATTCTCATTTGAAATATGGACAAACATATGTTTAAACGGTTACTCTGCAATCATATTGGTAATTGCTTTACTTGGTTTCTCAGACTATATTTCATAATCTTCCCAGAGGCAACGGTATCATTTACTACACATGCCATCTACACATGCCATCTAGGCATGTGTAGTAAATGCCTAAATGGATTTTAATAAGTGCTTAATAAGGATTGTAACAAAAAAGACTCTTTAAATTTTAAATGCATTCTAAGAGCTACTTGTTTTCTGTAAGTTAGCTACAGAAAGAAGTAGAATAAGCTGTCAAAAATTTAAATCAAAACTAATTTGCATTTGAAAACACAGCCAGCGAAGTATTTGTGTTGTAGTAGTAACATGTCAGAGATACAGAGGTTAAATAAAGCAGCCAGAAATAAAATCCATTTACTCAACTTGAGATCAGAATCTCTGACAACTGATTCTTTGCACTCTGTCCCAACCTAAGAATGTTCTAATACAAAAATAGAAAAAATGAAAGTAAGTCATGAGCATGGTGAAAACGTGATTATTTTTCGTGGATTATGTGAACCACATGAAAAATGGGAACCACATGTGAAAACATGTAATTTTCGTGGGATTTTTTTGTAAGGGATACAGTATCCTCATATTATCAAATCTACCATGACATCTCTGACATTGTGTAAAAATAGTTTCCTCCTCACTAAATAAATGATTGCAGTCACTTGTAACACATATTTATATTAATTTATATTTTATAGATTTATTTTAAGATATGTTTGTATTTTTATGTTGTTGCTGGAAGACTGACAAGTCTGTCTTATTTACTCTTCTACCTGCCAAAAGGTTTGAAAAATAGTCTAAACCAAATTTATTCTCAACTTCATCAGAAACTTTAAGAAACTCAAATTAAGCTGGAGTTTGGTCCATTTTAAAGTCTCTGTGCCACAGGAACAGCTTGGATTAAAATTTAGTTACCACAATGTCCAGCAGATCACAGTCCAGCTGGAAACTTTTTCTGGATTTCTGCATTTATTATTTCAAAGAAACAGAATGTCCTTCTGAGTGTAAATATTAGAAGTACGGAAGGAGCAGCTTGAAGGGGCTGCCTGGAGTGAGCATGCTTAATATTAAAGGTTATTCATGAAAACTGTTTATTAAACTGTCAAAAATGGTAATAATAAAAAAAAATCATTTGCATTTGGTTAAATGCCCTCATGATGAAAACACAGGTGGAGAACAATTTGTGTTATTGCCGGAACATGCCAAAGGAGCAGAAGGGAAGCTCAGAGGCCAGGTGTGAAACCTGGGAGCTGACCTTGAATCAGGAAGCTTGTCACTGATCTCCCACCACAGCAGCTGGAGGTGGCAGTTTGTTTCCCATCTCCAAGACCCACGATGCTAACAAACATGAAGGGTCTGCAGGCTGCAGGGGAGAATGCCCACATATCACCCTCACCCCACCAACAGCTGACTCCACATGGTAATGAGTGCATGACTCCGACTGAATAGAGAACCTCTTTATACTGGTATTCAGGATCAATAAAGTGTACAGTATACATAATATACAGTCAATCCAAAAATATTAACAGTGCTTTACTTTTACCATTTTTTATGGTATAACCTTATTCCAAATTGTATTAAATTAATTTATTTCCTCAAAGTTCCACAATAAAAGATTTCATTTTTGTCATGAAATGCGGTGTAGATGGTGAGGCAGACGCTTGAGACCCAGGTTGTAGTGAAGTGAATGAAGTTTAATAAAGACAAAAACAGTCCAAAATCCAAGGCAGCACTGTTGAGCGAAGACCAGGGCTCATCACAGGTAGCAACGAGGTAAAAGACTGGACTGACGACGGACTGAACACACATAAGACAGCAAAGATGCCAAATGAGACGAGGACCCGACATAGAGGGAGACACACAGGTGGCATTAAATACACGGGAGGGTAATCACAGAAACGAGACACACCTGGGAAGAATCAAGGGGGAAACAGGACAACACGGACACTCAAAGACACAGGAAACTCTAAATAAACACAGAAAAACACAGATCCTGACAATTATGATAATGCCCCAGTACAACAATGTCAAATTTATTACAACCAAGACATCAAATTTACATAAGTATTCTCATTGTTTGCTTGATAGTTTGTTGATCCAACTTTGGCAGCAACTACAGCCTGAAGTCTTTTGGAGTCTGACGCCACCAGCTGAGACTCTTGTCTTCAGGCAGTTTGAGCCGTTGTCCACTGCGGTTCTTCTCCTGCTAAACCAGGTTGGATGGGGACGTCTGTGCAGCCTGTTTTAGATCAGAGTTGTTCAAGCAGGTTATAGTCTAAAATCTGGCTTCCAAAATATTCTACTAACAACTGCACCACTGTGCAGCCCAAAGGGACTGGTCACATTATGTGAAAGAATTTGCCAGCTATCTTATCCTCTGCAAATAGATTGTATTTACTCCTGTGGAACCTTTGGACATGTTGATGCAAGGATTCTTCATAAAATCAAAAAAACATTATGGACAACCCTGATCGTTTTTATGAGACCATCTTAGAAAAACAGAATGTCTTCAGTCAGGGGCTTCTTCAGATTTGCTGTAATACAGATGGCTACAGGAGATCTTTCCTGTCAACAGCCCTCTTACATATGTTGCTCCAGGAGTCAATGCTGCAACACAACAATTTGATGCAATCTACTGAGTTTTCTGGATAGAAAACTTCTGATCTGAGCTTAATGCACTGTTTGATAACTAGAATTAATTGAACTGTACGTATGATTGAATTGAAAGCACTTTTTTTATATAGTGCCTCAAGATGACATTTGTTATGCATTTGCGCTGTATAAATAAACTGAATTACAAAGAACATATTTCTGCTATGATACAGGACAGTTTATATGAGCCTCTATATTGACAGATTGTCAGCACTGCTCAGGCGTCCTCAGCCTCTCTCTGTCCTCTGCTCATCCTCCTCACTACCATCACAACAACATTCCCTTTCTTCACTTACGTCAACATCTTTCTCATTTTCTTTCTCTTTGATATGAGAAGGACAAACACAGCAAAACAGATTCAGGACTCACTCAACCTGCGTAATACTGAACATAGAATAAAAAGCTACTTGACATAAGTCTTGTTCAGTTCCTTCAGTTGATTATTTATATACTGAATAGCTTAAGTATCTGTGGACTCACCTTGTCTCACAGCCTCAATGCCATCATTGTGATGGACCTGCTGCCACAACGGTTGAGTAGATTTTATTTATAAAGGAGCTTTCTCAGATAAAAATCAGAGTGTTTCAAAATAACAGTGTACAAAAACATGACTTAAATGGAAAAGTCAAGTTTAAAAAGGTTTTCATCTGCTATTTCAATAAATCAAAACCTTATGTCAAAGCTAGTGGTGGGATTTGATTAAAATATTTTAATCAAGTTAATTGCAGGGTGTGTAATGAATTAATCACAAATATATTCGTAAACCATATGTTAGCAAAATAAGCAACATTTTAAATTCAAAAACCGTTTTTGCTGTTTATTGAATAAATAGACTATATGACTTGAATGATAGGAATAATTATTGTTTTAATCTGTCATCTAATCTGTTACCATCAGAATGTTCTATCCATTCATCTTCTCAGAGTTTGAGGAACTCCTGATCATTTATGGAACTTCTCTAGAAACTTGGACTGTAGATGCTGACATTAGCATTAGCGTTGCTACATGTACCATTACATTTCACTCTCCAAAGTAGCTTCAACCCCATCAGTTTTTCTGCGGAATTAATATATATATATATATATATATATCTTCAGAGAACCAGTATGTTATGAAATCAGTGTTTTTATTTTTTGTAAAATGTCTCCTAAATTCTTTAATCATGCTCATTGCAAGCAGAGAAATGACATTTTCAGAAAAACAATTTTGCAGAACAGTTTTCCAAATTCTGCTAATTAAGGGAAGATTTAAGATAGGTCTGTTTTATTCTGAAGCATGGAGGCTTTGTTCTTCCAGCAGGACTAAACAGATGCATCTTAATCATGCTGGAAAGGTGGTTGTGAGATGCAAGTCATCCAAATAAAGTAGAAATCCACCGCTTAAAAGTTAAAACACAATTTAAAAACTTACTGGAGCAGATGGGTCACATTATTTTTAAATAACATTTAGTAGGTTAAAAACAAGGTAAAGGATGATTTCCTGACCTTTCTGTTTAAGGATTTTGATAGTCAAACACTGTTTAAACGTACAGTATGTACACAACCTGTTAAGGTAAAAATTAAATTTAATTTCCATAAAATAATCCTGAATAAATAGTGACTCTACCTAACTGGTTTAGTATGGAAGGGTCAACCAGACACTGATGGCCTGAACCTGCAAGAACCTTTAATTAGAGTGTTTTAGTGCAGGTAAATTACAAAGATCCACTCAGAGAGATTTTCACAAAAGCCTTGTAGGGTGAAATATCCTTGTGTTTTGCACAATGTCAGTTCAGAAGAAAAACAAGGATGACAAAAAAACTGAATGATTTCTCACCAGGAGATAAATCTGGTTATAACATAAAAATAATTCCATTGGTGAAAATAGCAGAACCATTCTCAGAGCATCTCCTGAAAACAAGCGTTAATTTTCTTCTTCTACTCATGACCTGACTCATTTTCTCTATAGGTCACGTCTGGCATGGTGCCACCCATTGATACAGAATTTAGTATTTCTTACTATCAGAGAAGACAGTCTGCACCATCACAAAAATCTAACATGGACACCATGACTAGAGAGTCCTGGTGAATAAGTACAGATGAAGAGAAGCTTCAGAACCAAGAAGTAGAGCGGACTGAGAGAACCACTACTGACTTACTTTCCAGTAGCTGCCTTATAACACAATAACTTCTTTGTAACGTCATGATTTATGCTTCCTGGTGAACACATTTGATGTGGTCACTGCAAATTAGATAATATGTATCTGTGTCTCTGGTCTCCATCACTTTCAAATGGGCTATTCTTTCTGGATACCTTTGATCCATCAGTGATTTTCCTTACAAACACATTATGTCACACAAGAATTTGGCACCAAACGACGGTTCAATGTTGTTAAGTTACAGGCTTTGTACACAGGGTTACAAAGTTTGAAAATATCTGACATTTGTTTAGATTTTTATACTCATATTTCTAAATTAAAAAAGACAGAAATCATATTTATTTAAAAAAAATAAAGTACTTTAACTATATTTGCTGCTTCACAAGTATGTGTTAACTCTTGGTCCTTTCCGTTTTTGTTTTTAGGCGTACCTACGATTTTTCAACTGGGTTTCATTGGGAAGGCAAAAATCAACAAAAAAAACATGTCACTGCTCTCTAAACTGTGTTAAATCTTGGATAATCCTGTCCAGATTTTGGTAAACCAGAAGTAAAGAAGCATCCGATTCACACTGATGAATTGAATGCTTCTTTGATGACTTTTACCATCCACTCAGTGAGTTCTACAGTCTTAACCAAGTGGATCATTTTGAGTTACACTGGCCTCAGGTTGTTGCTTGGCTCAAAATAACTGTTGACGATCTGGATTTTCTTAAATACTGTATTTTCCAAGTTCCATTAAACATAAGTGCTGCATCAATGAGCTTGTTACCCAGACACATGAGTGAAAACCTGTACTTAGTATTCTAGCAAAGAGATTCTAAATATTCTTTAAACAGATTACAAAAGATGAACTGTGTGTTCTCTACGGTCATTGTGTGGAGCCTCGTAATTCGTCACAGAAATCACCCTTCATGCAAGATTAATTTCTCTCTGAAGACCTCTGCAATGAAAGGTTATAAACTGACTTAAATATTAAATAGCCTTGCCTTAAGGACATGAAGCTCATTCTAGTTGGTACACTTTCCCATTTCCCCCCACATGCTCTGTCTTCCTCCTCTGTCCTCACCCCACTTCCCTCTGAGCATGCATCACAGGGATGAAGGCATTCATGTAATAGACTGTGATAACAAATCCAAATTATACTGCAGAAAAAGTGCTTTCATTTGTCGAGTAGTCGCTGAGCGGAAGCTCTGAAATGGGGCTTTGGTAAATGTAAGGAGTCTCTTTATGTGGTGTGTATCTGTGTGTGTGTGCTTCTGTAAGAAAAATAGATCATTATAAAAATCCATGGTTAAGTATTTTCTACCATCGGCAGATTTATCATTTTCTGTCCCCTCTGTCAGATAATATTGCCTCAAACAGAGACAAAGCAAAGGAGCAGAATAGTTTCGTTTCTTTCATTCTGCAGTTTTTTCCCACTCTGTGTGTGGTGGACGTTTGTCATCATTGCTCTTCTAAATGGCTTCTGCCTGAAGATGACACAGTTTTCTAGATTATGAAGAATGTCGTTTTATGTATCAATCGCAGCGGACAACAGCAAGAAACTTGAACCAAAATTCATTGCTATGAGGAAAGACAAAAGCTTCGAAAACAATTTACATTCATTGAGCTCATGCTCTGTTTTCCTGCTTGGCTCAGGTCTCTCTCTGGCAGACACAGAGGAAGCCGAGAGGAGCAATTTGTGAAAGGTGAGTTAGAGTTAGAGGGAAGTTGCTAAGGGCTTGTCCAGACAGAGTTTATCCACCGAAGATGGAAAGGTATAGAAAAAGATTCTACCTGGTTTCCATGATACAATGGCAGCTGTAATTAGTCAAAGGGATGCCTTTTAGACTTTAGATCAGGCCACAGCATCTCTAATACAGCTTCCAAATAAGATGTTGAAATTGTTCCTAGTGAATAGAAAGTGCAAGAAATTTAGTTCATTATTCAAATGAGTTGAAGAAGTTTCTATATTACGGAACGCAGCAGATTGCATCGCTCACTCCTCCTTCACCAGCATGTAACGGCAGACAATTGCTTGTGTTGTTTTGTTGACTTTACAACAATCCCTTATGATGAGCACTTACTTTTTCACCGAGTTATGTTACACATGGTGACATTTTAAAGGAAAAACGTCCCTTTCAACAAGAAGAAAGCTCCAGCAGAACCAGACCTGGCTCCGATGTCGTTATTCCTTTTCAAGGAATGCCAACACAATTTGTAAAAGTAACCACCACTTTTCTAATCATCAATTTACTTCAAACATGCTCTCTGGTATAGCTACACAAGCTACACACTGGCCTTGAATATAACCTGGTTGACAACATCAGGATGGCTAAAAGATTTTCAAAAAGCAAACATCACACACTGATCTTAGGAAACTTAAGAACAGATGAAAAACCAAGTTTTTGACATCTCAGTCTGGGAAGGGTTACAAAGACATCTCTTAGGCTGCTGGACTCCAGTGAACCACAGTGTGAGCCTCTATCAAAATAAAATAATTTGTGTGTTTACACTGGTTATGTTTGATATTAAAACCTATGTGATGATCTTCTACATTTAATTGTGATAAAGAAGCAAAAGCAGAAGAATATACAGAATGTTTTTCTACCTGCTAAATATCGTCTTTCGTCCACTTTGAGCCAGTCACATAGTCATAGATTTTGTCAGATGTTCTCGCTTTTAGTTTAGCTTTGAAATCTCTAACACATTTGAATGTATTTTATTAAGTGTGTCAACCATGTAAGCCTTCACCCCTCCATCAGTGTCAAAAGTTCTTCTTTCACATGTTATTCTGCAACAAAGAAAGTTTGGATCCAAAAGATCTCTACATTCAATTGCCGGTAAAATACTTGTGCATACATCGGCTACACACTCATTCAGCTTCCTATCCACTCATTAAATCTCGCTATGATTCATCTGATAGGTTTTGTGATTTTGCTTCTGCTCTCATTTATAGAGTTCATGGGCAGGGTGCAGGCACAGCTGCTATTTATTCAGAGCAACTTCCTTTCACCGCCTCATCGACCCGAATTCAGAAAGTCATATACATAGATGAATCACGCTATTCGGTTGCAAAGTACTCTGATAATTTCCATGCAAAGAGTCTCCATTCAAGAAGCATAGGCAGAGAAATTTACAGAAGCGAAGCTGGCATGTATGGATTCAGCTGGTGTCTCTTACATTCACTGACTGTTTACTTGCTAGTGATGCTGCAAATTGCACAGGAAAAATAAAGTTATCTAAAAAGATGTGCTCTTGTAAAACCTAAACTGAAGTTGCTCTTGTCTACATTTAAAGTCTTTAAAGGAACATTTATGTGGATATAGTGTAGAATCCAAGGTGGCTGTAGTAGAGGAAACATAGGAATAGTTCTAATAATGTCTAATTTTTGTGTTATATTTGTCTCAATAAAAAGGTTTTGTACAAATGCCATACATCAACTATTAGTGAATATGTTTCATAAAATAGTAATGCATATTTGCTAACAGTAGTTTACTGGGAAGAGTCTACGATGTTTAACAAATCCCACTGTCATCTGGACAAAGCAGGCCGCACTGTGAGGATCATGTTCTTTGATTTCTCCAGAGCATTTAACACAATTCAGCCTGATCTACTCTGAGAAAAATTCCAAAGCACACAAGAGGAGACCTCAACAATCACCTGAATCTATGACTACCAAACACACAGAGCACAGTTTGAGAGACTGAAGGACTGTGTCTCTAACTAGGTGGTCAGCAACACCACCAGGAGCACCTCAGGGGACTGGAGTCTCTCCATTCTTTTTCACCTGCTGGCAGAACAGTTGCTTTGGTCAGCCAATGACAATTGGAGTTGTTCACTTCAAAAGCAGGGGGGAACTGCAGGTTGACACTCATTGGCTGACACGTCACTGTGTGGTTCAGAGTTGTGCTTTGTGTGCCGAGTACAGGTGGGGTTGGCCGCCTGCATCAGAGCCAGGGTCCTAAAAAGGCTCAACAACCTGGCAAAGAAGCATGGTTCACTTCTGGTTCTGATCTGGTTCTATTCTGGTTCTGTTCTGGGGACTACTGTGGAACTTCCAAAGATGATGATGCAAAGTTCATAATTCTTCTTCATAAGGATTCTTCATAAAATCAAGAAATTATGGACAACCCTGACCATTCTCTTGATGAGACTGTCTTGGGAAAACAGAGCATCTTCAGTCAGAGGTTTCTTCAAATTCATTCTAGTACAGAATACTACAGGAGATCTTTCCTGCCAACATCTATCAATATCTACAATAATTGTTTGAAGAATTTTTAATTAATATGAGTTAGAACAACATGCTTTTCTCTTTGGAAACAGTAAAGTATTTTTGAATTTTAATGTTTGGCACTATCGGCACCCTCACAATTTTCTAATTTAAGAAATAGTTGAATGTTTTGACATCAGTGGATTACTTTAAAAGTGTAACAAATATATTGTCATGTTCCTATTATAATGGCCCTTGTCATTGTTTGGCAAAAGTAATTTCACTTTTGGCCAAAGATGACATAGGCTATTATTTTCGGAATGTGACAACATTCTGATTTGATTTAATTATTAGTACGTTTTATTTATTTTATTATGAGTTTGATCTTTCTTACCAAATATGTCCTAAACATTTGACATTCACTTATTTGATTCTGCGGATCTATTTATTATTTATTAAATGAAAGGTTTTCTTTTGTTTCTGGTAAAATAACTATGTGCGTATGAATATTAAAGAGCCTTTGACTCTGTTATTCTATGTACTTTTGGAGGACGCAATATGTCCCTCTGAATTAGAAATTACACAGCACTACATCTACTTTGCATTTCTACTTGAACACAGCTGTGAAAATCCAACCAATCCTTGGCCAATGTGTGCGACTTGTCTCATTTGCATGTTTTCTTTTTCTTTGTGTTCAATGTCAGATGGAGTCTGAAATGTGAGAACAGGTCATTAACCTGCAACCATCACATAAGTGCAATGTTAACTGTCCGATCTGTTAAACTGACTTTTGGCGAGGCAAATGAGGAAATATTACATATGATGCTCAAATGCAACTATAATACATGAAGCATTACTACTGAATGAAGTATCTCAGCTGTAGGTTCTTGCATGCATCACATCTAGAAACACGACAAAAACAGGCTGGTGTCACGGCCAAAACTTTGACTACAGCTGGTTTGTTCTTATTGGATTTTTTTAAGCACCACTTCTTGCATGTACTATTCTAATTGCTGTTGATTTTCATCTTAAGTTTTCTGTCTTTTCAAACCAAATGTTTGAATCTTTTCTTTACACACCATCTATTTATGTTACTCATTCAAGCCTCTGACACTCACAACTTTACAGATGTTGATGGTTCACTTCCCCCTGCGACACTGACATCATCACTGATTATCGCAAATACTCATTCAGATATTAACATACTATTCATATTTGGACATATTCAAATATTGTATTTAGAACTGTGAGACAGCACATGCTACACATTAAGCATTAAACTGATTTAGATTTTTCAGAAAGGAAACATTTTATCATATAATAATTTCAGGATTATTCTTCTGCAGATTCTCACCTTATATTACCATAAAACATGTTTATTTTTGCGAGTTCTTCTCACACAATCTAGCACTAGAGTAGCTGTTGAGAAGGAGCCTCAGGGTCTTCCAACACGTTGTTTTAAAGATGAGGAGGACACCCCATCGTTGTTAATTCAAACAACATATTGTTTGGAATATATTGTTTTTTTTGTCTTTAATTTCTATGAATGTAGTCTTAGAATAGATGTAGGTTCAGAGATTGGGAATTTATAATAACCATCAGTAACAGGTTAGACTTAGAAAGACAGCTGATATTTATCTGTTGTCCCTAAGCAGGCAGTAGGTATTTCATACATTAACATATAGCTTTTACATTCATTTAGAAAGCACAGCTATGTTGATATTTACACCACTTGATTAATTCATTAAACATAAAACATTTGCCGCATGTCTTCACCCTCTCTCATTACCCTGCTTCCTGTCGAACTACTTTCAAAAAAAGGCCACTAGAGCCAACAAAAACCTTAAAAAAATACAAAAAAGTAAAATATTGGGTTGGATCACTCCTGCTGCCATTACACTATAATAAATCACATGTATGTGATGTGCTAAACAACAGATGCAGTGCATTATGTGATTATGTAACTGAAATGTGAGGTCATCTATGATAAACAAAGACTTTGTTTTATGAAACTCCAATAAACAGAAGGACAATAGTTCATATGTTGGAGGCCGTCAAGTTTACTTGAGTTTTTATCTTCATCTTTTTAAGCTATTTTTTCTTAAAATGGAAAACATTTTCAAAATAACTCAAATGACTTTAAAAAATCCTTGAAGCAAAGATCTTTGCTAGTGGATTCATTTCCTTATAACTTCCACACTTCCATGCAGCTCAAGGTGCCAGAAGAAGCCAAGGCCTCCTCAGGCTCTGTGTTTGTGTAGCTGAGCCACATAACACAGAATATTAAATGAAGATAATCACTATATTTTTTATGGCTCTATGACATTACTTTGCCACATCAGTGGTACAAAAATTTAAGATCTGATTGCAATTTCTGGGTGTTATGAAAATCTGCCATTTCCTTGGTCTACTGAGAGGCTCTGAAAAGAAATGTTATAGTATTTGCATGAAGATTTTCTTAAACTAACAGGAAGTAAATGACTCTGCCTTGTGTTTGCCTCTTCCAGAATGTTCTCCTCTTGTTAGATGTAAACTTTTTTTAAGTGTTCCATCTGTCAATAAATGTTTGTTCAAAGGAAATCCACTGTTTTATCTGTCCCTATGTCATGTTCCTAATGCTTACCTTTCTGGTGAATAAAATAGTATTTTATTAGACAATAGAATATCTGTTAAAACAGCTCCATGTTGTTTGTTCATGCATGTACTGTAGGTCCCCACAGCCAGGTGCAGCAAGCTCTGCGTTCCTTTCTGTAAACAGATGGAAATATCAAATGAAACCTTCATATATATAAAGTTCTATTTACCAGTGGATTAAAAACTTAAAGTTATGAACACTCATTTTTATTCGATTTGACCCTTTTAATTCCCTGTTGATACACAGCTCTACATTACAATGTCACCAGGTGACTCTGATATCTAGTTATCTATATAATTAGATACAAGATAACTAGATAACTTATCTAGATATCAAAATAACAAGTTCTAGTTATCTATTTTTTTTCCTAGATACTAGATACAGTACTAGTACTACATACTAGTATCTAGATAGTAATATACTAGTTAAAGCATCCCTCATACTCACAAAGACATTAATGCTGAAAGCAACTGGAGGTGATATTTGCAGAAATGTGTGCATGTGGATCATGAGCCCAGCAGACACACTGTGTGTATTTTGCCGGGTGCTGAGCCAGAGCAGTGTGTTTAGGTCCAAGGCAATTTCTGCCTTCTGAAACTTTTTTGGACTGAGGCTTTAGCAGATCTCACCAATTATCTTTAGTGTTTTCAAAACCATAAGTAATTTAGACTTGTAAAAGTAATTTAGACAAGCATCATCACACGGTAACGTACCAGTAAAATCTCTGAATCTGTAGTTCATCATGCTGAAGTAGCTGTCGTGTTATTTGTAGAGGTTCACCGTAATGAAAAATTCATGGTCTGAGCAATACAGATGGTCAAGTTGCATAAATAATGTGGTCATCTATGTAGTCTGTTCTGTAGTAAAATGTGGACCTTCAGTATAAATTCAGTCTTCTTCATCACTGATTCTCCCACATCTGATTTGTCATTCTTTTGTGACTACAAGTGTGCAGTAACACACAGTCCAGTCAGAGAGCACAGAACACGTACCAGTCCATACACAACAATCATAATGAGCCCTGTCAAGGCTGTGTGTGGGTGACTTTTTTCACACCCTTAGCCTACTTCACAGGAAATGGAGAGGTGGATGATGGAGATGATTAGGAATAGCTGTGCTAGACAATACTTCATGTCTGTAGAAGAAGGAATGTTCTGGCATCCTGCTGTCCAACTGAAAACAAGCAGTTATTCAGAGGCAGTGGATCAAAACACTGACTGCTGTTTGTTGGACTCATGGTTTTACTTCTACAATAAGTTCTTGTTCACTAGTTAAACAAGTGTGGTCTTTCTTTTTTGTTAGAGTGTTATTTGGACCTAGAGACAGAAGTCACTATCATAAAGAATATTGCTTAATAAAAAATGTTACCTGGTGAAGAAAAAATTTACTTTCTGAGGAGATCGTTGCGAAATCAAGCATCTTTCTTTGTTATAATGTTCCGAACTTTTGGGTGAAGCCTGTGGTGAGATTCTTTCTGTGGATGGACTGGATTGAAATTTCTTAATTTATTTGTTTCATCTGGATGTGTTGTGGTTCGGGGTCCTTTGGTTCTTCTTTGTGGGTTTTTCTGTGCACACACTCACCTTTTACGACAGATGGCGCCATACTCACCCGACTGGAGTATGTGTGTAGACCGTCATCAAGCACACCTGAACCCGATCAACTCATCAGCGGCGTGTACTAAAGGAGGCTCCTGCCAGTCCTTCAGCGCCCGAGTGTTAGCCAGAAACGGTACCTCTGAGCCTCCTAGAACTAGCCTCTGATCCTTCCTCGTTGACCTGAATCCTCGTTGACCTTAATTCCCCAGTGACTTTTCCTGTTGTTTTCTGCCTTCAGGTTTTTCCCCCCCGGAGAAGCCCTTACGGATCCTGTCTGCTTCTCTGATCGAGATTCCCCTCGTGACGCCGTGGGTCCTACCCACTGGTTGCCCGAGTTCCCAGACTCACCTCCTCAGTCTGATTACAAGTTCCCCCCCGGATTCCACGACTGGCAGTTGCACCGCTCCTTAGTCCCCGCCAAGCCTGAGCCTTCCTGTCCGCCCTCCGACGCACTCCCCCGTTTCCTTCCTGGACACCAGCCGTCAGGCACCGGACCACCTGGACCACTTAAAAGACAAAGACCCCGAACCTCTCAGTAAACCCTCCTGGATCTCACACCATCGAACCACAAAGAGCCGATCGCTCCGTGAACCCGTTTCCTCCCTGGACCACACCAGAGCTTCCACATCCTTTACCTGCCGTTTCACAATAAACCAATTACCGTACATACCTCTCCTGTATTGTGTTCTGCATGTGGGTCTGAAAATAGTAAATCCATCATGACAGGATGTTGAGCATATGGAGTTTCTTTTGAAGTGTGATGGATCCCAATTCCTATATGTAAACTACATGCTGTACATCTGTGTGTAATTCCCCAGGTTTGCCACACGGAAACATGAATCTGGCGCTCTAAACTTGAGCCACTTTGGAACCCGGCTTCAGAAACCATTGTTTCTGGTCTCCCAAGACGCAAAATTTGTGTGGACACACAGCCTTAACAACAAAATATATTGGTATACACCTAAAATAACCTGCATGCCAACGAGGCCTCAGCTTCACCCTGATGCTGCTGCAGGTTCCATCCTGTTAAAATGGAGTTCCTCTTCACTGCAGTCACCACGTGCTCACTGTGGGATTGCTTCAAACTCCCAGCAATCATCTGGCCTTACATAGATATCTTTTTACCAATTCATTCAGAATGATGAACTAACTTTGCTCATAACAATTTAATAATATAATAATATGACAGATATAGATGGCACGGGCGTGCCGTGGTGGCGTAGTGGTTAGCGCGACCCATATTTGGAGGCCTTGAGTCCTCGACGCGGCCGTCGCGGGTTCGACTCCCAGACCCGGCGACATTTGCCGCATGTCTTCCCCCTCTCCTTCCCCATTCCTGTCAGCCTACTTTCGTAAAAAGGGACACTAGAGCCCACAAAAGACCCCCTGGAGGGGTAAAAAAAAAAAAAAAGATATAGATGACACACACCTGGATTTGAATGGGACAATAAAAAGTGTTTGTAAGAATAAACTGGACTTATTTAAATCTTATGTCTATTGTACATGGCGAGTTTATCATGAACATTACAACTCTGTAATAGAATGTAATTACTTCAAAATGCTGCATGAATGTTTAAAATGAATGAATGAAGGCTGCATTTGGTGTAAAGCTCATTGTGGTCTCAAACAGAAAAGAAAAATATACAGTATATATACTGTATATATATATATATATATACTGTATGTGTGTGTGTCTTAAAGGAGGCAACATTGGCATTGGCCACAGTATTTAAAACACTCTTTGTGAAGATATATAAGATCAGAATCTATAGTAAATGGAAGCAGATATTTCTAAGGATCTTTGGTTTTCTTCTTGGTTATCAGTTGCCTAGTTCTTAGACGGTGCAGTGTTCCTGTAGTGGTGTGTTACTTTGAGTCACAGCATCCACCAAAGCTATTTTAATTGAAGAAAACCTGAAATAAATTAGACTTAGACTTAGACTGGCTTTATTGTCATTTTGCATGCACAGGGTGTATACAGAACAAAATTTCGTTGCATACGGCTCAGGACAATGTTTTGAGGTTCCAATGTTGTGAGGTTACTCCAGAATAAAATAAAATACAGTATAAAATATGAATATAAAATATAAAGTGCAGGACTGACAGTAAAATGGAAGTTATTTAGCTTTGTACATGTGCAAGGTATGAAGTGGAGACCAGATTTTGAGTGCAGTCCAGTTAAGAGTAAATAAATGAGCAAAACAGGGAATGGCTTCCTCTAGTTTTATGTTACCGAACTCAAATCTAGTACAGTAACTTATTTTGCTTTTTTAAAGAAAACAGTGTATACATTTAACACTTATTGTGAACATATCTTAAGTTTATCCCTGGAGCCAGACGAATTCATTAAAAAAATAGTGTGTTAATGTTGTAAAAGACAGCCTGGATTCTGTCTGATGTTTTTTCTGCTAAACTCAGAAGAACAAAACAACATTCAGTCATAAAACACCAACATCTGCCCATACAGCAACAAACATCTCTTTTAAAAAATTATTTCCATGACAAATTTTCACATACCATCAATAAATATTTCATTTTCATGCCAGTTTCAAACAATCACTTTATAAATGTGCTTTGCATTATATCTGCAAGTAAAGAGATGCAAAAAGGTTTCTAATGTCTTCAAGACAGCAAATGGTGAAAAGATGTATCCCAACACTTGAGGAGGTAACTACAGCATCTCTGATAAATCCTCAATGCAAAGCTCCTAATCCGATGCTGCCAATTACAACTTCAGTGAATTTCTATAGATGTTGAGAAATATTTTTATCAACATCTGGCTTCATCTGGAAATATGGTTTCGCGATGAAACCATATTTCCCAATGTCAAAAACTTGACAATAAATATCCACATAAGAAATGAAAGATTACAGTGTGACCAAAAGTATAGTGTAAAAAAAGTCAGTCAAAAAATAGAATATGTGTAAACGTATTGTAAAAATGTGACAAAAATTGTCTGCTTTGCTTTTGTAGCATTCCTGGATTTAAAAATCCAGCAGTTTTGTAATTTCTTCTAACAATATATTATGCAGGGTGGACTCAAATGAAAACTTACACTGCTTCCAAAAATCAACAGTTTACCTGTTGATCCTGTGTGTACTGACCAAAGGTCAGTCTGAAAGAGCAGAAGTTTCCAAAACACCGGGCTGAGCCCAGAGTCAAAAGCACACTATAGGTCAAAAGGTCACTGGAGATAAGAATACCTGGGGAAAAGGCGGGTCCACTTGCAGGAGAACTGTTATGGAAGGAAGGGAGCAGGCTGGCTACATACACACAGGAGGAGATGATAGTGATCAGGTGTGTTCAGTCAGGCTGGCAGGGCAGCAGCGCAGACAGAAGTCATTTTAAAATCAACATCACACTGAACCAGTAACATTGTAAAAGTAGTACTTTTTCCAACATTTCACATGAAGAACACTTTTCATTCATGCTGGCTTTAACTGTAATTAAACCCCTCCATGTACATATTTGCAAACTTTGTTTAAAACAGAACAGCCTGAGGCAAAAGGAGATTTTGTTCTTCATTGTTTTAACTAAACCATGTCATATTTTTCATCTATCGTTTCATAAAAAAATAAATCAATGTTGAACTCAGATGCTATTCTCAAAGGCATGTTTCCTTTTAAAATGCACAAACTTTCCTGGAGTTCATTCCAAGTGTAGATTTAAAGAATGTGGATCTGAAAGGTCTGTGCTGGAATGAGACAAGACATGAGGGCTGTGTGTTAGCAGCTGTGTGCAGGTGCTGAGTCTGTGTGTATGCGCCTCAGTGCCTCTGCTCCAATGCATGTCAAGTTTAATCAGCAACATGTTGGAGTAATTAGAAGCAATCAGTTCTTTTCAAGTCAATCACACATGACTGAGAAGAAAGAGAATTAACAACAAGCTGGGTGCATGAGGGGAGGAAGAGAGGAGGTGAGGTAACCAGGGAGGAAGAAACAGAGCTTTGGATAGATGCTGTTTTCTGAGGTTTCATTTAGTTCACTTTCTATGATCATCATGCAGCAATCTGAAATGCTTCGTTGCATTTTCTGAAGTTGTTCTTATTTTTGCTAATGGCTGCAGATATCTTGTTGGTAAATAAAATTAACAACTAGAGAAAAGAGTCTTTCAGAATCAGTTGGTTATCATTTTACTTCAAGCAATGAAAGATGTAGGTGATTTTAGACTATTTGTTTCTCAAATTTAAGTTACTCTAATTTGATCTCTTTATTCTCTGGAATTGGTGAACAAGGAAGACCTCCTGCATCACTGCTGAATGATTGTCAAATATTGACAAAAGATGTCATACAGTACATCACAGTAGATACATATCTCAACCAAACATAATTGACCAGATAAAGGAAGTCGAGTACATAAAGTCCAATCTGAAGGAATCCAGAGAGAAGTGAGAACTTCTTCCAGTAGCTCACATTAGCTTTCACACTGGCAGCTGGAAGGCCTTCAGAGTGCACCCAAACTCTGTGTCACTGAAAACTACAGAAAACTACTCTGTGAATTTATTGAAAACTACATTCAAACTCAAACTGGCTTCTCATCAGATGATTGAAAGTTTAAGAGCTTCAGCCAAAAACCACAAAGTAAAAGTGTCAAAACTCATTTGGACAAGCTTGATACCAGTTTTTCATGCAGACGAGTGGCTCCATGTGGAGAAGATGACTTCATGAAGGTCATTCACTGTCTGATGTCCATTTTCTTTCATTTCCCTAAATGATTTTAATGGGATTTGTTGTTTATCAGATGAATTGTTGATAACACCATGGACAGAACCCCTCAATCATGACTGATGTTTGCTGATATAACTCCACTAACCAGCTGCTAGCTGATATACAACCTGGGCATCTGTGAAGACACAATCTCTGATGTCATCATAGACCCCCCGTCCATGGTATAGTATATTATAGTACACTATACTATAAAATAGAATAACAGAGTATGGTGTAGTGTAGATTAGTATAGAATAGTGAATGTTTCACTTTAACCAGAGAGACATTGTGCAGATTGGGATTCATCAAACATAATTTTATTTAGGTTTTCCTGGGTGATAGAAAGGTGAGAACTAAAATACAGGAATAATAACAACTACTGCGTTGCCTAGCAACATCATATTTTGTCTGAACAAATAGAACACAGACTTGCTTTTTGCAGCAGCTGTGCTGTCTATGTTGTTTATACATGTCAATGTTCCAGCTCTGTGGGGGTGATGTCCTCATTTCTAATTAATTATACTAGGTCTTTACTGTGAAGAGGCCTGAAGTATGTGTGTGTGTGACAATGTGGCAACATTTAGAAATAATTGCTTAATGGTCACTTTGAGGCCTCTGAATGTGAGTGGATTTTGCATTTATTTTAGATTTGATACCAAATGCTTCCAAAATTAAGTCCTAATATGCATAAACATTTCAATTTGCTTGCCTGGTTTTACTTCATATAACATTGTGAATCTTTGATTCGAGGGTTTCTCATTCAGCTTCATATTCTTTAAGAACATCAAGGATTGCTCACTGGTCTGGCCACTACTGGATTCTCAGGCAGCACTGCTCAGGACAGCAGTTTGACTTCTGACACATTTATGTGGATCTGAATGGTGTTTTAATGATACCAGAGGGAAATTAAATTTGTGAAGGGAACAAAGGGAAATGTAAAAGTGAGTGGGGAAAAATCAGACAGGTACATCATTCACACAGCTAGACAAGTTACTTCCTGAGAGACTCACAGGAAGAGATTGTTTTAGAAAGCAGAAATGACCTCTTGTAATGGTTCTTTTTGTAGCAAAGAAAGTCTGAGGCTGAAAGTACTCTCATCACTCATCAGTATACTGTGCAGGCGGTGAAAAATCTGGACTGCTATATTGGACAGCGAGGGAAACATTTTGCTTGCATTGCAACGGGAGGATCCAGAACAGTTTGATAAAAGAAAATACCCTTTGTTCTGCAGTTTCCTTACCATGTCAACTTTTCAACACTGGTGTTGTTATACGGATACAAAATATACATAAATTTATATCATAGATTAATAAATCTTGCAATAAGAGAACAAAAGCATGAGCCTTTGTTGTTGAGGAAATAGTAAACGTACCAATATATTCATGTACCTAGTTGGTAAGTAGAGTACAGTCATCTCTGAAAACAGTTTGAGTGGACCCCCAATATTAGGGGCCACAGCAATAGATAAAATCTGTGAATCCTTGAGATCCCCTCTGAAAGCACTTACCTCTTCATATCTCTAATGTGCCTTAAGATACATTAATGTACACAGTAGAAACCATCTTAGCACTAACCACAGCAGCTACATCAACCCACAGTGTGCAGTAACATTGTGCCTCCTGGCTGAGGGGTCAGTGTCCACCTTTGGGAAGGTTCCCTACTGTGCTACATTTTTTTTACTTGTTGGTAATAGTTCTCACTATGATTTGATAGAGTCTTAAATATTTAAGAAAGTTGCTGTTTTCCATTCCGGACTGAGAAATGTAAGACTTTGTTTCTCAGCTGTTTTATGATGTATTTTAGTTAGGTTCCCATGTTTCGCCTTATGAAATCTTTTATGGAGATCTGCTTCATTTTGTCAGACAGCTCCTCAAGTTTGGGGCTGGTCAGTTAAAATTAATTCAGGTTTTGTCTTTTATAGTTGCAGTGTATGACTTTTTAAAAATATATATATAGTTTTACATATTTGTTAACACTCCAACATTAGATTATGATTGCTTTTTCAGAGCAAGTTAAATATATATTTTAGTTTGGTTTTCTTGCCCTCTTAATGCTTTTTATTAGATTTGAATTCATGTATCGTTCACAGTTTAACAACTGCTGTTGCTTGTTAGAGTTCCATTTCTATTGATTTTCCAAAGCTCCGTTTCCACATAACTCTTTATATTGCTGCACATTGACCCAGATCTGTTAAAAATGTTTCCACAATCTCAAACCCCTGATCTATGAAACTCTAAATGTGTGCTGCTGATGACAGATGGGTGCTTGTTAATGATTAGACTGAGCTGATGCAAAGGGGCTGTTTGTCTGTGCTGTCTGTCACTGGTTGAATAAATGTCTCCTCATACACAAGGGAGCACCCCAACAAACACACGTCAGTGTGTGTGTGCTCTGCTTACACTCCTTGTAAAAAAATAGCAAAAATATGTGACAGAAATTGTCACTAAAAGTGTATTTAAAGGTATCTGTCAATGAATTAGAATGTCATCAAGTGAAAATGGATTTCGGTAATATAAATTAGAAAGTAAAACCCATATTTTATGGGTTCATTACACACAAATCAATACATCTTAAGTGGGTACGTTTGTTCATTATGGTGATTATGGCTAAATGACCAGTATTACAGAAACACACACCCTCCTTCACTGAGACCAACAACATTTTTATTGGATGTTTGTTTTTAAAGATGTAGTGAAGAACTGCATTTTCTTAAACAGTCTCCCTTTAGTTATTAAAAATAAAGGAACACCATATTAATTTAGCATTTTTACAGTTAAGCAAAGAATCTCCCAAGTAATATAAACTGTATTTTAATGGTATGTTGGCAACATAGAAATTAATTTTAATATATTATTAAAAAGAAAAGCTGCATGTCTAAAGTTCAGTGCAGTTCTGTGGCAGCATGCTGACATGTCACTAGATCACGGTTTGATCACTCAGTTCTTCCATCGTTTCTTGACATTTTCTGCTTTGGTTTGCCTTCAGCGTTTCTCAGAAAACACTGAAGGGCTTTCATGAGCTGTTTAAACTTCATTTTAAATTTCCATTCATTTCTCAGCTGTTAGACACACCATACCTACAGGTGTCTGTCACTTCTTCCCCTTCACATTTTCAACAGCGACTCGTCCTTCAATATGAGTTTAGTTCTCTTGTACAGAAAAACACACAGGCTTTTGTAAGGTGTCCTAATTTTCCACATGACTTTTAAATTGAATTTCTGAAATCAATAATTTATTTTGTGATATTTGAATGTATTAAGAGACACCCTTGTTATTGTCTGTGTCTTCTGAAACTTATGAACAAAATCACTTGAATGCCTTAATGTTTGAAGGTATGTTAAATAAACACACAGTTCCTTAAAAAAAGATTAATCTTTTTAAAGATTAATGATACCAGATCCATGAAAACATTCCTGAGTTTGGTTCCATTAATAAAGTCAGTTGGTGTGTGTCAGTTAATGTGCAATATTTCTGTATAATGAGGGAACTTAAGAGCTTTTGAGGCTCAAGTTGTGATTGAGGATTTTAGTAGTATGTCATCCTGGTTAAGTAGAGGGGAGAGGCTGTTTTCCACTGACTTCTGGCTGATCCTACACTCAGCTAAAGGCCAGTTTATTGGATCTGTTTTTTATTTGAGAATGGAAAACTAACAGTTTGAACTTACAAGATAAGACTTTTTGAACCATATCATGACACCTAAAACACGACATACAGGATGTACAGTAAGTTACAGTATATGTTTATTTTTATCAGACGTTAGCTGTATTATCTGTGTTGCCGTTTTGGTTGAATCACTTCTCTCCTGCAGCTGCTGAGGCGTTCCTAGTCTGTAGTAGCCGCTGCAAGAGATCCACATCAGAGAAACCAGTTGAAAGTGTCACAGCCTGCACCACCGAGAGAACTGGCTCATAAACTCTGCCTTACATTGTCCAGTCCAACAGAAAAGCGTTTGTTGCTGTAATCACTGAAAATGTTAATGGTGTTCAGAGAGAAAAATGCCAGAACGCCCTCACACACACACACTCACACACACAGAAAGAGAAAGCCCTGCAGTGCCCTTTCTTCACATTTCCCTTTTTTTCCTTTATGTTAATCCATATTATTATTGCTATTATGTCTTTGTTCTTTTTTCACTTGGCAGGTATTCATTGCCAAAAGCAGTGTGTTTGAATGTGATTCTTTTCTGTCTTATAAACAACCAGACAAAGGAGCCTGTTTCTGCTGGACACTTTTTCTTGTTGCCCATATATATATATATTTATATATATATATAAATTTGAATCAGAAACTGGATTTATGATTAATTATTGAACATAATTTTGAGCTGGTAACAATAATAATAAAAAGAGTACATATAATGAGTTTTACTTTGGCGTGTATTAAGATACATGTTATACATTTTTTTGTGAAAACTTTCAATTTCAATATTACTTCATATTTCTCTGACCACGATTGACCCTATACACACAGATAGCATCAACTAATAGGTGGAGGGAATAACACTGATTATAAATTGAGATACAAGGCAACATGTAAACATCAAAGACTGACTGCCAGAGTCAGAGCATCAAGCTGCTGTGATCCAGCAGAGAAATCATGGTGAACCAATTATAGGCAACTCACTCAAAGACTCAAAGAGCTCACAGCTCCACACAGTGTCTTCACCACACCAGATGCCAGAGCATCATGAGGCACTGATGTGTCCTCGATGGTCAAATTCATTCTCCTCGTTAATTTATGGTAGGAGAGACAAATATAGGCTTCTGATTTAAACTCTACTGCCTCCAGGTTCTGACCCAACTCCCTCAGAGAAGTCATGACAACAGTGATGCAGGAGCACAAATGAACCATTACTTTATAATTGGACTAAAACAATATCCCTTGCCAACATTTTTTTTTTTTTATGTACTTTTTTTTCTTTTACATTAACATATTACCTTGACTGGGTAAATGTTATTCTTCTTTTAAAATTGGTCTCCTTTTTTCTTTTAATGGATTTTAATTTTGAGAAATTTCCCAGGGGGATTAATAAAGCATTTCTAATTCTAATAATGAACATCTATGTAGTGGGGGCATAAGACTGACCTTATTCACAAGTAAATAGTAAGTCCAACATCTCTTACCTTACTGGTAACTAACACTGAAGCATGTTAGGCAGCTTGCCTCCCATCTGCTACATTCAGCTACAGCTCACTTAAATTTGCGACGATCTCCCTCTCATTTACTGATCCTGCGTGGAGCACACACACACACATCAGCTACCAGGCTTCAGAAATGGGTAGTTATGATGACGCATAAATTGTGCGTTAGAGCCATCCCACCTGTTATTTGTGATCCTGCTACTTTCCAATGATGTCATTGTAGAGACTGTGTTTATGAAATAATCTCTAGTTGAGATATTTCAGGACAAAGTCTGGTTGGTCCTCGATCACTAGCTGCGTTTCCGTTACAAATGTGTGCAGAACTTTGTCAAGAATACATCAATGTTGAGAAAACACAATTTCTCAGTTGAAGCATTTCCTCTAAAGGTGCAGTACGTAACTTTTACAAAACCATTTTTAAAAAATATTTGTTAAACTCTCTCTGTGTTCTGACAGTTTGTTATGAGACAGATCAATCTTTTCCCTCTACTGTCGGTGCATGTTTGAAGAAATGCACCGCCCCAACTAAAAACAACCAATCAGAGGAGGGGCTTGACGCTGTCACTCAAACCCATGGACTCGCTGCTAAATGTGCTAATGAGGGAGAAACAATTTATGTTACAGAAGAACTGTTTATCTGCCATCACCAGTGGTTATGCTAACTAGCCTGAGCATTCACAGCATGCTATGCTGAGGGGGAAACGCTGTAGTGGTAGCAGAGAGTAAGCAGGGAGGGAGGAGAAGAGCCACAAAAGACTGTGATTGACAGCTCTAAGACCCGCCTCCTGGCTCTGATTGGTTGTTTCTAGTTAGCACTGGGAGAAGTCAGAGGAGCTCAATTCTTTCACAGATAATCAGTCTCATACCATACTGTCATCACATAGTGAGGCATTCAGTAAATAAAGAAATATATATATATATATATATATATATATATATATATATACATATATATATATATATATATAATTTTATATAATTTTATAATTTATTAATTTTTTTATAAATGTTAGGTAGTACAGAGCGTGGCCCATGTGCAAAGGCCTCAGTCCTGTCATAGGTTCAAGATCCGGACTGTTAATCTTTGCCAAATGTCTTCTCCCCTCTCATTATCCACTGTGGCCACTAGAGCCAAAAAAAAGTTACATTCGGCCGCTTTAAATAAATAACGTGGTTAAAATCACATGTGAATGAATTTATTCACCATTAGAAAATATGCCATCATCATCCTCCTACCACTTCCTGTCATCTTCTTTGTCTTTTCCTTCAGCAGCAACATTTAGTTGTTGATCACATGACTCGTGATGTGAAAATGCGTTCCCTTTGCACTTTTGCAAAATGTAGTAATATCTTGATGCTGATGAAAAATACAGTGGCTTGCAAAAGTATTCATATCCCTTGAACTTTTCTATATTTTGTCACATAGTTGTGCAGTGAAAAAGAAAAATATACATGATTCAAAATGGATGGATGGATGGATGGATAGTATTATCCTATTGTGTAGTGGAAAGAAAGACAATTCTACAAAAACCAAAACAAAAACAAAAAACAAGATATATAAACCAACAAGAAATCAGATTTTCAAACAACAATATAGATTGTTTTTGTTGTTTTTTACAGTGTGTTTCAGTCGTACTTCTTTTTTCTTCATCACAATTTATAACTGATAAACTTGGTCACCGTATAATTTATTGGAAATTTTGCTTGGTTTGTTGTATCCTCGTTCTACCTAAAAACAGTTCAAGGTCAGCATCAAAACATAAAATGAATTTAAAAAATGGTGCCCATTATTAGATGGAGTTTGATTACTCAGAGCTTTATTTCTGCTCTGGATTCAGCATGAAATAAAAAAGAAAATCTGAAATTGAAGAAATACAATATTTTCTTCTTGTTCATTGTTATGCTGTTTTCAGTGAGCTACAGAAGCAGATGGGTGGATTTTTACATTTTAAACTATAATTTACACAATATTTAGAACTTGGTACATTTTTAATACATTTGTCTTTTATTTATGCATTTTTTTTAAAATAAAACAACTGTGGCCATATTATAAACTCAGCTAACAAGCACTATAATAGTGCAGCTTGTATACATAAAGTTGTTCTTTATGCAAATAAAGAACAACAAACCAATGTTACTAATGTTGAGCTACGTGAAGCATTGGGTTTTGTGTGTGTGGTTGGAGTGTGGGTGTGTGTGTGTGTGCGTGTGTGTGTGTGTGACTCCTCTCAGACACATTCTGATTCAGCTTAACTACAGCAACAGTTACTGAAATAATTGAAAAGAATGAATAATGACGTTTTTTCTGAAGCCCTCAGACCTTCATTATTCCAATTTATACCAGAATGTTTGGTGCATACTGATCAAGGAAAATATATGCAATCCAAAACAAACAGAACCCAAAGAGCGGTGGAGAGACACAGAGGTCAGCGGCGCCTGGGAGCTGTGTTCAACTGCCTCTGATTTCCAGCACACAACTGGGTGGTAAACAAGCAAAATAAATGATTTGCTTTAATCAAACTAAATACCATATTAGACCTTTCTTGCCAACCTTTACATTACTGGAGCCATAAAGTTCAAATTAAATTTAAAATGGCTATTCCATGTGGGTGAGCCAGACTGTGCAGCTCCAGGATTAGCATAACACTCACAGTCAGAGTAATTAATTAAACTTGCCCTTTTCTTTCTGTGCGGAACCATATTTTATGATGTGAAAGACAAGTACCGTAAAAAGTGTTGTGTTTGGATTAGAGCACACTTATGAGAGCATTTATAATAACACGTAGCGTGTGATCCCAACGTGACTGCTAAGCAGCCCTTTAGTTCTGAGCAGGAACAGTTCCACCTGGCACTGAACTTGATCGGAAGCAGAGCAGGCATACAAACTGTAGCTCATGCTTTGAACTCATTATTCCTGCATCGCAGTCACTGTCAAAAGGGAAAATGACAACAGATGTGTGCAACAATCTGCTGAGGCTTTGGTGGGCGAAGATAAATCCAATTTAAGTGTGTATACTGGAGACGCATTTTAACACCAGGTGTAAGTGTAATCCTGCTAAACCGGAGCAGAGGCTCACGCCAGATATGAGACACATGCTGCTGCCAGTTGGAGGGGAGGCTAGAGTCAGAGAAAGAGGGGATATCGAGGGATCATATCCATCCTTTTGTTATTCCACTGCTGATCCATTTGCTGCTTTAGTCAGAGAGCTGGCAGTCCCATCCACAGGGAAAGAGCAGAGAACGACGGGATGGTTTTTATGGAAAAGGAAGAGCTCCCCCCAGTGGTGTAAAACATATTGCAGCAAAGAGAGCATGCAGAAGATCGGTGAACTCAATGTAATCATATCAGCACAATAATGATGAAGAAATTACACTTCTTAATAAAGGAATTAGCTTAAGAGTCACAGTTAGAGTTTGTGCAAGAGAGCAAGCACAAAACAAAAAATAATAATTCTACCTCCATCATATGACCGATGTCAGGTAAAAAGCAGCTGCTTGAGATTTACAAAGGTATTCAAACACACACACACATACCCCCCCCCCCCCCCCCCCCCCCACACACACACCCCTACACATACGCACGCGCAGACACACTTTCCCTATTCTGAACTGCTTTCTTAATATGAAGTATTAATTCATCAGTAGTGGTGTTCGTGCCTCTGGCAGGGACAGATGTGTGTTTGCTGATTTATATCGGATGCTGGTGATGCAGCTCTGCGCGGAGAAGCGTTCCCTGTGTGGCGGGTTAGATGGCTTCAGTCTGCCAAGCTGAATGTTGCTGCGTCTTCCATAAAGAAAACCTTCTTGGCAAGCAGTGTGAGCCTGAGATGGTGGAGGTAGATGCAAACACTCTCCGTCTTTCTCTCTCTCTCTCACATACAGAAGTACACGCACACCCGCACGCACACACACACGCACACACACACCCACATACTGGGAAGCTTATCAGTCATGTTGATGTTCTGGCCAACAACAGCTGTGTTTACTGGAAGACCTCAGCAGAAACAGAGTTCAGCTAATAAGATGGTGTGTCCATTCTCATTGAGGACGTTGAAGAGCTGCAGTCTAATGTTAAAACAAAGCAACTTGGTTTGAATCTCTGTAAACTTGCTGCTGCAAATTCTTTTGCAGTTTAATGAAAACCTTTTATGTCTTCGTTGTGAACAATATTTGCTATTTATATCACTGTATCATCAGCAAATGTAGGAACCTTCAGGAAACAGAACTTTTTATAAGGACCAAATTTTCTAAGAACCTCACCTGACTGATATTTTACATGTATTTTTAAAAACACAATTGTTTTTACCAAATTGCATTAGAATTATTGATATTTAACTATAAATCAGATTTTCAATCAGAAGTTATGTGGCCTCTGAGTAATTCAAAGCTGAAAAGTTGGAGGATTCTGATCAAATAAACTGATATCTGCAGGTAAAATGGTTTATTTGCATTTCTAATCATTTGCATCTCATCAGATCTGTAATACATGTCTTCAAAGGACTGCAAAGAATACACTAAAATATATTGTTAGTACATGGCATAGTTAATAATAAATAGCTTGGTCACTGTTTTCCAAACATTGAACAGGAACACGTGTAAATGGGGTTTGAAGTTATCCAAGTTTTGATCCAAGTTTTGACCAAAGAGATCAGTGGAACAGAACATAATGTATCTGTTCTTGTTCCTGCTTCACCGTTGTCTCTTTCACTAGGAGACGTTCTAGAGATATTTTTGTACTTCTTTTCAGAAACATCTCTGATGAAGCAGATTGTAGTTCATAAAGAGACATTTTAGAATATTTGAGCTTATTAGCTCTAAGTTCCAGTCATCCATTCATTTGCTGGGTGCTGAGAACCACCAGGGTTTTTTTTTTTTTACCTCAGCATGAGATTCTTAGGTCAAGAGAAACATGAGGTGTGTGAAATGGATCCACGATTAGTTGTAACAATAGACTTTATTTGGGAAATATTTATTTTAGATGTAAAAACAATGCAGTAATAATACTGTAGGTTTAGTTTTTATAATTTTTTATAAAATATTGTCACACCAACGTCACCATGTTGCTCACACTGCAATGTATTCTAGGTAAATGACGTCAAATTGGTCCAACTGTCCAACTCCCTCCAGCCAAAGCAGTGATGAGTAACATCATTAAGCCTTTAAAATTTGAACCGGAGCTCTTTGAAATCAATCGGAATGTAGAAATCACAAGAGGTGATGAAGACGAGGAGGACCAAACGGAGGTAGAGGACAGAGTTGGCCGTAGGAGCTGGTGTTTGCTGCTGCTGCCTTCAACTTCATAAATGAAACAATGAATGACACCTCTGGTCCAACTGTGTGAGCCAGTAAGTACTTCTATAGCTCTGTTGCCAGTTCAGCAACAGCTGTGCTGTTTAGGGTCCGGTGTCTCTGTTTAGGGTGGCCTTGGTCCAGTCAGATCGGTGGGTTAACATCTTAAAGAGCGTCCAGCTCTGTCTGTCTCAGGGTAGCACGACATTTATTTTTAGCTTGTTAAGATTACGATCACCTGTTAGAGCCTTCATCAATTTTGCTCCTGTGGAAGTTGTTTTCCACTCCGGCTCTCGCACTGTGCTTGTCTTTCATGTGGGAAATTATTCAGATTCATCTCCCTTTTTTTTCTTTTTTTTTAACTACAGCCAATAGTGACACAGTGTGGCATTTTTTAAAATTACACCAGTCAAACACAATATGATAAACAACAACTCAGGTAAAGTTAGTCTTCCTGTGTCTCTGTAGATTCCAGTACAGAATGGACCTAATGACGTCATCAACCCATCGGTGAAAAATTGGCGACCTCCATGAGTGAAAAATATATCAAAACATATACATTTTTTAAGTAATAATGAGTTTTTTCATATCACAAATAGCCTTTTTTAGATAATGGGAAAATTACAACATATTTAGGCCAACATGTTCAACTAATCCTGGATCACTTTAACATAATGTCAAGAAGGAAATACATTAAAGAAGAGAAGCAATCAAAGCTGTACGTCTTCATTCTTTTGCTGAGTTTGCTCATTTCCAGACAATTAGACATAGACGTAGGCAGAGTTTATTGTCATTCATTTGTACATTTAAAAATTTACGAATTGAAAGAAATTTTGTTGCAAGGCTTTAATAATAAATAAATAAGTAAAAAAGTAATAATAAAAGTATCAATGTAAATATACATATATAATAATAGAATCTACATTTATACAATTATTATTAAAGTAGAATATTGCTGGAAAACACAAGAAAGTCATCTGATGACAATTTCACTGGTGATGGACCCAGACTTGGTTCTTCCCCGGTTTCTTCTCTCTACTGCCAACACCTTTGGAGACCTTAAGCATCTAATGCAGGGAGACTCCATTCAACAGTCTGATAACACTAGCATGCAAAGTGTGAACTCATGACACTTGGAATATTCTTGTGTCAAGAGGATGGGCACCAGTCATACACTGAGTCAACCACCAACTCCTTTCCTTTGCAAAGTATTCTGCAGTTACATGCGACGCCCAGCTGGAGCTATGAAGGTGAGGCAGCAACCAGTCTACAGCAAAAGGGCTTAAAAAGAGAATTAGATGTGGAAACGTTGAAATGTCAGTGTAGAAATCAATATTCTGCAGATGGATGTACCAACATTGCATCACAGCAAGGCAAAGCAATCAGGTTATATGGGAGACAATTACTTCAAATTATTGCTGCTAAAGGTGCTGCAGGATGAAGAGTTGGGGGGTCAGGTACAAGGGGTTTTACACTGCAGCAAAACATAACTGTTTGGTTTAACCCCCAGTTCCTGCCCAGTATGTCTGTATACTTCCTGTGAGCCTGTCATTCATTCACTATTAAGATGTTTTCTAAACCATCAGCATATGTTGCTTTTTTTGCTCAATAAATAAAAACCGGTCACCCTTTTTTTTTCTCAGGGCCCATGAAGCCTTACACAGTTTATTTGTGTTCTGTTTATCCATGTCTAAATGGAAATAACTATTTGTTCAAATGCTTTAAAGTCATCTAGTTTAAAATAAAGGTCAGAAAGCTGAAAAAAAAAGTTATGTTTTACACAATATATGGTTTGCAACATGGCAGTTCTGCAGGCACACACATCACTAGAAGTGATGAATCACACCTCCTGCCCTCTTTTTGTAAAGCAGCGCAGCAAGTTGCTTTCTTTCTGTTTCTCCTCCTGCGTCTGTTTATTTACTAGCTTTCAGCTGAAGGTAAAAGTCTCTATCTGGTCAGACTTGGTTTCCTTCCTATTCTATGACCAAAGAATGTTTATTAAAAGCAGAGACGAGAGTATGGAAGGCATCTAATAATTCTATGAGTTTCATGATGGAATATTAACATCAAATTTAAAAAATGCATCACCAGTTTAGCTTAGAAAATGTTTACTGTTGTCAATACTCAATACTGTCCCCTACAGGCCAGGACCAAGGAACAGAGCAGAGTGGTAGAAAGCTGTGGAGAAAAGGTGGCTTTGATGGGTGAGTGTTGATAAAAGTGTCCTATTTAAAGTGTGCTGCCAGCCATGTTGGGGACACAGCAAACATAAACACAGTGTTGGCATCATCATGCTGTGGTGATGCTGTTCATGCACAGAGACAGTAAAATGAATGGATGGTGCCAAATCCAGAATGGTCATAGGAGAAAAGCTTTAACCGAAACATGTCAGAATAGTTACTATCTTAAAGCCTTAAACAGTGGAAGAGTGGCCACACGACTCTGGACGTTTGTTTTTACACACACACTTCAATGACAACAAGACCCACTGAGCTGAGCTCCTGTGAAGCACAGGACCAGAACCGAGCCGGGGACTACGGTGTTTTGGTCCAACAGTACGTAACTCCCTCACAGCCTCACATATTTGCTCCTCCAAACTCTCCATCCTTTTGTTTTCAGCTTTCTTGCTGTTAAACCGGCATATGGAGGTTGAGTAGTTGAAGCTGTTTTGCTCAAAAACAAAAACACCCACAATATTCAGACCAATCACACAATAGTTTTGGGAAAAAAGTAGGAGAAAAGTTTGCCAGGGGCTTCTGACTAGAAGGGATGGACCACATGAGGATGAGAACATGTTGCGGAACTGATTTTGGCAGTTTGGATCTTCCAGGCAGATCCCTCTTGGGATCCTAAATGCAAATAAATTATTTAGAGAACAATTTGTATACCACGAGTAATTCATTGCCCTTCTTGTTCTTGGTAACTGAAGTTGGTAAACTGCTCCATTATGGTGATTTTCTGTTTTTATTCTAATCTTGTTTCATAAATGCTCAGCACATATCTCAGAGAGAGTCAAAAAGCTCGTGCTATCTGTCCAAAACTATCCCCAAGCTGTAAACACTGACTTCCATCTCCTTTGTATGTCTGACACATCCTGTCGCTTCCACACACATAAACACTGATATCAGGTTAATCTGCTGTGGACACCCCCAGCATGTTCACAGATAGTGGCCAGAAACCCAGCAAGGTGTTTACTGACATATACACAAAGATTACACCGGCTTATTGAGCCCGAACACACACATTCACTCCCCATTGTGCTGCTTTGTTACCCCCCTCTCTCTCTGTAGCACACACACACACACACACACACACACACACACACGCCCACACGCCTGCCGACCCATCAAAGCAGAAACACAGTGGGTACAGATATAGGCCAGAATTACACATGCAGGGGAATACATTCATGTGTCAGTGTTCTATTAAAAATGTCATTGCACAAAAAGTGTGACACGAAACAATCAGAAATCAAAAATGTGTGTGGTCAAAATGGAGCGCACAAGAAAAGGTAAGGACACACACCTACACACTGAGATAATAAGACATTTGCACACAAACAATAAAGCACACACGTTCAGCAGCCATTATTCAGCTGATGGTCCATTATCTAACTACAGCCAGCCCTTCTCATCACCAATGTGCCTGTGTGTATTTGTGGATAACACACCTCCCACCGTGGCTATAAGCTTTTTGTCACACAGCAGCACTACTACATTCACCCCACACAGAAACAAACACGCAGCGGCTTCACTGAGGCACACTCAGAGACAAAAGCAGCATTGTCGAAACTGTAATCCTGGTGCAAAAAATAAATAAATAAAAACATCTTTCAGTGCTGCTGTAATGAAAACTGAAAACAGGAGCATATTGTCTTGACGGCTGAGAGCACCATGTTGCTTTGTGAGAGGTGAAAACCAAAGTGAAAACAGACTGATTATCTTCTTCACCATACCAGGAACGTCAGAGACAGTTCCAGTGAGAGTCTGACTCCTGCCTCCGATAAGAGGCCTTTCACTCTGTCGGCATTTTATCCTCTCCTCCAGGACGCTGATAAAATTGATTAGGAATTTAATTGTAAAAAGCTCAGAATTACATTAAAGATCCAGTATTATGCAAAATTCACTTTGCTCCACCCACTTCATTACAAGACAACGCTAACTTTGTTAATAATGGCTGCTGGAAAAGGAAACTATATTTCTGTCAGCTGCAATACAGAACATGTGTTCATGCATTTTCTCTCCCAGTCATGGAGAACAGAGCTGCAAGGCTTCTTTTTATTTTTGCTTGCGATGTTCCTGGGATATTGGCAAAGAAAGTTGTAGATTGTTCAGATCAGTTTAGGTAGAAGTTCTCTAAAAACTACCAACATGGCAGGATTTACCAGAAGTCTTGGCCTGAAGGAAGGTTCTGTTCCTGCTGTTCATCACAAATATACAGATGATGGTGATGTAAGTACATAATGGTGTGTTGTGTGTTTTTTATTGTTGTTTGGCACAGACATAATTTGTCATTTAGCACAAGCTAACCCTGGAATCCACATCATGACACTCTGCCCCGAAGCAAAGAAGAATCCTCAGTTTGAGCTAATAATGAAATGTGTCAGATCCACAGGGTTTAATTCTTCGGTGGTTGTGGCTTGATGGTTGTTCAGGCTCCACTTATGCATCTGGGTCAAAGATCTATGGTTGTGGCACAGTGGATCTGTTATTCTACATTAAGTAGCTACTGTTAACTGAATCACAGTACAACCAATAAATAAACATTTTGCAGTTTAATAGTGAAATTAGACATGATTGGGCAAAAGTCAGTGGGATACGTGCAACCTTGGCCCTGTGGTTGTTGGAGGTAAATTGAAGAGAAGATTATCAAAGAAGCCAAAGTATTGCAGTTATTAATACTGTTGTCAAGAGGAAGGACTTGAGTTTGAGTCCCAACTGTACCGTTCTACATATAGATTGCATGTTCTCCCTGTCCTTGCATGGAGCTATTTTTATACCCTACTCATTTTCATTACTTGGATAGTCTACATGTTCTATCAGCTTTTTTTTCATTTGAGATGTTGCTGCCTCCACAAGGTGTTTTTTCAACAAAGATATAATTTTTTATTTTTTTGATTGAAATATAATTGGAGCAACAAACCCTATAGCAGGGGTGGGCAATCCTGGTCCTCGAGGGCCGGTGTCCTGCAACTCTTAGACGTCTCCCTGATCCAACACACTTGAATCCAATAGTTGAATCACCTCCTAAGTGCAGTCACGTTCTCCAGAGTCCTGCTAATTATTATTTGACTCAGGTGTGTTGAAGTAGAGATACATCTAAAAGTTGCAGGAGACTGACCCTCGAGGCCTGGAGTTGCCGACCCCTGCCCTATAGTATGTGACCAATCAAGAAATGAGGTTGGTTGTCACATATCCACAGGCAGAATTTGGTGGTGTGTATCTGTTGATGAAGAATTTTCTTGAGAAGGAAACGGTTACTTGATTCTGATAAGATACCTTTGGGTCCAATTCCACACCAAAATGGGATTGACTAAGCATCTCCCTTTTTTATTTAAAATAAAATAAAAAGTGTGGGACCAACCACATCCTCCCCTTGTAATGATTAAATTCAGTTTGGTCTATTTCTATTGGACCAATTCACAACACAGATTGTCTCAAGGCACTTTACTAAAAAGTCAATTCAGTCATGCACAGTTCTTTCCAACTGATGCTGGTTATCAAAGCATCATTCACAGTAAGTGAATGATGGACAAACATGAAGTAACAAGTTTCTGCGTTGAGCCATTGCTTTTACAGCAACCCGTCATACAGAGCGTGCATGTAGAGGAAAAACTCCCCTCCCCTTTAGCATGAAGAAACCTCCAGCAGAACCAGAATCTAATTTAGTATGAGCGGTCAGGGACGAATGCACAAGAAGAAAGAGATGAACTCTTGCTCAGTACTTTTTTGTTAGAGAAAAATAAGAAGTTGATGGCAATAGTAGCCCTTTATTGGCTTCATATCGGAGAGAAACACATCTTAGATGGATGTGAGATGGATTTAATGATGTTCGGAGAAAGAAGACAAACAGTTAGCCACAGCAAAAGCTCAGCCAATGGCTGATTGTCTATAGCACATGTGTCAAACTCAAGGCCCGCGGGCCACATGTGGCCCGCTACGTCATTTTATGTGGCCCTCTCCCCCCCACCACCGTTTTACAGCCCCACTGATTGACTTCAAATAAGTTTTGAGCACGAATTGACTACAAACTACATCTCCCATAATGCCTTCCGATTCTTACCAGCCAACATTACGGCTTCTCGCCACTAGAGTGCAGCAGAGTCACCTCAAGCTGATTATTAATTTTCCCAGCGAATAAAACTGAAACATCGACAAGCTAACAAGCTAAAGAGCGAAGTTCCGTGATGTTTCAATCGAGGACTTTTACCGTCTACTGCCCCCTGATTTGATGCCACAGCTTCGACTCCACGCAGCTCGTGTTTTGTCCATGTTTGGAGGCACCTATCTGAGCGAACAGATGTTTTCAATAATGAATTTAAACAAGACCAAGACCAGATCGCGCATTACTGACGAAAACCTACACGCCGTTTTGCGGATTGCCACAGAATAGAACTAAAACCGGACATGGACGAACTGACCAGGGAAAAACGGTGCCAGACATCCGGCCAGAAAACATTGGTAAGCATGAAGAAACTAAATTTAAATAGAATGAATGTAAAACCAAAACTCAGTATACTGGAATATGTATATAGTTTATTGATTTTGCTTGTGTTTTGTTTATTTACAGAACACAACACAATGAGGATGTGTGAGTTGGTGACAGGCTGAAGAGGATCAGCTTTGTGTTCAAGGACAGGCAGCATCACCTCATTGTTTGGTTCTTATGTGAAATACATGTTCGTTGTGTAATAAATAACAAAAAAGTTTTGTGAATGAAGTTGAGAGTTAATATCAAAACTTGTTTTTAGATAAGCAGACAAAGATTAATTTTCCCAGCGAATAAAACTGAAACATCGACAAGCTAACGAGCTAAAGAGCAAAGTTTAGCTGAGCAGTTTAAAAATACTGAGCATATTTTTAAACTGCTCAGTTTAAAAATATTGTAATTTTTAAACTGAGCAGTAATTTTACATCCATGCAAACTCAAATGTAATATTTAAAACTTGAATACATAAAATCAGTTATTTAACAATATGAGGTGTTGTTTAATTTATTGTTAACATTGTATTTTCATACATTTATGCTAGGGTTGCCCAAGTCTAGTTTTCCAGACCTATCACTCTGCAACTTTAGATGCGTTCTTTCTCTAACCTGGATCATTGACTCATTCATAGGCCTCTACAGAACTGAGTTGTTGCTAATGAGGGAAGTCAACTTTTTGTCTGGGGTATGTTTTAACAGGGACGCATCTAAAAGTTGCAGTCTGGAGGACTGCACTTGGGCATTCCTGATTTATACCGTCAATGTGGCCCATGAGGGTGGCCAATATGCTGAATTGGCCCTTGGTGAAATTGAGTTTGACACCCCTGGTCTATAGTGACAAGGTCACATGGAAAGACAAGGCCAATTGTATCATCTATAAAAGGAGACTTGAAGGAAACATGAAGCTAAAAGCTGAAATAACTGCAAATTGTGCAAAATTAGACAAAAGGAAGAGAATGCAGAGTGAGGAGAAGTGGTCAGTTAGTCCTCCAGTAGCTTAAGCCTATAGCAACATAACAGAAACAGCTCTGAATAATCTAAACCAGTCTAACTATCAGAAAGGTTTAAAGCCTAGTCTTAAAAGTATTCAGGGTGTCTGCCTCATAGACTAAAGCTGGGAGCTGGTTCCACAGGAGAGCAGCCTGAGAACCAAAGGATCTGCTTCACATTCTACTATTAGAAATATAAGAACCAACAGTAAACCTGACAGCAAAGAGCTCTGCTGGGACCATCTGGACCTATCAGATCTCTGATATATGATGGAGCTGATTATTAAGGGCTTCATGTGTGAGAAGGAGAATCTTAAAATCTATTCCAGATCTAACAGGAAGCCAATCAAGAGAAGCTAAAATAGGAGAAATATTATCTCTCTTTTTAATTTTCATCAGAACTCTTGCTGCAGCATTTTGGATCAACTGAAGACTTTTAACTTTTAATGATGAAACTAACAACCATCCACACACATTCACACCAAAGGACTTATTTAAACTTTCTGATTAACACCCACAAGCAGGAAGAACATGTGAACTTCCAGTCACAGTGAAACTTGGACCTTCTTGCCGGAAACAGTGCTGACCACTAGCCCTGCCCCCTCGCTTTGAAATAATAAAACATGTCAAATGTCCTCCAAACCTGAATAAGATGAACCTAATTTAGCTCAAAGTTGTTGATAAAGGTAGTCATCTACAAGCAATTAAATTTAAATAATCAACTAAGCATGAAGACTTAATGAAAACCTTCTTGATCCAATTAAATATGAATATAATCATCATAAATTTTTAATATAAACTATAAAGCTATACTCGGGTACTATGGCATAAATGTTCCTTTCGCTTTGTATACCTTTTAAGGAACATCGGTGTCTGTTTTCCTCTTCTTTTTTTTTATCAAACTGCAGTTCAGCAAAGCTCCCTCCAGGGGGCTCTGTTTGGTTACTTGCTTGGTCTAGCTGCTGATAGCTGCAGTGGTAGCGATGAGGTGCCTGGAGCTCAGAGCTGGAGTCATGAGGTTCCAGTGCACACGATGAACCTCTAGGTGTCACTCAGTATCCAGCTGTTCCAGCCGCACAAGGGGGCTGGGGAGTGATGTGGTGGTCCGGGGTCTGGGGCAGGGGGTGGGGGTGGGCTTGGGGCAGGGGATCTATAAGCCCTCCATGAAGCTCTCAGCACCTCTCTTTGTCTCTTCACAGTAGCTTTTTCCATCTGCCTCCACAGTTGTGTCTCCCACAGGCAGATCCCTTTCCTTTATTGTTTTGTGATTTTTGAGGAAAAGCTTTGTTTCCATTCGGCCAGTAAACAATGACATTTCTGATTTTAAGAGCAATGGCACCGCTCTTTCATTCTGGCCACATCTCTGAGAATTAGTCTGGGGATGCAACTAAATATCAATGTTGTTTTTCCCCCCCTTTTTTAAGCTGAGACCCTTGTCTGCAAAAGGGTCATTACAGATCTGTCTGTCTGTCTGTCTGTCTGTCTATCTATCTATCTATCTATCTATCTATCTATCTATCTATCTATCTATCTATCTATCTATCTATCTATCTATCTAACAAATTAATATTTACATTTGACAATCACCAATAAAAAATTAGCCATCAGAGGTTTGTGTACTGTTTTATTCGTCTACCCTCCTCTTCTCTTCACAATAAATCACAACAACAAGTGTCCAATAATTCAGTATCATACTCAGGTATACATATAATATTGACAGATAAAAAAGAATCACAATACAAAAGAGTTTTAAATATGCAGAATGTCAATCGCATGTCAAAGTTTTGATTCATCTTTTCTGGACTCAACATGCATTAAATTATAAAAATAGACTTTTGATTAAATTTATATACACTTTTTTTTTTTATAAATATAAGAATACAAATGTATTTTTAAAATACAAAGATAAATACAGTCACATAATGTACATTGTGTACCAAACAGCATTTACAAACTTATTTTTTTTGGATATTTAGCATTCACAAAACACAAACATTTCAGAAGAAATGCAACTTTAACGACAATTGCAGGTCTCACTTTTTTGTCTTTTTATTCTTACAAGAGTCACTTAGCTTCATTTCTTTTATGGTTACCCACAGTTTTGTTCTCCATAAAAGGAAAGAATGAGCATCCAGTAATAAATAAGAGGATGGGCCTTACGTCTGCCGGACATCCTGTAAGAGTTTGTTGATCTCAGCCACCAGCTCGCTGGCGTCCACCAGCTCATGCCGGCTGTCGCTGCGCTTGCCCTGAAGGTGGCTGAGCACCGAGTCAAAATCGTCCTCCTCATAGTTCTCTGGGATCTCCTCCATGGCTGGAAGCCATTTTGAAGAGGGCCCATTGAGTGTGGCTTGTACTGGGGGCTGGGCCAAAGAAGTCTGCACCAGTGATGGGCTGACCAGCCCGGTCAGGAGTGGGCTGCTGGTGGGTTTGGGGCTTTGGCCGCTGTTTTGGGGGCTGTTTTTAGGCGCCTGTGACCCTTTATGGTTGCTGCTCTGGCAGCTGAGCTTGGTGTTGGCTTTGAGGGTGTGGTAGCTGCCAACCTGGTGTTGCCCAGATGGGCCAATGCTACTTCCTGGATTTTGGAAGTGAGTATTCGCAGCCCAGGCTGCTACACCCTGCTGGTGAACTGAGGGACTGGGCTTTCCAGGTAGATGACCCCTCCGACGGTCTAAAGATCCCGTCATGGGAACGCCAACACCGCTCAAGCTAGTCCCCTTCTGGTTCTCATTGACCTGGACATAAGAATCCAGACCCTGCGGTAGCAACCTCTGGAACACGCTGCTCATCTCCGACAGCAGTGAGGTGGTCCCACACAGTTCTTCGTCTGTGGACTTGGAGCCCCCCTCCAGCCCGTCCTCTTCTGCACCATCTTCCCCACCCAGGTCTTTACCAAAGGTGGAAAAGCTCTGATTGCGAGCAGTGCAGGTGTCAGTGCAAGGCTGGGGGACCTTTTCCTGAGTGATGTCAGTGGCTTGATGGGCTTCCTCCCCAGGAATGTAGAGATTACTACGGTAGTCGGCAGAGGAAGAGGCAGGGCAGCCCAATGGGGGCATCCAGCACTGATCGGAATGGCCCAGAACTCGGCACTCCTCTGTGCAGAGCTTCATAGCTGCAACAAGGAAGATAAATCCTCATTAGTACACACTAGAAAGCTGATGCACAGGTGGATACTGGGGAAAAGTATGCGTTAACATTAAACTGTAGTTCATTCCATAAGAATCCAGACCTGGCTTTCTGCACAGCCAACAGGTAAAAGCTGGTAAAAAAATATGCATGGTTGAATATGCATATACTATATAGATGTTAATGGACAGCTTGTTTTCACACTGCCTATTGGAAGCCAGCACTGAGCTGATGATGGAACAGAAAAAAAGGGATCATCAGGGCAACAAGATGTGTTTCATGTGTCTACTGTCCGTGGCAGATAGTTAACTGCTGCTGGCGTTCTACTCTAAAGCTGTTGGGGACATTTTGAGTATTTTGTTTTTAGAAAATGTTGGTTATGCTGTTCAGTTTCAAGTACAACATGTCTGAGAATTCAAGAAACCGGAAGAATACTTTAAAGTCATTTTTAAAGTTAAAAAGTCATTCATATTTATTAATGCTAAAAGTCATGGTAAAGATGAACGTATCCTCTTAGCAGAAAATATGTCTTTGTCTGACTTTTCTTAAACAAAAAATAAAAGAATAATTAAAGTGCAGTCCAGAGTCTCAACTGCGTTGGGGAAAACAGGAACCATATGACATTATTTCATAATAGACTTCATTATTCTCTAATGTAATATAAGATACAGAGAATCATGTAAAGACAGCAGAACAGCTTCACTTAGAACTCCTCCACACTGGCTAAAGTCACACTTTACCCTTCATGATCTAGACTGTAGGATGAATCACAGAAAATTTGGAAACCTTCCATACATTAAAAAAACTTAATGACAAAGAAGATAACAAAATACCAATGATCAAGAAATATTAAATATCATAACATTCATTTTTTATTTCTTCACAGGAAATGGGGAAAACAATCTCTGTATTGAGAGATTTATATCCCTACAAAAAAATAAAATTTTACTTTTAGTGGGGCTAATTAACTGATAAAAACATATTTGATCACTTTATTAATATTCTGTATGTGTAAAATAAGGAACTATAAGTCCAATGTAAAAATCAAAGCTGAAAAAAGTCGGCCCCATGTCTTTTTTCATCTTGTTGATATTTCCCTGCCAGTTCTTAAGTGTTTTTTTCCCTGCTCTCTAAACATGGCAGAAATCTGCCCTAATTAGTCTGAAAGGCTCTCTGCAGGAGCTCAGCCTGCTACCTTCCAATGTATTTACCATGGAGAGACAATTCAGCAAGGCCGATCAATGCCTATTACACATTGAAAATAACTCCCTCTTTAAAAGCCCTGCATTTTCCCCTTTCATGTCACTCTTTTCAATATTAAATCTTCAAATAGAAAATCTCAGAAGAATAAATTAGACAAATCAAATATGCCAACTTAAAGCCTTCATTAAAGGAGTGCGCTGCTTTTCAGTCGTGCCATTGAGGGACTTCATTATCCCCTCATTAACATGAAAGGAACATTTATAATACATCTTAGAGCAGATGAAAAGTGCATTTGGGCGCACTGGAAGGAAAAAGAAAAAAACTGCGTAGGCAGAGACTGATTGGGTGCCCCGCTGATGAAAGGATGAAAATAAAAGATTTAACCCTAGTGATCTGTTTGTGAACATAAAAAGAAGAATGCATCAAGCAAAGTTTGCCTGAAAGCTTGGCTGTGACTGATTTATTTGCCAGCAAATCATTTGACAAGTTCATTCAAGCTGGCACAGCTAAATTGCAAAGACTGTAATTGTTTACTACCAATTACCAATTCTATTTATCTGAGCAGGCAAAAACAACAAAACAGCAAACTGATCTGTGAAGAAGATTAACTGGCAATAGAATCATTTTTTTTTAATTTTACCAAATAAGCCCAGCTGATGTGAATCAGAATTTTCTATCAGAATTGGAATTATTCTGCTACAACTTTACAGTATGTCCTTGATGTCATACAGACGTCTGGCTTTGTATGGGAAGTTTAAGAAAAGCAGAATGAACCTTAAAGTGATCTTAAGTGCTTTTCCTGTCTGCCTGAGTTTTTCTTTTTTCTTTTTTAGAGTCTAATGTTTTCTTTTTTTTTCACTGAAACTGTCAGCCGACATTTGAATCACATAGCCTCAGTCATTCATTGACCTCCTCCTCTGTGTGTGATAACTGTATTTTGCTTAAGTTTGATATCATACAAACTGATTTACTTAGTGTAGGTTCAGGCAAAGTATTTATATAATTTTATATAATGAAATCATTCCATAAGTCCATTTGTCGCTCAAAACATATTCATAGTATTTCAGTCACACACAAAAAAACAAAAAAACAACAACAAAGAAACCAAACTCAATATGCCATTTGAGATACATCCCAATTAAATTACGGTAAAATATCAGCAGGTGTGGTTGCCAGAATTTATCGTATTTATATTGTAAAATTCTGGCAACCACAGCTAGCGGTATTTTACCAAAGATTAGAAGAAAAACCACTAAAGAAACTGAACTGAACTATCCTTGATCAACAGTGATCAAAGCTCCAATTTTCTTTGGAAGGGGAGATGTTTAGAAACTAGAGTCAGCATAAAGTGAGACAGATGTGGAAAAAGTTATAAAAACACCTAGAATGTTGCGATTTTCAATCATTTCTGGAGATTCAGTCAACACATGCACCACAAACAAGAGTTTTTATAAATCTTTAGGTGTCGACAGGTGGTGCGAAGCAGCAAAATATATAAATTTAGCAAAATATCTGTTAGTTTGATCAGGGCCAGAAGTGAAGGTGAGCAAAGACTGATAACTCCGTCAAAACATGCTATATCAGGCTAGTTATTTTCAATATCCTCTCACTCCATGAAGAAAGTAAGACAGTAGTCAGTTAAATCCTGCATAGAGACCAAAAAATGCATTGAAAAATCTCCTACGTCTACCAGAACTCCAGTGTTTGCCACATTTAGCAGTCTGCAGAGGTCCTCAAACCCAGTCATAATTGTAAAGAGGAAACTAAATGCTGCTCAGAATCCTCCACCATGCAGTGAACGTGGGGGCAGGAGGTGGGCCCAGTCTGCATATAGAGAAAGGTGAGCTTTGAGTTGCAATTATGTTCTTCAGGCCCTAATCATGAGCACTACTTAGATCTGACTCCATAGCAACTATTTGCCACATGGCAATTAAATGGCTCCTTTTCATCAGGGAAGCAGGAGAGGTTCAGATTCAATGGGTGAAAGTGAAAGCTTGAAGGAAGGAAAAAAAGAAATTGACTAACGAGCTGAGCTCCTCCACACAGCTGTAAAGGAGGGGAGATGGGGAAGGAGGTGTTAGCGATGAGACTCTCTGCCCGTCTGCAGAGACTTTAATTGGGATGTATCTCAAATGGCATATCGAGTGATGGCTGTGTGGGAAGCTGGCTGGATGGGTAGAGGCACCAGCACTGGGAGAAAACGGATGGGGAAATAAAAGAAGATGCTCTGTAACTTCGGTAACGTCTGCTGAGACAGGAGACAGACGGAGGAATTTTGGAGGAAGTGACTAATTGTGTCCTTCACAACTAGTCTGCACAGGCTGGCATATATGTGATGCTTAGGAGCTCAGCATTTCAAAGTCAGCCAGGACACTCAACAAGTGTTCCAAGTTCTTACTTGTTAACTGGGCAGTAGCGAGGATGGGAAGTCCATGCAGTGTGACAGCACAGAGAAGCAATAGTTGGCTGTAATGGAGGATCACTAGAGATGTTTGGAAAGATATCTTAAAAACTTAGTGACAGTGAGGATAGATGTGCATACACCAGCAGTCACCACCTTCCAAGGCAAAAGCAGTTCGTGCAGAACAATCAGTCCAGCTCAATGTGAGACATTTTTTCAGTGTAGGGTTTTCACCTTGCTCTAACTTCTTTACCATTCACTGAGTTAGAATCATCATCCTAACAGTACACACTTTGCAATATAGTTGAAAACTGATGCTTTAATAGAAAAACAAAGCTGTTAGTCAGCATAAATGAGTTATTAAATGCCAAATAGTTATACTGATTATATGGAGTTGTTTAGAAAAGATGCACAAGCCTTTCTGACACTGTACATCTACAGCTTGGTACCAAAACATTACAGTGATTATAGCTCTTTGAGACAGCATTGGCTTCTGGTTAAACAAACACTAAAGTCTGGAAATGATCTGATGACGATGCATCTTTAGACAAAATAAACTGTGTTTTGTCTCCCTTCTCTGTTGCATTAGATCAGAGCAAATGCTGCAATGCAACATCTCAGGTCTACTATTACAGAGGCCATTTTCTATAGAGGCTGAAGAGGCCCCATTTTAATCTCCATTTGCATTTCTTTGCTGGTCTTCAGTGGGTGTGTGATTTTAAGTATTCTTTTGTGATGATTACAGCTGGCTCAATTTGAGAGGAAAAGAGGAAAATACTCATGTACTAGGGTAGTGCCTTATCGCGGTAAAAGTAGTTTAAAAACTAAACCTCTAAACACTGACAGATATTACTTCAATGGCGATGTCGATGACATGCAATTTGCTGTTGAACAATTTGAAAAATTTCTTTTTATATTAATAAAGAGGCAGTATAAATATAACAGGGAAAATATTAGAAAGAAACAAAGTACAAGTGACAAAATAAGTTAATCTGGAAAATATATCTTCTATTCTGGTGATAGTTTATAAAAGAAAGCAGAACAAAGCTGTTTTGAAGTTACATATTTGTTTGGTCAAATGCAATAAGAAAATAAATAGATAATAAAAGCAGAAAGTGTGGAATATCATCTGTGATATCGTCATTAAGGTATTAAAAAGTATATATATTGTTATATAATTTTTTGGCAATATCACCCACCCCTGTTATGTACCAACACAATGACAAAGGACCGACACAGCTAGAGACAGCAGAAAACAAATTAACATAGTCAGGAATAAACTTCAGAGATGAGACATGCCAAAGAACTGAAGGAGACATTAGAGCTGCAGAATATTAGGAAAAGATGAAAGAGCCATATTTTTGTTGGATGTTGAAATGACATCACATGATTAGGTTTACAAATCACTCCTTTGAGCTCATGTTTTGTCAGAAGGCTGAGTCTGTCACTAGAATGAGGACGACTGTGATTCAATATATTGTACAGCTCTAGAAATTGTAATAATTTTGCTGAACTTGTCTGATGGTCTCCAGATGGGGTTACTACCTCTAACTATATGTAGAAGTCATGGGAAACAGAGAATTTCCAATTTCAAGCCTACATTAGGAAATGAGGGGTAGAGTTCTGGGATGGAGTGAATGCACCCAGGGGTGAAGAGTGAGACAGTAGGGAAGTTGCGGGTTGTGGACAGGGTTGTACCTGCATGCGAACAGTGCTGGCCATCGGGGAAATATAGCTCAGTAAAGGCCTCACCAAGGAGCCTGTCGACGGGCGACTCCCTTCCTGGTTCGTAGTCACTGTCACCAGCTTCGCTGTCTCCACGACCGCTGTCCTTCAGACTGAACTTATCCATCTCATTGAGAGCATATCTGCACAGTCACAATAAGATTTGATGCATTAATCACAGATTGTAACACTATCATGACTATTGGGGGGGAAACATGTTACTGATGGATCATAAAGTTCACAGAGGCAGACTGTGCTCTGCATAAGGGGTTTAGCATAAAATTATGGAAATTTCAAGTTGTGGAGCAAACAGCTTTGATCCAGGCCAAAAAATCCTTACTGGTTATGGATAAAGGAAGTATGTGAAAGCATTGACGTCAAAAAGTAATCCATTTCTGCCCAAGTCTGACACCAAAGGCTTTCAGAACATAATGTTGCATGTACATTACCTGTAGCTCCTAGTGTATTTGTTGCCTCTGAAACTTGGTCGTGGCTGGTACTGGCCCTGATGGAGCATGGACAGAAGCTGTGAGACTTGCTACAATCCCAAAAGAAACAAAAAAGACAAAAGACAAAAATAAAAAGAAAAATGAAGAGGGGGAAATGAATGGATTCCACAAGCAAGACCACAAGACAATGTTGGGTTTGTGGTGGGAGTGCATTGAGGGGAAGGGCTACACGCTGAGGTGACATGACATTGTGATTTGACCCTGAAATGATGATTGACAAAAACATGAGGGGGACGACTGTGAGTAACAAAATATGGAAGTAAGGAACAAAACTCAGAACAGAGACTGCATATAGAACAAAGAAATGGTCAGTGTATCACATCCTGCATCAATTTTCTCTTTCTGTTGTTGATGGTGAATACAAACAAGTTCTGTTATTTTTGCTTGAGCTAAATCTGTAAAGAATGAGGCCAAAGTAATAAAAAAGCGGTTGTCTTACCTCAACAGGAGGTGTGGCATGGGCTAGCTCTAAGGCAAAGTTCTCAGCCACGTGATTGGAGGAGATAGTCACTAGGCTGTTGAGAGACTGCCGACTATGATGGCTATGCCTGCTCCCCAGAGTGCCTCTCTCAGGAGTTGGGGAAGGCAAGGGAGATTGTGGGTGAGACCGAACGGGTAAGGTTCCGTTGACAGTGGGTACCAAGGTAATGTCTGCCTTGTGGATCTGCCTGGCAGGTTTCTTAGGATGGTTCTGGTAACTGTTCTCAGCCACACGGCAATTATAGTTGTGCCTGGGGTCTTTTTTCTCACGGCTGCAGCGGGCAGTTGCAAACATCACCATCACAACTAGCAGCAGAGCACAAACAGCACCGAGAGAAATGATGACAATGAGGGAGAGATCCAGCGAGGCCTGGCTGGATCCAGTGGGATAAAGAGGAGGGAGGATGTCCATGTTTTCCTGCAGGGAGAGCTTGAAGAGGGCTCCTGTGGTTAGCCGACTGGTTCCTCTGTCCTGTACCTCAATCCTAATCTCCATCACATCCCGAGGGGCCTGCTCCAGGCTGGCATTGGTTCTAAGCTCACACCGCCGGGCATCCATCACAAACAACCCGTCTTCATTACCCCCAACAATAGAACAGCTCACCTCTCCATTAGCACCAGAGTCCCAGTCTGTGATTTTCAGAGTACTGATCAGCTGACCAGGTGATGCGTACTTCCACACTGGAAGCTCAGCTGTGTGGTTCCGGAGAGAAGGAGAGTGGATGATGGGTGGGTTGTCATTTTCATCCAGAACGGTGAGGAGGACAGTGGTGTTGGCTGACAGTGCAGGGTTCCCACCGTCACGAGCTTGGACAGTGAAGGCAACACGGCCGACGTCCTCGTGATCAAAGCTGCGTAAGGCATAGATGGCCCCATTGGAAGGATCAATGGTGACATAGGTAGAAATGGGGCTCGCTTGGATCACAGCATCTATAATGGTGTATGTGACCTGACCGTTGGTGCCCAGATCTGGATCTGAGGCCACCACAGTCATTAAGTATGCTCCAGGTGAGTTATTTTCAGATTTAAAAACCTCATAGCGACTTTTCTCAAAATGTGGGGGGTTATCGTTTTCATCCAGCACCTGAACAGTGAAATGCTTGATGGTAGAAAGGCTGGGGGAGCCCTTGTCTTCAGCCATGACAGTCAAGCTGTATTCTGACCTCTTTTCCCTGTCCAACGACACATTGGTTAAGATCATGTAGTTCTTCTCATGGGTCTTCTGGAGCCTGAAGTGTCCATGACCATGCAGCCTGCAAACCACTTCCCCATTGAGGCCAGCATCCATATCATCAACACGTACCAGAGCTATGAATGTGTCCACAGGGGCCCCCTCTGAAATGTAGGCGACCTCCTCTTTGCCTGGAGTCATCAGATTGATGCTTATCTCTGGTTTGTTGTCATTCACATCAACTATTTTCACCACAATTTTGCAAAGTCCAGGGATCGAATTAGGGCCCATGTCCTGGGCTTGGACATCCAGCTCATAGGAAGCAGTGGTTTCATAGTCCACTTTCTTGATGAGAGTGATATGGCCATTTTCTGGATTTATTTTAAATGTTTCCAAAATCTTTGGCGAAACGTGGCTGCTGAAAGAGTAAACTATTTTCCCATTTGTACCCTCATCTGGGTCTGTGGCGTTTAAGTCAATGATCAGAGTCCCAAGAGGAGAGTTTTCCAGCAAATTGATGACATAAGCTTGCTCATCAAACGCCGGGCTGTTGTCGTTGGAATCTGAGATGCTTATCTTGAGTAAAGTGGATCCTGATTTGGGGGGTACGCCATTATCTGAAGCAGTGAGCTGCAGCTGGTAGCTGGACTGCACCTCACGGTCCAGTTCCCTCATCACCACCAGTTCTGCGTACTTGGCGCCGTCCGTCCTGGTCCTCACGTCTATTTTGAAGAAGTTGTTGGGCGTCAGAGAGTAGGTGTGCAGGGAGTTCTCTCCCACGTCTGCGTCCACTGCGCCGTCCAGCGGGATGCGCGTCCCAACTGATGCGCTCTCTGAAATCTCGATGGGGACTATGGCGCGGGAGAAGTGCGGGGAATTGTCGTTAATGTCCAGCACCTCCACCTCCACGTGAAACAGCTGCAAGTACTCCGTGGGCAGCGTGACCACGTCGAATTCGATCGAGCAGTTTAAGTTTTTTTCGCAGAGCTTCTCACGATCGATTTTGGTGCCAATGCTGATCTCCCCGTCCTCCTCCCGGACGGACAGTAATTGCGTGCTGCCCCGCTGCATTGCGCGGAACCGAAAGCTCAGGGAATTCGGGAGTTTGGACAAAACCCCGGCAACATCTTCCTTTAGCCGTGCAATAACTGTCCCCACTCTCTGCTCCTCGTAAACTTTGTATTTAAGAGTCTTACCGGTGGAGCCTTGGAGAAGAGCCACCAGAAGCAGCAGCAGCGTCAGTGGAACCGTGGAGTGGACATTTCCTTTGGCTTGAATCATTTTTGGCCCCGTCTTCCGTAGTCACACTGTTGTGAATACTTTCACGAAGATGGGGAAATCAGGGGAATGGAGGAGGGGGGGGGGGGACGGTAAAAAAAAAAAACGATGTCACCTCAGAAGTCTGGCATCTTAAGTCCTCTGTTGCTGCGCAATGGCGAGAGAAAAAAACTAAACTAAACTCCAACACATTTCAGGAGAAAAATATAAATAGATAAATTAGAGTAGGTGATTTTAGAGCGCCGGATCACTGAAGTCTCCTTGAAGAGTGAACTCTTGTCTGGGTCTACAGATGTCCATCCGGCTCCTCTGTGCGCGCTGATGGATGAGTGAGAGTGCGTGTCTGAGCAAAGAAAGGCGCAGCTTTTTCCCAGTCTGCATGTGACCGTGAGAGAGAGACAGAGAGCAAGAGAGAAGTGGAGGGGTGAGGGAGGAGGGTGAAGTCTGCCCTGTCGCCGCTCCTCGGATCCTTTCTCTCTCTATGCGCCCGCCCCGCACCCATCTGCCTTCCCCCCTTTTCTTTTTCCACACACAGCACCCCTCCTTCCCTAATTCGCTAGAATGTCCTCCTTAAGGCAGCACAGGAGGGATTATTCATGGGAGCCCCGTCCACCTCTCTTTTCCACCCTCCCACTGACATGGAAGACACCCCTGAATTGAAAGTGTGCCACAACAATGGAGCAGAAAAGAATTTATTCCGGGCTCTGCTATTTTAACACAGCCGACACTGACCCTGACAGACTTACATTGTTCAGAACGTGTGCCAACTCGGATTCTTCTCTATGTGTGCCTAAACTGCAGACTTGCTGCGCTCACAAGGAAGAAAAGAGGAAGGTGCCAATCATTTCGTATTTAAAAGTTGGAAAAATCATTGAGGCTTTCAGCATTATCTCATCTCTTTGGTTTCCATGCAACTTTCAGGATTTTGCTCATCGGACATCCTTGCTTAAAGCGAGCTCACGGTGCGCAGTTACGCACGAGATACACTGCGTCATTATTCATAACATAATATAGACATTATTTACATGAACTACTGATACTATATCAAGTCTTTCTGTCGCTTAGGTCGCTTTGTGGTTACAGTTTTTACAAAAATTAAATTACAAAAGTTATTTCAGCATAAAACAATGTTTTAGACAATTTACATGACTTTCTTCAAATCCACAGTCTTAGTTTGGTAAAATTGTCTTTGATTCAAACAATTTAGGTGTCCATCCACAATCTTGTGGCAGGTTTCCTAGTATTTTGGCCGGTTCCTCCTGTGACTAAGCCACAGTGATTTTTCCTACAAAAACGTCTCTAGGCTGAGATCAGAACATGGAGACGCCAATTCTAAGCATTACCTTCACTGTCAGTAAGCTACTCTGTCACGTTTTCATTTTTTTTATCATCCATTTTAAAGACCCAAAACTTTAACTTCCTGGCTTTTGACTTCAAATGTTGCTTCCATGTTTCCACATCATGTCCTGCCTCATCTAATTGATTCTGTCCACTGGAGTTTCTTCAGACCAAGTCATATTTCTAGAAAATCTAAGGTGTTTGTCTCTGAGATTATCTTCAAGCTGTAATCTGATCCTTTATATTGGTTTTGGAATATTAGTTTAATCTTTTCTGAGTGGCCTTGACAACGGAACTTATTTTCCTTTAAAAACGTCTTCAGATTTTTACACAATAGAAAGAGATACATCAACAGGAACAAGCACGCTAATTTGCTAAAGTTTCTTAAATTCTATTATTCATCCCCATTTTATTACTTAAAAAAGTCTTAAACTACATTCAGTGTAATTTTGAAAGCTAAATTAAACCAAGAGCTTTTCAGGAGATCGGTGAAGTATATCATTGATGTTGGTGAAATGAGGTATGAGATACAGAAAATATCTTTCATCAGTCAGACTTCGTTCTTAGTTCCGGTTTGCTAAATTTGGTGTCAGAGACAAAAAAATGTTTGAAGCAGATTTTTTTTTTTCAAATAAATATTCAGACATTTTCCAAAATCTGCAGTTGGCTTGTGAAAACAAACAAAAAAAAAAAAAACATGCAAGCTAGGAAAGTAGTTAAGGTGAAAATATAATACTATTTTTAAACCAGCATATTCTTACTGTTTAAATGCAAATCAAATGGCAGAGAGAGAATATGTGACAGATTTGGCATATGAGGATGCAGCAATACTTTCAGGCTAAATTGGATTGTCAGAACCTTTAAGGCTGAGGTAATGACCGGTGCTCTGACCCCACCTATCTGACCCCACCCCTCCTTCTCATGGCCTTCGCTGCATAACAATGTTTTGTGGAAGCCTTCTATGCTGATCAGCCTGCAGAGAGCAAACAAGTGGGCGAGCAGCGCTTTATGAAAGCAGCACCAGGCCATCTGGCCCGAGCCTCAGACAACCCAAACCTACAATTATCATCTATCATGACCCCATCAGACCCACCCGGCCGACAGCCAGCCAGGGAGAATTAGCTCCAGCCCATGATAGACAAAACCTAACACTCTCCTCTTGCTGCCTTGAAAAATAATTAAAGTTCAACTAATGAAAGCAGTCGGGGAGGCATTTTTAGCAAGTTTTATGAATCTGGGAGGCACACTGTTGTTAAGTAATCATTAAAGTGCAGCTGCTAAAGCTGGTGAATATTATACATTATTAGACATTAATTTGTCCAAAAGCAAAATTATTCTCTGATAGCAGAAAATCATTCAGGGTGAATACAGACGGTGCCCAGAAACACTTTCCAGAAGCTTCATCTGGAGCTGAAAGCCTGAAGGGGAATCTAGATCATGAGGCCGACGGACGTACCGTTTGTTTCCACACAACAAATGATCTTCCTACGGACGGGCCTCTGTGATGGATTTTATCTGCATTTTAAATTCCTATGTGCGAGCCGTGGGAACGGACTCTCTGCGCCGCCATCTGTCTCTGAACAAACACATGGACATCGGCTGCAGACAAACACGCACCCCCCCCCCACCCCCCCACCCATACACACACACACATGGATGATGCATGGCTCACAGGGGGCAGAGTTTATAGCCTGCTTGTGTGTTTGTGAACATCAGCATCATGTTGTCACTTCTGTCTGTCTGTTAGTTGAATCAGTGTTTTGTTTTTTAAATCAGAAGTTAAACAGCATGTGGAAGTTCAGCCCCCATGACTTTTGGTAAAGTGGGAAAATCTCCAAAGATGAAACCAGTCACTACAAGAACACAGAACACAAGAACACAGAACACTGACGGGGCTGTCTGGATGTCTGTCTGTGCCAGGAGAGATTTTTTTTGTGAGTACTTGTTTGTGAGCTAAAGTCTTTGAAGGAAACCAAATCTCATTTAGAGACTCCAGGTGTAATCATGAACTCCATTTGTGCTCACAACTTGGAGTTCTTGTGTTCCTTGTTTGAAAAATCAATTGGAATCCCTAAACTAATAATTCTGACCATTTAACTCAAAATATGCAACATTCAGTGGTGCTATCATATCAATAGCTACATCTCCACTGAACATAAAAATGCGCAAAATGGAATTACAAAAATAAATTTGCTTAATAGAAACACGGCAATTAAAAAAGAAAAAACAACAAAACAAATTTTGATAAAACATTTTTGCAGTAGGATGAGGTGTTTTTTTGGCCATACCAGATCAACAACCTGATGATCAGAGGATGAAGGAGCAATATGTTTCTAAATGAACAAACTTATTCTTGTTTGATTTGAATTGTGTTTCTTATTTAATGGAAACACCACAATTGCAAAATTGTGTTTTTTCAAGATTAGTAGAATATCAAAAAAGGCTTTGCACACACTTATAATGGAAATGCAGCATAACATTGGGTTGGCTTTAATTCCCAGTTCAGAGTTTCAGCTCATTGTAAGGCGTGAAGAGTATGTGCAGATGACGGATTGGATGTGTGATCTGAAATAAGTTAATGGTTCCAGCAGCAACACTGCAGTAGGAATATTCGTCATGATAGTTGTACAAACCAACAACTAACCTGCAGGCACACAACCTTTCTGGATCGAGACAGAGTCAACTCTTTCCAATAAGAATAAAGTCTCAAACGCTTCATGTGGACGTGAGAAGAGTGATAGGGTGGATGGGTGAATGCAGAGTTGCCCTCAGGGACCATAAAATTAGTGAAAAGAGTTCAAAGATGGTGTAGGGTGGCTGGGCTGAAGGGTGAGGGGCTCCACAACTTTGTCATTGAAATGAAGCAGGAGATCCCTGTGACAAAGGCAGCATAGCAGGTGGAGAGAAGACGGCTGCGTTGGAGGAGGGGGATTGTGCCGTGTGTGCATTTTTAAATGACGGGACAGCAAAGCACTCTGTGCTTTCCCTGGAGTCATCTGCTGATAGTTTAAAGGAGACAAAAAAAATGACAAAATTCCCCAAAACGGAGGAGAACCTGAGACAGACAGCTTGGTTTTAGGCAACAACAATAAAAGTAAATGTAAATACAACTTTAGCATTTAAGATTTATTATTAGCAAATATTCAACTACCGATAAATCTCAGTCCTCATAGGTTGGTAGTCAGCATGTGTTTCTCATGAGGCCGAGGGAAGTCTCAGCGTGTGTCAGAGGTTGGAGGGATTGTAAAGGCACGCGAGCATCTGCCGCTGTCTCATTACCATGCTGTTAGCTCATGCGAGACAGAAGGGATTTTGGGTGAGAGAAAGCAGGATTTTTCCCACCCACCAGGCCTGGACCAGAATGACACACTGACAAATTTAAATGCAGAACCAGCTGATCCCTGATTCCAAAGTTTAAAGCAGGACAACGTGGAACTCTGTCAAAACTGAAGGGATTTACCAAAATAAAAAAAGGAAGAATGAGGATCTCAATAAAAAATAAGTAGTATGACATCTATATTTGAAGTAGCCTGGTAAAAACCAGCCGCTTGTTCTACACTTGGCTTCATCCAGAGGGTCTGAACTCTCAGCTGTTGAGAAACGATCGCTTCCTGGAGGTGTGGCTTTGTTAAGGTTTTAAATTTTACCCAGTCACTAACATTTGCCCACTGTGAAGAGTGGAAGACATTAATGTTAATGTTAATATTTGGAAGCATGACCAACACTGACTGAAGGCCTTCATTCACTTCCTCTGCTGTCATTGCTAAAATGTCTACAGACAGACTACAATTCTAAAACAGCAGAAAATCAACATCACCTTTCATAACTTCTCTTTCTGTTTGCTGATTGGCTCAGTCAAAAATCACCCAGAGATAATCCGAGTCAAGGGGAGAAAGCCCAGACTGTGCTGGAAGCAGGAAGGTGATGGGCAAGCTATGTTTGAAGATGTTTATGGAATGAAGTCTAAGCACTGAGTTGTAGCCGGGCGCTGAAGCTGATATCTGTCTTTCCGATTCATGGGGCGCTCTGCAGGCCGGTCACGACCTGCTTCACAAAGCCGTGCAGTCTGGGCATGAGACAGACCCAAACACTGACCACACTTAGCTGAAGGAACAGTACTGACATCTAGTTCATCTGAATTAAACTGAACTGCACTGAACTGATTTGAATAGAATCCAGTTCAATAAGATTCAGCTATAGAGCAAAAATTTACAACAAATGACATCTAAACACACTTACGGAGGCAAGCAGCTCAGATAAAACACTACAGTCAAATTCAGATTTTAATGCCAGTTGGAAGGAAACCCAGCGGATTTTGTTAAATCATTGACTCCGTAGGAAGAATCTGCTGATAGTTAAAAGGAAGAAACATGCAGGGGATCATGTATCGACTGGCAGAGACACAGAAAACTCTGAATCCTTGGTCTGCGAGATTAGGGCCACACTAACAGATTTATTTTTTGAAATTATAATAATAAAGTCAAAGTAATAACAGAGCAAAGACAACATTTTTAAATGAAAGTTGTGCAATTTAAGAGAAAAAAGTCATTTTAATGAGAAAAAAGTTTCAATAAAGTTATCAGATCTGATGTGACTACATCGTCTAGTCGGTTGTTCTTTCTCATAGACATTGTTGATGCCGATGTGTTAAAAGATCAATCAGACCCAGGAGGAGGGTCTTAGTGCTGTCAATTTTCCTCATGCATGCGCTGCTCACTCCCTCAAGAAGACGACGGCGGATAAAAGGTTTTCGTGAAGCGATAAGTTGTTTCTCCTCCAGTTAGCAGCACTTACTCAGGGATGATTGATGCTGCTTCTCCTGGCTCTGATTGGTTGATTTTGACCAATAGTGATGCATTTCTTTACATGGCAGTAGTAGCTCAGGGAAGTGTTAGAGATTATTTTTTTCTCTGACCATCTGCCTAATTTTACACTGTCATGACATGGTGATAGTTTGAACAAACATGTAAAAAATATATATTTTTGTAAAAGTTACATTCTGCAGTTCAAAGTATTTCCTTATTTGTAAAACTGATACCAAAGTATAACTTCACAAGATGCTCCACATTCCTCATTTTATTTATTTTTTAAATATTTTTTATGGAGGAATTTTCATAAAATCTCCTAATATATAACCTTATTCTGTTAATATTGATTTATTTTCACAATAATTCTAGTTTATTCTTGTATAATACAACTTTATTGTGCTGCAACTTCATTCTCAAAATATTATGACTTTATTCTCAAAATGAAAACATTTTGTTTTTCCTAGCTTGGCCCAAATACTCTCTCTCTCTGGTAGAGAAATATTTGGTACACAGTCACCTTCAATAGCTTTGTCTAAAAGAGCTGCTCAAAGGCAGTAAACCAGTTGGATTATCCAACACATTCGGGTTGTATCAATGGGATGGAAAAGGGATCACAAATAGTTATGTACTGTAGTTTATTAATGTATCATCTTCCTGTCATCTCAACTAAAACTCTGAAATAAACTGTACCCATGTTTGTGAAATCCAAGGTGTGTTTTGTTGTAACTTGCACACTTTGCTGTCACCAAGCACTTTGTCCAGCAGTTTGGGTTTTTAAAATATTTTCATAAACACTAACCACGCAAACCAGAGCATTTCAAACTTTAATGAATGAAATTTAAAACCTTGCATGTCGTAGTGTCCACCGCCAAAGACAGTAATGTGTCACCATAAAAGTCTACACTCCTACTGCAAGTCGCAGAGGCAGCAGAGTGACGCCGTGTCATAATGAACGTTCTTGAAGAACCAAATGGGGAATGGTGAGAAATTTTGTTTTCAAAAATTCTCTTGTCTTTTCCATCATGTTACGGGCAGAACTTCATCCCTCCCTCCCATCATCCAAGAATAACGATAAATACACACACACTCATGATGACATCTGGTTGCACCAACTGGAGGTCACTAATAATGTTGCTTCAGTGTGTGTAAATTCACAGAGAAAACTTCAGAGAATGAAAGTGTTTCTGCTCCTCTCCCTGATTTCAGATCAGCCTCATGATGTCCTTTAGCTCTGCACTGTCTCATGTCTGGAGGACAATCGTTCAACTTGTCATAATGTAGATTTGTAGTTGGACCTAAGAAGCAGATGGAACAATTATGAGATTTTAATTAATCAAAATCTAAACTTATAAGCAGGAAGTGGGAGGAGAGCAACAGAAAGAGGAGAGCAGACAGGCGGACTGAGGGAAAGAGAGAGAGAGACGGCAGGAGACGAGCAGGGGAGGAGTAAACACAAACCAGGAAACAGCCAGAACATAAATCTAACAGAAAAGAGCAAACTGAACAGGAAGAATGAACTAAGTCAATAAAATCTAAACATAAGCGCATAGATAACAAAGGAAATACAAATCAAAGTAGCAGCAAGATTAACAGAAACAGAAAACAAAAAATAAGGCTGAACACAAATAAACAAGAAAGAGATCAAAAATGCAAACACTGTGCAAATGCAAAACCCAACAAGCCAGAATCCCGATGCAACCTGGAAAAACCTATTGGGAGGAAAATATTGGACCTAGAGTAGAAAGAATTACAGAGTTCCAGCTCCTCTGCAGCTTCTTACTGCCTTCCTAACTCACTACCCACTCAGATCACACCTGCTTACCATCACCCAAAAATATATTTAAATAAATAAAGCGAGAAGAGAACTGTCTTTCAGAAAGGAATGAAGACTATTTCTTCAAAGTCTGATTGGAATCTTCAGGCTCTGCTTCCTTTTGCCCTCGGAGGAATGCCTCTCCTGCTTGTCATGTTTAATATTTTTCAGGAGTAATTGTGTTTCAAAAACCTTTGAGGTTTAGCTTGTGTTGCATCTCCAGCCTGGAGTGCCAAACTCCACAAAAGGAAGTGATGTCTAGCATTTCTTGCAACAGAAAATTGCTTTGCTTTGCCTAAGTGGGACAGTGCAGGATGGTAGTTTAAAGCCTATACAAAGACGGATACAGAAGGAAAGGTGACAAATGTGCAACTATGCAAAGCTGCAAATTGAATTCTTCCTCTCACTCCGACTGTCAACATTAAACACTTTGTTTTTTGCATTGTTTTCCAAGAAATCTTTCAAACTCTAGTGTGATAGTTTGGTATAAAACTGGACTTTAGTTACTAAGTCAGCATTAAACCGCCTGTATATCTGCACATTTCCACAAACACATTTTGGTTTGGACAGGCCTGCACTCTCAGTGATGCCACATCTGTCTTCTACAGATTATTTTACTTTTGACTTTTTAGTCATCAACATGGTCCACACACCATGTTGGAACACAAAGCTCTGAAGATGAAAATCAAACTTCACAGTAAGGCACTGAACAAAAGTTTAAAAGTAAAATCAAAGATATTTTTCAGTCTCTATGTAAAAAGTAATGCAACAGAAAATCCCAGAGATTATATGTTTTTTATCCTATAAGAAAAAAATAAAAATGGAAGCAGGATTACAGATGGCTGGGTATAAGCATTTTCAATGGTCATGGAAGAAAATATTGTATATAAAAAAATCACACCCCAATATCATCTTCCTAATATTGTAAAACTTCTCAGACAAATTATCTCCTTGTAAATGAACACAGGAATGATTTAATGTACGTTTTTCTTTGTCATTATTTGTAGATCAGTCCAGTAACTGAAGAAAGATAGTCAAAGAAAATATATATTTTTTCATTATTATTATTTTGGATTTTTTTTAGTAAAACAAGTGGATGGTTTATTTTTATTACTGCAATTTTAATCATTTAGATTAAACTGTTATTTTGGTGGCATGTAAGACGCAGAGCTGAACATGAAGAGAGCCAACAGACTTTCACCTTCTTTCTTTTTTCATTTTGCAAAGTCTTTGGATGGCAACACTGTAAGAACAATCAAGTTTCAATCAAGTTTATTTGTGTAGCACATCTCAGCATCAAGACAGTTCAAAGTGCTTCACATCATAAAAACACAAAAATACAAAGTCATAAAGATGACTGAGATCTTGAACCATCGTGCCTTCAGTTGGAACTTCATCAGCCTTCATCAGGAAACTGTCATGTCACTTTAACATACTGAACAGCTTTCTGTGTTCATATTATAGATGTTAACTATAAATACATATTTCTATATCCTCTTTGCCATGGTCGTGGCTTTAACCGGTTCTTTCCCAGTCTGTCACATTTGTCTCCATTTACAGATCTTGTGGTTCCTCCACATTCTTTGGAACAAACTCCTGGGTTGTTCAGTCCGGACCTGGCTGGGTATTGACTGTAAGCCATTTGATTGGCACCACACTGCATTTATTAATTGGCCTGTGGAATCTGTGAAAAGAACATAGCAGATGGCAAGACTGTGAGCAGCAAATGGATAATTTTATGACCAAGCCTTGAAGTTCAAACCTTTCAATCAATTATGGCGGAAGAGCAAATACAGCTGGATGGAGCAACCCGCACTGAAAACATTGATCAAGGACTTTTGAAGATCCTGACTCCCCAATAGTTACATGCACAAACAACAGAGTGTTGACGACCGGTCCTCATGCCCCGCCCACATTCCTGCCCATTTTCAAGCGAGTGGAAACACAACCAACTTGACTAGAACGGAATCAGACATTACCCAGCTAGAGTGAGACTTGAGATTGTAGAATATAAAAACAAGAGGACGTTAGAGATGGATAAGACATTTTGGGAGATTGTCTTTGCAGACACACACACTCTGCTTAATATCAGACAGTTTTGAGCATGTTTTCACTGATGGTAAAGCTCTTCTCTGTTAGCATGAAGTGTTTTATTCTGGTTTGAGTTTAAGATAAAACACTGCAGCTAACAGCTGCTTTTGTTTGGACAGAACTGAGTCCCCAGTGAAAATCTGCTGAGGTTCTAAATTTTAGCACAAGACAAGGAAGTTCAAATGTAAGCTAGGTCAGTGAATTGTAATTATACCCGTTTGCATCATTTTTGAATGTGTTTGTGTCCATGCTGAGCTGTTCTCCTGTGGTAGTAGCTGTTCATCTTTCAGAGCAGCAGAATAGCTTGTTTGCTCTCCTCTTTGCCTCTGATCAGCTCTGATTGTCTTCGCTGTCATCCCACGCCTCGCCATGGCTGCAGTCTTGTTAACGATCCCTCCAGGACTCTGTTCACACTGGGATACTTTCAAGAAGGCCCTTGTCTTGTTGATGGGGCCCAAAGCTTTCTAAAAGGCTTTTGTCTTGTGAGGTATGTTCTGTCTGTGGTCACCATTTACTGTATTAGTTTTCTCTAAGTTTTGAAAATGTCCTTTCAGGAATCACAGTTTACATTGAAGGAGAACTCTCACAAAATAACTAAGCAGTAGCTACATTTCCTCCCTGTTGTCACGTGGATTTCCAGGAAACTTTGAAACTTTTTCCAAAAATGACAAAAAAGAAGAAAATGTGAACTATGTGTGTTTTCATCTGCTGGTTTGCAGTGAATCCACCAGGCTGTGCAAAGGGTAATTTTGTCAGATGCTGACGTTACCCAGAGCTGTAACAATCCCTTTAGCTCATTAACTCTTTTTAGAAAAAAGTCCAAATTATTATTTTTATTATTTTAAAGGTTGCCATTTCAATCAACCTTTTTCCAATGTGATACTTCAAAATGTGCATAAAAAACTATAGATATATTTTTTTAATTAATCACTTGATATGTCACAAAAAATTGTTCTTTGTAAAGTTCTTACATAAAGTCATCTACATTATTGACTCTGAGGAAACAGATTTTAAATTAGTTCCTTTATGAAGTCGGTTCACACATAAAATAGTAATGAGCTTCAAAAATCAGGAGCATCTAGTCGATATCCTGAGCAAGGAGCTGGTTGACATGAACCATGCTTGGTAAATATGAGCAGTGCTGACAAATTCTACGTAGGTATTTGTCTGGTGGCACTCGGCCGCCTGCTTGTATCTGCCACAAAGGCCAACTGACTTCTCCAGCTCACCGAGAAAGACATGTGGTCGTGTTAAATTTCATGCTCCAACAGAGTAGGCCTGTTTCAGATGATCACAGGCACTTTTACGAATTCATTCATGCTGGGATGGAGCAAAAGGCCTCTTCTCAGAGGGACACACGCCTGGCATATGCTGCCCTGTTACTTGATAACCTAAGGCTTCACAATAGCTGCTTCTGGTCTACGCCCTCTTTTCATATCTTAGCACAGAGAGATTACAGTCCAGCTTATTGTTGTTTCTCTCTAATAACTTCTAAAGCTTTTGTATCATAAATTTAACCACACCCCACATTTTAGTCTTTTGCTTTTAACTAGTATCCACCAGATGTCAATTAGGCTCTGCTTAAAGCCGGATACATTTCAAACCTTCTCTTTTTGATTGTTTATCCAATACAGGCATAAACTACAAGTATATTTTCACTGGATTTAAGAGGGTGAACAGAAATCAGCAGAAAAGATCTGAAGTTAAGCCCAAGAGAAAAGGTAGTGGTGAGACAAAAACAGCACTTTTATATTTACCCAGAGCTTTTTTGTGAGTATTGTTGTGGAGAACAAAGTATTTTGACTGGTTGATTTTTCAACATTAAACATATTTATATAAAGTAAACTAACCCTCATACTACCTGTTAACTTTAACTGTTTGATTCATTAACATCTTTGTACTGCCTTATGTGATGAAAGAAAGAATAAATACTAAATTCTTGTAAAAATATAAGGTGTTAAACCATTCAAAAGACTCAAACCAAAAATCCACAACCCTGGTGGTTCCTTAGCAGATTTTCTTAAAGAAACGGTGAAGTGGTGTTGTCTGTGTTTCATTAGGAGATGTCATTCACGCTTTCTGCAATAAATATTGTAAATGTAAAAACATTTCCTGACTGTACTGTTGCTATAATTTAGTTTCATACCGTAAATGCTTGTGGTAAAATTGCCAACTATAGTTGTATTCCTGAAAATAACAGGTTTCAATGTGACAAGCGAAACCTCGTTTCCAGTAGTTCCTGAGTTAGACATTGGTTGAGGTTGTTGCAGTGGACTTCAGGATACAAAAAGTAACACATTAAGGCTCCATTCACACAGAGCAGCTCTTCAGTCAAACAGTAACCACTCCTTCACATAGCGTTTCTCAACGGGGAAGGTGTTCAGAGGACAGCAGTGGGCGCTGGCGGAAATTTTTACAAAAGAGGGAGTGCTGCGATTCCTTTGGGGGGGCATTTTCTTGAAGGTAAACTTTACACCTTAAATGCACAACAATATCAGTTTAGACTTTGAGCAACTTGCTAAAACTGTATTGTGTAAAATTAAAACATGCTTGGCTGCAACTGTATCAATGGCAGCTCTTCTTCTCTTCAGTGTTTGTAGCTTATTGGCTCAGCTCTGTTCTCCTGCTACTCTTAGCTTCACCGCATCAGTTCAGCGTCACGCCGGCTGATAACGTTGCTGTGATTCAATTGTGTGGTGTCTGATTTTCAAAAATGTTATGTTTTATTGAGGATTCTTGTTCATATGTTTTGGCAGTGCTGTGATCATGTCAAAGCAGCAACTTATATTAAAAAGTGTTTTATTGTCCGTCTGGATGCTGCCCGCTTCCATGGAAGGACAACAAAATATCGCACTTAACTTTAGATAAGGAATTATATGTTACCTGAGCCCTTGGTTTATCTGAGATGTGTTGCTGTTTTCTAAATGAGGTGGAAGTTAAAGGTCAAAGAGCATTCACATTGCTGGCATTCTCACTAAAACCAGGAAGATAGAGCACATAACACCAGTTTTAAAGTCCCTCCACTGGCTCCCTGTAGCTCAAAGAATAGACTTTAAAATACTGTTGTTAGTTTATAAATCACTGAACGGCTCAGCACCACAATACATTAAAGATCTGCTGTTGTTGTATCAACCTTCCAGACCTCTCAGGTTCTGGTTCTGGTTCTGCTCTGCATCCCCAGAACCAGAACCAAACGAGGAGAAGCAGCTTTCAGCATCTATGCACCACAAATTTGGAACAAACTTCCAGAAAACTGTAAAACAGCTGAAACACTGACTTCTTTTAAATCTCAACTGAAAACCCACCTGTTTAGAATTGTATTTGAAACGTAATCAATTACAAATTTATTGATGTAACTTGACTTAATGATTGATTCTATATTGCATTGTGTTTCTGTGTTTGTAATGATGTAAAGCACTTTGAAATGTCTTGCTGCTGAAATGTGCTATACAAATAAAATTTGATTGATTGATTGATTGATTGATTGATTGATTGATTGATTGATTGAATGATTGATTGATTGATTGATTGATTGAATGGCATGCTGAAATCACAGCGCCATATAGTGGCCTGGCATGAGAACTACAATGGACTTAAGGTTGTTTTCGGTGAAATATAACTGTGGATTCTTTTCACAATCAACATCCAAAAATACCGGCATTTCCCAGGCAGTGATCTTGTAAATGTAGTTAAGTTCTTGCTTGATAAGATTCACCAGGATAACTGACTTTTAAATATATGGAGGTACTTCTTTCATGTCACTTTAAAATCATGGTTAGCTCACTAACTTGTCAAGTAACAACTCATTAGACTCATAGACACAATGCTGTCTCCGTCTTCTTTTCTTTTGAAACGTCTCTGAATTGTTGCTAATGCATGGCGGCAGGACAATGCAGAGACCAGAGCAGCAGTCTACGAGTTCCTCTGTAGTCACCCTTTTGTCAGTGGGGGGAAGGAAGCAAACAAAGGCCCTCTGTGTGACTCCATTTGAATGTTTACCACGTGTAGGGCCAATGGGTGACATATTTTCAGGAGTGCTCATTCAATAGAATGAAGATTAACCATCCCCAGTAACCCACAGACCCACCGTCTTCTTTTCTGTTTGTCTTGGCAGCTGTGAAGCAGGCACCATCCTTTCTGCCTCTGTTTTATTTTCATTTTTGGCGTGGGGGTTGAATCTTTCTCACTGAAACGCCACGTGTTCTTAATTTCAGGGCTGTTTGAGTGAAAGCTCTTGAAGGTCCCTGGATCAGTTTTGGCAGCAGGCTGCACACTATCCCAATGTTGCTTGACTTTCAACTCAATAGCCGCCTTGCTTTGGTTTCTGCTGTGTAACAACATTCTTTCATTCATCTGCCCTTTTTAAATCTGTTGACTTTTGCTTGGGTGGAAAGTTCAGCAATCTGACATTGTAACAGAAATGTAAAATTTATTTTACAAGAAAATCTTGTAAAAGAAATCTGACATAATCCAAAAATGTAACTAGCATGTAAGTTGTTAAAGTATAATAGGGTGGTGGTTTTACTATGGATTAAAACATATATATTTATTGAGTAAGTAGATGCAAAAGCAACCCTCTGAAATTATTGTATTTTCATTCATTCATTCATTCATTCATTCAACCATAAAGTAGGTGGGAGAGTAAGCTTGATCTAGGTTTTCCTGTAGCAGCAACTACGGTACTTTAATATTTGCCCTGTTCCCATTAAGTACTTTGTAGCACCACAGCGTTTAGTTAATAATTGCTTGTTATGGCGCCTCATACTGATGCCAACATTTTCTTCAGTCTATTCCAGGAAATGGCTAATTCAGACAATTCAACTCCATTAGTTATCACTGCTGGATATTGTTTTATGACAGAAATTAAAAGGCTCACATGATGAAAAGAGCAGTTGTATTTATCACAAAGGCCCAAAGGGAAAAGAACCTAAAGTGTATACTCATTAGGTGGGATATAACCAGGACAGTACTAATGAGTCGAACACCCAAGGTTTCTGGAGAAATATGTTCCAGGTCCGTCCTGGAAAGAAAATGACTTTACAACCACAGACCTGCCCCTCCCCCTCAATAGCAGACCCAGAAGTCCTTGTGATTCTTTAGAGGTTTGTGAAACAATTAGTTAAGGCAGTTCTAAAGGGAATTCAGGGTTTTTTTCTTTGAAATTCAGTTGCTTTTTTAACCCATTTACAGTCCAGAAAATCAAATGATTCTCAGTGATTTTTTTCTTACGTTGTTCAGCCACTTTCCTTGACCTTTAAGTCGTTTGGTCAGCTGAGACCAAGGAGCAGTGTCAGGAAGCAAAGCTTTCCTCTCACCTGTTTCCAGGCAGCGCCACTTCAAGCTCAGGTCATCCAGGAACTTTAGGTCTATCTCTTTTAAAGACGTTACATGTTATTATCTACATTCAGAAATTTCTTGCATGCGCACAAGGCTGGAGGGCAAAAATCCTATTCTTTTACATGGCATCCATTTAGTTAGCAATACTGTTAGCTAAATGAAACCTGGAGATATAAGTATTATTTATGTAGTGCAGTGCGCCGCAGCAAAAGTAAAAACCTCAAATAACTCAATAAACCTTGTATTATTATGTTTTGTTGCTCTCTGTATGAGAGCAAACTTGTTGCCATAGCAACTGACATCAACACTACTAATGTATCAACAGCAAAAGACGAGCAAAATATTTCTCACGCAAAGAAAAGAACATTCAATCCTTTACAGTTTTATGTTTTCAGGGTTAATTTTTACTTTTATGACGTCACGCTGCAACACGTTTATAGGGCCCTCAATGAAATACATGAAAATAAACATTTTTAGCCAAGTGTGTATTGAGTACATGAAAGACTGTTTCCCCTTTGTTATATAAAATTTTTGTGTAACTTTAAATTTACATGCAGAAAAGGGAAAACTAATTTATACCAAATAATGACAGACAAAATTTAACATAAAATAAATAATTCAGTATTTAGTTAATTTAGTAAATTACAGCACTTTGAATTTAGTTGTTGGACTTCAGTGAAGCCTTTCTAAATGTTTTATTCTTTCGCCTTATGAAATCATTTCATTGTAGTTTTGGATGTATGCAGTGAAACATGAAATCACTCTTTATCTTTAGCTTTCTAGAAGAAAACAAAAGAGTTTAAATCTTTAAACTAAAACTGACTGATATTTGGAACTATTTATAACTTTACCCACCTTGAAAAAAATGGAATCTTATTTAAGGAAAATAAACATTATAATATGATGATGCCACCCCCATCTATCACTGCAGGTATGGTGGACGTTAGGTGTACTGCGTCATTTTTGTTTTAAGCAAACCTTTTGAATCTGTGGCCAAAAAGTTCAAGTTAGGTTACAAATTTATAGACAAAACTACTTGGAAGCAGCAGTAAGAGTTCATCAATTATTTAATCACTCGATTCAGGCTTTCTATGTCTGGAATATATTTGGTTGCATTTGTTGTTTAATACAACATAAAATGTTTTAAAAGATAAAGTGGTGATTAAGTGGTCAAGTCAAGAGCAACTTAATGAGAAGCAACTAGAACCTCTTAAAAAATAACACTTTTCATGTCATCTTTTGGTGATGTCCTCCTCGTTACATATTTTCTCAAATTATCTCAAGTTTGATATCTAATCTGGTGATTCTCTTTTTGTATCTGTTTTATTATGAGATTATGGGATTCTCATTTACACAGTGAGAATCCCATTATCTTGTGTAATCACTCGTCAAACTGTGAGTTTGGCTAAACCATGCAAATAAGCGAACTAAAGGTAGATAACGTGATTTTTCATGGTTTTATTATCCCATTCAACTTTAACAAAAGTATGCAGAATTTTGAGATTATTATTACTATAGCTAAAGATGCAGTTTAGTATTACAGTCTTGTTTTGACTCCAGTAGAGACAGGGTTGTCAACAAAGTCAGCCCAGTCTGGTTGTTTGAAAGAAATCTGTTGAATCAAACACCATCAGCTCATGCTCAGACATACATGCAAGCCACTTATAGCAAAAACATGGCAGAGTTAGCCTAAGGAAACACTGTACACAGTATTTGTTTTGAGCTGGCTGTCAGAACCACCAGCATCTTTGAGTCACTGAAAGGAATAGACAGAGAAGAAGCAAAAGTGCAGGCAGAACATGTTTTTAGAGTGTAACAGGGATAAGAAAGCCCCAGAGTGGGGTTGTGGCGCAGTGTAAAAATGAAAAGTAAACAAGATTTTCTGACAGCTAAAGAGTCTCCTGGCACAACCATGCTCATGTTCTCCAGACAGAACCATTCCGCTTTACCAAGGGAAATGTACAGACAGCCACAGGGCACAGAACACTCAAGCCCTTGCGGGGCGTGCGTGTGTGTGTGGATATTTTGTGTGAAGTCACATGGTTAAAATGTGGGCCAGAGCCAGCGTTGTGACTACATGTACCTGTGTGATCAGGAGGGACACATTAAACACCAGGAAGCTTCAGAGCCTAGCTGCTCTGTGAACTAAACTCCCAGGACATCAGGGTGGGCAGGTGGGGGGATATTTGCATTAGAAAAAATTAAAGGGTCAAACACACACATGTGTTTCCTTAAAATCTTTGCATGCATGTTAATAGTGAGCCTAATTGCCTATTAATTAGAATCTGAGCTGTAGAGAGGATACAAATAACTCTGAGAGAACACCTAATGATCTGGTGCGGTGCAGTGTGGCTCCTTCTCTGCTCACATCTTCTTACTCTTCTGCTTTTTTCCCCCCCCATTGATCCTCAGTGGCTTTGTTAATGAAAACTTAAGGCTCAAAAACATCGACTGCTCCCAGGAGGGATTCTCTACTGGGTTCAACTGGTGAAGGAGGCAAGGATCCACCAGAAGCACATGTTTGCAGAGCTGTGCTGAAGGTAATGAAAGAGCTTTCTAATTACCTTTCCGGCATTGATTTCCAAAAGAGAGTCCCAGGGATAAGTCACGACAGCTTCTTCATTAGTCTTGCCTAAAGGTAGATATCCATGTTGCTTCAGTTTTAAACTACTCTTCCTCACTCTGTTCCTCTTTGGTCTGTTAAAAGAAGCTACAGAGGTTTTTTGAGCAACGTTTTGGAGGTCTCTTCTCAATGTTTACACTAAACATTGTTTAGTATACAATTTAAACAATATAAATGGGTTGGGCATAATAGAAAGAGTGGCTGGTTGATGTAAAGCCATGAAAATCTGCTCATTCATAGAATGCATTCTCATAGACTGATTTAATTGCAGTTAAATCTTGCCAACAAAATGAGCACAGCACCAAGTTCAGCACCCAAAGGAATCCATCCAGTTTGGTATGAGCTGGTATTTACATGCTATGGCTGACCAGAAACTGGCATTCTACACTGGGTGGCACTGGTACCATCACTCACCAACCAAAGGGTGCCAGGCAAACAATTACAGTCTTTTATTGTGGAATGAATGATGAAAATAACTATGCAAAAGTTAGATTGTAAGATTCAATAAGACAGACAGTGCATGTCACACTCTGTGGAGCCAACATCTCTAAGTCTTTCATTAAAGCAGAGATTGTAAGCTGTGGTGTAATCTGATATTTAAACTCCTAAACACTTTTACAAATGGGATTTGTCCATTGTATTGAAACAGAACCTGTCTTACAAACTACTTTATTAATTTGAATTTGTGTTGTGAAAAATTATTGTGATAATCTCCAGCTCTAGCCTGCCTATTGCCTGATTACAACAGTTACACAAATATATTTGTTATGGTTTTTGTGAAGTAATATTTCAAATCTTGCATGTCCAACAAGTCTGTATCCTACTCTTAAACAGTTTCATGATTAATTTAGATGAAATGTTGTCCTAAAAATCTTCAATAATTAATCTGTTGACCAATGCAATGATGCATTTTGGCAGTAATATAAAAAACAAACCTCCTCAGTAGTTTGAACATTAGATAAGATTTTTTAATGAATCTTTTTCTGTTGTTATTTTTAGTCTGTGTAAAAATGTCATGTCAGCTGATCATGTTTTCCTCAAGACCGCCCATTGATCCCAGCAGCCTAAGTGGACATACTAAGGGTCGTCATTTGATGCAGAGCCTTTTCAGGTGACATCTGTTGCTGGCTAATTTCTGCATTGGCAGCCCAGTTAACAATAAACCAGGTCAGCAGTGAAGCAGAGCCCTCAGCTTCTCTAACTAATTCCACTTTATTGCAAACTGAGTCACATGCTCCCTGTTTTCCAAAACCTGGTGCTGGAGTTAACAATCTCGGAGTTTATCATAAATGTTAACTCACTTATAATTCCACACTGAATCACAGTATTTCTGTCACAAATCCAAAAATGAACTGTATTCATGAAGTTTAAAAAAATAACATATTTTGCTGGTTTCAGGATTCCAAACTGAGAATTTGTTTTCCTGAGTAAACTCTGGAAGCTTTGTGAACGTTGCTGTTTTATGATCTCTATGGTAATCAGGACATGTGATGCCGTTAGTTATGAAGAGCTGTTTAAAAACAAGCAGAAGGAAAGCACTTTGCACCTGTTTGTCTGCTAGTTCGTCTGACTGGCCAGGCTTACCCTGCCTGATGAAAGGCTGCAGTGATATGCAGATGGACGGCAGCCGGAGTCGGATGATCTGCTGATGCTTGACAGCCGGCGCGGTTTGCAGCAGTAACATGCTGTTGCATATCTACAGATGTCTACCAATCTCCCCTGTCCTTCTGCTGCCTTGGGCCGTGGCCCCCCCCTCCCATGGAGGGATAAGTGTCAGAGTGTCAGGACGTACAGATGCTGATCTGTCATTGTTGGAGGCCAGGCCAGCGCCCGCAGTAATAATTGATTTCCTCCCAGCCCCCACTCACAGACACATGAGTGTGGAGGAATCAGAGTCTTTTGTGAAGCCACAGGTGACCTTTAGCCCCTAAGCTGACCTCCCCCCACTCACTACCACCCCCCTGAGGGCAAACTCACACATAGCTAAGCGTTAAGTCACACTTTCTCACCTCGTCATTCACCCTTTAGGCACACTTATGCACAGATGCTTTTGTACCAGGAATGATTGAATATTCTCCATTTTGCTTCCTTTCTAGGAGTCCTTGGTGGGTGGTGCAGCCTCCAGCAGGCCGTTAGTGAGCACTGAGCCTCCACCCTTAATTAATATTAAAGAGAAGATGAGAGACATGAGGCATAGACAGAGAAGATGCTGGAACTGTCAGTTGGGATTAAACTAAACTGATCAACTGATTTTGACAGAACTATATTAATTAGGATCAAACTGGGCTGCATTTAGTTGGATCATAATTTGAATACTCTCACCAGCCACTTTATTAGGTACACCAGTATAGTTGTTCACTACCAGAAATAATAAATTAGCCAATCACATGATGGTAAGTTGATGCATTCAGGCATCTAGATGTGGAGAAGACAGTCTGCTGAAGGTCAATAAAAAATTCTCATTTATTACTGCATATGCAAGAATGTCTTAGCTAAACCATTTCCATGTAAAAAATGGTCCACTGGGATCTGGAACACATACCAGTCTGAACTGAACTAGCCCAAAAAGTCTCAGGTTTCCAGACCGGAAGGGGGGGAGAAGAGGAGAGGTACTTCCCTCTGGTCTGGTGAAGCTCCAGAGGTTTCTTGAAGAATTTGTTGTTGGGGGGTTATGAGGAGGTTTTTGAGAACAAGGAAGAAAATTCCTTTGGAATTCATCACCACACAGAACAACAACCAGACCCACATTCTCCACCAGGCCTGGTGGAATATTCTCTTGTTTTGGTGTTTAGCAAGACTGAGTTATTTTGGGCTCAGTGGTATTTCTGAGAGCAAAACCTCACAGGAGGATTTATGTCTGGAAGCCTTTTTCCTGATGCATGGACTATTGCATGAGTTACTCCGTAGTGGTGAAGTTTAGAGTGTTTTGGGTGAAGTATATTTGCATCCGAACAGCTGATTTATTAATTACAGCATGCAGCAACTTGAGTTGAATTTGGTTTGAACTGGATTTTATGGTTTTTGGTGCAAATTGGATTTGTTGGTCTTGAGTGTGTCAAAATAATATATGTTGTGTAGATGCACTATAAATAAACTGAATTGAGTTGAATAATTAAAACACGTAAAGCAGAACAGCTTTCAGAGTTCTCCAGAATTAGCTTGTTTCCTCAGTGTGTGATTGACAAGCACTATTTAGTCTTACTGTAATTCCAAACCCATTAGCATTGCCATGTGAAAGTTCCTGAGGGAGCTCACACACCACCATGGAGCTACCTTGGGGGAGATCACTCACTATCTGAGCAGATAACCAATCAGAGAGCGTCTCTCTGCATCATCAAGGAGTTGGAGCAAAGGCCCCTTTAAAGTTTCAAAGCAAGCAATTTTCCCGTCTTTTTAGAAGCTAATTAACTTTCCCCCAGTTTAAAGATACACTTGGGTTTTCACAAGTTTGTTTTGCTCACTCAATTATCTGAATTTGGAGAAATTACACAGAATCGTACCAACACACAAAAGTACTGAGTGTTGTGGAAAAGCAGGCAGCAATCAGAAATGTGAAAAGATGAAAGTAGTGTTTTTAGGATGAATATTGATGATGAGTTTATTTGCAAATTACCCTACTTTTGCTACATTGCAAAAGGAGAAAAATACAGGCTTCCTGATTACTTTCTCCAGTGTCAGAGGGATGGGATGAGTCAGGAAAAATGAGCAGAAGAATCACAAATATGTTGATGAGGTATTATCTAACATACAAGCACACTGAGAACTTTAGAACTTAAACTGTATGCTCCATAACATGTTTTCAAACTGTTTCTATTCACTTGAGTTAATAGTTGTACAATAAGTATATTCATATAAGAAAAATTCCAGCCACTAATTCTCTATCTGATTTGAGGTCTGCGCTTTGACTAGGCCATTTCAGAATATCCACCATGTTGTCTTCAGACCATCACTGTGAGGCTACAGCTGGATGCTTCAGGCCTTCCTGGACATAAGATGTTCTCTGGGAGATATTAGAAAACTGTCCTACAGGATTTCCTAGATGTTTTTCCTTTCATTTTACCATCTACGGTCAAAACATTACTTCCGAATTATTGATATTATAGTTCAATTTTAATTTATTATTGATACTTGTAGCATTCAATATCAAAATTCATCTGATTGCTAACAATTTTAACTTATCAATGACATAACCCATACAGCTTAGATCAACTTTCCCATGTTTACAACTTCTTATGATTAGACATATTTTATAAGACATAACAGCTCAGCACCTTCATGGTTTGTACTAAAGTCTCATGCTGTTGGTTTGTCTTAACAGCATGACGTTTTAGGTTTACCTTTAAAAGCCTAATCATGAACTGGTTCTACAAACTAACCTTTGTCTAAAAGGGCCTAGAGATAACTGTCCCTGTTAAATCTGTCTGTTTTATTTCTCATCACTGCAAATAACTCTAGATGACTGACAATATGCTGCCTCTACTTCTGTAACTACACCATGTCACTGTTGACCCTGAATCTTCAACATAGAATAAATTGAATGTTCCTAGATTATTAATTTCAAACCAACAAAAGTCATGAAAATCCCAAATTGTAATAAAACTATCTAATTGTAAAATCTGGTCTTGTTCTTCATACATGTGCCGACTCTGGGGTTATATCAACCCCTTTTGGTGATTTAACAATCTCCTGCTCATTTTCACTCAAGACTTACACTCAACAAAACATCTGAATACTTATTCCTGCATTAAAATATTATTTTATTGTTAATTCTTTTATTTAAGAATTAAATAAAATCTCAGGTATTTTGACACACCCTGCAAGGATAAGTGGTTAAAGACAAACATTTTTATTTGAATTTTAATTCGAAGAAAAATGGCATGACTTTTTTTTTTTACATTTTGCTACTTATTCATAGTAATGAATAAGTACTGGTACTGCAGCTAACAGTGGCAGTGATGCATGTCTGTAGTCTGACTGTCAAAATTCTCTTCACACACTCTCTCTGTCACACACACACACACGCCCCCCCTTACCCCCCACACACACCCCTACATATGTACAGTATGTTGTTTGATATTTTAAGACTTTATCTTTGGTGAGGGCTTCATTTAAGGTTGAAAGGTCTCTCTGCCATCACTCTTAATCTAACACTCCTTACTTACAGATTCAAACTGTTCAAACTGACTCATTCTGTTACTTCCTATGTTTCTCTGCACTAGACTCCCCCTCTTGGCAATGAACACTGGGGTCGCTAAGAGCCACAGTTTGGCCACAGTGTGTTTTTTTATGTCCACATATATGTGTGTGTGTGTGAGAGAGAGAGAGAGAGAGAGAGAGAGAGCGAGAGTAAGAGAGAGACAGAAAAAGAGAGAAAGTAAGTATGTGTGTGTGAAGGGAATTTTGAAAGTCAGAATACAGACATGCACATTATTAACTACACACCCATATGTGGGCAAACATATTTCACCACCAAGCCAACAAAACCATGAAAGCAAACACACAATGCATGCAGATGAAAATTAACCACATCACAGTCTGAGGAAAACACCTTACCATGATCCCACATGTGAGCACGCACAACCCCACACATGCACAGCGCACACACACGCCATACACACGCACACACTCCTCCCACACTTTTCCTCTTGGGGGAATCAGTTTCATCTGGAGCCTTGCGGTGTGTTTCCGTCTGTCTCCTGCTTTCTGCTCCCCCTGCCCAGTTTTCAGTTGCCTCCAGACTATGTAGAGACCCCTTATTGTCCAACCAAGAGCAGAACTTACAGGAAATGGATCACCACAGCAATAAGGACGCATACGCTCCTGAATATGTATATTGAATAAGTCCTGATCAAACTATTGATTTTATCAAACTTGAAATCTTTGAGAGTTAATAGGAAAACCCTCAATCATATATGTTGAATGCTTTTAATAGCAAGACTTCTCTGAAACATAAAACCTCTCACATACACACAAGCAACTTCCTTAAAATGCAACTTTGTCAAAAATGACTTTTGATACACACTTCGCTAACTTACCACCTCCAGACTGGTGTAATATGTTCTCACTTCACAGCCACAAACATGCATTCTCTCATTTTTTCTACAAATAAAATTCTGAAAGTATTGGCTTTAAGTTTTCCTGAGTGCAGAATTTGTAGGTGGCCCCTGACAATTGCAGCTAGTCACTGGGGGCATACGACTGTCTCTTAACACATTGAGATAGTGGAAAGAGACAATGGGTGTTAAATTGTTCAAAATGATCTAACCTTACCACATTTACAAAAATGTGTGAATACAAACTTAAAATTGTTAACAAAAGAAAACAGTCGTCGCTCAAGACAGCCAGCAACTTGTCCCTGAGCAACAGGTGGGAGGTAAGGCACCAAATACCAACAGGATGATGCCATGTGCCTTTTCAAAGAACATACAAACCAGATTAGGCAATTGATAGTACACGGTTCAATGTGTGAGGTTTGAAAGGTTCACCATGGCTCTCTCTAAAATCTTAAAATCTCTTTCTTTCAAGAGAGTTGGGGTCTTAATGTATTTATAACATATTTGGCTCCATTTTGACAGAACAACAGTTTATTGTCCATGGAAGAACAGTGTCCATGAGGCTCAGCCTTGTACTATATAAACCATGGAAACATTGTGTGCTGGGGTAACCCAGGTTTGACTCCAGTTCATTAGATTTGGGTTTGGGTCTCTCTCCTTGGTGCCTCCCTCCCACTCCGGCGCATGGCAATGAAATAATGGCAGTTTCGCTGCAGTCCTTCTCAGTCAGCTTTGGGTCAAACTGCAGCATCTGAAAGACACAAAAATAAGAGTGAGGGAGATGGAGCGTATAGTCAATACAATTTCTTATTATTTTTTGATTTTCTGACTCGCACAGTCATTCAGTAACAGCACATGATTGGTCTGTTTGCTTTGGCAGAATGTTGGTTTGGCCCAGTTACAAATAAGATAAAGAACATTTGAAAAGTTTCAAAATACAGTGAGATAGTAAATAATGTCCTGCTTATAGAGAACAGGTGCAGAAAATAAACGGTTCCACTTGAACAACAAGAGTTAAATTAATAAGGACACACCAACAAATATTCATAAATATTTATCTTAATGTTAGTAGATGTCAATGCTGGTAAGGTAGTTCAGGCATTCATGTATTCTATCACTTATTCTACAGCCAGAGTTTCAACATGTATTTAACTCTGACTATGCTTAATTGTTTCACATTTAAAGCAAATTTAGCTTAGTGTAAACATAGGTTTTACCCAAGAAAAACTCAGAAGTCAGTTAAGGTTCTGTAAGCGTTTGATAAGGATGTTTTCCAGACATCTGCCAGGGATGTTGTTTTAAAGCTGTTCCAATGGGAGGCGGCCTCAGGGCAGACCCAGGGCTAGCTGGCTAGATGGTATCAAATGGCTCACTGCGGAGCACCCTGACGTTCCCCTGTACAGTTCTACAGAAGCCCTCTTAGAGAAGAAAAACTCCTGAGGTAACACTGGAGACTATACGGAAAACGTGTAACAAGAATAGCTAGAAAGCATACAAACCAAAAATGCTTTGGTTTTAGCTTAGAAAGGCGTTTGTTGATTTGCCACCACACATGAACTGTACAGCCACTGGCACCACTAAATGAAGTTTTCGTTGGAACTATAGAAAGGTTTTGAAATCTCTTTCAAAGTTCTTCAAGATAGAACAGAAGTGTAGAATATAAGTATGTGCTTCCCTGCTGCCACACAACTCACCAAAGTAAATGAGTGATTAACTGACTTCTGTAGCACTGGATGGCATGAAGACCAGCTAACGCAATCATCTGATTCAGGTATGCTGGAACAGAAACACAACAGTGGGCCCAGAGTTAAAGGATTGAGAACCACTGAGATGGAGGAGGACAAGATTTGTTTTTTGTTCCCAGTCTAAAGGTTCCAAAAATTTGAAAGAACAAACATAATGTGAAGGTTAGAAAACAAAGAATTACAGCTACACCAAGGAAAAGGACAAAGCATTGAGGGATAAAATGTGAATAAAATATTCAATAAATCATAATTCAGTTTTAGCCAAGTTAGGAGCATCTCCATAACCAGAGTGCTCCTCATAATGTCGGGGTGAATATGAGCAGGAACGTTGGAAGGTGGGTGGGCTGTGATGATGTAATTTACAGAAACACTCAGCGATGGAGAACCTCAGGGTTGTGGTTTTGATGAGCTGTGATCCAGATGAATGCATCGCTAAAGTGATTATTAGAAGTTGTTGGAAGTGATTATTATCAAAGCTTCAGATGATATTATGTGATTCTCTGGCTGGCTGGCTCAAAGTAATCCAGATACTTAATCTTATTGTAAAGACAAACAGTCTAAAGCAGGGGTCTCAAAAGGGCGGCCTGCGGGCCAACTGCGGCCCTCGGGACGATAGTTTGTGGCCCTCGCCTTAATATGAAAGTTTAATGTTAGTGCGGCCTGCGAGTTTGATATAATTGGCACTTTTCAGTGTTGTGTGCGGAGCTGAATGAACTTACCAATCACGGTGGATTGTCCCGCTCTCGGGGGCGGAACATCAGCCGGGCCCATTTGCATTTTCTATTTGTCATTATTTGCATGCGGTACATGCACAATTTCCGCGACCGCTCCTGCTTCACGTGCTTCAGCATCCAGTCTAGACCCGGAGGTTGCTGATCAGTGTAACGTAATTAAGGTTAGGCGCTGTAACGCTTGGGTTGTGTTTGTGGGAGGAGAGGAGGCGGCAGATTCGTCAGGACGGTCAAAAACTCACAACCACACTGGTACTGGGAATTCCACAGTGTTGTCCTTTAATAAATACGCTCTTCACCAACCTTACAAAGCCCGGTTGAACGGCTGCTATATTATCAGACATGAAAATTGAGCAGAGTCCAAACAACCCGTAACATTACTAAAAAGTTAGGGAGCTAACATGTCCGTCTAGCACGTTTCTCCCACGCTCTCTACAGAGAAGCCGTGGCACATACTTCTGACATCACTAGCAATACTAGAGTATCTTAAAGAGACACTACACAATTACGGCTGTTACAGCGCCTGACTACGGCCAAATATGGTAATAGACAATCAGAAAGGTTCGGCTGAGGAGACCGTGTGTGTGAATGCAGCCCAACCTCACCCAGACTCTACCTCCAGCGGCCCCCGGGTAAATTGAGTTTGAGACCCCTGGTCTAAAGTGTAACATAGCTATGATAAAAACTTAACCCAATCAATGAATGCAGTCTGCTGTCAATCGCGTCGCTTGGCCCAGTTTATGGAAAAACAAGGAGAAACTGTACAAGATTTGGAAATGGAAACAAACCTGATCATGGTAGACTGGGGCAGAACCAGTTAGACCTGTCCAGACAGACCATTAGGAAGCAACAAAGGTTCCATTAGGCTTTAGAAGAGCAGTGATGTTTCTATGATCATTGAAAGAAAGTGAATAGAATAAAATAGGGAAGCATAATTTGCAGTGGTGTTTGGCTTATGCAATTATTAATAATTATAATTAATAATTATTAATAATTGTGTTATTAATAGAGTAAAAAATTTCCAGCGTCTCTGGAGTCATAAGTCAAACGTTGTCTCTCTTGAAGGAAAGACGCCTAGTGAGGTTCAAGAACAAAGCTTTGAGGTTCTCATCTGTGACTGAAGTTCTTTACCTGGATGAAACCAGCTTCTAAATGCTGCTGCTTCAGTCAGCATCCGCTGAGTTTAGGATCACATCTTTGAATCTTTTGGCTGAGATACTGAGCATGGGAAGCCCCTCTACATCCATCACTGACACACCAAAGGTTTAATTGCTTTTGGATCTATTGGCTGAAGCAGGTTTCAAACCACATCGCAGAACAAACCCGGGATGTGGTTGTAGTGTGAAGCACAGCTACTTATAAACAATGTGTGGTAAGCATAAAACAGCCTGAGTTCTTGAAGGTATTTTATTATAGTTTGCCTATTAGACATGGATTGTTCAGCTTGTCGTCCGCCTTGTGGTATACGTCTTCCACTGTGATGAGAATCTCTTATTTAAAGTGAAAGAAGATAGTTGCAGTGTTGTAGCAAAGTTTGTGTAGAAAATGAAGATAGTCAGAAATCTTGCTGGTTGCAGAAAGATGTTTAGAAACTGAACTCAAATTTCAAACTTGCCCTCCATGGACAGAAATCTTCAAGGTTTGGGGTTTGGTTCATTGCTCACATAAGGTGTGATGCATTTTTGTTTTTTTGCAGTTTTAAATATTCTAATGCAAATAAACAAAAGCATAAATGTGAGTGCAAGTGAATTATATTCCCACTTAGGGGTCAAAGGCTAAGTTATTTCTACCAACTAGAGTGCATGGTATGTCCATCTCTGAACTTGTTATAGTGCATGAAGTGCTCAGAATGAAACTCCACAGCGGAACAAGGATTCATATCATGAATGCTGACTATCTCTGAGAGCCTGCTTGGTAGAAGATGTGGGAGAAGCTCAGCATGAATGCATGCAGTGTGTGAAAAGGCAAATCCCTGATGACATCATTATGTGGTCCATACATGTGGGGAGCCAGGGAATAAAGACTGCTCTGCTGTTCTGTGTGCTTTCTTTCTGCAAGCTGCATTTTCCATATCAAACACAAAGCATTGACCTGAACACAGTAGAATGGTTATACTCCTGTTGGAAGACTGTGTCTGCAAGGTTGGCCAGGATTCTTCAGGAATTCTTCTTTCCGTCGGTGCACTGAGGTTATGTAGTTCACTTCTCCCCTCTGCATCTGGGGTTTCATCGGTTAGAAAGCCAAAAGCTTCTGTGCAGGAAGCGCTTAAGTGCTTCCTGTTCTTTTCGGTAAATTGTGTCAAAGTATTGTTCTTGAAGCTGATGATTTGCTTGGTTCCTCCACTGACACATTATCCCCCATGAATCGTCACACCATGTGCGATCATGTATGGATTTGGAATAAGGTGTGCACTGAGCTCTTTAAAGCCAGGTTACTTCTGCTGAAACTGATCTCAGATGACCACTAGCACTATTTTTCACAACTTCTGTATTCCCTCTTAAATAATATTGTATTTCCGTTTCCTATCTTGATGTCACTGTCAATTGAGATTGTTGTTTTTGTCACAACTGAATTCCTGTGAATTTTGTCCACCACCGTAATGTCCGTCTGGTTAGCCAGGCGGGCATTTGGCTGTGGGAGTCCCACAGGAGTTTAAACGTGAGCGGAGCACTACATGCTCACATAGACCACATGGAGCTCAGGAGGGTTTCTTTGCTGTGGTTGTTAGTTTGGGTAATCTGAGTTGGAGTTTATGTCAAACTGTTTACGGTGATGGAAACTTCATGCCATTTCTTTATAAACAGAGAAAAAGAGGCATTTTTCATGATTGTGTGTGTGTGTAGAAGGGGTAGAAGCCAATTTTTACTGGATACATTTTCTTTTCTAAACCTCAGTTTGTTTCCAGTTCCTCTTCCCTGTTTTTCCTTCGGTTTTTCTTCTTTTCGCTCCCTTACAATCTTCCACCCGGCCCGTAACAAAAATAGAGCATTTCACATGGTTTGAAACGTAATACCTTCTCTGCTCCACCCCCAGCAGCATTTTGAGAGAACTTAGAACAATAAGATCCTTTATACTCTGTCTCTGTGTGTGTGTTTTTCTCTCTCATGGTACCACTCAGCCTCAGAATGTCCCCCATCCATCACACCACTGTCAGATATCAGCCTGTTTCAAGTCCAAGATTTTTTCTGCATATTTCCTAAACACATGCATTTCTAAGAGCTCCCCTATTGGTTCATTCAAACTGAATATTTCTAAGGCGGTTATGTGCACATCTTTCTGTAATAATATACCCAGCAGTCCCAATAAAGCACCACCTCCATCCAGTTGTTTGGGAGCTGGAACATGTTCATACATGTGACTTGTCCTTCATAACAATCCATCTAAACATCATGGTTTGTTTTGACTTGTACGTTTCACATAATTTCCCTTGCTAGGGAAAAAAAAATCTGTTTTTCATCTAAAGTTAGGTGAGGGATGCCCACAGCGACAGGATTAATGAATCACCACAGATTCAACAGAGATATCATGTTTATCATATAGTGAGTAAGGAAGCTCTTCACAAAGAGAGCAGAAATATTACAATATTAATGAAAGACAAAGATCAAGTTAAGAGCTACCAGTAATTAAAGAAACAAAACAAAATAAGATCATGAGGAAAAGCGTGATTGAATAAGAACGTCTTTACTGCTTTTCAAATGAGTTGAGACTTTAAAGACAACAGAGGAAGATCATTAGATTTTTTTTTTTTTTGAATAAACCAATTTTCAACATTTTCTTTGTTTTTTTTTTATTTCTTCTTTGTTTTTCTAACCATTTGATTTTGTTTGCTAGACTCCAGAATATTTTCTCGAATCTTTCCGCTGCTTCAATCATGTTGATGTTTGAAAGGACGTTCACATTTGACCTCAGAGAGATCAACTGATGGAATCCAGCAAAAAACCAGAAAACCATTTGGTCTTATGAACTGAAGCAGTGGTGACACAAGAAAAATGAACAAGATGAAGCAATCAGAGGTGATTAGCAACAACTGTGGAGCATGTAAGCATGAAAACCAAAGGAGAAAGACTAGTAACACACTAAGACCCAAAGAAACTATAAACCAAAGATAACTGGATTTGACAGAGCTAACTTCCAATGCACAAAGAACAGAACACAAGAACAAACCAAGAGGGTAAACATAAAGGAATGAATTGCAATGATAACACCATTCTGATGAAAATGCACACAGAGGAATTAACTGAATATGGCGAGAACTAGCCTGGCCTTAGCCTTCCTGTGCTATTCCACTCGAAATAAATCTTGTTTTAAGGAGTCTGGGCTTTCTTCCCTTCACTTGTATTCCTTCAGTAGAGAAAAGGAGAATTTGTGAATGTTGATTTTCTGCTTTGTTTTAGAAGTGAAGTTAAGGAAGCCGTTCAGTCAGTATTGCGTCCAAATACTGAATTAACATTAACAGCCAACGAGCTCAGATCAGCTCTTCTCTCTTCCCAGGGGAGGACGATTGTTTACAACACAGACAGTTTCCAGTAAGCTTCAGTGTTGAACTGGCACATTGCATGCAGCATGGACAAACATTAGTGATTGGGTAAAATTTTAAAACTCAACAGAGGAAACGCCTCCAGGAAGCGATCTTTTCTCATCAACCAAGAGTCCAGAACCAGTGAAGAACAAAAAGCTGTTTTTTATTAGGTTAGGCAACACCTAATGAGCATAAATAGAAATAAACATCAGGAGATTCTTAAAACACCAAAATACACCGTGTTCCAAAATATTATGCAAGTGATATTTTCTCAGATTTTCTTAAATGGTCAATGCAAATGATGGTCAGTATAATTTTCAATTCATGAACTATTTCAGTATAAATCAAATTTTACTGAACAAAGCTCCCCATGAGAACAGTATTTATTTTTCAAAAATAAAAAACTCAAACTGCACTGTTCCAAATTATTATGCACAGCAGATTTTCTGAACATTTTATGGATTATGAAGAACTGCAAACGGTCATTCTTTGAATGTGCAGCATTAAGTGGTCACATGTACTAAAATCAAAAGTTATTTTAACAGAGCGAGTTACATGTTAACATAGGACCTTCTTTGAAATCACAGCACAATTCTTGATCCATTGAACTTGTGAGTTTGTGGAAAGTTTCTGCTTGAATTTCTTTGCAGGATGTCAGAAAACCTTCCCAGAGCTGCTGGTTTGATATGAACTGCATTCTACCCTCAGATCTTCTGCTTGAGGAAACTCCAAAGGTTCTCAATAGGGTTGAGGTCAGAGGTCAGAGGAGGATGGTGACCACACCATGAGTTTCTCCCTTTTTATGCACATAGCAGCCAATGACACAGTGGTATTCCTTGCAGCATTACATGGTGCATTGTCATGCATGAAGATAATTTTGCTACTGAAGGTATGACTCTTCTTTTTGAACCATGAAAGAAAGTGATCAGTCAGAAAGTCCATCTACTTTGCTGAGGTCATTTTCACACCTTCATGGACTCTGAAGGGGCCGACCAATGATTCTCTCCCCAGGATTTCGGCCCAAAAAATGACTCCACCACCTCCTTGCTGATGTCACAGCCATGTTGGGATGTGGTGGTCATCCACCACCACATCCACTACTGCGTCCATCTGGACCATCCAGGGTTGCACAGCAATCATCAGTGAACAAGTCTATTTGAAAATTAATCTTCATGTATGGCTGGGCATACTGTGACAGTTTCTGCTTGTGAGCTCTGGTTAGTGGTGGCCCAATAGTAGGTTGATGCACCACAAGCCTCTGGAGGATCCTCCACCTTGAGGTTCCAGAGGAACCAGCAGCTTCAAATAACTGTTTGCTGCTTTGTAAGGGGATTTTAACAGCTGCTCTCTTAATCTGATGAATTTGAATGAACAGAACCCTTCCTCATTCTGCCTTTATCTGTACAAACCCATCTTTGTTCTGAATCAGCCACAAATCTCTTCACAAAACGATAACGCTTCAGTTTTTGTTAAATATCTAATGTTTTCATACCTTGTCATACGGCACTACACTATCTGATGATTTTCGTCAGCAGAGAAATCCTTTCTCTTTCCCATATTGCTTGAAACCTGTGGCCTGCTTAATAATGTGGAACATCCTTCTTAAATAGATTTCCTTTAATTGAGCTCAGCAGACAAACTAATCAACCAGCTCTTGAGACCTTTGGATTGGGTCAGATTTTTACATCTATTAATATGGTGTTAGTTCTAGTGTTTAAACACAATTACAAAATACGTAAAAGACCTATTGTTGTTATGATAAAAACTTAATTTATTTGTTAAAAAAAACAAGAAAAAAAGCAGTTCATTACTATTTCATTGCCAGAATTCAAGTTCACTGTTCAGTTTGCTTAAATGGTGAAAAATGTTTTTTGTTTGTTTTAATCTTGTTTTGTCCTTATTACTGAATGAATATTTGACCCATAAGAAGTTGGAGTGTCTGTAGCTGTGATCACAGCAGGTGATTTTACTGCCTGTGAAATTGTGTTAAATTACATAAACAGACAAACACAATGGTAGAAGTTATTGCACATTAACTAATGCTGCAGTCACACCGACTTCAGATAGCTGCAAATGGACTGCACAGGACATGGATTTAGTCATTTTGGGAAAGCGGTCATGGATTGATTAGTCTCAGATATCTGGCAGACTTTTATTCCGTCTTTGAGTCTTTTTCCCTCGTTCCCTCTCTGAGCTCCCTATGTTTTTTTTTCAGCTCTGCCATCTACGTTTTCTTTCTTTTCCCATCCAGGAGAGACTGTTTCCATCCACAGTCTTAAATCCTCACATTAAACACACTCTTGGAAAGAGAGAGAGAGCAAAATTTAAAGTTCAAGATTTTTTATGTCACGTTCAGCAGAAAAACCACAGCAGACCTAAAACCCGAGGGATCTCTGTGTTCCAGACATGAAAAGTTAGCAGGAGAATAAAAGTGAAAAGCTGTGTGGAGAAAGGAAAGAGGAGGGAGGAGGGAGGCAGCGGGAAGAGCTCTGGCTCCTCTCAAGCTCTCAAATTGCAGCTGTTTTTGGCTTTCTAAAAAAACCCACCAGAGAGAGTTTGGGGACTGCAGCTAGTCAAATATTGTTTTTAAATGATGTAAGGAACATGCCATTCAGGGGAGTCACAGCTCAGCTCTGGAGACTAATGCTCAGGAAAGAAAGCATCTGTAGGCACAGAGGCGGGACGCAGCCTCCCAGACACACATGTCAAACTTCAGCTCACATTCATACAGACACACTCATTTAAATACCAATCTATATCATCTAAATCTGAGGGGGGCCAGAGCCATGTCTGCTGAACTGTATATATGTGTTCTATACATGGGGCGATTGTGGCTCTTAAAAGACATGTTAATCTGTGAGAATTAGTTCAAGATTACCTAAATTTAAAAAAAGTTACAAACTAAAAAAGTTTAATATTTTGGCAGTAAAATTATTTTCTAAATGACTGAAAACAGGAAAAGATTTATCTGGTGTAAAGTCATTCAGTGAGAAGAAGAAGTTCCTGTGCTACAGTGTATATAAACGTCTAGTTTTACAACAGGGGTGTCAAACTCAATTTCACCAAGGGCCAATTCAGCATATTGGCCACCCTCATGGGCCACATTGACGGTATAAATCAGGAATGCCCAAGTGCAGTCCTCCAGACTGCAACTTTTAGATGCGTCCCTGTTAAAACATACCCCAGACAAAAAGTTGACTTCCCTCATTAGCAACAACTCAGTTCTGTAGAGGCCTATGAATGAGTCAATGATCCAGGTTAGAGAAAGAACGCATCTAAAGTTGCAGAGTGATAGGTCTGGAAAACTAGACTTGGGCAACCCTAGCATAAATGTATGAAAATACAATGTTAACAATAAATTAAACAACACCTCATATTGTTAAATAACTGATTTTATGTATTCAAGTTTTAAATATTACATTTGAGTTTGCATGGATGTAAAATTACTGCTCAGTTTAAAAATTACAATATTTTTAAACTGAGCAGTTTAAAAATATGCTCAGTATTTTTAAACTGCTCAGCTAAACTTTGCTCTTTAGCTCGTTAGCTTGTCGATGTTTCAGTTTTATTCGCTGGGAAAATTAATCTTTGTCTGCTTATCTAAAAACAAGTTTTGATATTAACTCTCAACTTCATTCACAAAACTTTTTTGTTATTTATTACACAACGAACATGTATTTCACATAAGAACCAAACAATGAGGTGATGCTGCCTGTCCTTGAACACAAAGCTGATCCTCTTCAGCCTGTCACCAACTCACACATCCTCATTGTGTTGTGTTCTGTAAATAAACAAAACACAAGCAAAATCAATAAACTATATACATATTCCAGTATACTGAGTTTTGGTTTTACATTCATTCTATTTAAATTTAGTTTCTTCATGCTTACCAATGTTTTCTGGCCGGATGTCTGGCACCGTTTTTCCCTGGTCAGTTCGTCCATGTCCGGTTTTAGTTCTATTCTGTGGCAATCCGCAAAACGGCGTGTAGGTTTTCGTCAGTAATGCGCGATCTGGTCTTGGTCTTGTTTAAATTCATTATTGAAAACATCTGTTCGCTCAGATAGGTGCCTCCAAACATGGACAAAACACGAGCTGCGTGGAGTCGAAGCTGTGGCATCAAATCAGGGGGCAGTAGACGGTAAAAGTCCTCGATTGAAACATCACGGAACTTCGCTCTTTAGCTTGTTAGCTTGTCGATGTTTCAGTTTTATTCGCTGGGAAAATTAATAATCAGCTTGAGGTGACTCTGCTGCACTCTAGTGGCGAGAAGCCGTAATGTTGGCTGGTAAGAATCGGAAGGCATTATGGGAGATGTAGTTTGTAGTCAATTCGTGCTCAAAACTTATTTGAAGTCAATCAGTGGGGCTGTAAAACGGTGGTGGGGGGGAGAGGGCCACATAAAATGACGTAGCGGGCCACATGTGGCCCGCGGGCCTTGAGTTTGACACATGTGTTTTACAGGAACTTTTCAAACAGATTGTGGTGAACACAGAATATAAAAATGATCTATCATGGCTGCCCTGCTGCTGATAAGCAGGGAGACGTTGAGCTCTGGACAGATTCACCTCTCTGAGGCTTGTCCACATTTTGAACTAGATCAAGTCAAAGCTGTTAATGTTCTCCAGCAGAAATAGGAAGTTTTCTTTTCTTTTTTCCCCATTGATTTTGTCTATCTGCTGCCAGTCCAAAAATTGCCATGTTAAATATTCATCCTTAAAAGTTTGAAATTCTTGTAGTAGAACCATAACTACTACAAGTGGTTCTACTACTACTACTTATTTATATTATTGTTAGAAATACGTATGAAACTACAGACATTGTAAATGTGTCTGCATTTTGTTCACAAGCTTATGAAAAGGCTTATACCACCATTCCTAATTTATTCATATTAATCTGCATCATATCAAACTGATCTTATTGAGGTGTTTACATGAAGAATTTCTAATTTGATTGCACAATTAATCTGATTATAACAGATCAAGGTCAAAGCAGCTGAGAACAGATTTGTGCTCAGAAAATGTCTAACCCTCACATGTACACAACACGTTAAAACAAAAAACAAAATGCTTTTTTGTCTTATATCTTTATGGAATAGAAAGGAACATTTCATAATTTACAATTTTAAGATCTATTTTTTAAATGACTTCAAATGATTTGTGTGCATATAGGTGTATTACACAGAATTAAAGGAGTTGAGGATAAAACAGTCAGAGTTCTAACAGAATAACACTCTGCTGTAGCTGTGCTCATTGAAAACCTGGAGATTTTCATGATCTTCATGGTTTAATGGATGCTGTTCATTAAACCACATTTCAATTCAGCCCCTCTGTGTCAATACTTTATGGAAATACCTTTTGCTGCAGTTTCAGCTGCAAAAGTTTTTTTTTATTTTGAATATTAATTAATATGTAAAGTTCCTTTTATTATGACCTCACAGATGTCGTATGTTGGATTTTTACATTTCACAAGCACATATTTTTTTATCCATCCATCCATCCATTTTCTGTTCACCCTTGTCCCTAATGGGGTCGGGAGGTGCTGGTGCCCATCTCCAGCTACGTTCCGGGCGAGAGGCGGGGTTCACCCTGGACAGGTCGCCAGTCTGTCGCAGACATATTTTTTTAAATTTATACAATTTTTTTTGAGTTTCACACTTTAGAATGTAAAATGTTTGTTTTCATAAATATGTGTTGTCAGTAAACAATAGTAATTGAGAAAAACAAAAAGAACTGTGATCATAGGTTCATAGGATGTTTTCTCTCCAGATCAGTTCCAGTACAGAACCAGTAGATCTCATCCTTACCTCCAGCTCTTCTGTCCCAGAGGCTAAAGCATAAAATCTACTAATTCCAAATCTTTCTAAGCCATAGAAAACAGTTTTTATTACAAGCCATGGCATCATAATCTCACATCCCCCAAATTCATTAAAGCCTTATTAACTTTTATATACTGTATGTAAACTTCTGTGTCATTATTTTAGCATTTAGTAAACAGAAATTATTTTGATAATTCTAACTGACCTAAAACAGGAAAATGGTTAATATGATATAATGTCATAGTGACAAAAGAGGCATTGTGTCTTTTTATGCAGATTAAATGAAATATTACTGAGGCATAATAATAATAATAATAATAATAATAATAATAAAACTTTGACTTGTAACAGTGAGTCTTGGTTGTGTTGGGAAACAGGATTCAGTTTCCTTTCTTCCTCCTCCCTCTTTCTTCCTTTCTTCTTGTTGCATATGCAGCTTTGCCTGTTTGTTGTTTTAGAAACGTTTCTGTCCTCCAGCGAGTCCTGATCCATTCAGTCAGCTATATTTAAAAGGTTTAAAAATGCTGGGAGTTTCCAAGTAATCACTGTTATCCTTTGCTGTATTTTGTACAGTTAAATACCACAAAATGCCCAGTAAAACTACCATAAGACATCTTTACAAGTAGTTACTGTAATTTGCATTGCATTATGGGTATAGTACATAGTATTACAGTAACTTACTGTATGTTTTGAAGTTGCAGTAATTTACTGTTTACACATTACAGTAGTGGTACTGTACTTATAATATACAGTAAGAATTATATTTGATTTCCAACGGTCATCATAGCTGCTTCATCGTGGTTCCCTGTTTCTGTATTTTTACTCCTTTAGTGGTTAACATATTTTTAAGGCAGAAAGAGAGAATGTACTTTTGTTTTTTTCCCACACCCTAGCTAACATTAATATGCAGTTTATCTAGCTACGACATCAAGGGTGGCTTCGCTTCCAACCAGCTTTTTCTCTCCAAGTGCAAGTGCAGCTCTGTCTCCGTGCTGTGGGCTCACACTGCTTCAGCTCTTCAAGACAGGTAAAAAAACACGTCTTAGAAAACTGTTTGAAGCCAAAACCTAGTCTGGAAATGTACATTTTAGATGGAGTTAACGTAGCTTATAGCATCATGCTATCATGCTATAACTTAGCATTATAGCATGAGCTCGTTTGTGCTGGTTAGCCTGGTAACATAACGTTACCTTTACGTTACTAACTCTGGTGTTTTATATAACTGGCATATTGCAACGTTATAAGTTACGTGTCTGTAAATGAGGTGAAAGAAAGGAAAATATGGTGGTGTTATTTTTTGAGCTGGTTCGGAATTAACATTAGCTAAGGTGCTAATTTTACCGTTGAAGGTTTTAGCTTGACTTTTGCCGCTTAATCTTCCTCGGGCGGCTTTGGGTTGAGATGAGCTCAGTGCTGAGTGTCTGTTAGCATTGTTGTTACATCCTTTGTCGAACAATATAACCTTAACTGATAATTGATCCCCCCCCCACCTTATTTTTTTTTTTTTACATCTAATGACTGTTCATTTGTTTAAACCATGACCTTGCAAATGTTAAAAGTGCAGATTAGCTACGTAGGTCAGCAAGGATGAATTTCTAACGTTGTTCTTTTTTTTTTCTTTTCTTCAGATGATTTTTTTTAACTCCCAAGCTTTTTCCCTCCAAGTGGCTGTGCAGTTCTGTCCTGCTGACTGCTAACATAGCTTCATCTCTTCAAAAGACAAGACAACAGGTAAAAAGACAGCTCTTCAAACATATTTGAAGCCACAAAATAGTCTGGAAATGTAGAGGAGCAGCTAACCTAATCTATAACTTTGAGCTTGCTACAGCTGGTTAGCCTGCTAAAGTATCATTACATCTCCAACATAGTGTATAAGAGTCTGTAAATGAGGACAAAGGTGAAAAACATTAAAGTGGTTTCTGGTATTTTTTGAGTTGGTTCAGCCACAGTGGCAGGTGGACAAAAAAGTTAATTTCCAACCCTGGTTACATATAAGGACTGTTCACATGTTTAAACCATGCTCCTGCAAATTTAAAGTTAAGTCAGTACTAACAGGTGCAACTATGTACAGGTGTAAATTCTGCAGCATTTGTACTTCAGAATTTACAGAATTTTGTAGTCATGTGAAGAAACATCAACACACAGCTAATTATCGGTTTGCATGTGGAATAGAGCAATGTCCCGCTTCCTTCAGAACATTTTCTGCATTCAGGTCCCACATGCACAGGAGTCACCGCCATTGCAGAAGTCAGACTGAACACTTGTGGAATGTAATGCTTTAAAAAATGCATTTAGCCCCACAAACTGTCATTCACATCCGCTGTTTCAGAGTGGTAGCAGGATGTAGGGGTAAAGTCTAGTCTAGTCTCCGGGATGAGGTTCTCAAAAACCTGTTGTAATCTGGGTGAACTGGCCCTTTAAATGTAAATTACTACCAGTAATTCATATTTAAGAGAGTTTTACTTTTATGTTTTAAAGGTATCTTCCACCAAGATGTCTGTTGAAATGGAAATGACCTTGCACAGTAACATGCACAGTAACAGTGCATGTTACTGTAATCAGTAACATGCACTAAGACGCTAAATCTTCCCAATATTTAGTTGAAGCAGCTCTGGTTGCAAAGAGAGTATGATGTTACAGACGGTCAGCACATCTGCTGTCAGGTTTCACTTCCTTCTGCTTTAGACAAACGTTTCACTAACCGCAACATTTAATAATGTTGACTTTCTCTAGTTTTAGGTTGTAATCCTTCAGATCCCAAAACATTTCCAGTCAAAACTTCTCCCTACATTTTCATGTCAGTGGATGTGTATACTTCAATTTATGCTTAAAATTTTTTTTAAAAAATTCTGCCATTCCGAAACATCACTGTTAGACCTTTTATTGTAATTTTACAGTAACTTACTGGCAACACTGTTGCCAGTAAGTTACTGTAATTACCATTCTACAGTACCTTTACTGTTATGATATTTCACAGTTAATTTTTACTGTGAGTGTGCTTTACAGTTATAACTGCTTTACTGTAATTGTATTTTATAGGAAAGCTGGTCTACTGTAAACTTGTTTCACAACATAATGTCAGAGTTTTACTGTAAATTAAAGTTTACATTTTTTTAAGATAAGAATATTTTACCATAAACCAAAAAATTTCATAAAAGAAATTTTAGTCCAAGTACTGTGAATAACAGGTATTTATTTTCAGCAGATTTGTAGAAATAAAATCCATTTACATATTCGCAATGTCATAAAGAACAATGTCACAATACAATATAATGTGCTATAAAACAACAAAACCATAGAACACATTTCCTACATCAGAAGAACTTTTATTCCATTCGTCAAACAAAAGCAGTGGGATCCATCTTGTGGAAGCTGAACTGTAAAGAATAAGACAGACAATGTGGGAGGTCATGAGATGGTCAGGAAGTTATCTACATTTTCAAATTTACCAGGAAGGCTGACAAATTAAGCTGAAGTGACAATGTTCAAATGCATAAAATCTTTGTCATAAAGCAGCATTAAGTTGATAATTTGTTTAAAAAAAAAAATCAATTGGACTGAAGTGATAATAGAAGCTGCATAAAGAATGAGCAGGACTGGCTTCACTTCAGGTTTTTGGATTGTTTATGGCAAAAGCAGTCAGTCAGTCTTGAGTAATTCAAAAGATTGCGTACTACAAATGACGATGAAGTACAACAATCTTTTTAGTCATTTTGTTGGTGCTGACGGATTACTGCAAAGGTGTGCCTAATAAACTGAAAACTGCATAGTATAAAAATACACCACACTTAAACGACTACACACTTATACATTTGTGTGATTTATTAAGAGATGCAGCGACATCCACTTTTTACCACGGACACAGAAAAGATGCAGGCTACTCTAAAGGGCTATTGTGTAGGAATCACATGGCATTTATAAATAATCATTAAAATCAGATTAAAAAGGCTAAAGTAAAGTCAGAGCATGCAAGATAGGAGGAAAAGACAACAAAATAATAAACATTTACATTTGGTAAAATACTTACCTAGTTGGAAGTCCTCCATTCAAATTCAGCAAGTTGTTGGAAGAAGGTGGTGATCTGGGAGTTGACACTGACTACTTTCCTCTTGACTAGACTTCCCGTCTTGCAGCTTGTATCGACTTTGGCTGTGCATTTGGTACCAACATCTGGATTGATCCTCACAAAGAATTTTTTAACAGAAATAAAATATATTAATTGTAATTTTTAATGAAGACGTACAATACAGCAATCAGCTATGGTTCTTCATCATCAGTCAAACTGTCATTAAATTTAATTCATAAATGGCTTGGTGTAGAGTACTTGCCGTTGTATCATCTCCAGCGTGGTGGATGCTGACTCCTGATACTCCAGATTGAAGACATAATATGACCCAAAAAAGACAGCAAGGACGCTGGCAAAATCATGTAGTTGGTCTGGCTCGAAAAATACCTTCTCCTCCATACTGACCATCCACCGGGTTGCAGACATCAAGCTATTTCCTAAAATAGACAAACCCTTGTCAGGCTAACGCTAGTGAGTAAAAGTACAGACTACCATAACAATTACATACATTGCTACAAAAAAATTATAGTGATAGAAAATATTCCTCTTACCAAGCATGATTACCCTTGGTGTAGTGGGCAAGGTCATTTCCATTTCAACAGCTGTCTTATTAGTTACACAATAACTAAAACATCATACAAGAGAGTATGATGTTTTAGTTATTGTGTTTAATATGTCACCATCATCATAGAATAAAAAATTCCAATTAATTAATTTTATTATTAAATAGTAGTTATGAACAACCATCAATCCAAATTTTCATTACATTCTTTTTGTTTTTTTTCCCTTTTTTCACTATTCCAAGAACATGTTCTATCATTTGAAGCAGAGGTATTCCAGAGTCGCCACACATATTAGCAATCAAAATAAGTTTGAATAAAGTTCTTAAAGGTAAGAGCTTTATTCATAAAAAAAACGACCTTTCCCTTCTATGACTTAAAACACCTGACAGAACTTAAAGTATAAACTCTAATTTCAGTGAGTGTGATTAATCTCTCTCTGCCTTTCTTAACTCCCAGGCTGCCATACAAATGCTGCTGAAACCACAAAGCAACATGAGGTCAGAGCCTGCAGCCAAGTTCCCACCACCACAGACCCACTGTGTCCCAGTGTGGGGTGGGTGAGGGTGGGCTGTGGCTGTGGTGAGACAGACGGTAGCTGGAGAGAGCCTGACAGATGCCCTTTTCACCAGCAAGCACAGGCTGTCTGCCACGGGTCAAAGTGTGGGTCAAAGGTCCCCATTCCTGCTGTATGTATGGGCGGGCCAGAAACCATCGTCAAATATTAACAGAAGGAAGGACCAACATGCTAATCAGCAGTCTGAGCTGAATCTTTAGATCAGTACGGGTTTATGTAAATATTTTGTTCTCAACACTGGATGAATGATTTGACTATAACTACAGTAAAACCTGAAGAAGTCTTTAAGATGCTCTCAACAAAACCTTTAAAATCTGCTATAATGAAACTTCTAGTGCCTGCATGAACAGTTATCCAGACACCACAATGCTTATAAATCAAATTTAGTTAATATAATATCAATGTGCTAAACTTTCATCTCCAGTTCAGTTTGGAGGGTCCTAAGGTCAGCTGGTGTGATGTCAGATGAATGTTAAAGAGAACAGATGGACACTTCAGTAAACCAAGCTTTTATAAACCTTACTGTTCCTAGTTTGTTTTAACCTCATGTCTGTCATCTACATGCATTTCAGAACTATTCATCACTTAAATTTTTTCTGATTTTTTGACATTACATCCAATTATTAATTGATATTTGTTGTCAAACTGAATTTATTATGCAAATTATTTTAAAACGTTTGTATCTAAGAAACAGATTGCATCGAGTCATTGACTTGGAACATTCACTCCTCCTGGACGATTGTGTAGCGACAATCACTTGCGTTGTGGACTTTACAGCAGACCCTAATAATGACCATGCATATATTGATGGTGGAGAGGAAAACCTCCCCTTTAACAGGGAGATGCCTCCACCAGAACCAGGCTCAGTACAGTCGATTGGTCAGTCGGTCAGTCGTGACCATCTACCATGACCAACTGGGGGTTTGAGAAGACAGAGCAGAATGCAGAAGAAGAAACAGAAGAACTTTTGTAGGATTATTGTTTTTAATGTTCTGAATTCATTTAAACATCCTGCGACACAGAGCCCAACCCACACCTCACTGACACAAGTGAAACCCTGGAGTGTCTCAGAGCACAAGCTATGAAACCAACCTACATGGGGTTCCAGAAACACAAACGTAAAACATTCAGGTTTGTTGAAGACATAAAATCTGAAGGAAAAAATGCTGTTAATACCAAAAGACTAATCTTCTTAAGGGACAAAAATTCTGATATATTCTGTGTAATCTAATTATGACTTTCCCAGCTAATAAGAATCAAAGGTTCCTAAAAGATAACAGAGGAAATGAATGTGGGTCATTTTCGACCAGCCTATGGCAGCATGGGCTGGTTACCAAACTATAAGTTTTAAGCTGAACAAAAGATAAGTTAACATTTTGATTACAGTGATATAAAAAATATTTAGCAACTGGAATGTGAAAGACATTGCAAGGAAGTTCCTTCTCTTGGTCAGTGTTGACCCACTTATGTTTCTAAGGGTTGATCAAGCGACAGCACAACGGCAGCACTACTGTATTCAAGGATCTGGATGAAATATAACCGATTTGTACAAGAAGGGAGCGATGTTCCACCCTGAGGCCTCCTCCAACAGGAAACGGAGATGCTTCACATGTGTGTGTATGATGCACCAGCATGAGTTGGGATGAAATACTGGCAGAGCATGCCTGCACTCACATTCACAAAGACCTGGATGTTGGGAGGGGTAAATAATGCAAACTATTTTTAGAGGACTGCTCCAATTTGTGCTTCGCTCCTCTGAACCCAAACAGAGAGAGAGCTAATCAGTGATACCTCCCCACAGCCACAGAGACACAGATCCTCAGCCTGCATGAGAATACCTGCAAAACTCTGGAGATTAGCAAGATGAGGCACAGATTACAGCCTCCATTTTAAAACTCTGGATTTTCACAACTTTATGTGTTGATGTGTTCAGGAACTGCATTTTTATGATAGAGTATATTTTCATATAAACTAACTACTATGTTATGTATTGAAATCTAAAGCACAGTGAGTTTTTGTAGAGATGAAATGCGCATTAGAAAGTCAGCAGTCTTACTTTTTACATTTCTTGCTCTTTCAGAGTGCACGTCTTCCTGACAGAGTGAAAAAAGCTAACAGAGGATGTGTTTATGGTGATGTTTTTATCAGCTATCACAGGAAATAACAGGCTATCACACCTGACTTTTAAACTGTGTCAACACAACCTGTAATGACTTCTGATACGTTTCCTTCTCTCTTCTCTCCTCCGGTCTGCTCCTCACAGGGAGCTTCCACTGTGGCATTACCATGAAGCAGCAGTGGGCCCAGGTCAGTGTTCAGCAGGTCACAAGTCCTTTTGACCTGTATTCACAAAGATTCTCAGAGTCCTCCCACAGAACTTTTAGCTCTTAGCCTATAAAATCCTACTAAAGAGTCCTGTTTTCAGATTGATTCATTCAGCTGCTGAAGATGACTCTGAGTGACGAGTGGACAGAAATCCCAATCCAAACTAAACAGTTAATGTGCGGTTGAGTTTTGCACCAGGTAGTGAGCTTTTCCAGGATTCTCTCTGTTTCTCACTATTGTGGGCGAGTTGTAAGCATCAGCAACAACTGGGTTCAACTCTGCTGATGTTTGCAGCGACACTCAGCAATGGAGAACCTCAAGGTTCTGGTTCTGGAGGAGTAAAATAAACCCAGATATTTCAGTTTGTCTAATAGAAATTTATTGCTTTGACCAGACATAATGATACAGACTCAGATCAGCTGATTATTCCACTATACATATAAATATAATTATATTCTGGCACTTTATTTTTTTAAAATGTGCAACCTTTTGGATATAGGTAATGCAGTCAAAAGACGTAAACCAATAGCTATGCATAAACTTTATTGATAATTGTTTTAAAACCAAATTAAAAATACAATTCACCTCACAAGTTAATATTAAATACTTCTGGTGTTTAACACAGTCGACACCAAACTGCAGCTCCATCAGAAAGCTGCACTTTGAAATGCTTTGTTACTGAAATGTGCTATACAAATACAATTTGATTGATTGATGGTCAACACCAGTTCTTTCTTCCAGATCTTTAGATCTACAACAACAAAAGGGAGAAGAAGTATAGCATTACCATTTTGCAAATTCTCTTTTAACACTGTATGAGTTTCCTTTCCCCCTCCCTGATCTCTGCTTGTTGTTGATTATGAATAATAAAACAATAATTATCTAAAAACAAAGTGGACACCATGCATCTTCAAACATATTCTGTAAGAATCCTATGAATAATTTAAATAATGAGGGATCATCAGAAAGATGTCTGGTGTTGTGGTATGACTGACAAAGAACATCTACTGTTCATGGAGACACGGTGAACAGAACACAGCATTTGTTGGGTTTTCATTGTTCCTTAAAACAATATTCTTTAGAATATTTGCTTTTCATTTAGCAAGAGCAAACATAAACAAGGCAGTATTAAAAACAAACTACAATTATCTCTAAAGCTTTTATATGTTTTTCATTATTTTGTAGCATTTTGCTTCTTGCTCTAATTTGTCCCTCTGGGCTACAGATTACAGTCAGTCAGTTCTCTGTCTGGCCGTAGAGTGCCGTTCCTCGTGATGTTTTGGCTTCGCTGGCTGGTCTCTATGCTCCCTACCGCGCTCCCAACTGACCCTGACCCTGACCGCCTGCCTCTGTCCTCCCTCACATGCTCTTTAGATGTGTGTGCTGACATGTGCATGTGTGTGTACTGAGGCGCCTAAACTAAACTCGTGTCTGGTCAGAGGACAACTGTAAAATAAGCCATACACATCCACTGGAGCACACAGTGGTGCTCACATGTTTCACATTCTTCTCTGTCTGCTTGACTGAAAAAGAAAGAAACCAAGTCCAGAAAGAAGACAACAAATATGGTTATGATCCGGTCTCCAAGGAAATTCATGTAAATGTTTAGGCTCATTATTGATTTTCTGGATTTGGATTCAAGACATCATGAATGTGCTACACAAGCATTTTCAGTTTTCTTCTTTGCTCGGTGTAATTTTAAAACAGACGCTGCTGTACACAGAGGTCTCAGATCTGGAAAACTCATTAAGTCCTTGGGGCAGAACAAGATCTATAAAAATCTTTATTAACAAAAAGTTTACTTTTCTAATATTAATCAACAACAATATGAAGCTGCATTTCTACATTTAAAAGAATCAAATTGTGATACAGCAGAGACAATAATTTTATTTTCTTCTCATTTGTTCCTGTTTATGGATTTTACCTCCATCATCCTCTGGTTCATTCGTGCTGGACACGACTTTCCAGGAGTTGATTATTTGATTTTGCCAAATTGTTGCAGAAAGCTCATTGTAATAATTTCCAAAAGCTTTCGAAACAGAGATGACCAATAAACAGCATCATTAGACAATGTCCTCCATGAAGCTGTTACAGTCTGGACTTTAATATTTCAGACAACACCTGGTGAGTTTGAAGGACACTACAGGTCAACCGAATTCCAGGGGAGGAACCTGGAAATGGAATGAGCCTCTAGTCTTATGATGAGAAAAGATTTGTGAGAACTGAGAAAACTCCATCCGATGGTAATGATGACGAACACTGCCAGATGAAAACATGTCAGAAGAGAATAAATATTTCTATGTGATGGAAGAAAGGATCATTCAACAAGAAAGTGTGTATGCAGGTTTGTATTTCATAGCCTGAAGTGTTAATTTACAGATTTATTGAGAGTCAACAACCTGTTCTGATGAGTGCAATTAATAACATTACTTTTATATTATTCTAAGTTTGGACACAGTCCAGTGCTTGGGCATCCAAGTGTTATGTCTGACCCGGCTACAAACTGCAAGATCACACACTAATCCTTCAAGCAGAAGGCGTGCGCGCGTGAGTGTGTGTGTGTGTGTGTGAGCGAGCCAGAGATGTCTGGCTTTAATCCCCTTCAAACAGGAAATCTAACGTGTGTTGTAGTAATGCTCTGCCTTATTTTCATGTCTTTCACGGTTTGGAGGAGGTAGAATGTGGGCCTGGTCTCTAAACATTTCTAACTGCAATCAGATGGTTCTGTGTGTGAGTAATCCTAGGAGCACTGGCTGGGTCAAGTAAAGAATTTGGTTGATGTAGCAAAGAGTAGACAATATTCTATAAATACAAACGCATTTGTATGACACACCAGGAACTTCCTTACGTTGTGTTTACCATGTTGGACCTTAATGTGTGACATCTGATTGGCTTCCTGGTTGGTTGATAATTAGGATCAATGAATGCACTTGCCTTGGATTCTGTGTACCTGACTGGACTGACCTGAGTCGACTTGTAATGAAGTGATGCTCTATAAACAAACTCAACTGAACGCCAGCATGCCTGTGTGACCTCAGATTTAGGTTCATATTGACATGATGCATCATGCAGTTCTAATTTGCTGGTGACTGTGGAGGCAATTGCAACTCATTCCAATATACAAAAAATGAAATCAAAACAGTTTGAGCTGATTTGAACTCTGTGACATGCTGCATTGTTCTTCTGGAAGAATGATTCAGGATCTAACCGGGAAACATTTTGTTCTATCAGTTTTTGTCCAGTTTGGGTGAGCTTGTTTGAATTGGAGCCTCATCTGCAGACCTTGTTTGTAACAGAGTATTTAGCATGACTATTTTCTCTCCATCACTACAAACCAGTCTGCCAACCAAACTTCACTCCGAATAACCTGGGAGATGAATAACCTTTGACCCAGCAGAGAGGTCAAAGGAGCTGAACCCCCATTATCACCATGATTCAGCATTTATATTTATTCTTTTTAGATATGATACCTTTATGTCTTTTGTCTTAGATAAAAATATTATTATTATTATTATTGTTATTATTATGTTAACTCATCTTTATACCAAAAAGTTCATTGAGTTGAATTATCTTCAGTAAAATTCCTTTCTTTTGATGAGCTCATATATTCTCAGAATGAGAGATACAGTAAATCATGATGATCAGCAAAAACAAACAAACAAAAAAAACCAATGAAGTTCATTGTTTTGCTCTCCCTTTGCTGCCTTTTTAAGAACCATTTTTAGCCATTTTCCAAACTATTCAGATGCAGCTGAATAAATTATTAAGACGTGAGCATCAATGATTTATCTCTCTTGGCATTTGTGATTGTGTATTTACAACACTGATTTATTCCTTCTCGCACTGTGCTGCACCTGTGGATCATATTTATTGTGTGCAAACTCCCACATATCTCCATGTGTGACATCCACATTAACAGGGAGAGGAACGGCTGCCTGTCTGATAGATAATAGTTCATTTAAATACATGAAGTTTAGACTGTGTAAAATTTGATTGGGAAGCAGAAGGAAGAAAAATTCTCCTTTACTCCTTGTCTCATTGTTTATGCAAAGTCAGCTGTGGAACAATCCTTTGACTCCGATAACAGAGATGAGATCGCTGCTGCGGATCTGCAGTTTTCTGCCAACATCTGCACTAACTGAGGGTGGTGCACACATACTGGCCCAAAGGCATGCACACGCCTACACACACACACCCCCACACACACCAGCACACGCACACAGATGCACACATATAGTCTCTATAATCTGATTGTTCCAGAAAAGTGAATGTAAAATTGCAATCAGTGTAGCACAATTATTAGCCTCCTGCAATTCAATCTGCACTGCTTGCTACCTCCTCCACAGCTGGAAATCAGCGAGTTTGCTGCAGAAGGAAACGAGAGAGAAAAGTGAATAAAGATGAAGGGAGATTGAAAAATGATTGAAAAGAAACAAAATCAATTGCAGTCACTGGTATTGCAGCAAGGGCAGAAGAAAATGATTGTGAGAGAGCAAGAAGAATGCACAGTGATGGAGCAATAAATTGGGAAGCAACACAAAAGAAATATGGAGGAGGAAGAAATAGAGCAACAAAAGCAAAAATATATATCCATCCATTTTCTTACACCCTTGTCCCTAGTGGGTTTGGGAGTTCTGCTGGTGCCGAGACATTTCAGGCAAGAGGCGGGGTTCACCCTGGACAGGTCGCCTGTCCATCGCAGATCAACACAGAGACAGACAGGACAAACAACCACACATACATATCCATACCTAAGGAGAATGTAGAGAAACCAATTGACCTAACAGTCATGTTGTTGGACTGTGGGAGGAAGCCGGGTTCTCCGGTACTGGTGAGGGTGTAAATACTGTAATAACACCACCTGTTCCTCAGGTTGGTCGTCTTCATTGTCCTGTTCTGGGTCAGAGTCTGGCTCCAACATGGAAGGTTAGATAGATGAGTCTTCAGTTATTGACATCTTTAATAAAGTTGGGAATAAAATGATATTCTGCTTGTAGATTATCGTATTGCTTCTATCACATTACAAAAATAGCTGAACAGGGTGGAGTGGAATGATTTGTGACCTGGAGGGGGCGGGGCGTGAAATGTATCGTTCACATTTTAAAAGACAGCAGCAAAACAAGTTGCTCTAAACACTTCAAAACACCTCAAGACAGGCTAAAGGAGGAGTCTGTGGAGCTACAATAACCAGGAATTCAGACTAAGACATTGCAGTTTTACTTTATATAGACCATAAATTAATGGTTTACTTGTGAAAAAGAAGGATTTAAAAGCATGATAGTTCCACTTTAAATCCGACAGCACTAAAAGAGTTAATGAACAACTGAATTAGTTTCAATTGCTTTTTCAAAATATCATATAATTTCATACAAAAGTCTTTAGTTGAGCACTAAAAACCTGCACTGGTTACACATTTTGAAATTCTGTCCAAGTCTAACCAAAGTATGACTATAGACTCCATATCCACATTGGATTAGGACTTCACATTACTGTTTCTTTAGGCTCAGTGACTGTTTGACCAGCCAAGTCTAATAGAAGGACATGAAGCACAGCCCTGAATGCTTCACTGCACAGCCAATATTTTGGTCAAATTATTCCATTACTCCTTCATCTGAGCAGTGAGCCAAAGAAAGCAGGCTGTTCTACTATGTGTATTGTGTACGTGTGGGTGTGAGGGTGCGTGCTTGTGTGCGTGTGCATATGTGTGTGTGTGTCTGTGTGTGTGTGTACATCAGAACGGGAACACAGGAACCTGAAAGAGGACCTAATTGAAACCAGCTGTTCCACTGAGACAGAGCTGGAATGAGGCCAGAGCACCACGTTCGTCTGATTTGGATGGAACTACAGACACAAAGTTTAAAGAGACTGAAAGAGCAGAGAGAGAGAGAAAAAGAAAGAGGAAGAGAGAAAGAGAGAGGGTAGGAGAAAGGGGGGGGGAGAAAAAGAGAGCGAAAGACAGAGAGAGAGAAAGTGGGAAGCTTGTGCAAAGAGTGAGTCTTTTATCTGCTGGGGAGAGAGAGGCTTTGATTGTTTCTCTGCTGAATTTTGTGACAAATTGATGCTTTTTTGTACTCTGAAGAACAGTCTTGAAGTGGCAGACAGCTCGCTGACGGGTGGAGCTCCCTAAAAATAAAACGATTAGTGGCAGCAGCAAATGAAAAGAAGTCTATTGTTAAAGGGAGACCTGTCTTTTTATATTTATATTTTCTTTGGTTTGTCTACAACATCCTTCATGGCTTTCAAGCAAACTGAAAAAGATTTGGATTTTGTTTTCACAATCCCCTGCAATCATCACAATCCCTGAACATATTTATGTAGCACGCTCCTTTTTCCATATGTATGTTTCCATCTCAGAGATCTGGAAGCAAACGTGTGCTGGGGGCAGATGTTTCAGGATAATGGATGTTCTGCTGATGTTCTGAGATCTCTGGAACCAGGTTAGTAGCTGCACTAAGTCTTTGGGCCCAGTCGGTTGTGGACTTGACTTCCTGTGGAGCGGACCAGCTTCCATACAGATCATTACATCTCATCAGATTAGAGTTGGGTAACTCTGCTCTGATGCTGAAATGAGGCAGAACAGCCCAAATATATTCATACCCAGACTGTGGGAAACTCAGTGATTCTCAGTGACTTGAATGCTTACCTTACTGAGGCAGGATGTGACAAATCTGATTCAGTCCCAACTTACTCTGTTTTGTGACATGCCCTGTAGGACAAATGTTGCATGATATTGATGTTGATAATGCCTCTCATATTGTTGCCCTCCACTAAAAAGAGAACTAATGAAAAAAAAAGATAGAATGCCTTCTTGAACATAATCTGGTCAGACCAAGTAAAAAGTTTCTGGAGTTCCTCTTGTGTCTAAACTCCAAAGTCTGATGGTTCCCCTTGGTTTTGCACTGATTTTTGCAAGATAAGTACAATCGCAATACCAGACCTATTTCCATTACCATGTATGGAAGACTGCATTGGCAACATTGGACAAGCTTTATATTAAACAAATTTAGACCTACTGTAAGGCCACCAGCAGGTCCCCCTCATCTCCAGAGCCTTAGAGGTTTCAGCTTTTGTGACCCCAGGTCATTCCTTGCTGAACACTGAAACGCTCTTTGGAACGTGGAATTCGCCAGCCTCCTTATAGCATGGCGAGCTGTTGGGTGACATTCTAAACTGTAATGTGTACTTGAATGATGTTGTTATAGTTGATCTGTAGGTTTGACCATCTTAACACACTAACCAGAGTTACAAGACTAACAAAAAAATTTTAATAACTTGGGCTGCATTTAAAAAAAATGTTTTTAAATAATATAACAAATGCTGTTTTCAGCAGTTTTTCAGTCTTCTACACAGCAAAATGTCATCAAAAGTACCACAAATGTTTTTTTAGAAACATTTTATTGTCATTAGATTGCAAACTTTGTGCTCGTTTTCCATTTCAACAATTTACATTTATCAGGATTGAGGGTAAGAATGGCTCTTGAGACTGCAGATGTTGCAGACTGAATCAGGGAAGCGATGCCACTAACAACACATCACATCTATCTGACTGCATGTGGAACGACCCAGGTGGTGTGGGAGCCTGAATCAGACCTGATGCTCCTCCATTTCTAAACCACCAAAGACTCATGGTGATTATGGATTTTGATGTTTTGGGGTCTGAACTCAAATCAGAAACCAACTTTTCAATCAGCAGACTGTTAAGTCCTGGGCAGAACTTTGCTCTGTTAAAATAACACAAGTTTGAGTGAAATATAAAACATGAATAATTTCTACAAAAACTTTGGGGAAGAGAAAAATAAGAGTTATGTTTTAAATATATGAATAAAAAAACCTACTGCAGCAGTCCTTCCATTTTTCCTTTTTTTTGTTCATTTCTCCTGCTTTCTTTTTCCTACTTCTCCTTCCCATCAATTCTTCTTATTCTAAGTCATGTTGAAGAGATTCTGTCTGTTCAAAGACATCATCAGCTCTCTGTTGTAATTCCTCTTCATTTCTCTATATTCCTCCTCTTGTTACTCAGATCACTTGCTGGTGTTTTTGTTCATCTCTTCCTCTTCTCTCTTTCCATTTCCCCTCATCCCCTTTTCTTTCTTCTTGTCACCTCCCTGCCCAGTCACAAAGATGTTTTTTGATCTCCTCTGTTTTGTCATTTAGGTTGACTATCTTTCTCCTCCTCTCTCTGAGGCCTTTGCTGCTCTTCCTTTCATTCATCGCAGAGTGCAGGCCTTGTGAGAGACAATCAGGGGGCCATTTTGCTTTCTTTCTTTTTTTTTTAAACCATTTTTCAGTCAGACAGCTTCTGATTCATGTGCCCATCATCCCGTCTGCCCGAGGGCTACGGGGCTAGGCACAAAGACGCAAGCAGTCAAGCATCTCTTTCTCTTCTCTCTGTAGTCATTTTCATTGCTGTTCTCCAACTTCTGCCTCTTTTTTCTCTCATTTTCCTGTCAAGGCAACAGTCAACTTTTTCTCAGTATCTACACACCAACAGTTCACACCTCACTAGACTTTTTCTTCTTAATCTCTCCTTTCATGGCCTCTGTTTCCCATATGGGGCTGGCTCTCACACATCACAGACTCTGTTCATGTTTGTTTGTGTAAAATGTATTTAACTGGGTTGCAGTGGAGAAAAACAAGGAGATTTTCACTCAGAAGTCAACCCAAGAAAACTGGGTTGCCCACCCTCTGCATCATATTAGGAGGTTAACCTCAACTCTGTCATCATGGAACACATGTCACATGGCATACCAAGTACCAAACAGTGACTGGAGATCAGCATTTAGGATGCAGCACAAACTCATCAGCTGCAATCGTTGATGAAGACCGGTTGGGACAGTCTGCTCGACGCTCTGTCCCTGGTTCAATTACAAAGCCTGTGGGACGTCTTGCAATTGTGTACCTGCCCACCAGGGTCTCCTGGTCCTCCTGCAGACTGTAGTACGGTGTTTGGTGGCAGCTCTAGCTGTTGCCATCAACTGTGATGATAAAACTCTCATTCAGAAGGTTGTGTCACACATATTAAAGAGCAGAAACAGCAAGTAGCAGGAACTATTCTGGTGAAAAACCACTCAGTGTTTCTTTAAGCTTTGTGAGGATTGGCCTGTTGATAGAGCAGCACCAAACTGTCAGGGGGAATAAATGCAACATGCTGGAGTCATGTTCAATTCATGCAAAAAGCATAAAGTTATCTTTTTCAATCACTATATAAATGCAAAACCCAATAAATCAATACATATGTTCTTTATCTGTCTCTCTATCTATAAATGTGTTTATATATGTGGTTTGACAGTAACTTGAAATATAAAAATGCAGTCAGTGAGTGTAGACTTCATTGCATCCATGCCATTCTGAACTGCTTCATTTATTTATTTTTTTGCTTTTTCCTTCTTCTTGCTTTCAGTCTCTCTTGCCCTCTTTTCTGCCCCTGCTTTTTTGCTCTTGTGTCTAATCGGGCTATTCTTTTTTGAGCCACTCTTTCAATATTTTGCAAAGTGCAAATTACTGATCTGGTCATTCGTCTCTCAATGCAATGGATTAAATTTTCTCGATGAGAAGACAAGGCAAAGAAGAGCCCTGTTGCCCTGACGGGACATACAACTCTGGAAAAAATGAAGAGACCACTGCACTAAACCGCCTTGAAAACCTCATGGTTATTCCACCAAATATTGATTTCTGAACTCTTAAAACATTAGTGTCTCTTAATTTTCCAAAGCTTCTATGCATCTGGATACACTCTGGATTCCTGGGTGGAGTGGAAGACAGTGTGTCTGTCCATAAGGTCAGTGTTGGATTTTTGATCATTTCTGGTTTTTGGAGTTGGTGGCTACTTGGCATATGGTGAAATTCGGAAAACGTTGGCAGCTGTTCAGGCTGATGAGAGACTGCCTGGCTTGTAGGAGGGAATGTGCCGAGTGGTGAGCGCTCAAGTTAATATGCTAACCAGAACCACTAGAACCACAAACCGGACACAATTCTTCCTGACAGCAGCCGGCCAGCAGCGGCTCCTGGAACTCACTGGGAATGACCTTGGAGAAGTTACTTGCTCGGCTCGGCTGAACTGACCACATGTTTGGCTATTTGAAATTCACCATTGAGACCTACCAGTGAGATGCTGATGCTGGGAGATCTGGAAAGTGCTCACAGACTCATTTACAAATGCATAGATACACACTGCATAGATATAAACACACCGTCTCACTGCCCCCTCCACCCCATCCTTACATTGTCTATAAGTTGCTTTATGTGTGGAGGTTTTTTGTAACCCACACTGTATCTAACAGGACACAATGTAAGTTATATCTTTTTCCCTCATCTAACTTCATGTTGTCATTGTCATCTAACAAAGGGGCGACGCCCCCCAAGGCTGCAGCGTCAGTCACTGTCTATCTATGTCATGTCATGTCCAAAGAGTTTTTGGATAGATTGTACTGAAATGTAAATTTCCCTCAGGGATTAATAAAGTATATTCATTCATTCACCCATTCATTCACTAATCCATTCTCTCCTGTTAGGTTGTCATCAGTAAGCCCTGGATTATCCAGTACATCATTCTGCAGCGCTGTGTGACCAATGCCTCCACCTGTCTTGATGTCTTAACATGAAGTAGCATCACTAGTCTGATGAATGTCCAGAACAGCAGTTTTATTGACCAGATTCACCTTCACCATGTCTGACTCTCTGGTTCTTTTTTCTTCTCCTTGCCTCTTAATCTAACATTCATCAAAGACTGAAAGTGGCACATTAAGTAGGTTCACATGAGAAGTAAACAGTTACTTCAGCAGTTTCACTGGTGAGAACGAGTAGTGTTTTTCTCCTCTCTGTCAATTGTGCGCATGTGTGTGGTTTTAAGAGGGAGAGTGTGTGTCACATCATGTTATGCATTACAAGATACTGAGCAGTCACAGTGAAGGACAGGCGTTTCTCATCCATTTATGAGGCCGTCAGCATCAAAGCCAGCCAAGCATCTTAATGACCTATGACTCAACACAGACCGTGCTCTGACAGGAGACCAAACACACGAAGCTAAGACACACACAGGTTCAAACGATGCACACACAATCACATGACACTGTCAGGATCTGTGTTTTCTGTGTTCATTTAGAGTTTTTTGTTTCCTTGTGTCTCTTCGTTGTCCTGTCCTCCCCTTGATTGTTCCCAGGTGTGTCTCGTTTCTGTGATTACCCTCCCGTGTATTTAACTCCACCTGTGTTCCTTGTTCCTCGTCGGGTCCTTGTCAACGTCAATGTCCAGTCTAGTCGTCGTCGTCAATGTTAGCTTCTTCGTCGTCTGTGTTTCCATGTGCCTGCTGTTCGTTGTATGGACTGTGCTTCTTCATTAAAATCACCATATTCCTCATACCTGGGTCCGCTGCCTCTACCTCACCACCTCACACCCGCACTTCATGACAGACACTAGCATTCAAGGACCATACAGTGCCCTCATGAGGTACAGAGCAACATGCAGATTGTCAAGAATCCCAGATATCAGTTCACCCATGTTTCCAGTTGTGAAATGTTCATGTTGCAGGTTGGAGTTTCATGTTTTTTTTTTACTGTGCCTCAAAAATATAAGCGCCAGTTTTAGAAGATCTTTTAGAATTCACTAATATAATTATGCACAGAACATTAATGAGCATAAGCAATCAGAGTGTTTTGTCAGTCCTTGTTAGCTCCCTTCTCTTTGTCACTGGGGATTTTATTGATCAGGGCTGAGGAGGAGTTCGTTTACTCCTCAGGGTTTAGGATTAGTGCTTGGAGGACTTGAGAGATTAATTTTCTAATCTTTTAATCAGTGGTGAATATTTATGATTGCACATGTGATCTTGCTGTTACACTGAATGTCTTCTGTGCTTTAGAGAAGCAAGGGCCAGATTTACCTGTATTTAATTATGCATGAACTTTGTTGACCTACTGTTACACCCAAAGGTAAAAATACAGCAGCCAATAGATTCTTACTATAGGCTGCTGTCTTGATGTGTTAACATGAAGTAGCATCAAATAATGCATCAAGCAAGAATGGCAATGATTTATTTGTTATCTAGGATTGGGCATTAAATCCTGAACAGTTATTTGTAGGTGAGACGTCAGGCAGCCTAAAGACAACTTCAAAACTTTTGGGTCATTTTTGCCTGTATGTTGTTCCTGATCACTGGGTCTTTGTCAGAAAACACAGTGAAGTCACCTTCAGACAGAAAAAAAGTGTTTTTTTTTAAATCGAGACAAGCTCCTTTGCTAATTGGAGTCTGTAAACCACCCATATGTGAATGCGCTTTAGTGACGTATAAAAGCGCAAATAGTTGTGGCCGAGTGGTTGTGTGGTTTCCCTAAACACTGACACTGTTGATTGTCCGTGCAGCTGTCTGGAGTTCAATTTCTGCCCTGAGAACCTTTGAGCAGGTCTTCCCTCTCCTCTCTCTCTGCTCATTGCCTAATTAATTTAAACCACGAAAATCCCCACAAAATCTAAATACTGGCCTGCTTTAAAATGATTGAAATGTGAGGTAGGTTTGCATGACTGTGGTTGTTGATCTTACTAGAAAACCAGAGAAGAAGAAAAAAGACCCTATCCAAAAGCTGTCCAAAAGTTTGTCTACATATTTTTTATTCCCTAAGACTCCTTGAAAGATCTAATTAATAGAAGAGATTATCCTGAGAGATTATCTGACTGACTGTTCTTCAGGCACTGTTGTTATCATAGTAGGGAAAATGAACTGACACTTCCTTCAGAACTTGTTTTGTTTATAAGATGATGAGTATAAAAGGACAGGAAATCTTAAGATCTTGAATTTTCTACCTGCTCCTTTTCAAACAGGTAATATAAAATTGTATTTAAATTGGGCATGATAGTTTGGTTTAATTTAATTTAATTTACTTTTTTTCCTTCTTTCTTGCTTTCATTTTTGTCTGTTCAAAATAAATAAATAAATAAATCCTGACACTGATCTGGTCTAAATAAGTTCTAAGATTCAGTTCATGAATCCCAAAAGTTATAAAATTCTGGGGAGAAGTACTGATTTTAAAATAGGTCAGCCATTATCAGGGTATAGTGACCTCTTTAAAAAATGAAGTTTATATAGAAACTTAGTGACCACTAAGTAGCACATTTAGTCCTTTTCTAGCTCACAAACCAGTTTAAACCAGTTTACAACCTCAGGTTAAATCATTTATGTTTCTATACAACCGTGCAACTCAGACACGACATCTTGGTTACAAGATTCAATTCCTGTAACCTCCTGCTGAAATTAAAATTTATAATCTAAAATGAAAATTGAGAGATCTGAATGCTGCTGGATAAAAAACAGTTTTAGAATAAGATGTTGGTAAATGCTTTTCACAATAGAACAAACTGCTGCAAATGCATCTGGTGCATTAGATGTCATCCACTGAGTTTTCTAGAAAGACTGTAGCAGGTTTGGAGACACCTGGGTTTTCCTCAGTGTTCTGTCCACAGTGTTCACAAACAAATGAAGATCATGGCTGATGTTCACTAAAAATGTAAAACTGGACACCCTCTCTACCTGCTCATCCCCATCTCCACAGATTTGAGTTCACTTCTTTACCTCTTGGAATACGTTCTTTAATCTTTTCCATTTTCAAGAAAAAGCTAAGAGATCATTGTTCAGTTTAACAGACTGTTTATCATCTTTATACAACAAGCTTGCAGGGTGGTTTGGTAAGTAGCCATGAATCATGGGACCAAGCCTCAGTCTGTGAGAGTTCACTGCCTCACACTGAATGGAGACACAGACCACCAGATGAAGCTTACACGAGAGTTTCTCACAATTCCTCCCCAACAGATTTAGTCAAACACCATGACTAGTTGCATAGGATGAACTTGGATCACCATCAAGTTCATGATGGGGGATCACCATTGCTCTCATAAACAAGCAAATCTGTTGATACCCTAAAATAAAAGATTTCCTGTACATGAAAGTACTTATATTTATCAAACAGCTTTTAGAGTCTTCTGTCTACAGAGTCCCAGGTAAATATGAGTTCCACTTATTGACTGAATATCCCCAGCTGTTATTTGGGTTAAACATAAATGTGGCAACCTTGAATGGGTGATGTATCAGTTTCAAATTTGATTTTTTGTTTTTAGTGAATTAGTACTGATATTGACAACATATAGTGGATATTAAGATTGAAAACAAACACTTCCAATTGGTCATTCATTAATCCATTCAATCTCTTTTTTATTTTCTTCCCTAATAAAAATTAGGAATCTTCCTGGCGTTACTGGAGAACCCATTATATGCTTCCAGCAGTTATTTGGTGAAAATCTGGGTTTACTCACTGGAGAATGCTTCATAGAGAAACCAAGAGATAAACCGTGCAGACACCTTACACACATACACCCTCTCATGCATAGAGGGTGATGTAGATTCTTCATTTGACCTAACACGGAAGTGATTGGACCCTGGGAATAGATGAGAGTACAGCAACTCTTTGAACTCAGAGCTTCTGGCTCTGCACCCATCCTGCCTTATTTTATGGAACTAAACTTGGCTTTGCAGGCAATGAACAGCCAGCTCCTCAAAAGAATGATTACAGAAATGAAGTGTAGCCAACTTAGGCTAATTTTGCACAAGACTGCTGTCTGAAAAGTGACGGTATTTTCAGATGATTGGGGAAAAATTTCATATTTGATTGCACCGCCAAGACACATTGAATCTGCTGTAGTTGTCATGCCAGGCCATTAGATGGCACTGTCATTGTAGCCTGTTGTCAAAACCTGCATGTGCTTTTCATCTTTAGCTTCCACCTCACTTAGAAAACAGTAGTCAGTCTCAGATGAACTAAGTGCTCATGTAACACATATATTCCATATCAGAGGTTGTTAAACTGAACAGGTTAAATAATTGAATGGTAGTAGCACACACAAAGCAATGCTGTGCTGCTGTTATTTATTTATTTATTTATTTTTGCTATGTTTGCTTCCCGCATGGAGGTATGTAGTTCCTCCATGTTCCAGAATCAGTCCATCCAGACCTGGTTTCAAAAAGTGACAATATCAGAGGCTGCAACCAGCAGCGTTGTGAACAAGTGACTAGATGACAACAAAAATGGTCCAGTTTTACTGAAAACCGGCTTAGTTTTGAGGATAATGCCACTTTTTCAAATAAACAGGCATCAAATTCCAACCTTTATATAGAGTCTTATTACAGCAAACATTTGTGTTGCCTTTTCTGAGTCAGGCAGAAGCAGAAGCAGAGAGAATTGCAGAGCAGTTGGGTCTGACTATCAGCTGCCTTCCAGTGGACCAAACCAAGCAGATAATAAAGCAGAACAAGCTCTGTGACCAACAGCTCAGAAAGCCATCATCAGTCAGGGATCAGTTTGTGTTCTGCTAAACAGCCCGGGATATTAGTATTGGAGTTATCCCGGGGTTGAGAGGAGACACTCAAATGGAAAGAAACAATATTGATTTTCCTTTGCAAAAACTAACATGGAAAAACTCTGACTGATATCTGCATGATGGAAGCTGCAGAAACAAATACAATATTAGGATACTGTTCAGCTCTTAACCCATTTTTTTGCATTCCAGCCAACAGAAGGACTGTTAGTACTGTTTCATAGTGTAAAACAGTTTCCAATAAAGTTGACATTTTAAAATTGTGACAACTTAGCCTTAAAGCACATAGCCTGCACAAAAAAAGAAAAAGTAGAATGAAGCCTACATGACTGTTGGGTATACTGTGAATTAAAATGTTTTGCACTTTTCTTCTCTGAGAAAATAAAATAAAAGCAAAATTGTTGCAAATTTTGCACAAATTTTTTTAAAAAGTTATACATTTTTCTGTAAAGAAACAAGTTGATGAAGCTGACAAGTAACCAACGTTTACAAATTTAAAAGGTTTCATCTTGTTTAGTCTAAAAGTTGAAATGAATCATTTACATATTTTCTCTTTTAACGATTACACAAACTGAGCTGCCTGAATCAAATGTTACAAACTGAGTTAATAAACTCAACGTTTTCTAAAAGATATTAAGGCATAAAACCATAAAATGAGCTGCAGCAACTTCAGATTTAAGTTGTTGCAGCTCATTTACTCAAAATTCATTCAGTCACACGCTGATGTTGTCAAATTATTGGATAGCAGTCAGAGCTGCCCTGGGCAGAGGCCAGGCTGCCAGGCTTCCATGCACTGGACCCTCTGACCACACTGGTGGCCAGGCGGAGGAAATATCTTCCTCAAGGACACAACACCTGAGAATCAAACCGACAACTCCTCTATTAAAGGGTGAATGTCTACCTCCCGAGGTAATCAGTGGAACCTTTAACAGTAGACTGGTAGGCAGGAACATCCTGACTGGCCTGTGATGTGTTGTGTCTTCTGACAACCAATCTGACCTACAGAACACATTTATTGGATGGCACCATATGGGCCACCCTAACCCCAACAACCCTAACACCCTAATGCCCTAACACCTTAACTGTCACACTCTTACTTCCTGGAAGATAGATGTTGGTCACTGCAGGCCACAAACTCCTCATCGTATTTGATAATTCCTTCACCTCTCAGTGGTCATAATGTTATGCCTGATTGGTGTATGTCACCCACACTACTGATTGTGAACATCCATCAGAGGAGGATGCAGTCTCACTCAGCTCTGACAGACAGGACATAGTTTCAGAACTTTGGGGTTTTTGATGAAAACTCATCCATATCAGTCTTTCCAGCATTCTGCTCACAGTCTGCCAGTAGTTGCTCTACATCAGGAGCAACCAGCAGTGCAACAGAGCCCACATAATCACTGAAGCTATTTCTTAGTGCTTGTGGGTTATTACTGCTCCACTGCTATCATCAGCCAGTCCCCAAACGGCCCCCTTCAAGCCCCCAGCCCCCTCAAGTGCTTACACAGACTTCCTAGCCTTGGCAGGATATGACACACCATTAGCCGACACTCCTTGCTATAACACTTATTTAGAGACATCTGGAGCTGAAAATATTTCATGACTTCTCCCAGGACCTGCGCGGATTAAAAAAAATAGGGACCTGGTAAGTTTTAAATACAGAACCGGAGAGAGTGAGGTAGAGGAGAACCGAGGAGAGCCGAGGAGAGCGAGAATCCTGTTGAGGAGTCCAACGGTGACAGTACAGCCGTGGCTAATGTGATTCCCCTGCTGTGACTCATAGAGTAGATATATAAATATCCACACAGCCCCCTGTCACCGACATGCAAACCCTCCCTGACTTTCTATAAATCTATGACACACTGGGAGACAGAATTTAAAACGCAGAAAATTCCTCTTCTCCCTGCTGAACTGTGAAGCTGTGTTTACCTTTCGCTACGGAAGGTATGCATATGTCAAGCAGACAGCTGTGGCATTAAAGAAACAAGATGGAGAAAAACACTGAGGCGGAGTCTAGCCCCAAATTCCAGCTAAACCTCAGGGGAAATTAGTTTCTCGGGAGCCTCCACCTGCAGCTGTTAACACAGTGAGCTTCCTGCTGATTAGAGAGGATCAAAGAAACGTTAAGATGGAGATGCTTGGATCTGCAGCTGCTAGGAAAAGCAGACCTTGGATACGAGATATGCTTGGCCTTTAAGCTTTAGGATGGAGAGTTTCACCTGTTGCAAATGACTTTAGATTCTGTCTGAAGGTCTTAGCAACAGGTCACAACTTTGTGGAAAAGACTCAAGAAGTCCTTTGAGGATTTCCATTTCCATGCTGCATCCTGAAATGTTTACTAAATATACCCTTCTGACTGAGGACAGATTTACAGTATGGTGCATTGGTGAAGGGAGATGGGCTCACCCTGAACATAATGTGGAGAGGATAGAGAGAGACTGTACAGATGGAAACTTCATTAAACGTCATGCAGTGTTTACACAGACTGACAGGGGATTCTATTAAAATACTGAGTTTTACTTGGTAGAAAAAGACTGGAACTGCATAGAGTATAAGTAATAGATTTCCACATGAGCATTACAGAGTGTTCTGAATGTTCAGTCGATTTAAGAGACATTGGTATATGAATATGATTGTAAAGGCAAATATCTAATACAATAATTGGCCTGTTAAATGTGTGATCCAAGATCCTGGGAAAGATAAGTTCCTTACAAAATAAATGTTTATAAAACTTAGAACATAGAAGAGAACACAATAGAATAGAATAGAATAGAATAGAAATGTCCTTTATTATCCCACAGTGGGAAAATTCACATGTTATAGCTGAAAAGTGACAGGTCATTGAGGCATGTAGGTTTACACAATGATAAAAATATGTAAATGTCTATAAAACTAACAATAACATATTATACTGTAAGGACAATATTATTACATAGTATATTATGCATTTATTAAAAATAGCACACTCTCACCCAAAGGAATGTGCAACTGACTGGAATAATTTAGCAAAACGTTACAAAATGTTTATATGTCATCTTCTATAGAAGTCCAGACTTTAGGCTCACAGAATCTCTACATTCAATTTATATGAGGTTGAATTATGTTGAAAATAAATACGGGCAAAATCTGAATATAAAACATTTAGTTAAATTAGAAAACCAGGTGTCATTTTCCTTTAACTTTATGTTGGGCTGACAGTTATAATCCCAGCAAAACACAATGGAGTTTGTAGCTTTTATTTTGAAAACCTGTAAATTCCAAACATTTTTGTACTTTTTGAGACTGCAAAGAACCCTGGTAAAATCACATTTCATAATTTGGTCAAATAAAAATATCTAGTCAATACACTGATTAATCATCGTCTTACAGGATGTGGCTCCTGGCACTGCCAGTTATATACTGACAGTTAACAGTAATGATGATTGTAAAAGCAAATTCTGACATCTGACAGAGGTGAGCAGAATGAATATTAATAAATGCACATTTAGCAAACTGTATGAGAAATTCACATTAGACCTTGTGAGTGCCTATATTATATTTCTAGTGGGCTGAGCTGGTGTTATTTCAGTCTGAAGCACCGGGGCATGTTCAGTCTGTGAAAGGAAACACCATCTATATGTTCTCTGAAGCAAACCTTTCTCTAAATAGCACATATAGACCAACAATACACCCACTGGATATGATCTAATTTTAAATGTCCAACAAGCCCACCACACCCATATTAATGTAGCGTACAGACTACAGATTCAGCAGGCAAGTCTGCATCTGACCATAAAGTCCTTTATAGGTGAGGATCAAAATCGCTATTGGGTCTTACTTCATCATTTTAGTACTTTGTCTCATATTTCGCAGTAATGATGCAGTAATGGTAATTGTTTTTTTTTTTCTTTTGAATGTTTCTCATTAACGTTTCTTACAGAAGAAAATGAAACTACATTTGCATGAATCTTTCTTCAAAAACAGTTTGTGACAAAATTGCGCTGAAGTTACAGTTTGACAAGATTAGCAACAATCTTAGCTTTAACAGCCATGTAATCTACAATATGCAGCATGTTGTCTAATGTCTTCAGACATTAAGTAGTTACAGGGAACATTACGCAAAGCTATCAGGATGTTTTCAGTCACCATGTGTGCACAGTACTTTCCCCTGAGTTTAACTTCTGCATGTTGTTTGTTACTCAGCTTGTCTGTAGATTTTTGCCCGTCAGTCTCTCTCACTTTCCCTCAGGTCTCATGCCTTATGAATATTCATACTTATGATTATACCAGCTTTAATCCAGGAAGTGAGTGGGATGATAAAGAGCCCCTGGAGCACCACTGCCGCTCCTTGCACACTAAAATAGGCAAATAATCACTGCATCTTAAAATGGCCTGCACAAACACAAGCACTCTACTCTAGGAGAACTTGGTACTCTTTCCTGACTGCTGGACGAAAAGCAGTCGAGGTTATGGAAGACAATAAGCAACACATGGAGCGGCGCTGCATAGACAACATTCTGTATGTACAGTTGAAAACAGTTGAGCAGAAGTGAATGAGAATTTTATGACCTGGACCAGACTGAAACTAACGTGACTCTCACGAGGGGTAGGATAAAGAAGGTCTCTTTCTTGTAATTGCATCAGCACTTTGTTAACATTAATTCAATTAAACAAGAGCGCTCTGGAAGGATTGCAGCTCAGAAGAGTTTCCCCCTCTTCTTACCATGCTTCTATTTTCCCACATGAGGCTTTGGTATGTTAATGCCAATTTGATTCTTCTTGTTATCTTCCAGCCACTCTAATCTGATTCTTGGGAAAGTCAAGAACAAGAGTTTAGTTGATGTAAAGAGGACTGCCTGGTGAAAGACAATATCTGCAATAACACTGTAATAGACTGAGCAATACTGGGAAATGTCACAGCAGCAAAGGGCAGAAGAAGAATAAGTGGTTTTATGTATCTGTCCCATTCCCAGGTAACAATTTATAAGCTTCAGCATGCATCCTAAAATCAAATCACTGACAACCTGCAGGACCTCCTGCGTTCAAAGGACAGTGGATTGTTCACCAAAATCAACAAAGTAAGCAACTTTTTAATATAAAAACAATTTTTGCTGCTAATCTATTGACAAAATAGACATATGAGCTCAACAACAAACATATTTATTGTTTTTATTCTATCCATTCATCTTTCCAGTGTTTCAGGAACTCCTGATCATTCATGGAACTTCTTTGCAAATATGGATTATAGACGCTGACATTAGCATTGGGGCTTCTGTGTTGCTGCTGCATGTTTAGCACTGATCTGCTATATTAGGCTTAAATAGATTCACAACTTTTAACAAAACTTGAACACAACAGTAGTATTTTCCAGCGTCCAATCACATGTTTTTTTTTTTTTATTATCAAAAATTATCCCTGCAGTGGGTAGCTAATATTTGATTGATTCAATTTTTGTTTAAATAAAGACAACAAAGTAGTGTCTTTGTTGTCTATTGTTGATGTCTGCTTGTGTATCAGTTTTATTGGCTTACCAGAAACAGAAAGGCAACAGAATATGAAAAAAAATAATAATTTGTGTTAAAAATTTGAAAGCAACCTGAAAGCTGCTAAGACTAACCCTCAGCTTCAGCCACCATCAACAGCTCCTCTTTATTTACACAAAATGAGAAAAAATAGGCTTAACCCTTGATAAGTCATTAATTACTAACAAACTAAACACAGAAACAGCATGTTTTTATTCAAATGACACTGGACATAAAACATATTCTGGTAACAGACCTTCCAGAAGCAGATATTGTAAAGGTCATAAAGACTTTTGAACTCAGTGGAATTTCTGTGTTACCTGAAAATGATAAAAGGAGTCCCTCAAGACTTCCCTCAGTACTTTTTACAATTTTTATCGATGGGTTAGTTCATATATGAAGTCAGGTTCTAGAAATATGTCAAATCACTCTGAGTTTGTTTGGATTTAAACAAACTAATTAAACAATCAGAATGGTGGAAGCAAAGAGTCAATCAGATGCACTGCATCTATTTTAGCTAACTTAGGTGTGGGATATAACTATCAGTTAGCAGATATTTACAGCCTGAAGTTTTAGAACGGACCATTACATTTGGTTCTGTTTATTTAACAACATGTGGGGTTGAGTGTGAAGTCATCTTGGCTAAATGTTTCTCATTAACAGCAAAGGGGCTTTTTGGACCTCAGTTTCTCATTAAAGATCCTCTTTAAACAATTTAAATACAAGCCTATTCACTGCTAACTGAAAACATATTGAATTTGTTTTATTCTTATACAAAAAAATCGTTAGGTCCAGATTTTGGATGTTTATGGTATCTGTTTATTTTAAGTCAGAGTTAACAACTTTCACATGACTACAATGGGATTCAGTCAAGCCTTTATTGGAAATTTTGGTTTCAGTTCAGCATTTAAATTTTTACGTTGCTGTTGAAGATTAATTAATTCGTTGAAATCAGTTTTTTTTTATTAGGTATTCTCATTTAAAGTTTTCTTTTTATTTCCTTCCAGGTGAGTTGCTCTTTTAAATTTGCCACACACCTTGTTCTCAATCCCTGTTGTTTTTCTCTGATTACTTCTCTCAGTATGCATTCTGTCTGGTGTTCTTTGTTCTCTGCTGGTTCATTTTTCACACATACACACGCTTCACACATTTTCCTCCCACTGGTACGTTGCAGCACCTGTGAATTCTTCACACTGTAATTAGCACATCAACGGTCGACTCGAGGGTTTAACATGTGTCTTCTGGTGGCTAAAAAAATAGTTCAGTTGGCAGTAAGTTGCCCAGTCTGAACCTTATCAGTTTATTTAGGTATATTCTCTCACTCTAAATTGTATCCCAAAAGAGAGACATGAATGCATCCATCAGGATCACAGACCACAGTATTAAAGTGTAACTAAAACCCCTTGGAAAACTAAACCCAACTCCTGACACAGTTTGATAAATTCCGTCAAAGTGGGCGGAGCCAAGTCACCCCAAGGGATAAGGCTGAGTGGAGATGAGAGGAAGGGGCAAACAAGGCTGTGTTTAGGAAGGAAGAAGAGATGTTGCTTTCTTACTAACGCTGTTGCTATATTTAGTGATTTCCCAGAAACCTCTAGCAACTTTTTAATTAACAAAACAACAAGTGACAAATCTACAACCTTTTTCTGTGTTGCTGGAGACTTTTATGCAGTGAGCCTCTTTCGAGTCCTGCAGTCCCATCAGCACACAGCCAGCCATAGTCAGAGCAGAGCAGACCCAGTCCACTGCGTGTCCATAACTCTAACCTTCGTAATTCTAACAATCAATACTCACCACGGCACCACTTTGTTTGCCATTCCAACTCCTTATTGGGCATCGAGGGGCCGTCCCGTGTGACTGAGTGAGAGAAATGTTTTTATTCTGCAGTGCTGAGTGACAAAAACCTGTACCAGAGCCAAAGCATTTTAAACAAATAAAGAGAATCCAACTGCTTAGCTCAACTTAAGGAGGCCAGCACTAAGAATGTTTTAGGCAAAAAACACAATGAACTAAACAAATTTACACAAAAATGTCAAAACTGGCATAAAAACATAAAGAGAGAACCCTCTGAAAAAAGCATTGTTCTCCCTTATGTGTATCAGTAATGCCTGTTGATTTATTTTCAGCAAGTGAAAATAAATTCTTGCTTTAACATTTCTATATTTTGCATGTATGATTTATAATATCTACTTGAATTAAATTCTGTCTGACAGAAAAAAAAAATCATAAATAATTATATTTTTCTGTAATAAACCCAGACAGAGGTTAGATAGATAGATAGATAGCATTTATTGTCATTGAACAGAATTCAACGAAATTTCCATTGCAGCTCCCGTGCAAAAGGTCAAATATATACAGTATAAATAAGCAAACACACAATAATAATAATAACAATATATACAACTAAATTAACTAAAGGCACTCAACCACACCAAAGAAGTAGCAGCAGGTCCAATTATGGCAAAGTACAGATAATGTGACAGTGCAAAGTGCAGAACAATATGGCTGTGTGGGGGTGGGGGATATGTATGTGTGACTGCGAGGTTATGATAGGTGTGGGAGGGGGGGGGGGGCGGCAGGGAGTAATGGCTCCCACGGCTGTGGGGAAGAAACTGTTTCTCAGTCTATTTGTTGTAGTCCGTATATTCCTGTACCGCTTGCCTGATGGCAGCGGCACAAACAGTCTGTGGCCCGGGTGGCTGGAATCCATCGCTATGGATCCAGCTCTCTTCTTGACCCGGTCTGTGTAAATGGAGTCCAGGTCTGGGAGGGGGCATCCCACAATGCCTTGTGCTGTTCTCACCACCCGTGTCAGTTGTTTCCTCTCCAATGCTGTGCAGCTACCATACCACACAGTCATGTTGAGGCAGAGGATGCTCTCGATCATCGCCCTGTAAAAGTTCACGAGCAGCCGTGAGGAAAGTCCAGCCCGTCTCAGTTTCCTGAGGAAGAAGAGCCTTTGTTGTGCTTTCTTCACCAGGTGGGAGGTGTTTGTGTTCCAGGAGAGGTCAGAAGTGATGTGGAGGCCCAGGAACTTGATGTTGTCAATTCAATACAATTGTACAATTCAAGGTACATTCTAACATTTTGTCTTTCACTCAATCATGATGGAAACCTGTGTTGTGACATACACTGTAGCTCCTAATGCTTTATAATTTCCTAAAGATCGACTTTCACCAAATGATCTGCTTCTGAACCAAAGATGAACTATTTCTGCTCTTAGATCTCGTGGAAACTAAAACCTCCCAGTTTTAATAATTATCCATCCTTTCCTTCAAAAATATATAAAAATGATTATGGGATAATATCTTGTACATCCCTCCAAAGCTCTTCACACACAGTCTTTCACACACATGCTGATGACAAGCTACTGGGTAGTAGCCTGACGACCTGCAGGTGAAGTGTCTTGCCCAAAGACACAGAGGCAGATGGAGTGGAGATCGAACCAGCAAACTGCCAATTGCAGGGCAAACTCCTCCCTCCATCATCACCATCATCCACACAACCTGTTGCAATATGTTATGCATTTTCAATGCCACATAGCAATCAAATACGACCTGGAACTTTAACTGTTACTTTAAATTATTTTAATCTTCATTCATTTATTACATAGATTTGAATTTGTTAAAAATTTTAAATGAATCACTGGAGAATTTGTATTGTGTTACTTGAATATGACAACTTCTTGGCTCCCTAGAGGTTTAATTTCTGCTCAAAAAAATGATCTGATTGGATGTTGGAAAAGACAATATTTGTGTTCAGACTGTGTTAAAAGGAGTTAGACAATCTGTGAAGTTATGTAAGCCTAAAATAGCATCTTAGTGCTAAACATGTAGCAGCAGCACAGACGTCCCCAACACTAATGTCACATTTGTAAAGAAGTTCCATCAATAATCAGCAGTTCCTGATTGTTTAACAACCTAAAAAAGAGATCAAAACACAAAATATCTCTGTTGTTGAGCTCTTATGGTTAGTTATTTAATAATTCAGCAGCAAAAAGAGTTTCTGAATCGAAAATGTTGCTTATTTTGTTAATATATTATATTTTGTTTAAAATTAATTGCAATTAATTAATTGGTAATTGATATCAAGATGGAGAACAAAACCAACAACAGGGTCATTGTCCCACATTTTTATTTTTTCTTGAATAAAGAACTTTCCCCTCCAAAGAACTTTCTTTCACCCGTTAACGTTTTAGAGGGATACAAAATAAAGAGAGGAGAAACAAAGGACAGACAGTCGCCCTCTCCGTCCTCCAAGGAGGCAGACGTTTGACCTAATTAGTATGCTAATGGTGGGCGGATAGGAGACGGCGTACGGGTGGTGGGTTTTGGTGATTTAAGGCGAGAGAGGAGAAAACTCTTCCTGTCTTTTAATCGTTCATCCTCCTCTTTTGAGCTTAATAGCGCTGCATGTCGATGGCCTACATTCATCCTGAGACAAGCTTGTGTGTGAGGCGGCTGGAGGACAATGCCGTGCAGATAAGTCCATCCATTCATTAATTAAGACACAGGAAAGTAAAGAAAGCAGGGCACAAAGCTTTACTGTATTGTTTTCGCTTTCTTCTTGATGTAATATGGGAACAAAAGTTAGCAAAAACGCTTTGTTTGTCAGCTGTGTTTTCAGCTTTTCTTCAGACAAAGAAGCATTTAGTTGAGCATTCAGCTGGTCTTCAGGCTCACAAAGACAATAGACTAAATACCTCCCGACAGCTGAATACATCATTCCCCCTGTATGAGCCAGACAGAGCTGCAGTGAAGATGACGCAAATCTAAAAACAAAGGCAGAGAGGAGAAACTGAATGAGCGTGTTGGCATTTAGTTAGCAGGACCCCTGCTGTTTCACCGCATCTCACATCCCCGACACGCTTCTCCTCATCTCCTATGGCCTTTGGTGGAAAAGACATCTTCTCTAATTGTCTGTGATGATCTCAGTCCCGGAAATAGGACAATGAGACAGAGAGGACATGGAGGACGAAGACCAGACATCAGGGTGAATGGGTTGAAGTGGAAGGGAGGGGAAAACGGAGGGTTATCAGAGGAGAAAGAACTAGGAAAGGGCAAAGACAATAGTAATGATATTTTTCATGACTAAAACATGAAACAGTATTGGCTTTAAAAATATGAATCACATGCACAAATTTGATTTTGCAGTGTTTCTTTTGTAAGACTCAGGTCAGGTCAGGACTTTGGGAAGTCTTTCTTAGATCTGTTCTGTTAGCATCTTTTTTCCTTTCCAAAATCAGCTTTGATAATTGTTTGAGGTTTTCTTTCCCATTGGAAAATCCAACTGTTTGCATTTTTCAGCCATCTGTTCATCTGTGGTGATGTTAAAGGATCTCCAGGTAGACCATCTGCTTTGCCCAATGGACCAGTACCGCTGGCAGTGATGGTACATGCCTAGTTGGTAAAGTTTTACTAACTGGTACAACCTCACCATGATTCCCCCAATACACATTTATTATTGTTGTCGACTAACTCAGTGTTTGTCCGGTGTGACCATCAAATCTTCCCCAGAAAACATAGGACTCCTGTTCATAAGGAAGAATTTCAGTTCAGCTTCAATATGTCCACTGGAGCAATTGGTTCTTTCTTGGTTGGAAGCTCACTTCATATTTGGTAATGTCACTGTTCAGCAGAGTACTTCATAACTGACTTGTTATGATTTTCTTCCTTCCAGAAAATCTCAAAGAACTTTTCTAAGAGGGTGCATTCACTGTGGCACAGTAACGTTTGTAGAGTTACTTGAATAGCAATCTCAGATTTCTGTATGTTTTTTTGTATTATTATTTTTATTTTTATGAACAGTTCTTGAATAATTTCCCAACCTAGATTTGTTCCTCTTTCCAAGCATCTTTCCCCTTGTGCAAGATATTTAGTCAATTCAATAAACCCAGTGGAGGAACAAATTCTTGTATGCTTGCAATGACAAACACCAAATTCATGAACACTAACAGGAAGTAAAAAGGGCAAAGTTAAGTTAAAACACCTTTTAGAACCTTCAGAACCATGTAGGTGAATGTATGACTACATGTAAGACTGTATGTAAACTAATGGCCCTGTGGGGATAAGAGAAAATCTACAACAAACTCTAATTCCTAGGTTAAATAATCAATTCACTTCTGAACAAGATTATTTCAAATAAATCATTAAAAGGGTGACATTAATGACATTCCTAACCCTACTAAGTTAGGAATAGGGTTATATGAACTCCTGGCTGAGGATTTTCCTTCTTTCCATTTTTCCAGATTCAGTTTATTTATATTATACCAATTCACAACAAATGTCGTCTCAAGGCACTTTAAGAAAAAAAAGGCATTTTAAATCAGTCACATTTAATTTCCAATTAGTCCTATCTAACCGTGCATTAAAATCAGTTAGTAGTAATACAAGTAGTTTCTATCTGATGAACCCCAGCAGGAGGGCTGCACAGTGGCGCAGTTGGTAGCACTGTTGCCTTGCAGTAAGAAGGTCCTGGGTTCAATTCCCAACCTGGGTTCTTTCTGCATGGAGTTTGCATGTTCTCCCTGTAACATGTGTGGGTTCTCTCCAAATACTCTGGCTTCCTCCCTCAGTCCAAACACATGACTGTCAGACAGGTCTGTCTAAATCTTTCTTATATGTGGATGAACCGGTGACCTGTCCAGCATAACCAGAACCTGTCTCATTTGCCAACTGGGGGTTCTAGAAGACAGATTGGAAGAGGACTTCCTACTTATGATGTATGACAAATAATTCCACTGATCAGTGATTTATTACGGAATAGATATCAACAGCCAGCCAATCATAGATATGTTTTGCTATTCCACCACTGCAACAGCAAAATTGCAGTGATGGGATAGTGCAGAGTTACATGCATCCAGTGTAATGTTTACTCAGGATAGAGCTACCCATTTGGGTCATGAGAGTTCACCAGGAAGTGGAGCATAGTGGACAGACTTTCTGCTGTGCATTGCAGCACTCTACAGCAACACCCTTTGAAAAGACAAGAGAACAGAGAAAGAGGAGAGTGGACATGACGAGAGTGAAAATGACATGTGGTGCTTTTCTTTCTCAAAAAGCTATGTTACAATCATCCAACAAAGAACATCCCCCAGTCTTTCCTTGTCACGGTCCTGAGGCCATCCAGCTCTGTAAAATGCATTCTCAGCACGCTGCCATCTGAACAAGCTCACAATGCCACAAAAAAAAAAAAGAGGCAGAAACAGAACAGAAACACAGCAACTGAGTCTGATAACTTCACTGTGTAAGTGTGAGCTAAAGCTAACCATCACTGAAGCTAAAGTTCAGCTTCAGTTCTCACACAGACAAGGATTGGCATAATGTGACGGCATCTGAAATATACGTCTTATAAAACCTGTGAATGTCTACGCAGCATAGGCATCAACAAAGAACTCCCACTCCACCAAGAGAAAAGGATAACACATTATTCAGACAGAATTGTCATCTTAATGTTGTAATTGGGTTTCCCTCTGGGTTTATTTGTGATATTAGCACAATCTTTCTTTCAAAATATTCCTGACAATGAGCAATTGCAAGTATTTTTTTTTTTTGCACCAAAACTGTTATTACATTTTGGAGAGAAGGGATCAAATATGATGCAAAGCCATCACTCTGCATCTCTGTCAACAGTGATTCTCTCTGCACTTAGGAATCTTATCACAGAAGGAGGCATCACAAATGTTTTCTCGCCGGAGCTTTTATCCAAGCATCAAAGCATATGCGGCCAAATTCCACATCAAATACAACTGAATGTATGTTGTTGCTGCTAACACTGCTACTGCATCAGGCTGTGAACGCAACATTCCCACCTGCTGCAAACCTGTGGGGTTAAGGTGATAATCCTGTGATGTGTCACAGGACACAGGATGTGTCTGGAAGGATGTTTAAAATATGTATTTTAAATATGTCAATTTTTGTGCTGGCATGTTGGTGAGAATGGGTACAGTGGTGAGAGGTCACCAGCCCACCACAGGGTAACACAAACACACAGAGGACAAATTATCATGCACACATTACTATGAATAAGTTTTAGAGACCAATGAATTTGAAATTTTATTTATTTCTTCACAGACACTACACATTTATCTACAAGAGTGCATTAAAACAGCCTTAAAAATAGGCCAGCCAAATACAATAAAAAAACAACAAAGCTCTCAGTCATGTTTCTGGAAGCTAGAATACCTGGAGAGATGGAATTCAAACCCAGAGCTACCAGCTGCACCACTGCGCAACCCTGATTTATAACCTATCATTTCAAATAATTACTCATCATCATGGAAAAACAGGAGTTCAAATAAATCAATATTTGTTGACGGGCTGCTTATCTATTGTACTCAACACATACCTTTATGACCACCTGACCCTCAGGACCCGACGACATTACTCCTCTCCTTCCCCGTTTCCTGTCAGCCTACTATCATATAAGGGACACTAGAGTCCACAAAAGACCCCCTGGAGGGGTAAAAAAAAAAAAAGAAATGAGGCCCAGACTTCCCTCACTTCCCCAGACACACACAGATACACTCACAGACATGCACACACAAATAATAAACAGTAAAGTATAGGCAGTAATGTTAGCTAGCTTGGTTAGATAACTACAGTAGTGTTAGCTAACTTCAAAGAAGGCTAATAGGTTGATTTGTGACAATAACACTGTTAGTATTTATGATTGACACACACACATTTCTGAGGTAAAAAAATAAAGATAATAATGATATGTAAAAGTTCTTGTGTAAAATATTATTACTCAGCTGTGAGACTTAGGACTCAGTGTGTATGGTTCACAGAACAATGTGTTCCTGACAATCACAGAAACAAAGATTCCCATTAAATTCCAAAGGAAATGAATGAGGGTCTTTTTTGACCCACTTATGGAAGAAAGGGCTAGTAATATAAAACATGCGATTTCTTAAAATGTATAAAAGGTCAATTGAAAATTTGAATTGCATGATATCAGTAACATGTTTCTTGAGGCATATCTGGAATATGAAGTGAGGAAAACGTTTTATTACAAAGATATTGCTAAAAAACTCTTATGACTCCTTGTTCTTCTGCAGGAATCAAAGCAGTCTACCCCTCTCCTTCTGTGGCTGTTTATTTCCTCTCCTAAGTCTGAAGTTGCTCACTCTTCCTTGGTCACGGTATCCTGAGGGAAGGTTCCACCATTAGAAATATGCTAATAGGAATATATTTGTGCTTCAATTGTAGTTTTCCATATTCATCTGTTTTACATTTCTTTAATGTGCAAATTAATGCAACTAGCTGTCTCACCTACAACACATCCTGCACATGAGCGATGCTTGATTCATTAAATATTTCTGCCAGTGGCTCCAGAAACTTACACTGACAACCAAGTTTTATCTTTAATTTTGAGGGAGTATTGAAGCAGTTACTGAAGGTTGATTTAAAAATGTAGTTTGGATGATTAAGCCTTAGTTATACAGTAAGCTGCTCTAACCGGAATGCATTCAGGTTTGTGATGAGAAGGTTAAGTGAGGTGTTCAAGGTTACAAAAAGGGGCAAGACATTCTTAGCTAATAGATGTCTCCAGTTCACCCATTATACAATTCTGGTAGCCACTTTGTGTTAAAGAACCAGCTGGGTTTTCATTACCAACTCGCCCATCTGCACCAACTTGCCCACCATTCAGAAGTATTATGTTTACCAACTTGTCATTAATTCCCACACTGAGCCACACCACACAGCCTCCATCAGATCTGTACATCAACCTTGTGTCATTATAGGCCTTTTGTCTCATGTGGACATGAAACAAAGGACTTGTTCATAATGCAGGATGTCACCACCAGATATTACACCATGGAGGACTGGATGTGAACGAGGTTCAGTGATGTACTCCTTATCTTCGTTAGCCAGTTTCTTTAGGGTCAACCCATTGATACATAGAAATATGAATGGAAAATGATCTGTCAGCTGCAATCCTGGGATGTTGATGAAGTGTAAAGACAAAGTACAAGGTTTATTGTTTATTTTTTTTCACTCTATACTGAGATTTCAATTTTTCCTCTAAATGTTGCCTGTTAAATGATATGCCATTTATTGGAACATTGGATTTTTTTTCAGGTATTTCATATAAGCACAATGTGTGAACTTACTAAAGGAACTAGTTCTTTGTCATATCACTTACTTTGTTTTTTTTCCCTCCCTGATCAAATTTGATCCAAACCCAAAGAAGACAAAAAAAAATCATGCTGGGACTTTTCAAACTTTATGTTTTCATGCCATGTTGTTCATGTCCTTGCATACACTTTTCCGCTTCCCAGGTCTCAGTGCACAGATTGAATTTTAAAGTTCATGACATATAATACAACAAAGTTTAATGATGTTACAAAAGCTCACTAGTCTAAGGTTTTTCATCACTAAACTAACATGACAGCTTGGCTTAGGCTTTCAGTGCTCTATTGCATGGCATCAAAATATAAATAAACCACAGAGTATGACTAAGTACATGGTTCCCATGGTAATGCCATATAATGTGTCCTAGGGCCGGGAAAAAGTTATTACATATTTTTTAGGTGTTTTTTTATTATTATTTTTGTCACACTAACATGATTCAGATTACTATTAACTAATTTAACTTTGTGTAAAACCATCTTGAACAAATAAAGTAGCAGTTTTCAAATAATTGAATTTATTTATAAAGGCTTTTTAAACCCACCTGATCCTATTTAAAAATACGTATCAATGAAGACTTGAATTAAATTTTTCCCTAATCCAAAAACTGGTAGAATATACAGAAGCATTACGGTCACTGAAGAAAATACGTATTTGAACTCTGTTATGTGATAATATAATCTTACTGTACTAAAATGATAATATATTGTACAAATATGATAATTTATAGTACTAATGTGATAATTATGTTACATAAACATTATAATGTCATCCAGATGGTGGCGGTATGGTTTTAGGCTGCAATCACAATGAAACTCAACAGAAGGAAGAAGTTAGCAGACCAGGTTCGTTTGGATGCAAGTGCTAAGAAAGAAAACTGGACAGTGCTCTGTTGCAATTCATACAAAAACCATGTCCAAGGAGTCAACATGCCACATCAAATTAAGTCCAGGATTTGCATAAACATTAGCTGACTCTTTGCCTTCATTACACACCACAAGGGTCAAGAAATGTTATTACACGTCTTATTGTACCCTGAGTCACAGCATATTCATGGTGGTGAAACTGATGACTCCCATGACTCGCCAGCTGGTCAATGAGGAAGGTCACCACATCTGGAGGATCGGACTGATTTCTCCCTCTGTAGTCCATTCTGTTTAGGATCCTGCTCAGAGTTGGCATACTACTGATGATTTCATCCACAAAGCGCAGCAGTATCAGTATCGCTCCATGTTGTAGACCAAGATGGAACACTTTAATAAGCCCTGTTAGCCACTGTACAAGTCTTCATTATGTATGTACAAAAGGCATACTATTGCCACCTTCTGGATGAAATGATCACATTTATACTATATAATTATCATGCTACGTAACAGGACAGTTTTCAAAATTGTATTTCCTCCGTGACAGCAATAAGTTTCTGTAAGACAGAATCCATCTGACAACATGAAGTTGGTTAAAAAATCTCGACACATTATCCATTCATTGTTGAAACCCTCTTGTTCTTGAAGGGACACAGGCTGGTGCATATATGGTAGGCGAGAAGGCAGGTTACACCCTGGAGAGACACACAGAACAACCAATCATTCACACAGACACAGATTATTGGATACAGTTAAACCTCTAATCAGATAATGGTACTCCAAACATTTATTTTCACATGCCTTTGCTGCTTCATATTTTTTGATAGATGAGACAAATAAGAAAATATTTTTTTGTCATTTCTTGCTCTTTCTTATTTTTTTTCTTAATGAAACAATTGACCTATTGATTCATGAATATGTTTGTTGTATTTTGAGTTGCTACAATTAATGGTCAACCATTTATGTTACTACATTTGAGTTTACACTTTGGTGAAACATTATCCATTTCTACAATAAAGGTAGAACAGTGTCAGGTTTAATGTCATTAATCTAAAGTTGTGTATGTCTGATTTAAAGGTGCGGCCAGAATTTGAGAGTCAGTGCTGTGATGAGACTCTGCGCTCCTTTAGCAAAATTCCTGTTCCCTCTGTTTTTTGAACTGGAATGCTTCAATGGCCTTCATGTTTTTCTGTGACCAACGATGAACAAACAAAAAAAAGCCATCTTCCTGCATGGCTTGTTTTATTTAGGAAGCTAAAACTACAGGGAAAAGGCAGAGCAAGTGCTAGAGAAATGGCTTTTGAAAAAAGGAGGCGAGCGAATGCAGGATAACAATGAGAAGGAGAGCGACAGCTAGACGCTTCTGGGAGAGAAAAACGAGGAAAACAAGAGGAGGAGGAGGGAGAGGAGGCAAAAGAATAGACGAAAGAGAAAGAGAATTAAGCCAGATTGAGAGTGTCTGCCTCTGGTGGTACTAGTCACCCTGAATTATAAATGGTCTCTCACTTTCCAAGCCAAAGCACACAACCACAATAAAATACCCATGATGCATTTCCACTGGCAAACCACTCCGCTCTCCCCTGGGTTAGCCCTCACGCCTAATCTCTGTCCTCTGCTTTCCTTCTCTTCCATCACTCTTCCCGTCTTTCCAATCCCTGGAGTGAAGGATTTCACAAACTTTGCCCTCTTTCTCTCCACCCATCTTCCACACTCTGGTCAGTGGATGCTTCCTCTGTGTCACTGCATGCTGCAGACACATCCCTTATGCCCCCCCTTCCCTTTATCGCTTTCCCCCATTTCTGTAAGAAAGGAATGTATTGCATCGACAATCCTTCCACACTCAGCTGGCCCAGTTTCCTCTTCCAGCCAGCTTCACATTTTATTCCTTCTCATTTTGATTGCTGAAACTTTCATCCTTCTAATCATCTTTTCCCCGTGTGTTTGTGCCGTCCTCACCATGAGATCTACTGACGTTGACAAAAGGCTTGCTTGATGAGCAGCTTTCTTCTCTATATGTGATGTGACAAACCAGGATTAAGTCATGCAAACAGAAAACATGTGCAACAATGTAAACCAGACAGCCACACAGGGATGGTTGTTGGAGGATCAACATTAGTATTGACTCCCCAGTAGTACTGGAAGAATAGGAGAGTCTTTTGACAATGTCCAAAACGTCTGTAGTAAGGTTGCTGGGATTGTTATGATGGTGGAATCCAGCAGAATACATAGCAGACCTGCAGGAAGGCCTTCCATGACAACAGGCATTGCAGCAAACCCCTACTTATTCAGAACAAAGACAGCAGCAGCGTAATTAATGTGCTCACATTTAAGAAGATTTTCCAAATGAGCAATGATTTTATGAGTCCTAGGTGTGGTATTTGTTCCATAATGAAGTACTTTCTAAAATTTCATGTGCACCCTTTATCGAATGGACTTCAGGTTCATCAGAAGTCCAACTGCATTAAAGGAAAAATCAGTTTCAAGATCAGCTACAGTGGAGCCACAGTGTTTGTGGGGATTAGGTAGCCATGTTGCCTGTGACTAGCTGAAATTGGCAAATACTTAAGAGTCCCTCTGACATCGCTAATAACTGCCTAATATAACCGCTCACACACCAATATACCTTAAAATGCATGAATACACCCAGCCTTAGCACTAACACAGAAGCTAACATCTGCAGTCTTCCTTAATTCTGCTCTTTGGGGTTCAACCAGTCACAACCAAGGAAAATAAATGGTGACCGTGGCAACCAATAGCGTGCCAACTAGCAATCTGCCCAGATATTTCAGCTTTCCAAACTACATTTTCTTTTGACTGTTTTGGATATACTCAACAGAAAACTCTCCAAACAGAGAGGTTTTCTATGAGTAATTTGGATTTACTTTCCACAAGAAAATCCTCAAATAGGTGAAGTTGCAAAGCTGATCAGCAAATATGAGAAGGTCTTCTCTGAAGGGCAGAAAGCAGTCCTGGAAGGTCCTGGAAGGTCCTGGAAGAATAAAGAAGGTCTTGGAAGTTCCTGGAAGACGCACAGGCCACGGGAACCAGAATGCAATTCCTGTTTGATGTCTGTGACTCTCTTGACTTCTTGCAAGAAAACGTAGTCCAGAACAAACATGGACAGAAGATTTCTGTTAAAAAGTATATTTTGCTAACAGTTTTGTTTTTAAAGCACATGACAACTGATAGTTGTGAATAAAAATGAAGCAGAGGTAATTCTCTACAATTATATGCATGAAGTGCAGGGAATGTTTTTGTAATTGACGCTCACTGTCAAGGCATAGTCATCACAAAATTACGAAAAAACAAGTACAACCAATAAAATTACATTTTTTTATGAAGAAATGCTTACATATTAATCTTTAATCTTATTTTCTATGTTTGGAATAGAAACTGATGTAATTCCACCTAAAAAAAAATTATGATCATTAAATGAAATATGTCAGCCAAAATTCATTTTTAGCTTAGAAAAAGTTCTGTTTGTTGAGTTTCCTGATTACAGCAGGTTTCAAACCATCCACAACATCTGGGAGCTGATGCCACGATGTGAGGAGTTTGACTGACAAGCAGCTCATGATGGATGCATGTTATTGTTCTGGTGTTGCTAATCACAGCATATGCATCGTACTATGAACTGAGGGGTCCTGTGCAGTGATTGAGAATCCTCCACCTGTGTCCAGAGTGAAGCTAGCAGAAGGAGACGGAGATTCCAAGCACATCTGTCCCTCCGTTATTACAATCTGTTAATTAGATGGATTTCAGATGAGAGGACAGTAACACATGATGCCAGCAGACCAGTGGAAAGAGTCAAATGTTTCCTTTAAACAACAATACAGCCATTGAGGTTATTTTAAATGAATTTATATCAAATTGATTATGTGAATAAAATAGAATAGAATAGAATAGAATAGAATAGAATATCCTTTATAATCTCAGATAGGTGAAGTTTAGGTGTCAGAGCAGCAACGTGGCAAGACATTGAAACATATACAATCACACAAAGACAAAAGCATTAAAATATTTTAAAATATACAAATAACTATAAGTAAAAAGTGATATATGACACAATAGACTGGAAAAACTGAAGCCGCAAAACTTGTTGAACTCATTTCTGTCACTGATAAAGATTTTTGACCACAGCAAATTACAACAACTAGCAATAATTTACTGTTTAAATTTAATGTATTATAAGTCCATCCATCCATCCATTTTCTGTTCACCCTTTGTCCCTAATGGGGTCGGGAGGGTTGCTGGTGCCTATCTCCAGCTACGTTCCGGGCGGGAGGCGGGGTACACCCTGGACAGGTCGCCAGTCTGTCGCAGGGCATGTATTATAAGTCTTAAAGATTATTTTATTATTATTCACTCAGTTATGTTATGTCTCTTTTCATAACTGAGGTGTCTGAAATGAGTGTAATAAAACAACCTTTAAGACTAATGAGTGTCATTAATGCATCATAAAGCTGTTTATTGTGTATAATTAATTATCTAAAGTTGATAATGGAATAAAAGAAAGAATTGTATCTTTTGATATAAATATGAAAATTTCAAACAAAGTTCTGTATCGATGCAAAGCCTTGATGATCCTTAAAATGATGCCATGCTGACGACATCATGATGTTCATAATGGCACAGAATGTCGGGGTGCAGAGGCAGCAGTCGGACCTCCAGCCTGGGCTCGCAGAGAAGGCTGTATGTGTGTGTGTGTTTGGAGTGAGGGGGGTATGAAATGTGTGTGTGCTGCATGGATCTGCCTCGGTGGAGCCTACGCTCTCTCCAAATGTCAGAAGAATATTGGACCCCAGGGGTGTGTTGGAGAACAAACAGTGTGAAACACACAGAGTTCACCTAGACTTTAAATGTGTAGCTTTCACAGCGCGGAGCATGCTAGGAGCTGTGGCTCATTAGCATCTTTGCCCGTTGACAACAGCCTAAAGGTGGCAGAGCGTGCCGCACATCTTCTGTGTTTTTGTTCAATCTGAGGGAGCATGCTTGTGTGTTCTTTGGCTGTTTGTTATTTTGGAAGTGAGTCCTATTTTCTTCTTGGTCTGGGGGACATGCTCTGTTATTCCACAGCAATAAAATAAACATTTCTCCTCCTGTGGTTTGTTTGTCAGTAGGCTGCTCTATTACTGTTTTCATTAGGAAACATCTTCCACATGTGTGCTGTGTATTATCAACTCATTTCATCATCTAACAGTTATAAGCCTTTATTTGTGATTTTGAAATATTGAGCTCTAGCATTTTCCTGTATTTACTAGGAGAATATTATGAAAGTTAGATTTTATTGGTCCAAATAACTGAGACTCTACATGTTTTGCATAAATTACAGTGCTATAGTGTGTGCAAACTAATTGCATTCCATTTTAAATTCAGTTATTGTTTTATAAGAGAGGTTTGGATGAAACTTTGAGCTTTCAGAAAAATAACTAACTTTCACTGAAACCAAGAGCTGCAGAGAAAGTTTACTAGATTCTACTGGATCAAGTCATAATAAGATCAGGGACAACTTCTACAGGTTCATGTACTGTGCGATATCACCAATTTTATTATTTAGTATGGTTAGGCTCAAAGACATTCTGAAACCTGGCTTAATTTAATTTAAAATACTTTACTAATCTTACAGAAAAATTAAGAGAAGTTGCAATTCATTCAGTGTTGCTCAAAGAGTTGTGTTTGCTGATGGCTGTAGGCACAAATGATTTCCTGTAGTGGTCTGTATTACAGCAAATCATCAGAAGCCTCTGACTGAAGACACTGTTGTAGTGATTCAGTTTCATAAAGAGGATGTTCAGGGTTGTCCTTAATGGGGTTTTTGATGAAGAATCTTTTGCACAATAATCTTATAAATCACTGAAAGGTTTAGCACCAAAATACTCAAGATCATTATTACAGATACTTAATGATCTTTAATTTATTAAAGATCTGCTGTTGTTTCAACCTTCCAGCCCTCTCAGGTCTTCTGGGTCTGGTTCTGCTCTGCATCTCCAGCAGCGTTTCAGCTTCTATGCTCCTCTGATTGGGAACAAGCTTACAGAAAACTGAAGAGATGCTGAAACACTGAGTTCCTATAAATCAAGACTAAAAACTTACATGATTAGCGCTGGCATTGATTAACAGCAACTGGAACATTGATTGTTAAAATCCCATTCATTTATCTCCAAGTAACAAACAGATGTATGTTTTATTTGTGTTAACTCTGATGAAAACATGACATTTAAAACGAGAACATTACTTCAAGCCAATAACATTTTTTTTTTCTTAAACCAAAAATGTGATTTTAAGGAAAAATATTTTTAGTACCTGCAAATGGTTTTAATCTGACAAACATTGTAATGTATATTTTTATGTGCTGAATAAGACTGTAGTTCCAACATTTTAAAAATTTCTAACTGATGCACCAATGCTACGATTCTTAAATTATGTAACTAAAAGAGGGTGAAAGTGAAATGTGCTAACTTTGAGGGAAACGTTAATCATGTTTGAATTTTTGGATTGGATTGAATTGCACATAAATGAGCAGTATAAAATCTAATATTAGATGTTTAATTTTGGGGCAAGGCAACCACTGACAACTTTTGCTTCAAACAGAATCAAAGACTGTAGATCTAAATTATTAAAAAAATAAAATAAAAGAAAAATCTACATTTTATATATTGTATTTCCAATTTTTAAAACTCCAAAAATGGAGCATGTTCACCTCAAACAATCATGGTTTACAGAACTTAGAATGTCACACACATGACAGAAACCTGCAATATTTGCCAAAGGATCTTCAGTGTTGTTTTGGACAGAAATTGAACTTTTCTCCAACTCTTCTACTCTTTTTTGCTTTGCAGATGTCGACCATGTTCTACCACATTAAACACATGGTGCAATGTGTTTAGTGGGAGGTAATAACCGTAGTTAACTCTAAAACAGGAATACGCTGAATTGTGTCCTAATTGGGAAATTTGGAAAATTTGAGCATTTTGGTGTTTCATCATGTTATGTCAGCATGTGTGTTGTAACAGGGAGCTGATGAAACACCATAAAACAAGGGAAAGTTAGGATTAAGGAGCTGCAGAACTCTGAGGCTCATTTTCCTCTGTACGCCAAAGCAGAGCGAGCAAACACACACATACACAGCCAGACTCTATGTTTAATTATCTTGGAATGAAATGAACTGTGAGAGATGACTGTGAGGAGTGTGTGTGCGTGTGGGGGATGGGCGTGTGTGTCGGCGTGTATGGATATGGGTGCATCTGTGTGCAGTGAACCTCTTCCCTGCATCTGGCCCTGCGTATGTGTTTGTGTGTAGTTGTTGTTAGAGAACATGAGAGAGCAGTTGGTTATGGGAACACAGAAGGAGAACTGAGCGGTAATTCCTCTCGTCATGAATCATTTATGAGCATTTGTATTTGTGTGAACTTGCGTGCGGGCGTGAGCACATGAGTGTGTGTGTGTGTGTGTGTGTTTTATAGTCGCCCAGCAAAGGATCTGCTCCTGTTCCTAGCAGATTACAAGATGTCCCTTTTTCTAGTCACCAACCCTGCTATCTCCTTCTGCCAAATCAAATAGTGATTATAGAAGCCATTTTTAATGTAACCTAACAGTTCTCTGCCATAATGCGATGCCACAGATCTCTCTAACCTTCCAAACCATCTTTAGAGTGTATTATAAAACTGAAATTACACAGTTAGGTCAGGGACTAGAGTCCATTAGTATAAAACTCACAGAAATGCAAAGTAATTTAAATTGACCCCACCATAATTTAGTCATGTGAACATCATCTCAGTTTTATTTAAAATGGGTGACTGAAAGTGTATGCCAAACTTTCTGAGTTTTATTTTCTCATATAAAAATTACCATGCTATAATTGATCTCTCAGATAAAGTCCCAATAAAGTGCTTATGTGTTTTTGTTTGTAATTTGACAAAATGGGATTCAGTTAAATGTATAGGCATACTTTAACAGGATATTTTTTAAATAAAATTGCAATAACACAAATATGTGAGTCATAAACTGGTCATGTTTATGACTCACATGTTTGTCATAAACATAATATCTATAGAAAATCACTTTCATCCATTTTCTATATCTACTTTACCCTTTCAGGGTTGCTGGGAAGAGGAGCTGGTTTCCTTCTCCAGCCCCAGTCGTCATGCCGAGTGCATTCACACCAGCTTTATTTAGTTTACTTTAATCAAACTTTAGTTTGTTTGTTGGAGAGGTCCGGTTGGTTTCTGGAGGTGTGAATGTGTAATCAAACTCTGATGAAGACAAAAACAGTGAACCCTCAGTCTGGATTTGGTTGAGGTGAATTCTGGAGCGGTTCGAATGCATATGTGAATGCCGAGCAGATCAGAGACTCCAAAAGCAGGAAGCAGACTACAGCTCAGGGCATTCTGGGTAAATGCAGACAAAACAAATACGTGTGTCTGGTGCTAGCAGGAGAAATGACTCATGCTCTTTTACTAAGGAGAAAAGAGAAATCTTCCAACTAAAATCTGACGCCACTCTATTGTCGTTTACATTTTGAGAAGAATTAAGTTGTGCTCTGTGTTTTCTTCAGAGGTTTTAGTGTTGTTTCCTTCAGTGAACAGGTCTTGGTGTGTTTGACACAGTGTAGTATGAAAATAAACTGCACCAACTCAAAATAGAACAAATGTTGTGATTTTAGTCCCTAATAGATCTGAATCCTCCCTAAAATCACCTTTAGCATCACCAATGACCAATTCTGTGGGAGGAAGCCACACAGCTTGGTGTCCCATGCAGTACTGAAATCTAGAACCTTCTTGTAAGGCAGTAGTGCTAGTATCTGTTCCACTTTGCAGCTCATGAAAAATCCCTCTGCCGACTCGGCATTCTCATTTTCTGTTGCTGCCTGTGTTATTTCCAGGCTTGATGCAGGCAGGTTATTTTTACACCATCATATTACTTCCTTTTGAACCAGTAAAGGCATGATAAGAACTTCTCAGAGGAACTTTAACTGACAGATCTCTAATCCCAATGGTTTGTATGATATTATTCAGTAAAGTTCTACTTTTGAAATCATAGTTTGAACAGACACTACTAGTCTGTGCGTGACTTGTGCCACTGTGAAATTTCACATCAGAGGGAACAGCTGGGGGTATTAAACAGACGTAGAATAGTTTCAGTGTGTTCAAACACTCAGATAGTCACGCTAACAACATGATTTGAAGATTATTTTTTGCAGCATGTTTAGATGATAATTTACTGCCAACAGGCTGTTTGTCTCCATCTATATTTAACATCTATATCATCTTTGAGCGCCATGGGTGATTCATCTGGAGGTAGTGGTGGCTGGAAGACAGAACATTTTCAATTAACCTACTTTGATCAACCTCCTAAGTGTTTTCTTTTTGTGCTGGAGGAGATGTGGAGTCCCTCTGAGCGTAACACTGCGTGTCTTTTTTAATTTGGCGTTCTGTTATCATGTAGGATCATCTCACGCCCACGCCTTCTCACTGTGCTGGGTTTAAGACAGCAGATTCCTCGCCACTGTCAACCTACACACTCCATTAACAGCAGGGTAAACTCCAGGTATTTGCTCTGGTTTTCTCTTCTTTTGAGTTCCTGCCTCTTTCTAAAGCTGACTTCTTCTCCACTAAATGAACAGTTTGGAGGATTAGCCTAGTTTGTGGACAAAAATCATCGTTTTGGCAAGTCAAGCCATCTGTTGGATATCACTGTGTGCAACACAGAGCTTTTAATCCTGAACTGACATTTTACTGTGTCTCGTGTAATTATTCACACCCCTTCAATTGTCTACATGTTGCTCTATTTTGTGATAGACCAAACAAATCTGTGCAAAAGAGGAAGAAGATACACACTCGGTTTAGATTTTTTTTTAAATCTGGAAAGTGTTGAAAGCATGCCTTATCAAACGCTCCTAAGTCATTTGTGGCACTTCAAGTCTTTATGTCTACTGGGCTGAGTCTCTTCAGCTTTTCACATCTAAAGAAAACCATTTTTACCACTTCTTCTTTTCAAAATTGTCCAAACTTAAAAACATTGGATGGAAAACATCTGTTGTCAGCAATTTTGAAGTCCTGCAAAAGATTTTCATTTGGATATGTATCTAAACTTTGACTATGCCATTCCAACACTTGAATATGTTATCATCTAAAGTATTCCATTGTAGCTCTGGCTGTATGTTCAGGTGGTTGTCCTGCTGGACGTTGAACCTCCACCCCAGTCTCCACCCTCCGTCTCTAACAGGTGTCCTTGCAGTTTTGTCTCAGATTTAGCTCTATCCATCTTCCCGCCGACTCTGACTAACCTTCCTGTCCGGGCTGCATAAAAGTCCTCCAAGTTTGAGAGTAGGGATAGTTTGTTCAGGGTGATGTGGTAATTGTTCCCCATAAATAGTTATTTTTAGTCCCTTCTGTCTAGAGCACCTTCTTTAATGTTTCTTCAGTGTCGCCTCTGATGTGTGGCAAACTGCAAACAGGACATCTTTTAGCTTCGCCTCACCGGTGGTTTTCCTGATGCCACTGTTCCATGAGACCCAGATGTGTGAAGGCCATGATTAATCTTTTATCTGCCCACATTTTTTATGCCTGAGTTCTAGATCTCTGCAGCTCCTCCAGAATTTTCTGGTTAATGCTGTCCCTGCCCAGCCTGCAGGATTAGGCAGAGATTCATGGCTTGAAAGGTTTGAGGATGTGTCATGCTCTTTTGAAGTCAGACAATGAATTAAGGAAAGCTGTGTAAGATGTTCAAATCTTGGAAAACAGATTCAGATTTCTCCATAACTTTCTCCCTGACCTGCCTAGTGAGAATACATGTTTTTAATTTTTATCAGTAAAAAAAAAAAACTGAAGAAGAAGCAATGTAACATTTTCTTTCCATTTTCACTGCTTCCTGCTGGTCTCTCATGTTAAATCTTGACAAAGTACATGAAGGTTTGTGATCCTTCCCAGATGAAAAGATTGTTGTGCAAGGTGCTTCATGAACATTTTACTTAATGTTTGGAAAGTGCCTTGCCACATTCAATCAAAAACACCCCTTGGATTTCCCACTAATATAAAGGTAAGTTATTCCTTAAGTGCCTGGACACTGCCAGCGAGGAATTACATGATGATGTATTTCATTTATACGATCAGGGTACAGAGGTGTTACTGTGTCAAACATGGTTTGGCAGCATTTGGTTAGCAGTCAAATGTAAGACTTGATTTATAGAGGCTCTCTGCTTACTGCAAGTGCAATCAATACAAAGCACATCAGCGCCTGAAGCAGAATGAAAGGCCAGCCAGAGGCAGCTTTTTTACCATCAGGCATATTTACTGTAAGGCTATGGCAGACAATTACCTAGCTCCTGACCTTAATCAACTTTAAGCCCATTAAGGCTGACTGGCAGGAGACAGACCAAACCAGAGGTCATCAAGCAACTTTTAAATGAGTGCAGTGAGGTGTAATGTAGGAGAGATTCAATGCAGCCTCCTAATGATGAGACGAGGAGTTAGCTTATAACTGGTCAATAAATGCTCTTTGTGGAAGACCATTTCTGTTCGCTATAGAAGGAGACAGCTGGGATAAAATGATGATGTGGTTAGCTCCCAGTCACAGGAAGAAACTGCAGATCAAATGTCAGAAAATAAAAGATGTCGTTTAGTTCTAAACTGGACATACTGGACATGACTTTGCTGGTACTATGTTAGGTTTAGATTGGGCCTGCTCTTACCTTCAGAACCTGTGTGTTTCTTCCCTGGGTGGTGTTGCCCACTATTACACCACCTTTAGCATCCTGGACTGTTGATAGAAGGCAGAATGGATCTATGTATTCTTGTTGTTCATACCAAATCATGATGTTGCAGCTGAAATCAACACCCACCAGATCAGGTGATATTTTGGTCTGATGTGGCAGAGTTTTATGAATCTGTGTGTTGCCAGGTTCCCTATTCTGAACTGACAACAGTGACCAATCTGCTTTGGAGTTCAGGGTGTTGTGAGTGCAGCAAATCCACGTTTGGATGGAAAAATTAAAGACTTTTTAGTGGCCTATTCAACGTCTGTTCTCACTCAAAACTTCTCTAATATTCAATATGATTAGTTTTTTTTTAAGAAGGCAAAGATTTCTCCACAGTGAGGCTGATGACTCACTGCCAATTATTGCAAATCATTGATGGCAAAATAAGGTAAGGTTAAAGTTACAAATGACTTTTTTACATAAAGGCAGGTGGGTTTGGATAACGTTATCCCTTGGTAAATGAAATGTGTATTTGAGAATTTCCGTTTTTATTTGTACAAAACTTTAAAAATAATTTTTTAAATATACATTATATTTATCCCAAATGACAACCATTTTTATTCATAAATTGACTAAGGAATAAAGCAGAACAAATCCTCCATGTGACTTACGAAATAACAGCCCATTGATTATTGATTTAGAGGAAGCAGATGTTCCATTGCTCTGTTTATATTGAGGATTTATATGTGTAATTACTGCTGAACGGGTAAGTTTTGAATTTCTCTCCCAGTAGAGTAAACAGCAGCTCGTCTCTGCTGCATAAATATTCATGCTTGCTGTGTAGCAGTGCTGCCTGGGAACACAGTTAAATTGGAAGTCACTTGTGATCAACACACCTCAGTAAACATGCTTTACACACTGTTTTTACCTCCACTCTGCGTGCCTTTGGGCCTGTCTCCCCCGCCTCAATCTCCCTCCTCTCCACCTCCCCTCTGCGGCGCTCCCCACCTATCATGGAGGCTCAGTGTCAATTACGACAAACGGTGACACCGCTCCCCCTTCAGCAGGAGAAACAAGAGCTCCTTGTTTTCTTTGAGAGACAAGCCACAAAAGGCTCACTCCCATACACACTGCGGCGCAAAGAGGTTCACACTTAGATAATTGGCTGTCTCAGTAGATGCTCGAACGTTTGCCTGTTCTCCTCAGATTGAAGGCAAAAAACAATACGGCATGAATAAAACATAAAACCCAATTATTCATGTCAGGCATATAAACAAATGAATGCCTTTTGTAAATATTTCATTTGGGGAGTCTTTTTGCTGTGTTGCCTTGTGTGGCCCTGAGTGGGGTTGAAAGGGATCACAGGAAGGGGAGATGATCTTTTCCAAGCTCAGACATTTTGTTAAACATTAATGGGGCCAACGCTGTATGGAGGAGGCTTTAATCTTCTCAGCGGTTGAGCCACTATCTCCTTCTTCCACCTCCCTCTCTCTTCATCTTCGCTTTCCATCCTTGCCACTCACCTCTGCAGACTCCCCGCCCTCCTCATCCTGATCCCTTTTCCTCCTTTCATCTCTTTGCCCTATTCTCTCCTCTTTAACCCTCTTTTCCTTCCCTTCAGTGACGGATTGGGTTATCACCTCCCTGTGCTCTGCAGTATATCATCTCAGATCTGGGTTATTCAAATCAGGTTAAAATCTCATCAACCCTCGCAACCCAGTTAGAACCTATTTGTCATTTTTGGCTTTCTCAGAGAAAAAGAGCCATGGTTGCACCAGAACAGTGTGTTGATTGAGGTTTAACATGATGTTTTATCAACAAGGCTGGTTTGAATCCAGTCCTTATGTAACCAATGCAGGAGCTCCGCATTCTCAGCACAAAAACAATCCAGTTCCCAGTGGACTGTGGAGTCCAGTGGGAACTGGACTGTTTGTGATGTTCATAAACAGAATCTCAGAGTTTAGTTGAGGTGAGAAAGTTCTAGTTTCCTATCTTTGATATCTGCACAAAATGTGCTTCTCTTTAAATAATTACCCGAGGTTTCCACAGGAAACCTCACTAACCCCAGTAGTATTAGCACCAGGCAGTCATCCAGCAGCCTACTGTTTTCAGTTAAAAAACGATTAAAGTTGACAGGAAATAATGAATATATCACTAGGCAATCATGTGTTATTCTAAAACATTATTAACAATACCTAAACACCAAAAACAAAGTCTTCAAAAAGCCAAAAAAAAATTACATAAATAAAAAAAAAAAACAATGATAAGCCTGGTGGGGTAGCAAGTGAAGCCTGATGTCCCGCCAGGCTGATAATACACTGGAAAACCTGGGTTACCTTCAGTAGCCATTCTTTCATCAAGATTTTGTTGCATGCATTTTAAATTATCACATTAGTTAAGGTTGATGGAAACAGTGAAATTCAAAATAACTTCCTTGTTTTCACAAAGATGTTTTAACCCTCGCTTGCCTGAGGTGGTTTTAGCTTTTCTGAAAAAGAGTTAGTGCATTAAAAGGGAGATGGAAACACATTTGTTCTGACATAGTGAACTTTCAGATCCATTGATGGGTCTGAGCCTTACCAAAGGCACAAACCCAAATGTAACATCAGCAACCAATGACATGACACTTTGTGTCCTCTGGTTGATTGATTCCTAACCAAGAAAATATGTTGAATCAATTGTTGAAACATATAAAAACAAGTGAAGTCACATTGTGCAATTCAAGTATTAAAAACCTAAAATATTTTGATAAATTTTGCTTCTCTCCATTCGTGTCCCATAATGATATTTTCCAATACTTGTCATCAAAGCTTTAGCCATGGTTTACAGCAGAACATCCCTCCAGACTGCACTGTTATATTGACAACATGACTAATCAGTTTGACTGTCTTATCTGAACACAATGAAACAAGGACTGATATGTTCACTGACTCAGATATTTCATTTTGAGAGATGAACTAAGAATTCTGAGAAAAGAACTGACTTTTGTAGGTAATCCAGGCCTAATTGCTGTTTGTATGAATTGTTTTGAGAAATGCACCTAGACTTTGCAAAAATCAAAAAGGATTTGAGAAATGCACCAATGTGACATAATCCTTTGGATTTGATCATTCTCCTGGTTTCAATGTTTCCAACGAGATAAACGTTATCTCTCTCACACAGCAGGGGCAGAGTCAAGCCCCTGCCACATCACCAGGTAATGCTTTAAAACATGAGATTGGCTGCTCTTCTTTTAATATAACCTATTTTCATATTTTAGCTTGAACATGTTCTAATTTCCTGTCTTCTCCACACAGTGAATATTTAGACTCTGTTAACGGATTACTGTGTTCCCTTCTGGCAGCCCCCTTAAGCGTCGTTTCTTTTTACATCACTACTCTTCTTGATCTTTTCTGCTCTCCTAAAGTGTCTGAATTTTGTGTTGCATATTTATTCCTGCAGAATTAGCATCACAGATGCTCTTCCTGAGCTCTTTGTTATGCTTCGGGGGGAGGGGAGAGGGAAAAAGTAGATTACGCTGTGCATTTCTCTAAGACACACTCAAAGCAGGCTCTCTAGGCTTCCTAAAGCCTTTGAGAAGTTCTTGAAGCTTATGAAGATGAATTCCATATACTTAAGAAAGAAAACAACTTTGACTTAAAATATTGTTCTGTCTTCCACATTACTGCTAAGCGTTTCTTTTCCCCTAATTTTTTTTATTCATCTGCCAAATTTTTTTTTATCTAGGTTTCCTACTTTCTAAAAACAGGAAAAATCAGTTTAGACTTAATTTTACAAAGACTTAAAAATTTCTGTAACCCCCCGCTGTCTTAGGAAATGGGGTCAATTGGTCCCCTTAAGATTTTTACCCTTTCAACAATACATCACCAGTCAGTAACACTGGTGAACAGACAAAAAATTGTCTGGGGTTTTCTGACTATTTCAGGGTCATTTTGATGTACTGAATCCAAAAATCTCATTGGTTTTGCTCAATCAGGTCAACTTTCTGAACTATGGATGCAACATGAGCATCAAAATGCATGACTTGTTCTCACATGTGGATCGGTTTCCTGAGAGTCTGGATCAATGCGTGATGAGCAGGAGAGATTCCATCAGGACAAAGAAGAGACGGAGACGTAATGTTCAATTCACATGTACTTATCCTTATCAGAGTTTATTATTCAATTTACAAAAATCTGAGTTTGTAATATTTAATTAATATACTCTGTTAGAAAACATTTTTTTTCTCCTAAAACCTTTTTTTGGTGAGAAATATTAACAGAAATGAACTGATAATGTCACAAAAATGTCAATTTAGTTAGAAGACCAGATTTCTCTAAATCAAATTAGAATAAAAACCTGACCTGATCTATCTATCATTATCTATTACACCATATTCCACTCCCACCACCATCTATTTCTGTGGATATTAAAATTTTTTTTATTAGTACTGTAGTTTTGAACAATAAAAAAACTATTGATTCAGGAAACATCAACTTCCATTCATGACTTTGACATGACTGAAACAGGAGAGAGCAGAAGAAAAGGAAAGTGTGACAGAACAGTTTTAGAAACGCACGGTGAACATGACTTTAGGTCGATGTGCAGATCGGGGCCAAGTGAGGATACAGAGACGGGTCTGACGAGGAAGGATGAAGGTATAGTCGGGGCCAGAGATGAGCGCTTGCCAAAGGCACATTGATTAAACGCAGGAGGAATGGAGGGAGGTGAATCCCAGGTCTGACACAGCAGGGACAGGCCTGAGGCAATACGCCCCCATTTATGTGTGTGGGGGAGTGGATAAATATGTGGACCTTTACATGTGTGTCTATGTGTTTCCTGGAAGAGACTTGGCTGACCTGGAGCCTCTGAGCTGTCAGGAGTGTTTAGCCTGGATTGGCTGCAAGCTCTGCCCTGTGGTTTTCATTAGACCCATGGGGACAGGCTTCTGTCGGACAGACACGGCGGACACCAGCAGAATACCTGCCAATGCTGACAAATGGCAAAGAAAACAGTCAGGTCCAATACATAAAGAAAACCTCTGGACTTCTCTCATTTAGAGGCTGCTCCACTTTCATAGGAGAACTTTGAATGAACTGATGAGACCTGAATCTGTCCCTGTTGAAGCACATAGTTCCTTACAGAAATTCAGCCATGTTGTAGTTGGTGCAAAGCTCCAACATTCTAATTCGCTGCACTGCTGAGTGTTTTGAGGTTCATTAAATCTTCAGTGTACTTTCAACTGGATAAATCCTGATTGGACTCAGTCAAGAGATTCAATCACAATTGCTCAAAATTAAACCAAACAGGAAAGGATAGAAAGTAATACTGTAAAAAAAGAATCTCCAGTCTTCTTAATACACACATGAAAATGATAGATAGATAGATAGATAGATAGATAGATGGATAGATAGATAGATAGATAGATAGATAGATGGATAGATGGATAGATGGATAGATAGATAGATAGATAGATAGATAGATAGATAGATAGATAGATAGATAGATGGATAGATAGATGGATAGATAGATAGATAGATAGATAGATAGATAGATAGATAGATAGATAGATAGATAGATAGATAGAATGTACCCTCTTCATTAGGTTGGATCACTGCTGACATGACGAAATTATCTAAAGGATTGTTTTTTAACCACTATGCAAATTACAGAGAGTGAATAATGTTTCTTTTTTGTTTTGAATCATTGGACATAATCATCAAAGGAGTTCATTCTGTCAGTCAAACTAAAGCTTTCTTCCACAGTGTTATGTAGGATGACATGACAGAGAGCGCTCACAGTTGTTTGAAACAATGAACCAGTTGTAGTCCTTCAGACTTGGCAGCTTCAACTACCAATTGTAATTTCCCCTAAGGGGGTTTAATAAACTTATCATATCGTATCATAATGTATTGTTTTGTCCTTACTTTGTAATTTATGGTATTGTAACATGTTTTGGGTGAAAACCCTAACCCTACTCCAGCTCACTTCCCTGCTGTTTGGACTACATCCATGACAGAACAGTCTGATCTTTTCTTTATGTCTTTGCATGATGCAGTAATAGCTGCATCATATTTGGGTGAGAAAAATAACGGCTCGTTAGAACAGCCATGTTGCTGTGGTGTTACAGCCTCAGCCTTCCTGTTGGTTTGGCATTTTAATTTTCCCAAATTTGTTGTGATCCATTCAAGACACATCAAATGAAATAATGCCTGAGCACCATGTTAACAATGAGAATAACATATGCCACCATCTGACATTAAGAAACAGGCAGAGGCAGAGGAGGCAGAAGACAAGGTCAATATTTGTATCCCAAAGATTCACAGTGGGGTCTAGTGAGTTCCTCTCACACTTTGTGTGTGGAAATGCTTTTACTTTCATTATTAAGCACAGCTCTGAGTTCTGCTCTTGTCTTTCTCTGATTTGATTTCACCTAATGTTTATATAATCTCTGATCATGAGCCTTCCAATTTTTTTTCTGATCAAATTTTTTAAAGAGGTTAGTTCCTCACTTTCCTTCCAAATTTTAACAATCCATTGGACAGTTCTTAATTTTAGTAGTTCCTGCAATCTTCTTGTATGTTTTCTTTGTTTAACGCATGCAAATGATTTGACCCTTTTTAAGACTAACATATTTTTCACAACTGAAAACAATTGTTTAGTATATAAATACCAACTGAATGATTTAAAGTTTGGAATAAAGAACCTTTTCATTTTATTTTTGATTCGGAAGATGATAAATGATTCGCAAATAGTCTGTGTCTTCTTCGCAGAAAACTTGCAGTTCACAAGGCGTCTCCTCTGCTGGCATTTGCCTGCATTTTGCTTGGAAAACAAATATGTGTTATCGTTAGGAGCACATGTAAAAGCTATGGAAAGCAGCTGGCTGTTCAGCCATAAACAGAAATGAGACAGCAGAAGAACTGAAAATCAGATCTAACACACAAAAAGGCAGGTTTTATTTCCTTAATGTGAAGCTACATTAAGGAAATAATGCAGTTATATGTTGTTTTTTTTTGTTGTCTTCTTATCAGGTTAATGTCTTTGCACATTAATCAGATTTTCAGTTTACAATGTCATTTAAAATGTCTGGTAGGTTTTCATCCAATAGAACGCCTCTACAGGGTGTTAAAGTTCTTATTCATAAAATGACAGTAAACATTCAATAAGTGAACAGTCAGCAGTCTGTGTCTGAACAGGGACATTGTGCTTCCATACAATCCATACTGTGCTTGCTTTGAGAGTGTGAGCTCTGTAAACAAAGTTAAATCCAAGCAGGACCTGTGTCTTTGTGTGTATGCAAACACAGAGACGAGAGTCTTAATGTAGCATGAAGCCTCTTGGCTTAGCTTCACTAGGGTCACCAAACATAAGGCAAAGCTGTTTCCTTCTCCCATTAAGCATCTTCTATTAAAATCAGACATTTCAGGATGTAAATAAACAACACAACGACACACCAAACCCTCTGGGTCCTCAAATATAGTGAACCTGATTACCAGCAACTGCTAGATTCTTTTCAAATCTTTGATAGTTCATTTACGTCTTTTTTTCCTCAACACATTTCCAGCAACACTTTTTACAATTTTGGACTTTCCAGAGTCACGTGGATCTATTTTTTGGCCCATTTTGCTTGAGGAAAGAAGCTGGCTAATAATTACGCACATCTTGATATAGGATATTGGTCTCCTTGGCCCCACCCTCCCTCAATAAATAAATACAATTAGCTGATATATTCAATAAGCATTCAAGTTTATACAGGTTGGAGTTGGAACATATGCACAAAAATGATGATATGGTCAAACTGAAATCCAGTCTTTTTGAAACTATACAACAAAAATACCAAGTTTACTGAAACACCAATGGTGCTTTCAATGTGGCTTAGGAAAATGTGTGTGTGTTTACGTGTGTAAATGTGTCCAGGACTGTTTACATTCATGGTATTCAGGAGGAACAGAGAAAAGACGTTTATCCTCATAGCTAGAGCATACTTAACCTGATGGCAATCCCAGCTCTCTCTCTTCCCATCTCCTGCTGTCAGTTATTTTCCCTTCATTTTTCTCCAACTTTCAATCACTTCCTCCTCTCCCTCCCTCTGTGTTCGCTGCATCTCTATCCGCCTTCCTTCCCTCTCTCTTCCTCTAATGAGGTACAGTGGGGGGAAAGCATATGCTCAATTAGCAGTGGAAGTTTGACAGAAGGGAATGAGGTGTTAGCAGCGTCTTGTTTTCTTGGTATAGAATGAAATCAGTACCTGGAAATAAACCCCAAAACCCAGGAGTGTATTTTAAGTCTAGAAAAACAGTTGAAATGCACCTGTGCATGTGTGTTTTCTAGCATGTTTTGGCACCACAGCACTGAAGGAAAGTTTAGTTTGTAGAGACATTGGTGCTATCCTGACTTTGGTTTTAGCGACTCAGCAGAAAGTGATTTATTCTGCCTTTAAGCAGAGCAGTAGGAGAGAAAAACCTTGTGAGATGAGGTGACAGGCCACAGAGAGGAGAGGCAATGATGTGATGGAGCTCGGTTACCTTACTGTCAACTGAGTCACTCTACGGTTCTATAGCTGGTGTGAAGGAAAACAAACCTAGTGGTGTGTATGATCCCCACAGCACAGACCCAAATAAAGGAAAAAAAGCAAAAAGAAAGGAGAAGGCTGACACCAGCCTGTGGATCAAAACTGTCTGAACAGTACTGAAACTGGAGTGTATAATTCTTATTTTCAAAATGTCTTTAAAATTATACTCAGCGTCAAAAAGTGAAGGTCCACCTGGCTGGATGGTACAATCGTCATTGTGATGGCCCTGACTCAGCAGTTTAACTCAGACAAAGTTAAACTGCTGGTATGTCTCCAGTGTCTGATTAATGTTTACATACGGACATGTTGCTGTGGTAACTATCTATCTATCTATCTATCTATCTATCTATCTATCTATCTATCTATCTATCTATCTATCTATCTATCTATCTATCTATCTATCTATCTAGACTTGACATTACTAGTTGTACCTCCATGATGAAAACTTTAAGATGGAACAGTCAAAGGGCAGCATAATGTGTTTTGCAGGCACATAGTTCTATTTTACAGAACAATCAAGGTACTGTGACCTTCCAGTGTTATAAAACTGCTGTATACCAAATACAACTTAAAAGAAATTTGTCTTTGTAATTTAACGCCTTGAAATTGGACCTCTGTCTGTTTAAAGACTCCGCCTTCAGGAAGTCATCACATGGCTCCTTCATTAACCCTTTAACAATGTTTTTACGTAGCTGTGAGCTCAGCAGGTGTGCATCTCCACCAGGTGTTTGCTGATTGCTGGTGGCTAATTTGAAGGAGCTAACTAGTGGAATCATGGGGAGCTTTTCTCTTTTTAATGCAGGACGAGGAAGGAGGACTCACATCTGATTGTTGGTGTATTTCTGTTATATACATCACTGATGTTGGTAGCAACTGTTAGTTGACAGGAATATACATTCCCATTATGGGATTATTTATTTATATGATTGTTTATATTATCTATATTTATATGGGCTGTCTTTTTTATGTTTTATTCTTTTTTTATTTTTTAACTTTGATACTTTGTCTTTTAGTTTTTATACTTGCTGTAACATTAATTGTCCATTTGGCACATGAATAAATAAATCTGAATCTGAATTTGAAGTGGAAATTAAAAACTACTCCTCCTTCTCATTGTCCTCCACATGTGAATCCCCTGCCGCCTCCCCAGGCCATATAAATGTTGTAGATTTTGCCCAATTCTAACTTGTTTTTAAATGTAGGTGTGCAAACCAATGCAGTACAGTATGTCCCTGAAGTTGTCTATGTATATGTGGTATGCAAACCAGAGAATTTAAGAGTTTGGCCTTTTTGCCATGTCAGGAGACAGCAGGGAATCGGAAGAACAACAAATAAAGTTCATTTTGCAAAAAATTCTCACGTACCTCCACTTTTTATCTATCTATCTTTTTAAGGAAACTATCCTCAGCTTGCTGCAGGGGTTTGAAAGCTCTTTTGACCTTTTCAACCTGAGAAGTTTTAGGATCAGCCTTGCACCTTGGAACGTTTCCCAGTGCCTGTGTTCTTTTGATATTTTGTTGCTTTTATTTACCAGGTGATGCAAGATGAAACCAAAATATCTTCATTTTTCAACAATTTTTTGGTTTGAGTTTGGTAAAGTGGATTTGTTTTTTTTTTTATTGCAAAAATTTGAAAGGTTGATTTTACAGCACACAAAGGTTTTTGTGTATTTTTCTAAAGCCAGTGCACCCACTGTGCAGCCCCATCTTTCTTTTTCATTATTTTTAGCTTTATAATATGTTATATATTATTCCTTTCTCAAAAACATTCCTAATGTGTTGCTTTCATTATTTGATGCATGTTTGAGAAATCCTTTAATCTCCCGTGGCAACCTGTCAGCTGCACATAAATACTTACTCTTATAAACGCCTTTTTCCACACAGCTCCTCCTCAGATCTGCCGCCTCCAAGCCCAGCTTCCACCCCATGCACCACCCTTGATGGAACTGCTTATCTGTTGAGCTCATTATATGAGCGACAACATTATGGAGAAATATTGTGATGACGGGCTGAAGGGGGAGTGTCGGAAAGAACAGATGTTTCTTAAAGAGACAGAAGTCAATTTCTTTTTTTAAAGGACTTTTTGGCTCCAGTTGTCAGGAAAGTGGTTTATGAAAGAGGGGAGAAGACATGTGGCAAAGGTCAACAGGCCTGGACTCAAACCAGCTGCGTCAAGGACTGGGGTCTCTGTATATGTGTCTCAAGCTCTGCCCACTGCTCCACCGGATCCTCGGAGGCCGATTTCTAATTGTCAGATACGACTGTCTGGACCTAGTCCCTGTTTCAGAAAGCAGATTTAACAAACTCTGAATAGAGTTTGTTAAATCTCTACTCTACAGAGGCAGATACTCTGAATGAACTTACCTAGTTCCGTGACACTCAGGGTTTTCAGTTTCAGAACAGGAGATAGCAGCGAGGAGGCTCAATTCTAAGTCAAGTTACCCAAGAGTTAAGCGTGAAGAAGCCCTCATCGATGGAACGCAGATAATGTAATTCACCACGGCAACAAGAAAAAAATAAAAGAAGTCTGAAAGACTGCATTTTTCATCAATGGAATTAGACATTTTAGTGACAGCATAAGGAGAAAATCAAAACATATTTAACAAAAACTACAAAAAAATAGAACCTTCTGTAAAAACAGCCTTATTGTTGCTGCTACAAAAATACTAGGTCAATGTGTGAGTGTGAGTTAGCAGAGAATTAGTAATATTCTTGACACTACACTTATTTAATAAAGGAGTTTCATTTATTTGTTTGAACAAAATATCCATATTTGCTGCACATTGAACACCCAAAAATATATGAATGGGTTATGCTCGAATTGTCAAAATGTGATGTTGACTACAATTTTGCTTTCACTGATACCTGCAATTCTGTGGAGTTTTTCTTTTATTAGTCCTGTGGGTCAGTGACTATAGAGGACCTCAGTAAACTGTTCAGGCTGCACACGGTTTTCAGACAGTGAGCGGCAGTTCAACAGTCTTATCTAAAACTCTCCGTTATATCAAATAAAACTTGCCCATAAAAGAGGGAAAGAATATCTCTGATGGAGCAGACCTGCTGGGGATTGAACCCCAGTGACTCACACACACCACTCTAGACATACAGTACAGACCAAAAGTTTGGACACAACTGTGTGTCCAAACATTTGGTCTGTACTCAGTTCAGACAAAAAGTTTGGACACACCTTTTCATTGAATTCAATGAGAAAATGTGTTCAAACGTTTGGTCTGTACTCTATATTAAAACAAAGTGCAGCACAAAGAATGTCCTTGTTGTCATATGACAACAAGGACATTCTTGTCCTTCGTCAGGTAGAATCAACTAATTCTTGTTACCTGACTAACTTTTACATGAACTCAGCTAATGCAAATCCAAAACCTTTTCCACATGGTGACACGCCTTCCCAGCACTGTAGACATGACTGCACTGATACAAATCTAATGTTTTCTTCCTGCCTCCTGCTTCTCTTCCTTCTTTTTTCTTCCTGACCACCAGATCACGTTTCCTCTGGAATGTATTTTTCTCTCTCCTCTTTCTTTTCCCTGCACATATAAAATAAACATGAAACGTGAGGTCTGTTCCAAGCGTGTACATGCGATTTGGATTGCTGAGGAGGTGGAATGGGGTTCGTTTGGCTGTGGGTTTGGAGTGGAGGGGGAAGATAGAGAACAGCTGTGACCTATCTTTTTCTCTCCCCTCTTTCAATGAGCTTCCCCCCTTTTCCTCGCCTCCTGTAGTTCTTGATGAGCACAAAACTTAGTGAAGGGCTGACCACCTCTTGGCTTTGCTGAGTCGTCACAACCTTCCATGAAGACATGAAAAGTCCTGCTGAAGTCCTGCAGCCCTAAGCAGAATCCAAATCCACTTTGGCAAACTGTGCATGCTGCTTTCTGTTCACGAAGCTGCTGCAGCTCTGCTGGAAATGGGTTTTCTACATTTTTCTGATTTTACTTCATTTCAAAGGTCATTAGATTGGTTGTCTGTCTGACTCTGTACCTTATACAGATATTTACATATTAATCATCTATATCCTGACTTATGGACACTATAGAAAATTGCATAAAACAGTGCTGATGACATTCCTCACAACAGGAGTCAGAACTCAACCAATTCAGACACTGAATAAATGCTTTCAAAGCTTGTCTTTATCTTCAGCCCACAAACACATCTGGATTTGCTAAAACCTCACAGTGGAAGGAATTTGCAGTGAGTGTGTGTGTGTGTGTGTGTGTGTGTGTGGGGGGGGGCTCTGGAGGTAATTTTCTCAGAATGGTCAATCCACTAGCAGCCTGTTCATTCCTGCGTTTAGCTTGTCTTAGAGCTGCTCCCACCTTTTCCCAAAGCATTTTCCTTCTGTTTCAAACACAATAAAAGGACAGCAGACATTTATCACTCGTTTTCAGTGGAGTCTGAGTCCTTATGAAGTCCTTATGATTACAGTACATATTTTATCTTTTAAGACCCTGAACCTGTATGTGTTTTCCATTCCAGACAGGTGCTAAAACATTACATTTACAAGAGGTTTAGAAAATGAGGTACTGATTGGGATCATAGCTATGCAAGCGTTTTCCTCTTTGGACATAGTTACTTATGGGTGTTATGGTGTATTCATACCAAAAATATCAAGTACAGCCCTGTTGGTTTGGTATGCATGCAGTGCTGTTTTTGCAACAACACATTAGTATTGTCCTGCTGTGTCCCTCCTGACCAGAGGGGATTTCCCGGCTGTTATGGTGCATCCAAGTGCTCAGGTGCTGGACTGAGTAATTATCAATGCAACTCCAAAGTTACTTTTTTTTTTTTACTCACAGATCTGTGAACCGATATATTTTTTAAAAATTCTAAACAACCAAATGTTTACCGACTAGGATTTTTTGGGTGTGCAGTCTTGTGTAAAACGGTTTACAACCCCACAGCAACCCAAAGGCACAGAAGGAAAATATAGATCACACAGCAGTGCTCTGTTTATGGACGTAATAATGGATGCCGGCATCAATGGATGAATTTTAAAGTTGTTGAGGAATGGGAGCCAACACACAGGAAAAATGGAAGAGTAATTTTTTCAGGATTAGTCACTTTTATACATTTTAGACAAAAAAATGGATCACAGACCCATTTTATTTATGGTTTACTATTTGCAACAACAAAAAAGCTCAATCTTTATACCAATGACAGTTCATGTTTAAAACCTCTCTGACATTTGTAACACTTTCTGTTTCGCTTTCCTCACTGTGACACATATTCTTCTTTCTCCTCAGTTCAAACTTTTTTTGTTACTGATGAGTGCCTTGCCATGCTTTTTTTTTTAAAAGAATTTCAATAAAAAAATAAATAAAAATGCCAAAATTCCACCTTTTAACTCAAAACGTTACATGCAGCAATGAATTGTGGGTAATACACTTCGCTGAAGTCCGCCTGGATATGGCCTTAGCAGAAGTGTGGAAATAAGACCCAAAATGGGCGGGGAGAAAGATGGAGGTGGAAAACACACTTGGCACTCAAACCCTTCAGCATGAACACACAGTTGAAGGACACAAGGGTGGAAGTACAAGAACTGGGATCAGGACTGTGAGTATAACGCTTTCATTCTATGGCTGGTCCCAATACTCACACTTCCACCTTTGTTCTGCCCTTGTGTCCTTCAACTGAATGGTCTGAGTGCCTAGTGTGTCCCAGTTCTCCACAGTGCTCTGAGACCCCGCCCCTTTTGCACCCTGGATCCACACTTTGGATAAGTCGGCATCCAAGTGGACTTAGGCTAAGTATATTACCCACAATTCGTTGCTGCTTGTAACGTTTTAAATTAATTGACAAAACTATAACAAATTTTTTGTCTTTATTGAAAATTCAAAGAAAATAGTTTGACAAAGCATACATGAATAATAAAAAAGTAATATCATATAACCAAAGCAAAAAAAAAAAGAACAATAAATAAAAAAAGAATAGTCACACAAACCAACAGTGTGAGGAAAGCAAAACAGAAAATGTTACATACAAATACAGGAGAAATTTCAAAACTTAAATTAAGCAATTAATTAATTACTTATATTTGTATAAAGATTAGTTTTTTGTGTGTCATTGCAATGTTTAAGCAGTTTCTTAAATACAATTATTTCACTGATTTTTAGGACAGCATCTGTGAATAAAGAAAGTAGCCATTAGCGTCATGTTTAGAAGTGTCATTTTAACTTACAGGGAGCCAGGTGAAAACAAAATCAAGAACTAAACAGGAACTGGATGCAACATGATGAGAGGCAGCAGGAAAATAACGGGAGGAACCAGTGAGGAGTGAGGGCAGGAGAAGTGTTTAAATACTGAGGGTGAATGCTGGAACCAAAGACCACGAGGAAAGCTAACAGGTTGCAGATGTGAGGGAAGAGAGCAGAAGGCAGACTGAGGAGAGAGAGTGGCAGCAGGGGCAAGAGAGAGAGCAAAAACAGAAACTAAGAAATGAATCTAAGCAATAACTAGAAAATGTCAGAAGAAATTTAAAAGGTGCCTGCAAAAGAGTGCATGTCAGTTGGAGTCCAGCATTCTCATCTGACCCAAATCATTATTGTCTTGAATCTTGAATTACTCCATTCAGTATGCTAACATTAGCCAAAATTAACCCAAAATTAGCTAAATGTTATCAGTAGTACATGTGATAAGATCAGCATGCTGATTTACATTAACTTAATCCAGCCAGTATGATAAATTTAGGTAGTAAAATCAAAAATTTGCTAAATGCTTATCTTAGGTGCAAAGCTAATGTTATGTTAATGTTTCACAAGCCAATGACCTTCTCTCCTATGCATTGCTATGTCAGGCCCCAACTAGACACAAGGACAAAAGGAACATAATCCTTAAGTTGAACTGAACTAAGGTAAAACACAAACAATGCAAATCAAAGAAAGAAACTAAGGAAAACAAAATTACAATGAAACTGGAATCAACTAATCAAACCCAAAACAACCCAGCACCTGATATCACCCTTCACCCCCTCTACCCGCTCTTACCCATCAAGGCGGATAACAGACACGCTTCACCTCCAAACCCAAAAAGCAACCCAAACTGTCCGTGCAGAATAGAGGCATTCAAAATCTGAACACAAAGACTTGAGAGAGCACAGAGAATATTTGAAAGAGAGCAGAAGTCTTGAATGCAAGCATTACAAGTTTTAAGAATAAAGAAATAAAATCCTTCTTTCAAATTGAAAATGTCTGCTCTTGACTATGTCACTAAAATTCACCCATAGAAATCAAAAAAAGTGTTTGAGCGCTGAGTGGCTAACAACTCTACTCAAACTAAACTCTTCAGCTAAACTGGGCCATTTCCACAACTAAGACTGAAAGAAAACTCATATCAGTACCATACAACAGAACTGAACCATTCTAACTGCAATGAAAAAGCTGTGTGAACGTAGCCTAAGAGTAAAGTCCTGCCATTATTTTTATTGAAAGTAATGACTAATGACCACTAAAAGATCCATTTCTCCAATGCTGGACTTGCTCTGCCAGATCATGCTAACCTCACATCCATACTCGCTCAATGGGGTCGAAAAGATGAAATTGGGGCAACATTCTTTGCTCCCCCTCGCTGTGGAGGCAGAAAAATACCAACTTAACTTGGGGAATTTTGGTGAAAGAGAAAATCCAACCACACTCATCTGATCCCCGGGGGGACAGGACACCAACATACACTCACTCACAGCGACACCAGCAAGCCTAGGTGTTTCAGAGCTCGCTCAGTGTTTTTGGTGTCATTTGTGTCCCGGTGGGCAGGGGGCTGATGGAGGGTGAGCAGTGAGCAGAAGGTGTTAAACTGAACCAGAAATAAACACAGGAGCTGTTAGAGCTTTATTAGATAGAAATGCCTCTGGCTCACACTTCTCACTCCCCAGGGCCAGGACTGATCCATCTGTAGACTTGTGTGTGTACACAATGTGCTTATGGGTTGGTGTGTGTATGGTTGAGCCATTCATACTGGCTGTGAAGTGTGAGAACAGGGTCCAAGGACAAAGCAGAAAGTCTGCCTCTGGGATAGGCAAACAGAGAAAAAACCCAGGCCAACCAAGCTCTACTAAATGGAGCCAATAGAATTAAAGCAGTTATGTGACCTTCACCGATGACTGTTGTCACTGAAGGGGTTTTCTGTTTTTTGTGTGTTTTTATCCAGAGTCAACATAAAGGTCAGATAGATGGAGGACAGAGGCTCCGACACCATGAGGAACTTTGCTTCTCCTCCAGGTTTCTGCACTGTAGCTGGAGAGGGGAGGCCCTCGTTAAACTGGTTTTAGTCTGACACACCTGGGCTGCCTGAATCCAGGTGACCAAGTCATGCAATATGTCTGTGAAGCTGCCTTCCATACATGGGTAGTAGTTACAATTACTCAGATACATTTATCTGAATAACTTTTTGGATAGAAAACACACTCGGTTTGAATCCAGAGTAAGAGTCAGGTTTTCATTGGACAGTCCCATGAAGAGCATGTTAAGGATTGTCCATAATTTTCTTGATTTTCTGAAGAATCCTTCCATGCATTGTCATTTCCAGAGGTTCCACAGTCGACCCCAGAACTGAACAGAGCAGAACCAGAACAGAACCAGCCTTCTTTAGGCTGTTGAGTCTTTTTAGGTCCCTGGTTCAGATGTTGCTAAGCCAGGGATCCCAGACAATACTGGCATCTGATGATATATTGTAAGCTGTGAGGTGAGTGCTAAAGGAACCTGTTCACTTTCCTTGGAATGTGGTTGAAATAAAAAGTCAGAACAAACATTTTCCTTTCAGAGATGAGATCTGAACTCAAAACTAAATGTTGTAGCTGACACAATTACATGGGCAAATAAACCAAAATTACAAGTTACTACTTTAACTCTTGACTTATATTTAGACTTGTTTAAATAGTGGGTTGAGAAACAGTAAAAACAAACAAAAAAATAATAATAATACAACCCCTATTTTTGAATCAGAATTTGTCTTGTTTTTTGTCTTTGTTTTTTTCTTCTTTTTTGTCTTGTTTGTTGTGTGCATGTATCCTCTTGCCAGTGGGGGTGCTCTCATGCCACTGTGGGTCTAAGGGGAGAACGAGTTTCCTGGCTCTGGGATGCGCGGCTCAGAATCAACGAGCTCTTGCCAGAGTAACATTGTATCAACTTGCTTCCTCTGTGATTGGTTGCACAGGATTCATCTGCCTGTGCACCACTTGATAGTGGCTCAGAATCCCCTAGATCTGGTGCCGGTAACATTTACATGTATACATTGTGTTGACTGGTGTCAGAAATTTGACCAATCAGACAGATAATCAGGCCTGTATGTTCTGCATTTCACCATTAAACACTGACTGTGAAAATGGCCGGCTGGTGAAAAACTCGAGGGCCTCTGATCTACTGCTAGATAGTCTACAAACTGCACACCCAACTTGGAAGCCAGTAGGTTGTCATATCCCCTGTGGGTTTTGGACATGCTGTAGTTTGCTTTTGATCCTGTATGTAAACAAACTCAAATATTCTTATCAGAGTGATGATGTTTACACCATTAGAGCATGAGGATGTGCCTGTTGCTGTCTGCCTGTACAGCTGCCTGTGTGACACACAGACAGCTCCAGCAGCACTGGGAACCTCAAAGCCCAATCCAAGCCTCCACTGATGAAATCAAACAGATGCTATGATTCCTCTTGATGAAACAGTTGGAAGTTTTTCAGTGGATCTGGAGATACTTGGCCCTGTAACAACACACCTGTTGTGGACAGTGTGGTAGGCTCAGAGAAGCTCAGATATTCATTGCACAGTGTGTGATGCTGTAGAACAATACTCTGCTGCCCAGCTGCTACTTTTCAAAGACTTGGATTTCTGACAAACATGCAACGAGTGATGGAAGGAAGAAATTCTAGTACTGTCTGATACAATTTTAACTTTATATTATCTGTTAGCAGATCAGCAAGTAGTCCATGCAAATGTTGGGGACCACCAGAAGTCATTATCACACTCATCTGTTGGGATGAAAACATACACAACATCCCCCTGTTCTAAGCAACAAGTCCTAAGGCCTGTTTATGTATTTCACCAGGATGCTTTGAACCCTGAAGAACCCTTCCATCTTCCATCAAGATCATTTCCTGTGATCGCATTGTGATCATTTCCTGTGATCGCATTGTGATCATTTCCTGTGATCGCAATGTTACAAAGAGTCAAGCTACTTAAAAATATACTCATTAGCCACTTTATAGCTTGTTCTATTGCTTCTTAAATACATCCATGATTAGTTGAAACAATAGTCTGAGAAACTTGTATTTCAAAAGTAAAAACAACACAGTAAAAATACTGTAGGCTGTTTAGTTTCTATAAATTCAAATAAAATATTACCACATGGATATTGTCATGATGGTTACGCTGCAGTGCACCCTGGTTAGATGATGTATGCTAGATGCTAGCTCCATCCAGCTAGAACAGTAATTATGACTAAATGAAAAATACATATTTTATCATCTCTCCTTTATATTTTCCATCTAAGTGACAATTACAACAAATTCCAGACTTTCCAAAGAACATTTCAGTGAGTGAATATGGCCACGCATCTTCAGTTTCCATTCATGGACTCTGTAAGTTTCTTCATCGGTTGACCAACTGTGCAGCAGCCACCACTCTTACTGGAAAACTAATGTTCTTAGTTGGGTTCAGGTCAGGTGAGAGCCATGTCATCAGTTGTTTACCCATGCAGAGGAGTACAGGGATCCATGTGAAGCAGCATTATCCTGCATAACAATCATTGTTTTTTGAAGGATGCAGACTTCTTCCTAAACCACTGCTTGAAAAAAAGAAGTGTTTTCTAAAAACTGACAGCAGGTTCTGGAGGTGATTTTAAGCTCCTCTTTAACCAGAAAAGGTCCAACCAGTTCATCTTTAGTTCCAGACCCAGACCAGTACCTTCAGGGTGGCATCTCACTTCCAGTGAGGTTTTCTCAGTTTTTTCTTGAAAATTGAATACCTCTCTGGTGAAAGACATAAGAAAAAACCTCTCAACCTCTCATCATGAGAGAAAACCTCTCTTGATGAGAAGAGAGGTTTTCTCTTTTCATCAATCTTTTCAAAGGTTTTCATCAATGAAACCTTTGAAAAATCTGTTTTCAGATATTTCTTGGACCAGTCTAGATTCTTCAGTGTTTTGTTCGGAGGCGGTCAGGTTTCAGCATTCCCTAACTCGAACTTGTCTCTGAACATCTGATACTGCAGGTAGGTTGCAGTTATGGAATATGACAGAACTGGAAGATGACTGGTTCTTGATGGTTTCACGTTGATTCTTCTTTAATCAACAGTTTTTTTGTTTTTTTTTTTCAAAATCTTTCTTGTGACTGTTGATTTTTGCAACAAAACGTTTGATGGCTCTGTGATGACGCCCCAATATCAAGAGTTTCTTGAGTACCACATCGCTCTGAGTGACCTTTGGTCAATTTTGACTTTTCAAAATCAGTTAAATCTTTTATTTAGCCCAATTTTCCTAAGGAAAAGAACCTGTCTAATAATTGTGCATGCCTTTATACAGGATGTTGACCTCCTTAGGCCACACCCCTGCTATGATTAAATCCATTAAGCATTTAAGTTTATCCAATGTGGAGTTAGAAAATGTGCCTGAAAATGATGCTTTTTGAATAAAAGCACATTTAATACCTGCTTAAAGGTTGGTATTTTCAAAATGTATACTGGCAAATAACAAATAAGCCTCATCAGAATAAATAAAAGTTACAAAAAATGACTATATCTTAGAATTTCAAGCAGCAAAGTTATATCCAGAAACACGTGACAAACCCAGGTATGTTTCTTTCATAAAAGCTGAAGGCTGTCCTCCAAAAAGTTATTTTTTTGTTTGAAAAAGTAATATTTAGACAAGTAAAGTAAGCAGCTGGTAAATTGAAGGTGATGCTCTGGCAAATTATACATCCATGATTGTTTGTATTTATTTTGCAGCTGAAGAACATGTTGACATCAGTCAAGAATCTGAGCAGCTGTCCAAATCTCTCAGAACAAACAAGTGTTTATGTCTCTAAGTCTGAGTGGGAAAAACATTTGGTTTAAAAACTAAAGGCTTGAAAAATTCTGCATAAGGTTTCAGATATATCAGAGACTCAAATAGATGAAGAGCAAAGAAAATGCAGTGTGAATGCCGTATGCTGAGTTTTGGTGTGCATCGTCAGTATTTCTTTAACTTCATTCCAAATGGTCAACATGAAGATTGTTAATGTACTCTGAAAATTTTAAATGGACATATGTTTGAACACTGTACTTTCCATATGCTTGCCTACATTAACAATAATTCAGAATGGGAAAGACTGAAGTGCATATTTAAGGTTCTTTCAAATGGTTGAAAAATATTTTCTGAGGTCAAACTGTAAAGCTGTATTTGTTAGCTAGTAAATGCTTTAAAGTGTTGATTCAAAAACAACAACAACAACAACAAAAACTCTTCTAGAAAAAAAAAAAAAACTTTCAGTTTGTGTGACAGCTGGAAGAGAACTGAGCTCAACGGCTGCAGTCTGATTGCTGAGCTCAAGGCGGTTTTGTTCACTCAGGTGTGGTTAAAAGTTGTTTATGGCTGTTCAGGCTGCAATTGGTCTGGACATGGTGTGAAAAAAAAACTGAAAAGAAATAACAAAATCAGGCTGAAATCCACTGCAGTACCACCATAACACAGCAGAGGCAGCGAAGGGAAGAACAATACTGATGGGGAGCAGAGACCAAACAAAAGCTTTGACCTGGAAGAGGGTTGGTGGAGAGAGTTATTCAATTTTCCAGAGGTATGAATAATTTTTATCCCAATTGTATGTATCCTTATTATTTCTCATGTCCTGGTAAACATATTCTCATAAAAAGATCTAGACAACTGTAAATGTAAAGATATTTTCAAAATTCTCTTAGCAGTTAGCACTGCAGTTAGCATTTCAAGTGTAGGCTATAATGTTTTCCGTTCCAATATCTGCTCTTCTACCATTTAAATGATCTCTGTTTACAATGCTGTCAACAGTTCTAGCTTCTGGCTCACCTGTCAGCCTTGAATCTTAAACATGTAGCCAATTTAATGCTCGGGATTGGTCACCTCCTCCTGGTCTTATTCAGTGTTTTTAGCTGCACAGTCCAGAACCACTAGAAGGAGTAGAACTCCTTTTTTTTCTCTTTTGCGCAAAGTATTACATACGCTCACAATACTTTTGTGCTATCTCCAAAACTTTTGCTTTATCGATCACTATCCTTGACCACTATCCAGGCTTGAAAAAGCCTGATCTGCCGATTCCGATTTTGGCCAATACCTTTTTATTTATGTCTGAAATCTTGCTAAGTATAACAAATATATTGCCAAGTTGACAACAGTGAGGTGACTATTAATTCTGACATGACCTGGTGGGTTGGTCTGTCAAATCTCTGTCGCGGGACAGCAGAAGAGGGAAGTGGCTGATTTTTAGACCTTTAATGAAATAAGAACTGTGCAAAAGACTGGCTTCACATGCAAGTATTGGACATTCACCAGTCTCCCAAAATTAAGAAAATCAGAGTGGATTTATCGGTGCACCCCTATCTAATAGGACTTTTTTTATTTAGAAATCCATCCATACACAAATTGATTACGAATTTAACAAGTCATTAGATGGGTGTGATTTAAAGCCAGCAAATTTGTGCAACAAAAAGGGTTATACTGAAATATATTAATTACAGTTTTGTTCTCTATAATGAATGAATGCATTGATGGCTCTGTTTGTCTTGACAACAACAGAGCAGCCAGTGCGCTACAATTGTTCCATGCTGGTGTCCAGAGTTCTCACGTCCCGTATCGTTTCAATATGGGACACACCATTTAACAGCCAAATACAGGACGATTCCGTATTTTACAGGACAGGTGGCAACCCTAAGCACATAGGCATTCAATGCTATGATATGTCAATGTTCTGAAATTTAAACAAAGTAAAATGTAAGCAAGTCATCTCATTTTTGAAGGCACCTCTTTCTCAATTTTGAGGTCCATCTACCAAAATGTTGCTGATTTTGAAACCTTGTCCAAGCTCTTGGTTAGGGTGCGAGTTAGCTTTAGCTGTGCTGCTGCTAGCAGTACAGGACGTACCTGGTCTGAAGAGCCAGCTAACCTCAGCATTAACTGCGGCAACAGATGGGGTTTTCCAATGCTGGCTGTCAGCGTCAAACGCTTATGATAATGCTAAAATTACTGTAAGACTATTAATGTTATTTAAAATATTAATTGCCTCAATGAGTCGCTCCTGCTCAGCCATTTTCCTGTCTGTGAAAACCCGCTTTTTACTTCTTTATTACAGAAGTCCAATCAGAAACTGAGATTTTAGATTAACTTCTATTACAATCAAACTCTCTAGCACAGACCACTATTCATTCTCACATTCACCATCAAACCCTCTTACTTTTCTCATTCCTATATTCTGTCATATTAGATGGGTGTGATTTAAAGCCACACATATCTAATTCTGACATTTGATATATGTAACAGAGTTTGTAAGATTTGTCCCATGTATTGACAGCCCAGTAGTCATCAACCAAGATATCTCACCTTGGGGTTACATGCATCTTTGAAAGCAGTCCCTCTAATTATTGGATATTTCAACATTTTACTTGCCAGATTCAAGTTGTCCAATCAGTTCCTGTATGTGTGGTGTTGAATGGATGACTGTGTCAGACTGGCTGCAGTGCTGAGGAAACAGGAGGAGCTAATGGCCGCTACCGCTGCTGGCTCAGAGCAGACAGGCTTCCAACCGCGCTGCAGAGCGTTGCTGTCATAAAAGTCTCCAACAACACAGAACAAGCGTCGCTAGATTTATAACTAGTTGTTGTTTTGGAGGGGAAAATAATCACTAGAGGAGTCTTTAAAAAAAGACATCAATAAACAGCATTTCCTCTGTCTGCTGACATATGAAACAGCCCACATTTGAGAGACTCTACTAAAGTTAATACACGTTACTTTCATGTTTCAGGCACCACACTGCTGTGTGTGTTGCTCTTATTGTTTTTGTTTGTGCATGCAGGTCAGTTTGGAACCATGAACAGTTCAGTCTGAAGTTGGATATGTACGCAATATTTTAAATATCATGTGAACACCTTCCTAACACACATCACTGGATGGTGATACATGTCAGGGAGAAACACAGAAAGAAAAGTTTAGGTATTAAAAACACACCTGTGTTAAGCTTTTCATGATGCAATTACTTTTACTGGAACTTCTGGTAATTATCCTATGAGCACCAACTGGTGGCTAAGAAGTGCAAATACATTTTACAAATGATTGAAAGTCATTATGATTTTTTGCTTAAGATATTTAGATATAATACAAACTGTAATCATGAGTATTTTTGAAATTAACTTAAATATAATTTTTTTTCTCAGAAACTGTACCGAATTACAGTTTTAATTTTGTAATTAGATGTTGCATTTCTGCTCCTTGTAACCCACAGCAAGCAAAGCTGCCTTTACATTCTGTTCAACATTTAATGTCACAAATGGATTATTGCTTTACCTTTAAAAAAAAAAGAAAAGAAATGCTAAAAAGGCTTACCAGAAAGTCACTTCTGTCAATAAAACATAGTGGGTTATATAACAGAAACACAAAAAGGTACAAAAACACAGAAGCGTAAATGCAGCTTTCTTAGATATTGCAATAAAGTAAAAAACACCCTTTGAAGCTGAAGCTGACGGAAGGCCTTTAATAATACTTAATACTCCAGACTGAGATGTATGCTGTGTTTGTTGACAGAGTTGGTTGACAGAGTTGGTTTTGCACATGGATATTAAAAAAAATGTATGTGTTGCTTCTTGTTTTGATTCAGATGTATTAAAAAAAAGCTGTTTCCTAAACTTCCTGGGGCCGTTGGCAAGCTGACTTCTTCAGAAAGGATCAAGCTCAAGAAAGAGGAAAGGAGTTTGCATCATTCCTTTAGTCTGAATGTTAGGCGGTTTGAAAGCAGGAATGAAGAGATGGTGGTGAGAGGTGGGGGGAAAGGGGGAAGCCAGAGACAAAGAAAAACATAACAGAGGCAAGTTAAAAGGAGGAGAGACAAAGAAGAGTATAACTAAAGAGAAGGCAATGCTTCACAGATGTTAGACGTGCGGAAACAGTAAGAGCATCCATCTTTACTCAGAACACAGATATTCAGAGAACACACCACACACATGTCTTCGATTTGTTTTCCCACCTCAAATAGTTTCATTTTTCGCTGCTTGTCTTTACTTCTCAATAAACTGATACAAAGCTGCAGTTTTTCTAGGATTTGAGTTTCCCCTCCTCCTCCTCCTCTTCCTCAGTGTCTCCCCCTGCCTTTCTGTCTCTGGGGCAGCAGAATATTGATTCTTACTGTGAAACTATCAGTCCAGAAACAGAGAAGACACTGACAGGCTCCAGCAGCGATCAAATCCTTCGGAGTCAAAGTTGACATACAAACAACTTCCGGTTAGCAAGAGACAAAAAGCAGTGAGCCACGTCCACTCTGGTGTTTTTTAGCATTTTGTCAGAGGTGGTTACGACCACACACACCCGGTCACTGGAACGCTTCCAAACAGTTTGGTGTGGTTCCTGCCCCTGTTGAAGCGAACAGCTTTCATTTTATTAAGAATTATTCTTTCAATAAAAATCAGCTATTTTTCCAGATATAATCCATGCAGTTGTCTGTAGTTTGGGTTTCAAGAAGAAGAATGGGCCACACTGTAATCATTATGGGAATAAAACCACAAAATATTGTGATAAAACTGTTGCTGGGTGACAGGCATCAGGTGCCAGGTTAGACATCAGTGCACTAATATTACTGAAACCATAAGCTGAAAAACTACAGTAATCTGCATTGAAAATGGTTTGAACATAATGTTTACATGTATCGACTTCATGATCTAGTTATAAAGTCAGTGGCTCAGGACGTAGAAGCTCGTTTCATAACCGGTGGGTTGACGGTTCAAACTCCAGCTCTGCCTGTTTGAGTCCTTGGGAAAAGACTTCATGCTGGTGGTGGTCAGAGAGCCCAACAGGTGGCGCTGCTGCATGGTAGCCATCCCTCTGTCAGACTGACCCTGGACATCATGGCTACATCATAGCTTACCACCACCAGTGTGTGAATGTGTGTGTGAATGACTGAATATGAAGCACTTTGGGGTTTTCTGGACCTGATAAAGTGCCATAGAAGCACAAGCTTGTATGGCACTTTCCATGTATTGCATTAAACAATAATGACAATGAGTAATTATTTGTATTAATTGTTATGATGTCAACACAAGTTTGGCTCAGACATAGTCAGCTACCATACATTTTTAAAATCCCTGTAACTCAATTTATCTGTGTGCTATTAAACTAATTCAAGATCATTTTCACTTCGGTTTATTCATTAGTATTTCAGTCTTTGACTCTAGCTTGGTTTATCATAATAACATAAGAGAGATTTTATCTCCCCAAGGCAAACAGGTTTTAATGTATGAAATCAAATAGATCTATATTTATCTGGCACTAACATTAAATACTGAACACGGGACCAGTTCATACCTTAAACACCTCATTTATACCAAACATTTGTTTATAGTTAAACATTAAGAAACATAAATCACAAATGTACAATAAATATATAGCTACATTTGTACTCTCAATAATTCAATATAAATTTACCAGTTATTTTGGCAACTGCTCACGTTCCACCAGCAGCTGCTGCAGAAAAGGTCATCAGCTCAGATGCTGCTTCGCTGCAGACATCACAGCCTGGATGGTTCCTGGAATATCTGGTGATTTTAATCATGGTTACACTTCCAACATTTCAACAGTTTGGCAGCTTCTCCTCCAGGAAGCACAAAATTAAAATGTTAGACTTTTTTATATTTTATACAAATGTCTAGAATTTATACATCTCCAAAGCAACACCTCCTCTGAGCAAATGAATGAATATGAATTAAATGAACTTACTGTGGTGTGTCACTATACACATGTACAATGAGATTAAAGCCAAGAAAAGCCAAGTCCAAAAGAACAAACAAAAAGGAAAAATCTGATCAACTGTTTGAAGAACCTAGCTTATTTATTTTCCCTCTGGGATTAATGAAATATTGATGAATTCTTCTCAAGCCTTTCTCTTGTTTTAATGTCTTTGCTGTGGTGATGCATCACCATGAAACTGTGAAGCATGGTTGTTAAACATGAATTAGGTCTCTCTCTCCTTGTAACTCTTCCAAACAAGCCATACCTGTTCAGTGTTTTCCTGGTTCCTCCTACCATTTAACATACTAGCTTCAGCCTTCAGAGCCTTAAACATGGCTTTAAAATGTTCCCAGGTAATGAGAGGTTTTCTCAATCTGACTTTACTCTGCAGACTCAGGGCTGTCCACTCCTGGGGACACTGCCTGGGGTTTTCCACCTTTAAATGGTCTTTGTCACTACAGTAAAATGCTCCAGTTTTATGATCAAATAACCTTTTCTAAACTAATGGGAAGTAAAGCCTCATTGTTTTCTGGTGAGTAGAAACAACTGTTGCTGGAGGACAGTAGAGTTAAATACAAAGAGACTTATTTTGCTAACTGAAAAGTGAAAGCTGGATCCAACACATGCTTATTATTCCTTAATAAGTTATTACTTTTTAAATGTCTCTCTTCATAGATATCCTTCCTCTGGTGTTAGCTTTCTGCTGCCATCTGTAGTGTTAGCGGGTCATTTTGGACCCGTGTATTAAATCAGCTATAAATTACCCTAAAAACAATCTTTTATCATTCAATGTTTTTCTTAACTCTTGTTTAGCTGGTTGGGCTCCCTCATCCATGAAAAGATTGATTTTAATATTTTTTTGTGGCCCCCTGGGCCTTTGTTTTAACAGCATACCCCTCGTTTTCAATGTCTAAAAAGTGGTCAAATGAACCTTAAGAGAAGAAGGCAACAAAATAATCAGTTAAAAAATTGTCACAAGTGATGTTGTGACCCTGCAGTCCAGTAGTCAAATCGAAGACTACACGTTTTCCTTGGTTTTTTTCAGGGATGCCGCTTGCAGATTTGCCTGTGTAAATCTGTAGGTTCCACGCATAGCTTGTTTTAGCATCACAGGCTGCCCAGATTTTTATGCCATATTTGCCTGGCTTGCTGGGCATGTATTGCCGGAACGGGCATTTTCCTCGGAAAGGGAGAAAACGTTCATCCACTGTCACCTCTGGCCCTGGGTTGAACATCAGTGGAAGGAGTTGCACCCATCTCTCCCAAACATCCCTGATGGGAGCAAGCTTGTCAGATTTTGCTCTGGTGTCTTGACTGTCAAATCTGAGGATTCTTGAGATCATCTGAAAGGTCCAAAGAGACATTGTTGCCCGGAAAATATTTCTGCCTGTTGATGCATCCCAGAGACTCTCAGTTGCCTCATTGCTGGATCTGTAAACTCCAGCAAGGTGGAGAACACCAATGTAGGCATCCAGGTACGTCTCATCAATGTCTTTCCACGTGTTGCCATGGACTTTTTTCCCCTCAAGGTTTGTCATAGCAATTATGACTTTTTTTAGTGACAATGGCAAAAAAAGATCAAAGCACGTCTTGATGTCACTTACTCTTGTCACAGCAAACCTCGTGACCCCAGGGGTCATTTTGATGATGTTTGCAGCAGCTGTCCTTCCATGCACATCAGGAGGAACTGTGCTCCAACGAATGTTGCCACGTTTGGATTGGAATGATTCAGCAGGAGCAGCTTCAGCACCAGTGACCTCCTCTTCAGACTGATCAGTTGTGTCTGTTTCTTCCAATTGGTACTCCACATCATCTTCGTTCTCAGAGGCCTGCTCATCTCCCTCGTTAAAATCCTGTGTGTCCTCTGCCTCATTTGCAGCAAAGATGTGATCCAAAGCTTCATTTACAGTGAATCTTCTCCTCATTGTTGCATCCTGTGAATTGGAGATGTGTACTCTGCAAGTCACCACCTCTACACTCAAATGGCTTGACAAGCCTGGACATGTCTCCCTTTGTTTGTTCTCGCAAAAAGGCAAAGAGAAAAGCCCCTAAATGAAGCTCAAGTGGTTGGAGGAAGAGGCTGTTGGTTGATTGTGTGTTCATGATTTAATTTTTGGCAGTTTTTATTGTTTTATAATCGAAAATTTTAACCGGGTCACAAATGACCCGAACACCACAAGAGTCATTTTTTTCACCAGAGCACTTTATAATTATTTAAAAAAAAAAAAAAAAAAAAGATTTTACTTTGTTTAAATGGAAGTCCCTGACAAAGTCAAAAAGTTTCAACGCAAAAAACAAATGTATGAAGTACTTTTATGCATGCTAAAACTCAAAATGGGTCCATAGGGACCCTAACACCATAGGAAGGATATATAAATACTGATAATTTTCTGTCTGTTAGTGGATCAATGTTAAAGTAATATTTGGACTGAACTGGCATCAATAGGAGTAGAAAGAAGTGAATGGAATAACATGGACAGTAGAGAAGAGGAAGAGATTGGTGAACAAGGTGAAGATAATAAGTGTGGAAGGTGGAGAGATACATGGAGCTCATGAAAGAAAGAAAGAAAAAGAGAAGTGAGGGAAGCAAATGTCAAAAAAAATCAATGAACGAGAGGAAGAAGAAGATGGAGTATAGAAAATCAGTTCACTAAAGTTTGCAGAAACAGCGCAAGTCGGAAAAATTATATATGTTAAGATACTAAGAGATGGAAATCAACTTATTGACATAAAATCAGGTGGAAAGTGTGGAAACATGTGGGTGTACAAACTTAAGAACAGAACAACTGTAAGAGTTGAAGAAACATAAATAATAGAAAGAAGTCAGTGTAGGAGTGCCATCAAATGTAAAGATGAAAGAACTCGTTGAGAACTTAAAGATAAGAAATTCAGAAGCTAAAGGAGCAAGAAGTCAAGTGAAAGCTGAAATGGAATCTGTGCTGGTGGAATTTGAAACTAAAGAAGTGCTAAAGGAGATTTTCTGTGGTTTCATAAGGTTTAGTGTTTGAGAGATTGTACCAGAACCAGAGATTTGGTTCAATTGTCAGGAAAATGAACATGTTGCTAAGAAAGGTAAAGGAAAGAGGAGATATGTTTGATGTTCTGGAAAGAAGAGTTGAAATATGCAGGTATTGCAGCGTGCAACGGAAGAATGAGTTAAAACTACAGTTAAACACACAGAGTGTAAAAAACAGTTGATGCAACAAGAAATAGAGGGATAAACTGTTGTTTAAAGAACTCATTTAAAGAAGAAGTGGTGAATGGTAGAACATGTTTTAGTTGCTGTAGGAAGCATGAGAACCAGAGAAGAATACTGGGTCTGGTGATGGGGGTTTGTAAGGAACTGAGGATGGAAAATGGTTGCTCTGTTAAATCAAGTTGATGGGAAAGGAAAGATTTCATCTTTTGAAAGATGCTGGACTCATTTAGAGAGGATAGGAAAATGAATGACATAGGCAGGAGTGCAAAGTTTTGGATGCAAGCTGCTGTTACAACCTAAAGAAGAGGAAAACCGATACCAGAAGTGATGCTGAGTGAATCAGGCCTCTCTTCCTTCTGTTGTCCTAACGCTAACCCACCGTCTCTCTGCTCAAAGTGCTGAGAGGTGAAAGTCTTGCTTCAGTTTTCCTCCCTGCTCTGCCTGTCAGTACGGAGCTCTCCATCCTGGAGTCCTCCCGGTCACAATGCTGCTACTCTCATGAAAGCCGCAGAGTTATGTGTTCAGTCCCACCGCTCATGAATCCAGCTTCCATCAGCTTCCACCTGGAAAAAGGTAACATAAGCTCACTGTAAAAAAGTCACTGTAGAATTTACAATAACTGACTGGCAGCAGGGTTGCCAGTCAGTTATTGTAATTTTATTTTATTGTTCTTCTCCCCTCCAGGGGTCTTTTGTGGGCTCTAGTGTCCCTTTTATGAAAGTAGGCTGACAGGAAAAGGGGAAGGAGAGGAGGGAAGACATGCGGCAAATGTCGCCGGGTTCGGGAATTGAACCCGCGACAGCCGTGTTGAGGACTCAAGACCTCCAAACGTGAGTCGCACTATCCCCTACGCCACCACAGCACGCCCAGTTACTGTAATTTTTACTGTAAAGAAATTACAGTAACTTTGCAGTAGCCTTACTGTAATTCTATTACAGTTTGACTGATTTTATTGCAGGGTTACTGTAATTTGATTAGTGTTACTGTAATTTCTTTAAAATAGCACAGTGATTATATAACATGGTTACTGTGATTTTATCACATTTTTATCATAATAAAATTACAGTAGTCCTGTAGTCATGCTGTAGTTTTTACATCCATTTGTTACAGTGTTATCAAACATTCAGCTCCATACACACATTTTAAAGAGGCAGTGTTAGGTCATTTCCAGGTACATAGTGCCTGGATATTAGAGTACAATCATGTAACTATGTTATCTTCAGTTGCTAAAATAAATTGTACTTTGCAATTTGACACATTGAAATAATTGGGCCTCGGACTCTTTAAAAAGCTCTTACTCTTTCCAACACTCCCGCTTCCATGATAGGAGTGTTGTAGTTGGTATGATGAGCTCAGCAGATGCACAGTTCCAGCAGGTGTTTGATAATTGCTGCTGCTAGTCTGCAGGAACTGAATCAGGGAGGTGAGGAGGAGGGATGCAAGCTTAACCTCCAAGGAGGAGCTTTGGGTAAATACACGCCGCCTTCTGAGAACAAGCCTTTAGGCGCCTCTGAATAGTTGCCATAGCAGATTCAAGGATTTTTCAAACAGGTATGAAAGAATCAAGGCAACACTCAGTTTTAGATGAAAAAACAACATTCTAACATAGTGTAAAGCTAAAAAAGTCATGTTCTCATGATACTGCACCTTTAAAACTTACTGTATGTTTAACTGATGCCTGCTCTAGTGCCAAAATTCAATCATGACAGGTTAAGTTTTACATTAAAAAGCATACACCTAAACTTGTATAAGTCTGAATATTCTGGAAACAAAGACACACAAGCTGCGTTTCTTAATCAATTAAAATTCAAAACCCTTTTAGAGGAGGAGAAAACGACTCTCGATAGTCCTTTAACAATAGAAGATCTATCTGAAGCAATAGACAGCATGAACATTGGTAAAACCCCAGGTCCTGATGGACTTCCAATAGAATTTTATAAAACATTTAAAAATAAATTAATCCTACCACTTCTCAACATGTATGAGGAATCATATGAAGCTGGAATACTCCCAGACTCACTGAGGTTAGCTACAATAACTCTCTTGCTAAAACCAAACAAACCCTCCACTGAATGCTCCTCTTATAGAGGAATCAGTCTTATGGGATGTGATACAAAGATTTTGTGTAAAGCCCTCTCTAGGAGATTAGATAAGTACCTGCCCAGTTTAATAATAGATGATCAACAAGGATTTATTAAAGCAAGACAAGGCTACCATAATATAAGACAGGTTCTTAATGTACTGCATGAAAAACATAATTGTAAGGACACAGCAATGTTATCATTAGACGCACGTCAAGCTTTTGATAGAATAGAGTGGGATTATCTGTTTGAAGTGCTCCCCAAATATGGATTTGGTGAAACCTTTCTAACATGGATACGACTATTATATACCGATCCCAAAGCACAAGTTTTAACTAATAATAACATGTCAAAACCTTTTAATTTACAACGGTCAACTAGACAGGGTTGCCCCCTGTCACCACTACTTTTTGTATTGGCAATAGAACCTCTGGCAATGGCTGTTAGAGCAAATACAGGAATATCTGGTATTAGAATTGGAGGAAGAGATCATCTCATTTCCCTGTTTGCGGATGATATCATATTTTTCATGAGTAATCTGAAGATCAGTATTCCTAAATTATTACATCTAATAAAAGAATTCGGTGAATTTTCAGGATATACAATTAATAATTCTAAATCAGAGTTAATGTTTCTTAATGAAGAAGAAAGGAGAAGTCCTATTGTGACTACCCCATTTAAAACAACAACAAAAGGTTTTACATACTTGGGCATTAAGGTCACCCCATCTCTTAATGAAATAAGCACAACAAATTATAATCCCCTTGTGGAAAAAGTCACAGAAATGCTAAATAGATGGTCAAACCTGCCTATATCTATGATCGGCTGAATAAATTTATTAAAAATGACAATCTTGCCCAAATTTTTGTATTATTTTCAAACACTTCCATTACCGCTGTCAGATTCATTTTATGACAGTCTGGATAAACTATTTAATCAATTTATTTGGAGTTATAGAAAAGCAAGACTCCGCTTAAAACTACTCTATCTGCCCTATGAAAGAGGTGGACTTCAAGTCCCTAATCTCAGATGGTATTATATGGCCGCCCAACTAACATCAGCTACCCACTACTTTTGCCCGACAACACCTCCAGCCTGGGTAGATATTGAACAGCAATCTGTTCCAGATTTCCCCTTAAATACCTTTCTATATTCTTCGGACCTAAAGACATTAAAAAAGACCACAAAAACCCCCTTTTTAAAAAATACGATTACAAACTGGTATGCAGCACACAAACATGTAGGTGAGCGTCCAGAGCTATCACAATTTACCCCAATCTGGGGTAATGAAAGGTTCATCCCAGGAAAAAATGATGGAGGATTTAAACTATGGAAAACCAAAGGCATTCAGAAAATTAAAGATCTGTATGTTGATGGCAAGTTACTTACTTTTGATGAGCTATGTAAGAAGTATTTAATACCCCCGAAACATTTTTTTAAATACTTGCAATTGAAAAACTTTATGTCATCAAAACTGAAACAAATAGTTGACATTCCACCCTTAACAAAAATAGAAGAGGTGTGTGTTGGAGACTCAAAAGGGAAAGGTTTTCTCTCTGTGTTCTATAATTTGTTAATGCTTTCCTCTAGGGACTCAGCAATAGATAAGTTGGACGCTTGGAGAAGAGATACTTTCGAAGATATAGATGAGGAAGACTGGAATCAGGCTCGTTTAAAAGCACAAAAACAAACGATAAACACACGATTTAAACTTTTGCAATATAAATGGCTTATGAGAACCTATATAACACCAGTTAAGCTTCATCATATGTCCAGTGATATTCCAGATACTTGCACTAAATGTTTGTTTGAAAAAGGAACTCTTCTCCATTGTTTGTGGGAATGTCTTAAAATTCAGAGGTTTTGGAGGGATGTTATTGGGTGTCTATCTGAATTGTTTAAGGTAAAAGTCCCATTAGAGGTTAAAATCTGTGTACTAGGAATATACCCAGCGGAATTTAAACAATCACAGAGGAAAACTAAATTGATAGACTATGGACTTCTTCAAGCCAGAAGATCTATAGCATTATGCTGGAGAGGCATGGATGCACCCTCCCTGGGACTCTGGAAGAAGGAAATTGCAAATTCGCTCGGACTGGAAAAGCTAACATACATCACCAAGGGTAAACAACGGGATTTTGAGACTCTCTGGGAGCCATATATGAAGATCATAGGGACTGAAGGTGGAACTTATTAATGGCTGTCTTGTCTACAGTTTCTTTTCATGTTCTGTTATTTTTCTTTCTTTGTTCTCTAAGTTAATCTAAAAGATTTTTGATATTTTTGGAACCAAACAAATGCAGGTTTGAAGGGTGAGTGTGGGAGTGAATGCAAGAGTGTATAAGTACCTGTTATAATGTTAAGTTTCTTGTGTGTAAATTTGTTATGTCAAAAAAGAGAAAATTCAATAAAAAAATAAAAAATAAAAAAAAGCATACACCTAAATTAAAATGTTAGACTTTTTTTTATATACTGCTTTCATTCTCTTTGAGAGATGGTTTATTGTCTTATCTATTGTGACTGAAAGCTACAGTTTTTTTCTTGTTTGGGGTGAAGGTAGATATTAAAACTTGGTGAGTGGTAATCTGTGATATTTTACCACAAGTTGAAGGGACAGTAGGCTTCAGTGAACAAATTTAGAGCTGTCCTCTGATGCTGCAGGCCTTGTTAGGAGCTTTCAGTGATTCATCCAGTCAATCACTTGATCAGCCTGTTTGACTTCCAACCTGTCAAAGCTGCGGTTGGCAGTGGCTCTGTGAAGCAGACCAAATAAAACCAGTCTCTGCAGACGAGCAGAAACACACAGCTGTCACTGCAATCATTCCAGCCGTGTGAACTTGGCTTCATCAACTGCAGCCTGGCCACAGGGGCCCAGCGAGATGGGTGTTTGTGTGGGAGCAAAAGGGAAGGGGGAAGTTCTGAGAGGAAGTGTTGTGTGCCATAGGAGATGCCATTCTGGGTGCAGCTGGTGCCCTGGCAAGATTAGACGCAGAGGAAAAGCCACAATGACAGAGAAAGATGGAGGGCATCAAACGCCCATGCAGTCAGCAGCCGTTCCTCTCAGGGTAAACAGTTCAATAAGAGCGGTGCCAGAGATAGCTGTGATGCCTGCTATGATGCCAGGCCCAGGGCTCTTCAACCATCTGATATTGACAAAACATCCAGCGCGTGCTGTGGAGCAGATTTCACAGACATGCTCAGCGGCTAGCTCTGTGAAGCTAACCAATGGGAATCCTAGCTGTGATTGAGGTTGCAGCAGTTGGAGAACTGAAGTAATTGTTAACTGTTTTCAGCAACAGTTTTTAATTTTTTTTTTATTTCTGTGGTTCTACGATGTGAGGAAATGAAACGCAACAGCAGTGCAGCTATAGTCTTCCTGGCTATCAGGAAAAACGACTCAAGGTGGCAAGAGCAGCACAGAGGACTCAACACACATCACAACATTGAGCATGTAATCAGACAAAAAATAAATCAGGTACAGATGATTCCTATTCTCATGCACACCTGTGTGTTGTTGCTTTTTCTTAAGTAGAATGAGACAAAATGACTTCAGAAAAATACAATCTAAAGCTTTCCACAGTGCAGCAATGCCAGAACGGCTGGTAATGATGAAACCATTAGTTTAAAGAGTTCTTGGTTGTTTGTAATAAACATTGTGAAAACATTTATTCAGAGTGATTTAACATTAACATGCAAATGTGTTCCTACAGTTTGGAAAAGTATTGAATTCTATTTACATATTTTCTACAGTAATAATGGGAAAAAATAAAATAGAGTGTGGGATTGTTTTAGTATTTCCAGACTTTGTCACATCCCACTGTCTAGAGTTTATGTCTCCCTTCCTGTCTTTATTTCAATCATGAAGTTATATTGTATGAGCTTCCCTACATGCACCAAAACCAGAACTATGAACTATGAAGCTTAACTGATAAGCATTGCCACTGCAAGTTAGTCACCCTGGTAACAATATTGATCATCTTGGTTTTTATGTTTTAGGATTTAAAGAAATTAGATATTCTATTTCTGCGACAGACTGGCGACCTGTCCAGGATGTAACCCCGCCTCTTGCCTGAAACGTTGGCTGGAGGTAGGAACCAGCACTCCTCCTGACCCCACTAGGGACAAGAGTGTTAGAAAATGGATGGATGGATGTTACAGCAGTGAATTCAAAGCTGGGACAGTGAATCAAAGACTTGAATAAAACGATCATTGCTGAGCAACTTTAAACACTGAAATAGATTAGTTCTGTTTTCTCACATTTTATGGTGTTTGGGAGCTTTGAAGATCAATAAATAATTCATTGAGAGATTCATTTATGCACCGTATTATGTTGACATAATCCCTCTTAATTTTTTGTGTAATATTACAATTTGTTTTACAACATAATGTGAGAGTGAACTGGGATGTTCTAATCAACAATTTGTTCTTTACAGTAGTTGATCTTTAGCTGTCCATGGACATTGACCTTCAGATACTGTTTCTACTGACACGACATTCTTATCACCAAACACAGACCTGAACCTGTTTTAGTGCATTAAAAGATTTAAAGACAATTTTAAATTGAAATGTATAACATGTTCTATTTACTTTTAGTTAAAACAAAGAAAATCAACACACACCGAATAAAGCTGCTTAACATAAAATAATAGAATTATAGATATAATTTTGCCTAAAAAAATATATTATTATTGTTATTTATTGTTTTTTATTTTAATAAGCAGATTTACAACACGTGTGTGTTGAAAGTCACTCTGAGATGAGAATCAGCTGTTTCACATACTCGTGATTAGTGATATTCGGAGAATAGTCATAAAAATCAAGAAAATAACTAGTGTGACCTGAAACATTAGGCCATGTGAACGAAGGAAAATACTGACTGCTGAATATAACTTTTGTAAATAAAAAAACTAAAACCAGCCCTTGTAGTTAAATGTAGCAAAATGCATCCTAAATACCATACCATACCATACCAACTTTATTTATAAAGCACTTTAAAACAACCACAGCTGATACAAAGTGCTGTACATCAAAACACAACATAACAATAAAAAAAACATAAAATAAAAACTTACAGTTTAAAAACAAAAACATACAATTTAAAACTAGATCCCGCTAGAGTTGAAAGCCAAATAAAATAGATGGGTTTTAAGACGAGCTTTAAAAGTGGACAGTGAAGGGGCCTCCCTGACCTGCAAAGGCAAGTTGTTCCATAATTTGGGGCCCATGACAGAGAAAGCCCTGTCCCCTCTGAGCTTCCTTCTTGATCTCGGTACCTCCAAAAGCAGCTGATCTGCGGACCTAAGAGACCGATAAGGTATGTATGGGTGAAGAAGCTCAGAGAGGTAAGCTGGGGCAAGATTATGTAGTGATTTAAAAACAAACATAAGAATTTTAAAATGAATCCTAAAATATACCGGCAGCCAGTGAAGTGAGGCCAGGACAGGGGTCACGTGTTCCCTCTTTCGAGTTCCTGTCAGCAGTCGTGCAGCAGGAAATGCTAGAGATGATCACTTTTAGAGATGATAATCTGTAGACTGTGAGGCAGTGTGGGATTTATTGGGTTTTAGAGGGCAGCTCTTGCTCATAATTTCATTTTTCAGAACATGCATGATAATATTAACGTGGCCCAGTTAGAACCAAACAACCCTTATGGCATGTAAAACTTGAAGTTACTTTATTAATCCCAAATCTCCTTAGCATAGCCACCAGACTTCCATGAACTTAGTGTTTTCATTTGCAAACTTAAAGGCATCATGAAGAATTTTCTTAATATTTGGAACAATGCGAGGCAGAGCTCTGTCTGGAAGCCTTCTATGTGCTGCCCTTTCTGTTGATTAACACAATTTCACAGTTCATGTGAAAGTCATCTAAAACCCAATTAAAAGTGGTTCATGGTACATTCCTCCTCATTTCCACAGATCACGGCAACTGCCAGAAGAATTAAAAGGTAAGATCTGGTAATTACCTCCAAACCAGCCCAGAAAATTCTGATCTATTATGGGATATCTGCAGCAGGCTTATCAAGGCCTTATCAGACAGCTGCATGATTACTAAGACCAAACTCCTGGGATGGAAAATGAGGATGAAATAGTCAGTGTAAAATCTAAAATGACAGAAAACAGCAGTGACACGCTGCTGAGGTGATTGTGGAGTTTCGATAAAATCTGCGTATTTTGCACACAGATGAAAGGACAAATGGAAGAGTGGTGTGTGGGGAGGAGGTGGGGTGGTGAACAAAGAGGACGTTGAGTGAGACACCAAACCATAGCTACTTCACTTATACTGTGTTTTGGCATCATTGTTACGTGTCCTGATTGGTGTTGATTAGAGCTGCAGCCAGAAGAAATCTCATGTCATTAATTTAGGTCTAGTCCACACATAGCCAGGTCTTTTGTAAAATGATACAGCAGAGATATTTGTTTCTATAAAATAATCTCATCCACACCAGTTTAAGGAAAGTGTCCATCCTCATGAACCTGATGAATTACACCACTGAGCTTTGTTTTAAACATGCCACACCCATAGAGGGCAGTGTAGGGCAAAGATAAAACCTGTCCAGCAATCACAATCCTTTAAGACAACCACCACTTCCTGTAAACAAACATGTCGCCAGGAGATTCATTTGTCTGGACAGACATTGAACCATTTTTAAATACTGCGTTAGAAAATAAAGTTTATAAATTACAAGAGGATGTTGACTGGAATCATGTTAAAGTCAGTATGTGAATGTTGAACGCCACTGTGCCTCGATTGGGAGGGACAGCTGGTGTAAAGCGGCTGAACTCAACATATTGGAGCAGTTGGGCTTATAAAAAAACAGGTAAAAAGTTTCTGAACCAACATAAAAATCAGCACCTCTCTGACATCAGCCATCTTTCCTCCACTTCATGGTCAAACTTTAAAATTGGTGGCTGATGTGACGTCAGTGCTGCTTTATTTGCTGCAGACTCTCATTCACTGACCTCTGAATCAACAGTTTCCAGTGTCCACACACAAACACATGTTATGCATTGATGAAAGGCCAAATCGCCTAAAAGTTTACTTGGCTTATCAGATGGGCAGCTACGTGTGGACTAAGCCTTAAATTCAAACTCATTTCAACTTAAAGCCCAAACATAGTTGTTTAGAATATGCAGGCAATTCATTCCAATCCTACTGACTGACTAGAAATCACCAATGCAGTAAAGTTCAGTTTATTATTCCAATTAAAAAAATTATCTATCCAATCAAACCCAGTCAACTGCAGCTGTTTTGTAGCCATTTTGGTAATAAAAAATATATTATATAACATATTTAACATACAGCCTATTTGAGTGCTGTGAGTTGTAGTCCACACCTATTTGGTTCCACAATCCCAGCTACATGCTCTGCTGCTGGTAGTGAGGTAGAATTAATATGACCACAGTCCTCATTTTTCATTTTTCTGGTATGATTTTAATGCCATTATGCAGACATTAAACACTTTTATGTATACACACCGGAAACAGGTCTTCTGAAGCTGGTGGTAGATTAAAATATGTTCAGAGGAAGTAATGGGGTTCTGGTTTACTGAAGAATGGCTGCTGTGTTTCCATAAAGGATCACAAAGTACAGGAAAGCTTTAGATGGCTTATCAAAGATCATGATGCATCATTACGGTGGTCATTATCGGAGCAGGGAGCAAAAATACCAGCCTGATTCACAGAAATTTTATGTAGTGTTAATTGCAAAAGAGTGAAATAAGGACATCCTGGTTTTAAGTTGGTGGTTTAAATACAGTTTTGTACATTTCTGATATCCTACTGAGAAAATATTCCTAGAATAATAATTGAGCATAGTGGGTAAAAACAAATTGGGTAAATGGAAAAACACATGAGAAATAAATGATGATTGAAGTGGAAAGTTCTCCTGCAGTTTATGTTTTTTAATATTAGATTCAACCTAATTGATCTCTGTTGGGAAATTGTCTCTGTGCAGCAGGGAATGGACTTCAGGGGGGAGCAGGAGACATGAACGGAGTCGTAAACATTGTAGAGAGTAGGAAATAAAAATAAATAACAGAGCTAGAGAGAGCTAAACAAATTAAGGCACAAGCAACAAAAAGAGGAGATGTTTGATAATCCAGCGTTGGATGGTTGTTTGCTTCTGAATCCACCCATAATTAGTCTAAAGAAAGTCTCCTAGTGGCTCTGTTAGAATCCAGTTCAGTACATCACCATAAACGCTCATCTCCCATGTTTTATTTTGTTATAGAACCTCCAGTTATAGTAGCAAGCTACAGGATGAGCAAGTTCTTCTTTCCAGGAGTTGTCCTCCATTAATGATCAAGACAAGAACTGAGCCGTGTCTTTACACATCTGCTTCCTGTTTTTCATTAAAAGGTCATGGTCAGGTGTAAGGCTGCCCTGTCCTTCTACAGCCATCATGCAACATCAATTCATTTCTTTTTGGGATTACAAAAATATTTTGGAACTGAACTGGATTAACCTCTATTTGAATATAACTAAAAAATGGTGTTTTAACTCATAGTTTCATAAATAATGTTGAATAAATGACTATGAATTGAGCATTTTTGCTCGCAGGAATCACTGTCAATGAGACAGATGATGAAAAGTGTAAGTGATATTATAATACAGCTGTTGGTTCTTCTGTGTTGATTAGAAAAGGTTCACTAAAAAACAACTTACATCAGAATGTTTTTCTTCCTTTCAACATGAGCTGCAACAGCAGACCTGCATGTAGTCAGGTAGGTAAACTGCAGTAAGCAGTGGAATGAGAAACAGCCTTCCAGTCATGGACGCAAGACAAACTGTGCCAACACAGCCCTGGCATCTGAAATCAATATGTCAGCTCTCTGGCCCTCACCATGATGGCTCCCAGAGGTATGATAACGAAGCTCAGTTTCTGAGAAAGAGAAAAAAACACAAAAAAACAAAGAAAGGAAGGAGTCGAAAAAAGAGCTCATGTGTCCAACAGTCAGCCTGGTCCAGCCTTTCAAAAAACCTCCCTAAATGAAACTGAAATTTAAAACATCTTTTACATGCATAATATGTTCCTGCCGGTTATTGTTAATTTAGCCCCAAAAATCACTGACTTCACTGAAGAGCAGCTTGGCGAGATTGGATGCTTTTGGAACTTTTTCACCTTTTGTGGAATCCATGAGTTTTATTTGGTTTTTATGTTACAGACCAATGCAAAGTACTGCATACTTCTATGCAATCTAAAAACTATTGAATTTTGTGAAAAGAAAAAAGTTCAATATTTTTTGCCACTCATTTGAGAAAGAGAAATCCACATACGGAATTATTTCACATAGAGGGAAATATTTCAAGTCTACGTCTGTTGGAATTTTTCTGATTATGCCTTATAAGTAAAGAAGAAATCAGTGTCTCAGAAAATTAAAACATTACATACATTTCTGTGCAGTCCATACTTGGTTGGGCTCCTCTTGCATGAATTACTGCATCAGTGGTCTGTGGCATGGAGCACTGATGAAGGTCATCTGCCTTGTTGGGTCTGGAGTCTCTCATCTCCCCAGAAGATTTCTATGGGGTTAAAGGTCAGGGGAGTTTCCTGGCCAATCAGAAACAGGAACACCATGGTTACTGAAGCAGCTTTTGGAACCTCTGGCAGTGTGGGCTGGTACCAAGTCCTGCTGGAAAGTCAAAGCAGCATCTCCATCCAGCTGGTCAGCAGAGGAAGCATGAAGTCTCTAGAATTTGCTGCTAGAAGCTGCATTGACTGTGGACTTCAGAAAACCCAGTGGACCAGAACCAGCAGATGACATGGTGACCCAAACCATCACTGACTGGAAACTTCACACTGGACTTCCTGTTCCTCTTCACTCTTCCTCCTGATTCTGGAACCTTGATTTATTATTTTCATCTGAAAAAAGAACTTGTTTCCTACTTAGCCCATGAAAGACTCTGTGATGTCGGGAGGAACGTGGCACGGTATGTAGCATCTGTCCGGTTGTAACCGCTGTGACTTCAGCCCCGGTTCACTACTTGTGTATCTCCCCCAAATTCTTAAATGGATTTTACTTGACAATCCTCTCAAGGTAGTTCTCCATGTTGCTAGTGCAGTGTTTCCTTCCACTCTTTACCTTCCACTTCATTTTCCATGAATTTGCTTGATTACAGGACTGTGAACAACCAGCTTCTTCAGCAATGACCTGTTACAGATTTCCCTCTTGTGGAGAGTGTCAACGAGCGTCTTCTGGACATCTGTCCAGTCTTACCTATGGTTCTCTAGGCCACAATATTACCATTATATAACATCTACACATTGAAAAAGATTCAAACAACAGACTGTTGTCAAATTCTAATTTCAAGACACTGAATTTTGGGTTTTCATTATCTGACTGCCATACCCATCAAACCTACCAGAAACAAAGGCTTAAAATATTTCACTTTGTGCATAATAAATCTAATATATAGTCTATGAGTTTCACTTTCTAAAGCTGGACAAAAATATTGAATTTATGTAGAATAACATATACCAATTTAATACGCACTTTTCAGAATTCTTAGTAAGAATGTTTTGGAAACTAATTTTGTAGGTGCTACTGTGTGATGATCAATCTGAAGGGAAAGTGTGTAAATGGCAGACAGTCCTAAAAGGCCTCATTTCTTTCTCCATGTAGTAAATTTTAAGGCTGTGTTTTTATACCAGCTAAGGCAAATCATCTGTTTGTATTCATGTGGCATGCTTACATATTTTTGGCATTTTTGTAGCGAAAGCATTTGTCAGCGGGAGCGGTGCGTGCTACAGCAAAGTGTCAGCAGAAGAGAAATGCTTGGAAGTCTCTGGAAACGCTGTAGGCAACAAGTGTCGCTTGATCGCAGCAGAAAAGAGGCCTTCACTTCCACCTCCTCCATGTTCCACAGACATGAGGAAAGAAGCCATGTCATCCTGACACACTAGCTGAAAATGGCTATATCATTTTGGCGTACTGCATATATACAAACACAGAACCTGTCATCGTGGACACAGGGCCTGGAGAAAGGTCTGACAAATACTATTTTGTACCATCTTACCTCTAAATTCAGTCAATCCAGACGGTTGCTCTTGGAACACATTTTGATTGCACTACTTTGTCATGGGAGTGTTAACAGACAGGGCTGTGAGTAAGCCCATTATAGCAATGGATGATATCAAGATCCATTACTGTGCAGGACAGAGGACTCAAGTTTTGCCCATCTTTGTTTCTACAGAAAAAGATACTTTCTTGACATCCAAAGAGCTGGAAGGAACATTCATCTGAGAAAAAGGATTCATGCTAGTCTTCTTCTTCTGTCCATCATTGTTCTTCCAACAGATTGTCAGTTTGTCCTAGACAGATGTAGCTTCTCTGCTGCCCTCACTGTCAAGAGGTCTTTGTTCAATAACTCATCCTTTACCAGCTCACTATGAAGAAGCTCTGACTGCTGGTCAGCCAGTTCTGTAACCCGGTCTTAGACTGTAGATTTATTCTCATTCTGCTGTTCCTCATGTTTCAGAAAACTGTTGATTCAACTCAATAATGTTATGAATCACAATGTTCTTACTTGTGAGGCCATTGCAGAACAAGATGGGCTGTGTCTCCTTGAAGGTAAGCAACACCAGGAGACAACAAACTGAAATCTTTCACAGAATCACCTACTGGAGATAAGACAAGAAGTTAACAGAGCAGTTTATGCCACAAATACACTAAATCTGTGTTAATAAAGCTCAGTGTTATAAAATAATATTCACCTTAACAATCTAGGCAATAATCCAAAAACGGTGTAAATGATCAACTGAACTCACATACCCCTTTATTTATGTATTTCATTTCAAACTATTCAAATTACATGAAAAACTTTCTCACAAAATGATCAGTTACTCATCAAAAGGTGTTCAATAGGGAAAAGGAAGACTCATTCAGCCATGCATACAACATATATATACTGTATATGACAAAACCTAAAGTCTTTAACCCAGATTGTAAAGTTTTATCAGCATCTACTTCATATTTTCCACCAGTGGTTTCTGCCTCCTGTTGTAAAATAAAAGCATTCCACATAATTTCATAATGCATGCTGGATTACCTGTGATAAACCAATAGTCTCAGTGTCTGACAGCCATGGTGAAGCTTTGAGGCAGCAATGTTTCCATCCATCCATCCATTTTCTTCCGTTTATCCAGGGTCGGGTCGCGGGTGTAGCAGCTTCAGAAGGAGGCCCAGACTTCTCTCTCCCTAGCCACTTGTTCCAGCTCCTCAGGGAAAATCCCCAGGCATTCCCAGGCCAGCCGGGAGACTTAGTTCCTCCAGCGTGTCTTGGGTCTTCCCCGGGGCCTCCTCCCGGTGGAACTTGCCCGAAACACCTCACCAGGAAGGCGTCCATTAGGCATCCTAACCAGATGCCTGAGCCACCTCAACTGACGCCTCTCGACATGGAGGAGCAGCGGCTCTACTCTGAGTCTCTCCCGGATGACCAAGCTTCTCACCTTATCTCTAAGGGAGAGCCCAGACACCCTACGGAGAAAACCCATTTCGGCCGCTTGTATCCTCGTTCATTTGGTCATGACTCAAAGCTCCTGCCCATAGATGAGGGTGGGAACGTAGATCGACCAGTAAATCGAGAGCTTCGCTTTTTGGCTCAGCTCTCTCTTCACCACGACAGACCGGTACAGCGCCCGCTTGACGGCAGACGCTGCGCCAATCCCCTCAACACCTTGGTTGCACCTAGAAATTCTGTCCATGAAAGTAATGAACAGAATCAGTGACAAAGGCCAGCCCTGGAGGAGTCCAACTGTCACCGTAAACGAGCCCGACTTACTGCTGGCAATGCGAACCAGACTCTGACACCAGTCATACAGGGCCCTAACAGCCCGTATCAAAGGGCCCAGTACCCCATACTCCCAGAGAACCCCCTGTGGGGGTAGAACTCCCAGAGAACGGAGTATGGGGTGTGGGCTCCCCGAGGGACACGGCCGAACACCTTCTCCAAGTCCACAAAACACATGTAGACCAGTTGGGCGAACTCCCATGCACCCTCCAGGACCCTGCTGAAAGTGTAGAGCTGGTCCAGTGTTCCATGACCAGGACGAAAACCACACTGCTCTTCCTGAATCCAAGGTTCGACTATCCGACGGACCCTCCTCTCCAGGACCCCTGAATAGACCTTACCAAGGAGGTTTAAGAGTGTGACACCCCTATAATTGGAGCACACCCTCCGGTCCCCCTTTTTGAACAGGGGGACCACCACCCCAGTCTGCCAATCCAGGGGAACTGCCCCAATGTCCATGCAATATTGCAGAGTTGTGTCAGCCAACACAACCCTACAACATCCAGAGCCATAAGGAACTCCGGGCGGATCTCATCCACCCCCAGAATCTCCTGAATCTCATCCACCACTGGATGAGCAGTGTTTCCAGTCTGCTGTAATTGGTCTTTTCATCAGAGCAAATCTTTTAATATAATTTGGCTTGAAAACCACGAAAACAATACAGGTGGATTCGATAGAGAAAAATGAAGGATCCCATGCAAATATGTTGGTTCAATAATTTGGTTGCATTGAATAAAAAAACTATTTTTTAAAGATACACTGTAAAAAAAATCCACTGTTCTTAAACAGTTTTACTGACCAAACAGTAATTACAATAATGTTAAATTGTAAAATAAACTGTTTGCCCCATAATTTTGTGCAAATTTTACTTTCATTTTGAAGTGTTTTGTCATAAAGTGTTTTATCAAATAAATTCAACAAGCTTCTTCTGATGAATTATATCAATAATGCTGTTATTTTACATTTTCTTCCAGTAAACTTTACAAATTGTTTTTACATTAAATACATCAAGTTCATTAAATTTAATTGACTCTTCCTGAAGAAATACTTTTGAATAACAAATTAAAACTGTTCAAATACCAGAATGAAATGTTTTAATAATTTCTGTACAAGTGAATTTAAATTTGCTTTAAATAATTTCCTTTTCAGAAATTATAAATAGTATCTTTAAACCTCAAATGTCGAAAAGCAATTTTCACTTATGTGGAACTTTAAAACACAAGGAAGACACATGTTCAGAGTATCCATAGTAATAAAAAACCTTCACACTTGCATTTGTGGAGGACCAGTTGCTGGGGACTTTAGATCAAGGACCCCCCCCTTCCATTTAAATGATTCTATTCTTGTTCCTATGAATATTTTGCTTTGTTTTGTTATTTAAAAAGCACTGTGATTGATTGTCCATGTGAAGCTGTACATTCATATATATGTTGATAACTATTCTGGCTGAGAGTGAGGAGTTTAGAAAAGCAGGACTTTTGAACAGGCGCATAGGGCAGCCGTGGGTCCTTAGTGCTTGCTGTGTTGAAGAAGCGGAGTAGTAGATAGAAGCCTGAGTGTGACGCACGTTGGACTATGGATGTTGTTCGTGTTTCAAGAAAAAAAGGAAAGTAAAGAAAATTTACAACAACCGCATGTCGTCATCATTTTTGTTCGAGTGTGCAACTCATTCCTTGGAACAACATATTTTCAATTCAGTATTCAATTCTGTCATTTCTGAACATGTAGCATGTAAATATTTTCTCAGTCACTTTGACTTTGTATTCAGAAACAATAAGATGAGAAAAAAAAGAAAAAAACACTTCAATGATTGTTGCATCATGACATCAATTTCTATTTGGAGTATATTTTTATAAGAGAATTCAGCTCCAGTAATATTAAACACTGCATTAATTTACCAGATGTGATCAATCAAAAAACTTTTACAAAATAAAGACCTTTAACTCTGTAAATGACAGAATGTTACTTTTTAGGATGATAACAAATATTGTCAAATATCCCACAATGCAGAGAATTGTGTCAGAAAAGGCATTTAACATAAAACCCAAACCAAATGAAATAAGACTGAAGGAAACAGACTGCGATGGACTGATGGCCTGTCCAGGGTGACCCCACCTCTCACATGCTGACCGCTGGACATAGGCACCAGTACAGGGAACATAGTTTATAAACTAAATAAGTTTAAATAGTTTAGTTTGAATGACATCCACATTTTCAAAAAAGTCTATGTCTCTTTTCTCTGTCTATGTTGCAGCTGAATGTGGATTTGTGGATAAGACATTAAGGCTTAACAATGCAAATTGTTCTCTTTTACTTCTGGCAGGAAGAGCTTATTTTCTCTTGTACCTGTCATAAGTTGTTCAGTATAATAAAAGTGTCAGCTGAATGTCTGCAATGTAAATGTAACCTTAAATCAAAAAGCGCTTTACTCTGTGATGCACTTTCCCCTTTCACTTTCTTTATCATCAAAAAACATGTCAAGTCCGTGTTGTTATCTTCTTTCATGTCCCTCTCTGCCTCCTCCTTCCTCTCCTGATTCTGGTGAAACAACAAACCCAGTGAGTGGTGGTGACAGGTGACGCTGTGGATGAAAGCCTCTGACTGCAGCAGCTGTCACAGAGCTCAGCAGAGAGGTGAAACAAGCAAATGAGGAAAGAGTTTGGTTGGAGGGGGAATGAACTAGGTGGAGATGTTAAGCCAAGCTGTGGACTGTCGCCTCCACTGCTGTGAGCTTCCAACTGTAGCAGCTGAGGACTGAAACTTGCCTTCTGTGACAGATACACAGAAGAAATGCTGCCCACAAAGCCAATCATTCTATCGTTAACACACACTCTTGTTAAGAATCTATCAATCAATCTAGTTTATTTGTATTGCACATTTAATCAACAAGGCAGTTCAAAGTGCTTTACATCATAAAACCACAAAAATACAAAGTCATAGAAGACACCATGCAGCAGAGGTTGCACTAGACGTTTTGTTGTTTGTCGTTTTGACTGATGATGTCAAAAGAATTCATCATATTCTATTTTTACCAGTCAATTTTTTAAATGATATTGACATAGGCTATTCAGTTGCATTTCATTTTTATGTGGTTTAATTAACAGTCAGCCGACTGAACCACAAATCCAGAGTCAGTGTCAGTCAGCGTTTGTTTCTCTGATGTGACAAAAACCACTGAGTGAGGCCCCAAAAATTCATAATAAATAAAATTAAAAGACTCCACTTTAATGATGAGCTCTTCACCTGCTGGGGCCTGAACACACAGCCTCACAACGTCCTGCTAGTCCACATCTGGAGGAGAAATGTGCGCTAGTTAGTCAGTCCAGTTGGATCTGTCTGATCCACTCAAACTGATTAACTTTAATTAGAGGTCAGACACTAAATTAAACCCAAAATATTATTTTAATGATGATTTTACTGCTTTTGTCCACCATTTTAGAAAGCAATGCAACTTCTGTTTTGGGGTTTTGTTCTCCCTCTTACGGTCTTAAGAGGCGAGGTCAATTGGACCCAGGAACATTTTACCCTGTGCATGGTGTCCAGGTGTGCGATTTTACAAGGTTTTTTTTTTTGTATAGTTTCCCTTCCCCTGCTGTCCGACCGTGACATCTGCTGCGCTAATCCTGATCTTTGCACTAAGATCGTGGGAGGGTAATGTCTTCCAGCTCAATTTTTTTTTTGCTTGTTGAAACCAGAAGGTGAGTCAAGTGCAAATCTTCTTGGATCACCTCCAGCACTGCTAGACTGGAGCAGGGCGGAGCCGTGTGCACATTTAGTTGTGCAGAGCACTGCGCTTGTTACAAATTCTGCACCTTTATCTATTTCCTCCAGATAAACTGCCTGTTCCTCTATTTAGACTATGAATGGATTAACACAGCACAGCTCTCTTCAGCTTTCTCAGTTCTGTATGTACCGGCTCACTGGAGAGTAGAATTATACTTGCCACAACAGTTAAAATTTGGAATCTGAACCAGACGCGCTCCAAAGTTTTCTGTTCATAGCTCTTCAACACACTGTCAGCTTCCTGTCAGCAAGGTGGATTTAATCAGTGTCCACGTCAGAAATGATATTCAGAAAAAATTTTTTCCTTGATTTATTTTAGTTGCCTCTACTTTATACTCATGTGCACCAATAAGGGGTGTGAATTATAACATGTCAAAATGATGGACGGGCTTCAAATTTTTTCACCTTTTTTCTTTTTTTTAAATAGTCAAATATGGAAAATGTTCCAGTAAGACTTTCCCTGCCGTACAGTAAACAATTACAGAAAACCAGTAACAAACATTACATTTTATTACCATTTACTATCTTTCTAAAGCAGCTCTCAACAGATGGGCTTTAGTCTAGATTTAAAGAAACTCAGTCTTTCAACTGTTTTTCAGTTTTCTATAAGTTTGCAAAACACTTAAAAATCACAGAAGAGAAACAGAAGTGGAAAGTAAACAAGAAATAATTGTTCTTAGATCTTTTTAGAGCACTAAGAAGCTATTCACACAAGTAACATCCACCATTTGCTTCCATACTGAGATAGTTCTATTTTCACAATTCTTAAAACTAAAGAAAATGATCAAATTTTCTCCTCGTATGTTTTTCAGAATTATTTCTGTTTTTAGTTCTGCTCAAAACTGCTCTAATGTCAGGTACAAAACACAGAATAAAAACGCCTGCGCCCATAAATCTGTCTACACATAATTACATGTCGGACACACATGCAAAATCCCCCTGTGACAGTTGGACATATTCCAACATGTTACACATATTCACAAGCACAAGGCTACTGTAGTTAGAAAAGGGGTGACAGATGGACCAAACAGGGCTCTTAAAGCCTTTTTTCCTAGCAAAGCTCTGCTGGGATTCAAAGAGAAGGACCACTCTGACAAAAACATGTTGATAATAGAAGGGTCCCACAGAGCTGGGACAGGGCAGCGGCGGGGTTGAGGCAGAGACATTAGGACAGCTAGATGGGATGGATGCGCGAGTGGCTTGATGGAAAAGTAGGTTGGTTTCTGTGGCTGGGGAGAGCAGGAGATGTCTGCTGAGATCCCCAGAGGTGTGGTCATGGCCAGATGGTGTTTGCGAATTTGTGACCCGACAGTGGCATCAGAGAAACAAACAAACATACCTGACTGAAAAAGAAACTTCAATTTGGTCAGAATGCCATGTGTTTGGATGAGGTTGGATTGGAATAGGACACTGGCTGCTCTGGCATTTTATACCTAACTGGGTTTCAAGCAGTTTAGACACTTAGAAGATTAAATTTCAATGAACTAATTACACAGATTACAATGTCAACAAAAATTTCTAAAAAATTTTTACGTACAAAAGTTCCGCCAGTAGCCTTTGTATTGACTCGTTTCTTGTACGCCTGTAAATCTGAGACACATTAAGCTGTTCAAAACGAAAAATAGCCTCTCAGTGCTTGTAGCTGCAGCACAGACGTCTCCAATGCTAAGATCAGCGTCTACAGTCCACATTTCTAAAGTAGTTCCATCAATAATCAGGAGTTCCTGAAACACTGGAAATATGAATGGATATAATAAGACTTTGATCTAATCTGATGGAAAAATCACCTGAATAAGAGATTTGAAAACAAGAAATACTGTCACCTTCCAAAAATAATCCAAAAATCATTTTGTTCCAAAATCATTTCGTGCCAAAAGTTATTTTGGAGAAAAAAAAAACACCACCTCTTTTTCTGCAAAAGATGTTTTGGACAAAAAATTAATAAAAAATCACTTTTTGTAAATAAAAAAATTGACTTTATTGTTTTAGGAAGGGGATGAGTTCATTTGTCTACTTATTAAATAATATAGCAGCCAGCGAGTTTTGGGATTGAAAATGTTGCTTATTTTTGATTAAATTGGAATTAATTTTGATTGAATAATTACAGTTCCTACAGTTAATATGATTAAAGTTTTAATTGAGTCCCACCTCTACTAATTATACAAAATCTCTCCCAATAATTTTTGAATTATGAAGATAAAATCCCCAAACAATAGGTTACAATATTAAGAACCAAACTCAGTTGCTTTGATGAAGGTCTGTGGATTCAAGCAAAAGATTTCTTGAGTCAGTTGAATTAACAGAATCTCAGCCTGGTACATCACATGCCAGTGACACTTGATTGGTCAAGCTATAAAAATGTATAAGGTTCTTTGAGTCCATGCTGAGCTCATCCTGACAGGCCCCAGTGCTTTGGCATCATACCTGCTTCATGGCTGCCATGGCAACTCTGGAAAGTTTTCTTGAAAAAAAGAAAAACCTGTGGACTCTTACTTTCAGGAGTCACCAGCAAACAGAGCCCCATTATGCAGTGCTTCCTTAAAAGTGCTGCTCCATGCTGCTCACAAGTTCTGATAAATAAATCAGTGCTCCCACACACGCCTGCACACGCCCACACACTCACTCCCCCGCATGCGCCCCCTCACACACACACACACCGCAGACACACTGTCAACATCCTTCTTCCATTGCTCTCTGCAGTGATTTCACTCTTGTGAATAATGCATTAGCTAAATGCTTATGTTGAATTATTAGGATGTTTTATTCAGGAGCGGGCCAGGGCTACCTCTTCTCTCCACATTAAGGAAAGCTTTGGGGTGGGGTTGGTGGGGGTAAGGCGCCTAAGCGCTTCAGCGCAGTGGAACATGATTTGGATTAATTAGTAATGGTGGGTGTAAGGTGCTGGAAATGTTACATTAATGCAGACATGCTGGTTGAGGCCCGTGGAGCTTCCAGTGGTTCCATCTCATCTACAGCAGGAGAGCGGGTGTATAGTTCAATCCTCAGGCCACCAGATGGACAAGCAGCTCCTCAGCATCAGACTCCTTCAGATGCACTGCAGAATGACGTCCTCGCATTAACCTGATGTGGATTCCACACTGCTGTAGTGAACCTCGATTGCTGCAACACAGTTTTCACTGGACTATCAAAAACAATGTCACTGGGAGAGTCCTTACTGAAACAAAAAGAGATCAGTCCTCAGGTCCTTCACTGACTTCCTGTTGATCAAAGAAGAGTATTTAAAATCTCACTAATGGTTTACAAAGCATGAACTACAACTCTGTTCTTCTCCGACACTATAAACTATTAAGACCTTGAAAGTCATCTGAATCAAACCTGATAATCGTTCCAAGAGTCAGAACTAAAAATGCTGAAGCAGCTTTATGTTTTTATGCTGTTCACAGTAACAGTGCTCCACCCTGAGCTCTTCTAAAGTGAGGTTAAGAACATTTTTATTTGCTGCTGCTTACTCTTAACCTTAAAAAAAAAGTTATTTTTGTTATGTTAATGCAAAGTGCTTCTTTGTATACACACTTTGGATTGTCTCAGGCTGAAAGGTGCAATATAAATAAATTGAGTTGCCTTAACACTATGAGCATCTGAGTTGTAGAACCCTGGTGTCCACTGAAGCTGCCCCTCAGCGTCTGCTGGCCATACAGGACAACTCAGAGCTGTTCTCCCTCCTGGAATGATCTTATAAATGTAGCTTTGTCAATGAATATGTAACAACATCCAGCCAACATAACAGGGGGAGAGAATACCATCACATCTGAATATTAGCTACACCCACTTACTTTGAAAAACTTCACATGTATAAGATGTGAAGTTTTCCTTTGATGTTTTAAAAACTTATTTTACTATAATTTGACTTTTTATTTCCCCCTTTCTTCTTGATTATTAACAAAATTGTGTGTAAAAAGGTCTTATGTGTCAAAAGATTGTGTACGTACATCTGTGTGCCTCAGTACAGTACACACTGACCTCAAGGTCAGTGTGAGGAAAGCCACACTGTACCAGGCTGTAGCTCTGATGCTAATTTCCACCTGTACTCCCGACACTCTGGGCCCTTTTTAAAGAAAGAAAAAACTAAAATGCTGCTGTTGGGTCAATTGGAGTTGAAGCTAACATCCTGGTTTCACTAAATTAATCTGATGACCATAAACTGTTCGCTCACATGTTACATGGTAAAGAATGTAGAGAATTCACTGCTTTAACTCCAGACTTGCACTGTGAAATTGAAGGAAAGGTTCAAAGAAGATTTGGTAATTATTGCCACAATATGAAATAGTTAAACAGTGTTACAGGCTAGAGACAGGCATGGAAAATAATGAGCGTCATTCAACCAAAACGCAGCATGGCGGTGGTGTGTGAGAGACCCTCAGGGGTCAGTTTCTCAGGTTGCACTACTTTCCCATTAGACTAAAAGCTACAGTTAGCAAAAGTGTGACCCCACATGAGCTTTCAGACAGGAACACAATCTGCTGAATGTCTGATGGCCCGAGAACACGGCCGCTCCCTGTTAAACAGCGCGGAGCATCGGGACGTCCGACAGATGGTCAGATGGAGCGGCTGCATATGTTCCTCTCTGGTTCCTTCACTAAGGATGACTAAAACACACAAACTCTACTTCAGGGTGATTTTACCTGTTTCCTCAGGAACATGACATAGAAACAGTTTTTTTAAAACAGAGATAAAGAGGTGGCTTATTAGAATTTAATTTAACAGATGGCTGTGGATTTAGATTCCGGACAGACAAGTGGACTGAAATTTGGAATTAGAAGAAATAATTAATAATCAATGCATGATGCAATCATCAGAATACATTTGGATTTAATAAAAACATTATTTTTGCTAGTTTGTTTCTGGTTCAGTGTCGACCGCACTGCTAGATGATTATCACGACACATGAATGTGTTAAAGGATGTTAAAGTGGGTGCTGGCAAAAACAGAGTGAGGTGAGATCTGGAGGCAACACAAAAACATCAAAAGCATTCAAAGCAACACGATGATGTGAAGACAGAAACAGACCATCAGCTGCGATGTTTTCAGGAAATGTTTTTGTTTGTTTTTTGTAAAGTGACATTTTACAATATCCATAAGTCATGTTTTTGGTTGATCCATTGTTGTCATTAGACCATTTTGGTTTGGTAATAATAAATTACCAATTAAATAATATTCAATATCAGAATTTGTTGTATGATTTCACACTCTTTATGGCTAGTAATGATGAAAAACTAACTATGTTAACTTCATATTTATATAACAACACAGTAACATCCATGCTCATGTAGATTAAAACAGAATTCATTGAAACAATTCACTAGCTCAGAATTGACATTACACTGGCTCTGCCCCCAGCAGAACATAGAGCATTCCTCACCCAATTATTCCAGGGCATTTATCAGCAGCTGGCCAATCAGTGTCGCAAGTATATGACTCGTGCTTTGCTCCTGCACCACTACAGCACCCAACACACTTTCACTTAAGTACGTAGATCTACTTAAGCTTTAATTAAGTAGGTGTAAATGTATTTGGTAGAAATCTACTCAAGAATGAGTAACTGATCATAACACCTGATTTAATATTCAAAATGTGTCCTCAGACAGCCAAAAATATAAGTTACATGAAAATTATGGTATGTTAAAGAATACTACCAAAATATTTATAAAAACGAGGAGTTAGGTTTGGAGGCTGGTTCTAGACCAGGGTAGTCAGAGTTTTTTTGTGGAGAGCACTTAAAAAAACGAATTAAACAAAAACACAGAGAAATATATTTTATAATTTGATAAATTAAGTGAGCCAAAGAGCCACTGAAATATCAAATTATTGATATTTCAGATACTATCTGTATTCTATCTGAAATAGGATACAGATAGTATTCTATTTCAATACACTCACTAAAATAAGCCTAAAGTTAAAAGTTAAACTAAAAGCAAATAATGTCAAGTTAAAGTAGTAGAGGAATGTAGCAGAGTAAGGAGAACTGGTCATCTTTAGCTTCTTACCTTTGACCAACCCTTCTTGCTTTTGTCATTGGCCAGAAGCTAGGTCATGTATTAAAACTGTAATTCTGTCTCAGAGACTCTTTGTCAGAAACCTGCAGGAGGAACTTGGTGAACAGTCTGGTGCAGCAGCTCTACTGCTCTGTTGTTATTTGACCCTCCTGTATGGCAGGCAGCCTCATAGACATGTCATACCACAAAGACACAAGACACACGTGTGTTTTCTTTTGAGGTGTTAATGTGTCAGAGTGTGTACACACAGGTCTGCCTGAGAAATAGAGAAGTGAGCTGATCCCAGTGACTGGGAGGACTAGGCTTGTAACATGATGCAAAGATGGGAATCAGAAAGCAGCGCATGAAGCCCAATGGGAGGCCTGAGGGTGAGACACATGTAGTGATTCATGCTGCCCCAAACAACTGAAGTCATGAAAGAGACAAGTAAAATTCAGAAAATTGCATTTTTGATTTTGATAGATGTAGATTTACAATTTATTTCTTTATACAGTATACACAAGGTGAGAGCAGGTCATAGCTCTCAGTGATAATTTCCACCTGTAGTCCCAGAACCAACATTGAAAACCTGAAAGTAAAAAATGTTCTGATTGTGTTGCATGAGTTCTAAGATACATTAGTACATTCAAAAAAATAATACTGTTATTGTATTCAAACAAATAACACTGTAATACAAATGTTGTTGTTTGTGCTTTCTGTTAGTTGCTGAATACAAGTTTCTAGCAGCTGTACATCCTGTCCTCCACTGCTTCACACATTTTATATACATTTAAGTAAACTCTCTTTATACAGTAGCTTTCAAAGATAAAACCAAAACATTTTCTGTACATTCAAATATAGTTTGTTAATTTAAACCATGAAGTGTATGCACTAAAGCCAGGACTCACATTTTTCAAAATGATTCAAAATGTGATCTCCCATTTTCTCCCATTGACTTGGATTTTTCCAGCCAATCAGTGAACAGAAAGGGACATATAATCTATTGCCATTAGCACACTGAGCAGCAAGTACAGGAGGATGATTGACAAAGCTAAGACATTTCTCCTGCCTCTGATTGGTTATTGTTGGTGTATTGGTGCTGATCATTATAGCACTCAGAGGCAGAAGATCTTGACTTTTTCACTAATGATCTGTCTCATACTATATTTGCAGCACATAAGGACATTTATATCAAATATTAAAATAATCTATTTTTATATAAGTTACACACTGCAGCTTTAAATAGTGAAGAAAGAAGAAGTTTCCTAAAAAAAGAGTTTTTTTTTTATGAAAGTTTTCTTGTCCTTTAAAAGATTAAATGAATAATTAAAGGACCTCTTACTTCCTGCTGATCTGTTATTTTCAACTTTATGGCTTCTGAACTTTATCAAGCACATGAGGTTAGAGCCTCTAGTGTACATCTATCCAAATACAAGCAGGAAATGGTGTTTGATCCCAAGAAAGCAAAGGAAGGTTGTGTCCTGTTGTAGTTGATTAAAACGGACAGTTACCTGATCATCTTTATTCTGCTGAGGGCTAACACTTTGATATTTTCTTGTTCATCATTTTAAGTTTTGCTGATATAAGCAGCACTAGAAGAACACTGTGTCATGTATATCACATGAGCGATCATAACACACTCATGGGATACTTCTCTCCTTTCTGGGCTTAATAAGAATATGCACATTTTCCGTAACAATTATTCTCATTTGGAGGGAGACATACGTGACTTTGTTCAAATTTACTTTTTAACGTGATACACCTGCCTGATTATCTGATTTATAAATACTCCTCCCGATTTGAAAGTAGCAGCCAAAGCCTTAAGATATACTTACACATATAAATATAATCCAGAAGTAACATTCTAAATTATGCACACCCAACATAATCTTAGAAAAACATCTAAATAATCAAATTCACTGCTGAGACAGTCAGCCCACACAGGAAGCTGAAACCAGAATGCTCCAAAAACACTGCTGGCAAAACAAACAACATTACAGGGGATCCCAGTGTAGAAAATAAAGAGGTTTACTCACTAAACCTCATCCATGGAAGTTTGTTCGACAAATCTGCTCTGTGTTGTTGAACTCAGCTGAACCCAAATGTCCCCTCAGATAATAAGTACTCCGTGGTTGAGGATGCTTCTTTTCAAGTCTTTTTTTTTTTCAATTCAAGTCTCAGTTTTTCTTCTTTTGTCATGTTCCGGGGTCTTTTAGCTCCTTTGTGGAGTTTTTGTGCATGCACTCGTTTTTCTCCACCACTAGATGGCGCCTTTACCATCCTTCGGAGGGCGTGGATGACGTCATCCCACACCTGATGCGAGTTTGGCTCATCAGCGAGATGTTCAAGAGGAGCTGACTGCCAGTCACGGTACCTCTGAGCCCCTAGAAGCTTGCTTCTGTTTTGTCTTGTTGATCTGCTCCTAGTGAAAGTTTTTCTTCGTTGCTTCTCCTGCCTCCAGGTGTTTTCCTCCTGGCTCCTCTACATCTGCTGATCCTGAGCCTACCTGTCCGCCCTCCGACGTACTCCCGTTGCCTCCTGGATCCCCGCTGTCAGACAAGACGACCACCTGGAACCTCTGAGAACAAACCCCGGACGCTGCAGTTACCCTCCCACTTCTCTAACCTGCCGATCACAAGTAAGATCTGCCCCTTCACTTTAACGTTGCCATTTCCTACAAACCTGAACTCATCACCTCCCTCTGCCTCTCTAGTGAACTGTTTGATTCCCAGAACCAGCCTCTCTCCCTGGACCCGACCCGAGCCAACTATTCCTGCCAGCAGTGTTTTTCAATAAATTTATCTTTTATTTCACATTGCTCTCCTGTGTGGTGTTCTGCATGTGGGCTTGAAAAACGCACCCATCATGACATCTTTATTTTCAAATGACTGAGTTGAGTCGAGTCACGTGTCATTCCTTCTTGTGCTCCTTTTCATCCAGTTTTCAAGGGGTCAAACAGTCTCTCATAAAAAAGACACGAACCTGACAGCTAACAGAAAAAGTTAACCTGAGGATGAAAGACGATGTAATCCAAAATGCTTCATGTTTCTGTGTCAGCTGATCTCCAAAGCCTGATTTTGTGAATTTATCTGACAGCAGAGATTGCTCAAATAAATTAGTCATATAGATTTTTTTCCCAATATAATACAATATGAACTATTGTGGTAAAATAAAACTGTTTTTTTTTATTTTGATTTGTCAGCTAAATGTATATTTTAAAGTGGCGAGATACAAATTTCCCACTTTGATTTGAAATTGGCTTCTACATGAACCTCTTGACTTCCACCACAGAACCTTCAGGACAGACAACATGTGGGTTCTACAGGCCCTCCATTTTTACCCTGATGTCCAGAATGACACCTTTTTAGAAAGTTTTGTTTTTTTTATTGTCTCTTTAAAAAATAAGGATAAATCACAATATGTTGAGTGTAGAGAATCCTGCATTGAGGCCAGTATATCTGCTTTTGTTGACCTCTCTCGATCTGTGCATTGTGCACCAACACAGTGATGTAAATGAGCTTTAGAGCTGAATGGTTTCACTCCACAGGCTGCGTTCTTCTTTCATCCACTGATTCCTCCTTCAGTTTTTCTGTAGCTGTCAGCCCTCTGTCCTTTCATGTGTCTGAAAGCCTGTTTGTTTGCTGTGCTGCTGCTGTGTTTGTGTGCATGATGTTGGTGTCACTGAGGACTCTGAAGAGACCCAAACCTTTCAAGGGCCCACAGCACCTCTGCTCAAAGGTCTCCATTACCTTCTTTCTGAGCTTTGGTTTCTATCGTATGATGTTTTTCATCTTCCTCCCTCCTTTTCTTATTTGGCTTCTCTCCTGGGGTCTCACTGCCCTTTTCCCTCCATCCCTCACCTATCAGCTACACCAAGACTGAACCACAGCCGCCTCCATCTCCCATAGGCATAAACTTCAAGCACATCATGGATCTGACAGGCTGCAGTAAGGAAGCTGCTGCTGCTGCTGACCACCAGCAGAACCTGATCACATGGACCCGGATCAGACTTAGCTATAAATGAGAGCTGAGGGTCCCACTTCGCTGCTCTAGTTGAAGTTAAATTAGATAATTGAATGCTGGTTAATACATTTATTTCTGTATTTAAATGTTTTATTTAAACTCTTCAGTTCATTTTAATATTTGAAGAAAAAAGCAGAACTATTACTGTTTAATATAAAATAGTTGAACATGATTTGTCTGGCATGGATGCTGTAGCAGCTTGGCCTTGGCATTGAGCTGAACAAAGCTTGTCTGGTCCAAAGTTACCAGTGTGAACATTTAGTGAATATTTGTCTTCATAAATAATTCATGCCCTGCGACAGACTGGCGACCTGTCCAGGGTGTACCCCGCCTCTCACCCGGAACGTAGCTGGAGATGGGCACCAGCAACCCTCCCGACCCCATTAGGGACAAGGGTGAACAGAAAATGGATGGATGGATGGATAAATAATTCATAAATTAATTTGTAGTGTTTGTTGGTGAAATCTTTCCATCATGCAGCCATGAGTTTCAGTGACTTAAAATTAAATCGGGGATCACGGCACAGTTATGACTCAAATTTGCCAAACTGTTGCCGTTTTACTCTGCTTGAAAGTGAAACCGTTCATTTATGAAGGTGCTGAGGAAACGGACAGCAGCAGAGAGAGGGGAGGGAACAGAACGGGGATTTAGAGATGAAGGGGTAAAAAACGTGGGGAGGTTTTCTCAATCAGCATCCTTTTTAGTTCTTGAAAACTAGGGCAGAACATTAAATATCCCAAAATACCCCAAACAACACCCACCTACACAGACACACCTACACACCACCCTGAAGGTGCTTTGTAATCTACAGGGACACACTGTCCCTGTAGATTGGTGGGTTGTTGGGGGGGTTTGGGATTTACACCTCCAGGGATTATGTGAGGATGAACAAAAACATCTCATCTTTTAGAACTGATGTCCCATTGCATATTGATGATTATGCAGACAAATTTTGGTAAATAAAATTTATTTATGCAGCATCTTTCAGACGTGTTGGACTTTTGCAGATGCAGTTTTGCATCACCAACCTGATTTCCTGATTAAAAAGCAGAACCTGAATAGATTGTCCCAAAGTTGAGACTGAACAATGCAACCGGAACTTATTGGAAATGTTTTTAATAGTTTATCAATTAATCAGGTACATACTGTATATACATAATCTATTTTGATTATATGTAAGTTATCTCTGTGCTTTTGTTTGTATTTTTTATTTTTAGTTAAACCAATAGTTCTCAGTCATATATTTTTTTGTAATGTTGTAATTCTCTTCTGTGTATTTATAGGAAGGAAATTTCTTGCTATTTGGTTTTTCCAAGCCCATGTGTACAATGTCAATTACAAGATGTTTGCACATAAGATATGTGTCCAAAACACGTAAGTGATAAGAGCAGGCATAAAATTCATATTTGTAGGGTTGAGCTTCAGCAGCGATGTCTCCAGCGCATTGAATGCTGGGTTATTAATCATGTTGATTTATTGCTTGCATCTCTAACGCAAAGTCAGTATTCGGTGCTACTGACAGAGATTCCTTCCTTTTGTTGTGTCCAGACATTTTCTCAAACATCAACTCAAAGAAAAGAGGTTTGCTGTAAAAATGTGTAAGCTGTAGTCCTACTCTGACGAGGTGTTATGTCAGTCTGGAGAAAACTCAGGTCTGCCCTGCAATGCTTTGACATTTCACAAAAAAATCACTTACAGTGGAAAAAAATGACAGAACTTTTTTGGATTTAAAAATTGTGACTTTTTAAATCGTATTTTGGTACCATAAACTGACACTGTGGAGCTGCAGAAGGTCTGAAGGTGGAATATATTAAAAAACACATTTTTCAAGTACTCAGCACTTATTCAGCTTATATATATTTTACTCTGATTGGCAGAAAGCCATCAATTACAGTAAACTACATCTGCATGACTCTTTCTGGTATACTTCAGATTCTTTGTTACCAGAGATTCATTTCCCATCATCAGATCATCTGACTGATCTAATACACTATGTTGACTAATTTCCCTTGCAAACACAGCACAACAGAGAAAATGGAGGGAGAGGTGGCTGCTCAGTCTCTCACTATTCTGCTCCAGGTGACTTCCTGAATTCCTCTAATGAGATCTGTGTGAGTGTGTGAGGAAGCTGGAGGAAAGGTCATGTCCCCCTTAAGGCCGGCAGAGTAATCAGACTGTTTCCAACAGATAAGAAGCCAGTGGCATACAGAGGCAGGAACTGCCTGGACTGAAACCCCAGAGCTTATCCATGATTGGCGCTTTCAACTGCACAGGTCTATGCTGAACTTCAGTTTGACAATTTTTAGGAATTGTTTGCTTCCTAATAACAGTTATATTATTGTTTTTTTAAAATCTAATTTAGGGCATTTTTCAGAGGAGTTTATCAGACTTTGTGGTTGCTAAAAGCTTTTTTAGTGTGTGTGCGTGTGTGAGTGTTATCTTTAGGAGGATAAATGTGATCCGGTTTTATCATTTAAGGTTAATCATTGAATGAAGTCAGATTTTTTTTATGCGGCCTTTCATGTTTCTAATTAAATGTGACCAACAATCAGACTTCTGTTGGAACGGTTTCCGACCCCACAGTGTCCAACACGCAGGTGAAGAATGTAGACAGCACACAGCAGCGCTCTGTTTGTGTAAGTAGTAATGGTCGCCACCATCTATGGATAAATATTAAAGTTATTCAGTGGAGTCACTAGTATCATCACAAGGTCACAACAAGACGGAGGAAGCAGATAAAAAGAAAGCACAGCTAACAGCAGCAGCCTGTAGTGGAGCACTGACTGGAGAGAAGCCAGATTGGATGTGGAGTCAGAGCTCAGAGTGGTGGGACTGGGATGTGATGTCATTTTAAATGTTTTCTTTAGCTGTTGGCAGAAAATTGTCACAATTAAGTGAAATGAATGTGTTAAAACCTCTTTATATTGTGTTTTATTTGGTGATGGAGTTATTACAGTATACAATATTTTACTTATTGAATTGGTCTGTATGTATATTTGTCAAGTGCTTTAATTTCATTGTTTTGTGAATTTGCTTGCTAAATCATTATATAAATAAACTAAATTCAACTGAACTAAAACCATAAAAATGCATGTGGAAAAACTGTTGACATCTGATTTTATTGTTTTAATCATTTCAGTGAGCTGGGGGCTGAACTACATATAAGGGTTAGGGTTATATCTAACCCTTATAGAATGTAAACAGCTTTACATTCTATAAAGCTGTTTATAGAATGAATTGATTTATTCAGGAGATTCAGTGAACGCTACTTAATGTTGTCCCTTGGTGGTTTGTGTTTAGACTGCTAAGTTAATTCTAAAAATAGCCTTAAAGTCTTTAATGACCTCTGAAGGTGATCTGAGTCAAGCTGTCCTCAGCCCATTTATACTGTCTTCACACACACGTGTTTAACATCAGCAGAATGAGATCAGATCACCCATGAGTGATTGTGAGACAATTTAGAGATTATTCAGTTGTTCCCTTAGGAGTAAATCTGTAGAGATCACCAGCTGTGTGCTTTCAGAACAGGCTGCTGGTACAGCAGAACCAAATGGGTGTGGCCTCTGGCTCTGCAGGATTCCACTGAGCAACGACAACACAAAGCTCTTGAAGTTATCTGCTGGGTCAAATGAGCCGATTAACTTCAAATAGGTCAGGATTGATCATTTTTAATGTGTATATAAATAGTTGTGCTAATATTGGAACAATGTCAGCTTTGGGTCTGCTGGAGAACATCGCCAATGGAAGGATTCAGTGTGTGTGTGTTCAGAGATCACATTGATCTGATGGGAGTGATCATCCTGGATCTCTTTCAGAATGAGCCCCAGCTTTAAAGAAGAAGCCGGGTGTTAACAGTGCAGCTGGAGATGCTGACAGACGTCCCTCAGTCCAGTCATGACACTCCAGTGGTGAATGTGTCTTTATGAATAGAAAGTAAATCTGTTGTGTAAATGTGGAACTTATAAAAATGCTTATTGACTGCGTAGTGGCACGTTGGTCTGGTACAACACATGATTGCTCCATGTGGAATAAACATCCACATTGCCCACTCACCACAGTCTGTCTTTAAATCCCAGCTGAACGCTCTGCTGTTCAACAAGCATGTCCACTTAGATTAATCAACACTCTCTTTCTTATTTTCTTTTATTCTAATTATACTTTTTTCTATAAAATTGTTGTTTCTATTTGTTTTGAGGTGACCTTGTAATCCCTGAAGAGTGCCTTTTAAATAAAATAAATAAAGTATTATTATAAGAACTACTTACATTACTACAAGCAGGGACCATTTCCATGGTTATTGGGACGCTTGGCGGCAGCCTTCCAGGTATTTATACTAATGTAGATATGTATTTATGGCTGGCGACAGGGCGGACCAGCAGCTGTGCTCTATTTCACGCAGATTGGGTTTTATAAATGAAAGCTGTGCAGCCTCACACCTGCGCATGGTTTTATACATCTGAATTTTTTACTTTATTTGACAAGGTGTGCATCAGACTGACATAACACCTGTCATGAAGATGAAGGAGTTTTCATGAATGTTTACGACTGCTGTCATGAAGTGTCATTTTGGTAAATAATGACACTTTCAATGCAATGTTGCATTAAGACTGATATTGAAAGTCCATTAAAATGGTGGACTTTACATCATAAGTGTCATTATGTACCGAGTGACACTTCATGACAACAGTGGTAATCATTCATAAAGACTCCTTCATCTTCATAACAGGTGTTATGTCATGTTTATGACAGTGTCATGTCAGTCTTATGGACACCTTGACAAATAAAGTGTTACTGACTTTTTTTTGTGTGCCACAATTTTCTAAATTTGTTATTATTCCAACTTTTAGTGTGAAAGAAGACGTCGCTTAGCTGTAATTGTGCATAAGCTGGAACTCACCAATTAGCTGAGGGAGCACTGGGTGGCATGCTTGTTGAGCTTTATTGATTGCAAAAACAAACAGCAGAGCTCTTCATAACAATACTCACATTTTCTTAATTATTTTCACTGTTTTAATAACATGTTTGAAATGAATTAGTGTCAGGATTTTTTTTTGTTTTTCTATGTCTGTGTTAAAATGAAAAGCCAATAAAAGCAAGTTTAAAAGCTTGTATTATCCGAGGCCATAACACAACCAGGCCGTATTAAGTGCTATAGCAACCAATCAAATTAGACTCTTTCACAGCCTCACAGTTTTGGCCTTCACTGTATTCAGGGAGACTGTTCATTCACGTTATTATAACTTGTTTGCTTTAGTCTTTCAGACACTAAAGAAGTTCAGGAATCATTTTGGAGAGCAGGATATGATACCTGACTAAGTCAAGGAAAAATGCTTTCATGTTCCAGGCGAAGGCGTCTGCACCCCTGTACATATTGAACTGTGACCCCGTCTTTGTAAATGTTAAATAAAAATCCCAGAGTGTGAAAAATACTCTTTTATCAGTAGCGCTCAGTGCCTCTCTTGGGGTCCCAGCTGTTCCACTCCAGTAAAACTACAGCTGTGTGGAGCCTCTCTGTTTAATCTATGGCAAAGTCAGTGTAGTCAGTCATCAAATTTATGCTAAGCCACATGAGAAGGCTGCATTAACCAACTGTCCAGTGTCTGCCAATGAATTAAACACTCACACACACTCTAACTCTGCACACTGACAAAGTGTCATTTCTGAACTCATCTAAAGCAGTCTCCCTCTTTTGTAGAAAATACCATCAATCTCTGTCTGTGACAGTTTAATAAACAAACTGAATGAGTTCGTGAAGCCATTTATCAGCAAAGAAAAAGACATTGAATATTGCTGAAGTTATTGACAATCAATGTGCAGATGTCAAATTGGCTGGCAGCTTGCTGCCGTTACTCAGCAAATGTGAATATCAGGTGATAGCATTATTGGGCCATGAACCAACATTAGCAACACTAACCTCACCCACTATGAAAAATAGGTGACCTCTGATGCAGAGTTTATTGAATTTATATACAAAGAAATTGACGAGTTTATGGAACTTAATCAAACTCAAGAAATATTATATTGTCTAATTTTGGAATCATTGAAAGCCTTTCTCAGCAGTCAAATCAAATCATAAAGCCCCCATGCAAAACAGCCAGCAAGTGTGATTTAAGAAGATTGAAAGTAATATTTTACAACTTGATGGAGAGCTTTTATGCTCTACATCAGCTGATTTAAAAAATAATTATCTCTCCAGACTGATTTGAAATTATTATCTACAAAAATGATTGAGAACCTATTGAATAAATCCAGACACAAGACATATGAACATAGTAAAACAAATATGGAAAATCTTGGCCCACCAACTACTACAACAAATCAGTCCGTCTTTGAAATTACTGATGGATTTTACCAAAAAATGACCCCAGTGTATTTCATTCATTTATTTTTTTGGTTTATTTGACCACAAAAAATGTTTTTGAACGTATATGGGTGTACAGAGTTCTAAAGTTTGTTTAATTCCATGGAAATAGAGAAAAAACTGACCATATGTTGGTCTTTTCTTTTACTTCCTGTCTTTATCATCTGAAGCCGTTAGCACCAAATATCTTATTTTCTTCTCCCTTTAGATTTTGACAGAAGTTAGAGAAGAAGCAGACCTCCTCTGGGCTGCCGTCCTCCTACATCACACACTCTACAAAACTTTAACACACATTTTCCCAACTGTGCAACCATCCAACATGAGTCAAAAGATAAAAACATTCAAAACAGACTGAGAAGAAGCCAGTCTGACAGTCTTCAGAACTCTATGCAGAGTCCAAAACCTGAAACTACCAAATTTTGTACATATTTACAAATCTGAGCTCTAGCATTATGAAGGTAAAAACATCATCTCTGCTGCCTCCTGATTTGGTCCAGTGCAGTAACAATAAGTTGTGGCTCACCAATGTACAATGCACAATAAGAGTTTCAATAATATTATGTGGGACATACAGTAGGTACATTTAATCTCTGGTTGGTTAGATAAAGTCTGTTTACAAGAAGTACTGGTTACAGTAAGAAGTAGAAAAGAAATAGAGAGCTGAAGTTTGAGCAAAAGCCTCAAACAGACGTGAAGTGTGACATAATTACAGTGTGACAGTGAGGTAATATAGCCAATAAATCACTTCCTCCCACCTTTAATAAAATATATCTTGTGTTGCTGTCTCTCCTTCCTCCCAGCTGATATTTATTGATTTGTGACTGCTGCATCTTTCTCTTTTAGCAATGTCATGTGCTCCAGACACTTAGCATTAAAATGCATCGACTGAAAAATTCTATTATGATATAATGAGTTGTAATGCTTTAGAGAAAATGAAAAGATAAATTAGCTTAAATTGTCTTTAAATAATCAACAAATACATTTTAGCATTATTGACACAAATCCATCCATTTCTCACCTTGATTAAATCTCTTGGCTCCTCACTGAGGAACCCAAAACATTTCTCACACCCCTTGTGCTTGGCTACAAACACATAATCACTAACAGCAACAGCGCAGCACCAGGGGAGCAATTTTACTTCTTTAAACTAAGAAAGTCTAAAGTTTTTGCTCCCAAACTGAAATAACTGCTCTTGGAAATCTACATTGTTTGTGTCCAGATCATTAAGTGCCAAATGCAAACACTGACCGTGAACTGTTCAGCAAAACATCATTCTTATACTGAACAAACAAAATGCGATGGAAGTGACCCCATAATAAGCCCCAGAATTGTATTTGATGGCATGGACATAGAAAGTGACGCAACACAAAACACATTGACATTTTAGTGACAGCAGAGATGTACAAAATTAATCAAGTTAAATAATCATTTAATGAACTATATTTGTTGACATTATAAAAATATGCAGAAGTTAAATAACATCTGAAAAATAAAAAGATGTAAATGTCTAAATATAAACTACATATGCCCTTTTCCACTGCTACCTTTGATACATTCAGAAAATATTTTGAAACGTTAATGACAATTATTCTAAAATATGAGTAAAAACCCTGTACAGAAAGCAGCACATGTTTTTTTCTCAGTCTCGGTCATGCTGCCTCTGCTCTAATGTCTCTTCTCTGAGTTTTCTCTTTCTATTGCAACAAACATGTTTTCTTTTAAATATGAGAAAAGCAACAGTGTATAGAAATTAGAGATGACTGACTTTATTCCTGGGATAAAACGATGTAACAAAAGTAACAACATTACTACTCTTATTAACTACTTTGATATGATATACTGGCATGGATTAACTAGTCATCATTTAGCTACATTATCTGCATGCGGCAACATTTTTAAGCTTTATACGGTTCGTTTGAAAGAAAACACTACAAAGTTTGTTGGGGTTTTTTTGCCTTTTGGGTCTGGCTAATTGCTGAACATGACGCTGACCATGCAGCTCAGCTCAGCAGCAGCTCATCAGATCCAGAGGTGTGATCAGCATCAGTTTGGATATGGTCATGGAGCATTTAGAGACTGCAGGGAAAACCACATTACCACATCTTAACAGATTAAACGGTTGTGAAGGCACAGATATGACCGTCCCACTGGGCAGCTGTAAGGGTCACAGCTTATGTTCCATGATTACTGCAGGAACTCTAATATTACACCGACAAGACTGAATGTTTGTAGGGGTGTACTTGTGTGTGCAAGTGCAGCCAGTAATGCCAGAGTGGAATCTGCTGACATTTACTGTGTGCTTGTATGTGTCTGGATGTTATTTTCCATCAGAGTTTGGATCCCTGCTGCCTCCGCCCCTGTGATGCAGCTGATGATAAAGATGGAGGTCGCCTGGTTTGCTGCTGTGTCGGCACTTAGCTACGCCCGCCGTTGATTGTGTAAACATGCAGGTAGTGTCCCTCACTGGACACGGTTTCATTAGCTTGCACACAATCCATGTAAGGTCTGCTGCATGTTATTATACCTGGGTCCCAGCACAGTGAAGACACACACACCCCGACACAACAAAACACCCAGTGACACTTACACACACCTCCTCCCACAATCTCATTCAAAACCTGACAGTTTGTGAAGAAGGAAAACTAATGTGTTTTGTTAAACAAGCGTCGATCTCAGTCCTTCCCAGGTCTCTGAGTGAGTATGAGCTGGTCAGGTGACAGGTAGACACAGAAAATGTTCTCTTGTATGGGTTAGTTTTTCTTCCATGATCCAAGAGCACACATTTTCAGTCTGAAAGCAGGATTTCATGTCTTTTGCTCTCAAAACTTTTAATACTTTTGCTTGCATCTTTATTTTGAAAGCAGAATTTAATGTCTTTCTTTCAAAACTTGTAAAGATTGTACTCAAAACTTCTCATGCTCACACTAAGGCCCTGTTTACATGACAATGATGCAACGAAAATGGAATTTTTGTTCCATTTCTGTTAAAACATTTACATGAACACGTTCCAATTACAATCTTTGTTTACACAGTAATGGTACACATCGAAAAGGTGTCATGCCCTCGCCATGCCGCTAGCTTGTGCTAGGTTCTTTGAAAGTGTTCCAGTATGTGTTTAAAAAAAAAAGTTCTACTTGAAGGCTGGTCGATTCATGTTTCCCCATCAGGTACAGTTCCCCCAGTTACCGGGGAAAAACACACAGTATGTGGGTCTGATTAGGGCGCAGTTGGTAAAAAGTGGGATAAGTTTGCTGAAACACGTTGTTTGAGCTTTCATGGTAGTTCTCTAGATAAGAGCGCTGAACAAGCACACGTGTATTTTGCCACCTGGGCTGTGCAGAGCAGTGAAGAGATGCTGTGGGAAACACGAATTGTCTGACGGGGAAACACAAATTGTAGTAACACCAGCATTGTCAGTAGATTCTTCTTCTTCTGTGGATTGTAGGAAGCAGCTATGTTTTGCGTCATACTATGCATGAGCTAGGGATTCCTGATAGAAAAGATCCATTTACTCTGTTTACAAGACAATGGGACAACGGGACACCGGTACGTTTTAGAACCATTGCACTCTCGTTCTCGTACTGTGCCAAGAATCCACTTCTTTCTAAAGGGGCAAGTATTACATTTGATCAATTTTCAAAATAATGCAAATTATTCATTGGAATGTTTTAATGGTAAATGAAATCTTAAAAAATACAAATTGTTTTTAAGTATAAAAAGGATGAAATTAAATGACCAAACATTAATTAGATCTTTTAGATCTGTGGGTTTTTTACATTTTGAGATTTTTGATGCCCATCTTGAAAGAGACTAACTCAGTGAGTCATTCCTGATTAAACTTGTTTTATTACATCAGTTCACTTCCTTCCAAAGTACATAAACAAACCTCAGTTATGGCTCCAGTGTGCAGTGGCATTCTCACTGGTGACATTTACGCTGGTCTTTACTGCAGTGACTGCAGCCCAGTTGTCAAGATGGTAAAATGTTCACTTATGGAAAGTACAGCTTTGTGGAATATCTTCATCCTGTAAGTTTTTGTTTTACTTGTGTTAGATAAGAACATGTTACATTTTCACATCGCTGGATGTAGTTAATCCTGCCCAGGACTTTGTGAAGCTGCCTGTTGCCTGGCAAAACAGAGTTTTTGTACAAAGACCTTCTGACTGGGCTCTCCATTGGCTACATCAGTCCCATAAAGGGACTTCACTGTTGCCATAGTGTTTTTTTTTCCTCTCATGCAGACAAGAGAGGATGCAGGGGACAGAGAACACGAGCGAGAAGTAAGAGACAGATGAACAGAAAGATGGTGAGGAAGAGAACAAATCACTTGCTTTGGCAGCGCCAAGCTGTTCATGAAGTCTGACATGAATGATTCAGTGAACATCTCAGTTTCAGCACTACGTATAAAGAAGTTGGAGGAATTTTCAGGGATGTGACAAAGGTCAAATTAATGCGAGAGAAATCTCTATTTGATACAACCGCAGGTAGGAAGATTCACTATAGAGATTATGTTTTTTTTTTTACTGTAACTAATTAGTAGAAAAATAGTACAAAATCAGCCCACTCTTGATTGGTTTCTAGCATTACAATCATCCTGGAATATATTCATCTTGATTGTTAAAATTATATTTTCTTTCACCTCACTTCTTTTTAATCACTACAAAGAAAAACAGAGGAGCTGGTGGTGCCGGTCTCCAGAGGTGATTGGACTGGAGGCAGGGTTCAAAGGTCGCCCGTCCATCACAGAGCCTGAAATAAACAAAGCCAAAAATATAAACAAAAACAATCTAGAACACAATATTAATGCAGTTAAATACCAAATACCAGTTAAATACCACAATTTCCAAACTATAAGCAGGTATTTTTTTCACACGGTTGCAGCTTTCTGCCAACACTTTTCAAAATGTTGGACTGTTGCGAGATGAAGGATGGTACAAGCTCAAACAAATTTGCCTCAAGGTGAAAGTGACAATGAAAGAACGTCTGAAGAAGTGTGTGAAGCTGTTTACAACACTAAAGAAGAAACTTTAGTGCTTTTAGTGTGCAGGAAGATGAAGAGGGCGATCAAGGGCTTTTCCTTTTTTAAAACAGTCGCATTACAGACACTGTTAGGTAGGGTGACCAAACGTCCGTATTTCCCGGGACATGTCCGTATTCCATGTCCTGTCCCGGGCGTCCCGGGTTTTTTTTAGAAAGTGAGGAAATGTCCTGTTTTTTAAATTTCCTTCATTGGACCATTAAATTTACAGGCACTAGGGCCCTGTGCACGGCGCTGCGTGTGACGTAACACCCAACTCTATGGCGTTTCCCCGCTTTTACAGCCCCCCCCCCCGCGCTCCAGGTTGTCCTGGTTTTCCCAAATTAAAATATGGTCACCCTACTGTTAGGAAAAAACAATTATGGTACATATTACATATTTGTATGCTACTGATGTTTCATTTAAAGTTAAACATCTGTATACATTTTGTCATGCTATAATCTAGGCACCTGCAGCTCATAGACAAATGTGGCCTATATATGTACTTTTGTTTTTAAGTTGGGGTGTGGTTTATATTCAGGTGCGCTCAGTTAGATAGAAATGGATAAACTCTTACATAACATTAAATCTGTCAGGAAATGCGGGTGGTGAGAGTGGTGAGGCAGATGCAGCGGACCCAGGTATGATGAATATGATGTTTTAATTACGGAAAGCCAGTCAAAACAACGAACAGCAGGCACAAGGAAACACTGACGACGAACTGACTAGACATAGACGAGGAACAAAGGACACAGGTGGAGTTAAATACACGGGAGGGTAATCATAGAAACGAGACACACCTGGGAACAATCAAGGGGAGGACAGGACAACGAAGAGACTTAAGGGGACAGAAAACTCTAAATAAACACAGAAAGACACAGATCATGACAGTACCCCCCCCTCAAGGGCGGCTACCAGACACCCAAGAAAAAAAAAAACAACCAAAAAACCCAGCAAGGGTGGGTGGAGGGGTGCCGGACGGCGGGCCAGAGTCCAAACCAACAAAAAAAAAAAAAAAAAAAAAAACAACCCACCATCGTGGGCGGAAAAACAAGAAGGGCCAAGAGTCCAAAAACAACAAAAAACTACCCACAGGGTGGGCGGAGGCAAAGGAGGCGGGAACCACGGAGGTGGTCCGGCGGTCGTCCGCGGCGGCGGGAACCACGGAGGTGGTCTGGCGGCCGTCCGCAGCGCTGGAGGCGGGAACCACGGAGGCGGGACCCCAGGAGGCGGTCCAGCGGCTGTCCGCGGCCCGGGAGGTGGCGATGATGAGCCCCCCGAGGCAGGGTCTCTGGTGGAGCACAGGGGGTCTCGGTGGGAACGCCGGGGGTCTGAGTCGGAACACTGGGAGTCTTGTGAGGAACGCAGGGGGTCTTGGTCCTCGGGGTCTCGGGAGTCAAGGTCTCGGGGGTCAGGGTCTCGGAGGGAACGCAGAGGGTCAGGGTCTCGGAGGGAACGCAGAGGGTCAGGGTCTCGGAGGGAACGCAGAGGGTCAGGGTCTCTGGAGGAACGCAGGAGGTCAGGGTCTCTGGAGGAACGCTGGAGGTCAGGGTCTCTGGAGGAACGCTGGAGGTCAGGGTCTCTGGAGGAACGCTGGAGGTCAGGGTCTCGGGTGGAACGCTGGGAGTCTGAGTCGGAACGCAGGGAGTCTCGGTAGGAACGCAGGGAGTCTCGGTCGGAACACTGGGGGTCTCGGGAGTCGGGGTCTCGGGAGGAACGCAGGGAGTCTCTGGAGGAACACAGGGAGTCGGGGTCTCAGGAGGAACACAGAGGGTCAGGGTCTCAGGAGGAACGCAGAGGGTCTCGGGAGTCGGGGTCCCGGAAGGAACGTAGAGGGTCTCGGTTGGAACACAGGGGGTCTCGGTCGGAACACAGGGGGTCTCGGGAGTCGGGGTCTCGGAGGGAACGTAGAGAGTCTCGGGAGTCGGGGTCTCGGCGGGAACGCCGGCTGATTCGGCCTCGGGTGCGCCGGCTGGAACGCCGGCTGATTCGGCCTCGGGTGCGCCGGCTGGAACGCCGGCTGATTCGGCCTCGGGTGCGCCGGCTGATTCGGCCTCGGGTGCGCCGGCTGGAACGCCGGCTGATTCTGCCTCCGGTGCGCCGGCTGGAACGCCGGCTGATTCTGCCTCGGGTGCGCCGGCTGGAGGTGAGCCGGAGCGGAGCCTCGGTCCCGGCTGCGGGGGCGAACCGCAGCGAAGCCTCGGAAGCGGCTGCGAGCCGCAGCGAAGCCTCGGAACGGGCTCCGGGGGCGAGCCGCAGCGAAGCCTTGGAAACGGCTGCGGGGGCGAGCCGCAGCGAAGCCTTGGAACCGGCTGCGGGGGCGACAGCTCCGGAAGGCGACGAGGGGCCGGGTCCCTCGGCGGCTCCCATCGCTGTCTCCGAGCTCGCAGCGGAGGAGGTGCTTCCGGAAAGCGACGAGGGGCCGGGTCCACCGGCGGCTCACGTCGCTGTCTCCGGGTAGACGGCGGAGGAGGTGTTCCCGGAAAGCAACGAGGGGCCGGGTCCACCGGCGGCTCACGTCGCTGTCTCCGGGTAGACGGCGGAGGAGGTGTTCCCGGAAAGCAACGAGGGGCCGGGTCCACCGGCGGCTCACGTCGCTGTCTCCGGGTAGACGGCGGAGGAGGTGTTTCCGGAAAGCGACGAGGGGCCGGTTCCACCGGCGGCTCAGGTCGCTGGCTTCCCGGACGAAGGAATCGACGGGGGCCGTACCCGGGGGGTGCTAACACCAGCCTTGTTCCCCGGAAAAGCTCCCGCTGCAGGTCGGCGAGAGCTTCAGCTAGCTCCCTGTCCTCCCTGCTGGATCTCCGCCTCGGTCCGCTCTGCTTTTTCGGAGGGAACCTCACTCCAGCTGGGTCCATAATAGCGAGCCTCACCGTTCGGTCTGGTCGGGTCCTTCTGTCAGGAAATGCGGGTGGTGAGAGTGGTGAGGCAGATGCAGCGGACCCAGGTATGATGAATATGATGTTTTAATTACGGAAAGCCAGTCAAAACAACGAACAGCAGGCACAAGGAAACACTGACGACGAACTGACTAGACATAGACGAGGACCCGACGAGGAACAAAGGACACAGGTGGAGTTAAATACACGGGAGGGTAATCATAGAAACGAGACACACCTGGGAACAATCAAGGGGAGGACAGGACAACGAAGAGACTTAAGGGGACAGAAAACTCTAAATAAACACAGAAAGACACAGATCATGACAAAATACACACAACTAGAAACCTAAAAGAGAACAGTTCTAAAAGTTCAATTTTACTTTCCAGAGTCAGGTTTTTACATTTTTGAATATAATGTAAATTCAACAAACTGCAACTGTTGATGCTTGGTCCATAAATGATCATTTCAAATATGAAACTACAGGTTAGTATAGTTTGACTGATGGTGAGACAGTGCAACACGTGGAATATGATTGTGTACATTAGGTTGAATTAGGTGGTGCTTTAAATCCAGAGGAAGTTCTGAAGTTCTACTGCTCCCATCCATAACCAACAAACCCTCCATAAACCTGGAAAGACAAGGTTGCTGGTTTTAAACTGTAGACAGAGTTAATAAAAGCTGGAGCTAAATGTCACAACGGAGAAGTTTGTTCTGCCGTCCACATGTTCACCTAGGTTTGTTAAAGGCAACTGGAAAGTTTGTTCCGAACTTAGAAAGCTCATTCAGTATAAATGGATGATAATGCTGTAATGTCGTAGGACTCCTGTTTCTGATTTCTATTTATGGGCTTCATCTTTAATAAAGATTTTTATGTCTGGATACATGCAAGATACAAATTAAGTACAGCTGGCCTGTGAATGATTAATCTTCTGATTCTTGTACGTTATTTACTGATGTGTGGGTTCGAGGGTTATGCAGCTTCCAGTTTGCCAACACCGTCATTCACATTACGAGATGTGCAATAATTTAGCTGCATATGTTTGCATTGTGAATGAAATTCTAAGTTTGTTGTTTTGGATGAAACAAGTAATGTTTGGTCTGTGTTGGTTAACAAGCCATGAGTTTCTAGCAGTTCAGAAAAGAGAGTCAACATCTTTAAAAAGGAAACATTTATTGAAAACATGAACATGTGTTGTGATTAGTTTGATTACTGCTAGAATAATGCATTTTATATCACTGCATCACATCATAAATGTTGATCCTTGTGAGCTGCTAACATGCCTGGTCCCTGTAGGAGACAGTAGAGGTCTTTGTCTGGTTATTATATCATCCAATAATATTTTTTATAGTAATGTGTTGCAGATCCCAGATAAACATTCTCATCTTCTTGTATTCTATTTAACATCATTTAATATGACAGTAATATAATTTGTGAAGGTAGCCAGAATAGAGTTGTATGATCACTTTATGAAAACACATTTGCTCCCTACTGGTTCTGTATGAACCCATAAAACAGTTTTTGATCATTTCATTTATTACAGACAAAGCTATCCAAACACACTGGAATTGGAACAACCAAAATCATGTTGGTGGCTACATTGTTTTATTGTTTTTTTTTTCCTGAAAGTCAGTTTTATGCAGGATGCATTAAAATGTTCCATATTTTTAAATTTGCCCCCATAATTCTGGGGAAGAACCAAAATAGTTTGGGACATTTGGGACAAATATTTATGTTCTGTTTGCTCAGTGGTAGCTTTGATCTGGAAACTTTCCTATGAAGGCTTTTTTTGCCAAGTCTCTCCTTCCCACTGTTAGGTCACAGCAGCACCAGAACATTTAAATCAGTCCAGGCCCAACATGTCTGACTGAACTTCAGTGTTTGTTCCTTCTGACCTTGACAGACTCTGGCGGTAATGTTGGTAGGACTCGGTTTAAGGTTGGTCATGATGAAATGAATCATTTCAAATCATTGAACCATTTTTAATATAAAATGATTCATTTTTAATTTATCATAGATAACTAAGGTTACCGTACTTATAATTGGAAAATATAATCTTAATTTTTTAAAGGTGGAAAACATCATCCTTTCACACACAAAACTGACAAATATAATGTTCACTTGCTGTTATTGGCATTGTGTTTAAGAGGTGCTGAATATTGTTCTGCTGTTTCAGAGGGAAAGCTTTGGCCCTGCCTTCACTCTTTGTTTGAGAAATACATTTGAAAGAACAAAAGATATGGAAAAACCTTCAGATTAAGTAGCAGAGGAAATCAATATCACCTCCTCTAACACAAAGATTCAGAAATAACTCAGGAAATTATCTGATATCTTTCTTATACCATAAATTTATGTCACCATGACAACGACAGGTGGAAATATGAGCCAATTGTTGGAGCTGTCAGGAGGCAATACGCCCTGCCTTTCATTCGGAATATTGCGTGGGGAATTTGTGGCGTGAACAATGAACGATGTGAGGATGTTTTCTCAGCTGACATCACTTTCACTTTGTGGCCTGCTGCTTGTTGAACAGGTGTTCTGCTTCACCACCACATAACACAGACCAATCTGGTTTTGTTTGGCTGATTGGATTCCTTTCGAGACAAATGCACTGCTGGGGAAACATCGGGCGTGTTATAAAGTTTTGATGTGATCCACTGATTTCAATATGCACCCGATGACTTCTGTCGCTTTTCTCTCCTGAACGCCGCTGAGCAAAGCAAGCTCTCATCTTAGTTTAATTCCTTCCGAAATCAAAGCACACACAGAGAAAAGGATGAGGTTGGCAAAGGTTGGAGGAACATTGTTTCTGATCCTGGGTATGTGGGTATTTTTAGACCTTTTTTGCTGGTAAATAAGAAATAAAGAAGCTCCTAGAGTTATGTTTTATTTTTTGAGAAATTTACCAAGGTGCTGATGGGATTTCTTTGCAGTTTTTTTCCTTCCTTTGTTAATTTATTAAAGGTCCTCCGGCTCAGTCTTATTTTTGGGGGACTCTCCTCCCACTGTTCATTAGATCTGCCATCACAAAACAGCATTATTCTGCCATTTGTGAATAATGAGCACCTCTAATGTTCTCAATGTATATTACACCCATCTTTTATTCTGAATAATGACTTGCAGCACATTTTATGTGCATTATAGTTGAGATCACACACAAGTTTCTGGCACACACCATTCAGTCTCACGGTGCAGCTCAAACATCAGACAAACTGTTGTTTGAACAATGGTTCCCACAAGGCAGCATAAGAGCTGATGAGCCTGAACCGGGAAAAGAAAACACATCGTTGTAGCTTTGCTTACCCGAGGCTAGAAGATGTCCTGCTGTCCTTAGCCGATAACGGCGCCATTTCATTTGCGTTGAAAACAAAAGCATGAAAGCCAAAGGGTTATAAATGATATTTTCAGGAGTACTTTCAAAATGTTCTTTATTCAAATTCCCTTTGTGACTTTTCAATGCAGCACTATCAAAATGATGGATGTTAGCTTGCAAGTGTCTAGAGCCTGTGATCTTAGGATTAAGATTTGCCAGGGCAAGTCTATTTTAAACACAGATGAACTGCTGGAGAACTGTGGGGAAAACTGTTACAGCAAAAGACTTGCTGTAGACTTGATTTCTAAGTGAAATAAACTGAAACGTTTCCTTCAACTTTCTGTCTGTGCAGATGCAGTGGGCTGATGATCCAGTCATACGGGAAATTAAACCATAAACCTATTACACACCAGATGTGTTCAGATGTCTTTAGGTTCCTGCAATGAGGTCAGGTCTCATGTCTCTGAGAGGCAAATCCAAGTCCTGAATCGTGATTTGCAATGTCGTAAGTTTCTAATGAATAAAAATGTTTCCAACAAATCCATAACATCTATTCCTTCAAAATCTGCAATGAAATTCAGATTAAGTTCAGATTCAAAAATATTTTATGGATCCTAAAGGATTCCAAACCTGACAACAGAAGAATACAATAGAATAATTTTAATATTTAAAATCAGGAGTTTAAAAGTAAAACTCCTGATAAGTTTTATTTTTAAATCAAATTAGTTTGTGGTCTGTTTTCTGTTTTCTTTAAGTTGTTAGTCTCATGAGGCTAAAATTATACAGTGTGAGTTGAACTGCCACTCACACTGTTGACCTTCTGACTTGCATTAAATTTGAGGAAATAACTTTCTTTCATTGTCTTTTTACACATCTGATACCAACCAAGAAGCAACTCTCAGATGGACTGATCAAAACTTGGCCAAACAATATGAAAGCATAAATCTATCCATCCTGTGTTGTATTGCCAGTTCAGACCACAGGAGGTGTCATGGTATATTGTCTTGACACACTTTGGATTTGGGTACCTCAGTATTAAATCAACATCACATCAACATCACAGCCTGGCTGAGTATTTTTACCAACCAGGTCTATGTACCCATCATCTGATGGTTAGCTTTAGCAAGATAAGGCAACTTGTCACAAAGCTCTGATCACCCCCGACTGGTTTCTTGAACATGTCAATGAAACACTCCGTTGACCTCCAGTTACCAGATCTAAATCCAATACCTTTTGGGATGTGATAGAATATGGATATGCAACCAATTAATCTTCAGTAGCTACATGATGCTTTCTTTTAATATGAACCAGAATCTCTCAGGGAAGTTGTTGACATCTTGTCGAATCTGCACCACAAATTAAGGCAAAAAGTTCACAAACCATAACCAGGGAGTGTGCACGACAATGTGTTGATGATGTTTGACAAAATGTGCTTAATTTTTTCACACTGCAATCAACAAAGAAAGCATTTTAAACACGCTCATATACTTGGCAAATCTCAATTTTTAATGTCTCTCTCTTGCCCCTAAAACGTCTCACAGGCAGTTGAAATGATTCCCCCTCATGCGGTTCCAGGCGAAATTGGATTTTGGGTGCCGAGTGGTAAACCCTTATTTCTAAAACTACAAAAGAATAAATTTAAGGCTTCCCCTGTGGCAGTAAAATTGGGGCAAAGAAGACTTTATTCTCTTTAGAGAAGAAGAATTTCGATCACAGTTAAATTTGGGTACCAGTGGATGTTCTCACTGTCAGCCAAGCAAACCTGTCCCTCCATCCCTCAGTTTTCATCAATACTTTTTTTGCATTAAGAAAATGCAGAGACACAATACTGTATACATACACGCACGCGCCCACACACGCACTCACACACAGGCACTTTTATATTTATATAAATGCCTCAAGAGCTGGGCTGCGGTCAGATTGAATTAGTTACTGTCTCATCAGCTATCCTCTCTACCTTACTCCCATATAGGGTATTACTCACTAAACCTGAGTCACACAGACTCTATGTGTGTGTGTGTGCGTGAATGTGCGTGCGTGACTGTGTGAATGTACATACATCAGTCACCTTCTCTGACAGCTGTAACCTCAGGCCACTCAGCCTCCTCTGCAACACATTTACATGCAGGAACAAACAGAATCTGAAGCTCTTCAGAATGCACTGAGTCCCTGCTTTACAGAAAACAACACAGAGGCACACGCACTCTTGTCATTTCCATTTAGGACAAGAGTAGCCCTGTGGCCAGACGCCTCTTACCTGGGGAAAGTCGGTCCGCTCCCTGCTCCTTACCGGTTACTGGGACGACCGTCTGTCTTCAAGGTCCACCACACACACACACACCCCTACACGCATGCACCATTAGTCACACTTTGCTGCAGGAACCCCCCCAACACACACAGACACCCCCTCCACCCTTTCCCCCCAAACTCAGTTGAGTCATAGTTCCAAAAATATGGCTATGAATACAATAACTCTTTATTCTTAGGATGTCTTTGCTGTTCATAACTTACAGCTGAATAGGAACATTTTGCTTTCCATAAATGTTGTTTCAACGAAAGGACAAAGTAAGTAAGTGATTAATGAAAATAAAGTCAAGATGTGGTTTTGTAAAGCGGTAAGTTGGTATGAGCCAGACTGTAAATGCCTCCTGGGTAGAGAGAATGAATACCTTTTACTAATACAATAGAAAACAGTCACACATGTAAAGACTAGTTGGATGAAAGACATTAATTGTGATCCAAAATGGAGGAGTTTCAAAAAATATTTCTCACAGCATTGACAAATCCATAGGCTTCCATCCATTACTGAACCTTTGAGGTGTTTTACAGGCACAACAGTCACAATATGTTTCCTTTAAGTTCAAGCTTACGGCATTCTGTACCAAGTCTCTGACATCATCACTTTACGAAACCAGGTCTCAAAGTGGACGTTTCTAGAAATTTCACAGAGGTGTAGTACTCCACAGGTGTGAAAACACACATGCTAAGAACACACAGCTGAAGGTTGATTCTGCACATGCAAATTTCAGATAATAACAAAATCAATGGTGGGCAGCATTGTACTGTGTGCTACTTAACCTGCTCAGTTTAACAACCTCTGTTATGGAGTATACGAGTTACATGAGCACCTGGTTCATCTGAGACATGTCACTGTTTTCTGAATGAGGTGGAAGCCAAAGGTCAAAGAGCATTCACATTTCAATGGTGTGCTAAAATCAAAGCGTCATCTAGTGCCCTGGCATGTCAACTACAGAAGAGTAAGATATCTTGTCTCATGCAAACATGAAATGTTTCCTCATCAACATCCAAAAATACCAGCAGTTGCCGTTTCCATGAGAGTCACCCTCTGCAAGTCACTTTGATCTCTGAGCGGTGCACCTCCACTCTAGCAGGTTTTAGATAAATTCTTGGACATAATTCTCTATGATTTGACACCATGTTTCTTTTGAACTTGATGAATTGATAACTCTGATTCTAGGGGCGCCATGTGCCAAGGCTGTGTTATTTGTGGATGTCTTGGGTTCATTTCCCAGTCTCAGACTTTATGCTGCATGTCTTTCCTTTCTCTCTTCACTCCATTTCCATTTCAATAAAAGCCAGTAGTGTTCAAAACTCTTTTAAAATGCCTCTGATTCTATGGGCTGCAGAGTTATTTGACCTGCAGCTGGATGGTGAGCAGGAACATAACCACTGATGGCAGTAGCCAGACGTTAAGGGCCATTAATGGGGTTTAGTCAAGTGGGAAGGAGGTTTCACAGTCTCTGTGACAATGTGCAATCAGGAGCTGAGAAAATGAAAGTGTCTTACATTGTTATCCTTCCCATGTTATGTGCTTGATATAAGAAGAATCCTTGTGTGTTTCTAGCCTGATGGAAACATGAAAGCAGCAGCAATGTCTGACAGGTTAAAAGCCTGCTCTGCTGAATCTATAAATTACTGGGGTATAGTCTGATGGAGTAAAGCTTCCTGCCAGCAGGGCAACATATTTCCAAAGTGTTACGAGTCACTGATTTTCTGCAAGGTAACCTCTCATTGTGAGATGTGTTTTTCATCATTTCTACCTCCCCATTGATCTGTGCAATAAAAGCTGCCTTCAAATTCTCCCTTTTCCCTTCAAATCATTTACTGTAACTCAATAATGTCTCTTCTTTGTGTGATCCTCCATGCATTGTTGGAGTGTTTGTGGCAGTTTCTCTCATTGTTTCTAACTACCCTGCGCTTCAGACCATGGTGAGAGGGGATGAAACACCCAGCATTTAGGAAGCTCAGCAGCATCCCCATGTGTCTGTACTCCGAACTGCACATGAACGAGTTCCCTCATAAAAATGTGAAATACCGTTTGAGCGAGAGTCTTGCTCTGGTCGTTGTTTTCAGATAACACAGTGAAAGGTCAGGCATGCCTGGGGATTGAGGTCCATCCTAAGTCAACTGCAGGAGAAAATAATAGAATGGATGATGAGAAAGAAGAATAGATGGAGCGGGGAAGGAGGCTGGAATGCAGGATGGAGGTTAGGAAAAGGGAAATGAGAAGAGCTGATGAGGAGAGGAGATATTACGAACCCATCCAAGCTGTCAGAGTAAATTAATAAAGCCACAGTAATCTGGGCTGCTTTTTCACCCAGTGACTCAACAGCATCCAATAGCTGTAGACACAGTTTATCAATCATTTATTTAATAGTTTATTTATCCTGAATGAAAACATAACATAGAAACGTGAAAACAATGACAGGTTTTACCTTCAGTGTGTTGATCAGTGAGTTTCAAGTCAATAAATCTCATCTTGATTGTAACAGAAAAGTCTCTCCTATGTTCCTCCAGTCCAGACCGACAGGCAGGGTAAGATGACTGTCCTCTGACAAGCAACATCTTTCATCTGTTCTTTAATTTGCAAATCTGTGCAGGAGTAATCAAATCCTTAAAATACAAACTCTTACTGCAAACAAAGTTCAGATATTAACATAAATATTTAATGGTTTCATTGGCATTGCATTTTCTGGTGACTTTCCCTCAGCTAACACACTCTGGTGTCTGGTGTCCACAAGATGGAGGTAATTAAACCATTTCATTCCAGTGTTTTGTACCTGTGGCACATCTAAAACCTGCAGGACAGCGGCCCGTGAGGACTGGAGTTTGACACCCCTGCTCCAAAGGAATCCGAAGGCGTTCCCAGGCCAATTGAGAGACATACTCCCAGTTTGTTTGACACAGCTGAGTCTGTATTGGTGCTGTTGGAGATCTATGGATGGAGTTGTGTTCCTTGGATTCCCAGGAATTTGGGGGAAGATGGTGGTTTGGTGGCAGTTAGGTGCAGTGACTTGTGCAACTTCTGCTTTTCAAACCCTATCACGCTTGAGAATTGCTCTCTGAGGAAAGTATCAGGCGTCGTTGTCTGATTAGTCTTCACTTGTTGTTTTGAACATTTGGCCACATTCCCCAAACACTATCAATCCACCCCCAAGGCCACCTCATGATGTCTTTGTCTGTATGTGTAAAAATACAAATAAATTCTGGAAAATGTAAAGGGGACTCTTTTGTCAGATAGTCTTCTGTAGTCATAGCGACTGGTACAGTACTGTATGTATTGAACCAGACAAGAAAAAAAACAAACAGTACAATGTCAAAAACACATCTTAATGAGGAAGCTGATTAAAAACACAAGAGCAACATCTTCAAAACACACATCTGAGCTTCAGATTAATTCTTTGTCTATGTTATGAAGACAGTAACGTTTGTTTGCTTACACTGAAAACAAAGAAGGAACCTCTGGAAGTAGATTACCTCGATGTTTGCTGTGTGTCTGGTTAGTGTCAGCTGGTGCAGTAATATCAAGAAGATAATTAAGAGCTTAGGTTGTAGGAAAAATGAAACAGTGTGCTGGTGGCTAAAAGATAAAACACACACATATACCCGTATGCATACACATTTACATGGGAACACAATAAAAAGAGGAAATGCCAGGACTTAGCTCAGTACAAACAGGTAACATTCCAGTCCCTCTTCTTATTCACACACACTGATGCACCCAGTTTTCTGCTCTGGCCAGCCTGAGGCTCACAGTGAGACAGCCTGAGATGGTTGGTGAGCTTTAATACACTGTTCATGTGGTAGACAGTAATGTGATTCCATGTAGTTCTGTGTGTTTTATATCTGCTGGTGTGAACGGAGACTTTTGTGTTGGGAAGGATGTGAGGAGTGAAATGAATAGACTGTTACAGGTGTGGACAGTCATCATGTGCTGTCTGTTCACAGAATGGCTAACATGGTCTGCTCTGGAATACACACAGATCCATCCCATTTCACTTTAATATATGAAAGTGTCAACATTGACTATGAAGTGATCAGTTAACTGATTAAAAATCTAAAGTTTGAGTTGCTTCATGAGTGATTTTCATGTACCATGAGTGACATCCTGTCAGCTTTGTGAGAATATGAAAATCAGACCTAGAAAACCCACGACCCACAGTCCATTTGTTAGATTCATGTGTTGGTGTAACCAGCCCTCTTTCCCAAACCCTCGTCCCCTGCCTGATTTCAGTATATTCTTTTAGTTTCTGGATCTTCTTTAGAGAATCCTGTCTGCTCTCGGTGCTTTGGGTACTATTTTGGACTTTTCTGGACTCTTAATGAGTCTGGAAGACATAGTCTGATTGTTTCCAACCCATGTAGAAGAGTAACAGCCAAGCATATGAGCGTTAATGAGGAAAAGCCTGTCATTATTGTCACAACAGCTTGGCTGTGTGGGAGTCATACACTCAATCATATATGTATTTTTAAATAATATATTCTATTTTTTCAGTCTGTATATTTTCCCATTGTTGACAGTGAAGGGCAGAATATACGGAATGAAAACAGAAGCATCTGATTTCCAGCATGTTGTGGTTATAAACCAAGGACTTTTTTTCGTTCACATTTTTACATGATTGTCTTCTAGTAGCAAACACCCTGTAATCTTATGAGGCCACGTGGGACATAATTTCGTTTAACCAAGAAATACATAACTTTATACTTTAATCTTTTATAAATTAAAACACTTCCTGCTCATTCAGCAGATTTTAAGACCCAGAAGAATATTCCCCCGGCAACTGGAAGGTTGTGGGATTTTCTTCCAATTTTTCCAACCACATGTCAAAGTGTCCTTGGCAAACAAATGGACTCCAAGTTGCATTGCAATACTGTGCAGTGAAGTGTGGATGTGTGTGAATTGGTGAATGTGACTTGAAGACTAAAAACACTCTGACTGATTGTTAAGATTAGAAAGTGTCATTTAACATTCAGCCAGACTAATCCAGTAAAAAGGTTGGTGTCTGATGCTTAAAAGAGCTGAAATGTCAGCTGCTGAGTTGGACGGTTCCAAATATCTGAATGTGACAAGGTTTGAAAATGTTCTTGTGGTAGGTTTGCCCTTCATTATTGAAACTGATTCAACTGACTTTTAGTAAATGTTACTTTGCCATTTAAAAGTCCAGCGATGGCAGTCCATGAAGCATGGACGCTGTGGTGAATCTTCATTTGCCTGCAGCGCGTCCAGCTAACTGCCTGCTTCCCACCCAAAGCCTGATCCTGCTTGGGTTTACGCCAAATTTTCTGTGGCTCAGCACTAAAGTAAAAGCTCCTAGGCATTTTGTCACCAGCCTGCCATCCTGTCATCAACAGTAAAAGCCCTCCATTTACAGGACACAGAGCAGAGAGGGAATTCAGTGTGCCATGGGGCAGCAGTTACACAGATAGATTACCTGCAAATCCCACCCAGGGGGGAACTGAGAGCAGAGACATCAACAGACTACACTCACACACACACACCCCGCACAAATACACACACATAGTTCTCTGTAGTGAAAGCATACGCACAACAGGGCACATCGGGCCAAATCGCTTCATTCCTGATTCAGGAAGAGGATGGTGGTGCAGATGCAATCTGACTGGCAAATGTGATGGGAGAAAGGGAACATAAGGTCAGGGTGGTGATGGAAAGTCATGATAATGATTGAGTCAAATGGCAAAGGTCCTAATGGTGGAGCTGGACCATCTGCATGCTAACACAGATGGAGAACAGACAGAGACGTAGCGCCTTTCATACACAAGCTGAATCTGAAAACTTTGAAACTAAGTCAGTGTGGTGTGAACATGGTGAAGAAAGTCAGTCCCAGTGACATAGTTTCAAAATGAAGAATGTTTTAAATTACCATATTTTATGCATTATAAGTCTCTGTGTAGAATAAGTCGCATCAGTCAAAAAATGCATCATGAAGAGGAAAAACCATCCATTTTATTTATGCATAACTTGTCCAACTTGAAGTGGGCTTTGTTCATGTTGAACATTTGATCCAGTGACATGCTGTGTTCAGTCTCCTGCTTTTCAGCAAACTCACAGAAAATGTCAACTTTGGCTTGGAATCTGTTGGAAGTTTCTGACGGACTGATGTCCATGCTCTGATAGAGAAGAGTTTGGATTGCAAGAAACAGGTAACACCAAGAATGCCCGCCTGCAAAGTTATTCATTTTCATCTCCATGGCAACGAGGCAGGGGTGGAGACACAGCTGCCCTGTCTCTCCCAGCAGCTCTACAAGCATCTGGGACTCGTTCCTGCAGCTCTAGCCAACTTAGCTTTCCTTGTGAAAGCAGACAGTAATGTTTCCTCCTTGCTTCATGTCAATCAGTATGAATTCACCTTCAATTCATCAATCAAAAAATGCATCATGAAGTGAAAATAAAACACATATAAGTCACGCCTGACTGTAAGTTGCAGGAGCACCTAAACTATGAAAGAGTGTCCGGAAAATAAGGCAAGTGCGACAAACATTTTAAACAAATATTAACAAAATGTCACAGACACACAACTACACATAGACATGAGTTTCAAACTGGTGAATAAAGTTGTCAGAAATGACAGAGAAAATTCTCCATGTTCATACGCTTTTATTGGGAGTTATGATGACCAATTGCTTGGAGAAAATCTTCATGTTAAGACGTTTATTTTCTGATAGATTGTCAATAAAACTGATAAATAAAAATATGAGTATGTGATTATTTAGACTTCCAGTTTATATTGTTAATTTCTGAGATAAATCATTCTAATAAGTACTGTAAAAAAACATTAGCAATTATTGTGTTTCAGTGCATAAAAGGTCCTATAACATCACATGATTTCTGACAACTTTTTTACTCTAAACTAAAACATAATACAAAATACAAAATGATAAACGTAAAATCAAACATCTACAGAAAGATCTTAACTCAGTTATATCTGACATAAGACATATCTTTCATCATTCCTCAGCTGAAATGAAACTGTCCATTTTTACTGGTCAGCAGGTACTACCTCCAGGATGATCTGCATTGTTCTGTTGAAAGAATCTGTTGGTACAGAAATAAAACAGCTTACAAATTTCACAACCAAGCAATAATGTTCCTTTCACATTTATAGACAAAACTAATTCTGCAGAGCTCATCAAAGCAATCTATACTTTATTTAACATTTTTGTCAGTTGATGTTAATGAATTCTATCAATGCCTGATGTAGAGATATCTTGGTAGCAAGTGACAAAGAACAAAAATATCAAAGTTTAACAGGGGAGGGCTTATCAATGATGTCAAAAGTTTTAAAGGACTGTTGTCCCAGGCAGTAACGTCTCTCAGGCCATACAGCTCTTGCTTTAGTTCTATGAGGATCAGGTAGTTAATGAGCGCATCCCTGACCCTGCACACTCCCTCAGCTCTCACTGCAAAATGCCTCAGGGGAACAAACTGTAAGATCCACAAATCACATGCGAGCCACACAATCAAACTCCCATGATTCCTCAGCCGTTCCACAAGGCTAAAGTTCTGCTTCACTGTGCAAAATTATGAGAAGAAAGTGATAATATTAACACTAAGACTTTATTCTTATAATATTATTTTATTCTCATACAATTTTATTCTTGTATTTTTGTGACTTTATTAATTATTATTATTATTATTATTATTATTATTATTATTATTAATCTATCCATTTTCTGTTCACCCTTTGTCCCTAATGGGGTCGGGAGGGTTGCCGGTGTCTATCTCCAGCTACGTTCCGGGCGGAAGGCGGGGTTCACCCTGAACAGGTCGGCAGTCTTTTCCAGAGCAACACACAGACATACAGGACAAACAACCATGCACACACACACTCACATAGGGATAATTTAGAGAAACCAATTAACCTAACAGTCATGTTTTTGGACTGTGGGAGGAAGCCGGAGTACCGGGAGAGAACCCACGCATGTACAGGGAGAACATGCTAACTCCATGCAGAAAGACCCCGGCCGGGAATCGAACCCAGGACCTTCTTGCTGCAAGGCAACAGTGCTACCAACTGCGCCACTGTGCAGCCCTGTTATTATTATTATTATTATTATTATTATTATTATTATTATTATTATTATTATTATTATTTTCTTAGCATTGCTCAAATACTCCGTCATCTAGTGAGACCCTTATTAACAAATTAAAAACTTCAACATTCAAAAATGTGTCTATAAATTACCATTTGAAGACTAATTTATATTTGTCAGAACTATAAATCATCAGAAATTCTTTTTACAAAGAAGCCATTATATGAAATGGATGTTTGTGCTGAGTTACCTAAAGCTTTTTGAAGCCACCTTGGTCTGGTGAAGTAAATAAAAATGTAGTAGGCGGGGATGCCAGTAAGGGACATGGCTAATCCAATCCCTGTGTTAAACGGGTCTGAGTACAGTGACAGGAAGACCATGGAGAAACATGTCAAACAGAAAACCACGGGGATGAAGAGCGGCACCTATGGACGAGACAAGATGGGACTGATGTAATATGATGTATGTTTACACTGATGTGTGGTTTCAGAGTTCCCACGATCTGCATTTGCAGATCAGATTAAAAACATTTCTTAGAAAATGAACAAACAGACCACAGAAGGGGAACTAGATCCACTGACTCAATGAATGACTCAGAAAGAGCTTACAGTTTGAAAATGTTCTAATTATTTGCCTTATTGATCACCATTAGAGTAATACCAATAACCTCTTATACAAAACCTGAACATTCAAAGGTATATGGACTGATTACCTTAGTAATTACCTTCACTGATGTAAGACTTGGCAATTTAAACTCTTAGCAGTCAACAAAAGGTCTACTTAAAAAATGTATGAAACTTCATCATGTATGAAACTTTGTACAACTACAGTTGGTTAAAAATACTGAGACACTTACCTTAAAGGGTCGGGGGAGATCTGGTTTGGTATATCGGAGGTAAATTAAACCCAGAACCACCACACCAATAAACAGCCACCGCAGAAAGCTCATGAAGTTAAGGAGGCTGTAAATGTCCCCCACAAACAGCTGGAGTATGGTCATGGGATACTGCAAATTCACATACGTACAACTTGTTATTAAAACATGAGACGACATACAGGAGATAATGTTGTCAGTATTGTCTGTTGAAGAAAAACAAAAACTGAAAGCGCACTGACCAGTATAAGGACAGCAGCCAGTGGAGTGTGTCTGCAGACATGGATCATAGACAGGACCTCAGGAAGCTGTCCTTCACGTGACGCTACATAGAACATTCTAGATAACACAAACACCAACTCATATAAACATAGAGAAATGGGAACAGTTTAACAGTAGACTAAAGGCTCCCACATATTTGGGAATATTTCACTCCACCGAGGTCTGTGTGAACTCAAATGTATTCAAAGAGGACTCAATGCAAACTGAAAGTGGACAGATTGTCGGGTAACACATTCATATCGTACCGATAAGTTTGAGAGTCAATCCAATCAGTTGCAAGCTCCAGCACCAGTCAATGCTGGTGCAGTGGGACTATTACAAAGTAATGTAAATGAACTGCCATTGTTAACACCCATAGCTCATCAGGTTTGGGGACAGAACAACTCTTCTAAATCTTTCAGGCCTGTTTTCTCCACTAACCTTGTTTGCAGAGAGGCAAGACTGAAACTGTCATTTCTTTCTAATTCTTCTTCTTCTTATTATTATTATTATTATTATTATTTCTATGTGTTTGATGTTCTTAGAAAGCTTAGAACCCACACTTTCAGAATCTTTAAATAACTCAAAGCAGACACTTGTTCCTGGTTTTGTCCTGCCCAGTCACAAATGTGTAGAGATGGTTATATATTGCAGTTTGAACTCAGTCCAGAACCAGAACAGAATAAATAGAGAGAATCTTTACCTTGACAAAGCAAAGTGGCCGCCGTTCATGGAACCAAAACAGGACAAGGCCACGAACACCGGGACAACAACCGAGAAGTTTCCTAATAGCCTCTCTGCAAATGTCTGAAGAACGTAAAGGAGAAAAGGGACACAAATAAGAAAGTAGAATATGTGCTGCTTCAGAGTTGAGGCAGTGATTTAAGTGTAGATAATGACATTAGGTCAAGTGGTTGATGACTTAATTAAAACATATTTCTTATTGTGCTGTAAAAAGGTTGTAAGTGTTAAAGTGAAACTACAGGATGTAATCCTTCCACCCTGACGTGAACACGGTAGAAAAAACGGATTATCTAAAGGTTTTTCAAGATAATCCAAAGACTTTTCCAGGTACATAAATGTTGTGCTTTGAGTCCTCAGTCATTTTAGATATATTCAAAACATTAATATATCTAAAATGAGTAGATATGTGATTAACTAAAGAACAATTCAAATATATTCCATGGGTTTCAAAGGTCACATCAGATTTGTGTGAATTTATGGTCATGACTGTAGACTGTTGCTTTTTTTAGTCTTATCTTATTAAATATGGTTAATTAGACTGAATTTAGAGGACTGAAAGGACTGCTGGCAGTAATTGTCATAAATGGGTCATGCAGAAGTGGGAGACAAAGCTAATTATTATTCATGAAGCTATTAAATTTATATTAGCCACAGACATTGCTGGCATGAGTGAATATAGTCAGTAAAGGGGAAAAATTTGAATTAACTAAATACATGTACTGTTGTCATTTTAAGCTAAAGTAATGATTAATTTTAAATGGAAAAAAAGAAATGTTAAACAGTTTGAACACATGACCGAGGAATCCAAACCGACATGACGTTCATATCTTCAAAGACTTGATCACTTCCATCTTTTTGATCAGTTCCATCTTCATCAGCTTGGTGTCTGTTGTTCTGTTTAGCATGTTTTCAGAATCTCTGCTGACGGCTTTATTTAAAGTGACCAGAGACAAATCTAGAAACTTTTCCTAAGGTCATTGGAACTTTGTGGCTCAAACTCTGCTCAACGATCAGCAGATTCTTGACCGTGCTGGTGATACAGCAGCCACAGCTGACTAACATAATATTTTTAATTGTGAATACTGACATTGGATTAAAACCCCAAATCAACTAAACTTAAAACTAATACGTTTTTATTGTTTTAAATGCAAATGTTTTTTCCAGATCAACACAGAATAGGGATGTACAGTATTATGTTCACTCATTCATCGTTCCTTCCATACCATCCATTAGACTTCCATTCATTTACCGATAAACAATTGTGCTAATTAGCTGACAATGACAATTAGTGACTCACTGTGACTTTTAAAAGTTTTGAAATATTTTGTTTATAAAACCAGAGAAACATAGATCATCCAAGGACAGAATGTTCTCTGTTCAAATGTTACTCAATCCAGTGTAATGTTTTCATTATGAATATAACTATGAAACTTTATTTCTAATTCTGCACCATATATCTAATGGGTACTTAATGCTTAATTGCGTAACATGCAAAATTAAAAAGACCTTTAAATAATCTATGTACTCTCTCTCTTCATTGCTTTCCACACCACATAATACAAGCTCACATCCTGTTAAGGTCATCTAAAATTACTCATTAGGCAATGCTGCAAGCTTCTTTTACATAAGTTTGAGACACGAGTTAAATTTTAAATTAAGTTTTCAATGTAAACTTCTGCCCACTGTCTAATGGAGGAAGAACAGACTGCAATCCTTTTATCATATCAACCTTTTAAGAACACAGAAATGCTCTTAACACCTTTCTTAAGGCGCTCTTAACACTCATTGTGCACAAGGTAATAAAGCTAACCACATTACAATAGAGCAGGGATCTCTTAGTGGATCTGTGAGCCCTTAAAGCTGAGGAAGACTCAATCACTGATAGCATCCTGCAGCCTAATAAGGAACTGTGGCTGTTATTGGGGAATGTCTGAGATGTGATTAGCATTACCAGGGTTGGGCTGAAGCAATTGCATTAGTGGGGAAGCAAAGTCGTCAGAAATGCTTCACTAATAATGAGATGCTAAGTGCAGGAACAGCAGCATATAGGTTTAGACCTAACTGTCTGCTAGGAGAACAAAGGACTTTCTGCCTACATGTACAGTATCTCATATTCTATTGTTTAAAAAGACTTTAGTTCATTTCTTGAATTCTTAATATTGTATATTTCATTATAATATTATAGCAAATGATCCAAACCAACTTTTATAACCATTTGTGATCCCATACTACACAATCATGTATCAAAGACAAACTTTCAGATATATTAGCTCTGACTCTCTGACTTTCTGGTAAAACGCCACCAGATTAAATTAGTTTTCAGTATTTAAGCCCAGATATCTTCCCTCCTTCAAATCCTCTTCAGAATCTTCCCCAAGTAGAGATCACTACAGGAATGATGCTCTGTGCTGACTCCAAAGGTCGAGCTGGCTGCATATGATATTTATTAATCTACGTTTTATTTTCAGCATACATGTGCAGTTGATTTGAAGTGATATCTTTCCTTTGATCTCCAGGTAGATCAAAGGAAATTTGATTTTTTGATCATTTTGATCATAATCTGGCAGGTAAACACCCACTGGGTTTAATAAGCTGTTCTGCAGAGATCTTTCATATTCCCACATAGGCTGGGTTACCAACAAGGCAACCAACAGCCCTGTGATTGAAGTCTGAGATCTTTGCAAGCTCTGAATTCCTTAGTTAAACTAACATTATTTTTTGGTCAATAATTCAATAATTGCAGATTCTTCAGAAAGATATTCCTGTGACTTTATGCTGAAAGCCTTCATCACAAAGCCCTGAATCTCAGAGTAACCTCCTGGATTGCCTTGTTCTTTGGGAAACTACTTTTTATCTACTTTCATTTACTGTTTACTTTAAAAACAGTAAACAGCTTTTACAGTTTTTACCTTTATGAAATTTATTTTTCATAAAATATATAAGTTATTTATGACATTAAAATAAATAAATAGCTGTTAAAAACGTCATACTTAACAGTTGAATATTTTTGCCTTTGTTAAATATACTTTAACACACTTTTTACCTATTATTGTTAATTATGGGATTATCTTATAATTTACATTTCTACAACAATGCTGATCTGTGGTCATTTAGTGGCCTTCAAAAATTCTGAAGGAGTTACAACAGAGTACTTTGTGTTTTCACTTCATGATTCTTTTCTTTTTTTACCACTGGATGGATGGATGGATGGACGGATGGATGGATGGATGGTCTTACCACAGCAACAGCCTCTGAGGCTAATAGTTCCTCTGCTGACATCACAGTGTAGTAAGCGATGTTGGTCAACACATAGCAGGAGGTCACAATTGCCATGGAGATACAAATGGCCAATGGAACAGTCCTGAAAGCAGAGATGATTATGATGAGCATCTCTCTGACCTGCTCCTCTCTCATCTCCCTTTTGTTAGTAATTACCTGGTAACACAAAGTCTAAAGGGCCTTTATCATGTCAATTAGACATTTTTAGTCTAATATTAGAGTTTTATATCATGTTAATATTATGTTATTATATATGCAATTATATATGCAATCAAGAATTTCCAGTCTTTGAACAACTATTTTAATTAAGTCGTTTTTATAAGATTTCAGTTTTATTTACACATACAAAAAATTCTGTTTTCGCTACTATTTAAGAAATTACAAAATATACTTAGATTTATTAAGTTAACTTAAGTTTTGTTGACTAAATTTGCACAAGTTGCTGTTAATTCAGTTGATTCATTAAAAACTTCATTTTTTGAGGCAATGAATTAGAATCTTTGAAGTGAGGAGAACTAATTTGATGATACTATTCTAGGTGCCAGTTTAAGAGCTGTGACTCAATGGTTTAGACAAATATGACCAGCTGGGTCAGACTGGACAGGACTTCAGCCGATAATTGGTCCTTTTACCTGCCTCCAGTCACCAGCAGGGCACAGAGCTGTTCAGAGCTGATTGTTCTGAACAGCACCCAGACGAGGCATACTGATAAGTATACTGATGGAGTATTTAAAACACCCACCAATTATGTCATACTGTGGATTATGTGTATCTCTTTAGTGAAGGAAGTAACTATGGGACTAACGAACCATGTCTATCTTGTTTGACTTCATTCTAAGGTGACTAAGACCTGATTAAAACATTATCTTGTTTGAGCATGTAGTCCAGAGAAGAATCAATTAAAGGATGGACCATAACATCTTGCAGCACACTAATTTGATTTGACTTAAATTTGTTGCTAGTTTTTTTAAGCTTTTGCCAAAGCTGTGTTTAGTTATAGGTGTAAAACTGATATGTAAAAATGAATAAAAGATGAAAATGAACTTGCTTTTTTTTTTTAGACTGATTTGATCACCTCATTAGTGTAGTTATGTCAACTTTACCATCTACCATGCTTCATTTTATTTCTTCATTCTTCTTATGAAGATAACAGTGGACAGAATGAGAGCAGTGCTACACAGGGGTGTACAGTATGTAGAACATGGAGGTAGTTGGATGGCAGTGCTCACTGTGTCCAAACGTCACTTTTCAGTTAGGTTTGATGAATGTTCACAGAATACACTGACACAGTTTCACTAAAATGGAAAACACACTATGCAGTCCCTTCAGTGGTTAACAGTCTGTTTTCAAGTTCTCCGTGTGTTTATTGTATCTCTCTTCTTTCACGTTGCTCTGTTGCTGTTGACTGTTTATTCAATGATAAGTCTTTTATCTTTATTTACTCTTTGCGAGGTAATGAAGCGGAAGCAAATATGTTCAGCATGTTGTTTCTGTCAGTGCTTTGTAACTTCATTTATCAGTTGATGCAGAAAAGTGTTTTTGTGGCATTTTGTGGTTTTCTGACTGTTCCGTATAATTTTCGAGCTCGATAAGATTACATTTTCCGCCAGCGCCTCTGTGGTCAGTGGTTTCTCTCTGTCTGTATTTTATTGATCACAGATATTTGATCTCAGCTCCTTCACTGAGCACAGCCTGCTGTGGCAGCTGTTGCAGGAAAATCCAACTAAATGCAGAAACTGAACTACAGGTGGCTAAAGTTCGAATGCACCAAATTCTGAGGGAGAAGTGCAGAGAGCATTAGACACTAGTTATTCACATTATATTTATCCTTCTAACCATCTTTGTATGGCACTTTGTCAGTTTACCTAAACCTTTTCCTCTGGGTTTCTACTAGTGTTTTAGTTCTCAAGACCACTTTGTGATGATATCGTCTCATACTAGATCACATTTGAACTTGCTCTTGTCTCGGTCTCAAACATTGAGGACTCGGGATTTTATTTCAAGAGCAGTCAAGACCACAACTGTAAATATCACTAGGTTGTTGTCCAATTTATTTAACATTGTTGACTCCACTGTATATAAAACATCCTGATTCAAATGCAAGCAATAATGTGACTCATGACTAATCCTGTGTTTTTGTTACTGCTGCCACTCGTCCCCCAGCCCCTTTCACTCACACCCCACTCTGGTCCTGATCTCGACTTGGTCTTAGTTAGGTGGTCTTGATTATTGTCCTAGTATGTAGTTCATCACATTAACCTGAGTGTAATCACAGATCAGCCAGCATATGGAACTTACTTCTCTGGGTTGTCAACCTCCTCTGTCACAAAGTTGAGATAAAACCTGGAAAAACACAGAGAAGAAAAAGCTTTAAAGGAGAATACAAGCAGCAACAGACAGAACATCCAAGTACTTCCTGTACTGATATGAAATAATCACTCACACAATTCCAATAAAAACATTTACAATGGTTTTATTTCATCAGTCACATTTTTATGTTGATCATTTAAGTGGAAATTAAGTATTAATTATGCCATTTAAAAATGACATGTTCAAGGGTCACAGTTTAGTATCATACCTATACATGACTGTTATTCTGGTTGATTCTCTGCTACATCTCTGTTCGTAGACCTGATATAAATCTTAAGATAAAAATATTTAAACCACACTGATGTCAAGAGTGGTAGTCATTTTAATTACATGATATAATTCTACACAAATTGCTGAAAAATGGAAAGAAGCTCAAACTAATGTGTGCAAATATGCAAAATTACAAGAGGTCACTAAGAAAATCTGTGATTCTGAGTCTGACTATCAGAAAGCAAACAGTAAATATGAAGATATTTGTCTTGTTCTGGTAGCAGAAAACAACATGCAGTTTAATCTAACATGTCATTAGAACATGGTAGTGTACAGGCTGTTCCAGTACAACAAGATGCCTTCTGGAAATCATGTTAATGTTTAAACAGTGTTAAAAGCTAATTTATAAAAGCCAAATGGAAACTGTTCAGCATGAATTATAATTCTTACCCAGAACTGCCCACACATCACTGCTCTGGCACTTATAACAAGATCGATCCGTCCGACCCAGAACACCATTTAATTATTCTTGCCAATCTTGGCTGTTAATAAAAGTTTATTAGATGTCAACTATTTTGGCAGAACTGCTAGACATGTGTAAAACCTTCAAATAAATTCAACATGTACTACTGGCGCCTAATCACACACTGGGAAATTCAGAAAAAATGGGGACATATTTTTTTGTCAACAAATACATGTTTTTAACAGAATCAATGTAATTTTTTTACATTCTTAGGTTTGTCAGATAATTAGGGAGCAACAGTATAGAGGGGAGTGTGGGGTCACCAAGTCTCCATGGCAACCATTAGATACAATTTACAAGCCAATCATGTACAAAAATTAAAAAAAACAAATCTTTTTGACCTGCCATTACAAAAGTAAGCGAGTGGAATTCACCTGCTGGGACTTTACCTGAAGCGGTGTGTGTTGAGGAGGTCAGATGAAGGTTGATCTGTTCAGCCTCACTTTCAGATGGGCTTAGAGTAAAACAGAGGATGGACATGTGCTGTAGATGTGACTCTGGTCCAACCCAGCTGAACCAAGTGGCTGAATCACCTCCTCAGTCTGTAAGCCAATTGTTCAAAACCTTACTAATGACCAAGACATTTGACTTGGATGTGTTGAAGCACAGCCAAATCTAAAAGGCTCTCATAATGCCAGAAGGGTGTTGTATGATGTAATACTCAAATTGTCCATAAGTGTGGCACCAGAAATTTAGTAATAAAGTAACATCTGTCTACATGGGCCTTGTAAAACCTCAGGTGTTTAGTAAATCTCAAACTATCTTTGGTTTGTTTCCCTCCTCGGTTTGGTTCATTCACGTGAACACAGCAACAGCAACTTGGTACAGACCTAAACTAACCTTATTGAGACCTTTTGGAGGAGGTGGTCTCAGAGTGGTTCCACTGTAGAGCAGGACATTTGCTCTGTGAACGTGAGCCAACCTTGATCCGACTCAGCAACCAGCTTTAGCCGACCTCCTTTCCGTAGCAGGTTTTGCATTGCAATGTGAGATGTGGCTGAGAAACTAAGCTAATAAACAATGCACATCTTTTCCATGAAGCATAAAGCCTCATGCAATTTTCAAGACATCTCAAATTAATTTTTTCAGATAATTTTGCCTGATATAGTCAAAATTAATGATGTGATTAAATTCTGTGTCCCCCCAGCTCAGAATGCAGAATCTGCTTCCTGTATTTACATTTGGTTCTCCTTTCCCATATCTGACCAGTAAACAGACGTTGTTGTGTGGTCAGTACTAAGAGGTTTTGGTTTGTTGGAGTTTTTTATGTGTGAAAAGAAGCTAATCCAACAGAAGAGCAGCAAGTTAACAAACTCATCAACGGATTTGGATCAGAGTAAATGAACAATAGGTGTAAAAAAACCCCCATATCTACTACATGGCTATACAGTACATAGAGAGAGAATGAACGAATGTTCAGCATAAGTTCTTCAATGTTTTCCATGTGAGATTATTTTATTGCCATAAAGGTTGAATTCATTTGAAGGCTTTTAACACATCTTCACCAGTTGTTCTAAAAATTCTGGCTGCCACTCTAGATGAGTGTTTGTTGTGCATCTGTTCACTGGAGTATTAGCAATTCTTTAATGTTAGGCAAAAATTCCAAAATAATTCCAAATTTTACCTGCTGATTGATAGGTTTTAAAATTGTCGTCTGCTATTGATAAAACACTGATCGTCTGTCTTTGTTTCGTGGATTTTGCCCGAATGTGTCGGCCTCTGTGTTTGTGTGAACCATACCTACCAACCAGCATATGCATACATCCCAGAGTAGAAAGCCAGGGGCATTCCAGACAGCTGCACCTTGCTCAAATCAAAGGCATTCTCAAAGTTTTTGGTCTCACCTGTACACACACATAGACACACACATACATTCTAAAAGGACATTCATTACCTACTTTAGGTGTTTTGAAACACCTTCATTGTTTTAAAGTGAAGAGTGAGTGCTGCAGTCACATAATGATACGTCTATACAGTTTAGAATAGAATAGAAGTACTTTATTCATCCCAGCAGGGAAATTACTTAAGTTACCAGAAGTTTATATACACCAAATAAAAAAAAACACAAATACATTTTTTCTCACTGTCTGAAGTTAAATAAGACTTAATTATTTAGTTTTAAGTCAGTTAAAATGACAAAAAATTAGGACTATTAACTAAATGCCAGAAAACTGAGAAGATATTTTTGAATTTTTGTAACTTTCTTCAAAATCAAAAGTTTATATACATTTAGCACTACATGACTTGTTTCAAGTCTTTTTGGTTTCTTTCCACAAGCTTCTCATAATAGTTTGCTGGAGTTCTGGTCCGTTCATCCTGACAGAACTGATGGAACTGGGTCAGGTCTGCAGGCCGCCTCGCTCACACACACATTTCAGATCTACCCACAACTTCTCCATAGGACCGAGGTCAGGGATTTGTGCTGGCCACACCAAAACACTGAGTGTGTTTTCTATGAGTCACTCTGTAGCCACCTTGGCTGAATGCTGAGGGTTATTGTTCATTAAAAAACAATCTAAACTAAGATTTTATTTCCTAAATTTATGCTTCAATTATTCTACATAATATTCTTTCCTCATGTTGCTATCTATTTTATGAAGTGCACCAGTTCCTCCTGCAGCAAAACAACCCCACAACATGATGCTGCCACCACCAAACTTCACACTTAGGATGGCACAACCATCCAGAATGTACTGATGGTCATTATGTCCAAACAGTTACACTTCATTTTCATCAAACCACATTACAGGTTTCCCATGGTCTGATGAAAAATTGCAAACTACAATCTTCGTCATGTTTCTTCTGAGGCAATGGCTTCTTCCTCGCTGAATGGCCTTTCAGCTCATGTCAGTACAGGACAGTTTCACTGAGGACAATGACTGTGTCTTAGCAGCTTCTCCAGGTCTCTGCCTTTTGCTTTGGAGACGATTCTGGTTCAAACCAGTTTGAACCAGAATCTAGAACCAGAAACCAGAAGCTGGACATTCCTATCATGTCTATACTTGTGTGTAACTGTTTGAACAGATGACTGCAGCACCTTCAAGCATCGGTACATTGTTCCTCTGGATGACCCAGACTGGATCTGCTCTATGATTCCCCTTCCTGATGTCTTGGCTGATTTTTGCTGACTTTCCCATCATGTCAAACAACGAGGTTGTGTGTTCCTGGTGAGCCTCCAATTAACTCAAATGTGACAGTTAACCTATCAGAGATTTGTGGAAGGAAACCCAAATGGTTTTACTCAAGTCATACAATTAAAAGACAGTTTTTCCTCATACTAACAAAATGAATATAAACTTCTGAATTCAAAGACAGAAAAACAAATCTTTAAAAAAAATTCTCACTATGTTTTCTGGGATTTATCAAATAGAAATCATTTTAGTTGTTCTAACTGACCTAAATAAAGAGAGGTTTGTGTCTTTTTCTTCAGTGTATGTAAACTTCTGGTTTGAACTGTATCTGCAGTTGCACACAAGAACAGGAGCATCCTATTTATTAACAACAATAATAAAATCAGCCATAAAGTGAATGAGTGGAGGAGCAATTTTCTCATTTAGATTGGAGAGAAAGAGTTCTGCCAACAAAGGTCCAAAAATATCCCTCAGGTGGGATCAACGTTTAGCTGTGAATGTGCAAATGGTGTCCACGACATAATTTATCTACATTGTTTAACTGAATGGATAAGAATCATAAAGTCTGTGTATTGATAAGCAGGAGAGAACAAAAGAAATGTGAAATCTATCAGCTGTTGTAGTTATCCTACAGAACAACCCAAGCTAACCCTGTTAGCTTATTTATTTTCCATTAGTTTGTTACCTATGAGGTGAGTTTTCAGAGCAACTTCATTTAATTTCCACATAATTTAATAGGATTATTATTCATTTAATTTCCACATTGACTGACATTAGACCAAACACAACATATGTACAACTTTTATTACTTGAGTTCAAACATTCAGAATTATGAAGTTAAAATGGTTTTATTAAACTTGTTCATTTCAGGCTAAAAGTTTATTCTCTAGTATCTAGTATGTGCACAGTGCCGCAGGTTTAACAGATACGCTCTGGTATTTAAAGGAGTAATTAATCAACTTAAATTAATTAATTTATTTTGATTAATAACTTGTTCACAGTTGGATAGTGTGCTGTGATAAATAGCTAAAACTCCAAGGAGGGCTGCTACTCTCTAATTAATTGGAAGGCCAGGAAATCCTAGCTAATGGGGAAAGAAATCACATGGTTTTGTTTATGAATTCTATAAAATCTAACATGATCACTAGCCGAGTTTAGGTAGATATTAGCTTTTTGTGTCATTATAATAAAGAAGAACTAAATTCCTGCTGCACATCTGATCTTACATGTTTTGGAAGGATGTTATTTATGTGTTCTTATCCTTCTCATACATTAAGGCCATAGAACACTTTCCTCTCAAAGATACTCCATAACTCTGTATTTGAGCAGTGACAGAAATACTTGATGGAAATCACGCAGTGACTGCTGCTGTAACACACATACTCTCCTGTTTCTCCAACCATTAATGCATCAACCTAAATACGGAGATTGGTTTTTGTTGTGTACTTGCCACTTGCTTAAGAAAGTTTCTTTAAAAACTGAGAAAACATGAGGAGAGGAAACAGACCTGCTGCGTAAACAGTCTTCACCTACAAAACCAGAGCATGAATAAAAACAACTAACTAAGATTTGTCCGCAGTCAATAATCAAAGCTTCAACACAGAAGTTTACAAAATATCTAAGTAAATCAGAACTTTAGAATTTATTCCACACTATTAATTTAGGGGAAGCTAAGAGTGTTCATCAGAGTTAGCAAGAAAGCACAGTTTATGTTAATTAAATATAAATTTGTATTTAATCCTCCAACAGATGGCATTCACAAGTTATTTTACTTAATACACTTATGTCATATTTTTGGAGGTTCCTATGCGAAATAGTGAACATTTTCAACCCACTTAACAATTCTTAACAAGTTCAAATAAACTCCAGTTAAAATGTATACATTCTAGTTTGGCATTCAGAAAATTAGGAAAATGAAAACTGTTGCTAAGCTCTTTAAACACAGAAGATAGTCGGCCTGAATGATGCATTACTCCTAGCCAGAAACATAATCCCCCAGATTAATGTACTGTTTAGAGTCAGTCAGAATTTATGTAAAAGTTCTTGTGTTTTTTTTCTTTTAACTGTGAAAACAAAGCAACTTTGTGTCATATCCTGTAAATGATTGTATTAATCATTGAGAATAAATAATAACCATATTTAAAATGGAGGTCAAATAGCTGGGAGAGAGCAGCAGCTCCTCTGAACACCTGCTTCCAGGACATTGTGAAATGTTCTGCTTGATGCTTGATGCTTGCTGCGTACAGCTGTGCATCACAGCCTGCGAGTCTGTAAGCTTGTATTTACAGTGCATGCTTGAGTGTGATACCAAGGAAGCTTTGATGATTGTTGCGGCTGAGCGCTCAGTGTGAGCCCCTGAAGGGTTTTTCAACAACACTTAATGGAAGCAGAAGTACTGCAAGTGTTCTGCACTCAAAAAATAACTTATTCAATTTCCTTTATACCGTTATGTCAATCATTTCCATAAAACTGTATATAAATAAAACCTAACTGTATTTAGTAAAACCAATCAAAAATATTTAGCAGCTCCTACTTAATGACTTTTAGTTAGAGTGGCAATCATTGAATTTTGCTTTACTAAGCTAGTTTTAATTTCCTATAACAGTTGTAGTTTTAGTTTGACTTACTAAAAGATAAACAATTTCCACAGTAAGTAAACTTTTGTTATGTTGAATAAACATTCATTACCAATAAAACATCCATCCATCATCATGCACGCTTAATGGGGTCATGAGGGGTCCTGCTGCCTATCTCCAGCTGTCAATGGGTGAGAGCCAGGGTCACACTGGACAGGTCACCAGTCCATCACAGGGCAACACAGAGACACACAGTCATTCACACACACATTCATACACATTCACTCACAGAAGAATTTAGAGAGACTAATCAACCTGACAGTCATGTTTTTGGACTGTGGGAGGAGAGAACCCACCATGCACAGGGAGAACATGCAAACTGCACGCAGAGAGACCTCCAACCAGGATTTGAACCCAGGACCTTCTTGCTCCAAGGCAACAGTGCTACCAACTGCACTACTGTGCATGTGCGGTGTCGTCTTAACGCAATTTTTTGACTTTAAGTTAAACTTACTAAAATATGCTATGTTTGAAATTTCAACTAATTTATATTAATTAATTTGGACACAGTTCAATTTATTTAGTTCAACAATTCACTGAGATTGTTTTTTTGTTGTTGTTTTTTGTGTGGAATGAGAAAGTCTCATTGTTTGTGGAGATTTATATAACTCATTGTGACAAAGAGTCTTACCTTTGAAGAGCTGGAACATCCCAGGGACTATGATGGTGGCGATAGCTGCTAACTTGCTGATGGTGAGGAGGATCTGGATCCTGGCCGTCCAGGTGACGCTCATACTGTTCAGATAAACAACAGAGGCTGCAGGGAAACAGAGCAGTCAGTGGCTGCTTACCTTCTCATACTGACACAGCGCGATCATTCTTTAATTCATTTACAAATACATAATCCTAGGAACATAAGACTGACCCAAAACATTAAGTCATTACAAACACAGTGTGCCTTCTGCTGAGAAATTTTATATTAAGGCCCAATTCCATGGTTTATACAGTATATAGGCATATTTCCCACTGGACTAACAATTACCAAATTTAGATGATTTTTAATTGTAAAATGGTGCGGTCTTCACACCTTAGCACTCTTAAAAATCTTTTCTGATATAGTCATAGAAACATGTAAATCTTGTTAGATTTAACATGTCTGGACTTAAATATGATCTGGTCTAAATCAGTTGTTCTGTTTCACTCTAACCTTAAAGAGGACAAAGTCAAGCCACAGATTCCACCATATCATTATTTTATTATCAACATTAAAACAGACAGTTTGTTATATGTACACTCTTGTTGCTTCTGTGGTTTTCCATGAATGGGGTCATTTCTATGAAAGTTTGAGGCATTGTATCTGAATGAACCACAACACTTTTGGAACATGTCTTATAAAAAGATGCAAACCAAAGGAGAACTGTAATGTGCAGATGATCCCGTCTTTAAATCTAAATGGAAATGTGAGGCCGCTTGTCTAAAAATAAAAATACAAAATACAAAACCATGGACCTAAAAAAGGGGAAAAGAAGGAGCATTTTGCAAAGGTTCAGTCAAAGCCCAGACCTCAATCTGACTGAAGTACTGTGGTTTGACCTTAAAAACCAATTCATACCTGCCAGTGTGCTGGATAGTAAAACCTGTGGAACATAAGGTTTGTCATCCTTAGCTAACAGGAGTCTCAGTATTAAAAATCCCTTTCCAGTCAAAGTCAAGGTGCCAAACAAACAGCAGAAAAAAGAAAAGAAATCTAACAGTGTCAAGGTGTGTTTTTAAGAACTTTGGTGTGGTGACTAAACCACAAGGATTCAGTTCTGTTCTCTGTATTCTTAGTCGACATTTGACAAATCGACATGTTATCTCCCTGCAGTGAAACCTCAGTGCATGTTGAAGAGGTCCATGTCATGATGATGATGGTGATGATGATGATGATGGTGATGGTGCTGTGTTTTGTAGACTAACATCTGGAGACCTTCAGTCTGCTGTGGAGAACCGAATCTCTGAATAAAGTGGAGCAGAGTGAGCCACTTTCATCCACAGCAGCAGGAGGCTGATAAAGTCCAACAGAAAATACCAAAGTTATTTCTGTTAAATGTGGTTCAGGCACATCATCTCTGTTCCATTCTAGATAACTATAATGAAGTAGAATGTGTGGTGCTTTGTGAGCTTCAGGTTAGAAATATTTTAAAACCTGATAACCAGCAGATCATTTCTATGTCAAAATACACAAAATATTACGCTTCAAACTATGTTTTTGCTTTGTTTCACATTTTTAGTGCCTAAAAAGTGTATATGAATAGAATAAAAAGCTTCAATATGCAAAATGTTAAACCATTAACTTTATAAAGTGGATATTATATTTTACTTTTCATCTATTTAAAATCCCCTGTAAATATTTAAGAAGATCTTTCAATTAATCAAGTTTCCTAGTTTATGTAATAAAAACTGGATTAAAGGATAATATGATAAGTGTCTGCTTTAAGACTACAGGCAACTATGATAACAACTAATGGTCATGTTGTGTAGTAGTAGAAGAAGAACAATCCTTTTCTCTCATTGCAGTCATCCACAAGGAAATCATTTCTGGCTTCCTCGCAGGATGCAGCTAATGTGTTGAAATTATGACTAAACGGGCTTAAATCTGGGTACATTTTCCCTAAAAACTAATTTTCCAAAGACTCCAAATGTGCAATAGACATTTAACGACATCTATCAGGAACAAGCCTCTTGTCTTCTTTTATGAAGACAAGAGAAATATGTCCAGATGCATTTAAATTTCGCTTGGCTTTCTGGCCTTCAGCAATGAATTATTGACTTTGTGCTTCTCACAAATTTGCTCTGGTCTGAGTTGGGTTTATAGATAAGATACTAAGGGCTTAACCGTTTGAGCCACAGGCAGTCTATATTTCAATAGAAATATTTACATCCAGTTTAAATGAAAGCTGCATGTGGCCTCCAAAGTGGGACTTTGTGAATTGATCAGTGGGATGAATACATTGTACAGTCAGTGTTTACAGAGAAGGCCACAACAGGCCAAAAGGATTATACAACCCCTGGCAAAAAGTATGGACTCACCAGTCTTGGATGAGCACTCATTCAGACATTTCATGCTGTAAAACAAACTCAGATCAAAAACATGATACAATATTAAGGTCGTTCCAAAGTGCAACTTGTTGGCCTTCAGGAACACTCAAAGAAATGAAGAGAAACTATTGTGGGAGTCAGTGAATGATACTGTAATTGACCAAACACAGGGGAATAAATATGGAATCACTCAATTCTGAGGAAAAAAGTATGGAATCATGAAAAACGCATAAACAAAAGACCATTCAACATACATCACTAGTATTTAGTTGCACCACCTTTGGCTTTTATAACAGCTTTCAGTCTGTGAGGCATGGACTTGATGAGTGACAAACAGTATTCTGCATCAATTTGGTGCCAACTCTCTTTGATAGCAGTTGCCAGATCAGCTTTGCTGGTTGGACCCTTCTTGTGGACCATTTTTTTCAATCTCCACCACAGGTTTTCAATTGGGTTGAGATCTGGACTATTTGCAGGCCATGACATCGACTGAATGTGTCTTTCTTCAAGGAATGCCTTCACTGTGTTTGCCCGATGGCACGATGCATTGTCATCTTGGAAAATTATTTCATCATCACCAAACATCTGTTCAATTGAAGGGATGAGAAAACTGTCCAAAATGTCAATGTAAACTTGTGCATTGATAGAAGAATTAACCACAGTCATCTCCCCAGTGCCTTTGCCTGACATGCAGCCCCATATCATCAAGGACTGTGGAAATTTGGTTGTTTTCTTCAGGCAGGCCTCTTCATAAATCTCACTGGAACGGCACCAAACAAAAGTTCCAGCATCATCACCTTGTCCAATGCAGATTCTTGACTCATCACTGAAGACAACTTTCATCCAGTCATCCACAGTCCATGATTGCCTCTCCTTAGCCCATTGGAGTCTCGTTCTTTTATGTTTAGGTGTCAATGCTGGTTTTCGTTTAGCTTTCCTGTATTGAAATCCCATCTCCTTTAGGCGATTTCTTACGGTTCGGTCACATACATTGACTCCAACTTCCTCCCATTTATGCTTCATCTGTTTAGTTGTACTTTTTCGGTTTTCAAGACAAATGGCCTTAAGTTGTTTGTCTTGACGCTTTGATGTCTTTCTTGGTCTACCAGTACGCTTGGCTTTGACAACCATTCCATGCTGTTTGTATTTGGTCCATATCTTGGATACAGCTGACTGTGAACAGCCCACATCTTTAGCAACCATGCGTGAAGGGTTACCTTCCTCAAGAAGTTTCACAATCCTCTCTTTTGTTTCAAGGGACATTTCTCTTGTTGGAGCCATGGTTCTCACCACTCCACTTCGTCCAGCAGCCCTCCAAGGTGTCATGACTGCAGGTGTTTTGAACTGCACACTAACGGGCACATCTAATCTGGGGCAGGTGTCCATTTAGGGAAAGGAAATAGACTGGGTGTGTCCTTTTTTTTCTACCTCCAATTTGAGTGATTCCACACTTTTTTCCTCAGACCTGAGTGATTCCATATTTATTTCCCTGTGCTTGGTCAATTAAAGTATCATTCACTGACTCCCACAATAGTTTCTCTTCATTTCTTTGAGTGTTCCTGAAGGCCAACAAGTTGCACTTTGGAACGACCTTAATATTGTATCATGTTTTTGATCTGAGTTTGTTTTACAGCATGAAATGTCTGAATGAGTGCTCATCCAAGACTGGTGAGTCCATACTTTTTGCCAGGGGTTGTATAATAATCTGACACAGAGACAGCGAAAGGTAAAAAAGCAATAGCTGTCATATTTACTTATGCCGATGGCTGTGGCCAGTTTCACAGCCATGGGGGGGATAGTGCAGGGCATGAAGAGCGGCTCCAGGATGTACCGTCCAAAGGCCAGAGAAATGACCGCCAGCGCTGCAGGCCTGTAGGACACAACACATTCACATCCGATTACACTGTGAGACTAAATTACTTTTACAGCTGATAAACCGTCAGATTTTCCACTATCTGTGTTTGGACGTTGATAACCTCGCTGTGTGTGTGGATTGTTATACAGAGCCAACACTTTCACTGACAGTAACGTTGACTCAGCTCAGTTTGTACTTTTGGTACCGTCCACATTCACATGCTTTCAGCTTCACATGCTTTCAACTTCAAATCTAAATGTCTACATTTACCAAATAGATTTTATTTTCCCCAAATAGCTCTATATTCCACTGATTCCAACATACAGATTTGTTGCAAATCTGTTGATAAGAATGAGACAAGAACAGAAACATTAATGTTTGTCTGGATTTTAATGACGGTCACTCAGTGACCTCTATGACAACCTGACATTATGAGAGTTTAATCCTCAGTGGCCTTGTAAAAGTACACACACCCTGGAAATTGTCCAGATGTTACAACCACAAAGTTTTTTCTTTTGTTTTTTTTTACTGGGATGTTATGTAACACACACAAATATTTGGACTACTGTAAAGTGCAAGCAAAATAATGGATGCTTTTTTGGAATTATTTAAAGATTTTTGTGTCAGGGTAAAGCAATTTCCATCAGACGTCAGCGTGGTGAGCATACTGCTAAAAGAAATACAGAACAATCTAATTTATAAAGACAGTCTACCTGTTTGTATATTAAATCCAGTAGTTCTGTAAAAGCTTTAATAGATTAGAGAACATTAGTTAAGAAACAGCATCATGAAGACCCAGAGGAAGCAGCAGACAGGTCGACCTGCTCATCACTGTAGACTAAGAGAAGCTGACCAAAGTTAATGCAAAGGTCAAACACAGGAAAATACTGGAAGAAAACCTGTTAGAGGTTTTAAAGGACCTACGATCTGGACAGAAGTTCACCTTCCAGCAGGACAATAACCTTGACAGCCACAGATACAGAGGACACAACTATGCAAGCATACCGCTAAATAAAGGACACTTTAAAAAGACCAGTTAATCTGGAAATCATGTTTTTGGACTGTGAGAGGAAGTCAGCGTATCCAGAGAGAATCCATCCATCAGAGAGATCGTAAGCTGGGAGTCATGAAATCTGCCAACTATCCACCATGCAGCCTGATTAAGTCAAACTCCAGACCTAGACCCAAAAAGAAACCTGTGATAATACTTAAGAATGATGTTTGTCTGAGTTTGAGCTGAACTGAAAAGAACTGACAACAAATTCAGTCTACATACACGCAAGACAGGTAGAAAAATGGCCTGATGATGACCTTTAAGAATTAGTTGCCCTATGATTAATACAAGATAAATCAAATATAAATGTGATAATGTTAAGACAGTTTTAATTGCTAGGACCTCTGCTGAATTAAGCTGGGGGTTTTGTTGGGTTTTATTGGGTCAGTGTGTGCCAGATGGAGCTTCCTCTGTATCCAGAACCCCGTGGTCACCTAGTGAAGCATGTGTGACCGTAGCACAGAGCTCCTGAGTTTGGCTGCTTCCACAGTCTGATCCGTGGCTCAGCAGAACACCCTGTTCATTCCCCAGAGCAGCTGCTGAGGCGCTGCAGCTGACAAAATCTCCTTTTGTTCTTCCCATTGTTTTGACTCTCTGCCTCTGTCCCTCGTCTCTTCCCATGGTGTTCGTACAATCCCGTTTGCCGGAGGCCAGCATTGAACTGGTCAGGCCAGGATAACCACTAGACTGTTTGCACAGCTTTGGCTTGGCAGTGTACACATATAGGGCTTCTCTCTCCTCTCTGCTCTTATCTGGGTATCCCAAAGGTTGCAGGCAGACAGAGCCTCAGAGTTCCTCACATTATCTGCTGGGTTCTAGCTGTGTATTATTTGATCACTGCTTTGGGCTTAATAATAAATGTGGCCGGGGACTTCATCCCAAACACACCACAGCCTGCCATCACTGAGAAGGAGCTCCGTTTTATTGAGTTGGTCAAAAGAATAAGTTTGTCAATTCACTGAGATCAAGTTTCTACTGGCCAGTGTGGAGGGCAGACTGCAGAGCTCATGAGATGATGACACAGAGAAACTGTAAACTGAAGATCTGTGTTTAAGAAACAAGATGGAGGATCAACAATACCATGATAGATTTTATGCTGGTAGTTCTTCTTCCTGAGCCTTACCACCGGCTGCTTCTCTCTCAGAATATTTACGCTGTAATAGTTTATATAACTATTTATATAATATGTGTCCTGTCTGTCTCTGTGTTGCCCTGTGACAGAATGGCAACCTGAAACACCTCTCGCCCGAAACGTTCACTGGAGATAGGCACCAGCACCCCTCTTGACCCCACTAGGCACAAGGGTGTACAGAAGACGGACGGACGGACGGACGGACGGACGGACGGATGGATGGATGGTCTAATCTGCTGACAGTATACACAGAACAATCCCAGAATAACATGGAACAGATGGGATTAGATAAATCAGCCCCATAAATATATGTTCACATTCTCTGACTACTTTCCAATTTTGCAGTCTCAGCTTTTTAACTTTTTGCTGTTTTTTGGGGTTTTTTTCCTCTTCTCATAGAAGCTACATCGTGCCTGGCGTTCTGTTCTGTTCTCACACCTTTCTCGAGGAAGCACTGGATTTCTTGTGTCTCTGCTTTGTCTTTTCTGTTGGATATTTCTTCCTGTGAAAGGAAAGTTTTTCTTCCCACTGTTACAGCATGCATGGTCAGTATGAGGGATTTCTGCAAAGTCAACAGTTCAATGCAATCAATTTACTACTGTCACTACGCATTCGCCCAGGAGTGGATGCTGAAAGTCAATGACTTGGTGCAAACTGCTGGGTTTCCTGAGAAAACTTTCTAAACTAATATAGAGAACAAACTGATATTTTTTATAATCAGGAGTAGAAAATGTTCCTTAGCATTAGTAAGCTATAGCTATAGCTGTCCTATAGCTTTGGGCCACTTTTCATTTAAGATCACACTTCTAAAGATGTGTGCTGTTTCAAGGACCAAAGCCCATTAAAAGAAACCAGAAGATGAACCCAGAATGAAAATGTCAAATTTAACATGGTTAAATAAAAAAATAAAAGCCTGCAAGTGGCACAAATTTATTAAAATAACTTTTTTAAGTGACTTTAAAATGTCAAGGTTAAATTAAAATGCTTATGAAAGGCTGAACATGATTACATTCCAACAGAATGGCATTTTATATTTGTTCTGACCAGATAGTTTTAATTTGATCATAGATTCATTTATTAATTTCAGACTGTAGGAGACAGAATAAAGGAATTTTCTGGAGATAAGGCTTTTAGGGCATATTCTGGTATGGACCGTTGGCTTGAATCCTATTTTCCACTGTTACCTCTCTACCTACCAGCAGCCCGGGGGAAGCTTTTTTAAAAGTCATGGGATTTTTTCTGAAGAATAATTCTATATTTAGGATTTACATTAGGAGTTTATATATATATATATATATATATATATATATATATATATATATATATATATATATGGTGTAATGTATACTGAAGTGGGATGGGTGTCCCCCTGGTGGTCGGTGACATCCTGCACAGACCGACGTGCTGAAACCAAGGCACTGCATGTTGACTGTATGGCTTTGGGTGAAATGTGTGGGAACTTTGAGACAGGGCACAATTTGTCACTTAGTGTTAAACCATTGGTCAATCATTGGACTGACAAGATTTGCAATACATCACCTTATTGCAATGAGATCAGCCCAAAGTCTGATAAAAGCCATCTGAGGTCCAAATGCTTCCATTATATATGTGTAATGTCCTCCAGACTTCTTAATGCAAGTCCCCAGCTCAGCATAGCACAGTGCTCCTGCAGTGACAAAGATAACATATTAGTTTTAGTTTAATATCAAGAAGACAGATACAGAAACCGTCACATTTACAGAATAATACTCTGTAGGCCCAGAAGTCCCTACAGGATATGATGCTGGGAGGCTTTCCAGAACCCAGGCAGCTTTAGGGAGAAACTTCTGCAGGGTTGAATCTTAATTAGAGTTTGGAGCAAGAGAAATAAAGAGAGTAAAGAAGAGGCTGAAGTGGAGTATTTAAGGATAATGTGCTTGGGGTTTTCATTACAGCATGAAAACTGAAGGCTTTAGGGATTCAACAACACAATATAATAAAGCCATGCTACTGTACAGCACTGGGCAGAGATACTTAAGGACTAAGAGCTGGTGGAGCAATCAGCCTGACATGACACAATGTTAACTCAGTTATCAACTGATAATTAATTATCTGTTGAGTCGAAGCATCAGACTCTCAGTATATACATAGATGGGAGCACTGTTGAACATAACTGGATTTAATCCTCTGTGTAAATCTGCAAAGGAACAGATGCTGGTAAAGGTGGGAAGGGAATTTAGTAATAATGTGGAGAAAAACAAACAGTTTTCTGTTGGCACATGTCAGGTTGGGTCATTTATTTCTCTTCTCTGTGAGGAAGAATTTACCCCCAGACAAAAGCCTGAGTAAGTACAAAAGCCTGTTATAAAATTATAATTTCATCTCCAAATGAATAAAAAGTTATCCAATCTTACTTGGTCTAATATGAAAATATGAATTATCATGGTATTATTTTACCAGTCAGATCCAGGTCTGCATTTGGACCTCAGATGACGGTCAGACCTGTATAATCACTGAGTCACTAGAACCCGCCTGACAACATGAAGTGGGCTAAAACATGTCAGACACAGAAGCATCATGATCAGGTCACAGTGGGCCTTTTGGACTTATCTGACGGGTTCTGTGTAAGTTATTTCAGACAGTAATCAGGCCTCCGTATGGATGTGGCTGATCACATAAATGAATTAACAAGCAAGCTTTTATTTCCATTTAGGTCCAGATTAGGCTGGGCAGCTTTTTTCAAGCTGTCTGTTCAATGTCCTCTATCTTTTAATTATTAAAAAAAACTTCTCTTCTCCCATCACTTCTCTTTTCTACCTGCATTTGAGTCCAACTAGAAACCAACCAAGACATTTTTGTATTTCATCATTTGGACAAAAAACAAGACTTTTTTGTCCAAGAGGCAGCAAATTACCTGAAAGCAATTTACTGAGTATTCTGTGAACCTTTCAGTCCTAAGGGCGGATCACAACCTTTCACATGAGCAACAAAGGCTGTAATCACAGATGTAGCTAAGGAGGAACAGATATGGACCACCCTGAGATTCATTGTCTCTTTTAGACTTCAGCTAACTCTACAGAGGAAACAATGGATTCTGTTATCATCGGTACGATGTAGTTAAGTGGGACTATGTTGAATATGGACATAACATTCTGTTAAAGATATGAAGGGTCAGCTCAGCTTCTTTGGCTCATGAACGGGTTCCAGGAGTTCCTGGTGCTCTGTGATCCAAGATGGTGTTAATTAAAAGTAAAAACCTCCTTTCAGTATTTCAAACTAACTTTTATGGCTGAGCTACTTGCCCCTTCCTGCAATGTTGCTGTGAAAATAAGTACAGCTAATAAAAATAAGACTTTGATAAAGATTGATCCAGGTCAAAGAATAAAACGTGTCACAACACAAACACAGGTTTTGTCCATTCTGTTAGCTTTGGACCTGAAAACAGTTCAGCCCATTATGAACCATGCTTTATACTTGAATTAAATTTGCTATTAAAATAGCTGAAGCATCAAGACCCTGCAAGTCAAACAGACACCTCATATATTGTAACTTACATTACAATCTTGTGAAACCAGATTTTGAAACAAGATTCCAATGAGAACTGATTTAAGCAGCGCCTGTGTACAAGCCTAAGGCTAAAAGCATAACACTAGTGTGTTTTGGACATGTTACGTCATGTATTTCAATGTGTGAATTTAAAAACAGAACAAATCATAGTTAATGTTTGTTTTAAAATAATGGTACAGTGTTTCATCCAGTCCTCCTTTAGAGCTTCAGCAGAAGGTGTTCTGCTCTTGTTCCCCTCTAGCTTCTGTCTGTCCTCTGAGCACGACCAGGTTTTGAACCCATTCCTCTGAAGCCACCCAGGAATCAGAAATGTAACTCACCAAAAAGTGACAGGACACCACAGGCAATCCACACAGTGAGTGACATTCCCACGCTGCCAGAGTGTTTCAGGATTCCCTTGGGTGAGATGAAGATTCCAGCTCCAATGATGGTCCCAACAATGATGGAGATTCCTCGCAGCAGGGTCACCTTCTTGCCTAGTTCCACCTTCTTTCCACCACCTTTCTGGAGTTTCCCTCCAGGATCTTTTCCATTTTGGGAAAACATTTGTCCATTTGAAGCTGTTTCCTCATCTTTTTTAATAGAAGTAGATCTGTTCATCTTCTTAAACACTGCCTGGCGCACAGTCTCTGGGTTGGATGTGTCTCTCTGGTGGGGCCTGTGAGGGTACGACTAGTCCAGGGAGGAAAAGGTTCCTCACTGTTACAGTCCACACTATAAGTAGTCTTTCATGCTCCTTCCTTAAATCTGCTGCTCCACATTCAGCTCTCTGACACCACCCAACTTTTTTGTCTCTGTTCATCGGTCTCCCTGACTTCTGTCTTTTTGTCTTGCTCCATGATTTTGCTGCTTGTACTCCCTCCCCTTTTTGAGTCATGCCTCCTCTCTAAAACCAGCAGTGGCTCACACAGGGGAGGTGTTGTGCTGACTTGGTGAAAGGTAATCATGACATGGCAACTTGTTTAGAGGGAGTGCTTATCTCCTGCATGTCCTCTCCTCGGCTTTTTAGATTCTCCCTCTATTTAAACCTGCTCACTGCATTTGCTTTTTACTCAGTCTATCCCAAGATAGAATTTCTATAACTGGGTGAGAAACTGAAACATTCTGGGATATTAAGAAGAACTTGCTTTAATATGACTGGAGGAGCTGACAAGACATTGAAAATCAGATTTAGTTAACTTACCTGATCAACCCCAACCAGGTTTTTGGTTATGCTTAGGTAAGAAATGGCACATTTGTATTTTGTACCTACCCCTAAACCCCTAACTACACTTGGACTCCACAATAAGTATTTTCACCTTTCATTTTTTTCAGACAGTGGAATCATCTTTTCTTTGTTTATTTAACAACTTGACCAACATGTACAAAGATCTATATTTCTACCCTTAAAACTGTGATTTTAATTTGTGAATATTGAAGCAGGAATAATCCATTAGTCATTAGCTCTTAACTTTATTAAACCATGAATTTTAATAGATCCATATAAAATCCAACCTCAACTATAATTACTAGAAGTCTGACAGTCAGAAAAAAAAACATGATATACTAATGGTGGGATTCAATCAAAACTTAATTCCAAGTCTCTAATTAATTGAAATGAATCATATTTCAATCGAAAACAATTTATTGACATTTACATTTTAAGTTCTCCTAAATTATTTGATAAACAGACACATAAGCTCAACAATCAGACACATGCAGGTTGGGGGGGGCAAAAGGGGCTTGAGCCCCTGCCCCTTTGATCCTTGATGTCCGTAGTGCCCTTTTTGATATTTTTTTTCAATTTGTTATTATTATTATTTTTAATCTATATGTCAGAAGGCCTGCTTGTGCCCCTCAACAATAATATTTAGCTAAATATTATAATTTAGCAAAATAAAATAGTCTTGCTGCCCTCAGTCTAATAATGACTCTCAGTTTCTCTGCCTCCATGTTGTTCAGAGGAGGAGAGCGGATCTGTGCCCTCAAACTATCAAATTATGGGCAAGAATATTTTTTCAAACACTGGTTTCTGATGTTTATGTTAGAAAAACTGTTTCTATTTATATTTTTATAATCGTCCTTGCAATAGAGGGGAAAAACCCGCCTCGCCCCTAAACACAGAAATGCTTCAGCTGTAGAGAAAACTTCTGACTTTAACTTCATCATTCTGCTAAAGGCCCGGTTCACTACAGGCAGCTTGAGTTAGTCCACTGACAGATATAAAGAATATCTGTCTTTATATCAGACATCCTGATATAAGACACGGTACCGACTGTCACCGCGAGTCGCGACGCACCTAAAGCCCCGGTACCACCTGGTACCACCTGCTACCATGGTACCATGTGGTACCATGTGCACCTGGTACCACCTGGTACCACCTGCTGACTTTTCACTCTACTTCTCCTTAACGTTTCTACCAGGCGGTTTAAAGCCGCTGCTGGCTGGATCTGGGCTGGAGGTTCGCAGCTGTAAATAGAAGTTATTGCAGAACCTCAAGTGTTAAAGGAAGATTCGGCCCAGAGCATTTAGAGGTCACAAAATAAACATCAGAAAAAATATTGTAGCAATAATTAGAACCGCAGCATAAAGCCAAACATGCCACAATTAAATTAACCAAAATGTCCCCAAAGCACCGGGTAACTGGCACAGGGGCCCCCGGGGTATTCCAGGATGATTCCAGGTAGATTCCAGAGATGCGCATCGCAGAGGCTGTTCATGCAGGGCTGGCCCAAGGTAATATGGTGCCTTAGACAGAACCCCCCGGAACCCGTCCTACTAAGAACCTCAGCATCACTAACATGTTTAAATATAGATAAGGTGAATCTGTGAGAGGGAGACCAGATTTATTGGCATAGTTTAAAATCAATCACTAATTATTGGTTGTTTGCTGTGATGTATTTGTGAACAAACCCAATTCAAACACAAAGATTACACCATATTGTAGCCATGGTAACACAACAATCAAACTATCAATATGATTCTTTAAACTTTTACAAAGTAAACGTCCTAATTAAATCCTAAATGTACAATTTTGTATCTGAGCTGAATGCATTAAATAAAATTTAATAACATTGGCATTCTCTATAAATGATGCTACAGGTTTAGATCTATGGTCTGTGTTACAATTAGACAATTTCTAGGGGCCCCTGAATCTCTGGAGGCCCCTACCAGCAGCTACTGAGTTTTCTTTGCCTTTATATCCCAGTCTTATAATTCTAGATCTCAGAAGTGCTAACATCAAAAAATTATATAGAGTGAACCCCTTTGAGTTTTTTGATCTATAAATCAGTCTGCAGCCAGGTTGTTCTAGAGGTTAAATAGATATTAGGGCTTCATTAGTAAAATGGCAGCAAATTAGCTTATTTCATAACTTTATAACCAGAGACTTTCTCTCCTCTGATCTGTTTAACAGCTACAGTCTCAGATCAGCTCAGATCTCCAGGACTGTCAGCAGCAGAAATAGAAACTTTATACCTGTTGGGGAAAATATAGACTAGATTTGCTTTGCATTGTCCCCACATGATGGCAATGATATAGTAGGATCCAATTAAACTCTTGATTAATATGGGTTGTTGCTATGTTGTTGTACGGAGTTTTAAGATCTTGTTCAATGTGCCCTTTTTTACTTTGAGCCCTTGCCCCTCCAAAGGTCTCTGCACGGCCCTGTCAACAATAAAGATATTATTTTTAAACTGTTATTTAGGTTTTTCAAATATCAGATTGGTGGAAAGTGTTTTAGTGTTTCAGAAACTGCAGATCATTCATAAAACTTATTTAGAAATGTGGACTGTGGACTCTAACGTTAGCATCGGGGAAATCTGTCCTCCTGCTACATGGTTAGCATTGATATGCTATTTTAGGCTTGAACAGCTTCGCTGATAGGCTAACTCCTTTCAGCACAACTTGCATCAGATGGTTTTTTGAAGCAAATGTCAACCTCACTGGGCCAAGAGAAGCAGCTTTTTCATCTATTTCTGTTGTTTATGGATTCTGTCTGTATGCCAAACAGGCTGTCAAGAAAACCTGACATCATCCCACTTCCCCATGCTGGAGATTTTAGTTTAACAGTAACAATAAATAAAGTTACCGTTAAAATTAATCACACAAGTGACATCTAGACCCAACAGTAGACTTGAACTTCAGTAAAAATAAATCTGGTTGTGTGTGTTGTTTTTGTCTCCTGCAAACTTTGCTTTAATTCTACTTTTTTTTCTATCTAATCATAAGAAATCATAGTCAGTCAGAGAGAGTCATGAAACAGGAAAAGCAGGTTTCCTGGAAAAAGAGGAAGTAGGTTTCCAGCCTGCAGATTTATGAAAATAGATTAGATTATTCTTTTTTTCAAAGCATACAAGTTTTAAAGAGTGAAATCTAAACATTTTGAGTAATTGGATAAGACCCAAAGTAAAATACTTATATTAATATTGGTTTACTTGTAATAATACTTACACTTACATTTGTGGGTATACTTACAGGTAAAACAAGTAATTGTAACTTTGGTATCAAATAAGTAGAATCATGGATTATTCTTGGTTTCTTTTCAGAAAACATCTGTAATAACTCACGTTAAGATTGTAATAAGAGTAACTAATAAGTTATGGTTATCATAAAATTATAAATGAATGTTAAGTCGGAGAAGCTAAAGAAGTTATAAATGTGATTTTGACATTGAACTTGAAATGGTGTAAAGGGTGTAACGCAATTAAAGATCACTGATATGTTGGAGGTAGATGGTAGGTAAAAGGTTAGGGGGGAAAGGGAACTAACAGGAGAGCAGAGATGATCAACGCCTTATTTGGAAAAATTGAAGAACAACTTCAACTTTTCAAAGAATAGGTTGTGCAGGACGTAGGAGGGCCGTTGAGCAACCCTGAGACATTAGCACAGACATCAGGACATAATGTCTCTAAGACAAAGATGGATATGAGATTATCTGTCCAAGGAGTCAGTGATAGCTAATGCAAATGCACCAAAATGGTGGATAAACCCTATAAAAGGTGGGTGCAAAAGAGGAATCTTTGGTTGGATCCTGCAGGCAGCTTCGAGCCAAGATCAAGATGGACAAAGAACTCTGCAGCTGAAGAAGAGCCGGGGCCACAGATCCGAAGACTGTCCGGTGCATGGGGACAAGATGAAGGGAGATTCAGAGCCGCAAGACAAGAAGCTGAGGAACACTACACACATGAGGAAGTCACCCTGAGACCCGAGACCTGCTGCTCTAAGTCAGTACTCTTCCTGCCAGCACCCAAGTCCTGTGTGACCTCAACCATCCAGGCAGAGACGAAAGTTCATCAGACCTACAGAGATCCCTGCCTTCGTCGATCAACCTCCTCCTGCTGCAACACCTTCTTCATCATCAGGCCAGGTCTGGGGTTCGAAACGCCAAACTCTGTCCGTCTCTCTCAAAGGTTCCCTTTTTAGTTCTCAGTGTCAGCAGTAGGGAAAGATAGACTAGATGATTGATTTTACTTATTTGATTATTTCTGCTACTGAATTAAGCTGTACTGACCCTTGCAAAAATGCCTTACTAATAAAATATTTAGCATAAAGAAAATCTAAAAGATGTTGTGGACAATCAATTAATGAGTCACCTTAAAGTTCTTTGATGGTTGTAAAATAGCTCTGATGTTTGATTCTGGAGAGGAAGAGCTGGAAAATATTTTATAGTTTGCTTTAAGCCCAAAACTATACAGTGTGTCAAACAACATCCTTGGGACTTGCCTTACTCTCTAAAACCAACCTGGTTCAGTAACAAGAGCAAGTTGTAATAGAGAGAAAGAGTGACCGTTAACAGGTGTGCTTTGTGAAACTAGTTGACTGCAGGCTGCTCAGTCTGGCTAATTCACAGGGGGAAGCAGAGTGGGGCATCTGGATGGAGGTTGTCAGGAACCAGTTGAGTATTTCTTGTGACCAGCTTTAAACAGAGTTTACTTCAGTTCTGGACAGGGCAAATCCCAGCAGATTTAGGAAACTCAATTTGGAAAACTGGTAGCGCTCTGGTAGAGATGGGGTAGAGATGTGCTTTGTAAGCACATCTCCCCTCTCAGAAGAGGAAGTAGAGAGTGAGAGTAGAAGGTGGAGGGTGGGTTGGGGGGGGGTTGCGCAACTACAAGGCATACAGCCATATGTGAACACAAGGGACACACTGACAGATATTAATAGTCCCTTCAGGATGTGTCTTTACCATAAACATATAACACAATATCATGCAGTCTGACATTTGTGGCAAAATAAAACCATTTTATGACTTTATCTGTCTTAAAGTGCTATAAAATGGTGAAAATAAGGGAATATAACATTTTCTCATGTCTCCATTGGTGATACTGATCTGATTCTCTCATTTTTTATATACTGTACATTCATAGGAAAACCTGAGTACATTCATCCTACTATAATACCTTTTAGAAGGGAAATAATACCTGTGGGATTTTAATGTATTTATTTAACATCATCAGTGAAAGGATTGCAATGAAAGATACAAAAATCTATGCTGAGGTGGACAGATATCAGCAAGGATGTTAGAAAAGCAACAATTGTTGGTTATTAATCTGAAGAATATGATAATGACATTTATAGTGTCTTTATTGCCATTCTAACCAAAAGTCTACTCAGAGGAAGAAAACATTGGAGACATCAGCCAGTCATCCCCATGGTGACCCAGTGAATGTACCTCAGATAAGACCTTACAGTGCTCAGGAAAACTGCAAAAAAGAATTTACGGGTGGAAGTTCACATGTTAACAGGTAAAGTTCATCACTTATTAAAGAAATAGTAAATATAAGCAAACCAGAGTGTTTTCTCCAGTCTAATGATGAACCTACAGACACAAAGTCATATCTGCTCCATAGAGTAGAATCCCATATTTCAAACAACTCATAAGCATTTAGCTGAAGGTTTTTGCAATCTGTGTTGTTTATTTCTACGCTTTTGAATCATTAAATGTAAAGGAAAGAGAGAGTCAGAGAGACTACAATTTACTCTTCCTTTTAATTCTGATTAATTCTGATACAATTTACTCTTCTATTAAAAAAGGTCCATTACCACTTAGAATTTCTCACGATGGTAGGATATCCAAGACAAAAGTGTTTAAAGTCAGGTTGAACTTTACGTTTGACTATGTGGCTGTTTTAAGGTTATGTACTGTAATTCTGCAGAGAGAGAAGAACTGTGGGTAATGAGAAGGGATGAGCCTCATCTTCAGCAACCTGTGAAATCCTTTCGTTCAATCACAGGGGTACAAAGCACTTACAGAGCATAACATTTTATGTTAATCAGAAAAGGTTGGCTCATTTGAGGCACACACGCACACACACACCCCCTCAGAAGTATAAACACCATTTCTTATGTTCACATGGTGAGCAAGTTTCCAGGGCGCTGTGGGAAACTCACTTACCTTTGATTAGAGAAACATAATTGGCTCAGCGTGTATGTAGCTGTAGGGCAAGCACACACATGCCTTCCACGTTCCCCTGAAGTACCAGAAGCCCTCCAGAAAAGCCCAGTTCCCTGTTTGGTGGGGTAACAAACAGGGCACTACTGGGGGAATTCAAGGCCAAACGCTCACTGTTGCGTAAGTGGAGAATTTGGGACACCCGAACAGTGATTAATGTTCAGATCATTTCCAAGACAGTGCCAGCAACTTCTGAGGAATAACACTGCAACACTGAAGTTCCAGGCTGAATCATGCGTATGGAAATCTGGTCTCCTCCTCCACTGTGGTGGATAAAGACCACAAAAATAAGTTTGATTTTGTCAAGTTCCCTTTGACACGCTGGAGCTTGTCTCTTTTGCACAATCATTTCAAAAAAGCACACGCATTAATAACCATACTGACGTGGAAGAGCAGTTGGTAGTAACTAACTAATACACAACCTTATGTTTTCTAGTTAATTCATAGCATTAAAAGAAATGGAGTCGAACCACCATGAGGGTGGTCTGTTTTTATAGTTTTCCTCTGTATGATGTGAGGCCAAAATATTTTCTAAAAACCTTTCTTATTCAGGTCTAAAGTCCAAAATATATTGGCATACAACACTAGGTGGTCTTTGATAGTTCTTTGACCCCTCCAGGGGGTCTTTTGAGGGCTCCAGTGTCCCTTATATGAAAGTAGGCTGACAGGAAAGGGGGGAAGACATGCAGCAAATGTCGCCGGGTCCGGGAATCGAACCCGCGACGAGGACTCAAGGCCTCCAAACGTGGGTCGCGCTTTCTTCTACGCCACCACAGCACGCCCCTTTGATAGTTTTAATGTCCCTGTATGTCTGATGCATCCTACATCTGACCAAGATGGCAGAGCAACGTCACTACATTAGGTTGTGCCTCAGATTATCTCATAATCTCTCTGCTTTGGCAGTTTATCATCATGTAACTCCATGATCTAAGAGTCACTTCTGGCTGTTCTGATAAGAAAAAAAAGTGGCTCCATTTACGGGAGACAGAGCAAGATAACATATAAAACATGTACTGGACAGATTTAGCTTATTTACTAATTAACACAGTTACAAAGCATGAACTGAAGGGGGCGTTCTATTTGCACATATGCTTCTCAGCCTGTGTTCAGCCCCTGTGTTCTTAAAGGGGGATGAGTGGAGAGAGGTTTGCATGTTCCAGGCACATAGTGCCATTTTATATCACAATATAGTATCTAGGTTTCCTTCAGTTGTTATGAAAATGTTGTATCTGATAAATTAGTCTCTCCTATCCCTTCCGACACTCCCCCTTCAGCACATCATCACAACAATGCTTCTCCATGATGCCATCTATTGATTTAAAGTCTTTCTTAGAGCTCAACAAACGCTCAGATCCACTGGGTGTTTGTTAATTGTTGCTGCCGCTAGTCTGGAGGAGTAGAGTGGGTAAAGTTGCACCTGCTCTGTGGGCAGGTGCTCACCTGGGATTGAGCTTTGGGTAAGTAGATGGTGCATTATATAAGCAGGATTTAAAACACACCTGGATGGTTGCCATGGTTGCCATTCAACGATTTCTCAAACATCCATGAAAGATTCAAAGCAACTCACCAGGTATGTTTTAGATAAGGGAATAACATTACAATATGATATGCAAAATAGAATTTTTTGAGCTCTATTTTACCCCTCCTTTAAGCTGAAGATGTTCTAATCTGCTGACATAAGAGAAGACAAATCACCACCATGGCCATGCGTTCTCACAACAATCTGTCAACGCTGTTTACATTTCTTTTTCCAGTTATTAAAATATGCCAACTAAAGTGAAATCTTCTGCCAGTAGATCATCACCAAAATATATTACCATGGCATCATATCTTGCTTAGAATATTAAAGTATTAGTTGGCTCTGACAAGCAGCGCCTCACCACAAACCTTCCTGCAGATGACTGAACTTATTAAGTTTATTCTGCGAGGGCTTCCAGCTTTACTGGCTACCTTCCACTTCCCATTAGAGCATAAACTGTTCTAGTTTTGGTCAAATGTGGACCCATATTTTAATATTAAAAAGATAAAATCCACATTGATTGCTTTAGCATCAAACTATTCTATCTAATGTTTATGTTGAATTGAAATGGTAATGATTGTGGGGGTGGATAGATGTTGGAATTAGGCTTTTTAAAAATTTAAATTGTATACAAACATGTCAATGAGAAATAAGTCCTAAGATATTTTTTCTGTTCAAAATAAGTGCTGAACCTGTGTTGTGTGTATCTGGTCATGTGTCACTAACAGATCTCCTCAGAGGAGCCATCAGAGAACAACTGCCTCTGGTGACAAACAGCAAAAAGGAAGGTTGGAGGAATAAAAAGCCTTTTTTGCCTTTGTACTCTTTGTGTGGGATGAAAAATATCCTCTGTACATGCAGATAAATAACGTTGAGAGGACAAGTGTTTAAATGGGAAAACAAAAGATTCAAAAAAAGAACAAGCAGAAACCGAGAAAGAACAGCCTCCACATTCACCCAGGCTGAATGAGATGAAAGAACAAGACAAAGACAAGCTGCCAAGCTCTTAAGAAATAATGTTTGGTAAGCAGGCCACGTCTTTCTTGAACTATTGAACACAAAAATGCCTTTTTAACCTTGCCCCTTGCATAATCCACTAATGAATCTTATTGGGTGCTCAGGCAGAGGGCCAGCACATATCTGGACCTCTGCATCCACTGAGGTTTTTGCAGAAGGGCAGCTGTACTAAACAAAGATTTCACAGAATTTAAGATGATTCTTAAGTTTTGAGATATCATGAAGAGACGTTCAGTGACACTTAGTAGCACCTGTGTTGGTTCTCAGGTACAGTTGTTAGCTTTGTAAGGTTCACTCCATGGGTCAAAAGCTGCCTTTGAAATTATTTTGTCTGGTCTTCATAGTTCAAGAGTGATAGAAATCAGAAGAGCAAAAACAGCATCAACTGCACCTGCAACAAACAGTTATATCTACAGCAAACTGCAAATGGAGACACCTAACTTGGCTCAAAACAAACCAGACATTACCATTCTGGAATGAGACTGGACAATAGAGAAGGAGCTTGTAAGGATTTGTTGTTTTTCTGTGTGTAAGTTCCTAGTTCCTAATTAAGTTTCTGTGTTGAGGCGTTTTTTTTGCCCTTAATTGTCTCTTGCTGTCCTGATTACTCCTCTGTGTATTTAATCCCACCTGTGTCTGTGTTTCCCCATCGGATCCTTGTCTTGTGTCATTTGTCGTCGCAGTCTTATGTTGTGTCATTGCTGTTCAGTTGTATGAGTTTCCCAGTTTCTATCAGTGTCAGCGCTACTTCTACTTCACCTGTACTGTCTGGACTTCTGTTCTCTTCGTTACCATTATTAAACCCTCATTTTCACCATAACCTGGGTCTACTGCGTCATCCTCACCAACAACAAACCACAACTCATGACAGGGCTATAGTCAGGACATGAGAGAGTCAGATTCCATCAAACTAGCCCCCCATCCATGCATATATCTCAGAGTATTTTCATTTAATAGTGCTTTGAGGATATCTGTGCAGGTCATTAAATACTAGATATAGTTTACATATATATATATATGTGTGTGTGTGTGTGTATATTCTCTTGTATGAAAACTCAGCAAAAAATATCTTCATAGTTTTGCTGCAAAGAGCTCACCCCCATCTAACCTCAGTGTGCGAACTTAGAGCTCTTGTTGTTAGAGCATATGTTTGACTGGAATGTGGAGGAAATAAGTGGAAATGAAAACAACGTCATGATCAGTTAGCTAGAGAACCGACACATAAGCAGAGACTTTTGTTCTGCTCCTACACTTCCCCCACACCACTACACTGTGTTGATGTTACAAGGTTATCACAGAGAAAACATTCCTAATCTACTTCTTCTGACGAAAACTGCTTTCACTCATGTAATTAACGGTAGACAATATATTGGGCTATAACCTATTACATACAGTGGTAAAATATTACCTCTTAAAGCTGCCACCGTTAAATAATAAAATCATCTGTAACCTTTACACGTCATCATTGCTTCCTATAAAATGTGAGGCCAATACCTACACAGACTGCTCTACACCGGTAAGGACTAGGAAAAAAAAGGCAAAATTAAAAAGTGTGGATGTAGAATGACTGTTGGAGTTTCAACACATGACCAAGCGTGTTGGGACCACAACGTTATGAGAGGTCATGTTTGAGTTGATGAGTCAAAAAATAAATAAATGAGTTCACTCTGCCACATAAAAAAATAATAATAAGCAGATGTTATCTACTGTGATGGACTCGTGATATGTCCAGGTGTGTCCTTTCCTCTCATATTTTGACAAATTATCTTTGGTGATGAGCTTCAAGTTTTTAATGTTCTCAAGGCCACCTTGACATCAACTTAATGTTTATTTCACAGAATCTCTATCATGTTAGAGCTGAGCTCTGGCTGCACCGGTTGGAAACATTATATGGTAATGATGGTAAAACGAGCAGACTATGTTACACCTTATTCTTCCAGATTTATGAGTAATGTTGGTTTCACCTGTAAAATCTGATACATTTTAAGATTATTTGTCTTACAATTAAACCCAGTAATAGTGGCCCAAGCTCCACCTTATATCAAGGATGTGTCATGAAATGCGGTGTGTGAGGTGGTGAGGCAGACGCAGATGACCAAGGTAGATGTGAGAAAGTGATCTTTTAATGAGGAAAATAGTCCACAAAACCAGGCAGCACGGCCGAGCGGAAGCCAGGGCTCGACACCGGTAGCAACCGTTAAAACGACTGGACAACACGAAGGACTGAACGCACATTAGACGAGGACCCGACAGAGACACTGAGACACATGTGACATTAAATACACGGGAGGGCAATCACAGAAACGAGACACACCTGGGAAACAATCAAGGGGAAGACAGGACAACACGAAGACTCGGGGACACAGAAAACTCTAAATAAATACACAGAAAACACAGAACATGACAAGATGTGGAGTTGTCATGTAGAGTTTCAAAGAATGGTGATAAGAATAAAGACCTTCCAGACTTTGGGACCCAGGGTCAGTAGTGGTAGAGGGGCCCATCACAGGGCTCTTCAATCATCACATTAGGATCAAGAATACTGTTATCAAAATAGGATAATGAAAAAATACCTTTAAGTTTAACTTTCCGCCAAACATTTTTAATATATTGTTTCCTTTTCTAATTGTTCTTGACTAATGGTCCAACACACACCCATCCCAACTCATCTACAAAGGTTCTGAATAATGTTGTCAACTCAGGTAAGCTCAGCTTTTTTTTTTGTTTTATTACTACTTCTTTATTTGTTCCACTGCAGGACAATTAAGTCTAAAGAATGAAGTCTGATTTGTGTCTATGTGAACTCTGATACTGTGTAGTGAACCTGGGAGGGTCATGAAACAGAGACTGATGGTCATTTTAGATTTTTTTTCTCCTCTTAACAACACACCTGAACACATCACATCCTCAGCATGTGGCTTGGAGCTCATTCAAAGTGTGCAAATATACTGTCTCATTTACTTCTAATGTACCATGACATTCTCTGTTGATGGAGAAGGTGAAAGGGAGGAAACTGATTAAGTGGAGATATTTTTCAAATGCATATCAAGTTTAAATGAGGAAAATCTGTATTGGTTGATGGGTAATGTGTGCCACATGGATACACATAAACAATCAGTGAGTCAGTTATTTAAATTCTCTTTTAGACGTCAAGTTGGAATCAGGAGTCCAACATTTGCTGCAATGACAGCTGTGGGTTATGCTGTGCTACATTAACAACAAAACTCTTTTTTTTTTAAATAGATCCTATAAATCACAGGCTCCCAACAGCAGCTTCTTCTTCTCACAGTGGATTTCTCCTGAATCCAACAGTGGCTTCATGACTCACTGAAGCAAACGATTTCAATAAACCAAAACGAGCTTCTCTGAAAATATCAAGATAATGAGAAATTCAAATAAACAGTGAGGAAAAAGTCAATACTCTGAGGGTGTGAGGGAGTGGGAGAGAGTCACACATGCATTAACTCCGAGGTCATTTATTAGGCCCTCAGCTGTGCAACAGCATTCAGAGGGAAACTGCAAATCTAATTTTCTACACATCTCATAAGTGGCGGAACAGCCACACTCACTTATCATTCTCTGTTGTGCTTTCTTCCTGTTTTCATTTTTTCCCAACTTGTTTCAGTAATTCCCAAAGCCTCTACCCTGGAGGGCTTTAGGGCATCAACTGGAGCTCTTGGGGTTCTTTGTGTGATTTTGTGCTTTTAGCAGGGTTTGCATCTTGCTACCAGAAACTAGTATGTGTGCAAAGACAGGAGGGCTGTGGGGGTCAGTTATGGTTATTAATCAGTACTTTAAGCCAAAATCCAATAATGAAGCAATTCTAAGTGTCAAACTGATGAGAAATAATCATTTTGGAAATGCTTTTGATATCAGTGTGACCAGATACATCAATCTTATTTGTGGGCTCAGTAGAAAATATGTAAATGTGTACATTCGGCAAAATTACAATTATACACCTATATTTTCTTCTGTTTTAACTTTTGATAACAATTCTTGATGCATCACAACATGAAGATGCTGGGACCTTTCTGTGTGGTGTTTACATGCTCTCCCTGTGCATGTGAGGTACTCCACAATCTTCACACAGTTCAAACACATATGTTAGTTTAAGAGACACCTCAGTCCACCAGCCCATGACAAACTAAATGTGCATGCAGAAAAAAAAGCTAGTCAGCAAAGTGGAGCTGTTCTGCTCTGAAAAACATTCACCAAGTATTACATTCATGATGAACTGACTGCTTGGATGAAGCTTTAAGCTCTACTTGCTCATCTTCAAATCTTAAAGGTTGACCCACGTCATACATTTTAAAAGCCTAAATGTATGTAAACTTTTGAATTAAAGGAAAATTACAAAAAAATTAAAAACAATTTTTACATTTGCATTTAGCAATTAGTGTAATGGTAAAAGCAGAATCAGCCAGAACCCAAAACGCAGCCACAACAAGAGGATGGTTAACCAAAAAGTTTTATTACTAAAGTAAGTGGTGTAGTCACACTAGTGGGTCAGGGACGAGGAATCCACAGGGGTCAGGAGTCCAGCCGGGGGAGGGGAGGGTGAATGGACAAGGGGAGATCTGTGGGGGTCTCAGGGTACAAACAGACGACAGGGGCAAAATCCACCAACCAGAGGCTGAGTCGTGAAACGGTCCAGGGTCATGCACGGGAGGGTCTCAGGCAGTGAAAATCCAGAATCCAGAAGGCAGGGCCAGAAACAGGCAGGGTTCAGCAACAGGACTTTCAACAGCAAAAGGATCAGGCAAAAATCTGTGGTCAAAAACAGGCAGGATCAGAAACCAGAAAACACTTTGAAACATGAGATAACAAAGGCTTGAAAGCTGTGAAGGGGCAACAGACGATCTCGCACTGAGCTGGTGACGAGCAGCTGTTTAAGTAGGGACCAGCTCAGTGCAGGTGAGGGCAATGAGCAATCAGCACAGCCAAGGCAGAGCTGAAGGGCTGGAATCATGACAATTAGACATAATTGTGTTCATTATAACCAAAGTAAAACAAGAAAAGCTTGGTTTGATTTAACTTCAGACAGTGAGAAAAAAATGTGCTTAAGTCTTTTTAGTCAGTGCATGCAAATATCTGGTTTCAACTGTATATACCTAATACCAAGAATATGAATATGGCTAGTATTATTGATTTATAGTATTAATCAATAATATTATTGATTACTGGAGGAAAAGCAATATTTGTTTTAGATTACATGCATATTAGTTACTGCCTCAATTATCCCAATAAACAATTGCATTTTGTAGAAGGTAATAACAAAATGATCATATGTCTATGCTACTACTTTGTTGTTTATAGTTGTTGATAAAAAAGTCATCATAATCCTTTTCAAAATTATAATCAATTAACTATAGTCAAATTACCAAATTATTTATTATTATATGATAATGACTTTTTTTAAAATAAGTTTTGGGATCTGTATTGTTATTGACAATTCCAGCTCTGTATTTATTTGGTATTGGATCAGAACCAAAATCATGCAGTGTCAACTGATGAAGTTTCACATTAACACAGATGGATTACTCTCTTTTAGGGACATTTCAGCTTTACAGAATTCGTTTTTCAGCTGAAATCGGACAGATGTAGGATCTCCACCCCTAATTTAAATTATATTTATCTTTTACAAAAGAAGGAAAAAAAGGCTGTACTTTAAAATGAACAGAGATAAGACTTTCATCATTGTTCCATAATCTGTTTTCCTCTGTGTTATTTGGTTTCCGTCTGCAACAGAAAGGATATTGCTTTGATGAGATTAGTTTTAATTATTTTTTGTGGATTAAAAAATATAATCCCTTTATCTTGGTTTGAAAGTACCTGATGTATTCAGCAGAATTTATCAAACTTTTAAAGGTGTTTGCACTTTTTGGGATGTCTCATATTATCTGTTGCTCTCAAGCCATCTCACACACACTGAGGTGTGTGTTTCGCTTTGTGTTTGTTCAGTTGGTTGAAGACTTGTCATTTTAACCTTCCCATACCCTTAAGAGAAGGACTTATTTAGACCCCACAAGTTTCTTACACTGTGCGGTTCGGCAGGGTCGCACTGCCCCTGTGTGTGCTTTTATGAGATTTTTTTTTGTATGTATGGTTTCGGAAACTGACAGTCTGATAAGACAAACTCCCATTCCCCACTGTCCGACCGTGGTATTTGGAGCTCTCCTCCGGAGCTCCGCACTAAGACTGGAGGATGGTTAAAATAATGTGTGAAATTCAGTTTAAGTTAGTTTATTTGTTCAGCACTAATTCATTGCAAACAGCTCCAATTGAAGTTTAATAATAATAGATATAAACTTTTAACTACTGCTGTGGACTCACAGTAAAAGATTTGCCTTCCTCCAAGGAGAGTCTATTTCCCACCTTGGAGAAATAGACTCTGTTTCTCTCCTTCATGGACCAATGATGTTCTGTAAATGGCTCCTTTCCACTGCCTGACAGCTTTCTCAGTCCAGGTCTGCTGTTCCTCTCCAAACACGATCAGTCCTAGATGGGTCCTGCATTCCCTTTCTGAGACATTAAATAATTTACCAAAACATTTTAAAAGCCAACCAGAAGTTTTACTCCATAGTCTTTCCTAAATCCTCTCCCATCCTTATTAACTATGGCTCGTTCACATTGCACATCCCTTACCTTCCTGGTACATGACAGAAACTAACTTGGAGGGATGAGTTGAAAGACTCCTGTACAGTCTCCATGAGAAATTCAAGAACTCTTTGGGGTGTAGCAGGTTTGTCCAGAAGCTTACACTGGATTCAACCATTAATTGGGTGGTGATCAGTTGGCATCTTGATGTTGGAGTTATAATTAGCAGATTTGATGATATGATTACCGTATTTTCCGCACTAAAAAACCTTCAATTTTCTCAAAAGCCGACAGTGCGCCTTATAATCCAATGCCCCTTATATATGGACCAATATTGAGCCACGACAGGTCTCGCAACTACGGTAAGCAGCCGCTGACTTCATTTTCCCCCGTAGAAGAAGAGCTGGGTTTTGTGTAAAAACCCCAAAATGGCTCCTATTAAGAGACACGCTTACGACGCAGAGTTTAAACTCAAGGCGATCAGTCACGCAGTAGAACACGGGAATAGAGCAGCAGCGAGAGAATTTAACATGAACCAATCAATGGTGTGGAAGTGGAGGAAGCAACAGCTATTTATTCATTTTGGGAATGAACGGAGTTTTCAGAATGCTGGTTTGTAATCTATTATTAAAGTTTGACTGACCTATCCGACTGTTTTGTTGAAATTCCCTTTAGCGCAGTTCCATCTAATGGATGCATAACGTAACCCCAGCCTCTACTGTAGCGTCTATTAGATGCGCCTTATAATGCGGTGCGCCTTATATATGACAAAAGTTTTTAAATGGGCCATTCATTGAAGGTGCGCCTTATACTGTGGTGCGCCTTATGGTGCGGAAAATACAGTGCCTTTTGTCCAACATGACCTGGCAGCAAATGTACGTATGAGTCACCTTGGACTCAAACACATTGGTTGTTATCGGTCCACAATGCCTTGCACAGAACTTGAACAAGACAACACAGCTGGGACTCAGATCAGGAAGGACATTCCTTTCACTAACAGCCCTTTAGATAAGTTGATCATTGCCCACATTGGTGTTGAAGTATCTCAGGAGCATAATGAAGGCATTCTTTGTAGAACACCGTACCATGACTTGCAGAATGCCAGGTAATCTGAACCACCAACAACAGACATTCCATCTTATTACTTGAAGCAGGATTAAAGTTACGTCTTCCTCTTCCTTTTCTGAAAACTCAGAAAACAAGACACTCACTCAGAGGCTTGTGAGTATAACACTTACTTAATACTGTTCTCTCTCTAGGCATTTAAGAGAGACTCTTTAAGAGAGAGTCCAGCCACATTCCTAGAGCCAAACTGTGATGGCAGGTTTTGCAAGCTCACAACCCTGCTTTTCAATCAGCTCCCACAGAGCATGACTTGACGTTCTTCCTCACAGTTGCTGAGCCCACGTGAAAGGGACTTCCTGTAGCTATTTTGGGCTGGGATCAGCAAAGCCGCAGGAACCAATGCTCAACCAAGCCCAATTAAGAGCGTCTCCCCAATTCCAGGTCCACTGGGTTGCCTGGTCTCCTTCACCTGGGAAAGATTTTATTCCCCTGGATAAAAGGGACACTGAAACCTCTCAGCCATTTTGAGGTGACGATTCTGTAGGAAAGACAATGTTGTTCCATATCATTTGTGTTGTTTGAGTAATTCTTTTTAACCATTGCTCAGTCTCAGGAAGAGTTCAGCAGATGTCAACGTTGGACAACGGGGAAGCAAAACAATAAAATGAAACAGTTCTTTCTTAAACTTCGCAAGGGAAAATAAGTTGATAGCAACATCCCAATAATTAGGGCGGTAACTAATCACATCCAGATTTCTTGTTTTGTCTCAGTAGTTCAAATCATGCAACAATACCTCTTAGCTCATACGTATTTCATGGAGTTGAAACTATAAAGTTTGTTGAAGTTGATGAAACATCAGTCTAAGCATGGTAGTGAAATGAGCAGAGGGCAGCAATTACCTTTTTACTTTAGTCAATTTATGGTTCAGAAGTAAAAAGAACACTTCCACTACATCATACAGTATTTCTTGTACATATATGCAAATAACCTTACCAGTAAATTGGTCTTTAATGTCAGTCAACTTAATGTCATTTAACTTATTTGGAAGTCCAGCACTGAAATAGTCTGCTGCTGTCTTAAATGAAGATTTCTTGGAATCAACAAATCTTTACTTTGGAACCAAGAAGGCTTTAATTGAAATGATCACCATTCAGGCACAGTTTTACCTCCTTTGTTCTTCTGGCTGACTCAAATTTATAGAACGTAATGATAAAAAATAAAACAGAAACAATCCACATTCTCCTCTAGTCATGCAATCTGTGACCATACCGCTTTGACAGCTGTGATATCTTATTTTTAAGTTATCTTTTAAATGTTTGTAGATGTTATGCTTAAGTTCATAACTATCACCTATGACATTTGCACTCTTTAAAAATCTAGTAAAACCAATGACACAAGATAAAAGTATCAGCAAAAGTTTTAGTATTGAACTTTTTCATATTTTGCCACATTACAAGTTGAATAAACTTGGTTTATTGGTGGGTTTCAAACTTTAAGGTTGAGGTGGGCATATCTACTATAGTGTGAACGCTTTTGAATAAACAACAAAGGCAAGGCTGTCTTATTAAGACTCTGTCTCACCTCTTTGATAAATTAAATTCCGTTATACAAAGTAGATTTCAACAATAACACACCCATATTGTAGGTAATAGGTATAGTCCTATCATTAGTTTTTTTAGTTATCAGCTAGTTTTAGCCTTTACATTTTTATTCACTCAGCATGGACTTTGTTACTGGAGGTCAACATGCTAATGGTAGTCTAGATGTTGTTACTTTTTTTAGCTGGTTTTAGCTACCAGCTAATCTTAGCTTTTACATGGGTTTTTCACACTGCATGGGGTATTTGTAGGTCAAGTTGTAGGTCAACTTGCTATTGATACACTACATGCTATATTTGGAATTTCAGCTAGCTTTAGCTTTTCAGTTTAGCCGCAGTGACCTCACAGTATAGAGGATTTGACAGTAGTGTTCTGTAGTAATTTCTAATAGTCTTTTGGTGGGATTTTTGCATTGACTGAAAGTTTTCACTCCTCTTAAGTTTTTCCATATGAATTTTTCCCATTTTTTACATTACTGCAAGTATTCTGCAACTGACTTCATATTCTTCTGCAATTTTCACTAAAAACCTTCAGCTCACACCATTCACGCTGGATTTTTGCAGAAAATGCAATGTTTTCTAATTTAGTATTTTGACTTTCAAATTTCACTTTTAGCTATAGAATTTAAAAATGTGCAACAACTGAAAGAAGTACATGGTCAATGCTCAATGAAATCCCTAACACATAATTTACAGAGGAACTGCTAAGATATTAAGCAACTGAAGCAGATTCACCAACTGGTGTCACACTTTTTGGAATAAAACTGAAAGAGCCTGTCTGCTGGAAAAAGATACTGCAGCGAGTGATGATCTAATTGAGAACCTGCCCAGATTAGCACACCAAAATATTGAACCAATAATCAGAGCTGAATGAAACTGAAATTGTAAAAATTATGGCCTCATCAGTCTCAGCTGACCCCTGGTTTACCTTCAGAACAGACACTCTCACGCACACAAGCACAGCCAGGAGTTATGGAGGAAACTGACACGCTGACAAAGCTGAGGTAATATTCGACTGCACAAATGGCAGGCAGAAAGAGCACATCTATATGAGATGATGGAACAATAAAGAACTGTGTGATTCCAGCACAGACATCACAGGTACATGCCACCATATCCTTGCACACAAATAACCAGAGGATCAAGTTTGTTTTGCTGAGTTTCTTTATTAAAGCCAGCCAGGGAGCAGGGTGATATCCTGGTATCTCTGTCCCTATAGAGGAATGCGTCTTCTCTCTGCTACAGATGATAAGAGAGCTGCAGACTGCTCTTACTAACCCATCCCTCCGGGACTTGCTTGACTCTTGTGTGATGCAGGTGTCACCACATCTGCTAGAATCTTTTAACAGCAATGGATGTTTTTACATATATAAAATCCATGTATATTGCTCAGGAATGGGTTAGCCTCTGAAACAAATCCGAAGCTAGGGTGGCATGAAGCAAGGCAGGGGTCAGTTAGCATGTTGGTTGCTAGTTCTTGACTCAATACTTCATCAAACTGATCCCTTGGTTCAGTGTCACATTACCCAATTACTGACATGTTCAAATGATGTAAACATGTCAAATGTTCAATGAAGATTTGAAGGACCTTTAGAGAGCTTGCAAACCAACAGATCAAGACTCATTCAAATAATTATACCACTAATAAATTGTTTTGAAGTAAATTGTGACTCAATACGATACAGTACAGGGCTGAAACTCACAAGCTTTTATGAATGCACCTTTAAAACTCAGTGTTTCTATGTACAGCAAATTTGGTCTAGATGACTGTTGGTTATAACAATTATATAGCGGCTAAGGTTGGTAGTGAAGGAGTAAACCTGAACATACAAACAGCACATTCATCTATGTGGGGTTAGGGTGATATCTATACATTGAGCAAGTGTCACTTAAGTTTACATGGAAAACCTGCACATTCAGGAACAACCAATCTGAAGTGAAATGAAATGAAATAGTGCAAGAAAAAGGAGAGAAAATGGATTCTTTCCCTTCAGGTTTAACCTAAAAAAAACAACAAAAAAATGTTTTGTTCATCTATTCATCAAAATATACTGGAAGCAATCTATTTTATACCACAATTTAAAACTATTTATTCTGCTGTGACATATTTACCTTTTCTCTGAGCTCTTATCCACAGTGCACATGATGCATTGAGGAGATTCCTCTGAGGAAGCTAGCAGTTTGACTACAGGCCTGGTAATTATTTATGTATACAAATGCACCTTTCAGTTTGTGTGAGGCAGCCAGCTCTGACATGGGAGTAAATGAATGTGCTGGGAGCTTTAATAGATGGCTCTAATAGGAAGATGGCCATGCATGGAAGATTAAGTGTTCAGCTTCCTCACTCTCAGAAACATTCTCTGTCTCGCCTGACAGTGAACCTGCTCAGGGATTTTACCATGTGCTGTCTCACTAGGAAAAATGTATCTTCAGTCTCTCCTTACTTTTATACTTCTTTCCAGGTATAACTGATGCATATTCTTCTGTTTTTTTGTCCTAGTTATATTCTTTGCTGCTATGCCTTTTTTAACACTTTGTACAGAAAATGCATTTTAGACAGGAAGACAATTTATACCAAGCAACACATTCAGTATTATGGGATGTCAGGATAAGATCACCTGTACATTAAGTTTTCAGTAAGAAGTAAGAGAGTGAATTTAGCTGAACTCCAGCTGAAGTTAATGGAGAAAAAGTTGCTTCCTCACCATCTAAGACCTCAAAATCCAATATGGCTGACAATAGGAAAATGTACACTGCCTGTTCAAGAAAAGTCACCACCAAAAGGAAAAGTCACGCACTCTAATATTTGGTGCAAACTAAAATATGTATGAACAAACAGGCAATAACTCATAGAATGATAGTAATTTTATATTGCACGATGAATATGTTTACTTAAAGACTAAGATTAATATTTAAGAAATTTGATACTGAGGCCAGATTATAAAAAAGAATTAAAATTAAACCAAGAACAATTTGATATGTGTTCAAACAAGTGCTTCAAAATGCAAAGCAGGAGTGAAGATGAAAACTTTATTTTGATAAGTTGATATGAGCATCTGAGAAACTGAAATTACAGTTAATCTTAATTGTAGAATTATTGCTGATGTTGTTTGAAATCATCTCTTATTTTCTTAACCGTGGTTAACTTGAGATCTGTCATCAATAGTTACCAACAACGTCATCTGATGGAAGGAAAGTCTTTCTGAACTGCACTTTGGCAATTATCAGTTTAAACTTTTCATGAGCCAGTAAACCCAGGACGCCTCTCACGCTCCCTGGAGTTGGGCTTAGAGATGGGAGAAGGACGCACAGCCCCAAATCATGTTCCGACATATCAACACCAGACTGCTTGGAAACTAAAGGAAGAACCCGCTTTATCAAGCTACAGCTTGATGGCAGTGTGTACCTTTGTCAGAGAAAATCCCCAGCATTACAGTGGAGGATTAAGTTGTGCTTAGGAGACTGATTAGAAAGTAATGTGACAGCCTGTTGGTGTGGTGAAGACAGCCACAGAGAGGTTTGTAAAAATACCACCGGCTTTAGGGTGTTGCTGTAACCAGCACACAGTAATCACTGCACAATCACCGACACATTTTGACCGTGTGTAAGGGTGTTTTCACACCTGGTAGTCCGGCAGACTCTGTTCAACAGACCAACATTGCAACATTGGTTACATTTTCAGCTGGTGCAGTTCTTCTTAACTCTCCACTGTGTCAAATGAACAAAACAGCCAAACATATGGTGAAAATGTTTACAAATCACTAAAACAAACAAAGGGAATAAATAAAAGTTAGAAATCTGGAATAAGATATCACTGAGCTACTGAGTGACAATAAAAGTTTTCTTAAATAAAAAAGATCTTCGGATTTAAAAAGATCCAGGTCAGTAATGCGGTCCAGATCCAGAGGAACCGGGTCCCAGATAAACTAAACCTCTCAAGGTGAGGTTCTTGATTATCCAGAAACTGATAATTTGCTGAAGTTCTTAGCAACTTCTTCTGTGCTGATGATGGGAATTTAATGACATAAAGTTATTTCATGCCAAGGAAAATTGTGAAAAGGGTTTTTGAAATGCAACTTATTCAAAACGTTTACAAAACACACATTTGTGTCACTGCCAAAACACTTTAGCACTATCGTAGACCCAATGTGTGTTGCTTCTCTGGGCTTGGGAGCCTTTTGAGTCCGGAATGATTCAAAGGTTAGAGTTGAATGGCTGAACAAACCAGCAACATATTTCTAAAAGCGTATTGTACTGGACAAAAAAATAAATAAATAAGTGTAATGAAAAAGCAAGTGCAGCTCCCCAAATAAACATTTTAAAGACCTTCAGAAAGCTTGGAAAATAATTGCTTGAGAACATTTAAAAAGATTACAAATATCTTTGATTCTTGCAAGTAAACACTAGAAAAATTGTATTTGATTGTGTTAAAAAACAGTAAAGTATTTGTATTTATCCTTGGGAGGATATCTGGTTCCTGTGCAAACACAAGATTACAGTGATGTGGCTCAGCCCCTCATACAGGTCCCTGCTGACTGTCACACTGCTAGCACCTCCAATAGTCATCACTGACACCCTGGATTACTGATGACAGCTGGAGAAGTGGACTGAACTGCCCACATAAAATATATATTTTAGTGTGTGTGTGTGTGTGCGGGTGGGGGGGCGTGTGTGAGTGTGTGTGGATTTGCCCATCACAGTGAAGGTATTGATTTTAGTGCAGGTGCTGGCTGGTTAAAAGCACTGGTCTTTACATCTCAATCCTCGGTGCGTACCACTAGCTGACAGCGCCTTTTTATTTGTTTATGCCAGAAGCATCGCAGCTCTTATCCCTCTGCAGCCTTTTCCACACAAATCAATAGGAGCATGTCAACTTGGATTTTAGTTTGCTCTGACAACACTTACACTTAGACAAACTCACAGACACAGTGCTGCTCGCATGTGAAAGTGCACGCAAACTTGAGGACAGAGCGATGCTTGATCTTTTTCTGGAAGGCTCTTTGGTATCTTGCACAGCACCATGCAACACTCTCTGCTGAAGGCAAGCAAGTCAGCCTTTCATTTCAATGCATAAGTATTGTCTTGAATGACCATGCTGTCAATCAACACCCGAATATTCATTCTATAACCATGGTGAAATGTTTTACTTATCACTATTTAATAAATTGAATAACATTTGAAATATCTTTTTTTATATTTGCTAAAGTCATCTTTATCTGATGTTGACATTGATTTAAAGATTTTAAAGATTTAAATGTTAAAAGAAAAAAAAACTGAAGAAATTCCTAAATTATTTACTGTACATACAGTATTGATGTGGTGGCTTTCAATATTCTATATTTAACTTGCTGTTCCGTTTTGTATGACACATCTTCTGCGTATGCTGTTGTTTTGTTTTTGTTTGTTTTTTAAAAATGATGGCTCTAATGACAGAGTGTCACCTTCTGCCAAACACGAACCAAAACCTTTTAAGCTTTTATGCTTCAGAAAATTGGGAAGGATGAATAAATATGTGCTGATAAAATCTCTGAGAAACATCCTTGACAGCTATTTATTGGGAGTAGCAACTGTAATTAGTTGTCTATTTACCAGGCTTACCACATAGTGAGCTGTCAACATGTGTTTTACCTGTGGAGTCAAACTTCATATTGCTTATCTGTGAAATACAAGAGAACGTCCCAGATATTAAGCCATCGGTTTTGTTTTTTTCTAATAATCAGCATGTTTTCCTTTTTGTTACTATTTTGATTGCTGGTTTTTATTTTAAGCCAGCAAGTCCAGATGTTTGAGCATCATGTCCACATTTATCAGCATCCTAAAGTGAATTATCTACATCACTGCCATGACACTGACTCAGACATTTTGACTGGTCCGTCTGGTTTCCTATTGAAAGACAAGCAGACTTGTTGAGGTCTCAGGCGGTTGCTGGGGCCAGAAGGCCGGACTGACTCCTGTTTGCTCCATGTCATCTCATCATGTTCATAGCAGTCAGTTTTAGATGGTGACTACGGCCATCTTGGTTCAGTCCTCACTTTCAGAGGGCATATCTCTTATTGACATGCTTAGAAATTATGGACAAAAATTACACTCAAAAAGATAAAGATATGAAAATTAACAAAAGAATGACCATAAAGTTCAGCTTAGATCAGTAAGAAAATAATGCTACACTTGCTGAGCAGTTAGTTCCTTCACTATTTACAACCTATAGGTTAACATTTTGCTAAGTGTTGTTTTGTACCTTTATAATATTTTACGTTCAACATAAAACTAATGACTGATTTGAAGCTTTTCAAATGGGGCTAATTTTCCCTTCCACACCCTAGACTGTTGTATAAATAATATTTTCTTTACTCCACCCTGCAGGTCTCTGCTGCTGCTCCTGTTACATGGTAAGTTAAAGTGTGAAAACTATGAGCTCAGACCTTCAAACTGCAAAAGATCCTGTCAGAAAATACTAAAGACTGATGCAGGAGGAGCAGAGTGCATCAGAAAAACAGTGATCTCTCCAAAGTGTTTTTATTGTTATGTTGGAATGAACACAACCTTAGGGCAATATTCTTCATATTTCTGTTCTCTACAACTTCAGCTGGCACTCTACAGACTAACAGAAGAAAGACATGATGGCCACAAGGAGGAGGATGGAGATGAAGGTGGCTGACATGCTGTCTTCATCACTACATAATATGTTTTCTTTGATTCGTTAAAGCTGCAAAATGTAATATTTATTTTAAAAATTGTTTTCCACATGTCTGTTAAAACAAACACATGCAAGACCTGTGAAAAGAATTGAGCTCTTCTGCCTTCTCTCAAAGCTTCCTCTTCTCACTGAAGAAATACACAGCTTTATCAGAAACAACCAATCAGAGCCAGGAGGAAGGTCTCAGCGCTGTTCATCACCCTGTGTACACGCCGCTCACAGCCTCCTCATTTCTCTCTGCTACACTATAACTGGTTTACCACAAAGCAGACAATGAAAGCTAAGGCTAGCTAGTGTGGCAGATAAACAGTTTTCCTGGAACTGTAAGTTGTATATCAGGACATGCTGGCAGTTTTGGTAAATATGTAAAAACTATATTTTCTGTAAATGTTACAAACTGCAGCTCTAAACTACAACTTCATTGTCCTCTACACTAAGACACAACACCTCCACTAGACACAAACTATGTGAAATAAAAAAGGAATAAGTGGTGGTTTTGATAGAGATAACTATTATCAACACAAATGAGCACAAGCCGATGTCCATGCAGGCGTGTGTGTGGGTGTGTGTAAGAGACACAGCAGAATCGAGTCCTTCGGCTGTTCCCTGGGGTGTATGGAGTGACAGATGACACACTCGGGTCAAGCCAGTTTTCCTGGAAAATCAGTCATCAGGAAGTGTGAGAGTGTGTCCACCTCCGAAGCACAAACAGGCTTTCATGTTCCACCAGCTAAATCAGACAGTTTTTCACTTTAAGATGTGAAATCTTTCCTTATTTTTTGGTATTTGTGCTCATCGCTGTTTTTGCTGCTTTCTGAATGAACATTAACACAACAGCTCACATAAAACCCACTAGTTCCAGTTGGGACAAAAGGAATATGTGGACTGATTGTCCACTCAGTAGCTGGCTGTTTGCTTTCCCTCCTGTTTCTGGAGTTAGAGCGCCTCCAATTGGCTGAACTCAGAACTGTGCCTGACAAGGACCTCAATCAAACCCACACAATGCTGCGTGTGCGTGTGTTTGTGTGTGTGAACACAGACACATGTTCATTACTTAGCATCACTTACATGGACACACGCTCACATATGCTCGCCACCCCACAGTAAGCTAAATGTCAACATATTTCACCAAGAGGTCAATAAATAACTGCAGCACTATAGGAGCCGTGTAATTCAGCAGCATCTCACGCTGCAGCACTCTCCGCCTCACCGTGTGTGCTCCCTTTTGTTTGACTTAAATTATTTCCATTGTGCCGACCGGCCGAGATCAATCTTTACGCAGAAAGCGAGAGCATTTCAGCCTATCAATCACTCAGCCAGGCCAGCAGTATTTCAGTCTCATTTATTTACAAATCAAACTGATGGTCCTCCATTATACAGCAGCTGGAGCAAACAGGACGCCACACAGGATGAGACCAGTGCTCTGGAGAACACAGCCATTGATTTTTTCTCAGGTGATGCCCATTCTATTTTTGACATTTCATGCTGCTTGGGCTCCAAGCAGGAGATCAGAAAGAAAAAGTGTTTTTTCCTGGCATTTGCTTTCCTAGTGGGAATGTGTTATTTTATTTTATTTTTTGGAAGGAAAGCTGCTTGCATGTAAATGTCAGTTGTATCCTCTGCAGAGGAACTGTTGATGTGCAAAACCGATTTTGGATGTTTAATGTTGCTTAAGGGGGAAAAAAATAAGTTTCCTGGTAGAAAATGATTGAGATAAACACAAATTTTCTTCCATCAACAGGCAAAACTTGCTTGGAAGATTTGATTTTGATTGGTTCTCTCTCATCTAATTCTGCCCAGATTTCAGTAAAAGAAAACATTTTTTGGAATCAGTTTGGTGATAGTAATTTTTTTTTTTTTTTTTATGAGAAGTTACATTCAAAGGCTATAAAATAGGCCACCAATTACAGGGGGAGTTGAGGATGACATTTGCTGTTCCTCTGTAATTTAACTGACTATTCGAGACAGAATATTAATCATGGGAAAATTGCAGGATATGCTGTGTGACAGACAAGAATACTGAAGCAGGGATAGTTAGTGCAGCAGGAGCAGAAGAGCAGAAAGGAAGCTTGGAGGAAAGAACTTCAGACAAAGACAGTTACATGTGTGCTACATGCAAGTCTAAAACTAAACTTGTTGATTATATAAAAGTTGATATTGGTACATTTCAGCCATCGCCTGTCCATATGAAAACAAAATCCTGATTTGCTATTTTAATAACTACAGTTACGTTTAAAATTATTCAAGCTCACATGTAAATTAGGTTTACAGACAAAATTCCAGATTGTTCCAGTGTTTGCAATTAACAAATTACAAAACACAGTTTAAATAGGTAAATATAACTAACAGAAAAAAGATTTTACCCAGATTCATGAATGTAGTGTATTTTCAATAACGATTTTAGTCTCAAAATTATCCAACCCATTGAGAGAATAAAGATAAGTTAAAATGAGCTAAGATAAGATAAAATACAATAAGATAAGATAACTGTACTAAAAAAGCACATCTGAAATAAAGGACAATGAAAATGCCCCAAAGAGTAAATCACATCCCAACACAACTTAATTGATGATGTAATATATGTATTATAAAACAATTGAACAATTAAAACTCAATAAAAATGAGCATAGAAATATAAGATATATAGTTAAAATGAAACTAAACATTTCCAAATGATCAACTAGTTCAAACAGACCAGAAAAACCGTGATCAATTTGTTCATAACTTGATAAATAAATCAAAGAGGTTTAGGAATTCTGCTTAGTGACTCACTGAAACAGAACTGGACCTGTTGGGTCTGTGGATCAGTGTGGTATGTCTAAATGAAGCATACACTCAAAATATAGTGGAGCATGGTGGGGTCTCTGATCCCCTGGTACTGCTTCACTTCTTCTGGAACAGGAAACTTGAAGCATGTAGAGGGGGAAATTAATTCAGGAAACCCTGGGAGGGAAGGCCTGATGGTCACTATCACACCTTCATCCAGGAAAAGGATTCCTTTCACTTTTTACTGATTTACTTTCTCTAAGTTGGTTGTTTTGTTAAGGCTACATTCTGGTAAATAGAGGTCATCACCGGGTAATAACCAGTCATCTTACACATCCATTCATTATTATCATTGTTTATTTCTACACTAATTACTTGATTTCATTGTTTTGCTGTAGAAGGTGGTTAAGTCTAGATGAATTGTTGCAGAATTATTAAATAAGGTTTTTATCATTTCAGTGATTCAGAGCTAGTTGTCTGTCTGTCTAAGAAATACATAGAAGTCTTGCAAACTCCCTGCCTAAAATAGTTGTTCCATAGCTTCATACATAAAGGACTATTACAATCTGTGTCTTCTATTATGAGCTGATGCCTCATGTTTGTTTTTGGGTTTTTTTGGTGTTTGCCTTTTCAAAGAAGAACTATATTTCATTTTGAGCTGTTAATAATAAGAGGATGAAACATGGAAAGCCTTTCCAGCTAAACAAACTGTTTTCTAGCAGTTTAATGATGTTGCTGTGGACGGGATTTAAATTGCAGGAGCAACAGGCAGCAACAAGACGTCTACATGAAAGAAGGACAGACTCTACAGAGACACCACAGATTGGGTATCCGCTCTTTATTCCCTCACATTTGTTAAAAGGATGCGAGGACCATTAGAGCCTGCAGGAGTTTTAAGAAAACACTTTCTCCATGTTTCACCAAAGGAAAGGTTTAGTTTTTAATTTATTGTTCCCAGTTTCTATTTGACCGTCTTTCTCTGAAATGCTGGGGTTTCTCTAAACAATGTTCCTTTGAACATTCCTCTTCTCTTAGTTGAAGTTATTCCATGAATGTAAACGAGTTGGACCCAGATCACAGAGAGTGCAACATAACAACAGAATATCAGCTGTCTGATGAGAAAAGACAAAACTTTCAATTGCATGTTCTTGGTATCACTCAGAAAACAGTTGACTTCCTTCTATTAGCTGTTATTGTGAAAGTATTCTGACTGATATAAACTATTATTCTCCAAAGGTATTTCTTAGCTCAAGAATGTGTTGATCTCTCTATGGAGTAATATTTAGTACCTATAAAAAGTACTCACCTCTTCGAAAGTTTAACCTCTTAATTGCTTTAACAAACCAATCAGCTTTTTGATAAAAGAAATCCATGTCAAAGTGAATACAAAATCTTTATAATTAAATAAAAATATTTAACCTAGAACAAGTGATTGCATTAATACTCACCTCTTTCCAGTCAGTAATTAGTAGATGAACCTCATGCAGGAATCTCTGCTGTGTTTTCATTACAAATGTTTGTAAGTCTTTGTTAATATTCCACTTATGCCGAAAATACACAATTTCACAATTGCAGTGTTTCCATTAAATTAAAACATGTGAAATGTTAATCTGTTGATATGAAGTTTTTGATTAAAATTCGATTAATTATGAACAATTAATCATAGACCCTGCAATTAACTTGATTGAAAAAATTTAATCAACTCCTCCCCACTTGTTAAAATTTATATTAAATATTAATATATGTTAAAATATTTACTGTTGTGGAATGTCCTACTTTATTCTGAAGACTGTTTGCTGCCAAAAAATGAAACAGAGTTAACAGCCAGCAGCTACTGTAATTTAGCTGTGCTATGTTATTACACATCATACTTAAGCGCCTCCTAAAGCAGTGTGTAGTTAAACTTAAGATAGTTCAACCTGCCAAGTAATAGATGTCTGCTGGATATGCAGCTGGGTCTAATGAAGACTGCTGCTGCCCTGGCTTATTGATGCTAATGTGAATGGAAGCGTGATGGGAGTGGCTCTAAAAGCATGGAGGTGTCATGACCCTTATTAAAACTTGTAGCAGAGTGCTTGTGACATGGCTCCACAGGGTCCATTGATGCGACCCGAGCTCCCGGACTGAGGGATGGACGGACGATTGATCCAGAGAAATTTCATCGTCTAAGTTTCCGTCGCGCCTCCCTTCCTCATCTCTCGCTCTCTATTTTTCTCACTCTCTGACACGCCAGCCATCCGTCTCTTTTAAGTCAATAACAACAAATCCTCAGTATCCAGCTGAGCAGACACACTAATCAAAACACACATGGTTCTAGGGAATAGATTGCTTTTTAATAGGACCATTAATACCTAGCATTTTTTAATAATGGCTCCAAGGTCTCCAAGAAGAATTACATTTCAATACTAATTACAAGGAAATGGAAACAAAGTCAGGAGGTTAATGTCTTATCTGGTTTAAATCCAATTACTGCAATCATCAGGGATATCAATGATCTTTTGAAAGCAAAAAGTGGCTTGATTTAAAAGTTTAGAATAAAATGTTTTTTTATATTATTACTTTGAAAAGAAATAAATTATTGTGTATGCTGTGTGCCTAACTATGTCATCATGTATTAGAGCATCGCTTTGTTTTATTGCCTCTTGATATGTAGCCAAAGTTACAGGTCAAGCAATTATGGTATCACATTTTCACCAGCTCTATTTTCAGACTGGGTGATATGTGAGCATTAAGCTGACATCATTCACACCAGTCAAGGTAGGGTGTCCTAAATACGGTACACTCTGTTGGGAAATACTCCACCGGGAAATGCTCTCCTGGGAAAACCTGCATGCTTGCGTTTCTAAGGTCCCGTGCATGTATTCCCGAGACAGAAGTAGGTCCTGTAGAAACTGCCTGAGGGTGGCTTGATGAACATAACAGACTCCGGGTGTTCCCCATACCTCCAAACTCACACACCATCACTCTGACAGTCTTAAGTGGGAGCAAATCTAATCCATCTTCTCACCAGCAGGACTCTAAATGAAATTGTACTGTTCAAGCACCAGACTTCCCAGAATCCCTGGAATATAATAGATTGATGCTGCATTTGTAGCAAATCAGTGTCATACAGTATGTTCCTGGTTTGACCCCTTTCCATTACACATTCAGAGTATACGACTTGACTCTACTTTATTCTTTTTGGGTGGTTTTCCACTATAACTGAGGAATTTTTCCAATGTGTGGGGTCTTCATATTGAGGGCGATATGGCTGACCTCACAGGCTGAAAAGTTGAACATTCTCCTCAGTCTGGCTTTCTGTTGACTGTATTCTGTTTTCAGCTGTATACTTGGAACCCCAGTGAAATAGATTCGAAAGAAGGGTCTGTTATCATCTGACCGCTAACCCCGGAAAAGTTAGCGATGTCACTAGAGCAAAATAGCCATAAAAACCCAGTTAGCTGTCTTCTTTTGCTTCCCAGCTAATTTTTTTTATGACGTTGACTTCAACAGCTTCTGTTTTCTGACCGTTGCAAAAACGTAGCACACTGGAAAAATGATGCCAAACCACAGTCCCTCAGAAGGTATAAACAATATTCTGTGCTTCTGAGAAATGCTTTTATAGCCTCTGGCTAGTACAGATGTCTCTTAGCTACAGGCAGAGCTGCAACTGTCATCAGAGCTTAAACTAAAAGCTGAACTCCTTACTGGTTTCACTAATCATTTTTTGAAAAGCTCTACAAACATGGCATGAAAATAGGACATGAATTCCTCCTTCACCCAACAAGCTTTTGTGAATCTTGATACTCCTGTGAATTGTTCACACATGGTGATGTGTTTCACCAGCCGCTCATGGACTGGACTAAAGGAGTGTGGAGTTATGTTCTGCTCAACTCATCTTGTGAAACCTTCCTGGAAGAGGGCATCGGCTCACACAATGCTGCCAACAGCTAATCCCTCTCCCTCCCCTGCTACTCACTTGTTACTTTTCAAAGTTCTCCTGCGTCAGTTCATCTGTTTCTCCTCTGTCTTCTCTAACCTCCAGTCATCTGTGGCAGATGACCGTTTGCACGGAGCCAGGTTCTGGTCCTGCTGGAGGTTTCTTCTTGTTTAATGGAAGTTTTTCCCCCTACATGCAGTGGGATTGCTGTGAAGGATTGCTGTGAAGTCACAGACAACACTGAGCTTAATGTACTGTTTGGTAACGAGGATCAGTTGGAATGTGTGTGACTGAACCGAAAGGACTTTTTCGTAAAGTGCCTCAAGATGACATTTGTTTTAACTTGGTGCTGTTAAAATTGAACTGAAACAGATGGAAGTTGCTACCCAGTGAACCTCCCCAAGCAATGAAACAACAGCTAATAAACAGGTTCATTAGTTTGGACAAAGTCTCCTCTTCTCTCCTCCAACCATATGAACCTTGGCAGAACCAAGTGCCTGGTTCTTCTGTTCCTTTATTGCCAACATGTACTGCTGCTGTTTTGAATGCTCCTGAACAGTTTTAATGACCTCTTATTCAGATGAATGATGAATGTGATAAATTAATCAGCAGTCATTTCTCTGTGAGAGGTTTGCATTTTCGGTTCGTCAGCCAATCAGCTAATCTAGGAGCTAAGGTAGACAGTGACTGCAGATTGCTAGTCACATTTCAGACATGGACAAATGTAGATCACATTAACAAATCAGTTTTGTTTAAAAATGTGACACATACTGAAGTACAAATCTATTTAAGTTCCAATGAAAAGATTGAAACTGTCAGTTTTGATTATTTCTGTAACCTGACAGTAAAACACTGAGTCCTGACTTTCCACTGACTTCCACAAAGTTGAGAATCTTTCTGAGTCAACAACCCAGGTCACTTTGCATCAGTAGGGCTGAAGTGGAAATACAGTGCAATAGATTTGCAAGTAAAAGGTCTCATTTTCAGCTCATTCTTCTGCTGCCTGAAATTCATTGAAACTGAATTGTACCCTGGTCTGTAAAACGTCACAGCACACAAAACACACACACACTGGGCAGAACACACACACGGAGTCTAATTTTGTTGAGAGCATGAGTGACAGACTCCATCATCAGCCTGATGGGACCCTGACAGCATGTCACACACAGCTAAAATGACACACCCTGGGAAAATGATAATATGCTAATAACAGCATTCCAAAATAGGTAACCATTTAAAAGACAAAATAGGAGCAAAGGAACAAGACAACAGACAGAGCCGCCTGCTGCTCAGCCATGTTGCACTTCAAAATTTTATAGGAATGAAACTTGAAATCCAGTTTCTTTGGCTGAGTTGGGGTTATTATGTTTTACATAGTATTTAGCTCTTCTTTTCACCATGTTGTAATGCTGTAATGAGACTATGAGATGCAATTGATTAGTCAGATGGTAGGTCAGGGTATGACTGTCAACCAACACTCCCCGCTTCCAGACTCAAGATTCTGCACTATAAATCGGAGTGTCCTGCCATAACCAATACAAAAACAATACATCTAACAAAACTACGTTGGTTCCTTTTTTACATCTAATTCCATTAAGGGCAATAAGTCTTATTCATCTGCTTTATTTTAGGTCATATCCTTATTGAAAATTTGTTTTTCAAGCTGTAAGCTACTTTTCAAGACGCCATTTTGGAGGATGAGGAGAGACTTTCTTCCATATGTTAACAAAATGTTGTTATGCTGAATGAGAATTCAAGTCTTGAGTTTCATTCCATTTTTAAAATTATTTGTTCTAGTAAAAAAAGGAATGCCTTTTAAAAAAACTAAAACATACGCTTCTATGAACAACACATATTGTTCATTTAGTAGTCGTATGTCTGAAAACTAAAATAAATGCTCTGATGAGGTCTTCATGGACATGCACTTATGGCACTTTGCCATAATAATAAATTTTACTTCTGATGTGAGTCGAAAATGATTAAACAATTCTAACAAAGCCATTACTGTCCACTTTTTAAATGCAGATGCAAGTAATTTGGAATTTGGTAAGAAGTTTCTGGAACTATATCCAAAGCATATATGCGCCACCACAGCACAAACATATTATGCTGATATATATATAATAATAATTTTTACTTTATTCATCCCAGCAGGGAAATTATTTCGCAGTTACAGCACACGACAGGAGCTGTGTCTGCAGGTAGCCAGCTGAGCTGGCGCCATTTTTTGAAGGAGGACATGCGGCAGAGGTCGTCAGGACCGGGAGTATATTGGGATGTCATTCGGACTAGAGAAGTGTGGTCGGCTGATCACCAAGAGGGGGAAGGTCATCCGCACAGAAGGTGTCTCACTCCCAGAAGGAACAATAGCAGACATAGAGGACAGTTACAAGTACCTAGGTATACCACAAGCAAATGGCAACCTCGATGAGGTCACTTTGTGCAAGAAGGAACAGGAGGAGCACTGCCACAGCCCTGCAAAATGACCTCCAGCAGGCCACAAATGTGCATGTGTCTGCACAAACGGTTAGAAACCGACTCCATGAGGATGGTATGAGGGCCCGACGTCCACAGATGGGGGTTGTGCTCACAGTCCAACACCGTGCAGGACGCTTGGCATTTGCCAGAGAACACCAGGATTGGCAAATTCGCCACTGGCGCCTTGTGCTCTTCACAGATGAAAGCAGGTTCACACTGAGCACATGTGACAGACGTGACAGAGTCTGGAGACGCCGTGGAGAGCGGTCTGCTGCCTGCAACATCCTTCAGCATGACCGGTTTGGCAGTGGGTCAGTAATGGTGTGGGGTGGCATTTCTTTGGAGGGCCGCACAGCCCTCCATGTGCTCACCAGAGGTAGCCTGACTGCCATTAGGTACCGAGATGAGATCCTCAGACCCCTTGTGAGACCATATGCTGGTGCGGTTGGCCCTGGGTTCCTCCTAATGCAGGACAATGCTAGACCTCATGTGGCTGGAGTGTGTCAGCAGTTCCTGCAAGATGAAGGCATTGAAGCTATGGACTGGCCAGCCCGTTCCCCAGACCTGAATCCGATTGAGCACATCTGGGATATCATGTCTCGCTCCATCCACCAACGTCACGTTGCACCACAGACTGTCCAGGAGTTGGCGGATGCTTTAGTCCAGGTCTGGGAGGAGATCCCTCAGGAGACCATCCACCACCTCATCAGGAGCATGCCCAGGCATTGTAGGGAGGTCATACAGGCAAGTGGAGGCCACACACAATACTGAGCCTCATTTTGACTTGTTTTAAGGACATTACATTAAAGTTGGATCAGTGTGTAGTGTTATTTCACTTTAATTTTGTGTGTGGCTCCAAATCCAGGCCTCCATTGGTTAATAAATTTGATTTCCATTGATGATTTTTGTGTGATTTTGTTGTCAGCACATTCAACTTTGTACAGAACAAAGTATTCAATGAGAATATTTCTTTCATTCAGATCTAGGATGTGTTATTTGAGTGTTCCCTTTATTTTTTTGAGCAGTGTATATATATACACACACAGGGAGCTGTAGATGTCACTCATCACTAACATTGACTTTGGACTTGAATCTTTAGTAATGTTACAAATATATAAAGTCATGCATCAGCATGCAAATACATTATAAGCCCAAAGAGAATAAAAATGTGATGGAAATAAAGAGCAAAGGGAAAATGAAAAACAGTTGATCAAGCAAGAAAAGAAAGAAACAAAAGAATGGTTAGACAACAGACTAAAATGGAAGACGGAAAGAAGAGAAAATGGAAGCAAAGGAGGCAAAATAAACAGGATGGAGGAAGAGAGCGTATTTTATCACCCCAGAGGCAGCAGCTTTCCATGGATAAGAGACAGAAAATAGGCAGCAACTGGTAATTGTTTCGCACAAGCAAGTCCCAAAGGCTTCATGGCAAGAAATCAGCATAAAAACATAATTAAAAAGTTACTGTGAATGGCTGAGCCACTCAGCCTGCTTATTTGTGTGATAGGAATAGTTTGAAAGGAACTAAGATTGAGGGGGAGAGAAACTGGCAATGACGCCTAAGGCTAAACATATGGAAGCTGAGCTACTCACAGCCCCTGAGCCAAACGACACAAGATGTCAAATATGAAGAAGATCCAGAGCGGATGGCAGAACAGCCACATCTTACAGAATTTCTGGAGTTAAGCACATCAATCTGTTCATTTACCCATCTAAACACATTCTCATAAATACAATAAATAAAGTAACTCTTTCAAATGTTTCTGTGGAAAAGCTGGTTTGTATGGAGTGGTTCAGAGAACAATCTGTCATTGGTGGTCCGAGGACATGTTTAGAAAGCAGAATAGACCTCCAAGGTACACCATGGCTCTACATGTAGATTTTCTATCTTGACAAACCCAGGTAGGACCATCATGGAAAAAAACTTGTTCCCCCTCATTTATTCCATATGGGGGCCTAGCAAGGTATGCTGGCTGGGTTTATAACATTTTTATGACACAATTATGGCTCATTAGTAGTTCATGGATTTTTTTTATTGTCATGCCAGTTTGCATTTGCTTGCTTGTGGTACAAAATTCAGACTCTTTAAACTCCTCAATGCTTCTTTAAACGTTTAGGTTAGATCCTGTTTTAGGTGTGTAATATGTGGCCTTGAAAAATACACAAAGAATGTTTCTCTGAAAATAATCATCTATAAGGATTAGATTAAAAAAATGAGAAAGGCAGATAATCAACAGAAAAAACCTGTTTGAGAAGATCAATAAGTATGTTGGCCTATCCTTTAATACCCTTTATGGCATCATAAACACAAATAGTCAAGCTGAAACTACTAACAGGGTTTTGCCATGAGTTTATATTATATTCATAGCATAAATACCTAAATGTGGAGAGGAAGTGGGAATGGGAAATGAATGAATGATCAGCATCAGATGTGGATAAATGTGCCTTTGGTGTTTTTGCTGGAGGATTGCAGCTGCTTTCCTTCAGTGTCATCTAATATTCCAAGTGATATTTAGTGCTGTGCTTTGTCTTTGTGCTGGTTGAGATATCACCTACAGCAACAGCCTCTGCAAACCACTATAGAGAACTGAATATGTTGTTGCACTAGGCTGGGATACAATGGCGTCATGCGAGCTATAAAGCCTTAGAGCCACTTCACTTTGTTTTATCTCAAAATATAATGAAGAAAGGTCAGCTGCTATCATCAACATAAACCATCTTCATACACCAAACTGTAGGTTAGAGGAGCAGTGGGGGGAACACTGCCCTGAACAAACCAATCGGTGCTTCAATGTTCCACCTCACTCCACACACAACCACACAGCCAGGCGACCCAGTACCCTCATTCCTCATGCGTCTCTTCTCCACCTGCCACCAGTGAGCTCCTTCTGCCTCCATTACCACAGTCTCTTTACCCTAGCACCATCTTCCACTCCTCCCTCATAGAGCCCTCCAGCCACAGAACCTTGAGAAACCCAGACCGACCCATCTACACATTCCCTTCATGCTCCCTGACAATACTGTCATGTTGACCCACATGCAGAAGACAATGGGTAAGGATGAAGGTTTATGTCCAACATTTACATACAATCAAAATGTGCATATGATAAACTGATTCCACTCTGGTTGGGAGAGAGGAGAGACAAGTTAGGCGGAGATCACAGAGGAGGGTGGAGAAGCTGATTGGTGCAAAGAGAGCTTACAGCCATCCGGGGTTGGTGTCTGGAGGTTTGGGGTGGGGCTGGTTCTGAGTCCTGACTGGTTTTGATCTGCATCTGGAGATTGGGAGGCAGGTGAGAGCTGAGAGCAGAGTAACTACAAGCTGAGAGAATATTTCCTCCTCAGGTGAATAGTGAAGAAGACTACAGGAGCAGCAGGGTGAAACACAGATGACTGGAGACGGTCACTAACACTTTCACAGAGCTGGAGAACGGCTGGAGTCTACCGTCCTTTTCTTTCAAATGTCTTTTTATTGATTATTAGCAAACAAATCTCTAGACACCATCCCCAGGCTACCATCAAGGTAACTCATCTTGCAGAGAGTGAGGGCTCGGCCACAGCACCGGCAGAGCCCAGCAAAGATCTTCTCTGAAAAAGATTTCCCACTAACAACTTTATCAGCTTTGGTTATGTGAAAAATCTGGAACAGATTTTTCACATAACCAAACCATAATTATGCAACAGCTGTTGACCGATAACATTTTTGTTGTTCTGGGATTTGGGCCAAACCGTATTGATGCCTAGGGCACCATAATGACTAAAGCAGGATCTGACTCAAAGTGTTTCTGTTAGACTTTGAGCCTTTGAGCTCAATTAACCACAACTTGTTTGGAATTAAAGCAGTGCTTTTGGAAAAGTCCAGCCCAACAAGCTAAATAACAAAACCCTTGGTAATTCATCTCAAGAAAGGCAATAGGTTTGTACAGATGAATTTAGAACAAAATACATATTTCAGAAGGTAGTTGGGGGAAGAGTGCTATATAGGTGAGTTAGACAGCAGTATTGGCACAGAGCAACTGAATGAACAGAAATAGTGATGGACAAGAACTGGACCAAGGGGTCGGGTTGGAAGTGTAGAAGGCTAGGCTTCACTAAAAGCTCTTTTTGTGGTTGTCTTTCTGTCCTTTCTGTCTTAAATCAAATCCAGTCAAAGCAATGACCATGGCAACAGCTTCTGAAAAGTAAGAAAAAACTGCACTCTGAAGAGAAGACAAAAGCATAAAGCTTTCCTTTTTTTCTTTAAATGACATTCATTGCATTTAATTCCAGAGAAAGTAGCTTTATGCTTAAAGTGGAAAAAGCAGGTCATTACAATTTTATTTCTGGAGGTGAACATCAAATTGCAGGAAGTGCAGACATGTTTTGAGTAGGAGTGATCTGACGTTGTAGTTCCTGAAGTGTTAGAGACAAATAGAAATCCAGTTCAAAGCAGCTTTTAAACATTTTTGGGGGCATTTGTGTTTCAGTCTATTCTGCTCTCTCACTAGCTGATGCTGGATTAAGAGACCAATATGTTCAAAGCTTTGCAATGCTCACTGCTTTGGATTAATACGCAATGACACACACACATGCACGCACACACGCATTTACCCAAAGTATTTTCATTCAGCAGCAGCTCTTCCATCCCTGTCAGTCCTCTGACACTGCAGCGTTCCACATGGCAGACCAAAGTACAGCCAACGTCTCTGCAAATGTAGCGCTCACTTGAAACACATGCTCTCTGTCTAGCACTCACTCACAGAGATCTGTACTGTATGTAGCAGCACGTTTCTGAGCTTACAGTGAAAATACTTTCAGCCTGCTCTGACACTAAGAAAACATCCATCTGATTTCAGCCAATTTACAAGCAGTCACATGTAGAATAAAGTGCATGCTGCCCCACCATTTCACATCCTGAGCTCGACTTTTATTACCGTTTTCTTCAAATAAACTCAGTGCACCTCTGGAATGTGCTATCAGGTAATCCATAACACTGACGAGCAGTCTCATTAGACTTTATTCCACTTTCATCTGGTGAAAAAGAAAACAGACGTGAATCAGTGTTACAAAGCCTTGAAAGTGTGAGTCAACCATAATTGGTTTTAAGATTATGCTTCATGTGATCCAACAAAAGTATCAGTCACATAAAAACAAAGAGATTTCATATAACCCAATTTAACATTAAAACATTCAGTATGTTATTATGTATGATGTTTTATTTTAAGGCAGAATTTCCTGTTTGATCCATGATGTTTTTGGTCAGATCACAAACTAATGTATAAAAGAAGTGTGAGCTTGATTTGTACTGGACTGAAGGAAGAGGAATTATTCTTCAAAATGGCACATAGGTAGCCATAAGATATTTATTAGCTATTTTCATGGATATCATTAAATTGGAAAATTGAAAGAAACATATTGTCAGCTCCCCTCACAAGGAGTCATTACCAAATATAAAATTCATGACAGCATACCAAGCAGCCCTGGCATGTCTGTCCTTCCTTCAGTTGTGACATGTCTTTACTGATCACATCCGTACCGAGTTTGGACAGATGAAGAACTGATGGCTCCTAGGTCTCCTGTCCTGTAACCTGGACATTGTGGCATTTTTCACTTGGTCAAACAAAGAGATGGAACAAAGAAATTTCCAGAGTTGTAACAAACTCCTCCAAACAGTTCGCGCACTGAAACATTCTTTGTGCTCTAGGTATCCTGGAACGGTGACATTCCTAATGGACCCTCATTTCTTCCCACTGTCACACTGAGAGGAACATTTCCCCATGGATGGTTTTAATGTTAGTCTCCTCTAAAGCTGGGTATGCCGACAAGTCAATTATATTTCAAGTCATTGAAGCAGCAATTCTGTTATCAGTGACCTGTCAGCTTTGATCCAAGGGCAGGCTGTGCTTGATAAACAGGCTTGTGTAATGGTTTTGACATCCGAAGTGAAACTCATCACACCTCCAAGCTGCAGTCTGAAGCCTCACTGAGGCAAAGCAGGTAAAAACATTTTCATGTGCGTGAAAAAGTGCAACAAACCTTCATCTGGAGCCCAAACGTTTGAGGACTCGGAAACTAGGAAATGTCAATTGCACTAATGCATGACTTCACTTGGAGAACCTCTGACTGAATATGGACTTTTTGAAAATATTTTTGATGAAATATAAAAAGCAACCGAATGAACAATAAAAACCCTTGCTAGATTGGGTATAGCTGCTTGTTTGAAAAACGACAAGCCGGCCCATAGAGGAATGAACCTGTACTTCTGGATGTCTGATTCTACAGTCGCATCAGAAAAAACTACAAGTCCATCATCCCTTGTTCTAGGTCAGCCTTTCCTCCATGGCAGAGCAAGAAAATAATAACGGTACTTAATATCAAGAGAAAATACGTCCAATAGAATATCAATCATTTCATTCGACTCTGATTGAGTGGCATGGCATTATGGGGGATGTAGTCAGGAAAAGGCTTTAGCCACTCAACCTTTCATTTTGTTTATTGATCAGCACTGATTGGATGTGTAAAAATGATTAGAAAAGCAATTTTGTTTATTATATCTATTTTTCATCTCAATCTAAATTTACAAATTGCAAAATGTTTTTTATTTATTTCACTGTTCTTATTGGTTTTAGTATAAAGACTCCATTGGATAGAAAACTAAATACTATGCACAATGTGAATGCAGCTGTGTGGTACAAGTCATGGATGTGTCTCAAGAGCAGGAAGTGAAGATCACAATATAACCACTAAGCGCTACTATAAAGCTCATCAGTCATTGCTCTTTTTTGTCTCCTCTTCTTTGTTGTTGGTAGATTTGAAACCAAGACTTTATCTGACAGCCTGGCAGCGGCACCCTGCATCCAGATTGTGGTCTGAAAAACTCACCACTTTCATGTCTCCAAGCAACCAGCATTAAGCCTGAGTGTAATTTAGAGGTGGGCACCTCAGTCTCCTCCTGAACAGAGCAAGTGCACGCACATGTCCAGAGAAAAAACCTACTAGTAGCAAAGAAACTTGTAAAGGTGCTGAATAAAAGACGTTCACTGTTCAGTATGGACAGGTTTTTCTGTGGAATGTAGCTCCAAGTTAATCATGAAAAACCCACCTAGTCATATATTTTCTTAGAGCACATAAAAAACATTCAAAACTAGAAGCAGATTGGGAAGCTGACATGCCCAATGCAATGCTACTCGACACACTACTGGTTGGTGTTTGTAAAGCAACTGATCCATGTGTCTGAGTCCTGGTTAGCTGAGCATGGTAGCTTCCATGGTCGAGCCAAGATGGTTTCCACTGCGCTTATTAATGCATGTTTAGGTATATTTGGCATTTGAACTATTAAAATAGGCAGCTGTAAGTGTTTTCACAGGGAGTCGCAAGTATTAACAGATTTCAATTATTCATGATAGGTTTTGATCTGTAAATCTCAACAGGAGTTTGCTGTTTGCTTCAAGCTAACATATACAGTGGGTCATAAGTCAAACAATTGTTCCTATGCAGTCTCTGATTTTGAGCTTATTTTTTTGTTAAATATAGTAAAGGTGTTTTATTTATTTATTTATTTAGTATTATTCATCTGAGAATAAATATAATTCCTGAATTACTTAACCTTCCAGCATTCAGTCGTTGCTTGACCTATTGCTCCTCTGTGTCTTTCTCCTTCTTGTGCTCATTATCTTCCACCGGACCTTTCAGTTCACATGACATCTGAGGATTCTGCTGAAGCTGGTAAACAGGAGGAGGTACAGCAAACACTAGAAAGTCTCACCTTTAATAAACATTTTGTCTTTTGTGAAGACTTGTCCATATTTTCTAATCCATTATTCATAGCAAAAGCTTTCTCTTCTTTCACAGAATTAATATTTTTTTCTTTCTTACACCCCCTAGAACTTCTCTTTCCTTTGTCCTCAGTCTGATTACCTCTGATCCTTGATTTTGTCCACAGTGTCTTATCATGGAAGATTTCTTTTTTAAAAAAAGCCAAGCTCTGACAGTTTACTGTGTAAGCATTTAGTTTCATCCTGTTCTTTTTCTTTAAAGCCGGGCTGAGACATGCCCTGTTTTAAATACGTAATAATTCTAATCTATTCAGCGGAGACGGCGGCTTAAACACTCACAAATACACTTGTGGAAGGAAGCAAAAATCATTCTCTGCAATACACAGAAGGTTTGGCGATAAGAGCGTCTGCACTGCAGCTTCTGCCAACATGAGTATCAGCTGGGAGATTTATTCACTGAGAACGTCTGCTAGCATTAAAGCTGGAGCTGCAGCTGCAGGTAGAAAATGTTATTTAAAGTTCAGCTGCAATGTCATTTCCAATCTAATCTCTATCACTTCTGAACTACATTGTTGGTGACACGCTTCAGATGAGACATAATGTTTATTTACTGTATGAGACTTTTTCCACAGCAGACACTGACACGTTTTATAGCAGAATAATCATAGAGCAAATTTATGTCATTATAACAAATATCCTATGTGGTATGTATTAGTGAGCTAGTTAACACTCTGAGTATCTTTATATTTCCTGCTCTCTCACATGGCTCAGGTCAATTCAGTATCAACAATCAGTCAGGATGTTTTCTTCCTGAAGGGTCTTGGTCAGGTCCTCTGGCAGTTTGACCCATTTCTGACTACCTCAAGTGTTCACCAACATTTCAAAGCAATGCTAAGATGGTTCACAACCGCGATTATCAAACATTCCTGCTTTTGATGTCTTTGCAACCAATATAATTAAACCACACTGTCATCACATAGCTCCACCCGATCCACTTTCTACACGTGCCAATAAACATGGTGCACATTTAAGGCCCAGTGCACATGGAATCAGGCACTGGGCTCTCTGCTGGTGTAGGTCACATACTTAAAAAGAAACGTTTCGCCTTTCCAGGTTTGGCTGTTGTGTGAACCTGTCATGATCTTTACCCACCATAAAGAAGTAGAGAACAAGAAGGACAGAGCTGAGGCTCATGTTAGGTCATCATCTGAGTTTGAGTTCAGCTTTACACCTGAACAGCTCCATGTTTAGCTCAGACTTTGTAGATCAAACAGTGCTGTTACATCTGTCCTTATTCAAAAATGATTTACTTTGAACATTAGTTTTACAGTCTGCTAAATGGAATATTTAACTTAATATAAAGAAGCTCTGCAGACTTGAAGGACTTTTTCCATTTTAATAAGCTCCTCCTAGTGAATCTTCCTTGGGAAAACAAAAGTTGTCATGATTCTGCGGGTCAGTTTCCTCTGTAGGGTCAGATCTCGATTGTTTTTAGAGGTTTGAGTCAAACAAATACGGTACATGTGAAAACGGCACTAAAGTGTTGTTCTAACTGCACTTCATAGAATGAGTCCTGGTTCTGTGTAACTCTCCACATTGTTTCATTCATTGTATTTTACTTGTTTTCCCGTTTTAATCCCTCTTTGTTAATTTTCCTTCACAATAGGTAAAACAATTATCTTGTGTGGGAGTAAATCCATAAGAGTAGTTATGAATGAATTTTTTTCTGACAAGTTTTTCAGAGACCGTGGCGTCTTCATAGATTTTTCAGTGCAATATGCTGGATCATATTTGTCATGGTTAGTAATATTTGTCATGCTCATCCGTGCGGGGCAGAAGGGCCTGGGTGTCTGTCTCCAGTAGTCATTGGGAGAGAGGTGGGGTCACCCAGGAGAGGTCGCCAGTTCATCGCAGGGCAACACAGAGACACACAGGACTAACACACACATTCACACTCACACTATGGGCTATTTAGAGACCAGTTAACCTCTCATGTTTTTGGACAGTGGAAGGAAGCTGGAGTACACAGAAAGAACCCAAGCACTCACAGAGAGAACATGCAAACTCCATGCAGAAAGAACTCAGGGTTTTCACTGGGCAGTTTAAATAGAAAGATGATGAGAACAAGGACACCTGAGGCTGCCAGTCAGGGTGATCGTAGTTGTAACCTCAAGGAGGGACATTGGCAAAATTTGAAGGCACATGGAAATAATGTAAGGAATTCATAGGGATGGATTTAACACTCAGGCATTTACTGACCGGCGGTCAACTCCTCGTTTCCTCTTGCTGATTAGAAACAGGTGCACCGGAAAACACTACTCAGCCCCACACTCAGTTGGAAGGTGAAGGTCCAGAGAGAGACAAAAAACTCCATCCTGACATCACTGCCCTCACAGCATCTCCATCATCTCTCAGGCCACCAGGAGGCTCAGAGGAACCAGAAGGACAGGAGGACTCAAAGGCCCCAATAAGAGTTGTTAGTCTATATGTCACACACACACACACACACACACACACACACACACACACACATAGAGTACATGGTGACATGGTGGAGAAGAAAGTTTTCTAGTTATAAATCTATTAAATATTTTTAGAACCAAAGTCAATTATCACAGTCACAGAAATTAAACCTGGTCTGTTGCAGGCCAGCATTATTTAAAGTACTAAAGATCATTACAGTTCATTTTCATGTGACCAATTCTGTTTTGATTTTAATCACATGATGTACAACCTAAAACACGCTCCCAATGCTGAACGTCAGCTTAGTGCTTCATGTTCCATGTTTCTTGATCAGAGGTCAGAAGGTTCTGCTACTGTCATTGATTTACTGTGGGTCAAGTCTCTGCTGACTCAGTCACATTGACTACTGATTGCAGGAAATAGACATTTCATACATTAGATGTTACAAAGAGGAAACCCCTCTGCAGGCATTCCTCCCACTGACTAGTGAAACCATGTTCTCAGCTGCGGCTGCAGTTTACTGAATCAAAGCAACAATGGAATAAATTTAACTTTATCTGTATTTTCATCATGAAATGTTTGCTGAGAAGGATTCTGTGATGAAGCGAACTTTAGTCCATCTGCTTGGTCACATTTTAACACTTGAGAACTTCAGTCAACTTTTCCAGAAATCCTTGCCTAATAACTGGTAAAAATAAATAAATAAATAAATAAAAAACAATGTTCACACACACTTGTTTCTAGAGGAATGGTGTGTGTGAGGTCAGGAGGAAACACAGCTCTGTTCCTCCCAGCATGCAGACAGGTCTGCCCTCTGCTGACCTCATCCACCTGCACTTTCTTGTCTCCAAGCTAACCAATCAGCAATCAGCCCAAAGGGTTAATGAATAACGTTAACCATGGTAACTCAGATGCCTCTGAGGTTACCGTAGCAACTACAGCTCAAGTATGTGTCATCTACAAGCACCAGGGATGTCAGTCATCACAGATGCTATTAGCCCAAAGAGCAGTTGCTGCTTATCTTCTCAAGTCTGTGTGTGCGGGGGTGGGCGTGTGGGTGTGTGTGGGGGTGTGTGGGCGTGTGTCTTTGCGTGTATGCATCTATGTGTGTGTGTCAGAGGGAAGGAGTGAAACGTTGCTTTTGCATATGTTAAAAAACTGCCGGTGTGTGTTTGTGTTTTGGTGAATAGATGCAGTTTGAGGATGGGTCTGCAGTCTGACTTCCTGACTTTGTGTTTCTCTAATCTGCGTCTTTGTTGTTATTTCATGCTGTTAACTTATTGATCATACTGTTTCTGATTGCTTATTGAGAAGTGTGTGTGTGTGTGTGTATGTGTGTGTGTGGGGGGGGGGGGGGGGTGACATGTGTGAGTGTGTGTTCAATACCATTCTGTTTTATTTTTTTTAAATGCTGACAATAGCTGAAGCTTTACATGTGGTACAACACTGCCCCCTGCAGGAGGAAGTTACATTTCTTCTTACATTGATCAATAAAGAAGGAAGAAAAATTCCAGGTTTGTTATGGAAACACTTGTGTCATTTTAAGAGTTTAATGCATCTTTGATTATATTGCCAATAATAACATTATCCACAATTAGTTTATATTTATCAAAACCTGTTGGGCATTAAAGCTCACAAATTAAGCTTTAATGCTGAATAATTAAATAATTGCAAGTTACCAACACACACACCCAGGCACACAGTAAATCATTACCAGGTAGAGTTCCTCAGATTTTTAATCTGAATGATGTTGGCAGAGATTTGTGATGTTTGTGAATATTGGTAAATATTTTTTCTATAAACCATATTTGCTACAGTTCTATCTTTAAGTATTTTTTGGGCAAATTTCTGCTTCTCTACTCAACTTCCAAATGTTTTGCATCATCTAACTGTTTTTTCTCCAGGTGTACCAAGTATTTAGCCTCATCTTTCTTCCCATTGACTTTAAAGAATTTGCCTTTTCTTGTTCCCTCTGAATGCTAAGCCCTGCTCTGCAAGAGCTCCTTCCAAATCACCGGTTTATGTGAACGGTGGCGTGTCGATCTGCACCAAGTTACAAAAATTCAGAAGTCCAAAGTAAAGCTTCATCCTGCAACGATGTGCAGGGCGGGGTCAGCCTGGTTCAACATGTAGAAACTTGGGGAGAAAATCTGAGGAGATTTTATTTGTTATAAACTTTTCCTAAATATCTGTGTAGAGACAAAGAGAACTTCCCTATTTATTTTTTAAATGATAACCAGTATGATGGGTAAGAAGTTAGTTGGAAATGAACAGCTATTTTGGTTGGATTCTCGATCTTCATGATGCTGTTTGTTCTCTGCTGTTCTCTAACATGGAACTACTGGATTTACACTCAGACTTTGCTACAAACAGGTGGACTCTGTTTCCTTATTAGATGATTTCTGAAGACAGTTGGCCGGTCTGAATTTTATTTAGGGGAATCAAAGTAAAGGGTCTTGAGTACAAATTCCTGCAGCATGTGGAAGGGTCAGTGAATCACCGCAGTTAGAAGCCATTTCTAGCAGATAACAGAGTCAAAGCCATTGGCTCATGATTGAAGATGATAGAACCTAAGTGAGAGATGTATACATTTGAAGAATATTTTCCCCTCAAGGTCTGTGGTGATGCTGATGAGAACAGTAGAGCATGACACATAATAGTTACTGGCAGCATCTCTCCCTCTCTCTCTGTTCTTGTTTCATGAGATGGAACAATGTGAATCAATAGTCGGCTCAGGGATCGTCCCATTTAGCAAGGTGACTGTTTAAGGTAGAAGTATTGATCTCTCCAAATGAGTCTTGTCAAACATTATAAACAAAAAGGAGGGTATAAAGTGTCTCAATATACCTTTGCTTACCCAGTTTAGACAGGAATTAAATGATAAGTCAGATAGGAATTGAAATGTTGGACAAAGGTGGAGCTGTGATGTTGCTGATGTAGTTGTTAGGAGGAGGGGGGATAGTAGATCAGGTTAATGGTGATGCTCACAGAAGAGGTCTAATTAAAACTGAAGTGAACTTGATGTTCAAAAAAACACAGCAGTGTGACTGCTCTGTTCACACGCTGACGTTTCCCCTTCTGGTGGTTGGTGTTGAGAATAAATAATTCTGTGTTTTCCTTCTATCTCTGTTAGCTAGTTGCTAAGCTAAACCTAAAGGAAATGACTTGTTAGGAAATAAAAATGAGAGCTATTGTTAGAGGAGATGACTAGGAAACGCCCTCTTTAGGGCGTAGCTTAGATAGAGGCTAACAAAAAATACCACAAACTGTTCTTGGCTGCCATTTTGTCTGTTAGTGCTTAAAGGTGGCATGTCAGAATGGACCAGCTGTATTTTGATATTAATAAATGGATTCATGAAGTCAACTCACTGACTCTTTTTTAACCTCATACATCAAGATCTCAGCATGGAGAACGGATAATTCTCCACAATGTGCTGGTTGGACGTTGACCTGTTTCTTTGACAGCTTTTATATTGTAGCCAATATCCTTGTGTCTCTTTGTACTTAACTTCTGCATGTAGAAAATTGAGTTGCCTGCCTTGGGATGTTTCACATTAACATTGGACCAGTTCATACCTGCTAGGAAGATATAACATACCGGATCTCACAAAATGAGAAAGCCCTTCAGATTTTTTGTAAATATTTTATCGTGTCTGCATGGCACAACCCTGATGACATGACTCTTTGATATGACGTAAAGTAGTCAGTGTACAGAGTGAATAATTGTAAATTTACTGTCCCTTCAAAATAATTGAACACACAGCCAATAATGTCTCAACCACTGTGAGCAAAGGTTAGTACACCCCTCTTCCCTCCCTGTAACACTTGGTGTGTCTTGCAGATTAACTTTTATGCAGCATTGACAAATAAATCACTAACTGCCAGACATCCTTGTGATAATAGAGAATCTTTGATGGGTTTCGTAAATGATGAGTTCTTCAAGCAGGTAACGCATGTATCCTTGGGTTTAATTTGTAAGCTTCAACACAGGTAATACACCTGAGGGAGAAGACCATGACGTTTACCAAAACTAAATCTGAAACAAAATACTTTTAAACTAATTCTCTTAACAATTAATGGAAGAAAAAACTTTTCAGCCATTTGTCTAAGTGAAGAAATAAAAACTGAAACAGTCAAAAGATGTTTTGAGATGTGGTGGATACAAATGTGTCAAATATGGCATTTTGTCTGTTTTATCCTTCCCTCGGATAATATTCAAAATGTCATCATCTACATTCCAGTTCTTGCCAGAACAGTCTCTTATCCACACAGATGGCGTCTCTAAACCCTCAGATTGTGGGAAAAGAAGACCTTGAGGTTCTGATCCGGCCTGCAGCTGAAGGTCAGACATGTTGAAAAGGCCTGGTATTCCTTTTGGTTTCGTCCTTTTTTAGTTTGACTTCAGATCGAATTAATTTGTGAGGTAACCCTTTAATTATTAGAAATTATTGTCTCAAACCAAACTTTTAATGTGAAGGTGGATTTGATTTAAAACCTCTTAGCTGTCATGATGACACCATTGTCCCCATGGAAACATTGAGGTACATATAAATATTTTGAGGCTGACAGTTAAGACAGTTTTTTTTTGATAGTCTGAGGATCTACAAATGTTTCCAGTCAGCCAGACTCTACTTGTGTTTATGTCATACATGTGAGCAAAACTGTCAATATTCCGCTAATGTTGAAACAACACAACTTCTCAATTGCAGTGTTTCCATTAGATAAGAAACACAATTAAAATAACATGTGAATGAGCTTGTTGTGATAAGTCAGTAAAAAACATGCTCCTCCATTTTCCTCCTACTATGCTTCCTCTCTTCTTCATGTGCCAGTTGCAACATCGGCTGTTGATCATGTGACTCACGTGATAAAAACGTGTCTCCATTGCAACTTAACAAAACAATTTCAAAAGGCCAAAAACCACCTCAACCATTCTACCTCCAAAACTTTTTTATCCAAAAACAAGAGCTGTTTATTTTTATTTTTCAAACTTATCATATTTCTATTAAGTAAATTTATATTTGAAATGTCAAATTGCACAATTATATGGTCAAAGGAAACACAGCTCTTTACTGGTCCTTCATTATGTGGCTATGAAATATGTTCAATGTAAACTTCTAACTCCATTCAAACAACTTTGGATCTTTGGAACTAACTCAAAGTCAGTACATTCCAATTCAGACCCAGATATAAAACAATGCAGTGACATTAATAATGCCACCTGGTAAAAAGTAAACTTAGCTGACAGCATCAAGTCAATAACTTTGCAGCATTTCATCCTCCTGAGCGAGAATTTAGCGGTGCACTGAGTCAATAACTTTGTAGCAGTTTCTCATTCTGAGCATGCATGTGGGAGGGATGTAAAGGTAACATGAAGAAACCTCCAGCAGAACCAGAACCAGAATCTGAACCAGTATGAGCAGCTGCCTGCTGTGACCGACTGAGGACTTGAGAAAAAAGCAAACCAATAATACAAGAGTTTTGTGTTAAAGAAAGTTAAGAGCTAATGGTAGCACTAGCTTCTGTAGTGGCTTCAGACACTAACACAGCTAGACTTAAAAGCTTGTTGTAAAATATATGAGATGAAAAGATGAGTACATGTAGGTCATACAGCTGCAGTCATCATTAAAGCTTCATCTCAAAGTGGCCAGGTACTATAAACATTATTATGTTGACAAAGTATGCTGTACATCATGCAGTCTGATCTGGTAACTGAAGCGGATTTAGTGAAAAAATATCAAATATTCTTAAACTCCTGTCATAAATAGAGCCAGGAGGAGCTGCTGCTGCTTCACCATTAAACATGGCAGGAGCTCAGGAGGATCATGGTGAAGGAGCTTTAAAGACAGAACTGAAAACAACTAACAGAAACCAGGAACGAGGCCTGGAGAGCAACAAAACAAACCGAGACTGGGAGCAACAAAGCAAAACAAGGAGTAAAATCACAGAGATGACCAGAGGAACCAGGGAGGAGGGAAGTAGAGAGAAGAACCTACGTACTGAGGGAGAGATAGAAGTGACAGAGGAACCAGAACAGCTATCAGAGGTGAGTTCAGGGGAAGCTGGGGGAAAAACCAGGCAGAGGAAACGAGGGGACGAAAAACGGGAGGGGGAGCTTACTGGAAGACTGAGGGAAATGAAGCGGAGAATCAGAGAAACCACAGATAAAAGGAGAAGAAAATGAAGCTAACATAAACAGGAAAACAGCAACTCAACTCTAATAACCAAATAATAATAATCAAGAAGTAAAAACCAGGAGAAATGAACTAAAGCTGGATCTGAGAAGAAAACCAATAAAGAAATGATCAAAACAGAAATACAAACTAACGGTTCACACATAAATATCATAACACTCATATTATTATTGACTGATATATTTCTTATTCTATTGTTTGCTTTGTTTACACAATACAGGCAGGCAAAATTAAAATGCTCTATTCAAGGTTTCACTTTGTGAATTGAGTTACTGAAAAAATTATCTTTCCAATGAAATTCAGATTTATTGAATATGACTGTAAAATATTACAGAAAATGATTGAAATATTCACTTTTACTCTGATAAATAACACATGTTCTAATTGATTCTAATCGACTGAGTGCGACAGCCCGCCACTCCAGCAGGCCCTTGGGCTCCAAGGTCAAAATCTGTTGTACCCATACCCCATATTAAAATCATATTGGATCTTCTGAATATGATGCACTGAAACTTCCTTTGATGATAAAATGAAGAAAGCTAATTAAAAAGCTGGCAGAGGCCTGAAAGCAGTGGTGAGTAAATCATTATCTAGAAACCAACTAACTGAACCAGGCTGGGCAAAAAGATCAAACAGGAGGTGATTACTTTAAGATGCTGCAGATTAAAGTGTTTCTGCATGATACAAGAGCAAACAGTGGATTTATATTTCTGCAACATGTGCCTGTTAGATTAATGACATAGAGGTAGGATGTTGTTTGCTGCTGTTGATCAGCGATTATATTTAATGAACTGTAACACCTGGTGTTTTTCAGGTATTTAATTTTTCATCGTTGTTTGATTTCTTTATGCTAGTATGTGAAACCTTGGAAATGAAAGTGTGTGTTCTTTCCGCTGCAGCCAGCAGCCAACCATCAGGATCAGTTTAGTAGCTGTGGATTTTAAATGTTTTAATATGTTCATTTTGTTGCTAGGAGGTTACATCTGTCACCTGACATCTCCCACTCTCTCAAACTAAGCAGCATAACTGCATTAACTCAGGTAGCAGCAACATTTTCTGTCTTGATAATGAAGATGGAGAACTTCTCTAATAATTGTTACAGTTGGATACTGTAATTACAATATGTTTTCTCTGCTAGATATATGATAGTAAGTTATTATGCAGGCATTATGCTGAGATTGGGTAAATTCAATAAGCGCTGCTTGTTCATGTTTCATTTTCATTTTTTACAATTTGTCTTCCCACTCCTCCTACGTTAGCTGCTGCTTTCTTTTCACACATTACATCTCACATTCTTCTTCTAGAGGAACACACTAACTCCCTGCGCCCCTCCCTCTGAAATCACAATCATCTCCCCTTATCAGCAGCACTACACGTTTTCCACTTTTCCCTCCATGGCTCTGTTCTTTTCTCCCTGTCAGGCTCATCCTTGGCGGTACACCAGCCTCTCTTGTCAGGAGTCTGGACTCATTTCTTTGGCTTTCAGCAGCTGTAAGATAGCAGTGGTCGGGTTTTTTAAAATGTGCAGTTAAGTGTTGTTTGAACGGTAGACTGCAGATGGACAATCACATGATATTGTTTGAAGAATTCATTATGACTGATGCTGCCTTTCTGCACAGCAGAATGTATTAAAATATATTTGGGTAAAACTTTATTTGATGGGTTGTGAATAAGACTGTCATGACACCGTAATAAACATGACATAACACCTGTCATGAACAAGAGTAAGTCTTCATGAATATTTATGACTGTTGTCATAAAGTGTCATTCGGTAAATCACGACACTTTTAATACAAAGTTGGCATTATTCAAAATGTCTTTGCTATGACAACTTGACATTAACCAAGAAATCATGATCTGACATAAATTTGTTGTAAAAGTATTACTGATTAAACTTTAGCTGTAATAACATAAAGCTATGTTATTAAAGCTAATGTTTTTCTCATAAAAACCAGAGATTGCATATTTAAAGATAGTAATAACTCTGTATGTCATTCTAATGCAGCCAAACTCCAAACATTTCAGTCATGACCCGGTTCCTCTGAGCGCCTCTGGCCATTCATAAATCACTGGTGGACGTAGTGATATCCACACACAGCTGGAAGGGTTCTGAACATACATCTGGCAGGAGCCACCTGTATATCCTGGGACATCAACGTCAGCACCACACATAAAATCTGCATCTTAAGTCTCTCCCTTTAAGGTTTTTTATTTTTTTGTCTTTCAAATTTATGACAGATGAAGTCAGTGTAGCGATGATGGCCAAGCCCAATTAAAATCATCCTGCTGAACGTCTAAAGGTTCCTGTTGGGCATTATTTCTGAGTCTTGATTTCAGGTGTAGCTGCTGCTGGAGCCTCATCACCACAGTACACCCTCAGCCTGTGAAGCTGGCTCCCCTCTGCGTAGGTCTGCCAGGGCTGGGCTGGCAGACTACCTTCACTAGTGAGTCAGGGGCATAACAGAGGTGGCTTTCTGTCAGTTCCCTTTCACTAAACAAGGAGACAGCAAAAAGGTGCCTTAATTCCACCAAGAGGAAGTCTGGACGTTGTCTTCCTCTGAAATGTTTGTCTGACTTTACTGCTCTGAAGAGAAGGAAGAGTTGTGAACGATGACATCAATTTTCTGCGCTTTCAGAATTGTAGACTTGACAGGCATGACATGTCCCGTCATAATGAGTAAATTGTCTTGCTTCCATTGCTGTAGTAAGATATTAACAAGCGATCTGAGTCACTGAGGCTCTGTCAGACCTGCTTCATGATGAAGGAAAAGTTTGGATATTCTGATACTGTGGAAACACATCCATGTTTACTGAAGGCTGAGCTAGAAGTTGTGAAACTGAGACTCTGCTTAAGCATTTGTCTCCAGTAATTGGCTGTGCTCTCTGCTTTGCTCCCCATGTTTGCTCCATATTTTCTGAGCTCTGTTTTGCTGTACAGATGAATTCTTCCCCCATGAGAACAAAAGCATGTAAACCTGAGTAAACCTGGCCGTCTGTAACACCTTAGACTAGAGGAACGGTGAAAGGTGTGCTCTGGTCAGAACAGAGCTCACAAACTACACCAAATGGTGCTTTAGGGGACTTTCAGAAATCTGCCTGCTCAGGTTGTGCTCCTGCAAAGAAATAAAAAAATATTCTAAGCTGATTGGAATATACGCAAACTGTAGCACAGAAAAAGGAAGAGAGAAACAATAGGATTGTCACTCACTATTTTGACAGATATAGTGCCATCTTATAGCAAAATCAAGTAACTATGTTATCTTCAGTCATAAAAATGCCATATATATTAAATGTGACTTAAAGGAATTTTGACTTCAAAAATGAAAGGCTTGGAACTGGGCCTCTGTGCCTTTAAAAAAATTCCTGCTCTATCTGAAACTCTGCCTTCAGGAAGTCATCACAACATGGCTCCTCTATTAACCCTTTAACAATAATTTTACCAGAATTAGCAGTAGCTTGTATAATGAGCTTAACTGATGTGCAGTTCCACCAGATGTTTGCTAATTGCTGCTGGCTAGTCTGAAGGAGCTGACTGGAGAAGTCGTGAGGGGAGGGCTGCTCTGTGAGGCGGACACTTGGAAACTGCAACTCTGTGGAGTTGCACCTCGAAGGCAGCGCTAGGTCCACCCAAGTGTTTTACACAGCTGAATGGTTGCCATGGAGACTAAAGGATTTCTCAAACATGCAAGAAAGAATCAAAGCAACACTCCAGGTAGGCTTTTCATGAGGGAGTTACATTGTAATATGATGCAAAGCTCAAAAAAGTTCATTTTACATTATACAGCCCCTTTGAAATAAAAAAGATCATGTTTATATTGCATCTTTGGTTACCTCTGTATGTGATCATCAGGTGAAATGTGATACAAACTTTAAATGTCACAACTTATGAGGCAGCCAACACAGACAAAAAACCTATTCACCAAAATGCATCTATAGCCATTCTAGAACAATTTGTAAGCTTAATTTGTGTGTATCTCTCTATTTGTTCAATTAATGTTCTCTACCTCTAAGTGAAAACCTTTTATGTTTTATATTAAATTGAAATTCAATTAGAGAAACACCTGTTTTCTCTCTACCTAAGCTTTGTTTTTAAAAAATATTGCTTTTCCATTACTCAAGGTTTACAAATTATTCAAAGTACAAATCTGGGAAGTGTCAATGTGATTCATATGCTGTGAGTAACTGAACTTAATGTGCCACAATAATTGGAAAGACTGGGAGTAAAAAGTAAGTTGTTCACCTTAAAATGAATTTTTCTCATTAAAATGCCCATGAGAGCAATTTAATGCGAGCAAATGTTGGAACCCGAATAGCAGACCTGAGACGTACAGTATTGTATCCTGAATCAGCACTACCTGGTCACAGCACAGTTTAAAAAGGTAAACTTAACTTTAGTTTGAATTAAATATGTTGAGAATGAGCATGCTGCAAAGAGGAGGAGATATTAAAAAATATGCTATGTTGAACAGAAAGTATTTATGTCTTTAAGCTAAAATGCCTGGACAAGCAGTACAACAGCAACATAATCTGAGATTTACCACAATACACAGGATCCAAGAGACCCTGACTGACAGCTGGATGTCTAATCAATGTGATATTTTATTAGTGGACCGAGAAAGAAGACTCTAGTAATAGGCATAGGGGTCTGAAGCAACAGCAATATCAGGAAAAAAGGAATATGGGAGGCTTGAGAAATACTCTGTACTCACAGAGGAAATAAAGAAGTTTCAGAGTCAAGTCTTCAGTGATGCACCTCTGAGTCATTAGAGAACTCAGATCTGTGACATTAAAAACTGAGTGGCTTCAGTGGATTGCAGGAAGAATCTGTAAAATCTGTCCAGAGCAGATTTTATAGATTTTAAAAGTTCTGGAATTAACATGCAAAAGCTAAAACTTCCCTTTATGAGCTTGAAGAAGAAACAAGAGCTTCATTTTCTGGGGAAACAGTTTATCCATGGATAAATCATCTCATTTTTTAGATTGTTTGACATTTTGAATGAAATTTGATCAGTTGCATTGTTGCTAAAAGACTAAATCTGTTTTGGTCTGCAGGTTCTCCTGTGCAGGTATGAGTTTCTCTCCACTTTACTTCCTCAGTCTAAAAACAAACATGTCAGGTTGTTCAATAAGGTCAGACATGTGATGGACTGTTTCTTCTGCAGCATCAGTGTGTTGACAGTCTCCTATTGCAGTGAAACAGCTTTCTCTCTTTCACTGGAGCAGACATTTAAATGTGCTGTTGTAACACAAATGCAATCCACATTTATTGTCTGTATACGTATGTATAATTGTGTGTGTTTGTGACTGAATGTGGCTCTAGTGGTCAGTATGACAGGAAAAGTGTTATATAAGTTCAATGCAATTACCATTATCATGTTATTGTCAGTTACTCATATTTTATTCATCTTTGGTAAACCATCATATTTTAAAAGCCCTAAAATCTGTCGTTCCATTTATAAATCAAGAAAAAGTGCTCATTGTAATCGCTGCTTTTGTACCGAACTACAGTGTACTCTGTCAAACACACAGAGACTTTGACAGCGGTGAACTAATGTCTCTGTGTGTAGATAATGCCCTTGAGCTTACTTTTTCTAGCACTGCTAATGAAAGGCCTTTTAAATTACATTCATTCTAAAGCGAACACAGATTATACCAGTGCTTATCAAAGTGGAATCATGGTCATTAGTCCTGTTGCACGGCTGCAGCCCAAGCCACCTTCACCCATCAGTACCCCAACATCGATTTCATTATCTGACTTTTGTTGCTGGACATCACTTGTGCATGTTAAACACTCAAGTCTCTGTGAGAGACTGTTTGTTTTCTGCTCACTGTTCATTTTGTCTCCGTCTCTGGGTCAGTCTGGGAGCAGAGGAGCACAGGCCACCAGGAGAGACAGAAATTACAGTGATACGTAAGCTGTTATCTGGAATGACGCCTACACACAGATAGTAAACAGAGATGGAAAGGTCAAAGTAAGAGAAATGATGTGTCCATGTTGCTGCTGTGACACGCTGGGCAAGGTTTTCTGGAGGCAAAGCCATTTATTCATTAGCATTCTCTACAGAATGTAATACTTTATCACAAAACTCAAAGAATTAGTTTTAGTTTTTGAGGTATGAAGTACTTTCCTGCGGCTGGCCACACAGCTCAGATGTACGTAGTCCCCCAAGCATCCCTAACTAGTAGATGTTCAGTCACTGAAACCCTTCCAGCCTTTCCAGCCAATAGGGATGGATAGTTATAGTTTGATCCTTTTTTTGTTCTGAATGACATTTTGCTACAAACTGTAGTTAATAATAATCTTCAAACTAGATGCTCTGATTTGAATATGTGTAGCACAATGCAGCAGTGAAATGTTAGCTATAGTAGAGAAACTATCTGTTGTTGCGCAACACCCCCCCCCTCCTTTCTGTCTCTACTCTCTCACTCTCGTACTTCCTCTTCTGAGAGGGGAGATGTGCTACCAGCTCTCCGTCTAACGGGTCCGTTGAGTTTCCTAAATCTGCTGGGATTTACCCTGTCCAGAACTGAAGTAAACTCTGTTTAAGCTGGTTTCGAGAAACGATTCGCCTGGTTATCTGACGGCCTACATCCAGGTGTCCCACCCTTCTTCCCCCTGTGAATTAGCCAGACTGAGCAGCCTACAGCCAACTAGTTTCACAGAGCACACCTGTTAACGGTCGCTCGTTCTCTATTTTACAACTTGCATTTGTTATTGAACCAGGTAGGTTTTAGTAACTCGGGCGAGTCCCAAGGATGTTGTTTTAAATATGGGCTACCAGCAACCTAAAAACATTTTCCACTTTTTCCTCTCCAGAATCAAACATCACAGCTATTTTACAACCATCAAAGAACTTTAAGGCGACTCATTAACTGAATGTCCACAACATCTTTAGATTTTCTTTATGCTAAATATTTTATTAGTAAGGCATTTTTGCAAGGGTCAGTACAGCTTAATTCAGTAGCAGAAATAATCAAATAAGTAAAATCAGTCATCTAGTCTATCTTTCCCTACTGCTGACACTGAGAACTAAAAAAGGAACCTTAGAGCGAGACGGACGGAGTTTGGCGTCTCGAACCCCAGACCTGGCCTGATGATGAAGAAGGTGTGGCAGCAGGAGGAAGATGTTGATCGATGAAGGCCAGGATCTCCGCAGGTCTGATGAGCCTCCTCTCCGCATGGATGCTGAGGTCACACAGGACTTGGTGCTGGCAGGAAAAAAGGCACCAGTTCTTCTTCCTTGTCTTTGTCTTCATCTTTGTCTTTGGGGTCTGAACCCAGCCGATGAGAGAAGTGCGATTCGAAGCCACAGATTGTGGGCCAGACGGGTTGGTCTCCATGTGCAGGACAGTCTCCGGCTCCGTGGCCCCGGCTCTTCTTCAGCTGCAGAGTTCTTTGTCCATCTCGATCTTGGCTCGAAGCTGCCCGGAGGATCCAACGAAAGGTTCCTCTTTTGCACCCACCTTATATAGGGTTTATCTGTCTGCTTAGACAGATGATCTCATATCCGTCACTGTCTTAAGAGACATCATGTCATGATGTCTGTGCCAATGTCTCAGGGCTGCTCAACCTCCTGTTTCCATATAAGGTGCTGATCATCTCTGCTCTCCTGTTAGTTCCCCTTTTTCCCTTCCTGTCACCTTTCACCTACCATCTACCTCCAACATATCAGTGATGTTTAATTGCAGTTTTACAACCTTTTACACCATTTCAAGTTCAATGTCAAAATCACATTTATATCACATTTATTTTCTTTAGCTTCTCTGATCTATCATTCATTTATGATTTTATAACCATAACTTATTAGTTACTCTTATTATAATCTTAATGTGAGTTATTACAGATGTTTTTCTGAAAAGAAACCAAGAATAATACATGATTCTAATTATTTACTACTAAAGTTACAGTTACTTGTTTTTCTTGTAGTTCCCACAAATATAAGTGTAAGTATTATTACAAGTAAACCAATATTAATATAAGTATTTTACTTTGAATCTTATCAAATTACTCAAAATGTTTAGATTTAATTTTTTAAAACTTTACCTTTAAACTAAGGAATAGTCTCAGCTATTTTTATAAATCTGCAGGCTGGAAACTTCCTCTTTTTCCAGGAAACCTGCTTTTCTTGTTTCATGAATCTCTCTGACTGACTATGATTTCTTATGATTAGATAGAAAAAAGTAGAATTAAAGCAAAGTTTGCATGAGACAAAAACAACACACACAACTAGATTTATTTTATTGACACTTAAGTCTACTGTTGGGCCTTGATATCACTTGAGTGATTCATTTTAAAGATAACTTTATTTATTATTACTGTTAAACTAACTTTATTGACACTTAAGTCTACTGTTGGGCCCTGATGTCACTTAAGTGATTCATTTTAAAGATAACTTTATTTATTATTACTGTTAAACTAAAATCTCCAGCATGGGGAAGTGGGATGAGCTCGGATTTTCTTGACATATCAGTGCTGGTTTTGGACTCATGGACACATCTGTCTGTATTACTTTTCAATAGGGAAGGACAATATTAGTCAGATGACAAAAATTGCATCATCTTGTTCAACAGCAGACCCTGGTTGAAGTATTTTTGCACAGAGCTCTGTGAGAAGTTTTGTCAGAAGGTTGTGGCATTTTTATGTGAAAATGAACTTGGACACCAATACTGATATTTGGAATTACATACATTTCATCAAATATCTACAAATATTGGCACATGGTAAAACCCTCCTGGATGGAAACTGCAAGCTCATTGTCCCTGGAGGAGGCTGTCTGCACAAGGGTGTGGTGTTAGCTCTGTGAGCATTTCATTACCTTTATGCTTAGGGGTGTGATATTCTGGGAGGGATGACCCCCGGGTGGTCTGCACCGAGTGTAAAAGGTGCATGTGAATACAACCACATGAAAGCTCGTTGACCGTTTTGCTTCAGGTGAGACTTAAAGCCAATTTGACAGTGAATCTTCCACTGAGCTCCAATCACCACAACCTCTGCATATCAGCAGCTCTATATGACTGTACATGACAACCCAACTGGAACTGCCCATATTTGCAAAGCACTATGGGATCTGCACTAGCTAGACTCTACAAGAGTGTGTCAACATGCAGCTGCACTTTAGAAGACCATACATCTTGAATAACTTAATATACCCATGAATGCACTGTGCAGGGTCTCCCTCCTCGACCCTACAGAGTCTGCTTAACCTTTTCATTGCAGCTCAATCCTAATCCTCTTTGAAGGTGAAGTACTAATCTTTTCAGCAGTTTTTGAGAGGTGTTACATGTTAGGGTTGGTGGTGTCTATTTAAGTCATTTTTCAATCTTTCATTTTTAAACTTCTATCCATGAACAGACAGAGTTTTATGCCTCAAGCCTGGTGCAAAACCGTTTCAGTTTAAAAATGCTCTACATCTCTGAGGTCAGAGATCATGCTGGTTATTTGAGGTAGCCATTATAAACATCTCAGGACTCAGTCAAATCAAATCAAAGAGTTTTTCAGGCTAACTTGGCTCATGTCTCTGATTCTCAACGGATCCTCCAACTGTGTGAGCTTTAATGACTACAGGGAAAAACCAACTGCACACTAATTCAGGCCAAATAAAGTAAACTCTTACTTGAAAACTTGTTTTAATTGCTTGTTTATTAATACTGCGAACATTAATTTTAGCATCAAGGTTTGACTTTGTTTCTGGTCAAATATGGTTGTGTTGATTAACTGCAGAGATCATCCAAGAAGGTTTTTAATTATTCTCTGTCCTGAAGTTACAAAACGTTTTTTAGATCAAAATGCATATTTCTATATTTTTATTGAGAACTTAACACCCAGTCATTCAATCTGCCCTTCCTTTATATTTATTTATTGGTTTTGCTACCATGGAAACAGAAATAGGCATTTTATCATAGTTTGTTGAGGATGTTGTTTTAATTTAAATTTGCTCTACCTACTCACAGAAGTAGTTATGGAGTTATGTAATGTAGTTATGAACATTTTTCTTCTGTAGATATCAAAAAGTTTAATAAGTATTTCCTGAAACAGATTTGGTCCTTTGGTTTTATAATTCTGTTATAAGCATTAAAAAAAAATCCCCATTTTCAAGGATGTCAACTAAAAATGGGAGAAATTTCTTCTATACATTCAGACCACAATTTATTTGTGTTACAAACCATTCTGTTTCTATTCATGCTTTTCATCTTCTTTTACATTATTTATAGACTTAACTTTGCTTATGTTTCTCACTAATATTAAGGGTTCACTCTATGGCCATTTTCTGTTTCAAAAGCGGAGCAGTGTATGAACCAATCAGTCATCCAGAACATTGTGATCCTGGTTAATTCAGATGAAGTTTGTTGGGTTTGAATGAATGAATGAATGAAGTCTCAGAGACTTTCTGGTGAACTGCTGTTTTTGCAGACTGATCTTGTGGAGTTGTTCCCAGGAAGTCGAGGACGGAGCGACTCAGAGTGTTTATTTAAATCTCAAGATAATGAGGAAATACCAACTGTAGTGTTACCTGCACTGGGGGAGATGAAAAATGTACAAAAATGGTCCGTTTTGTTGAACTACATTGTTCATGAATATCTTTACTTTGAGAAAATAGCACTTTGATTCTAGCTTATTTTTAAAAGTGGGATAATACATATTCATCAACATTTACATGTAATTTAAGGTCAGGACTTTAATTTGCTAATTAGGAGTAATTACTTACAAAGATTGTAACACGTTAAAAATTTTGGGGGCATAGAAGCAACATCCACAAAACGAGCGATGGACGACCAAGAGGCTTCTCTTGTCCCACCGGGGTTTCAGTTCTGCTTCAGAAACGAACATTGGAAAAGGCTGCTGCTGTGTTCAAGTTCTACTAAAAGCTGTTAGCCTGTCAGTGAAGCTTTCAAGTCTAAAATAGCATCTGAATGCTAAACATGTAGCTGGAGCACATATGCTAACGCTAATGTCAGTGTCCACAATCCACATTACTACAGAAGTTCCATGAATGATCAGGAGTTCCTGAAACACTGGAAAGACGACTGAATAGAACAACAGTTCCATCTAATCTGATGGTTTAAGAACCTAAAAATAGATTAAAAACAAAAAATATCTCATATGTCTATTTATGCAATCATTTAGCAGCAAAAACGGATTTTGAATAGAAAATATGTTTTTTGGCGATATATAGTTTGGTTAAAATGTGGATAATTCTGACCAATTAATTACAGATCCTATTATTTACTCAAGTAAAAAATGTTATTGAGTCTCATCACTCACTTAAAAATGCATGAAATTGTTGCTAAGTGGTGAAATCCCATCTGTAGTTTCATTTGCAAGTTTATGTTAAAACACAGATAATAAAAACAAGATCAAAGGACAGATATGATACAACTACAGCTATGCAACACTGAGGTTCCCTGAATGTGAGTTTCCATCTCTTCTCTTACTGGGGGTTCAGCTAGCCAAAGACTTTCAGTCCCTTCTGCGATACACAGTCACACAAACTGCCTCTCAGTTTCTCAAAGGAAGTTCTGTCTCCCTCCTTGAAATAAAGAGAGAATCCCACAGAGAGAGTGAGAACAGGATGAATGAGGAGAAGTAAGAGGGCAAATGTAGGTTTATGAAAGCTGGAAAACGGCAGGGGAATGGAGCAAATTGATCAGTTTATATCTGGCCATAAAGGCATCTAAATCAAATAACAGGCCTGCGGGAATGTTTTCTCTTTCACTTTCTGGGACCATCGCCTAAAGATGGCCTCATTTCATTTCAGTAAATAACTTCACTGCACTCACTTTCCCTTTATCACCCCATAGTCCACACACACACCGAGATACACACACACACTGGGCCAAACCTGTTCCTGTGCTCGGCCTGTCTCCTGTACAGTTAGTCTGTTCAGTCGTTACTGCAGAGCTGAAGCTCAAACCTGGAACTCTGAAATCATGTTCTAGGGGAAGTCAGATGGGACAATTCAAATGTTATTATTTTAAAACAAGAAAATGTAATGAGCAGAAATTCAGAAAGTCACTGATCTGCTCCTAAAGAGGGGATCTGTTAATGTGTTCTTGTCAGAGTTTGGAGCTGTTTGTGTTTTGTTTTGTGTTTTTTTTTGTTTTCTCAGTTTTTCTGATGTTTTTCTGTAATGTATACATGTCTGATTTTACTGCAATAATCTGTTGGTTTACTAAGTATACTCTGTATTTCTCCTCAGACCCTCAATCTTCTTAGTATTAAAGCTGCAGTATGAACTTTTATTTAGAAAAATATGGTTTTTACATATTTGCCGAAACTGTAACCATGGCATGACAGTAAATTATGAGACATAATGTTAAGTAACAACATAATTTGCTCTGATGAATTTCTACAGATTTTTCTAATGCACTTTGGACAGTTGAGGTTCTAGCATTATTGGAACACGTCCAAATGTGCTTGAACAAACAACAAGTTGCAGATCAGTTCAGTCTGTTTATCTGGAGCCCCTGTGGCCCCTGTGGCCCCTGTGGCCCCTGTGGCCCCTGGGGGACGGCCGCATGACGCAGGTCAGAAACCATCAGTCACCTGGGGAAGTTTTTTAAATGCTTTTTACTGCAACATACAACAAACTGAAAAGTTAAGAAATTCTGCTCTCTGGATTTCTTTAAGGACAGATGCACTAAGCTTTGCGTTCTACAAATTTAATTAACTAAATTATCCATCTTTAAATATGCCGCTTATTGTTTATCAACCTCTTATGAACAGTCATCGAAAAGCAGCTGCTTTGTTCTTCCTTTCTCCAGCTCAGTTTGTCTTTTTCCTGTCTATTCTCAGAAGGACACATGACTCTGTCTGCTGACTCATCTGCTCTGTATTGCTTTATTGTACAATGTGTTATTTATTGCTCGTCCCAAAATGAATATGTGCAGTGTGATAGACATCTGTGGTTCCCAGTGGGCAGGATAAAGCGGCATTTATTCACATAATACCATATTCTTCCTATTACAAACACAGTTCCTTTCTTTGACGAACATTAATGATGATCTGCATGAAGGCTTCCTGTGGCACAGCAAATAAAGGGGAAAGCTGCTTGAACAAGGGAATGGGTTTGTGAATAATATACTATAGTTATAGTTATACCTGAGGGAAAAAAAACGGTTATGTGGTTTTACCGTCACAATTTTCCTTCCCACATATTGTTTTTATGGCTCACTATTAACCTTATTTCATGTTCATTTTAATAGGTTTCATGCAGTGTTTTTTTTTTCATGCATCAAGTTATGCTTGAGAATATGAAGGCAAATTTTTCCCCTCGCCCACTTTCTTGGGTGATGTCTTCTCTGCTGGAGATGTAGGTTCTCCTGCAGGCGGTGAGGAGGCATCAGCTCAGCTCTGGCCCCACAGGAGAGCTACCACCAGGGGCTGATACATGATGAAGAGGCTGCTCTCTCTGGGGGAGCGCAAAGCATCTTTTCAGCTCTATCCCAGCTTCTCACACCCCTGCTGCTGGGCCAGGACAGAGACGAACACTTTTTTTTTTTTTTACATAAGTGTTCTCTACGCACTGCAATTTCCCCTGCAGCTCCATCACCCCCCGCTGCTGCGCTTCTTTAAAGAAAGAACCCAGCTCTGAGGCGTTTGGACAACAAAGTCATTCTATGTGAGACTAATGTTATCTTTGATTTATCTTTTCCAAATATAACATTTGATATTGGCTGTTTGAATTTGAACATTTTATAAGTTGTTTTTTTATTACTAATATGAATTCATTTGCAGTTGCCAAAAAAAAGAACCCAGAAAGTATTCTTTTCAATATGTTTTATTCATCAGATATCTGAGGGAAAATCTATCTATCTGTCTATCTATCTGTAATCAATTTGTGTAACTTATGAACAGATAAGTTGAGAAATTTAGATTTCAAGTGTTGTAGTTACAATTAGTCTTCTTGCTGAGTTCAAAAAGGAGGATAATAAGCACAACCATATTGTCAAGAAAAATGAACAGACTGTTTAATAAAAATTAAATAAAATATTATTGTAAAAGTGTTTACAACAGAAAGTGTCTATCAGGTAGTGTGTTTTCTTTTAGTCCAGATTTCTTGTTGTTCAGTTCCTTTCTTAAGTTCAGTATTTGAAATTTAAGTCAGTCAGTCAGTCTTTGTCAAATTCAATGGCCATGTGTCTCTTTGGATCCAAAATCTTATTGTAGCAACATAAATGGTACGCTGCCACTTTAAGGCCAATTTCAGCTGCTGCATATAAGCAGGTCTCTACCTGTCACAAGACGACTTGCGTCATGACGTCAACTCATTCTGCTTCCTTTGTTTGCTGAGCTGTGCTGGGTAAGCGTGGCTGTTTCTTTGTCAGCTTTTATCGTAGCAATTAATGCAAGCTGGTCTGATCTGTTAAGCCTCCCTTGCTGTGCCTCCAACTCCTGGACCAATTTGTTCGGTTGTTTGCTGCCGGGAAGGTAAGCGCTAGCATGGCTAGGTAACATCCATCTCATGTAAACGAAGCCTTTACGTAGCATTTTGTTACAGCTGCGCTCCATAGGCGAACTTGTGGATCTGTTAATCTGGCCGTGTGGTAATTTACAGGTAAGCAGCTACCGTAAGTTATAGTTTTTATCAGCAGTTGTATTAATAATCTACTCTATTTTTAGCCTCCTGCTGAATCCTTGACGACTATTCTATTTGGATATACACTCGCTGCTGTTTTGCCTACGATGAAATATTTTAAAAGATTTGTATGAACTTTCCCCCGCTGCCGGGAGCATTGATGGCACTACGACCGGGATGAGGAGCAATGTTGTAGTGCTATTATATTACTGTTTTACTCGTATTGTTTCATTTTTTGTCTTTCTTTTAGGGACTGAGGCTTCTGTGGTGGCGGTGGTGATCCCAGGTGGCGGTGTCTTGTCTTGTGTGTTTTGTTGGAACACCTGTAAGCCTCGGTTTCCGTTGAAATTTAAACATTTTATAATCAACTTTATTAAAAAGGCATTCACTGTTTTAACTATTCAATTTCAGGTTGTTGTTAATTTAAACAACCTATTAAAGTTTAATAATTTTTTTGTAGAACTGTCTGAATCTTGTCTCATTCTCTGTAGAACGTACCTGTGTCCTTATTATTATTCTATTTTCCTGGAGTTATTCCAGGTGGCGTTGTCGGTTTCCCTTATCTTAAACTTTAACATCTTACATTTGGGTTTCATAATAAAGGAAATCCACCCCAGGTTGCCACAAATTGGCGTTGTCGGCAGGATTCGAACCTGCACGGGGAAACCCCAATGGATTTCCAAATTTGTGGCAACCTGAGGTGGATTTTCTTTATTATGAAACCCAAATGTAAGATGTTAAAGTTTAAGATAAGGGAAACCGACACCGCCACCTGGGATCACCACCGCCACCACAGAAGCCTCAGTCCCTAAAAGAAAGACAAAAAATGAAACAATACGAGTAAAACAGTGATATAATAGCACTACAACATTGCTCCTCATCCCGGTCGTAGTGCCATCAATGCTCCCGGCAGCGGGGGAAAGTTCATACAAATCTTTTAAAATATTTCATCGTAGGCAAAACAGCAGCGAGTGTATATCCAAATAGAATAGTCGTCAAGGATTCAGCAGGAGGCTAAAAATAGAGTAGATTATTAATACAACTGCTGATAAAAACTATAACTTACGGTAGCTGCTTACCTGTAAATTACCACACGGCCAGATAAACAGATCCACAAGTTCGCCTATGGAGCGCAGCTGTAACAAAATGCTACGTAAAGGCTTCGTTTACATGAGATGGATGTTACCTAGCCATGCTAGCGCTTACCTTCCCGGCAGCAAACAACCGAACAAATTGGTCCAGGAGTTGGAGGCACAGCAAGGGAGGCTTAACAGATCAGACCAGCTTGCATTAATTGCTACGATAAAAGCTGACAAAGAAACAGCCACGCTTACCCAGCACAGCTCAGCAAACAAAGGAAGCAGAATGAGTTGACGTCATGACGCAAGTCGTCTTGTGGCAGGTAGAGACCTGCTTATATGCAGCAGCTGAAATTGATCTTAAAGTGGCAGCGTACCATTTATGTTGCTACATTATCTTAATCCAGTGTAAAACAGGCAGCAGATCCATCAGTCCCAGGTCTTGGGTTGAAACCTGGAGCTCAGCAGATCCAATCCAGGCCTGCGATGGAGTGCAGCTGGACAATGTTCCAAGTTGAATGTGGTTCTAAAAAAAACAATCTGTATATATATAAAACTTAATTAACTATTAAAGTTCATTTCAGGTTGCAAAATTACATCACAATACTCACCGGAGATAATCACAGCAGAAATGGATTTAACTGCAAGGATCAGGTCACTTATCTTCTCTTCTGTCAACCGTTACCGGAATTCATCAGAATTGATCATATAACGTGCTTGGTCTGCTTGGCATTCACATTTGCTTTCAAACTGTTCACTAAACCGAACCACCACCTAGATTTTTAGGCAGTGGACTGTGGATTCACTCCTCCCCACACTATCAAGACATTTTGGATACACGGTTCTTCTTCTAGGCACTAGAAAGTGTGGAGAGTTTGACTAAAGTGGACTAAACAAGGCTGGTGTAAATGCACCCTAAACGCCTAAGAGTCCTTGATGGCCTTAGTTATGTTCTGACTACAGCTTTAATTCAGATGCTTCCAACCTATTTTAACATGTAAGGAAGCCTTTTGTACAAGAGGGAACACATCCCCAAGAAACAAAAGACAAAGTCTGGTTGCCCTTTATATTAGCACTTAGGACTGTCATGTCCGGGTGACTGCAAATCTACTCTACCATTGTAGTGTAAACATATGTTCAGAAGCCCATCTGTATAACTTATTCAGCTTCCAAAGATAAATAGAGTTTAAATGCATCAGTTATCAGTCTTTCTTTATATGTATCCATAAGATTACTACCCAGCCAAGATAATCCTGAGACATCTAAAGAACTATCAAACAGAAGCCTGGCGGGTTTATTCAATCAATCAATCAATCAATCAAATTTTATTTGTATAGCACATTTCAGCAGCAAGACATTTCAAAGTGCTTTACATCATTACAAACACAGAATCACAATGCAATATAGAATCAATAATCAAAACAAAGTATTAAGTCAAGTTCCATCAATAAATTTGTAATTGATTACATTTCAAATACAATTCTAAACAGGTGGGTTTTTAGTTGAGATTTAAAAGAAGTCAGTGTTTCAGCTGTTTTACAGTTTTCTGGAAGTTTGTTCCAAATTTGTGGTGCATAGATGCTGAAAGCTGCTTCTCCTCGTTTGGTTCTGGTTCTGGGGATGCAGAGCAGAACCAGAACCAGAACCTGAGAGGTCTGGAAGGTTGATACAACAACAGCAGATCTTTAATGTATTGTGGTGCTGAGCCGTTCAGTGATTTATAAACTAACAACAGTATTTTAAAGTCTATTCTTTGAGCTACAGGGAGCCAGTGGAGGGACTTTAAAACTGGTGTTATGTGCTCTATCTTCCTGGTTTTAGTGAGAACGCGAGCAGCATCTGAAACCCCAGAGGGACCCATTAGCTGAAAGATTAAAAAAACATCTGTAACCATCAACAAAGCTGAAATGTAATTTCTTTCATACTCATATTAAGAAATTCCTGCTTTAAATAACATTGTGTTCAGCATCTGACACATTTAATTTATTTAAAGATTAGAGTCAATAAGTGATGTTTTCAAGGACACTAAAGCTGTCTTACAAAATTTACGAGTTTTATTGGTTGATTTTAGAGGCAACAAAATGACTTTTTTACTAAGTAAAATATTTGTAACTTTGTTCAATATTCATAACCCTAAATCATTAAGGTTAAGGTTATATGTGCAAAAGAAAATTGGAAAAAACATTCAAAACTAACTTAATTTTACCTGTTTGTAGAAAGTCCTCCCATCATGCAAAACAGTCCATGAAAAGTTTTTACCACTTTTTAATCTTCTCAGCACTTCAGTGAAGTTCTGGCTCTTAGCCACTGTATGGTTAGAGAATTTCATTTTTCATTTTCTCTTATACTAACTCACTCCAACCTTTGTTATTACCATTTCATCCTGTCCAGTTAGAGCAGCTAGATCAATTACGACTTGCAATGAAGAGTGGCTGTTAATGTGTGCTGAAGGATGCAAATACAAGGAGAAGGTAGAGTTTTATGGTCAAAGGGTTTAAAGAGCAAATGTTCACAACCAATACAATTTGTAAAGGTGGCAAAGAAAGGAGGCAAAACCTGACATGACAGGAGGCGACATGCATGGCAGCAGGATATTCAGGATTTTCAGTGTTACTTCTGCTGGAGCAAGTTAGCTAACGACCATGAAACCTTAGCATGTGAAACAAAAACCTTCTCATAAATTCTGTGAATGATCAGGACTTCCTGAAACAACTGGAAGCTGAATGGGTAGAAAAGCAATTTGCACCAATCTGATGGTTTAATAAGATAAATAACTATGGTGACCCTGAGGTGAAACCACTTCAACAAATTCAAAAACACAGCATTAACAAAGCACTACAACATTAACAAAACGGAAAGGGTATGTCCCAGTTGGAGACCTGAGAAATCGCTGATTGGACAATAGGCAAGAATACGTATACGCTGAGTCCTACTTACATCACCATCATGTGCTGAAAATGTGCTGCATGGACTAATTTCAACAGTTTTACGATACAAAGTGGACCCACTGCTTTTACCTTTCATAGGTAAGAATTAAAGATAATTATAACGTAAATTTAAGAGCAGAATTTCTTGACTTTGTGGCCAGTACTGTGCATTTCCATGGTGAAACAAACTTCTAAACAACCAAGAAATATTTTCTTTGTAACTAAATTGGCCCAGTTAACTACTCAGATTATTTTCTTAGCTTAGCTAACTTTTTTATGCTGTGCTGTTTTTCTAAAGAGGGAGAGGCAATGAGAAACCTGTACGGGAGCTTTTGCTGTTTGTTTATTGCTGCCATGGTTACCTAGAAGTTCGCAAGACAAGTCTCTGTTCGTCTGTGGTCAAACATGGTTACTTTAAGGTACGTGCCGTACGTCAGTTTTCTGTAAGATGTTTCTTATAATTTATGTAGATTAAAATAATTTGTTTGATATAACAGAGAACCTGAAGTGGACTGAAAGTACATTACCGTAATCCAGAGAGCAGCGCGAAGGCCGGGGCATTTCATCAGGACACGTCCATAAAGATCAGAGCTGGAGCTGTTTTTCTTCAGACTTCTGTTTCACAGTTCATCTACACAATGTCTGTGTTTTAGATGCTAAGTTAATGCCCCCATATGGTGAAGATATGTGTTTTTTTTCCTAAATGTGAATGAATCAGGGATTATTTTCTATTACACTGTTAGATCATTTTTATCATTCACTTTAACCTGTGGCTAGCCAGATGTCTCAGAAGGCCCAGTCACCGAACTGCTCCCAGCTTGACCAGTAGACTGAAACCCTGCCTGTGCTCTGTGTTGCCAGTATAATATAAATAAATTTGTAATGTACTGTACACTTTTTTTCCCACTTTTTGTGTATTTTAAGTGAAATATCTCAATTTGAAGTTTTAGGGTATTATGACAGTTTATGTAAAGAAATGTAAAATAATTTAGTCTGTTAGATTTTGTTCACACTGCTGTCTGTAGCACAGTTGACATATTACACTGTAATAAATATTTAAAGTAAAAGTATGTAGCTGAAGTTTGACAACTATTATCAAAGTTTGTCTTTACAATAAAATGCCTGAAAATTTAAATGAAGTTACGTTTCTTTATTCGTATCTTGAAATAGTAAATACGCATTGAATTATGGAATTGTGTTAATGTGTTTATGAATACATCACTGTAAAGGTGTGTGTGTGTTCATCAATACAAACGATTTATCAGAATCAGCTGTATCAAATGTAATTATTGTGCCCCAAAATAATTAAATAATCACATCAAAAAGTTTGAAACATTGTCCTTAGTTGTTGTTTTTTTTCATTCCTATATATAAAAGTGTGTGAGAGATTGTGTCAGTGACATTCATTAATTTAAAATACTTTGCAGAACGGCACTTTATGAAGTTCGGTCCATTTTTTTGTATTAGCCTGCTGGCAGATAAGCCACTTTCAATATGGCGGCACTATAACGTATCGTAACAACGGGCCGACCCGCTCAAACGATAACTTTCGGTTCAAAAGCACTGTCGTCCAATCAGAGATCTCTCAGGTCTCCAACTGGGACATACCCTTTCCGTTTTGTTAATTGTTGTGTTTCGTTAATGTTGTTGTGTTTTTGTAATTTGAAAGTGTACTATGTTAATGTTGAAGTGGTTTGCACCTCAGGGCCACCGTAAATAACAGATTAAAAACAGTAAATATATTTGTTGTTGAGCTTATATGCCTATTTATTAAAAAATAGTAACAATTTTCAAATTGAAAATATTGCTTATTTTGTTGATACTTTGAGATTGAATTGCAGTGACCTAATTACAGACTCTACATAACCTGATTAAAAATTTGAATGGATTTCCACCCCTACAAATAATCATATAAAATATAATAAAACATCTAAAACAGAGATCCTCAACTCCAGGCCTGGAGGTCCGGTCTCCTGCAGGTTCTGGATCTGACTCTGCTTCACTGCAGCTGAGTCCAATACTCAGGCCACTACCAGGACTCTGGACAGAGGAAGTGATTCATCTTTGTGATTGAGGTTCGTTGGACCAGGGGTTCATCTACACTGGCCCCCCAGCTCTGATCTAAAACATGCCAGGTCTTTATTTCTTTCTGAAACATGAAGAGGATCTGGAATAGTAACTGAATGCCGTCTCTTTCTGCTCTGCCCTCTGCCGTGTTCCTGTCAAAACTGACCGACCTCTAAATCAATCATTCTTCACATCATTTTCAACGTCAAGTTCTTCCTCATGTCTTTCAAACTCTGCACAAACGATTGTCTGTCTGTCAATGTTGGCAAGTCAGTCAGACCGGTGAGGTCAGCAGTCATCCGTAACAAAGTCAGCTCATTAAACAAACTGAAGAAGCTTTGTTGGTTGGACTCCATAAAGAGCTTCCGGACATTAGTAGACAAATCCTCCATGAAAACCTTCCTCTGAGGTGACTCTGCAGATGGATCAGACAGAACAGTTCTCCTCATCAGAGCAGAGGATGTGTGAATGATTGAGCCATCAGATCTAAAGAGTGTCGCTAGGCTGAGGCCAGCAAATGATGGAGCATGCTTGTTGAAAACTTCTAACAGAAGTGGAGCACCATGAAATGAAACACAAACACAGAAAATCCCCTGTTATTTTCCACCTCTATTCTCGGTGACTGTAAAGCGTTTCATGTCCCACTCATCCAGATGGTAGGGATGATAATTGGTGCTCCAAACTTAATGAAGGCTTTCTGCCGTGGTTAATTCACTTGTGTATGTGTGGGATTCTGTGTGTTTTCTGCAGCTCTGTATGAAAGCACAGCTATAAGAAGTGAGGTGGCTCTTAGTGCTTTCCTGGCAGCAATTTGGAGTGATGCAGGAAGATATTTTTAGGAATAATGCATCCTCCACAAAATGTGCATCAGTCATTCCAACACTCTGGTACTTTTAATACACCTGTCATACACAAGAGGGCTCATTAACTCAATTTCTATGGAGACCATTTGAGTGAATAAAGCACATTAGCATCAAAAACAGCAATGAAAACACCCCATTTATCTTTGTCTTCTTGTCACCCCTCCAACAATGCAATCTGATAAAAACATAGACCAACAAAAGAACAAAGAATGCATGTGGGACAATGGAACATCATTCTGAAACACTGTCTCGTTTTCCACTGTAATATCTGGGTTATTACTCCTATCATGAGGTGACTGCTCCGGGTGAAAACTTGACACCTGGAAACATCTGGACATTTAACAAGACTGTCTGACGAACTGACAAATGCTGAAGTGTTTCTCACAAACCTAACGATAAGAACAAAAAACATCAAAAAGTTCAAAAATGTATTTGTTTTTAACTTGTTTCTGTTTGGATAAAAGAGTGTGTTATAGTCCAACTGGAGCACTTTGTAGTATTTTAAATACAGAGCAACATCATATTCAAAATGTACATGTACAAACTGATATTAAATTGATGATAAATTTGAAGGGACCATTCATAAAAGAAAGAACAAAATGCAATTTATAATTATCTAAACTGGTACACTGAACTGTTTTTTAACCACAAACTTCAATGTTGTGTTTATTGTGATTTCTTGTGATCTACTGCATTTTGTTTCTGGCTTCATAGGTTTTGTTAGAGAACATTAGAGGACAAACAGCATAATGAAGTAGACATAAAACCTTCCTTTTTCATAAAGCCTATATTAGACTAGCTTAGTTTGTCCTGAGCTGTTTTTGTAGCTCTACTGCCATGCGCTTAGGCTACCAGAAGACAAACTGATCACTTTCTCCTTCTACTACTCTCCAATTTGCATTATTTGCTGCAATTTCAATTGACTTTTCTTGTTTGTTTTTTTGTTATTAATCAGTTATTTTCCTCTCCATAGAAGCTCCATAGAAGCTACATCCTCTCTGGCGTTCTGATTACCTGTGTCACTAAGGTGCCAGTGACTCCATTTGTACAGGGCTGGTCAAAGGAACAAATAACCAGGATCAATTGGAGTGTATCCATGATTGAACTGAAATGATGGTTTTTGCAAAGTGCCTGACAAGGAACTGATGTGTTCAGGCCACCTAACTGGGAAAAACCATGATGATGGAAGGGAGAGGAGACGGCCTGCACTTGGATTTAGATAGTTGTTTTTTCTGTGAAATAAAGTTGTTAAAATAGAATTTTAATATGTAAATGTGTTTTTTTTCTACATATCTCATTTAAATGCAAAAGTTATGTGCAAAGAAAATCTCTACACCTTTTAATTAGCACTGATATAGGCTGCAATGCTTTAAAACTACCCTTAAGACACCCTAACAAATCTGACACCCAAGCTTTGAGCACAGAACTGATCACTGTTCAATCCAGCATCTGAAAGTGGAAAAGAGGACGAAACAACTGCAGAGCCACCTAAACATGGCTCTGCATGTCCCCACAGTGAAACACGCTGAGACCTTCCAGCAGCGCAACAACCACAAACTGCAGCCACAGTTACAAATGGTGGTTTACATCAACTGAGATGGAATGGCCTAGTGAAAGTTCAGATTTAAATCCAGTTGTGATTCTGTAGCACAGATGCTTTCCATCTAATCTAACTTAGCGTGAGCTGCTTTGAACGAGTTAAACTTTCAGCCTGTGAATGTATGAAACTGCTACAGACAAAACCTTTAAGATGAAAAAATATACAGTAACTGCACAAACAAATTCAAACAGTTCTGCAAAATATTGTCTGAGCAGGGCTGACTGGAAATGTGAGCCATATGTTTCCGATTATTATTTGTAGAAAGATGTCAAATTTTCCTTCTGTTTCACAGCTATGCCAGACTTTGTGATCTATAAAACACAAACCATCAAATATATAGCAGATTGTTAAAGTAATATGAAAAAATCATTTTAAAAAGCTATTCTAGGGTTATGAACAGAGCTGTCTTTATGAATGATGGTGTAGACTTCTGCACATTGGTTTATTTGTCACTTATAAATAGTTTCCACATTTTGTGGTAACTATTCAGTGTTTACCAGCAGCATTTTTCATTGTTCAGGTCATTTCTCTGCTTTTAGGATGATCTTCATAAATGAGTTCTATAAAACCATGAGATCAGGATTACAAGTTGAAATGTCTGAATGTAGAGGTGGGCAGTGGATGAACTGTTGCTCTCTTGTTTGCTGCTTTGGGCTGTCACAGTGTGTGGACACATTGTCCTCCAGTCTGACTCTCATCCTGAAGCAGCAACCAGACAAACATTGTGAAAAGCAGTCAGAAGAGAGAACGTTGTGTCTTTGGTGAAATCAGTGACATGACAGCAGTCATCCATCCATCTGCTGTCACTGACGCCTTTCAATCACTTCCCTGCTTCCTCTACAGTTTTACAGCTGCTTCTGTTGCCCTCACATGTACCAAAACACCAACCTCCCCCGAACACACATCTGCCTACGCATGCAAACACACACCTACACTTTGCTCAGACTCAGTACAGCGAAGCTCCAGAGGACAGATGCAACTGTTGATCAAAGTTGATTCTATGGAGAGAGACGCTCAAGTTGATGTGGAGTTGTCACTACCAGATCTGTTTGCCTGGAGGTTTATTCTCCTTTTGTGTTTTTCTCTTTGTGTAGACCAAAGCACCAGAAACAATTTTGCTTTATATTAATGTCTTTTCTACTGAATGCTTGTGTCAGAGTAGTCCTGGGACCCATATGAGATCCCGTCTTATAAACATCTTGACATGTAAATAAGGAAGTCTTAATAAATGTCAGCTCAGTACCAGTGGAGATATGTCCCAGCCCCCAGTGAGCCTGGTAAGCACTGAATAAATGGATGAACGGTTTTCAGCTAGAACATCAAATATTAAAACTGTCCAGCTCTATTGTTGTGGAGAAATACCAGCTTATTTTAAAGCATGGAGCAGGAGTTTGTTTCTCTGCAGGTTGCATCAACTTTTATATTTTATTTGTTGCTGAGGATGCGCACCGTTGGCTCCTGTTGTTGTGTTTGTTTGATGAAGGCTTTCTGTTTGATTTTGTTTGGACCGGACCATGCACCGTGCTGCTACTGAAATACGCCTGGTTTTATTGAAGAAAAGGACTTAACACAATACACATGCTTCTGTCCATGGATGTCGCAATAGTTATACTGTATGTAAATGGGACATGTTTCCCTCAATATTTTACAATGAAATATTACTTCCTCAATGGTGAGTCTGTTGCTTTGTGAAAGAATCCAATCCATAGCAAAATACTCATACTCCAAAACTCTAGATGAGAAGAAATATCATTTATTGTAAGGAGCATTATGTAGATTCATAAAATTATGGAAAAAGAGTGAGATATTGTACAGGACAAGATTATAGCATAAATGCTGTGTATAAGTGATGTGCAGTGAGGTTCTGACTGCCCCAGAGCTGAAAATACAAATAGAAAATCCAGAATAAAAGTTTCTATTTTAATTTTGAACCTAACTGATTAAAACTTTTTGATTAAAACTTGATTCCGCGCAATATGATAGCAAGAAAAATAAAAGATTAATTAAAATTAAATCAAAGTTGATTTTATTTATTTATTGATATGTTTTCTTTGGCCTATTGAAATTGAAAATCGTGCATAATCTTAGCTTTAATTTTGTATGAAATCAATGCAGATATCCTTCTCCTTGAATGTCTGTCGGAAGTCCTTGTATGTCTCTCATTTTACTTTTGTTTTTAAAACATCTGGCAGCGTTAATGGACACGAACACCAAGGAGGAGAGTGGCCTGGAACGTTTCTATGCCAACTGTATCTTTGTATCTTTCCAGTTGTTGTCAGTATTTTCCATGTCCACCTGTTTCCTGTTGTATCCAGAGTTCAGCACTGCCCCCTATATGTGGGGAACGGTACTGTGTCTCTCAGCCACCACAATTTCACTGATCATCTATGGCCGATCAGAGAGACTAAATATGTCACACACATTCATTCAACATATGAGACAGACGGTGGAATATCACAATTTTGGTGATATTAAGAGAACAATAATTAGCGTGCTCCTAACTGCCTGCTTCATTCACTTTGTGACACAGCGCCCCCACAGGTGAGGCACAGCACTGCCTGCCTCACCTTGTACTTCTGCCATGTATTTCTACAGGCAATGAGTAAATTCTGCAAGTTTGACCACAAAAATGTTGAACTTACCAATAAAAAACTAACTTATGGGAAAGTCAACTGAACAAATTAATTTCTCTCATTCTTGTTAGCATTTATTTTACTTCTTATGTACCTGTTTTACTTGTCAGAAATGCAGGTGAGGTAGTCCCCTAACTGCACATCACCGCTGAGTACTTAACAGAAATTGCATACTCTGGTCCAAGGGATGTGCAACGTAGCAGAATCATTTTATTTAAAATGTCAAAAAAAAAAAAAAAACTAAAAAGAAAGTCTTAGTTCCACTAATACCAGTCCACAAAATCCAGTCCAGTCTGTCGTCTGAGTCATTCTCAGCTCTGATGAGTTTGACTATGGCAGAGTCATCACAGAACCTCTGAAGTTGGCAGCAGGCTCACATCTGGGAAACTGTTTGCACAAACCTTTAGAAACGTCTCTGCAGGTGACATGGACTGTTGTTCATCTGTTGTCCTGTTTGCAGATTAATTCTCAGGTTATTCTTTCAGCCTGGTTGTGCCACAAGCCTGTGATGGTTTTCAGTCCATTCTGGAAACACCTGCAGAGATTTTTAAATACAGATTTTAAAAAACACACATTAAATGTCTGAAGAACCCAGAAATGATAAATCCTGTTACAAAAGTAACATTTGTAATAAACCTTGTTCACTTCATATTACAGCAAGAATTTGGTTATGGACCTATTTCTCACACACTGTCTGTACATCAATCTTGGGCTCAGCCTGATCCATCTCCTGTGGTTTTCCTCTTTCTCATGCCTACATCTTCATCCGGCTCCATCTGCCCATTTCACAAAGACGTCAACCCTGACAGTCCAAATCCCTCAACATGTGTCTGAAGCCATCTTGTGTTCTCTACCTATCCAATGAGCAGAGCGGACGTTCATCTTTCCATCTGCACCCACTGTGACAGTGTAGATGTACATTTTGATGAAACATCCTGAGGAATAACCGAGCTGTCACTGTAGTTTCTTATTTGAGGAAGAGCTTGTTATGTGCTCAGGTCTTGTTTAGCATGTTCAGCTCCTGCGTCACCATGGGCACCGGCACTCATTCTGGGATCCAGGCTTTTCTCTTCATGGTTAGAATTTATCATTCTATCCATGAAACTGCTACATTTTATTACAACGTATTCTTGCTGGAGACTAAGAATTATACTGTTTAAAAAGAAAACAGAGAAAACCATGAACATTTTTACATATCTGAAATAGTTAAGGCTTTATCATTTTCATTTTAGTATTTTTAATGAATATGAACATTATTATGTATGCATTTATCAGATTAAATTTGCTCATTACCATAAAAGCTCCTTCTGTCCTGGGATTCTATAACCTGCCTGTTGACTTCCTGTACAATTCCACTCAAAAACATTCTCCCTTACAGCACAGTGTAGCAAGTGTGTTATTTTTAGGTAATGGGAGTGAAAGTAGTAACCTTAATCTATGAACTGGCTATTTACCAGAAGATATCGGTTTGACTCTGTCAAAGGGGAGTTTAAGAATGAACACAGAATCACAGAGACTGAATTTATATTTGACAGGCACCATATATTGCATTTCGTACAACAAATACCAATAATATTTAACAAACAAATCCTGAATGTTCCCTCAAATTTATAATTATGGACAGTGAAATATCCATCCATCCATCCATCTTCTTCCGCTTATCCGAGGTCGGGTCGCGGGGGTAGCAGCTTCAGAAGGGAGGCCCAGACTTCCCTCTCCCCAGCCACTTCTTCCAGCTCCTCCGGGGGAATCCCGAGGCGTTCCCAGGCCAGCCGAGAGACATAGTCCCTCCAGCGTGTCCTGGGTCTTCCCCGGGGCCTCCTCCCGGTGGGACGTGCCCGGAACACCTCACCAGGGAGGCGTCCAGGAGGCATCCTGACCAGATGCCCAAGCCACCTCAACTGGCTCCTCTCGATGTGAAGGAGCAGCGGCTCTACTCTGAGTCCCTCCCGGATGACTGAGCTTCTCACCCTATCTCTAAGGGAGAGCCCAGCCACCCTACGGAGAAAACCCATTTCGGCCGCTTGTATCCGCGATCTCGTTCTTTCGGTCATGACCCAAAGCTCATGACCATAGATGAGGGTGGGAACGTAGATCGACCGGTAAATCGAGAGCTTCGCTTTTTGGCTCAGCTCTCTCTTCACCACGACGGACCGGTACAGCGCCCGCTTGACAGCAGACGCTGCGCCAATCCGCCTGTCGATCTCCCGCTCCCTTCTTCCCCCATTCGTGAACAAGATCCCGAGATACTTAAACTCCTCCACTTGGGGCAGGACACCCCCCCTGACCCGGAGAAGGCACTCTACCCTTTTCCGGCTCAAGACCATGGCCTCGGATTTGGAGGCACTGATCCCCATCCCGGCCGCTTCACACTCGGCTGCGAACCGATCCAGCGAGAGCTGCAGATCACGATCTGATGAAGCCAAAAGGACCACATCGTCTGCGAAAAGCAGAGATGAGATCCTGAGGCCACCAAATCGGATCCCCTCAACACCTTGGCTGCGCCTAGAAATTCTGTCCATGAAAGTGATGAACAGAATCGGTGACAAAGGGCAGCCCTGGCGGAGTCCAACTCTCACCGGAAACGAGCCCGACTTACTGCCGGCAATGCGGACCAGACTCTGACACCGGTCATACAGGGACCTGACAGCCCGTATCAAAGGGCCCGGTACCCCATACTCCCGGAGAACCCCCCACAGGGCTCCCCGAGGGACACGGTCGAACGCCTTCTCCAAGTCCACAAAACACATGTAGACTGGTTGGGCGAACTCCCATGCACCCTCCAGGACCCTGCTGAGGGTGTAGAGCTGGTCCAGTGTTCCACGACCAGGACGAAAACCACACTGCTCTTCCTGAATCCGAGGTTCGACTATCCGACGGACCCTCCTCTCCAGGACCCCTGAATAGACCTTGCCAGGGAGGCTTAAGAGTGTGACCCCTCTATAATTGGAGCACACCCTCCGGTCCCCCTTTTTGAACAGGGGGACCACCACCCCAGTCTGCCAATCCAGGGGAACTGCCCCCGATGTCCATGCGATATTGCAGAGTCGCGTCAACCAACACAACCCTACAACATCCAGAGCCTTAAGGAACTCCGGGCGGATCTCATCCACCCCCGGGGCCTTGCCACCGAGGAGCTTTTTAACCACCTCGGCGACCTCGCCCCCAGAGATTGGAGAGCCCAACCCAGAGTCCCCAGGCTCCGCTTCCTCAGTGGAAGGCATGTTGGTGGGATTGAGGAGGTCTTCGAAGTACTCTGCCCACCGGCCCACAACGTCCCGAGTAGAGGTCAGCAGCACACCATCCCCACTATAAACAGTGTTGGTGCTGCACCGCTTCCCCCCCGAGACGCCGGATGGTGGACCAGAATCGCCTCGAAGCCGTGCGGAAGTCTTTCTCCATGGCCTCTCCAAACTCCTCCCACGCCCGAGTTTTTGCCTCAGCAACCGCCCGAGCCGCATGCCGCTTCGCCCGCCGGTACCCATCAGCTGCTTCCGGAGTCCCACAGGCCAAAAAGGCTCGATAGGACTCCTTCTTCAGCCTGACGGCATCCCTCACCGAAGGTGTCCACCAACGGGTTCGAGGGTTGCCGCCGCGACAGGCACCGACAACCTTGCGGCCACAGCTCCGATCGGCCGCCTCGACAATGGAGGCACGGAACACGGTCCACTCAGACTCCATGTCCCCCACCTCCCCCGGGACGTGTTCGAAGTTTTGCCGGAGATGGGAGTTAAAGCTCCGTCTCACAGGGGATTCCGCCAGACGTTCCCAGCAGACCCTCACAACACGTTTGGGCCTGCCAGGTCTGACCGGCTTTCGCCCCCGCCACCGGAGCCAACTCACCACCAGGTAGTGGTCAGTGGACAGCTCCGCACCTCTCTTCACCCGAGTGTCCAAGACATACGGCCGCAGATCCGATGAAACGATGACAAAGTCGATCATCGAACTGCGGCCTAGGGTGTCCTGGTGCCAAGTGCACATATGGACACCCTTATGCTTGAACATGGTGTTCGTTATGGACAATCCATGGCGAGCACAGAAGTCCAGCAACAGAACACCGCTCGAGTTCAGGTCGGGTGGGCCGTTCCTCCCAACCACGCCCCTCCAGGTCTCACTGTCGTTGCCCACGTGAGCGTTGAAGTCCCCCAGCAGAACAAGGGAGTCCCCAGGAGGAGCACTCTCCAGTACCCCCTCTAAGGACTCCAAAAAGGGTGGGTAATCTGAACTGTCGTTCGGCCCGTAAGCACAAACGACAGTCAGAACCCGTCCCCCCACCCGTAGGCGGAGGGATCCTACCCTCTCGTTCACCGGGGTAAACCCCAACGTACAGGCGCCGAGATGGGGAGCAACAAGTATGCCCACTCCTGCCCGACGTCTCTCTCCCTGGGCAACTCCAGAGTGGAAGTATGTCCAGCCCCTCTCAAGGAGACTGGTTCCAGAACCAGAGCCATGCGTCGAGGTGAGACCGACTATTTCTAGCCGGAACCTCTCGACCTCACGCACTAGCTCCGGCTCCTTCCCCACCAGAGAGGTGACATTCCACGTCCCAAGAGCCAGTTTCTGCAACCGAGGATCGGACCGCCAGGGTCCCCTCCCTTGGCCGCCACCCATCACACAGTGCACCCGACCCCTTTGGCCCCTCCCACGGGTGGTGGGCCCATGGGAGGGGGGGCCCATGTTTCCTCTTCGGGCTGAGCCCGGCCGGGCTCCATGGGTAAAAGCCCGGCCACCAGACGCTCGCCATCGTGCCCCCCCTCCAGGCCTGGCTCCAGAGTGGGGCCCCGGTGACCCGCGTCCGGGCGAGGGAACACCAAGTCCAAGGTTTTCCTTCATCATTGGGGTCTTCGGGCTGCACTTTGTCTGGTCCCTCACCTAGGACCTGTCTGCCTTGGGTGACCCTACCAGGGGCATGAAGCCCCAGACAGCATAGCTCCTAGGATCATTGGGGCACTCAAACCCCTCCACCACGATAAGGTGGCAGCCCATGGAATTTATATTTGACAGGCACCATATATTGCATTTCGTACAACAAATACCAATAATATTTAACAAACAAATCCTGAATGTTCCCTCAAATTTATAATTATGGACAGTGAAATATGAAACAAACAACAGACAAATAAGCAATAAGGTTTGCTATTGTTTTCTTTGTTGTGTAAATTATTCATTTACATTGTCTCCAGAACCCCAGCTTTTATTGTTCAACACAATTCCAATAAGTGTAGTCCATGAAGGCTAAGTCTGATAGTTCATGTCAAACAAAAGTTAATGCCACTGAAGGTTTGGGTATGCCATGGAACAGGAATATAAAGATTCAAAACAGTCCAAAAACAAGAGAAGACTATTTTTCTTGGTTCTGGGCTTTTTCTGTAGCTCACCATCATCAGTTTAAGACCTGGCCAGTATCATTCAATAAAACCATATTCATTATTTTGCTCACATCAAAAATCAGACACACAAATAAATAATACTCACTGTATACATTATTAGTAATTAAAATATCAATAGATTCATGGCATACAAATGTATTTCAATAATTTGAATAATATTGCACTATATTATTTAAATCAAGTAAACAATACCAAAATAAATGCTCTAGTTTACAACAAAATAAGTTCCACAGTCATTTCATGCAGTGGAAACAGAGAAATGAGCAAAACAAACTGCTGCTCACTATTCTGTCCATGCTATTTAATAGCCATCCCATAATATTACATGGGGTGGCTAAGGAAGTAGAAGCTAACATTGACTCCAGAGACATCAGAAAGAGAAGTTGTGATCTATGGCGTCTATTTTCTGCACTGTTTTAGGATTGTAACCTGCCTGTAGTTTAAGTAATGTTTCCAACTACTGAATTAACATCAATGTACTGTATGTAACTTTTGTAAAAAAAAAAAAATTTTAGAAAAATCTGTTTTTACACATCTGTTAAAATATCTCTTTGTCCTGACAGTTTGTTATGAGACAGATAATCTGTGGAAAGATCGATCTCCTCCACCTCCTCCCTGTGCTGTGGTTACTGCCTGAAGAAATGCACCACTCCCTACCAAAAAGAGCCAATCAGAGCCAGGAGGAGGGACTTAGTGCTGTCAATCATCCACATATGAATGAATATGAATTATTTTTGGAGGGGAGAGGCATTGGTGAGGCCAATACTTTTCTAGGGGTGACCACGCCTAGTCAGTGATTTGATGCTAACTTAGAGGTTTCCTTATATAGACAATATTTTACAACTTTGAATAACAAATTGAACATGACCACATTGTGTCACGAATAGGAATGTATGTAACTGAATTGGATTGAGTGGTTCAGGGAGCATGAGAAACTACAAATCACCGAGTTAATATCTTCCTTTCATTGAGAACCTTATCGATGAATTTACACACTGGTCAAATTCTCCAGTTATCCACACAAGATCTTAACAATGCAATTCCTTATGGAATTAAACAGTGTGAGACGGCAGGGGTTATTTACATGATGCTGGAGCAAACGTACGCCGAGATCAAAGCTAAAGCAGGTCCAATGAAATATACATATTTATTTTTATTTACTTATTTTTTGACAGGTAGTGTCTGACCAAAAACAGAAATGTCTTGCTGGGGTTGTAACAGTGATTTAGAAATCCAGGATCCAGTGTGCCTCAGGCTACAGTCTGCTGACAGCATCTTCTATTTAATATAATGACCTCAGAGCCTGAAATATGTAGAACTACAGGAAAGAAATGTATTAAATTAAAGTTATTTTGCCCATTTTTTTTCCATGCACCAACCCACAGGTTTGCAGCCTGAGGGACCTCATGCTGTTGCAGCACATTTATTTACCTGCAGTTCTATTAGCAGCTGTGTTCAGTAGAAACCTGTGGATGCTCCAGGCCTGCAGGGGAAACCTCAATTTCCTCACCTGCAATTTAAACAAAAAGAGATACTGTAGTGGAAGACTGTAAAATATGCAATGGCTTATAGGAAAGCTAATATGATAGAGAAAGGTGTTACCCTTGTTGTCATTTTGATGTCAGGGAGAGAAGAAAAGAAGTCTGCACTGCCACCTGCTTACTGGAGTGAAAGTATGAACATGAAGAAAACGTTCTCCTTTCAAGATAAAAAGCTCCCAGTGCTTCACAGTCATCATTAAAATAAGACATTAATCACAGGAACACAGCTTCATTCTAATATCCTTATAAATATTGACTGAAATTACAAAAGCATTTCTTTGTTAGGATCCTTAAGTGGTGGATTTTTTTTTTCATTTCAGTTTCTGGTTTTATTCTGTTGCTAGAATGAGTATTTCACCTGGTCTTCAATAAAAACCTAAAACGTTTATATTGGCAAAATGGTCATGTACAAATCTGGGATATTTTTTTTAAATATTGTAAAAACAGGATTTTTTACCAGAAGTTCAGTTGTTTGTGAACGGATCCAGTTAAGGCCACAAAGGGACGGATTGTGTAAAACAACCTGGTTACACATCAGATGGCTCAAGTCGTGATTCTGGTGCTGGCGGCTGCAGCCTGGCCTGATCAGTGATATCTGAAGACTCCACAACAGTTTCAGTCATTTTCAAAATAATTTGCTTGTTTCCAAGTAAACCCAAGAACACCTTTCTCCTCAATTGAACACTATTGTGAAAATGGAAGGATGGAAAAGCCTTGTGCCAATTTGATGGAAACGTGTTAAAGCAGAGACATTAAAGCTGTCAGTGAGAGCCACTGCGTAAGCTCGTTAGAGTGATGTTTTCATGACAGCTACACACAGCCACTGCTGCTCTAATTAAGCCCAGTTTTTAGCTTGGATTTGTTCCAATTTTGTCAGATTGGTGCCACTCAGTTTGCTGAATTAATGAATGTTTTTGTCTGTGCAGACAGCAGACTCCGAATTACTGTAATGTTATTAATTAGAGCTATCGAAGGAATAGCCATTTTAATACATGGCTTTTGGGCATTGAAACTAATTAATCACAAATTAGCATCAAATTTGCTTTTGATTAAGTCAATGAAAATACTCAACTCTTAGAAAAAGTATGTGTAAAAGGTCTAGTCATACCGCTGCACTTAAAATTATTCAACAGTCACTGCAAATTAGGTATGTTGGCAAAACATACAGACCGGCAACTGTTTGTTACAACAAATCAATCAAGAATCTTCTAAATGTGCCACTTTTAATTTATAGTCAGACAGTATGTTCTGGTGGCGCTCCAGATCATTAATATTCTTGGGTTAGCTTTCTGATTTTCAACTGAGCTAAAGTCAGGGTTGGATTATTACCACTTCTGACACCAAGCCTTGGTTGACATAAGCTTGGTATCATAAATACAGTGGATTAATGTGACGAGACAATACATATGGTACACTCCAAAGTGCTCTGCTGGATGTCAGCATCTGTGTCAGTTCCTGACAAACAGTGACCAATTCTTTCTTTATTAGTTCTTTAACTGGAACTGAACCACATGTCCTCCAAGGTGATAAAAGCTGGGGGTTTACTGACCATAAGACTCAAATTTATAAAGTTGCATTATAATGGGGTGCCTCACTATGATGTAAAACACAACCAGTCAGTGCATTGGGCCAGAGCAAGAAATCAGAACAAGAGGCTCATGGATGATGTGTTGAACCCGCCTTTTTTTCTGACACTGTTCTTACACAAAGGCTACATTTGCACAAGATTGTGTTCTGGAAACTGCTAGTATTTTAGAATGTTGATGGGGGAAAAGTTCCACGCTTAAATATGGAATGGGACAAAATTCCAGCAAACTATTGTGACAAGTTTATTAATGAAAAGTCAAAGTGCTCAACCCACATCAGTCTAAAGGCAGTTCTAACAAATACTGCAGAGATCTATGTACATTTTGGAACTTGAAGATAGTAAAATGAAAATAATATGGCATTTAGCAAGAACAAATCAATTGGTGATCCTAACACAGGTTTACCAATGTTATGTCATCCAATTTTGTCTGATTTAATCCGAATGCAACAGTATTTACACTGTATTTGTCATATGCAATTATTGACATCAAGGGAATTTTAGTGTATTTGTAAAGAAAGAAAGATTACCTTTATCCCAAATATGAAATTTCAAATGAAAAATCCATGTATAAATAGTGTAGAGGGTTATCTGCCATACTTCCCAGCCCAACTCTGAAACTGTATGTATGAAATCCTATCTCATGTGATGACAGCAAATAGCAGGCATCAGAAGAAATAGTCCCATTTTCTGTGTGTACCTCAGAGCAAACTCAGTGAGCAGCAGTCTCAAGTTGGATAAGGTAAGATTTTTTATGTCAACACTCCACTGTGTGCTAAGGCTCACAGTTATTATCGCCATTTTCAATGACATCTGTGTCCTGCACATCCCCACTGCTCCCAGCTTTTCCATCTGATGTAGTGCTCTATGCAGATAGACAGTTTTTATGGGTGATGTTACTCTTGATACCACTGGCAGTTAAACTTTATCAATTTATTCATTGTTAGATTCCTCTGGCTTTTCTCTAAGAATAAATGCACTCAGACATTCTTTTAATCACAGAGTGGAATTTGCTTTGACATGCTGCAGAGAAAGGAAGAAAAGCACCAGCTGCTCCTGAGAACAGCTCAGTGTTTCAGCAAATGGTTTGAAGAAAGTGGAGGACTGAGTCCTGACATGTAGACACAGACACAAGCACCCTTCCTCTCCTCTGTTGATGAACAGTAAGGTGGTCATCAGCCTGCTTCTGCCTGAAATTAAGGATTAGTGTTTAGTGTCTGTACAGACTCTGACGAAGTTCTGAGTCAACTACCAGTTGTTAAACAAATCAAAATCTATGGCATAAAATCCAATGCAACAAACTATCTTCAAAGGCAGGAGCTGTGTAGAGGAGTTTAACACACCATCCTCACAGGGAAACACAACGTGGCAGCCTTTCTCTTCAGCAGGTATATAGAAACTGGTAGGAAGTTGGATGGAACTAAACATACTACGATCCTGGAAGGAAAACACTAAAGTTTCTGGGCCTATACGAAGCCAAAGATAGAACCAGAACCAGAGACACAAGAAAAAAGCTTTCATCAAAGCATATCTGTGTGTCACCAGAAGCCCGGCCTACTCAAAGTCTTAACTAGAATCCAATTAAGAATTTGTGTCAAAACTTTAAAAAGTTAATGGTTCTACATTATTGTTCTACATTCTACAATAATGGTTGTATTGGCTGGGGTGAACATTATTCACAATGACAGTACAGAAATCTGACTGTCTTTTCCAACATGAATATCTGATTTCACAAATCCGGTTCCATGAGAGAGGTCCAGGATTCCCATAGACACATTCCTAAACCATGCAGCCGTCCCAGAGGAAGCACATCTGGGATAAAAGAATGAGATGCCACTGAAGTTCACGTGTGTGAAAGCACACCAGTGAATACTTTTGGAAATATTGTTCCAGCTTTCCTTGTATTCATCATCTTCCTTGCAGCATTACATAACTAAAGGACTCAGAGGAGCGGGCGGTTGAAGATAACCCAACACTACTACAAGCAAGGTCTGGACAGAGAAAGAACAGATGGCTAACCAGTGACGTGCGGTCAGGGGAGGCAGTGCCTCACCAGCCATCATGGAAAGAAAGAAAATATATAATCATAAAGTAATTTAAATTGTTATATTCATCCGGTGGTTTGTACTAAAAAATATTTATTTTTCATGTAGCTTCACCAATTTCGATTTTTATTTGTTCAAAATCGCTGAATTTTCTTATTTTCCCATTGAAATGCTTGGAAGCGATGCCGGTGAGGCAGCAGCGAGCTCTGCCTCACCTTGGATTGCGCAACCCCTGGCTCTGCGCTGGCTGCTAAGCGGAGAGAGCATGTTGCTGTACGGCGTCAATAAAATGGTTTAAACAAATTTAATATGTGAACTTATTTCCAATAATTTAGCTTATGTATATAATGTACAGTGCTTTTTGTCACCAACTGTGTTTGTGTAACGTGTTTCGTGTAATGAGCGATTATAAACGGCAGAGAACAGGTTCGAGGTGAGGCAGGCAGTTCTCTTGCCTCATGGCAGGGGGCGCTCAAGATCCCAGACGTTCGTCTTGTTCACTCCTCAACTGCCGAGTAAGTGACAGCGAGCTAGGCTAAACGATTCGGGAAGCAAGTCAAGTGCAGCGATAGATTATAATAGAGATAGTGATTTTTTTTCCTCTCGCTTATCCCGACTTTCGACATGGATGACTACATTACAGCACTAAAAAAGTTTTCTCAAGTGGACTTTCAATCGAAGCAGGTAAGACAGTAATGGTATTAATGTTAATGTTATTACTGTCTTACCTTAGGTAAGACAGTAATAACATTTATTTTGTTTTGTTTTTTAAGGAAATGTGTGTTTTGTGAGCTACAGTTTGTATGTGTAAGGATGCAGAAGTGAAACATAACCTGTAAACTGCTGTCAATCTATGCATCTATTTGCAAATCTGATTCTGATGACGTCAGTGCCTCACCAGCTATGAACCTCACCGCACGTCACTGTGGCTAATGTTGAGGTAAGCCAGCCTCACAGCTCCAGGATGTGATGTAGCCATGGCAGACAGTCTGTGCTGCCAGCTGACTGGCAGATTTAAAGCAGAAACAAACAGAGTCCACCATGTTGGTGTGTGTCACACACTTTATGTCTTACTGTTACCTCTCATTGGCTTAATGGCATTGAAAACCTATTTTCCAAGAGACTTTGCCAAGATTGGCTGCAGAGCATCATAACACTATGGATAATGTTACATAGCTGAAGTATAAGATGAAAATAATATTAGTCCAAATAACAAGAAACTGACAGGTGAATTGCTAAAAATTAGTATGTAAAATAATTTTTTGCCATTTTGTTTTTTTAATCACTCAGTGAAATGAGTTGTTTGACATTCCAACCAATCTGATGCTTGTTCCACACAAACCGTGCAGAATGACTGAAGGTCTGTTATATTCAGGATGAATATAAAGAACCAAATGCAACAAACAATCCTGAGATCAAACATGTAGTTTGTCAGGCTAATTTATTTGTTTCTAAAAAAGTCATGTCAGAACAAAACACCATAACAATTCACACACTGATATTAGTTCGGGTCACTTGAATATGGTCCAGAAACCCAGGGAAGGAAAGTATCTCACAAATGTATCTGTGAAGCCAGTCGCCATGTTTCATTAGGATCAGATTAGTGTGTGGGCTTATGTTGTGGGTCTGGGCGTGTGAATGCATGCCTTCAGTCTCAGTACCAGCAATTTCCTGCTGCCGGATCCTGTCAGTCCAGCTGACGGAGAAAGACAATTAAGTTTCATTTTTTACATTTAGCTCCGGCTCCTCTCTCCTGCTAAATTGTCAGCTGCCTTCTCCCAGCATCCCAATTTTTCAACTCAACAGCCTTTCGTTGTTATCCCTGACTTTCATCAGCCACCAAACAGCAGCATGTTTTTTTGTTTTCCAAAAAAAAAAACATGATGCAAGCCAATTGCAGCCAGTTAGGATTTGCACACATATGTTTGTTATTAATACCTGTTAACAATTTCCTCTTAGATTGTGTTGTTGATGAGGCTCGGAATTTGCACCTGTTCTCCCTATTTTTTTTATTTTTTATTTTTTTAGCATAAGTAGATAAAAAACGTTTTTTATATAAAAGTTAGAATAATCTGACTTTGATCTACCGTTTTCTCTTTGAAAATTGTGACATAATGAAAGGACCATTTTAGCAGCCTATGCCACATAAAATAGACTGCTGGCTTTCTCTTTAAGTGCGTGTATGTGTGTTTATGTTCAACTGTCTTTTTTAAGATTTGTTAGTAGATGGGACAACAGTGCCCCCTGCAGCTCGAAGTAGGCAGAGATTTGCTGGACCATAGTTTTCTGCATGGTGAGTTTGTATTTGGCCTCTTGCGTTCCGTCTAACCTTCCATTGTCTCTGCTGTTGCTGCCTTATCGCATTTCAAGCCCCAGACAGAGTCATCAAAGAAAGCCTCTCTTTACACACTTGAAAAAGGGGCTGCGTGCTTTGATGCTGAGAGGAGAGAGTGAGGAGTTTCAGCTGAATGGATTGTAGTCACGGATATTCTCTGGCTGATGGCAGAGGGCAGCTGAAAACAAGGCAGCAATGAAGAGATCATCAGCCCATAAATGATTCAGCCAGCCTTTGGCTGAAAATACCAATGCACTCTGGTCCAGCAGCACCACACCGACCTGTCTGGGACTGTTTCTACCATTCACCAAGCATCTACTGAGTGTGGAGTCCTGGCTCCAATTAGGAGCTCAGAGCGTTTTGAATCCCAGTCTTGTCAAATGGAGAGTCTGTGTAGCCGTTGCTACAGCTGTGTTTTGCCTTTAGAATCTATTGGATATGTGATTCATAGTTGGCTATCCAGACCCACAGAGCAGGTTGCATCTGCAGAGTGTCAGATAGGATGGAAGTAAACTGGGTAAAACTAATGCAAGCTTCATGGTCATGTTATATAAAACCATATCCACATGAACCATCAATGTTTTAATTAAAGGTTTCTTCAACATGGCAGGAATGTGTTTGTCTCGATCCCCTCACTGACTGGGAACGCCCGCTCTGTCTCACCAAAGCGTCAAACACCAACAAGATAATAGAGGTAATACAATGATTGGTCATAATGTTTTATCAGACCACAATGTCAATAAACCCTGCCTGTTAAAGCACAGAAGACCACATGGCTTCCTTCGTCCAGCTCTAGAAGCAGTACCATTGGTTCTAGTTTTTCCTCCTCTAATTCAGTGATCTCATTATGTATTTTTTTAATATTGATCTTAAAACCAGTACTCTGTGTTTGAGTTTTTTTTCTGATTTCAGTGCTTCAACATTAGGTGATGCATGAATTACTGCATTGATGCTCCGTTTCATGGAGGCGACCAGCCTGTGGTTCTGTGTCGATGTAATGGAAGTCCAGGTTGCTTTGACAGTGACCTTCAGGTCATCTGCCTTGTTGGGTCTGGAGTCTCTCATCTTCCCAGAGGATTTCTATGGGGTTAAAGGTCAGGGGAGTTTCCTGGCCAATCAGAAACAGGAACACCATGATTACTGAAGCAGCTTTTGGAACCTCTGGCAGTGTGGGCTGGTACCAAGTCCTGCTGGAAAGTCAAAGCAGCATCTCCATCCAGCTGGTCAGCAGAGGAAGCATGAAGTCTCTAGAATTTGCTGCTAGAAGCTGCATTGACTGTGGACTTCAGAAAACCCAGTGGACCAGAACCAGCAGATGACATGGTGACCCAAACCATCACTGACTGGAAACTTCACACTGGACTTCCTGTTCCTCTTCACTCTTCCTCCTGATCCTGGAACCTTGATTTCCAAATGAAATACAGAATTTATTTTCATCTGGTAACAGAACTCTGGACCAACAGTCTGGTTCCTTTCCTCCTTGGTGCAGGTGAGAGGCTCACAGCTGGTACTTTCTGAAATAACTGACACGAAATGTTGATAATCAGATTACCAGACAGAAAGCACACATTTATACTTTAATAACAAAGAATGACAACTTTTAAGAATTATTGAAACAATCAATTACTTTAGAAAAGAAATTATATACATGCATTCTTCGATATCAGCAGTTGATATCAGAGGATTATAATAAGCTGCAACATCTGATAGAAAGTGTCCATGTTAACCAGAGGCTGGTGGTCCAGCAGGGTCGAGGTCAGTCTCTATTAGAAAGAGCTAAACAGAGTCGTGGTTCAAGTCTTTAAACCCAGCCCTAATTTAAAAGGCTAATATTAAGTTTCAAAGTTTCCCCTGTTTCTGTAAAGTAAGTCACAGTCATAGATTTACATATATTAGTGTCACCACGGTAGACTAATTGCAGCTCAAGTCAAGGATGATATTGAGTAAGATAAGTTCCTTCAGAGTCACTGTGATTCATTGCAGTTTAAAATGCAACAGCTGTGAACTTACGGAGCCTATCAAACACTTCGGAGGAGCTCGTTCTTCCTGACCCCTCCCCTGCATCCCATCAACTCTCTCTGATTAATTCAGAACTGCAGCACAGCAGTCAGGTTAGAGACGTTCAGCTCCACTGTATTCTCATAAGCATGCATGAAGATCTGATGGATGTACTAAACATAGCTCTGAGTGTTTCATTAAAAACTTGGTACATCCATTAGATGAGAATTGATCTCCACTAAGACCATTTAAAACAACACCATTAGCTGTAGGATAACGTGTGCTGGTGTATCCAAGGTGAGGTTAGCAGGATAAAAAGGTTGCTTGGTTGATTATTATGAACTTTCTGAGTGACAGGATGACTTTGGTGACTTGGATAGCTTAAAGTTGGAAGGCTGCTGGGTCACAGAGTTTCTATGTTCTCCATTTGCATTCATGAAACTTCTTCAGGTGCTCTGACTTCCACTCACATTCCATGTAAGGTGAAGTGGTGACTCTAAATTGACTCTATGGGTGCAGACATGCATAGCTGTTTGTCTCTTTCATCCAGCCGCGAGTCCTCTGACTGCTGGGACGAGTCCCAGGCTCTGAAGACCAGGAAACCTGCAGGACGAAGAGCAAACAGAGAGCAGATGTATGAGTAGATTTATAAATAAGGCACAATTCCTGAAAAAGGATTATATCATAAAGATTGTTGCAATAAATATAATGTAATGTCAGTGCAAAAATTGCATTAGTTATGTTTTAAAGCTAGATGAAAAGAGCTCATTGCCAATTCATTTACAAAAGTTCTTTGTCTGAACATCAAGTAATGGAAATAATAGAAGGAAGTATGATTTCAAAGTACAACTGTGTGCATTACTTTAAAACAAATGTGCCTTTCAGTGCTTGGAGTTAAACTGTGGAACATCTTGGATGAGGAGTTGAAAAACTGTTCTTTGATAATTCAATTCAAAACACTCCAAAAGAAAAACATGATAAATTCTTAAACACTTCTGAGTGAACAATGAGGTGAATGATATTGTTTGCAACTTATATTGTAAGTCAGTTGAATGAATAAAGCCATGAAACTTCATTTTGTAAATTTTGAGACAGAGGCAGGTTTATAAAGATGTTTTTCCTTCTTTCTGTTCCATTTTTACAGTAATTAAGTTAAGATTATGTTTGTGAAGTAATGATAAAAGTAGTTAAATAAACTGTTAAGCACATCCGTTTCTTCGCGATGCCCTGTGAAAGCCAGCAGTGTCAGACAGTTCCTCTGGGTTTCACACCACACTGATGGATGTGGGTCTATGAAGGACCGTTTAAGTATTTTCTGATAACTAGGTTACATTTGATATGTATAAATGCGATAACATGGGAATGGCCCCACAAGAGCACAGAAGTAGATAATCCAGAGCTGCTTTATTATTCATAGATCAAGAGAGCCTTTGAGTTTCTTACAGTCACAAAACTACATTTCTGCAAACAGCCTTAACTGGTTCTGTCTGAAGGCTATTAGCTGAATGGACATGAATGTGAATAATGTAAAAGAGAAGACTTGAACTAAAAGGCATAGTTACTGCTTCTGCTTTAAAAGGGAAATAAAATCCACTTTGAATGATTTGCAATAAAATACCAACCTGCATGAAGGTTTCAACTGTTGTTCAACCATTTGTTCATTGGGAGTTTGAAGCACAATTCTTAGAATTGGTTTATTATGCAAGGCGATGCTTGAACCTGCTGGTTTTCATTGTGGATAGTTGTCTTTTAGGTCAAAATTAATCTATTTATTTATTTGTGATAGAGGATCGTGAAATGTCTGAGAGCTTAGAAAGTCAAATAAAAGCAAGCAAAATCTGAAAGCAAAACTTTAAAAACATAAAATAACAGTTTCCAAACAGATAACAAATTAAGCATAAAAACAGGAGAAATTAGTAAAAATCAGATAAATATATATTAACTGACTTTTTAAAAAGACCAAAGACTTTACCAAAGTCCAAAGGAAGTGATAGAAGAGAAAAACTACCTCTGTTTTGAATGCCATATCTTTTAACCATGTTTAGCTTAGCTGCTGTTAGCGCAAAGAAAGCAGAACATTTAGAGCGTATTTAGGGCTAGTTTGTGTAACTTATGTGTAACTTTGTGGTAGTTTCTGATATGGGCAGCATGGGCAACCGCCCAGGGCGGCATCTTGCATAACTGCAATAACATGGCACGCAGCGCACATAAAAAGAATTAAACATGTTACATTTGTTCAAATTAACCAGTTTACATTTTAATAAAAAAATTAAAAGAAATTCTGTCAATTAGAATCTTTAAAAGTCTTCCATAGACAGGTTTTTGAGGTAGTTGCATCATTGCAAAGCAAGCCCACTCTTCAAACACAAAGATCAAAGTTAGGCTATCTTTGCTCATCAAAGCACAGATAAACAACTTATAATGACAATTTAAATCAATACTTGTGCCATTATTTTTGAACAGCACATTATACCTTAATACCATATTACTGCTCAACTGTCAGTTAAAAAAAGAGGTAAAATAATCACTCACAAGAATTGATTGGCAGAGTTCTTCGCTGCTCGTCAGCATTAATCATCGTCCGTAACAGATTTTTCTTTATTTCTGTGACTGAATTGTGATGAAAATCTATCACCAGTTTTTGAATAAACAGTTCTCAGTTTCCCCTGCAACAGGATTGAAGAATCAGAGCTCGCACAAATGTCATTTTCCTTTTCTTTGGCATTTTTTTTTTTTTTCTAAATGTATTATCAATGGCTAACTTGAAAAAGGGCATGGATGCAGTGTTGAGAGCAAGGGATGGCATTTAAACTGTGCTGACAGATGGGCTGTCCCACTAAAGGTTGAACAAAAACACACAGTGACTGTGAGCTTTTAGAGGTTGAAAGGCAAAAGGAGTTCCAAGGGTGAAAGAGTGGGCCAGGCTTGTATGTAAAAACGGTGGCTGGAAGGGTCAGCCTCAGAAGCAGCTCTGTGTGCGGTCTGGGAGGACTGCAGCTGGGACCAAGTGCTGCAAACACAAGCACTGAACACAGAGACTGAGTCTTCTGAGCATGATGAGGCGTTTAGTTGTTTGTGTACTCGGCAGCAGAATGTTTTCATGGCAAATCTGTCCAAAACTCACGACACCCACACAGAAACTTCACAGTTTGTGTTTTGGTTTTGAAAAGTATGAAGGGAAAAAAACTTAGCATAATTTGTTTTGTGTGTGTTTCGCTGGGATATCTATGAAAAAGAGGAAAATGAAGCGTTGATTTTAATTGATGGGTAAAGTTACTGTACATTCTTGTCATATGTTAGGTTCTATAGTATTAATTTTATAATATTCAATAAAATAAGCAGCAACACAATATAATAACATATGATTAAAATGAGGGAGAGAAGATGTGAGAAATGTCTCCTCTGGGCAGACATCTGGTCCGTGAACAAACTGGATTCCCAGTTAAATGCTAATGTTAAAAGCCAAATTTAAATGTTTCATGAAGCAACAAAAGCCCTGAATATGGATCAGTTTTTTCTTGTTAGTTGCAAACTTGAAAAAGCAACGAATTCTTCACATATAATTTGGGAGCCGATGCTGTGAGACCAGATGTCTGTTCTTCTGTCTGAGGACAAACTGAGTTTCCTTCATGAACACAACATCTCTTCTTAAGGCTTTATCTTATCAAATTGCCACATCTCAATATGTTGAGTGGAGACTGCCATCGCTATTACATCATCAAAAGATCAATCAAAAAATAACCAGCAAACCTAAATTATTTACAGTAGTTTCTGTGTTCTGTTGCAGTATCTTAGTTATACCTTAAGGAGAAACCAAGTGTCTACATGTACCAGTGTAGAGCATGTATGTGGAACAGCTGTGTGTTTTAGATTGTCACCTGGAAGAGGTGACAGCAGTGAGGGGAAGGTAGCTTCAGTTCCCAGGAAGACAGACATCAAGCTCTCCACAGAGCAGCCGTTCACCCCACACAAAGGCAGGCAGTGAAACAAACAAATATAAAATCATTTTTAAAAATTGGGATTTTATTTTTCTGTCGCCCAGTCACAGTTAGAGGAAGGCAGCGTAAACATACATCTCAAACACAGTATAGGTATGGAACATAGAGATGAATGTATGAGTCCAGCCAATTAAATCACAAAAAAAGCGCCTGGGAGGTTGGGAGACACGAGGTGACACACATGGCATGTACAACCACATCCCTCCTCCCTTTCAAGAAACCCTCACTACCACCATGTCCACCAGTAAAGGTTAGGCCTGCCACCCAGCCTCCCCACTAGCAGAACCGCTTAGGAGCAAGAGGGAGAATCCCCCAAGGTGTCCCAGACATGTTGCCAGGTATCAGTAATCCACAGAGGCTGAGACTCAGCAAGACCAGATAGCCCCAGAGAGGTCAATGGAGCAGGACTAAGGATGCAATAAGGCCCAACTAAGTCCCTGTACCCCACAACTAGTCTGGGACATCCCAGTGGACCACTGGGTTAACAACCAGGAACCCACCCCAACATGACATGGCTGCTTCACACAAACATCACCACATCAATGGGGCTCTGCTGTGGTTTGAATGCAAACCCCAAGTGGATTGGAGGCGCCACGCCGTTTTGTTAACATTTTGTGCAGAAAAAAGTTGCGTTTAGTGTCTTCTTCAGTGGTTTTTGTGCTGTTTCCTTGAGTGATTCTTGGTGCAGCACCACCACAGGCGAGAGGGAGTCCAGGGGGGAGGCAGGTGGCTCAACGGGTTTGGTTGGTTTGACACAGTGCAGAGTAACGAAAATAAAGAAAACTGCTGAAGCTAATAATGCTTTTCGCATCTAATGTACATCAACATGAACAAACTGTGAAGTGTCACCACAAAATCTGTAGCTACATTTTCCAAAAAAGCAAAACATTTTCTTCATGACTCAACACAGATTCAAGGGTCCACTTTGTTTCTGAGTAGTAATTCTGGTAGCAAGACCATATTAACTATAACAATCAAAATGGCCATGAAGCTCATGTAAGAATCATGAGCTCTTATACTCTCAGTTCTGCTGGTGTTTTCTCTGTAATGTTGTGTGTGTCTTGTATTTAGTTATCAACGTTCTCTCCAGCAAAGTGCCACTAGTCAGTCCTGTCTCCTTCACCATGGAGCCTCATTGCTGCTCTCTCTGCATCGCTTCACTGATGCAGGCGTCATGAACCTCAGCCCTTCCACTTGTCATTCCATCCATCTATTCCTCCACGATAGGCAGTGGAGAAATATGACTTTCATTTTTCAGCTCTGAGTTGAAATGATTATTCATCGTTATTACTGACATGCTCATCATGGCAGCTGCCATCATAGCTGGAGTGGCAGTTTCTGGAGTTCATTAAGTCAAACTCGCTTCAGAGGCTGTTATGAAGTTGTGCTTCAAATTGCTGACAAACGTCCATTGTTCTCTGGCAGACAATTCAAAAAGGCCAGTGCAAACTTCAACATGTTATATGAGCAGCAAATTAATTCTACCTCTGACCCTGGGGTGGTATTTGAACAAAACAGAATAAATCAGTAATGTTTTTGTTAAAAAAAACAATCTAATGTGAGTGAAACAGGACCATGGTTTCCACTCTTTGTCTCTCCGCTGCTTCAATAAATGACATATTTCAGGAGTATTCTGAACTCCTATCTGGATTTTGATTATGCCACAAACTTACCAACTTTTTAACCATTATTAAAAACATAATTTGTTTTTATGTACATGCTGTATCCAGCCCCACCCATTTAGCATGGATGGCCTAGAATGCACAGAGGGTGCAGTCAAAGCAAACTCTGTTCAACTAACAGATCTGGGTTAGAGAAAAGCAGAGAAGAGAACTGTAAAACTACAAATCAACATTATGAATGTCTCATTACGCTCCACTTTATGACTATCCTATTGTTTTTAACACCTGGATCAAACACTATGCAGATTTACTAAACTGTCACTTGAAAGAGCAGTTCTTTGTTTTTTACAGATTTTCTAAACATCAGTAATTTACACTTCTCGATTTATCAAACGCACCTGGGCCTATGAGCCTGAGGCCAGTGGTGAAGTAATGTCTTCAAAGGGTCAAAAAAAAAGGTGATAAGACAACAGCATGAACAGCCAGTTCCAAGTTCCTCTGGTGGATTTTGTTGTTTAACATCTTTGTTTTCTCACTTCCACCTCAAGTAGTCAAAATCATCATCCTGGTTTTATACAGAATTGGCAACACACCTGCTCTTCATCAGAGGAAACACCAGGAGAAAACAACTCAAACCAAACAACTAAATCTAAACAAAGAAGCAGGAATAAGAACATTAAACAAGTTGACAAATTCATCTACAAAACTAAATGGTCTGCAAAATGAAACATTTAAGAGAGGGCAACTCAAAGCTTACTTTAAAGAAAGCATACAATACAAAAAAACTTCATTTTGTAGAACCCAGTGATGCAATCAGTGACATCATACATTCATTTAAACAGGAAATGCAGAACACCGGCCCCTCCCACACCTGTCGAAAGGGACAACAATGGTGAATATAAAAGAAACAAACAAATAATTTACCTGAAAAGTACCTTGTAATTAAACAAACATTCTCATTTATCTAATGGTTTAGTCGTATTAGCTTCAAAAAAACATGCATGGATGTAAACTGCCTAAAACAAACCTGGGATAGTGAGTGAAGTGAAGTTCTGACAGCAATGTTTACATTAAACATTATATAAAAAGAGTCTCTGACAAAATCTGAGTATCTCCAATGTTTTATTAGCATCATGAATCTTAGCAGTACCTCATTAAATATTCCACCCCTACAGAACAGATTCTCCCTTTAGGTCAAACTTTTAGGTTGACTTTTATCCCAAGATTCAGCGTTCAGTGGAGCTCCAGCAAACACCTCAAACGACGCTCCTTCAAAACTGGATTTTTGAGCAGAAAAGTTCAAACAATCTTATGGAGTGCTTTCACACATTGTAGGACTTGTAAACTAGAATTACATGAATGTTATGCTGAGAATGTTTAAAAGAAGCGATGGCAGCTTGCCTCTGCCACACCCCTGCCTCATTTTACCCCATCAGATGCTTTGTAGGACCACTTATTTACTCAATCTCATTTGCCTGGGCAAAGTCTGCACAGTTTTTATCTACCTCATTAAAAAATCTCAAGCAAGTCAAGCTCTGGCAGTGATTAAGTGTTATGATGTCCAAGCAAACAGCCCCTGCCTCGCAGCTTTAATGTGTGTACACCCTGACTGACACCAACATGTCCCAGAGCTGCTTTATAATTAGAGGTCCTCTGCTCTGATCTGAGATTTACACCAGAAAAATCGTCTCTAGTGTCTGTCTGACTCACAGCTGAACATGCCCACATCTTTCATTGATGACTTGAAAGCCCCGTGCAACACTTTTCAAAGAACTGTGGGTTTTCAAGAGAAAAAGAAAAAAACAAAACGTAAGAGCTTGTATACACACAGTAAATTAGGAACATACTTTATGAGAATAACACCTCTACAGAGAACACTCAGGGCAGACATGAAACGCTGTCAGCTGCCTTGTCCTGCCCCACGAAGAATTCAGCGTGTAAATATCTGTCTTTCTCAGGGAGCCGTCTGACAGGATGTACGCCACCTCATTATGTGAGGAAAGTAGCCAGGACATGGATGGTATTTGCAGGGTTTTGTCTGTGTGAAATGCAGTTGACCCAAATATTGATATATTGTAATATAAAACACCCCCATTTTCTTTCTCACTGCCTGACAGTGAGAAACAAACTGACCTAAAGTCAGTCTGGTCAGACTTTTCCTGCTTTAGGTCAGTTAGAATGAGAAAAAAATCACAGATTTGCTGTATGTCAGGACAATCATTGCTATACAATTTACAATGGTTCAATAAATGATGAGTTTACATCAACTAATAAACAATCTGTTAAACATTTCAATTAATTGAGGCAAGTATTTGAGGATATCACCTCAAACTGCTTCCTTGTGTGACATCATGAAAAATACAAAATAAAACAAAAAATAACTTGACCCTATGTGGGCCCTTTAGTCTGATCAAACTAAAATGTTTTGACTTTATAATCATTTTTGCCTTTGAAGGAAAGGTGGAAGCCTGGAAACCTGAAACTAAACATATGAGATACGCTGTTGGCAACATCAGTTTTTTGTTTGTTTTTATGTTTGTTTGTTTGTTTGTTTTCTTCAGGAGGGACTGGTGCACTTCAAAAAACAAACATTGTGAGAAGAGAATATTTTGTAGAAACACTTGTCAAGAAAATCCGAGCTCATCCCACTTCCCCATGCTGGAGATTTTAGTTTAACAGTAATAATAAATAAAGTTATCTTTAAAATGAATCACTCAAGTGATATCAAGGCCCAACAGTAGACTTAAGTGTCAATAAAATAAATCTAGTTGTGTGTGTTGTTTTTGTCTCATGCAAACTTTGCTTTAATTCTACTTTTTTCTATCTAATCATAAGAAATCATAGTCAGTCAGAGAGAGTCATTAAACAGGAAAAGCAGGTTTCCTGGAAAAAGAGGAAGTATGTTTCCAGCCTGCAGATTTATAAAAATAGCTGAGACTATTTTAAAGCATGAAAGTTTTAAAAAATTAAATCTAAACATTTTGAGTAATTTGATAAGATTCAAAGTAAAGTACTTATATTAATATTGATTTACTTGTAATAATACTTACACTTATATTTGTGAGAACACTTATAAGAAAAACAAGTAACTGTAACTTTGGTATAAAATAATTAGAATCATGGATTATTCTTGGTTTCTTTTCAGAAAACATCTGTAATAACTCACATTAAGATTATAATAAGAATAATTAATAAGTTATGGTTATAAAATTATAAATGAATGATAGATCAGAGAAGCTAAAGAAAATAAATGTGATATAAATGTGATTTTGACATTGAACTTGAAATGGTGTAAAAAGGTTGTAAAACTGCAATTAAACATCACTGATATGTTGGAGGTAGATGGTAGGTGAAAGGTGACAGGAAGGGAAAAAGGGGAACTAACAGGAGAGCAGAGATGATCAGCACCTTATATGGAAACAGGAGGTTGAGCAACCCTGAGACATTGGCACAGACATCATGACATGATGTCTCTTAAGACAGTGACGGATATGAGATCATCTGTCTAAGCAGACAGATAAACCCTATATAAGGTGGGTGCAAAAGAGGAACCTTTCGTTGGATCCTCCGGGCAGCTTCGAGCCAAGATCGAGATGGACAAAGAACTCTGCAGCTGAAGAAGAGCCGGGGCCACGGAGCCGGAGACTGTCCTGCACATGGAGACCAACCCGTCTGGCCCACAATCTGTGGCTTCGAATCGCACTTCTCTCATCGGCTGGGTTCTGACCCCAAAGACAAAGATGAAGACAAAGACAAGGAAGAAGAACTGGTGCCTTTTTTCCTGCCAGCACCAAGTCCTGTGTGACCTCAGCATCCATGCGGAGAGGAGGCTCATCAGACCTGCGGAGATCCTGGCCTTCATCGATCAACATCTTCCTCCTGCTGCCACACCTTCTTCGTCGTCGTGCCAGGTCTGGGGTTCGAGACGCCAAACTCCGTCCGTCTCTCTCAAAGGTTCCCTTTTTTAGTTCTCAGTGTCAGCAGTAGGGAAAGATAGACTAGATGATTGATTTTACTTATTTGATTATTTCTGCTACTGAATTAAGCTGTACTGACCCTTGCAAAAATGCCTTACTAATAAAATATTTAGCATAAAGAAAATCTAAAAGATGTTGTGGACATTCAGTTAATGAGTCACCTTAAAGTTCTTTGATGGTTGTAAAATAGCTGTGATGTTTGATTCTGGAGAGGAAAAAGTGGAAAATGTTTTTAGGTTGCTGGTAGCCCAAATGTAAAACATCATCCTTGGGACTCGCCCGAGTCACTAAAACCTACCTGGTTCAATAACAAATGCAAGTTGTAAAATAGAGAACGAGCGACCGTTAACAGGTGTGCTCTGTGAAACTAGTTGGCTGTAGGCTGCTCAGTCTGGCTAATTCACAGGGGGAAGAAGGGTGGGACACCTGGATGTAGGCCGTCAGATAACCAGGCGAATCGTTTCTCGAAACCAGCTTAAACAGAGTTTACTTCAGTTCTGGACAGGGTAAATCCCAGCAGATTTAGGAAACTCAACGGACCCGTTAGACGGAGAGCTGGTAGCACATCTCCCCTCTCAGAAGAGGAAGTACGAGAGTGAGAGAGTAGAGACAGAAAGGAGGGGGGGGGTGTTGCGCAACAACACACTGAAGCAAGACATTAGCAAGGAGGTCAAAGTGTGATACAAATGGGTCTTCTACCTTAATCAGACCATTTAGACACACAATCAATGATTTAGGATGACCATTACAAGGCCCTGACCTCACTACCACAGAACATTTGTGGGCAACGAAAAAAGCAACAAGATGACCCACAAACCAGAATGTTACAGAATATTTGTCAAGAGGAATGGGACAAAATTTCCTGCAAACTATTGAAAAATGCCTCATTATTTCTAATTAGTCTGTAATTTAGCAAATAGAAGAAGTTTATTCTAATTTAATGTCAGACAGTAAAGAAATATGTATATTTTAAAGTCTGTAAATTGGTGTGGTAACAATAATGACGTGTGATCTTTTCAGAACCCATACAGGGTGTGTGGAGTCATTTCATGGAGGTGTCAGAGAAATAACAAGCAAACTGAAAAGAAGCTTATGAAGTCATAATTGTCTTGTTTAAATCGGGTTGGACTTTTCTGGAATCTGCAGAGTAAAACATAAAGAAATTCTCCTTTGAACATAAGCTGAAATGTCTGAAGAAAAGTAGGAACGTTCCTAAGAGGATTTATCAGCAGTCAGTTTCTCCACACTCAGCTGCAGAAGAATAATTGCAACTACAGAACAATTTTTCTTTTGTGTTTCATCTACAAGTTCTAACTTTTTGCTTCAGATGGTTCAAGATGGTCTCAAATCAAAGCTACCCTGCACTCATTTATTGAGGTAACAAAGAATTTTAAGAATTTTCAGATGAAGAAATTCCAATGCAGAAGCTTAGTTGCTCAAATAGCATTTTAAAAAGTCACAGGAGAGTTCTGTGCTTGACTGGGTGATGGGTGGATTTACTAAAGCCCGTTCTCCACAGGCGTTGCTTTGACCAGTCCTTTCCGATTCCAACTCCAGCTCCAGCTGATGCAGAGCCCCTGAACGCTTCGTCTCTCATGCAGGTTATTGTTGAGTTTCTGGCCGAGTTACAGAACGGACTGGACTTTTTATTGTACATGTGATTGTTTGGGGAGCGCTCTTCGTCTGACTTTACCATCTGCCTATGACATTATGGAGCAGCACTAACAGTTACTCACGCTGAGCTCCCTCCGCATGCATTGGAATATCATCGTCGTGATTACTACACCACTCGAGTCCAGGAGCAGCTGAGACGGGCATCTGTAGAGTTGCCATGGTCCTGTGCCGAAGCCAAATGGCTACATGTTGATGGAGCGGTGCCTGCAGGGGGGAGATGAATGTACTTAGCTCTCTCTGTTTCCTAGTTCAGTCGGCTGATGCTTCCTCCCAGAGTCCAGAGCAGGCGTCAGCATTTGAAACGTGTTCAACCCTCTCAGTCAGGCCAACTACGGCTCCCTGATGCCAGGAAATGGAATCTCATTAGGCCAGCGAGGGAGCGCGTCATGACCTTTCTTAGCTGGCTCTGTCTGCAGAATGTCTACAAGTTAAATATGTTCAATTAGATAAACTTGAGCGAGATTTAGTAAACTGTTGCTTCTACAGTAGTTGTGTCGCCTGCGGACTCTGTGACAGATTATGTCATATTTTACTGCTTGTGTCATCAGAATGTAGTTGTTCACTGTCAATTCTTAGTTAAAATATTAAGCAGCAAGTAAGCTGAAATCGAGTTTTACAGAAATTTTGAAGGTATTGTGTGTGTATGTTCATTACACTAAGATTACACTTACAGATACATTTATCAAAATGTTACTGTTGCCTTGCAGCAACATGATTCCAAGTTCTCAGCCTTTCTGCGTGGACTTTAAATGTTCTCCTCATAAACGCAAATGTTCTTACTGGAACCAGAGTCCATGTCAGGTTAACTGGTCTCTCTAAATGGTAGGAGCATGTGTACATTGTTATTATTCTGTGATGGATGTGATGAACCTTACATGAACAACCTTTCACTTTTTACCATTTGAATGTCTTCAGAATCTATTTCATCACAGTCAGATTTAGTTAGATTATAATCTAGATAAAACTATTCTGGATTAGACTGGATGAATTTTGACGGACTTGAATCACATCTACTCTGAAGTGAATCACCTGTCTGCCTTCTAGAGGTTTGCAATGACTTAGCTCTAAATGGGTAAACTGAATTGATTTTTGTTACTTTGAATATGTCTAAGATTTAGTTTTCAACAACCTGAAAGTAAATTGGGTAAAATCTCTAGATAAAGGTCAGACAGACCTAAAAGCAGAGTTCCCAGTAACGCTGCTGGTTGTCTGCTATTCTGGCCCATCTCTTCAGCTGTCCCCAACATTTCCTAAAACCTTTAGCCAACTTTACCTCTCTGTGTGTTCAAGGACAGCGACTGGAGTGAACAGGAGCCCAGCATCAGTAAAAGCAACAACACAGAGAGGCAGATGAAGGTTCTCTGACTTAAAAGCGAGCCAGCATGCAAAGAAAGATACTGGAAAATCAAAGAGGTGTAGAGCAGAGCAGGCAACACATGAATGGCAGAGGAAGAAAGTGGATGTAGAGGAAAGAAAGAGCCCGTTTTAAAGGAGACAGGAAGAATTTCTGCTTAATGTCTGTTAGAGTGGCTTTTTCAAATGTATCCAATTCTTTGATTATTTTTCAAATGAAAAGAATATGGCTTGAAAAGGTTCAATTTTAATACCTCAAGTAACAAAAAATGATGCTTTCCTTCACAATACAGTACAGTATGTCAGTCAGTTATTGCAATTCCTTTTTGACTTAGATACAAACTAGTATAGTCAATCTTTTCTCTCTTTATAAATTAAATAATTTTAACATTTATTTTTCATTATACTCTGACTTAAATTTTTGTCTGATTATCACATGTTGTTATGATATGAAGCAGTCTGTAAGACGGCAGCCACATTAGTGCAGTACATGCTGTACACAGTTGGCTGGGATGTGTTTATCTGTCTGCACACAAAATTGCAGAGAAAGTAATCTGTAGGTCTGATCACACCCCAAGGCACAGTCCATCATGCAAGAGAGACGAAGAGAAACACAAGCGAGTGGGCCGATGGATGTGACTAAACTCCCTTCTTCAAAGCTCTATCAAACAGGCCAAACACATGGCGGAAACCTTCAAAATGGTGCCAGGACCCCTCCATCCCGTGAGATGAAAACAGCAGTGAGTAGGAGGAGAGAGGGGGAAGGAAGAACAGGGAGTCAAAGAAGAAAAGTGTTGCTGGCAATCCCTAAAGCTTAGAGTTTAAAGAAGAGAGGCACTTCGATTTTGTGGGGTGTGCCACCCTGACTGTTGGACTGTGTGGAATGAAAGCAGTCCTTCAGATAAAAGAGGAACAATTTACTGCATGGCCAGAGCATCCTCTGAAACGTGCAGGATGTGGGTGAGGAAACACTGGATGTGGAGGGTAATATTCTTATGTAAAAGGAGCTTTATGGGTGAAGTTAAAAGAGGTAAGCTGTGTGGGCTGCAGACATCACAGGGACCAAGGAGTTTGGAGAGTCAATTAATCGAAAAGCTGCTCTTCCATCAAAACCCTCCTGTAATCTGAGTTATTTCTTTACACAAAGATGATGCTGAGGTTTGAATGATGCAGTTCTCTTTAGTCCTACTGTCCTTCATTCACCAGACACAAAATTAACCTGCTGCTCAGTATTTTAGCTTCCAAAACATTTCAGTCCTCAGCTGTTGGACCAAGGACTCTCTGGGTCCCTCATGTTGTTTCTCTGCACCACTTTTCCATAAGTGTCGTAATTATGTAGGTAGAAAAGTCCAACTCTCTACTGGTGTCTCATTCTCTTAGAGTCATTATGTATTCAACAAGGAAACAACATTAGGCTTCACTCTGAGGTTTAGGGGAACCAGTGAGGCCGAAAAGGCAGAAAGGAAACCTGAGCAGACATTCATAGAAAACTGACTCATAGTTCATCCTGGGTTAGCAGCAGAACATCGCTTACTGAAACGATTCAAGACAGAATTATTCACTTTAATTTCAGAGTTATGGATAGAAGGAGGGTATATCTTTACATCATTATAAATGGCATACAGTAAAATGATATTTGCTCTTAACAACTTACACCATTTGTCCTTAGCTCCATTTACTCAATCTAAATTATTATGTTGAAATTCTTAGGCTTTCTAAAAGGTAACAAAACCCAAAATATTCAGTGGGTTATATATTTTTAATCTTTTAGTTCAAATTGAATAATTTCCATTCCCTTCACTGCCAACTTCACTACTTGGAGATGAGACTTGGCAGACTGCGCTGTGTGGTGGAGCAGTAGTTAGTTCTGCTGTCTCTCAGTGAGACGATCCTGGGTTTGAATCCCAGCCAGGCCCTTCCTGTGTGGAGTTTGCATGTTCCCCCTGTGCATGCATAGATTCTGTCTGGCTAATCTGGTTAGTTTTCACAGTCCAAAAAGCATGCAGGTTTTTGGCTACTTCAACTGCCCCAAGTTGTGTGGGGGGGGGGGGGGCGTGTGTGTGTAGGCGTGTGCGTGTGTGGTTGTTTGTCCTGTATGTCCTGTTTTGAACTGTGTGGAGCGTACCTCGCCTTCTGCCCACTGACTGCTGCAGAGAGGCACCGGCCCCTCCCAGCTGGTGGGATGTCATCAGTGCATGAATAAAATAGATTCTCTTTTGCTATATCAGACACAGTTTCTATGCTTGTAAGTGAGAAAAATAAGAGGAGTTGTGTAGGCCTCATCAGGTCAGACTTGAAGGAATAGTTTGATGTCATCTGCATAACATGTAAGAGACACCATCAGGCCTTTTCCTCTGCCAAATAGCCACACAGCTCAACTTGGCTCACTGCTTGGGTGGTTTTCTGTTACAATTGAGTAGCAGCTCAAATGGATGGGGTCGTCATATGGGTGGTCCCAGAGTCCAAAAAGTATCACTATGTGATTTGTACACAGCACAAACACACCAATAGAGGACATGTAGCCTGGTAAAAACATATGGGGGATTTGCAGATTCCACACAGTGTCACATGGGACAGTCACATTCTGTTGACTTTCTAACATCACAGAGATGGGCCGCCTGCGGACTGGAAGGCAATGGACATCTGCAGCTTCATCCCCATTAGGCTGTGGGGAGCAAGCCTTTGTTCTAGCTTTGCTTCGGCCATAAATGAGAAATAATCACTTGCTTGAGGCTCTGTTAAAGTTTTAAACGATTGGATCTGATTTTACCCAATCACTAACTTTTGTCCCTGGTGTATGGAATGTGCCAATATTAACCATGAAAGGAAGCTACACTATGAAGCTAACTAGAAATTGCATGCGCTTTGAACAACCATTCCATTGTAAAGGCCAGGTGTAGGTGTTAGGAAAACTACGGTAAGAGGTAAGAGAGTGGGAAAATACTAATACATTAGCACACCGGACAGAGGGGTAAATCATGATAGTTTACCGGACAAAACGGGAGACTTGACAGGTATGGCAAGGACAGAAGTGTCAAACCGAACCAAACAATATCTTTGCCATCAATAAAAATTCCTCTTGGTCAGTCATTCAGAACTCCTCATTCTGTTTGCTGATTGGCCTGGTAGAAATTTAACCAGAGAAATCGAGGTCAATAGGAGAGATCCCAGATGCAAGAGGGAAGGGAGATGAGAATCCAGGGGCTTTGCAGAGGAAGGCAATGGCCAAACTGGAGGTCATGGAAGCTGTGTTAAACATTCTGCTCAGTCAAGCTTCTCGCCTGACTCAGTTGCTGTTGTTTTTATAAATGGCAGGTTGGATTAGTGTAAGGGAGTCGGTCTTGTGATGCAACTCCACCAGCGTGATTCCACCCTGATCAATCAGAGACCAACAGACTTCTGCTGCGGTGTTTTCAGTGGAAAGGGGGAAGGTACAACGCAACTATTACAAGTGGAAAACCCTTAGACCCACTGCTGGGAGAAAAGGACCACTTGTGGAGGAACGACGAGACTAAAGGAGGCAAACTTATTACCAAATAACAGTGGCTCAGCAATAAATTTGTGTGAACCTGCAGACAACAAGCAGGTATTGTTGAATGAGGTAAGTAAGACTCTGTTGCATAAGTTAGACTTATCAGAGCAGCTGAGAGAAGTAATGTGTGAGTTGATTTTCTCTTTGCTCTCTCCCCTCCCATTGTGGCTAAGTGACCCATAGCCACTGCTGGAAGTTGCTACTTCCTAAAATTTTATTTCCATGGACACCGCAGTGTTGACTGATAAAAAGTAAACAATCTAGAGAAGACAGGGAGAATATGAGCTTTTATTGTGTTACTTGGACTGTGTTGTATATTAATTTTAGATTTATTTATGTTCATTTAGGTAGTTTTAAATATATCTTGTTGAAGTTCAGGCTACTGCCCATTGCACCGTCCGAGCCAGAAACACCCACTCACTGATGACATGTATTTCCCATCAGCTGGAATGGCATGACAGGAAAATAGGAGGTAAAGAGATCAGATCGACAGCTTGATACATGGAGCAAGGGCAAACAGAGACAGAGCAGCAGGACCAGCAGGGGCAGAGATGCAAATAGTATGGGCAGCTACAGCCGGAAATAAAGGGAGAAGTATGGCGATGAAGGCGGTACAACAAGAGGTGACCCTGGGAGGACAGCGAACAGCAAGGCCCGTAGCGACAGGAAGCCACCTGACACTCAGAGCCCAGGACGCACAAGATGCTCTGCATGTCTGTAGGATGGAGTACTGGAGAAACTTGTTTTGTTGTATTCATCGCTTCATCCCCACAGCCAAATGGGGATGAAGCTGCAGATGTCCATTGCCTTCCAATCCGCAGGCGACCCATCTCTGTGATGTTAGAAAGTCAACAGAATGTGACTGTCCCATGTGACACTATGTGGAATCTGCAAATCCCCCATTTGGGAAAAAGATTAACAAATGGCTGTGCCACCATATGAGCTCCTGATCAAAATGTAGATGTAGGTTAGCAGTAACAAGTCTCAAACCTTAAGCTAGCCCTTACCTGAGACTGGGAATTAGGCCTAAATGCTTGTGACAAGGCTTGAATGAGTCTAAGTGTAGCCTTAGCCTCAGAGTCATCTTTTAAACAATAGTAATTAAGTTCCTTTGAGATTTTCACTTTGTAGCAGAATTTCTCACTTGTGTTGTGCTGACTGAGGCCCTCCAGCACACACCACAACCCCAGCTGTGACTCTCTGTTTTGCATGTGCTTAACCTCCCCTTCCTGACTTTCCATTCCATTTAACTTGATCAGTTCATTAAGAAAATGAAGTGTGGGATCCTAATGAGGGGTTTTTAACGAGGGACATCAAATCGCCTCCTTGAACCCAGTGTTTAATCAGGAATGGAGCGGAAGCAGTGAGCGGACAAAGAGATGAGGAGGCAGCAAAAAGAAAGAGGACTTCAGAAAACATTCATGCTTTTGGTTTTACTCTGATGTTTTAGCTTCAACACTCCTATTTACTGAAGCGATATGTAACCTTCATAGCTGTAGTTCTGATCACAGGTTTATATCTGTTTATCTATGGTGTGAAAGTCACCCTAAATTAGCGATTGTAATCATGCATTTTAATGCCACGCTCAATATTTAATTCAAAGTGGGTTAATCCATACAGTTACAAAATTACATTTATATATACAGTATATACCCTATTAATTCTATGTGAACTCTCTTTTATATTGTGGATGTATATACATATACATACATTTTATTCAGTCTTATTATTCAGCTCATAAACTACTAAGAGCAAAAACCATTTTCAATCTGTCCCTTGAAGTTAAAAAGTAACCTCACATTATGGGAAACATCATGCTGTTTGTTTCCATAAACATGCACAAAGAAATGGAAAGGATCAACTAAAACTCAGTGTTGTATAAAGTACTGAAATCTCAGAGTCAAGTAAAAGTATTGGTACCTCTCCAAAATATGACTTTGGTAAAAGTCCAAGTCACTGACTGAAATGTTACTTGAGTTAAAGTCTTAAAGTATCTGAAACTTCTTGTACTTAAGTATGGAAATTACTGTAAAAATGGATGTACTCAAGTAATGTAATGAAAAGTACAAGTAAAAAGTAAAACAAAGCAAATGCAGTTTGAATGACATTTTTTATATTTTGGTAAACTTGTCAAATACACTTAAAATAATGTACACAACCAAGTGCAGGCAAAATTAAACCTGCTAATAGATATACCTGCAGGCATCATTTAGTTAAGAAAATTAGGTGCTTTACCTATAGCACAAGGTTAACTTAGCCTGCTTTACAACTGATTATTATTCGTTAAATTGAGTCTAAATTGCTATCGCTATGGCTTCTGTCCCCCCTTGAACAGAGGAGTCTAGGTAGCCTGCTACAGTCAACATTAGGCCTCAGCTAAATACACCACGTGTGGAACTGAAACAATGCCAAACAAAGTTCATTTATACAGGTAACGTTATGCTCAAGATTTCACAATAGTGCCTATTGACCAAGCTATAGTTACTGAAACAGGAGGATTATAACCATTTCATAAGACGTTACCTCGATGTGTTTCTTCAAGTTGGACGGGGAGTTTTTGTAAGATAGAATTTCCACATCTTCGGGCAGGAATAACATACACTGCATGCAGTACGACGAATCTTTAACACCCACGAAAGAGTATATTGTGTTTAAATAAGGCCATGGGCTCTCATCACCAGCTGGTGGTTCCCCTGGAGCCGTGTCCGACGTAGTTGCAGTCGTTGTGGTCTCCGTCTCCTCCTCCATGTGGCTGCTGCTGATTGCGAGAATTGCTTTGTGTTTAATGGGAGAAGCGAAACAGGTGTATCCTATTGGTGGTGATGAACAAGCCCAGGCAAGTAGGCTACCGACTTTGTTGCAGTCAATCAGTAGGTGGGATCAAAACACTTTGTTTCTCTCTCTCGCTTTTTTGTAACGAGTAACTAAACCACACCTTGAAAATGTATCGGAGTAAAAGTACGCAATTAAGTTCGGAAATATAGTGAAGTAAAAGTGAAAGTCATCAAAAATTTTCATACTCGAGGAAAGTATGAAGTACTCCAAAATATACTTAAGTAAAGTAGTGAAGTGTTTTTACTTCGTTACTATACAACACTGCTAAAACTACTATGCCAGTGAGTTGGGTAATGTGGGGCTTATGTGTGTTTGTTGTTGTTGGTGTCTCATGTTATGGCATAAAATTCAATACAGATATCTGAGGCTCAAGCCTGCAATGGTACAACTGGAAGACGATGGGACATCAGTGTCACCTAACTGGCATTCACATGTAAAGGGTTAATGGTTGTAAAGGAAGAAATATTTATTAAAACTTTGAACAAAACGTTTGGCTCGTCTCTTCCTTAAAAGACCCGGATCCTCTCGGCGAGCAGCGGGCAGCTGTAAAACGAAACTAAACAAGGCGTGTTGACGTCACAGATCACAGAGTTTAATTCATACAAAGCAACGCATGAATCAGTTAACAAAGCTGCAGAGGTACACAGATATGCATTTTATCACAAAATAACAACAGACAAAGACAAACACGAAACACAGAGACAGACAAAGGCGCCCACGTGGAGAAAAGATGGAAAAAACTCTCTATTTTCCTCCTTACACGTCATCTTATACCAAAGAGGTGTTTCCGTATTTTAATTTATGCAACGAAGGCGTTCCTCCTGTTGACCAACCGAGAGCCACCTTGGAAAAACGTAAACCTTCCCCTAAGTTTTAATGACAAAACTCAAGAGTCATTTTAGTTGTTAAAGTTATAAGTTAATTTCACAAAACCTATTTTACTCCTTTGGACTCAGCATCTCCCAAGATTTGAATCTTTGCCTTATCACGAACAATATTTAAAAGGTGTATCCGAAATTAAACATAGATGTTTCCAAGATTCGAAATCTGTTATCAACTCCAGATGCAGCTCAGAGCCCCTGGGAAGCCCCCCAACCTCCGACCTCTAAGCAAGGGAAGATATTCTTTATGGCCTGCTAATTTAACGCCTTTCAAGAGAGTAGTGTTTTGTGGCTGCTCTAAGTTACAGCCCTGTCAGGAGAATGTTTATCTCTGCTTAACATTTGTCCAAATAGGAATGTTTATCTCTTAAACGCACATGGCATGAGATTAGCCATATTAAACACTCAACAATATCCATATTTCCTTAACATGGTCTATCGACACTGTTTGGGGAAAATGGCCCTAACCCTAACCCTAACATATTTGGTGAAGTGGAGGTAGACTGTATTAAGGAAGAATAATTTTATAAATTAACTTTGGACAAAACGTTTGGCTCTCTCTTCCTTAAATCTTCCGGGTCCTCTTAGCGGGCGACGTGCCGCCACAGGGAAGACAACACTGCGCGTTGACGTCACAGAATCACAGAGTTTAATCCCATACAACACATTAATTAACAACAGAACTGCAGAGGGACAGAGATATACATTTTTACCTTGAGACAGGAAAAATAGAGAAAGAAAAAACAAAGAAAAGGCAAAGACGCGTCTTTGGAGATAGCCGATGCAAAAAAGCAAAATAATGGCAGCTTTCTGAATTTTTCTCCTGTACACACAGTCTTATACTGAAGGTGTGTCTTCTCTTTTAAATATATTCACTTAAGGCGTTCCTCTAGTTGGCCAACTGGAAGCTACCTTGGACACTCAGAGAAACTTAGAAACTCCCCCTAATTTTACGGCAAAGATCAAAGGCCATTTGCTCCCTTGGTAAAACAAAAGAGCGAACAGCTGCGTCCTGACCCCCTGTGGTTCTGCGGTCATTCTGGGTACAGAGAAACCTGAGATAAGACTTCACAGATACTTGTGAAATCTGAAGTCTCTCCCATTATCTCTCCTTACATAAATTCTCAGAAGCAACTTAAATTCAGTGATTTTAGTTCAAGGAAAAGTTATCTTTACAAACCCCAGTTTTGCTCCTCTACAGTCAGCACCTCAAAAGATTGAGTCCTGCCAAAAATAACACATAAAATCAACAGAACAAAATGAGGTATAATTCCTGAGCAATTTTCTAATACTAAACAAAACATTTTCATTCAAACAATTTCCATCTGATTCTGATATAGTCACAGATAGTACAATTTTCAAATACATTCATCATTTACTAGATTAGTAGTTTTAAAATGAGATAATACAATCTTCGATAAAAACATGGTATTAATACTTAGAAAAATGTCCTAGAAATTAAATGTTAGTGGTTTCAACCCTCTACGTTGTACTGTTTCACACCATCCCAGATGTTGGTTTCTGGCAGGCTTTTGATCTGCTGTGAACAGAACAGGCTTTTCTCCCCCAAGCTCCAGTGATTCTGCCCTGCAGGATATGCTAATTTTATGGCCTCCTGTGCTCCGACAGCACAGCAGGAGTCCCCACTGAGAGATCCGCATTTGGCCCCTGTTGTCTTAATGCTTGGTCATCTGGTTTAGTTTTAAATCCTTAACACAAACCTGTTCAAAATAAAGAAATTTGTTCAAAATAAGAGTGTTGAATATACCTTTTACACATGCCGTAAGATTAACTGTATTAAGCACTAAAAATAATCATTTTTCCTCAACAACTGTCAAATCTAATACCAGCTGCTAAGCATAGTTATGGCAGCATTATGCTGTGGGGCTGCATTGTTGCCAGTACTGGTGCATCTCTAAAAGTGAATGAAATTGTTTTATATTCAGCTCAAATCAACAGCTACATGGTTGAAACACTGATGCAACTGAGCCTCCAATAACCCCAAAATAAGAACTGATTTTAAACTTTACAAAGAATGCTGTTTCTATTTGTCATATTTTTATGAGCATAAAAATCCAAAACCTTTCCAATAACTAAAATGAAACTGGAGATCTCTGAAACCAGGTAACAGGCTTGGTGTGTTAGCATGCAAACATCCATCTGCATTATTAGCAAAGCTGTTTAGGGGAGTCTCTTTGGTCCATTAGTGAGATCCAGAAGAATAATGAACTCATGGGACTGAAACTTTGTGTGCATGTTCAGCATAATCCATCTCTTTTTTTCCAGCTGGTTGCTTTGATAAACAACCTCTTATGAAAACTCTGAGGAGGGGCACCAGGCCAAGAATGAAGAGGCAGAGTGAAACTGCGCACACACGAGCGGACAGCAGAGAGCTGAAAGCAAGAGTTCTCGTCTTTTAAACAGGAATAAGTCTGAAGGCTCATATTTCATTAAGTCCTTATTACGAGGTACTGCCGTCGCCGGTGCAACGTGCTGTAATCTGTAAGCCATTACAGGTGGCTAAAAATAACTACGTTAACACACACAGCTGCCAAGCCAACCGGCAAAATTTTAATAAACGTCATGTAAAGTGCCGCAACAATCAAATTTAATAGGCCTGAACCATGGCAACACTGCTATGCCCCTCAGTGCAGTTTGCATAAAGAAAATGACAGTAAACCTAATAACAGAAGGATATTTGTTTCTTTTACATATTTAATTCATAAGGTGTTGTTTTATTTAGAGCTCTGCGTTTGGCTCAGTATCACAGAGAGCTCTGCCGGGAGCAATCTGGGAGAAAACCACACAATAAGAGATGCAAATAGAGGTGATTTTAAGAAACACAGGAGGGCAAAAACAAAACATCATCAGAGTCCACAAAAGACTTTAGCATCTCCCAACTTTGTGCCTCTTTGAGTATTTCCTACAGTAACCTCATGTCTCTGACCTTTTATGGTAATAAAGTGGAGTCAGCACAGGAAAATGACACAAAATGAGACCTGGGGAACAAAACATCACCTACCCCCCTCCTGTGAATGCAGTATGATGTGTCTATGGGTAAAGCTGACCATATTTATGTGTATTTATGGAAATAGCTGAAAGAGAAAACCTAGCGTTATATTCTCATGAGGGCCTTCTCCATTGTCCAGTCTCACTCTAGCTGGTTCGGTTCTAGCCAGGTTAGGTGTGTCTCTATTGGCTGTGTGATTATGGCTGACTCAGGTCAACCCAGAAGACCCATTTTGTCTTATTAAAATTCATTACTGGTCCAAACACAATGAAAACAGTTAAGGTTATCTGATCAGTTTGCTATTCATAGAAATCAGTCGATATTGTTGCTTTTTATTTTGAACATGTGTAACCTTTTGGATTTAGATAACACAGTTAAAAGATGTACACCAACATCCAGACATGAACCATAGAAACATGTTGTTCAGTACATGGGGAACCTCAGCCCGTTCTACCCAGTCAGATCACTCACCTGTTTCCAGTCACCTGTGGAACGTGTTCTCTCAGCATTCTGCCACTTTCCCAGTCTTTTGTTCCAACTTCTTTTAGAACCTGCTGCAAGTTCCAAAAAAAACCTGCAACAGTTACTATTCATCAATTCCAAATTACTGAATATTTGCAAAACCACAATAAAAATTTTCCATTTCAACATTAAATATGTTTAATGAGCTGGAACAAGTGGCTGGGGAGAGGGAAGTCTGGGCCTGCCTTCTTAGGCTGCTGCCACCGTTACCCGACCCAGGATAAGCGGAAGAAAATGGATGGATGGATGGATGGATGGATGGATGGATGGATGGATGGATGGAACATTAAATACTTTGTCTTTGTAGTGAATTCCATTGAATAGGTGGGAAAAGAATTTGCAAATCATCATATTCAGTTTTTATTTCTGTCTTACATAATGTCCTAACTTCAATGGAATTGGGTTTGTAGATTAGAGCAATAATTTGTTAGAATGGCCCTCATTGCCCAGAAATAGGATATGTTATGTACTTGTTTCAGGTAGCAGGACTTGGCGCCATGGTAACAGACATTTTATAAAAACAGTGTAAGCAGGATGAAGTGATGAGACAGGAAACATATCTGTCTCTGGAGTCTCTTCTGTTTATTAAACATTTCCAACAGCATCATATCTTGTCTTCTTTTCTCATAACCATTATGCCAAAGTCATTCTCTTTGTCAAAGCAGCACAGTTTCTGTTTCTGTCATTTTAACAATTCCATCAATGACATTTGTACATAGGTACAGCATCTCTCTAACATGTCAACTTCATAGTTCAACTTCCACGTCTTAACAAATATGTTATTACATAAACTGACAGAAAGACATATATATATATATATATATTCAACTAGATTCAACTCAGGTAGCATATTTGAAAGTTCTGAAGAAAATATCCAAAGTACAATTCAACAAAATTCAGAATAATGATGTATTCATCCACAATTGTTTTATCAGCACAGCCATTTTTTCACATTTTGTTTGTAAATTTAAATAAAATCTATAACATAACTTTGTATACCACTGCAGCAGCTTCTGACAACCTTAACACATGATAGCTGAACAGTACTGCTACCGCCACTTTCTCTGTTGGTGCACAATAGATCGGGTTTAATGACAAACAGCAAAACAAACCACCAGAGCACTCTTTATATCTGTAAAGATACTCAATATGTATAAGATATTTAACCAAATCAAGAACCTGTTGTTATTTACTGACAGCTTAAACATATCTGTGCTTTATAAATCCTCCTGGAGTCTGTTCTGGACCACAGATACATTGTCCCAACTTCTGAGGAAGAACAGTATTAGATGTCTTAAATGTTACCAGAAGTTGCTGCAAACAGGCTCACAGATAGATGTGCTCCTGATCAGAACCTTAAGACAGAAAAATAAACTAAGGGGCTTCACATTTTATGCTGTTGAGTTGGAATTGTGCTGCAAGTTAAACTTCAAAATGCTCGAGAATGCGCTATAGGAATAATTGGTAGATTGATTGATCAATTGATTGATTGTAGCGGTTGCAGGAGACTCCATCTAATTGTGAGGCAAATGTCTGAGGCTGAACATGTTACAATCTTTTAAGAAAGTGAAATCCAGCAGGAATGGGTTGTTGTGAGAGACTGTTTCAATCTACAAAACATTTCTTATTTTATAGCCAAAATGGATCCACATGCAGAAATAAAACATACTCATGTTTTTGTTACATGTCTGTAACAACATACATCTGTGTTTCTTACAGTTTGGTTCCCGTGTCTCTGTGCACGTCTGCAGCAGCCAAAGTGTGCACTTGTAGAATAATCAGCAGCTACTTGTGAAGGCCAAACTCAAGATGTTATTCTCAGGGGGAATCTAAGTGTTAAACAGCAACACAGCCTTGATGATTGCATTCACTCTCCTCAGCATAACCCCATGGCCACATGCACAGGCTATTACTTTTCTCCCCTGACACTCGCTGACAGCAAGTCGCCCCCACTTTTTCCCAGCACAAAGGAACCCACACCGCACCTTTAAATGCATCTTCAAAGCTAATACAGTCCACACATTGATTTGAGCTGGTTCTGCCCTCACAGCCCGTGTAGCAAAGGCCTGGGGTGAAAGGAAGGAAGGTGGGAGGTGGGGGGGACAGAATGAATCAAAGATAAATCAAGAGATGTGAAGGGCGGAGAGGTGATGGGTTAAGTACTGCAAACAGCAGCAATACACTGGAGTGTAGAGGCAGAGCAGCATGGATGGAAGCATGTCAGTCTTAACAGAGCGGACAGACGGGATGAAATGAGGCCATGAAGGAGCAAGGAGGGAAAAAAAAGATGGAGAACAGCGACATGCTAGTCCATCTCCCCATGGCTCCCGTCCAACGCTTTTAGAGCGCGCTGCAACTGCATAAAGATGTCAAGCGGAAAACCCAGAGCGATTATAAAACTCTGGGAGGGGCAGGGAGGGGCTCCGTCCCTGCGTTTCTATGGAGTCACACCTGCTCTTCAGAAAAACACTCTGATTTTCCACTTTTCACCATCAACTTACCACACAGGATCCAGCCAGAGCAACACACACAAACTCAACTCATTTTACTGAGCACAAATCATAAAATTCTGTGTAATCCGAACACTACTGACCATGTAGGTAGTTTACCTGGTGGTTTTTGATAAGATCCTCACCAGTGGCAGGAATAGAAACAGATCTCCTAATGTAAATCATCTGGTAAAGAAAGAGTAGTGGCTAGAGCTAATGGGAATTATGGAATAGAGTTTTAAAAATAATGATTTATTTCACAATCATAAAGGAAGAAAGTAATTTTTTAAAGTTTTTCAGTGTGTGGTATTGTGCCTTGGTTCTTCCTGATGTGCCTTCATCCTTAGTCTCTGGCTAGATGAGCTCCATGAATGACATCAACTTCACAGATTATAGAATAATAATAATAATAATAATAATAATAATAATAATAATAATAATAATAATAATAATAAAGGTTTCACTGTTGCTTTTATGGTGTACAAGTTTTATGAGCTTAATTCTTAAAACAAATTCAAAAATTTGTTTAGAAGACTGCTCACTTTTTAGAAATTTGTAAAGATTAATTTTGTGCACATGAAAAATACATAAATGTCTTTTAACAGATTCATTTAAAAAACTCCGTATTTCTGATTCTGTTTGATAAACATTAGCTTCTCTCAAAATTCAGCCATTTAGGAACCTAATTACCATATTTATGCCACAAATTGGTGCAGATCTTCTGCTCCTATATTTGCATATAAAAGGACGAGTTATTTGACAACTAAAAAGCCTTAACAAACTTTCAAAACATGAAACTGAGATGTCGCATTAAAGAAGATGAAATATTTTATTTCTGCTCTCTAATCTCAACTGGGCCAAAATGTTGTGAACTGATAAAATGCAACGGAATAAATCAGCTCTGAATATTCAGAACTAGAGGCGTAACAAGCGAAGCAGAATGTGGCTGATAAGATGAAACCTCTGCTCTGTGCTTCAATGGGAATTAAAGGCTGTTTAATATTTGATACAGCCTTCAGTGGAGACGATGAGACGGAGATAAAGCTGTACATATGGAGCTGTGTGTTGCTGTGGCCCATAGTATCAAAACAACCATGATCTCCTGGTTAACCTACCTAACAAGGTCATCCAACAGGCTGTTGTTGGATGACCAACAACAGCCTCTGCATTGTTGTTTGGTGAAAGATGTTTGGTGGAAGGTGACTGGCGAGCGCTCCACACCAAACTGGTCGACTTTCCTGAGAGGTTTTTGGGACATCAGATGTACAGAGTCAAAGAATTAAAAAGTGGGTGGGGCTAAGGTGACTGACCCTTTGCAACTACCTCACCTACTCATGTTGGAAGTGAGGAATGGGAATACTGAACTGCAATTGTCTTCCCAAGTTGTTTTTGCCAGTGTAGTCATGGCTTCTAGTTGTTCATGTCTGTGGATGTAGCACACCTAGCTGGTGTTCATAGATAGACTTTTACAAAAGGTTTCCATAGAAACTGACCCAAACCTTCTCTCTGAGGTGTTAGTTGATTTGATCAAACCGCTGACTTTATCTGAATTCACACCACATGGTTTATATCACTATGTGGGCCTTTCCCTGTTAACCAAAGCAGACTTCAGTACAAAAGTCTAGATGTTAAGCCGTTTTCTTTCATTCATGGTCAGCTACATGCTGGTGGGGCATTTTCTCCATGGTTACCAGTGATTAGACACACATCTTCTCCACAATATTTGATCCAATCTTACTGACTTATGAAGTATATGAACATTAACAGTAATGGCATTCAACAAATAATTTTGAATGAGATATGTGCAGAATTACAGTCCAGCTGTTTTGAATACATAATTCCACCATGTTAATGAGCTCTGTCCATCACCTAAAGCTCGTTATCAAAAACAGACATTAGCAGGCTGTTATGGCTGAGTGGATAATGCAGATTAATATCAGAAACAACTCCTATTTATCAGTAACATCCATCCCTGAATCTTTTTCTTTTTCAATTTAAATCCATTCTAGTGTTTGCACTTAAAAGACAGAAAGGAGCCCAGACAGAGGAGCAGCTGGGTAAAGGCTGGGTTGGGATCCTTCAGAAGGTCGGGGTCAGTGTGATGCTCCAGGCAGTCAGGAGAGAAGGCAACGAGCCACCTCCACTGCTGCTCCCTGTTTCCCTCTCTGTCTTGGCCTCCCCCCTACCCCCTTAACAGCTCTTCCTCGTTTTGAACTTTTCTTCCAGTCCCTTAGGCAGCACCTTCGGTCCAGCACCACCTCTTCATGGTGAGAGGGAATCAATAGTGCTCAGGTCTGCGTGGTGGAGGAGGCATTGATTGTTCAGTCCCTTCAACAGCCCTTTCTCTGTCTGTTCAGAAAAGCCTGAGGGTAGGAAGTTTTAGACTTGTTTTCATATCAGGCAGACATTTATCTAATTTTGGATCTCCAGAGATGCAAAGAGTGGATTTTTACACTCTTTCCTCCTCGCTGAATTCATCCAGTGAACCACCAGAGGCCTCCCGTCACCAAGCAGGGCAAATTATCGCTGAAATGACCCTGAATGTAATGCTACTGGTAATCACTGGATTGTTGCCTTAATCACTGAGGTGCTGCTTTGGAATGAGGAATGGCACCAGGGACCGGAAGCCTGTGTGAAGCAGTAGGTTAATTTGGCTGCGATTTAAGGTAGCTGGGAAATGACTAATGCTTCTGCGGACAGGATGGAGCTGTGGGAGGTGCTCTCAGCTAATGGGGGGAACAAAATATCACCACATGCAACATGGCATTAAAGAGGGGCATGGTGAAAAGTGGTGCATTAAAAGTCCAGATTGGTTGCAAGGATACTAGTGTAGGTCTTATTCTTCAGAGCTTCATTTAGTGTAGCTGAGCTCCTCGTGGTTCAGCGCCGCCGGAGGCTCTGGGGAGAGACGCTGTGGAGCTCTCATTTTACACAGCCTCTCTTCTCTGCTGCAGTCCAGCAATCTAAATCTTTCAGGGAGTTATTTACCATCTATTGCACAAAATAGGAAAGTAGAAGTGAAGATTTTTTTTTAAGACAGCTGCTGCAGCATAAACACTATTTATGTTGTTGCTTTGCTAGTTCTACTCAGTTTTTGACCCCTCTTGGCAGCAACTACTACCACCAACAATTGGCAATAAATGGCTAATTTATTTATTTTTTTGCCATAGCAGAATTCCTTACAGGATTTGCAAAACACTCCTCCAAGTCATCTTAGATGATGTTTTTCAGCATGAATGGTCTTTGTAAGGTCATAACACAGCATCTCCATCAGATTGAAATCCAGAATTTGACTAGGCAACTCCAGAATCTTTGTTGTAGTTTTAAGCCAATCTGAGGTGGACTTGCGGTTCCAGTTTGGATCATTGACCTGCTGCATAATCCAAGAGTTTTCTCTGATGTTCAGAGATTCTCTGAGATTTTCTGAAACAGAGCAGAAGTCAGCAACATGCAGTCACACTACCACCACCACCACCACCACCACCACCATCATCATCATCATCATCATCATCATCATCATCATGAACTGCTGGAGTTTTACATGCAGCAGAATCCCTACCTTTGTCTTGTAGTTCAAAGAACATTTTTTTAAGCCTTGGAGATCATCAAGATGCTTTTCAGCAGATGAGCGGTGGACCTTTGTGTTCTTCTGAGCCAGCAGTGGTTTTGGGCTTGGAATGTTTCCATGGAGACCAACTTCCAAGTCTCCTTAATCGAAGTGGGTGAGGCTTGCAGAGCTTTAGATCTTATTCTGGGTTCTCTTTTACCAATTGGATGAGTCATTAATGCACTCTTGGAGTAATGTTGATGGGTCAGCCTCAATCAGGAAGGCTCAACATTGTTCAATGTTTTCTCCCTGTGGCTCACTGGACTCTAGAGCTCTTACAGTGTATTCACAGAATTCATTTCCCTCGTTTGTCCGAACTTTTAGTGCAGGTGTGAACATATTTGAGTGAACCTTGGTTTGACCAAACAACCGAACCATGACCCAACTTTTGAGGCAGTCTCGGTCCGCTGCCAAAAGAACTCTGGTGCAGTTCACTTATGGTGTGAAAACAGACCAGCCTCGATCCAAAGCAACTACAGCTAACACACACCTTTATGGGCTTCATGAGCCACCGTTGCTGATCACTACGGTAAAAATGAGCCTTTCAGTGTTGCTAACACTGATACTGTAGGTACTAATAGGGCTTCAATTGTACCTGAAATATGCACATTACCTCCAAAGTTTGGTTTTTCCAGGTTTGTGCTCCATTATTTCTGTTCTGTGATTGTTACCTGGGCAACTTCATTTAGAAATTATTGCAAGAAAGCACAATGTGAAAGCAAACCACACCAAATGAAAAAACTAAAAGTTTTTAGTCCAGACCAAACAAGTAGACCAAAGACCTTTTCTGGTGTGAACACACTTTTAGAAATGGCTCTGTCAAAGATTAGTTTCTCCTGTTTTTAATTTCCTTAGTATGAGTCATGACATGTTGATTTTTTTTTATCTTTTCATCTAGTTCATGTTGCAAAGAGGTTCTTTTTAAGTAATATTCATGTGTGGCTGTAAAACTGAGTACAACTTTGTTTGAAGGAATTGTTGTTATTGAAATATGATTGTTGATCTGAAATATTGAGGAGTGACAAAAAGAAAAGAAAATCTGTAAGAAGATACTTTCCATAACCCATTTTATAACATTCGCTGTGTCTGAACACTTCTGAGCTTCAGCTGTTTTAATCACAGCATCTGAACAGCACTAATGCATCTGTAAAGTCCCAGTGTCACTCTAATGAAAGAAAGTTTTTTTTCTGTAAATAATGTAATAGTTATTCTCAGCCAGCTTCAAATCATCGTTTCTTGCTTCCAGTGTATTATTATCTCGTTCAGCTGAATCAAAACATCCTGAATCACCCTGAATTGTTGTGGCTGAGTGGTGAATCGAGTCACGTCGAATCAGTGCTGGCTGCTCATGTATATTTTGTGCATCAGATTGAAAACCCAACTCTGATGAAAACACTTGAAGAAACTGGATGCACAGTGAAGATGATATTTATATGACAAAGAAAGTAAATTACAACTATACCTTCCACATGTTTGACTTTAATAAAAACTGTGATATTTACTGGATATGTCTAAGATGCCATTAAAGACCAAATAATGCATGGTATAACATTTACCAGGATCATGTGATAAAGACCCGACCAACAGCCTATCCATATGTTTTCATTTCACCATCTGTAGCCATAAAGTTAGTGAGATATCCAGCATTTCTTCAAGATTTTTGGATTTCTATTCTGTACTACTTCTGTAGCACACAGTCCCTCTGACCAGACACGCTTAATGTGCTTAATTCTGAAGTTTGATACCTATTGTAATGGACCAGCTCAGACTTTAATACGTATAAAAAGTAACAAGTCATTTATTTCTCATTTAAGCTTAAAACAGATCTCAGCTACGCTTTTTAAAGCAGATAAATGAAGTGATTTGTTCAAATGATGGTGGTGACATTGGTAGGAGTTTGTCCTGCAATCAGCAGGCTGCAGGTTCGATTCCTGCTCTGTTTGCCTCTGTTGTGTCATTGGGCAACACACTTATATGGCAGACTGCTCCTGACCACCATCAGCGTGTCAATGACTGAATGTAGTGAGAAGCACCATGAGGTCTATATGGACTTGATAAAGTGCTATTCAGGTGCAAGCCATTTACAAACACTTTCTTTATTAAATATATAAATTAGCATTCCTTACACACACATAGTTCCACTAAAATTGGTTAGAAATATAGAAAAAAGTAAAATTTATTCCATCAACCTTCACAGATCTGCTCCTTATTGACAAGCTCACAGAAAGACTTCCTACAGAGAGCCGTACATGTCGCCCTTTCATCCCAGCAGAATCTGGGTCATATCGCTGCCATAGATGTGAGGGATGCTAATTCTTCAAAACTTTCTGTTGCATCTATAATTCAATGTGAATCTCATTGTTTCTTATTTCTTTATATAGTTATGTTTATATAATTCTCAGTTGAGAAGCTAACTAATGCAGAAATACTTTGGTTTGTACATTTTGATGAAGTGAGCCTCTTGAAATTTGCTGTATTTTGACCCTGATCATGTTTTTTATCATTGGGTTTTATGTTAAATGGTGCAACATCCAAAATAAAACCTCCACTTTGCTCTGTGCTGTCTCATTGGAGACTTGAATTCAGAATAGATCTGCTTTATTCACTCCATGAACAAATTGAAAAAATTCATACATAGTACTTGAACTTGTCTGCTCTTTTTATCACAACTTTAGCCAATTCCATGTGTGAGCCTGATGAACATCTGCTTTTCCATAAATTCAGTCATCACCATCCGGAGTCAGCTGAATCTGCAGCAAAAACAACTTTTACCATATTGCACATCTCTGCCTTGCATGTCAAAAGCAGGAAAAACATGGAAATGCAGTTTTAAGTCAATAATGCTCCAAGATTGCCCTCCTACGCATCTGTCACTGCAGCATACACAATTTGATCTCCAGCTGAGCCGCGCCGCCTCATGCTGCCACATGAGCTTCACAGCCTGAGAGACGTGGTGCATTACTCATATATGTATCACCACTATGAACCATAGGCAAGTCAGAGATTATTTGAGGGCAGTCAGAGCATTGATATTTAATCCTAACATGGTTGTTTGATCTGGGAGGAGACAATAAATGAACAGATGATGCAGCAGGACACTGAGTTCTACAGCCTGAGTCCAACAATGAATTCACTATTGTAAGAAGAAACTCATTCTGTTTGTGCAAAGAGAGCAATTAGGAGTCATCAGGGAGAAAGGATCAAATCTGCTTTGGTGATTTCTGAAGTGGCTGCAGGTGAGTTGTTGAGGAATAAATCAGGTGATGTCATGACAATCTGAGACAAGACCAGACAACAAAGAACTGACGGAGAGTATGACGGACGACAGAGAAGCAAATTAATGATAAAAAGAAGACTACTGGAAAGAAAGAAATCTGACAGAGTCACACAACACAGACCAAACCCCCAGGTTTCTACAGTATATCATCACCTTCCTGAAATAACAGCCTAAGTTATTGTTTGCCAAAAGTCTTTTTTTGCCACAATCATGTTTGGCAATAAATGACTAAGGCCATTATTTTAGAAAGGTCACAATATGTGTAGGTGTATAACATATGACTTAGCCAATACAAGACTTCACGATTCAAATGATAGAAATGGCACCCCAGCACCTCCTCAATGGGGCTGCACTGGAGCAGCTTTGTGTGTGAGGGGAGCGCCAGCAGGAGGGGGGAGTTGAGGAGTGGAGGGTCTCTAATCAGTGCCATGCCTCTGTTATTGATCACATCATTTACACACACACAGACAGCTGTTAAATACCGACTAGAAAATGCCGACTAGAAATCATTTTTCCACCATTGCCCCTCTAGCGCAGCCCCATATAGGGCATACCCAGGTACCCACTGAGAGTCGCACTACTTCTTCATCAATTTATTAAAATGATGTTAAAAAAATTATTTAAAAAATGACTCCAGTTGAAGTAAAAAACTTTTGGTTGTAAAACCTGCTTCTTCAATGGTTATTGATCTGGGCATTCCTTATGACCTTCCTGATCAGGAGTTGCACCAACCAAAGCAGCAGCCATGCCAAGGTGTCTGGTCTCCTTTAAATGCTCTTTGCCATGAGTCTGTGCAGGCATGGGGGCTTGACCTTTGTCTCTCCCTGCTGCCTTGATGACCTGATGACATGAGCAGAGTGGGACTGATGGAGACAGGCAGCATCCACCTGATGGAACCTAGTGGATGGATGGATGGATGGATGGATGGATGGATGGATGGATGGATGGATGGATGGATTGCACCTCCCCAGACGGAGGAGAGCAGGCTGCTTCTTTCAAAGTAGCTCAAATTAAACATTTTCCTCATGTGGAAATTTAGCCTTATTGCTTGACTTGAGTTTCATATCTGGGAGTGGAGTTCAGGCATGGAGCTGCAGTGCCACCTAGTGTTTTAATAAAGAGCAACACCTAATAAATTAAATACCACAGGACCTGAACATACTACAAGCTGTTAATCTTTATATAATTGGCCGCTCAGTGGAACATCACTAATTAATCAAAGTGATTTCCATTGCAATTGCCTTTCAACATAAAATTGAGTTTTCATTCATTTGGGGCTTTGTTTTGCCGGTATTCAAATGGAGTGATAAGTTCTCCTGTCTAATCTGCATTAGTTAATATTAGCTCACAAATCCAAGTTTTAAAAGTGTATGCATGATGAGACACACAAGTTAGATCCCTACTTACAGCACATTTAGGAGGATAAGAGCCCCGCTCAGGGTAATAACCTAGAAATATTACTGAGGCTGGACAAATCAGCCTCTTACTGAAACCTGCACACTCTCACACACACACACACACGCAAACACACACACTTCTGCTTTCTCAGCAAGGCTTTGTCAAACGAGGTGCAAAACTGCTGAGGAAATGGTGTGCTGTGTTTCAGGTCTTATCATAGCTCATACATTATAAGTCATAACCTTTCTTCTCACATCTCCATATAGTGTGATATCAGTGCTGAGCAGCAACTTCTATTTCTGTTCTGCATCACTGGGGTACTTTTGTGCAGCCCGCTGTACAACTTCTGCATTTACCCCTTATCGACTTGCAATGAAGATTAATTACATTCCATGAGGACCGCCCTCCTTCTCTTTAGGCAGCAAACTCCAGCTAAATGCTGACTGAGGCGGCTGGAAAAAATGGATGTCTTTCACAACGTACAAGGGAAACTACATGTCCCAGCTGACAAAGCAAGCACCTTTGTTGAATCCATAAGAACCTTGAGCCAGCTGTTTTTGCAAATATTCTGAAGCATTTTCACATGTGGAAATGAAAATGTTGCAGCGTTTCTTTAAATCCACAAGAACCTGTCAGATCAGATCAGCTGATTTTATTTTCAGTACATTTAAAAATTTATCATGACAAAAAAAAAAGACAACAACAAAAGCAAAAAAAAAGACAACAAAAAGCACTTAAACATTTGGCCTCACAATTAAACCAAGACACTGGGTCTGGGTGTGTCCACCTGCAGATAAGTACCAATACCAAGGTGAGCATAGATATAGAGGGAGGAGACTCTAGGCTCCTTTTTCTATATCTCCTGCACTCATTAGCTATTTATTTTGAGTTTCCACATAGGATGTAAATTTTGTTCCTACGTTTTGAAGGATATGTGCTGAAACTGCTGCTTCAGATTTAACCAGGCAAGTTTTAGTGAACTAAAAATAATAAATGCTGTCCAGATTCCCTGAAAATGTCAAAAATATCAAAGCTTATTTGAGCTCTGAATTAGAAGCTGGGAATCAGATTCTAACTTCTTTGTTTTTAGCCAGCAGCAGTGTATGTTTTCTAACGGTGATTACAGTAATGACCTGTGATTGATCACAGAGTCACAAGACAAAGCTGCTCCCCAAAATCTGCTGCTCTTCATGGAAAGCTTATTAGTTGCAAAATAGTGCAGACTGTGACTGTAATGACATCTAGTGGTATAAATTGCAAATAACATTCCCTGAACTACTAATGTTCCTCAAAGAATGTTGGAGTAACGACTGAAAAGACATTTTCAGGTTTGTTTCTTGCTCCTGAAAAGCTTATACCGATTTATTAATAATCTTATTTTCATTATTTCTGCGTTACAATGATGATTGTAACGCAGAAATAGTAGTTGATCTACTGTTTAGATCAACTACATTTTACCGCAGCTAATAGAATGCTTATTTTCTGAAACCTTCAGAAACAGAAATCTCATCTCAGTCAGTGACTCTCACACATCGATGCAGGTTTGGACCAAATCAACAGCCTGATTCAATAAATCATACAAGCTATTTCTAACTGTAACCAAGCGTCTTCCTCTTTTTCTGACTAAACAACGTTTTTTTGCACAGTTGTTAAGTGATAGTTAATCTGTTTTTATCATCAATTATTAGCTTTATCTAAAGCTTCTGAGCTGGTATGTAAGGATGTTTTCTCTTTGATGGATGTCTCATTTTAGGTGGCACACTCACAATGGTGATTGACAGCGCTAAGACCCATCACAGGGCTCTGATTGGTTACTTCTAGTTAGCAGTGGGAGCACTGGAAGTAGTCAGAGGAGCTTGATTTTTTTTTTTACATGTTATCTGTCTCACACCATAGTGTCATGGCATAGTGACAGTTTCAACAAATATGTAAAAGAAAATTTTTTTTATAAAAGCTACATACTGCAGTTTTAATGTTTAGGGAAATTCTTTTTTAGTGCCCAATCAATCAAAACATGTAGAAACTCGTTATTAAATTAGTTACAGCATTTATAACTTCCCTTTGGGATCAATTAACCATTTTTAAATTTGAATTTCAAATTGAATTTGAATTTGATGGCTTATGGAACTTAAACACTGTTCACCTTTTTGCATGGCGGCAAAATTAGACAGGATTTTCCCCATTTGTGTTTTAGAGAAAACTGAGAAGAATTTAAACTGCTGAATCTTTTGCTGTTGAAATTTACTTAACTTTTGGTATTGTTCATTAAGCCCATATTCCAAAAAGAATAGTTGAAATTACTCATTAAATACTCACAAAGACATCTACGCCCAGATCTGAATTTCTACATTAGTTAAAACAGGAAATTAGCAGCAAGAATCCTGGACATAAAAATAAACCAGAAAGATGGAGCAGAGTTTTAGAAATTCGACAGGAACTGAGGCTGTATAACAACACAAAAGGGACTCGTGTTTATTGATTTATTTTTGTTTGTTTTTCAAAATCATGGGGTTTCCAGCCAAACAGGAAATCAGTTTGGCATTTTCTTTTTCACCCCCTCTCATTAAACACTCTTTGCTAAAAACTTGAAATGATAGTCCCAAACAGCATCCATTTAGCAAAGATGATGGCAGCCGGAGAAATTCATACTTGGCTCAGCTTGTTACAGAGTAATAGTGAGGTGAAATGAGCCGTGTAAATTAGTGTGCAGATCATTTCAAGATGGCAGCTGGATGGGGCACAGACGGGTGAGCAGCAAAGATGTGGAGGCAGCAAAAACAAAGCATTACCAGCATTCATACCATACAACATTAAAGCTTCAGTGGAACAAGTGGAAGAGTCTGCTGAGGAGGAGTCAGAATGAGGAGCCATGCAGAGATATTTGTACTACTTCAGGTTTTCCACATTTTGTCACATTTCACCCAAATGTTATATTGAGATTATATGACAGACTAACACAAAGTAACCCATAAGTGTGAAGTGGAAGAAAAATAATGCATGATTTCAAAATGTTTTTATGAATAGAAATCAGAGATCTGTGATATAAAAGGATTTTGTATTCAGGCCTTTTTGTGCAAGTTATAAGTTGCATTTTTAGACAACATCATCATGATTGTAATGTTTTACAATATAATGTAAAACTTTCTGACAATTATTATTACTTTTTGACACTGTGACTTTTGTACTGTACACTCATTATTGTAAATCCTCTAGACACATTTTGGAAGTTTGTGCTGAAAGAGGCTCCATTCTGAAACTGCAGAACAAATTCAATCCACTAATTGGACCAGAGGTGAGTAGTAACTAGTTACATTTACTTAGTTACATTTACTGGAGTAACATTTTGGGGGAAAATACTTATAAGCATAGTTAAGAATAGTTTTACAGCACAGTACTTTTAACTTTTATTTTTTAGATATTAGTATTGTTGCTCTTATTTGAGTAGAATATCTGGTTACTCCATCCACTAAATGAAGAACAAACCGATTTTAACCAAAATGCAGCAGACACAGACAATAACATACAGTTTATGTCAAAATAAAAATTCTTGTTTCTACACAAGTTTCATTTTACTCTGTTAAGCCCTTTGTGCCATTTGAAGATCATGGGAATATGCGGTTAACAATACATACTGTATTGTCACTGAATGTACTCTACCATTTTCTAACACACACTGTATACAGATAACTTGCTGTAAGTACTGGTTTTATCATTTTTATGTTTTTATATTCCATCTCTGAGGAATTTATCTATTTAATGTGTTTAATTTATTATTTATTTATTTGTATGTATCAATGTTTCATTTTTGTCTTAAAAATATCAGAACTTATCAAAGAGAAAAAAAAGTGTAAAATTATGCATGACATCATTGTAAGATATTGACTCGGACTATGATCAATTACTCAGAACATGAGTAGAGTTTCTAAAACACTTTTTTATGCTTCCGTCACTTCTTGGACTGCTATGTTTTACTTTTATTTGAATAAAAATATGTTGAACTACTACTTCTCTTACTTGAGTAAAATTTAAGGGACACTCTACCCCCCTGTCAATTGGACTTTTCATATGTTGCTACTTTAAATTATCTCTGGATAGCAGTGATTAACCTGCAGGAAACACTCATCCATTTTCACATAGTCAGGTCTATTTGGTTCCAGGTAAATCAACAATAATCCCAGTTAGTGTCTTTCTTTCAAAGGCAAAATTTAGAAACATTTGTTTTATTACACTAAAATCAACTTTAAATCTGTGAAATGTGTTTTGGTAAAGGTCATGAGAAGTAATTAAAGAAACAATGACTTAGTGAAAAATCAAAAACACCCAAAAGCTTTCCAGTATTTATTCATTTTACTTTTTGAAACGAAAAACCATGGCTGGCTGTCCAATTTGCGCAGTATTACTAGATGACCACTAGATGGCAGCAAATAAACACCAACTACAAATTACCCCAGAAGGGAGGTGAGCTGAGCTGAGGTGTATCTGTCATTATTGTAGGATTTATTTATTTATTTATTTATTTATTTATTTATTTATTTATTATAATTTTTGCTGGTGTAGAGGGGAAGCATGCACAAGGACACTCTCTCAAGCAAGAAAACAGCAAAAAAGACAACAAAGTTTGTTTCAATAGTCACTGGTTCCTCTCACCAAGGTTTCGGTTTAAATGTTTTAAAAATTGGCCATTCCACCATTCAAAGTGTGTGCACATCACACGTTCTTTTCTGGGTACTGTGAGCAGGCATAAAAGTTTAAATTAAAGCGCTATACATTTGGTTTAAAGTTAGATTTGATCAGCATAGAATCCTGCCCCCTCTTGGCTCCCAACACATTCTGCAGACCTGGATGTTCCTCCCCATGGAGAAACAAATATCGAGGGGATTTGTTTGTCCATGTTGAGCCCGATCCACTGCAAAGATCACGTCTACAGACACATCTCACTTGGATGAGACGTCGGCCAGACTCATCATTTCCTGGAGAAACTATAGTACACTGTGAGATTGAAAGGGAGAGAGCCTGCGTTTCCAGACAGAAACTGTTACCTTCATCAACCAATATTATGTCAGCAGAGGACATTGGACGGATCAGTACAGAATGTTAAGCCATTTGGTAATACCTAATATTACTTATTTAGTGGCCATCCCTAATTAATGGCCACTAACAGCTTTAGGTCTCTTGGGTTCGGAGTTAGATACTCAGGAGGTATTTTGTTACCAACCAGTGTGACACCTGTAACTTGCTAAGTGATGAGCTTTCTTCTCTGTGTTCACCATCAGTTCAACTGGAAGAGTGGTCAGAATGATAAAAACTTGTGAAACATCAGACATATTCAGAGCTGTGTTTAACATCCTTCTGTTTTGTTTTATCTTCTCTTTGCTACTGTTATGACGTTTGTCTTGTATACATAAACACATCCGTGACGTTAAAATTGTAAAAGACATACAACCTTCAGACAGTGGATGACAACCCAACACCACTGCTCCCTTATCTGGTTACATAATGGTTTCTGAACAGCAGTTTGACCTTGATTAACTCTAACAAGTTCAGGGGACATTCAGTAAAAAACCCTGATTAGAAAACATGGAGCATTGACATATTTATTACAGAAACATATAATTATGGATCAGTTTAAAGTACAATAGAGTGCTCAATATACAGAATCTTTACACATTTAGATTATTTGCCAATGCGCCGCTTGATTTTATATGGAAAACTAACCAAACAAAGATTATTCTTTTAATTTTAATAAAGTATAGAAAGGAACTGATGCTTGCTTAGCTGGCCGCGGAACAGTGAGCTAGTAAAGCTTCACAAAAATCAATTAACCGACGTAAAGTCCCCTCTGTTGGGAAACAGGAGAGGTGCTGATGTCAAAATTCGTCATACTTACGCTGTAAAATTCCAGAACGCTGATTGGCTGAAATGTGGAAAAGTAACGCCCTTTTTTTCCTCATGAGTTTCCGCTCAACCTTACAAAAGTCAGAGCGGCTCAAACCACAGCTGCACAGCAGGGGTGAGAGGTGGATGAGCAGCTCTTCAAATTGAAGTTTTTATTAATTTGTTAAGGGAAAAAGCTAATTATATATCTACATTTATCACGATATAACCACTGTTATTGTAAATGGCATTTGTTTTGTAACTGTGAGATTTTCACAGAGCCTTGTGGACTATCCCACTAGCAGGTTTCCCCTCAAAGCGGTACCGGCGTTCAGTAACTCAGAAAAATGATGTAACTTACCGGCCGGCTTTCCGTCAGATCTACAGAGAGAGAAGAAGCCGCGTGAAGGGGAACATTAGAAAGTTTTAGCTGAATTAAATAACTCGGGTTTTATCAAAAATAGTGAAAAGACGAAAGGCTTTTTTAGTGCGGCTCCCGACAGTTCAGAATGAATTCAGCTCGTCGTTGTTCCGCTTTGTTCAGGGAAATATGCGTTTCATCAGTGGGGGGACAACCAGCCCGGACACCGCTTCCCCCGGCTGGGTCAGCCGCTACTGGAACCCGCTGTTGTCACATTGGCCCCGGAGGAGGGGGAGTCAGAAGAACCGGTGACCCGCTGAAGCCGGGTGCCGCAGCCAGCACCATAACAGCACCAGGTACTGTTTTCATTAACATGTCACCAAGAAACTTTGACCTATTAACACGTCGCGACGTGACGTTTTCATGAGTCAAACTGTGGGTTCTGGGTTGATGGTTTCCCCCGCCTCCCTCCAAGTGTCACTTCCTTCTCTATGTTACCACGGCAAGCGAACTGAGACTTATGAGATTTTTAGGTGTCTAAAGTTCTGGACCAGTGGTGACAACTTTCTGAAAAGAAGAACTGGCTGTATACTTCGCCTCATTAGAGACGAGCAAATTAAAACTACAATCTAAAAACCAACAAGACTTTCATCTTTTTTAGTGTCAATCTGGTTTATTTATTTCTTGTCCCAGATGATCATTATGGCCAAAATGAGTAGAATGGAAAAGTAACGACTTCAAGTCATACAATGTGGCTTGTAAATCCGCTTTGTTATAAATGTTCTATCAGACTGCAGGCAACAAAGATGATATTCCACAGTCACATTTCCTGAGTGACACCGTCGGTTATTACCAGTCACAGCTAATCCACTCATTAGTTGCTGCTCTTTTGCTGTTCCTCTTTAAATCTACAAACGTTAACATATCTGGCTGTATGGTTACGGGCAGATGAAGATGTCAGCTTATTCTCGTCTCTGCTATAAACCTCTCACCAGCATCATCCCTGCCTCCTTCAGATGACCTCTGTCACATGTTCAGTTCACAGACCTGTTCGCTGTTTGCTGATACTTTTTATAGCTGTAGCAGACCACATAAAGTGTGGTGAACTGATAGGAAATCAGCAAAAAACTGAAAATACAGAGTACCTTGACCTGCCTGTACGTTTTCTTTCTCTTTGTTTGCTCTCACATCCACATATTTACTTTTATCATTGTCAAACTTTATTTCATGAACGTTTTGCAAGCTTGTCATCTTCTTTGAGTTTTACATACTTTAGACCCAAAAACATCAATCAACCAATAAAGTTTAATTATAAAACACATTTGAGCAACAAGGCAGTTCAAAGTCGCATCATAAAAAAAAAACATAGATTGGACAATTGAAAAACCAGGGACAAACATTACATTTTGATGATAGCCATCATCATCATCAAAATCACTGGTACATGTTGAAAATGTTGGTCAATGTTCCATTTATTATGGTTCAAAAGAAACTCTAAACAGGTGGGACTTTAGCCTTAAGTTAAAGGAACTCAGTGTTTCAGCTGTTTTGCAGTTTTCTGGAGGTTTGCTCCATATTTGTGGTGCGTAAGCTGAATGCTACTTCTCCATGTTTGGTTCTGGTTCTGAGAATGCATAGACTTTTCTAAAATATTTACACAAATAACAGGTCTGGAATGTATGGTAAACCCCACAATTATTCATAAGCCTAGTGGATTTAGATTTAAGATTAATTTTATTTAATGAAGATGTGTCTGCCAGGAAATGAGAAATGACCATCTGTCATGATTGTTTATAAAAAAAATTTTTTAAATATTCTGTAAAACAAAAACAAATGTAAAAAACTACTTTTATCTTTCTCAAAAGTCAGTCACTAAATCTTTATTGGCTTACCAGCATTCAGACCCTGCTTACAACAGCGTAGGGGCATTTTGAGGATTTAGCCAAAGGGATTAGCTTCAAGATTAGAAAACCTTCTTGCCATCACCCTAATCTTTTACTTCCCCTTCTGATTCTCTGCCAGATTTGAGTTGATCCAAAACATCAAAATTACTTCCAGTCATAAAAAATGCATACATAAATTCAAATACTTCTTAAAATCCTAATATTCCAGCAGTATGAGGCATTTTGTGCCTAACTGTTGTTAACATTGTTCTTGCCAAGTCATCAATATTCCTGCCATCACTAAAACTCTGAGAGCCGATGAACCTGAACCCTGATCCTGATGATCCTCCGGCAGGTACCTGAGCCCAGTAATCTCCTCCGGCTCATTCTCTCTTTACTTCCGTCTGTATTCCATGACTTTCCACTTCTCTTCTCAAAGTATCAGTGAATCAGAGCTGCTGACACATGGCCAGGTCTTCAAATAGTTAAACCAATTCTCCTGGATCCTCCCCTGTAAACTGTTCAAAACTAATTCCGTTACTTTTTTAATTTGGGCCTGAGTGTTTTAAAACTGAAATTGTTCAAACATTTCATGCTGATCTCTGCTTTAATAGTCTCAATGTGACTTATTGCGTAACTGATCTAGGACTTCAGTCAACAGATGATTTACACAAGGTGAACTAGATCTAGGCCTGCCTCAGTTTCTGTTCTGATATGTTGAGTCAACTAGATGGGATTGAAGAACTGAAATCAACAATATGAATAGAAACAATGCATGAAGACAGTCAGTGCCCTGCTGATTATGGATCAACAGGACATGTACTTTGTCCCCTATGCATGGAAATATTTAACTGGCACACAGTACAAATTTACTATAGTAGTGCTGATGAGGGCTAATCAGATGAAGGTTTTTACTAGCAACATTTGCCTAGTCTGTTGTGTCACCATGAGCTTGTTGGAAAGTACAGACACCTTGGAGTGGTGGAAGCTAACAGCTGGTTAGTCCAACACTGTTTCAGCTGACCTTTTAGTCTTTTAGAATGACTGCTCATTTCCATATCAAGGAATGTGGAGATCCACTATCTGAATCTGCTGGCATTAGCATGTCTGCCAGATCAGCTGTGACTCAGCAGCCCACTGTCTCTGTCAAAGACTGAGTAAACTTAGATTTCAGGCTGTCAGTTTTTCATAGGATGACAGCTAATGTGCTACTTCCCACATTGTTTACACTCTGAACAACACACATTCAGCGTGCGTTACTTAGGGACACTGAACACCATAGCTTAAAGAAGCCAACAAAACCACATCATTGGTAAAAAGCAGGGTTTGATCCTGAGGTTCCACACTATCCTGAGAGCCTGTTGATGCAGAACAATAATATGACTGGGAACATAGGTGTCCAGTGTCCACTGGTGAAGAGTTTGACATGGTATCAGTTGGTATCAGGAATCTGGTCCTAAAAGGTCTCACTGGTATCTCAAGTGACACGGTCCTGTGCCTTCTCTGATGCCACTAAACGCCTGTTGACCATACAGCTAAAGTTCCCTCAACTCTCAGGGTAAAGATCTGGTTCACTGTTGTGTGGCTGAGACAAAAGCTGTATTGCTTCTGAATTCAGTTTATGGCAATGAGTTTAAATCTCCTCTTCAACCTCTGCAGGAAGCTTTTCCATAGAGGCAGAGAAATGTGATCCCTTGGTAGTTGGAACACGCTCTCCAATCTCCTTTTCAAAAAAAAAAAGAGCGCAGATTAATTCTGTTCATTTTCTATCAGTCCATTGCACTTCTTCCATGTCCCAGTTAGAAACCTTGGATCCTATCATTTATGTTGATGTTGTCCAGTGCTATTGGTCCAATGGGAATTACAATGGTTTCTTTTAACAGGATCGTTGTCCCTGCCTCAATATCCAAGAGAGACTGGGTTATTCAGTACCATCTATTCATTGTTCTATCAGATTCTCTTCCAATGGAAAGTATTCCAGCTTTTGCTCCCCATTATTGGAACCTTCAGTGCTCATAGCTGCTAATGGTTCTGTAATTAGTTCCTCAGTGACTCTGTATAAAGCTTTGCTTTTGTTTTCCATCACATGATCTACTGTCATTTCTTTCACATTCCGTGTAAGTGAATCTAATTTGTGTTCCTGGTAATTCAGTTAGGGGGGCATGTGATTAGTGCTGCTGTGGGTTCTCATTCTTCTACAGCTAAATGTGTGCCACCAGGCTGTTCTGGAGTAAATCTGTGCTGTCCTGAGACTTCATGCTTAAAATACCAGGAAAAAGAGCTAATAATGTTCCTTGAGTGATTTGGTTTAGTTGTGTTCCAGTTGGGATGTTGAACTACTTGTTGTTAGTGACAGTAATATTAGCTGCTATCTATGTTGTGCAAGTTCTGTGTCAGTTCCATGTGTTGCACAGTTGGACTGAATATGATAGATGGCTTCAGAATAGTAAAACTATTTGGGTGCAAAGGTCAGAGAGTTCATTGAGTCATGGGAGTTGAGGTTTGTCAGGCCTGTTGCCTTTCTGCCTTGTTCCAGTTGACTGAGCTTCTCTTTGCACTGCCTACTTGGCCTGGTTTGTGTGTGTGTGGCTGTTTGAGGGAGAACAAGACCATTCTTGTGAGTGAGTCATCGCTCTGTGTCATGATGACTGTGTGCTGTCACTCTGCGCCACTCAGAGGAGAAAGACTGTGGGATGACTGAAGGTCCAACGGAGAGGACGGGTGGAGACAGACAGTTGTTCCGTGGAGATCCTTCGGACCGACTGGAACCGGGTCCACGTGGGATGTAGGTGGTGTAAGTATCAGTTTGTGTTTCTGGTAGAGGCAGGGAATCAGTGGAAAAGAGTTCGACTCCAGCTTTCCCCTGCCACATGTCAAAACGCCCTTGGGCAAGACAGTAAACCTGTAGATACTGCCGCCTGTCAGTGTGTGGATTTGTTTAGATGGATTGAAAATACTACACAGGTTCAATCCATTTGGTCTTACAGAGCAGACTAAAGAACTTTGTCTTTACAACAGACCTGATGTGGTTCTGAGTTCTGGTTTTGAGGGATTGTGATTCAAAACCCTGTGATTATCTGCATGTTTCCTAGATCTCAGCAGTAGTTTGCTTTCACACTAGCATTTCTGAAGGTCGCATACAACATGACCGTCTGTGACAGAATACCTCCAAGACTGAGCTCCATTCATCTGTTTAGATGGCACATCTGTCAGTTAGCATGGTAACTATTCTGGTTGATCTGATTGGCTAGATTTTCAGCTCAAATCAGGTGAGAGTCAGCACCGGACTAATCCTAACCGGAGGAGAAGAAGAATGAGAGGTAATGCAAAAGGAAAGTTGTTTTTTTCTTTTTCCTTACCTTCTTATTCCAGGGTGGAGTTATTATGTTTTACCTCTCAGTGCTACGTTAATGGGCTCACGGATAGATGGAAATGTATCATTACCTGCATTCTCAGGGTTGAGAATGCATCACATTGCTGCCAACATCACATTGGCAGCAATGTGATGTGAAGGAGTGGTTCAGACCTGAGTCTTCTGTATTTCTGCTCAGTAGTTTCATGTTGGTTTCAGAGATACTGTGGTTGTTTTCACCACAGAAAAATATGTTGATTAGATCTTATGTTAATTTCACAGCTGGAGGCTCGCACCATCACATGTTGGTCACTCCAGTTTGATGTAGATAAACTTTATTCTGAAAGAAATAAAGTTCTAAGGTCTGAGTGTAGAAGTTCTAACATACACTTTCTCTTTCAGCAGTAAATTATTTCTTGAGAAAAGTATTAACCTGGTTCTGAACTCTGAGCCTCTGTCTAAATGCACGCAGCTCCTTTCATCTGTTCATCAACCCTCATCTTCATCACAATGAAAGAGCTGTCCTGGTCTGAGCCTGACTTAGTGCGTCTCCCAGAGGTCACTCTGTCACCCAGCCTGCAGGAAGGGGAGGGGCCTGATGAGTCAGGGAGGATGAGATGCTAAGCTGAGTCACAGCAGACAGAGGGAAGGGCCGTTCTAGTGCAGGACTATCAGAGAAGGAACTGACAGACAGACAGACAGACAGACGGACTTTCCTGCTCTGTGGATTCAGATCTGACCAAAGAAGGAGGCCAGGGGTAAGACCCTTCCTTCCTCCACCTGGTGGTTAGCTGTTGTAGATCACAGATGCTGACTCTCACTGCAGCTTAGGAGATTCCCTCAAAGCTATTTAGTGTAAGACCTGGCAGGGGAGCAGAATCGCCCTTCTCTCAGCTTACTGGAGTCTTGTTTACCGATGTGGAGCTGGTAATTACACTTTGCAGTGGACTTGACTCTGAATGGTCCTTTGTCTATAGACAACCACATCACCCTACTAGAATTATAGATCGATTTCTGGACCAGTACATTTATGTACTATACCTCTGGTGCAGTAGCAGATGTTCATGTTTGGGTTCCCAGCTGCAGGAATGTTCTAGATGTTGGGACCGTTGGGACCTGATTTTCTCCTCTGTTGGATCCATGTGATCCAATGTCTTTAAAGCAGTTCTTTTCAAATAGTGAGGTGGTGAGTTGTCTGAGGGGGAGTGAGAGGCAGAGATGCCTCTCACTCCCTTTGGTATTCATGTCTTTTATTCATGGGCTGCACAGTGGTGCAGTTGGTAGCACTGTTGCCTTGCAGCAAGAAGGTCCTAGGTCTTTCTGTATGTATGGAGTTTGCATGTTCTCCCTGTGCATACATGGGTTCTCTCCTCCCACAGTCCAAAACCTGACTGTCAAGTTGATTGGTCTCTCTAAATTATCCTCAGGTGTGCTTGCCTGATGTTGTCTTGTCTGTCTCTGTGTTGCCCTGTGATGGACTGGTGACATGTCCAGGGTGACCCCCCCCTTTCACCTGTTGACCGCTGGAGATAGGCAGCGGTAAGATGATGGATGGATGGATGGATGGATGGATCTTTTATTCATGCTTGAACCATAAACCAGCCTCTAGTCACTAGGTGGCAGCAGTGCTCAATAGGCTGCTGGTTCAGTCAGCAGAGGAAGTTTCCTACTCAGACTGATGTGGTCATTTAACTTCAACTATGAAGAACTGAGCACAGATCATTTGCACATTTTCACGTTTGAGGATCACTGAGCAGTCTGGATTAAATGTTACAAATTGAATTAATAATCTGGACTGCAATAAATTAATATATAAACTGTTGCAGCTCATTTATGTGGGGATGAGACAATGTTTACAGCTGCCTTAGATTCAGAACTGAACATTGATCAATATATTTGATGTATGTTTTCGATGATGGCATTTGACAAAATGTAATGTTTATTGTTTGTTTCATAATTGTTGACTGTATGATGTTTGTGATGTGTATCACTTTGCCTGGTTGCTGAAATGTTCTCTACAAATAAACTGGACTTGAACTTAATTAACAGAACCACGGCTTTACAAGCTGAAGCAAGTCAACCTCAGTGCAGTTCACTTCCACCGTGTTTCACCTTTGACCCCAGCTTCTTGTGACTAATGTGTCTCTGTCCTGCCCCTCCCCCCTTCACAGTTTGTCCAATGGGCAGCAGCAGTAGCAGGTTGTTTGGGACGATGGCCCAGGCGTTGAGCAGTTCCTCTCTGACCCAGCCCGACCCGGACCTGGATGAGGACCAGGACTTGGTGGAGGTGGAGCCGGAGCAGCTGCTCAGAGAGTGTGAGGAGGCGCTGCGGCGGCGCCCGGCCCGGCCTCACCGGGACCTGGTCCAGCCCAAGCTGCTGGCGCCCTGCAGCCACCAGCACAACCCGTCCATACGGGTCCTGCAGTGGAACATCCTGGCCCAAGGTAAGGTTCTGTATGCTGAGAGGAGCTGTGTTCTGTTAACTACTGTGTGTTCATGGTGTGAGTTCATGCTATGTGTGTGTGTGTGTGTGCAGCTCTCGGTGAGGGGAAGGACAGCTTCATCCGCTGCCCCCTAGAGGCTCTCAGCTGGCATGAGAGGAAGTACCAGATCCTGGAGGAGATCCTCACCTACCGACCCGACATCGTGTGTCTGCAGGAAGTAGACCACTACTATGACACTTTCCAGCCCATTATGGCCCGCCTCGGTTATCATGGCAACTTCCTACCCAAACCCTGGTCTCCCTGTCTGGATGTGGAGCACAACAACGGCCCTGACGGCTGTGCGCTGTTCTACCGCCGCTCGCGCTTCCACCTGCACTCCACAGCCCACCTGCGGCTGTCAGCCATGATGCTGCCCACCAACCAGGTGGCCATCGCTCAGACGCTGCGCTGCCTGGCCACGGGCCGTCAGCTGTGTGTGGCCGTCACACACTTGAAGGCCCGCAGCGGCTGGGAGAGGCTGCGGAGCGCGCAAGGCGCCGACTTGCTGCAGAGCCTGCAGGGCATCACGACCCCTGGCTCGGGGGCCGGGCCGGGGCCCATCCCTCTGGTGGTGTGCGGGGACTTCAACGCCGAGCCCTCGGAGGATGTCTACAGGCGTTTTAGCTCCTCCCCTCTGGGCCTGAGCTCCGCCTACAAGCTGCTGAGCGGTGACGGGCAGACGGAGCCGGCGTACACCAGCTGGAAGATCCGCCCATCTGGAGAGAGCTGCAGCACTCTGGACTACATCTGGTACAGCGAGCGCGCCCTGAGGGTGGAGGCGCTGCTGGACATCCCCACAGAGCAGCAGATCGGACCCAACCGCCTGCCCTCATACCACTACCCCTCAGACCACCTGGCCCTGCTCTGTGACATCAGCTTCAGGGAGGGGCCTCACAGGCTGCTATAGGCAGCCAATCACAGCTCTAGCTGAAACCAGGACAGCCACATCAGAGGAACCTGACCTTTGACCTGATGCTGAGCTTCTCTTAAACCTTCCTGTTTATGTGAAGCTGACTGCTGTAGAATCTCTTCTGCTGGAACTCAGATGGTGAGACTGAACAGCCGGAGGGGGGAGGGGCTCCTGGGTATCTGGCTCTATGAGGACCTGAGGGTTTCATTTCCTGACATTTGATCACTGCAGTTATTTATAAATAGCCTGACTGTCTTAAATTATTCCTTATACTCCGTAAGGTTCTACTGTACTGGGTAGTGATGTGGGTGGGCACTGGGGGGTCATGTTGTTATGACGGCAACAACACTTCATGATTGCTATTGGTAATAAAGTGATTGTTTTTACTCTGAATGGTGTCTACCTGATCCTGCCTTCAATCACTTCCTGTCTCAATCTGCAGGCAGTTGGATTAAAAAAATGTTTTAATGGATCAGTAGTGCTCTATTAACACTAGAATGGCTGGGTTACTTATGAACCGGCATTAAACAAGAAAAGAATATTTGTTGAATTCTTGCAATACTGCAATTTTTGATGTTAATCCGATACCAGTAGTGCCAGTACCGTTGATACCAACACTTCAGATTTAAGTTTAATTTGTCATCAAACTTCTGAACTTAAAGTGTTTTTGTGGTTTTTCTTTTTAATTATTTTGTTCAAACCTGGGATAGAATTTGGACAAAGTTTATAGGTGTTTGTAACATATTAACATGACAATAGAAATGCAAAAATGAGAGTGCAAAAATGTATCATGAAAGCTAATCAAGACAAAGTCTTTTCTGAGGTAGAGTTCAGAGACTACAGTACAAAAACAAAATTACACGAGAAAATCTGAAACTCAAAAATTGACCCAATACTGATACTGATGTGGTATCAATATTTTCCATTCACCTCTGCTCAGCAGATGAAACATTCTTGAGCTCCTTGAGAATCTTGGAGAATCTGCTCCCTGGATTCCAGCTTAGTTTGTTTATTAGTCATAGACAAAACATGTCCAGGCAAGACAAGTCATATATTCATTTCTAAAGAAATTCTCTACAATGGATACAATATGCAAACCAGCGAGCTGTGAAGAGGAGGTACTGGAACACACAGGAGGGAAAATGTGGAGCTGGTTCAACTTTCTGAGTGTAAACAAGTGGAATGAAGGTGAAGTCATTCTGATGGGTTAGAAACTGAAAGCAGAATGCTCTGAAATGAAGACAATGAGACCTAACACTAAGAGGGAAAACATCAGCAACAGCCAGAGGACAAACAAAGGTTCTGGTGGGTTAAAGAGGAGCAGACATGTCCTGTTTGATTGGATCAAAGGCATGTTCAGCTGATGAATCACTAATCTGCATTAGAGAAGTTAATTCCCAAGTCCTTAGAGATTTCAGCACATTAAGTCTAAACTCAGTTTGACTTAAGTCAACACCTCTTAATAATCAAGCTGATTATGACTTATTCTTTGGTTGTAGCCATTGTTTCTTCTACTCACCTGTTCTCTTACACGTGAAAACTTTTCAGGTGAAGCAAACATCAGTCAGTGACTCAGTTCATGTTGACATCATTCTGTCCTTCTGTTTGTCCAAGCAGACCCACAGACCTTCTGTTTGATCCACGATGAAACCACAGAAAGTTCTGCTGATTATTTCAGCATCATGGCTGCAGGAGCAACAAAAGACAGTCCAGTGAACTCAGTCACATCAGAGGGGGACAGACAGGGAGACGTTTCATTCTGAGAGAAAGAAGATCTGAAAGTGGACTTTTGAAATTCAGATCTGCAGTCATATCATCTATGGAATTCTCTTAAATACTGCAGAATTATACAGTTCAGGTGTTTTTGGAACCAGCAGGTGGCACAAAGCATCACTGACTGGAATCTTAACACTGGACTTCATTTCTGTGCCTCTCCACTCTTCCTGAAGACTGTGGCACCTTGATCTCCAAATGAAATGAAAACTTTACTTTTGTCTGAAATGAAGAGACGTCTCTATATCACATGACCTGGATATGAGTGAATGGGACTTGAAAATCTCCACCAAACTCCTAAACGGCCTTTGCTCTTCATTTTTTTTAAACCACACTTTTTTTCTTCCATTCAACTTTCCATCAATGTGCTTTTGTCCAGCAGTATGAACAGTCAGCTTCTTTAGCCTTCTGTTCTCTGCTCTCTTTGTGGAAGGTGTCTGACCTGCATGAACAGAATTTCTCATGGGTCTGATGGAGTATTTGACTTGGGACGATGGTGGTGACAGTGGGAGGAGTTCATCCCTCAGTCAATGGGTTGCCAGTTTAATTCCTGCTGTCTGCCTGCATCTGTTGTTTACTTGGGCAAGACGCTTCACCCACCTTGCCTGCTGGTGAAGGTCAGAGGGCCTGGTGGTGTTGGAGCATGGCAGCCTGGCCTCTGGGACCTAGACAAGTACAATTCCAGTTTTCTTAAACTGACTTTGGGTTTTCACTGACCATAAGCCAGAAGAAATAAAATTCATGAAAATCATCTTCTTTTGGCTTTTCCCTTTATTTGATTTCTTTGTTTCAATAAATAACTTCTCATCAAAGCAGACAGAAGTCACATGCTCTCTACATTACGATGTCACCAAGTGACTGAACCCATCCAAGCACTGACCAGATGCTTAGAACAGATACATGTCTGGATGTGCCATAACTAAACAGAAACAAAGCTGAAGTTATAATTTTTGAACCTAAAGAGGAACGATCTAAAGCCAACACACAGCTGGAATTTACCTGACCATGCATGTGTCTGAACTGTTGGAAGGAGCCAGAGTACCTGGAGAGAACCCATGCATGCACAAGAACATGCAAGCTCCATGGCCCTGGCTGGGATTCAAACCCAGGACCTTTTTGCTGCAAGGCAGTAGAGCCTGAACTGTATAGTGCATCCCTTCTCCAAAACACCTGAATCAGATAAACTGCTTCAGCTGCTGGAGTGAGGAAGCATCTCAAAGTCCCAGGACAGGAGGGGCTGGACTTGGTCATCCTGGAATAGACTATTACCAGTGGCGCCATCTTCTGGGGAAACCCTGATTGTGCAAAGAAAACTATATGTTCTTGTCATCTACTGAATGTTACACCTACAGCATGTAGGTTTGTAAAAAGGCAAAAAAATTAAAAAATACTTTCAAACAAATTCTGAAAATCTGCAACATTAAGCAACACTTGTGGTTGTAAAAGGGATAAATTATATTCTACGTTACTGACATGACGTACAGCCACTGGTAAAGATGCTCCATCTTTTCATTTCTCAGAACTAAAGGCTGAGAAGTCATTTCTACACACCTGAATAAAAAAGGCACACTGTTTTCTTTCACATTTGTATTTTTTATAATACATATTTCAGTAAAATCTACTTCAATACACTGATAGTACAAGAAAAAAAATTGTATATTATGCTTCAAATGCAGGGCTTACTTAGTTCACTGACATGGATGCAGACATCCTATCGATCCCTTTTAAGGAAGAGTAAAAAAAGAGAAGCAGAGAGACCGACAGCGCTGAGAAAAAACCATGGACTGCAGAAGCTGATGTAGCCTCTGACTGGACAATAAAGAGATAAGTCCCACTAACCTGTGTTTATGGCCAGCAGGGGGCAGAGTCAGATGATTTTATTTATTTTTTCAGTTTGGTCTCTGCTCAGAGTGAGATAAACCTCTCTTCAGGCTTTGCATAGTGTTCTCTGCTCTTCACTCTGAAGTCAAGCAGCTGAAGCAGAGGGGCTGTGTGTGTGTGTTTGTGTGTGTGTGTGTGTGACCCAGAGGGACCCAGAAGGGCTGTGTGTGTTTGTGTGTGTGACCCAGAGGGACCCAGAAGGGCCGTGTGTGTGTGTGGGACTCAGAGGGATGTCTGGAGACTGAACCAACGTCTGATTCCACATTTAAGCTGCTGAGTATCAAAAATGTTTTTACACCACAAAGTCTTTATATCAGGGCTGATAACAAAAAGACAGATTTTCATTTACAATCTAAGGCTGCTCATGTTGTTTGAGCACTGAGGGAACTTAGGGTGTGTGTGTGTGTGTGTGTGTACACAATCGTCCCTTTGATCCTCTAGGGGGAGCGCTGTGACGACAGCCAATCATAAAGCAGCTCTCATCTGAAGGTGTAGAGAGAGGACGTGTCCTTCATTTCCTGAGCAGAGTCTACAGTCACTTCCTGCAGTACCCCCACTCCATTGCCCCCCCCCCCCCCAAGCTCAGGTCAGGTTTTCAGGACGATGCCTCTGCTGCTGCTGGGCTGGAGAGGGGTGGAGGCTCCGCCCCCTCTGATTGTGCTGCTTGGGGGTGGGGGTGCAGCTGTGTGAGGGTGGTGGGGGGTGCAGGGCGAGGCTGGCCCACCTGCACCGAGAGCTGCGGCAGAGCCTGGGCGACTGCGGCCGGTTTGGCCAGGATGAGCTGCGGCGCGGTCCGGCCGGGCGCCAGCTGGATGCCGGCCGGCTTGATGGCGGCTGGAGTCAGCTGGGTGGCCACCGGCTTGGCCTGGATGATCTGAGCCACCTGGCCTGGGGGGTTAGTCTGCATTAGCGTGGCCAGCTGGTTGGCTGGGATGGTGATGATGGTGATCTTTTCTCCGGCCTTGGAGCCGGCGGGCAGCATGGTGGGCAGCGCCTGGATCACCAGCTTGGGCGGAGCGCTGGTGGAGGCCTTCGCTACGGTCACTGGGACGCCTGTGGTGGTGAGGATGGGGGAGGAGTTTAGCGTCACCTGGCCTAGAGAGTTGGTCATGACCAGTGGCATGGCTCGGAGGGGCCTGTGGGAGGAGAACGGGAGAGGTCAGGGGTCATGAAGCTGAGGCACATCAGCTTCTATCATGTAAGTGAGAAGCAGCTGACAGACTGAGACACACGGTCAGGTCACTTTGGGTCATTGTGGCACCACTAGAGTTACTACTGAGGCCCGTTTACACTGAGCCGGTTTTCATTCAAACTGGAACATTTTTGTTGATTTCATACGTCGCTCATATGTCTGCTGATCAAAGTCTCTGACATGGTCACTGTTGGAAACCAGGACTGAGTTTAACTTTTAAGGACATCCCACATGAAATGTGAAAGCAAACACAGAACACACAGCTGTAGGGTTTGTTCTAGGCATGAACAAAAACAATGGTGGCCAGCATTGTACTGTGTGCTACTTAACCTGTTAATTTTAATAACCTCTGATATGGAGCATCTGAGTTATATGAGCACCTCATTTCTAAATGAGGTGGAAGCTAAAGGTCAAAGAGCATTCACGTTTCAATGATGTGCTAAATCACAGTGCCAACTAGTGGCCTGACATGATAACTAGAACACTCAATGTTTTGTCTAAACATGAAACTTTTCACCAATCAACATCTGAAAATACCAGCAGTTCCCAGTCTCATGTAAGAATAGTCTAAAGTTCCTTCTTTGTTACGCAGAGTCACTCCAGCTTGCTAACGTCTTATTAGCTTCTAGCCCAGTTGGTTGTTTCTCCACTGGCACTGTGTGTCTGTAAGTATGGGCAGATCTCAACAGGGTTTGAAAACAGTGGTGGAGATGCTGTTTGTTGACTTATTGGCCAATCAAATAATAAACTGATTTTATAGATTAGTCAAATTTTTTGTTTCTGAAGATTTAATATTTGGAACATGGTGATCGTTTTTCACCAATGCACTCCTTGGGTTCCATGGTTCGGAGTGATTGTGCTCCATGTTGTTTTGCCTTAATGTTTTTCAGCTTGTGTTTATTTTTGACTTGGTATTCAGATCAAGCCAACATTTGTAACGTCTTTTTAAGAAAATAAAAATTGATTCAAATCCAAATAAAAAAAAAAAAAAACATTTCTTTTTTTTAACACCACGCCCTAAAGTGAGACAGTGCAGTGTGTCAGACCTGGTGGAGGCGTTGCTGGGGATAACTGTGACGTAGGTCTGCTGGGGCTGGGTGCTAACAGGGGTGCTTAGGCTGGCAGGGCTCTGCTGGTGAACCGGGAGCTGGCCGGACACAATGACATCGCTGTCCTCCATCTTTATGTCCATGCCTCCCTCGTCGTCGTCGATCACACGGATGTTTTTGGGCATTTCTTTAAACTGGTAAGCAAGTCGCTGACCCTCGACCTTTGCGAGGATCCCTCGCTGGTAGTAATACCTACAACGAAAAGGTAAAAACTAGATTATCAAGAAAGTAGATCATTCCAACCAATTAACAAATAAAAAGAAAATGGAAGCAACTTCGTATCAGCCAGTCATAAGTGACTTGTGTGTGTGTGAGGGTGCGTGTGTGTGTGTAGCAGGAGCTGACCTCAGGGCGCGACCCATGGTCTCATAGTTCATGTCGGGCTTGTTCTTGTGCTTCCCCCACAGCCTGGACACGGCCTTGGAGTCCACCAGCTTGAAGATGCCTTTGTCTCTCTGCATCCACTTGATGTACCTGGGACAGGTGTTTTTATCCTGCAGCAGCTCCAGCAGGAACTCCCACAGATATGTGGTGTTTCCTGGAGAGCGCGCGCGCATACACACACACACACACACACACACACACACACACAGAGAACAACATGAAAACCAGATGAAAGGAACATTCCTGCAGAATGAGGCTTAGGATGTGAAACTAGAGATAACCTTTTCCTTCCCTCGGCCTCTTCTTGATCCCCAGGTCATAGGAGCCGTTGGAGGCAGGCTGCTGCGTTTTGGGTTTACGTCCACCTGCGGTCAACGCACACCAATATCAGTTTTTATTTCCTCTCTTCTCTCCTCCTGCTGTTGAATGAGGCCTTGAGCAGAAATTGATTTAGGGGCCCCTCTTAGCACCGCTAAGAGCATTTCAACATGGATCTAGTGAAATCTTGGAGAAGAGGGCCTAGTTTAATTGGCTGAACAGTCAAATATAATTGTAGTTTACTACGATATATTTGTGAACATATTTGTGATTTTAAAACTCAAAGATTAAACTCACAGCATCAGATTGTAGCTGTGGTAGTAAAACAATCTAACTATGAAGGTTGTTCTTTGAACTTTTACTAAGTAAACTTGCCAGCTCCTTAAAATATTAAATTTAAATGTCAAACAATTTAAAATCATTTAACTCGGATGTGCTGTGGTGGCGCAGGGGTTAAGCACAACCCACATAAGGAGGCCTTAGTCCTCGACGCGGCTGTCGCAGGTTCGATTCCCGGCCTGGCGACCTTTGCTGCACGTCTTCCCCCTTCTCTCATTACCCACTTTCCTGTCAATTAACTATCAAATAAAGGCCACAAGAGCCAATAAAACCTTTAAAAAAAAAGAATTGTTTAACTCAGTGTTTCCCAAATTGTGTGACGTGCCCCCTAGAGGGGCGCTGTGCCATTGCAGGGGGGGCGAGGGAAGAAGTAAGGATTAATGAAAAAAAAAAAAAACACAAAAATAAAACAGTTACACAAAAGTGTTATTACTTCATTTGGATTAAACAGAAGTGCAAATAATTGTATTTTTTTGATTTGATGTTGGTACGATTCAATAGTTGTGGGTTTAAGTATTGTCGGCAATATCTTCCAGTACCATAATTACTCAGCGATATTTTACATTTCCTATCAACTTTTAATACAAACCCCGGTGGACCACCTCGTTGCCCCGACCACCGGGCTTAGCAAGTTTTCTGTTGAAGGCTTATTCACAATACTTTCACATTTTGGCAGTATTCATGTTTCTAAAAAGGTATCTGACATGTAGTTTGTGTTCAAATATTGTTGACATCTTTTAATCAATTTGGGAACAAACGGTTCCTCTACCAGTAGATAATCGAATCTCTGATATCAAAATACAAAAATGTCTGAACAGCTTTGAGTGCAACTCATCAGCAGCATTTAAAGAGATCCCACAAAATGAGTTGCTTTCAGATGCACCGGTGGAGCTACAGTCACGAGGAATTCAGACCGAAACAGTGATGTTCCACTTCATACAGATACTACTGAACCACTTCAATGGGAAAAGGAAGGATTTAAAAACATGATGCGACTGTAAAACAGTTGGTTTCCTGGAGCTAAATATCCAGAACATTCACACACTGACCTCCTCTCTTCTTCTTGGCTGCAGGCTCACAGTCAGGAGGGATGGGGAAGGAGTCCTCCTCGATGGGCCCACACTCAGTAGAAACCTCCACCACAGTCTCCATCATCACATCCTCTGCTGAACACATAAGACACATTCACATGCTTTACCTGCTGCACACCCCACACTTTACACTATGGCTAGCTTTCAACTCTGATTATTCAAGCAACGTGAGACAAACAACAAAATACAATATTATTTCTGTTTGGAACGATTCAGATAAAACAACCTCTGATTCAACGCAAACCGAGAAAACAACAAAAGAAAAAAAGATACTACAATTCATTTTCCAAACTTCTGTTTATGGATACAATATTGGTGCTATTCTTTGTGAAATGTCTGAATCTATCCTATAGCAGGATATGATATTCAGTCAGAGAGCTGGCAGGGTTTACCTGTGCTGCGGTCATTGTGAAGGCCTCCAGGTGATTCCATGTGCAGCAGAGCTTCAGCTGCCTCAAAGGTTTTGTCAAAGCACACCATGTCATGGCCTGACATCTCCACTGCAAACAGAGCAAATAAGAGGTGATCAAAGCAACAACCCCTGGCTCACTGAACAGAGGCGCTCAGGTCAGACCTGGGCCATCCAGAAGCTGCTTCCTGACCTATTTGTTGTGAAAACAGCTGAATTCAGAAGCTGCAGCGATGCCAACCACTATTTTGAAATATTTACTTCCTGGTCTGAGGTTTGCGGAAGCAGTCTGCTCCTCCCTTCCTGTTTCCTGTAAGTGGGTCTGAATGGCGACACCTGCTTCCTGCCAGCAGAGGGCAGCCTAGGCCAGCAGTCAGAGAGTGGAGGACTCACCGGACTCGGCCACCTCCGTCACCACCTCCTGTTCCTCAGCCACGTCCTGCATCAGGTATGTCCCGTCGTCGTACACCAGGACCTGGGCCGAGTAGCACTCCTCCACCTGGGCGCTGGGCACCTCCTCCACGATGACGGCCGGAGATCCCTCCTCTTCTTGCAGGATCACCCCTTCCTCCTCCTCCTCCTCCACCATGATCACAGCCTCTCCATCCTGCTGCACCACCTCCTCGTCCTCCTCAGCAGCCTGCTGCACCAGGTTAGACAAAGAAAAGAAGAATGAGAGTTTCCAGAGTTATGATCTCCTCTGGCATGAAGTCCTGACTTCCTGCCGTCCGTCGGTGTTTCAGATGCAGGCGATAGATTGTGGAGCTGTGGCGCTAATCTGGGATCAGCATTTCCTTCCTCTGTGTCAGAGTGAAAAAGTCTCAACATAAACACCTCAGTGGATGCTCGGCCCCACAGAGCCGTCCACCCTGCCCAGCTTTTCACCACCGTTAGGTGGTGATGATGGGGATCAAACCACTGAGCTGATTCTAACCCAGAACATGCTAAAGACCCTGACCAGCTGCAGCAGCCCCACATCATAATGCTGCCACCACAGGCTTCCCTTCATCTGCCTCTCTTCTCTCTGGAAGGGGCTCTTTGCACGTGAGCTTCCGCATTCGGGGATAAGTGGCTTGGTCGCTTCCGTCTATTGAAAATGGCATTTTACTGTATTTTATTTTACTTGTTTTATTGTATTTTATTGCATTTTACTTTTAGTGCTGGCAGGGCTTGCCCAAGGTAACAATTAATGATGTACATCGATCCAAAGCCCCAACAAGTAGCTGGAGAAAGGTTTTAAGATGTACGCCTCTTTATACATTCACAAATACGAAGGTGAGTTTTACTTTCTTTAAACTTTATGACTAACATTAACTTTAGCTTATGCTAGTAGGAAATATTCTCTGACATTTTTCTCATAAAAATGTGCTATTTAAGTATCTAAACATTTTAATCCATTCCAACGGACATTTTGTTACCTAATTTTGTATTTATTTTCAAGTATATTATGTGTATTTATTGTCGTTAGTGTCAGAGACTAGGTAACAGGAGAGGTTACGGTTCGGGCGTTTTGCTTCCGAATCATGAGGAAGCACAACAAGCCCATAGCTTAACAGTTAACAGAGCAACCCTGGTGTCAGAGTTCTAGTTCAGCTGACTGTTCAAGTTCAAAGTTGTTGTTTGTAGGAAAAATATGGCCATGTTCCTTAAGATCTCCATGTTATTTAGTTTTGTTACTTTTTTATGCTCCTTGTGAAGAGCTCAAATAGGACGGTGTTTACAGCAGTGTGTACAGGCAGATCAGTTGCTCGGCTGTCTGGCTCTGGTCTGCTCACTCGTTCCCATAAACTGGCTCTTTCAGGCTGACTGCAGAAGTGATTCCATGGAAATAACACAGCGACGACTCCTTTATTTATCATCCGTCTCCCCCAGGTGGTTTTAGGCTGAAGAAGCTGATCCAGAGTGAAGTGAAGGCTGTAAACTTTCCTGTGCAGCGTTAGCTTTAACTTGTCGTGATGAATATTTACAAGCCACCATCTTCTTAATTCAGGATCGTTTGGAAATCCATGAAAACTTAAAAGTCCCATTATATTTGGAAGACAACAATGTTCATAGTATTGTTTTATTTGCTTCTGAAATACAACTTTGTCTTTTCATGGTAACTCAAAGCGGAAGCAAGAAAGCCGCTTTTCGCTCATGCAGATGTGACGCCGCCACCGTACGTGCAAAGAGCCCACAACCTTCCTACAGAGCTCCAGAGGACCAATCAGTGAGACTCTTAAAAACTGAAGCCTTTCTGCTGTTTCCTTATTTCCTTACAGCGTTAAGGCTCATTAGTCCCTTTGCGCTGTGGAAATATTCTGACTGTTACTAGTAAACCCAGCCTATTCTCTATTCTCTAACCTTGTCAAGATAACGACACGATGGGTCACTTCAGATATATTTGATTAAAATGAGAAGCTGCTCGTTGCATCACTTTGTGTTGAACCACCATCTGAAATATAATGCACTTCCAACTAAAACAGAGATTTCTGCTCCAGAATAAATAGCTTCAAGCATAGATTATATTAACTCTGATTGTTTTAAGCTCAAAATTATTCATTCTCTTGGCAGTTTTTATGAAACCGAGAAATAAGCAACAGAAAAGTAAAACATGAGTTACAACAATATTCAAATTTCACAAAAAAACAGAGGTGAATGATTTCTGATGACTAGCACTGTGAAGCTGCAGCTGACAGAACCGGCAGGTTTCTGCAGAAATGTACAGATTTTTAGATGAACCTGGATATGGACATTAATAATTTCATATTGATGCAGTGATTGGACATAACAGAGACATGTGAGACTCCTGTCATTTAGCTGAATACAGCTAAATGACAGGAGTCATTTATATTCTGTATGTTTTCAAAACATACAGAATATACATTTTGATGAGTCTCATTTGTCAGAATAAGCAAGTATTAAACATAATATTAATTAGGGTAAAATTTCTGTTCTTAAAACCAGATTGTGTTATTGGTCTGCTATTATATTCTAATTAAAAATGTCATGCTTTCATTAACTGTAAGCAGAAATTCATAATTAACAGACATAAAAACTTTCAAACATCCATCTGTGCTTACTTAATCTACATAATGCATTTCATATCTGATAAAGGTCCTGAAATGACTTTTCAGTGACATTCTAATGTATTGAAAGTGTCCGCTCTATATGCACACTGAGCACATGTGTCTGACTGAGAGTTAGCAGGTGGAAGCAGCTCTGATCCCCCCGGCTTGCCGTAGTGGGTCACTGGAAGAAAGGCTGATCTGCGCTGAGGCTTTGGAGCTCCATGCAGGGAAAACCAACCCACTGTATTGAAAAACAACTTCTATGTCCTCAGAGTATTTTAATTATGACAGATTCCCAGAGTTCCACCACACTCAAGATGCATTACCAAGGCAAAGACATTTTAAATATTCAAAATAAATAAACAAAACCACAAATAGAATGAATTATGAAGTCATTCAATAAAAGGGCTAGTCAACTAGCCCTTTTATTGAAAGAACCAGACTGAAGACTTTTATCATCCAGTTTTTGGTAGAAGGACAGAAAAGAAAAAAGCGATAAGACAATTATTGATCTTGTATCTACAAGACAGAGACTAGAAGAGGTTTACCTGCTGAGACTCTTCAACCACAGTGACATACTCCACTATGTTTCCTCCTCCATCTGACACCACCACAGAGTTCATCACTCATTCCTGTTAAAGAGAGAGAAGAGCATGCCAGAGGTCAGGAGGTCAACTCAAGCTGAGGGAAGTGTGCTGTTTGTGTTCTGAATGTGCTTGAACAAGATCAATGTCAAGGGAAAGCCTGGGGCTGATGTGAGACAGTAAGGTTACGGTCAAAGCCAACTACCGCTACAACAACTACAACTACCATTTCATTATCAACAACAACTCTCATTTTAAGTCAATAATGTCAAGAAAGTTCGGACTGCCAACAACTAACTATTATTTTAGTGATCCACTGATCTAAAAATATTTCTACAGATTTTTTTTATTTAATCACTTGAGGTGGTTAAATGAATTTTAAAAAATACATAAAAAAGTAAAACAATTCAATTCTTTAAAGCAAGAAAAACATTTTATTTCTTAAAATGTAATAACAGCACTCCTTTATTGAACGCTTGATCATTTGTAGCAAAGAATGCATCTGCAGCTAAAAAACACTTCAATACAGTGTAATAATAATAACTTTATTTATAAAGCGCTTTCATTCAAAGCAGCTAAGGGTTGCAAGGAAATAAAAGACTAAATAAAACAGCGTAGGTTAAAAACAGATAAAACACTAAGAAGGCAATAAAACAAGGAAGCAGAGTTTAAAGCAGAAACAAGTGGCTCTTTAACTTTAAAACCATCCAGAGACTCAGCCTGCCTGGTGTTTAGAGAAAGATTGTTCCACTGAAAAGGAGCATGAAAGGAGAAGATACGCCATCAGCTTTTCTTCACACTCAAGACATTTTTAAAAGGCTAAGGCTGATCTACTGACCAAGCAATTAATAACTGGATTAAAAGAGGTGATTAATATGAAGAGGGCGGAGTTTGTTTTGATTTTTTTTTACCCAATTTGAGCCAGGTGAAGGTAAAACTGTCACTAGAGGAGTTCCGGGTAGAACAGATTTATAAAGAATGTTTTTATCTAAACGTAAAATTAATAGATTTTTTTGCACAGTTTCAGTTTTCCAAGTGGTCTTTTTAGAATCTGTATACTCCAAATAACAATTAATTGATTACTAAATTAGTCAACTCAATGATCAATCTATATGATTAACCCAACTAATTGTTTCAGCCCTAAAAGAAAGTACATCCTAAGCTTCATCAGCATCAACTCATTGCACTACAAGCACACAGGGAGCAAAGTGAGAACTGATCCAGAGGTAAGAAGAAGATTAATATCCAGCCATCGCACTTCAAGATCAGGTCAACAGAACTCCTGGCATCACCGTTTTCTGTCACTCCAACAGCTATGGACAGACCTTAGAGGACAGTCTGTCTTTGGGTTCTTCTGAACACACCAGCTCAGCCTCCCTGCTGTACCTGATCACTACCATGACCACGATAATCATCCGCTACTGCTGGACGTCCTGCATGAACGGACTCCAAACGGTACCAAAGCAAGCATGTGGTCGTCTGCGCTGGTTGTAGCTACAAGTTAATGTCGAGCACAAAATCACAATTTAATGGTGAGTCTGCACGAATCGAGTACCAGCTGAGCCTCCGTGTCCTCACAGCTTTACTGTAAACAAGGCAGCGACTCTGTAGCTGCGAGGAAACAGCAAAACAACATGTTAGCTGACTGCCTGCCAACACAAGCTATGCAAAACTGAAACTGTGATTTATTAAACTTTGAAGTCCATCAAACCAGAAGACGCTGATGGGTGAGGAACTCTAGTTAGTTCTCCATCTGCAGCTAGTGTTTACTTTCTGAGCGGGATCTGAGCTCAAGTGCGACCCGTCTGTCGCTGCAGTCTCCGCGGCTAGTTAGCTCCTCTCTGCGCTTAGATACCAGGTCTGTTTACTCACTGCTGTTCAGAAAAAAAGTATTCAACTTTAAAAAGCAAGTCAACATTCATTTCTGCAGTAAAACACAACACTAAGGCACATAAAGAGCCTTGCTGTGGTTATTCTTATTCAGCTCCAGAGAGCTAGCAACTGCTTAGTTGCTAAAACACTGCTACTCGTTTTGAGACATTACATTTTAAGGCTATTCCAGCAAATACATCAACAACAGCGGGAACCGTGAGCTTTCAGAGTGATGTGCCCGTGTTGTGGGTTTTCTTCTCTTACCTTGTTTTGCTTTTGCTTGCGGGAAGTGAGCTCCACTGCTAGCAGCAGCTAGGGCCCAAGTTAGCTTGTTAGCCCACTTGACGGGACCAAAACGCTCCTTTCGCTCGCTTCTGCAGGTGTTTTCAAGGCCTCGTTGCCGCGGAAGTCCCTACGCAGGCACCTATTAATGTTCTGGAGACTGAATGTACAGGTCGATATGCCACACAGATTTCAAACTCAGGCTTCTATTTCCGATGGAGTTCTGCTACCCGTTAGCTTTCCGGTGTGCCGCCTCTCTTTGCTACAAATGATCCAACGGGTCAAAGCACAGACCGCCTTGACGTCAGACGAACGGACGCAGAAACAAACGCTCCCGATCTGGGCAGCAGCTCAAGCGCCATCTAGTGGAGTGTGAAGAAGAACGCCTTAACTTATGGCAAATCTAAGCGTTTTAGGAAGCTTTTTCGAAAGTAAATGATGATCAATTTGACTGCGAAAATCATAAATTAAAAAAAAAATCCCCAACCGTAGTTACTGCAGTGAGGGAATAAGGGGAATTTAAAGGACAAATGTAAACCCTCAAATTTTAGTCTCTTTTCATTGGCACTCTGGGCCAAGTAGTCATACCATCGCACAAACAACACACACACAATCATACCCAAGAGTAATTTAGAGTATTCAATCAACCTAATGATTTAATACTCAATAGTCATGGTTTGGACTGTGGGAAAAAGCTAGAGTATCCATCATTCTTCACCTTTCTTATGATTAAGATCCAATGTCGTGTGAGCCTGTCCCAAACCAGTCCCCTTGTTTTGTCAACGTTAAAAGGGACAGAGGATGTTTACACCTCATTGCTACTACTTCCGTAGGCTTCTATCACAGTCATTTCAATTCCATTTGAATATTTCAGAAGACTTCAAAGAAGTCCTAAAGAGATCCGGTCTTCCAGTGTTTTAGAAAAAGTAAACACACTTTAACAAGAGCATCAGTGTTTAGAAGTAAACTACAATGCATTGATGACAAGTTACAAGACTGTATCTATTAGCTATCACTGGGGATAGGCACCACGGGAAAGTACTGCTTTGCAGTAACAAGGTCATGGGCTTGAATCTCAAACTGGGTCTTCCTGCAGAGATTGCAAGTTCTCCCTGATCATGGGTTCTCATCAGAACATCCTAACCATGGTCAGCTTCAGTTAGGCGTTTTATCTTTGTGTAGAAGGATTGGTGCTCCAAACCACCCAACTCAAAACCCTCCCTCTGCTTAATGAAAGTATGCCTGATAATTAAAGTTGAAACCCTCTCTCAGTTTTTCTTTAGATCTCTCTCTGCCTAGATAAATCTCCAAATTGGGAAGATTTGGAGATTTATCCCCAATTTGGGGATTTATTCCCCAAATTTATTCGGGATAAATCCCCACTCTACAAGTGTAGGGACCTGATCACTCTACAAGTGCTAACAAGGTCAGTAGGACAAGTTCAGATTGTCAGGATGTTCCGGGTGATACAGCTGTTTGGTTAGTCACCAAGGGTACAACCTGTGGTCCAATCCAACAGATACGTTACTGTGGTCCAAATTCTTAAGCACTTCATGTTGGTTCTGATAAAATATAGAATACACAAGGCATCAGTGTGTAGCCACAGAACAGTCAATGAATTCATTCTGACCCCTTTCCACTGCCAACAATGGGCATGTCAACATTTACCTGGACCTTAGAGAATTGGAAGTAGCTGGACCAATTTTATACGAGTCATGTTTTCTTACCTCACATGGATGGCCAAGTGTGTGTGTGTGCGTGTCACTCCCTGTAGAAGGCATGGCCCCCACAATGAACTATGGGAACAAGGTAAGCCAGCAGAGGTGGTGTGATGGTTTGGCAAACATTTGGTCTCATCATCCATGTGGAGTTTACTGACATGTCACCTAATTAAGCTTTGTTGAAGACCATGTAGAGTGTATAACAAAATGGCTGTGGCCTTCTTAATCAGGAAAACGAACACTGCTTTGACGCAGAAATGGGACTGGAGCGTCAATTTGATCTACATATCGATGCTCAGGGCTCAGTTTCAGCCGGTCCGTATGCCACTGGATGGGCAAGAATCTCCAATACACAGAGGGCTCAGCTCGCAACGTCTTTGGTGCCAGATCCCATCCCACGCATTCACACAACGGATTCAAGAAAAATAATTAAAACAATTAGGCAGATGACATTATGCTTTGTTTTCTGATATATGTTCAAACGTAATAAAAAAATAAATAACAGCTACTTTTATTAGTGTAAACCCACCACCCTGAAGTGTGCTGGATAAATACTGAGATATATGAGTTTCAGATACATTTAATTGTTCACACTTAAAACATATTAAGCAATGCAATAAATTAAATTCTGTTTTCAAATTCTTTATTTTGAAAAACAAGAGTACATTTTCACAGTATCTGCTATTTAATGGCAACCATTTAGAGTCTAATAGAGAAAGCCAACTGAAAGCATAGAGGACAGTGTGTAACATCCCATTTAAAAACATCTATTCTATCAGTTCAGCTTCAGTGATCCCTGCTGCCCTATGAAATAAAGAAATTCACAAAGAGGAAGAAAAATCTGAAGGAAGGAAAACCACAACAGAGTTGTCAAAGCTTTTCACACTGGAGGCCTTCTTTCAGACATACTGAAACATTGGCACATTAAAAATCAGAATCCCTTAACATACAGTTTGCCACATGTTTGTACATGCTGGAAGCCTTTAAGGTCCACTTAAATACAGGGTTAACTCTAGAAAAATAGAAAAACAAGACAGGATATAAACACAAAGAGTGAAAGAACAGGATGCTGCTTTATTTCCCCATTTAACTCAGTGATTCAATGATGATTCCAATATGTGTAAATTAGAGATGATACTGACTATAGTTACAGTTCCCTTACTGGTTTCCTTTTTCAATCTTAATCTATGTCTATAACATCAGGTACCTGGTGCTGATTATTCTTTTTTCACATAATTTCCTTGGAGTGTTTTTAAAAATGACCCCATTACAATTTAATGGGACCATTGTGAAGGTAATGGTTTAAGTGCTATGTTGCAGAGCAAGAAACCTAACACTGATTGGATTGCACAGAGCTGTAAGGGCTTGTTTTAAAATGATGAACATGAGGGAAACAGTGAGGTAGAAGGTCATACTCATGGGTTCATGTGTTTGTTCATAAACATAAAGTACAGTCAGAGTGATTCCACCTGGAACCAGAAGCACCAGAGAAAAAAGCCTGAGGCTGGTTTCTATAACGTGATGCTGGTGGATCTGAATGCTCCTCGCTGTGAGAGCTAATACTGTGGCAGCGGGGCAATGTTTGGAGATGCTCAATGTCAACATATTCCACTGGAGTGGTCGTTAAAGCTTTAACGTGTAACAATAAAAGCTTTGGGATGTTTGAAAGGCTCAGTTTAGTCAAAAGCTGTAAACAGATTGTAGTTCACAGAGGAGACAATAAATGTTCCTAACAACACAACAAAAACTATATTCCCAAAACAATCTGGCTACAATGCAACTGTTACACATGTGACGTTTCACAGTAATGGGCTATGTGGGCTCAATAAAGCAGCTGGTGATCTAAACACTGTACCATGTCAGTAATGCGTAACCAGTTACTCCCTTTGTATTTCAGAGCTGAAGGATGAAGTGTAGGAGAAAGGCACATCCTCCGTCTTCTAGTGGAGGACTGAAAATCATCATTTAGGACTGCTTTACTGCAACAAATAAAAGCAACATGTTAGTGTTGTACAGATGATGAAAACTCCAAAACATTCCTTTATGTCTACATCCCTAGAGTGGAAAGTACACACATACAGGAGGAATCTACATTTTACTTGGAAGCACATAGTGTTCATAACCTAATCTAAAATAATCCAAATAATTAAAGGCTAAATACCTTTGTTGGATACTACTGCATTTGAATCCTAAGACGACGTCGCCTACCCTGAATAGCAAAGTTTAAAGAGCTATGTTAATTCTTTTCCAGACTACACTACATGTTGTAAGGACAAACAATGTAGTAATCCTTTTTATAGTTTAAGTACCACTTAAAAGTAAATCATTAAACATTTTCTTGTGGAGATGCGCGGAGCAGGGTTTTAGAAGCCGAAATTCATTTCAGGTAATTTTATCATTTTGGTTGACTAGCAGGTTCATTGGTAGGTACAGTAACTTTTATATATAACATTTATTTATAAAAGTTAATCTCCCTAAACTTAAGACGCTCTTCATCTGTTTATCTTATAAGTGCACCAGAGAAAACAGTTTTTTCTTAAACACCAATGAAACCAGAGTTCTTGGCTGACGTATTTGATGAAAAGGAGAATGAAATCAGACTTTCCAGTATCTGACCTGCCACTGACCACTGGTTAGAGAAGGTTAGAAAAAATTAGTCAATTTTAATCTCTTGCCAAAGGAGTAATGCATTGCCATTTACTAGTTAAAATACTTGCATGTTTCTTAAAATTTTAAAAACAAACTGTTACCTCAGAGGCAGGGGTACTGTCATCTTCTGGAGCAGGGATTGTTCTACCGGTCATAGGGCCAACTCCTAGGACCTTGAGTCTTTTCTCTTCTTTGGGTGTTCCTTCCAGGACAACAACAATGTATTCTTTGCTAGAATCTACTCCTGCTGGAGTTTCCTGCATGACTGGAGCAACCTCTGTGGGTGCAGGGGCCTCCTCGACAACCGGTGCAACCTCTGCTGGTGTCAAAGTCTCCTCAACAACTGACACAACCTCGATGAGTGCAGGGCCCTCATCGACAACTGGTGCAACTTCTATGGCTACAGGGGCCTCCTCGACAACTGCCTCAACCTCTGCTAGTTTTGAAGTCTCAACAATTGGCGCAACCTCTGCTGGTATCAAAGTCTTCTCGACAACTGCTGCAGTCTCTATGGGTGCATGGGCCTCCATGGCAACTACCTCAACCTCTATGGGTGCAGGGGCCTCCTCGACAACTGGTGCAACTTCTACGTGTACAAGAGTATCCTCAACAATTGCAGCAACCTCTGCTGGTGTTGAAGTCTCTTCAACAACTGGCGCAACCTCTACAAGTGCAGGAGCCTCATCGACAATTGATGCAACTTCTACAGCTAGAGGAGCCTCCTCAAAAACTGCTGAAAACTCTATGGGTACAGGGACCTCCTCAACAACTGGTGCAACTTCTGCTGGTGTCAAAGTCTCCTCGACAACTGCTGCAACCTCAATGGTTGGAGGGGCCTCCACGGCAACTGCTGAAAGCTCTATGGGTACAGGGACCTCCTCAACAACTGGTGCAACCTCTGCTGGTGTAGGGAGCACCTCAGCAACTGGCGCAACTTCTGCTGATTCTTCTATTGACACTACCTCTAGTGGTATAGGAGACTCTGTGGCTGGTGCTACTTCTACAGTTCCAGAAACTTTTCCATCTTCCTCTGGTGCAACAATCTCACTAACTGCTACAGCTTTGACTGAAGTATCTCCATCTGATGTCGAGACCTCTGTAACAGTAGGGGTCACTTTTTCAGCAGGTGTTTCCACTTCTGGTGGTAGGGGTTCTTGATCGTTGGATGCAAAGTCATCTTTTCCTTCGGCTTTCTTCAGTAACTCTAATGCAGAGGCAGCTGCTAGTGGCACTGAAACACAAAATCCAACCATCTAAACATCACAACTACTCAAGTTGTATTTTCTTCACAATTAGCACACAAGTTGAGGTGATAATGCAATTTACAGAACATCTGCTAAAGTCTTCCAATGACTCATGATTACGAAGTGGACAGCACATACATGCAGTTTTAGTGTTAACTGTGAAAAAGGGGATTCGTTTAGCAAAAATTAGATATGGGCTCAATCAAATGGGTTCAGGCTCAAAGACAAACATCATGCAATGCATGCAAACATGTGGTCTCAAGTGTAAATACTGGACAGTGCCAGCATAAATGTAGATTAGAAACATATCAGACAAATCAAAGACGGCAGTAAATATTTTAGTTTAACAAAAAGCTTTATTGTAGGACCTCATGAAATATCTGTTCACAGTGCTCATTGTCCAGTTATAAGCAAAATAAAAATATGATCACATATAATTTGAATTGGTTTGTAAACTATTAAAATTAATGATTCACAGCATTTCTGACACTTATTTCTCTAGACAATCTGACATGACAGTTATTACAGAGTTGGAACATAGCTTTGCATTTAGACACCCACACATGTATCACAGTAGGAGATAAACATACATACATGAACTCTGTGTGATACTTAGAACAGCAGGGCAACATTACAGATGCTTAAAGCAAAGAAAAACAGAGTTTGGTCAAATCAGAAAATAGCATTAAAGGTTTTAGAACAAAATGGTACCATTATTATTACAGCGTCTACTCTGGCTTAGCATTTTGTTGTTGGTTTATACTGTTTGAACTTTGGGCTCATATACCGGATGAGGGTTAACTTGAATGAATAAGGTTTATACTTGTTGAGTGATCACATTTATTTCACCCATAACTGCAAATGAGCATTGATTGAGAACTCACAGCCACATGGGGAGGTGAAGATATACTTCAGTTTGTAGTTTCTGACGGGCCAAGTAAGAACCTGAACAAAAATCAGACACACAACCATCTACACGAAACACCCTGCAGATTTCAAGTTACTTTCAGCAGCCTCTGCCCGTTCAAACCCGCTCCAATAAATAAAAAAGCAAATATACACTTTCAGGACAACAAGAGAGAATGTGCAGTAAGAGGTGAGGCCAGACACCTGGGGAGAAGCAGCTAGCCTTTAGAGGTTCTACAGACTGGGACAGGTCTTATTGCTCCCTGTGATGTTAGACGACTACTGATGTAGTCTTTGCAGTAATCCAGAAATAATCAGGTGTGTGTGGTGGTGTGTATGTCTCCCTGCAGTTAATGTGTGTGGCATCAGGTTTCCTCAGATTAAGAGCTCGTACCATCGCTTTGCGTCTCCTCTGCGCTGACAGCGGCAGGTTCGGCCACAGCCTGAGCAGCCTCTTCCACTGCCTCAGCCACTTTGGCTACTTCCTCTGCAGCTGCCTCCACTTCCTGTGCCACCTGGGCGACTGCCTCGGCGGCCTCTGAAACTGCCTCGGCGGCCTCTGAAACTGCCTCAGCTGCTTCCTCCACTATGGTTTCTGCCTCATCAGCAGCAGTAGCAGCAGCAGCTTCCTCTTCCCCAGCGTCAGCCTCTCCGTCTGCAATGTACAGAAATAAACACACCGGCTTACTAGAAGAACTCTCTTAATGTTACATACACAGAGAATCTTTCAGATTAATGAATTAGATCAGAATATGTAGAATTGGATCTGAATCTTTCTGTAAGATTAGGTTGAAGTGATTGCCTTGTATCAATTTGGGCCAAACTGAATTTGCTGTTGATCATTCCAGATTCAGTCTAAGAGATTTATTATATCTGGATCTTTAGAGCCCTGTATATTACTGCTTAATGTATATAATGGATTACTGTAAAGAACATTACACATTGTTATGATTTTGCTCTTTGTAGAGCAACACAATTAAGCATTATGCATTTCATCAACTGCTTTGTTGCTGATTTTTTTTTGCTACAATATGCTTATATCGTTTGATTTCAGGTTCAAACTCTTAAAGTTGGGGGCAGGAGAGCAAATGACTTGTCATTGTTCAGATATAATTACTTATAGTTGATATTTTGGTCCAGATTTTAAACAGCGCCCTCTAGAGTCACAATGTTGTCCATGCCTAATACAGATCTTGATACTGAATGGATTAAACACATCCACATTGGTGTATTATCACTGATTAATGATGATTCAATTCATGTCAGTAGTCATGATATCTAGCATGTTTTCCACTTGCTCTTGGTGTTTAACAGCCTGCAGAGGTGACACAACCACTGCTTCAATCTACACTTAAGTTAATAAAATTAAAGCCTTTCCTGCAATAAACAAAAACAATTGATGAAGGTTAAAAATATTACATCTTTCACCCATGTTTGACTGTCCAACCAAATTACTAGCAACCAAAATAGGCTTGTTTTTATTAATGTATCCCAACACATCCTTCATTCTAATTTGCCCATATTGTCAGTATTAAGTCATTTTTCCTTTTTAACACATTCTTAAAATTTACACAGATCAGCCATTTTGATTTCTGACAGGTGAAGCACAAAAAAAAAGATCATTGCAATGGGACCCAGAAGTGAATGGGATTTATAATGCAACAAGCAAATCTTTGATATGACTGTGCAGGACAACATTAGTCCTTAAGATTTACTGTCCTGCAGGTTATAGATGGAATCCTGCTCTAACACACCTGTATCAGATGATTGAATTTCCTCTTCAGTCTGCCATCAACTTTGGCAAAAGCCTGGTAAAGAGCCATTAATTTGATTCAGGTGTGTTGGAGCAGGGATGCATCCCAATCTTTGCAGGGCAGCAAATTCTGAGGTCAGGGGATTGAGTCCCCTGGTGTAGGAAATAGGAGCAAGTTGAAGAATCTCAGCAACTTTCACCAGGCCCAAAACATGAGTAGACAGACTCTTTACATCTGTGAACTAGATGTTTTTGAAGTTACAGAAACTAGTGAACTGGCAACAAAATTGTGAGCGATCAAGGTTCACTGATAGGTGTAGAGGCTACACTGGGCTGTACTGGTTGTGTTCCTAAATGGCCCGACAGCAGAGCAACAATCTGAAGAGTTCTTGCCTCTGCAGCTCTGGCTTCTTGTGGAAGCAAAAGGGGAGGGTTTCACAGGGTGGAAACCTTGATACCCTAAGGGTGTCTAAAGGGTTAAACCCAGTTTGAGGGATCTACAATGTTCAGGAATAGCATCATGACAATCTGCCCAATGGCCTGCTGGTCCCTCTTTTGCAACCTAATTAGCCCAGACATGTTGAGGCATTCGCTCCCCTTCTGTAACTTCTGGTACCATTATAGACACTTTGCCACTGGATTGACTTTAACCTGCTCTGCCCCAGTCTGTCCCAGGCAGATTCACTTCTATCACCAGATCCTGCACGACTCTTACCCCATTTTTCATATAGTCCAAGCTTCTCAAAGCCAAGTACTATGAGCAAGCAATTTGATTGACAGCATTCCCTGACTGAACCATGATCTATCAATCAAACAACATTGAAGCTCCGTAGTGGAGTGGCAGACATGCAGACTGATGCCAAAGAGCTGCTCAGTCTGGAGGAGCGTAATTATGAGTTTAATCTTGAGCGGTGCAGGAGCACACACGTCCACTTATGACGCAAACCACATCATGGAAGAGTCGACCACAGTATACCCATCCACACCGACGCCCACAATAGTAGGGAACAGACCATAGTGATGGTGCTTCAAACCGGGGTAGAACCAAACCAGACATTAACCGGATAGAGAGAGACTTGACAATGGAGAAATCAATTTTTAAAGGCTATTTTAGATCCTGCAAGTTGCAAGATGAGGACTCCATAGTTTGGACTTGTTTATCCATGGTTTCTCAACTGGATTAGAATCTGCCAGCATATAGAGGGCAAGCCAACACTTTAAACTTGTCCTGAACCATCTCTGCTTTGCAATAGGATGATTTACTCTGATGATGAAGCCACAGTCATAGGTCTGCTCCTATGAGCCTGTCACCAGTTCACTAGTATTCCTTCCTTGCCTGAGTACTGACCACTGAGTACTGGGAACACCCCAGAGGAGTCTAACAGCTTTGAGGGCAATCCCACTCACTAACAGGTGCCATAATGACGTGATCAGTGTCAATAACGTTACAGAGTTGTAGGGATTACCTTCCCCTGCTCTTGAAATATTATTTATTGATGGCATTTAAAGACCTGCCTCATCTCCAAAATATTATAAAGGCAAGTAGATAAAGACATGCACAGAACAAACTGCATGCAAACTCAAAGGCAGGAAAGAGGACGACCCAAGCAGGAGGGGGGTGGGGGGGGGGGGGGGGGGGTAAAGAAGGAGGAGCAGGCAGGGAGTGGGGTCAAGTGCAGGGTAGAAAGGGTCAAGTGGAAAGTTGGTTCTTACCATCAAATTAACAAGTTAGGGTTATCTGGAACTGTGAAAGCACGTCTGACAGTGAGGCATACAGACACTGAGACAGGCCAGGTAGGTTGTGCATCTTTAATCTGTGACTGAGGAATCCTCCCATTGCTTCACATTAAATCACAAAGTACACAAAACTGTTGGGCACAGCAGGCTTATTCCTTCAGTGAGAACAGTGTGTGAGAACAGCTGTGGGTCTGTTGACTATCAAAGGAAAGTCTTGAACATTTCAGTCTGTTGGCTCATTGTTCTATGTAGTCATTTTAATAGAAGTCATAAATGAAATGGGCAGAGCTCTGGGGAACAGGAACACTGAACCCTACAGCAGTGTATGAAAAGTGTGTTTGTCTGAATGGCCTTCAACAGCATTTGGTACAACAATGGTCTAGAGTCCCACAACCACAGAGGTTAACAATAGCAGAGTCCAGAAAAATCTCTCAAAGTCCCTCAGTCAGATCCATAAGAGACTGTTCCGAAGTTCTCTATGGGAAAGGAGGAGGAGGAAGAGGAGAAGGGGTTTCACATCCAGTTCTAGGACGGATATCCAAGCGGTCACAGAGGACCTTAGCTTTAAGCATTATGCTGAAAGAGTAGAGACACAAAGTGTTAGAGAGTTTGGAGGAGGAAATTCTGGTTTTTAAAGAGCTACATTCACTTATCATCTCTGTCTAAGTTTATCCACTCTAGCTGTGGGAATGCAGGTGGAACATGAACAAGGCCTGCTAGCATTGATGATGTCACACAGGGAAGTGAGAACCTGGCCGTCTTGCATAGAGAAAACAGAGGGAAGTGAGTGAAACGAAGGGGAGGAATTTATTAATGCATCACTGAAGCTTGGATTAAGACTGTGTTTGTTAGAAGGTCAGCTTTTGGTTTAGTTTATGAGGAACACACACTGACATCATGCTAGCTTCTGATTTCTGTACAATCAGGTTCCTTTCCTGTTTTCTACACTTATCGAAACAAAAGTGACCTTTTTGGGATAGAAACTTGGTTTATTACTAAACACACAGTCACAATAAAAACATGTGTACAACCTCTAAATTCTAAGTATTTTCAAATCAGGACCAAACATTTTTGTTTCTTCAGTCAAAAAAAGAAAGAAAGAAAAAGAACTGTTGATCCAGGTTGACCTGATCAATTCAGTAGCTAATCATGATGATGCTGATCACTTCAGCTCTTATGAGGCGCTGAAGTGAATATACATTTGAGAGGTACGGTGAGGCACAACTGATACAGTAGTAACAGTTTTAAAAGTATGTGTCCAGCATAGTAATATGAACCCAGTCTGACCTCAGAGCAGGCTAAACATTTGTATCTGTAACACCATCTGTCTTCAGGTAACAAAAAAGCTGAGCATGGTGTTCTGCAGTAGAGGCCTGTTGAGGCTCGTCCAGATCGTTTCATTACCATCAGAGTCATCTTTGCTCTCACTGAGAGAGAGAGCAGGTTGAGCAGGGCTGACTGGGGGAGCAGCTGCAGGACTCTGCAGGAATTTAGGCATCAAGCCTGTTCAATCAGATATTCTGAACTCAAACAACACAAATTACAGTAAAACTACTAAGACATAATGTTTCCTACTTATTTCATCACATAGAAACATAACTGTGTTATAAAGGAGACTCGTGCTCTGCTTTCAGTGTGGACTTCCTCTTCTGTGGAGGAACCAGGTGGATCAGTGGGATTATTTGTGCTGACAGCAGGTTGGTTAAACCAGGTGTTTGGTTAAAGTGTTTGCAGCATGTTTACACCCAAGCTCACATTTCATTCAAGCCGTGTCTGAGTTCTCAGGCAGGCACACTACTCACCTTCATCTGTATCTTTGCCTGCAAACAAACAAAACAAACAGAAAGTTAGAGTTTCGTATGCATCACTATACGCCGACACATTCACACAACTCAGACCTGCTCTATACATCATGGATTTATCTCCTGTCATGCTTTAATTCCTGTCCAGTACAACAACTGATGCTATCAGCCAGAATTTCCACTTGGATCCAACAGCCTAATCTGGTCCATCTACAGCAGCAGACATGGGCTGCTGAGAGTCAGTCAGCTGAATATGTAAACAGTCCCAACCAGGGCTGCTGTAGGCTGTGGAGGAGGTTTGTCATTAAGATCCCAGTTACGCTGCAGCCGTGTCTCCTGGCTGCATGGAGTAAACTCCGTTTCTAAGAACTAAATGAAGCACATGGTGAAAAGCAGAAAGACGTGCATCCATAATGCTGCAGTCTGGATTCCCTAACAAATACCTTCACAGGTCTGCATGTGGATCAGTGGTAAGGAACGGTGGATGGGAGCGTTCACTACATCAGAACCTATTCAGCAAATGTGTTTCCATCTTCCATTTACCACATTAACTCCTTTTCAAGAAAGACAAAAACCACCTCAAGCAAGGGTTAAAACGTTTTGGCAAAACTGACGAAGTCATTTCAAAATTTGCAATTTCCATCAAACTTTTCTAACGTGATGCTTCACAATCCCCATAAAAACCACTGAAGGAAACACAACTAGTAAGGTAACTCTGTGTGGAACAGATGGTGGTCGTTCCCAGTCAGCTGCGCCTAAACGTTGGTGTGATGTTGACACTCTGCACTTTCTGAAATTCAAAATGGCTCCTCTATTAACCCTTTAACGTTTTTACCAGCGTTGCACTGAGAATTCGCTTGTATAATAAACTCAGGTCAACCTGAGTTTAGAGCTGAATAGGAAAACAGCTGATTCAACTGTTTTCTGGTGAAACTGGCAAAAACCAGTTCCACTGGGTGTTTGCTAACTGCTGCTGGCTAGTCTGAAGAAACTGAATGGGGAAGTTGCAGTCTCTGTGAGACAGAAGCTTGGAGACTGCAGCTCCACACAGGAGCTGCATCTCAAAGGTTATGGACAGTTAATGGTTTCCATGGAGATTAAAGAATTTCTCAAACATGCATGGAAGGACCAAATCCACACTTCATGAGGTAATAACATTATATCATTATGTAAACCTCATAAAAGGTTGATTTTACATGATACTGCCCCTTTAAACATTAAGATCCCAGTTACACTGCAGCCTTGTCTCCTGGCTGCACGGAGAGAACTCCGTTTCTAAGTGCATATTGCCTGATCACACTGATTCTGATTCTCTCACTGAATGAAACACATAACACACATTTCTATACACATCTTAAATTATGTGGTACAAAAGTAATCCAGTTAAAATGTTACTACTATTGTTTTAAATGGATCCAAAAGCAAGTAAATTCCTCATGAGGAGCTAAAGATGGGGGAGACTTGCCTTTAGGTGGCCAGGGTTTAGGGGTCCATTCAGCCTTGGGTCTGGCTCTGAGTTGACTGATGCGGTCATTATACCGATCGCGATCTGAGGTCACAGTCTTATATCCCTGTTAGAAAACCCCCCCCAAAAAAACAGAACATCTGTGAGATACAGTTAGAGATCACATCTCTGTTCATGATGTTAACTCAACTGTCTGACAAACCTCTGATGGAAAGCAGATAACTTACATATGACAGAGTGCCGACCAGAACTCCACCACACAGCACCGTGTACAGGATGTTCTGCCCAGAGCCTCCAGGGACTGACGACATTGGCCGCCGCTGCACACCTGCACAGGAAATCATGGGCATGTTAGATAATTCGCTGAGTTTGGTTCACTTTGATCCCAAAATGCTGCGTTCCCCCCCCCAGCCATGAGTCAGGCTCTTGCTGACTGGTGGCTCTGCAGAGCTCCAGCAGGGCAGGAATAATGTGTAGACGAGCGCTAAGCTGTTAATGTGAAACGGATTTAAAGGGCTCAACTAACTCTGATACACCAAGTGAAAGGATCATTTCCCATTGTCTTGTGAAGAAATAGCAAGACATGGCTGTCCAGAAGCTTCACCTTCACCATTTCATTCCCTGATGGAATTACTGAGTCGTCTCAGGTTCCCAAAACTAACCTAGAAATCAGCATTTATTGGCAGAACTCTACCAAAGAGGAGGCAGCTGTGAATGAGGAAATGCTGAACAACCAATAAAGCAATCAGAATATTTAATTATTTTTAAAATAGAATTTATTTTTATATATAGATATTATTTTTCATTTGGACTCTTGGTTTTGTGTCCTGGAGAGCAAGCAGATATTTACAATCTTTTCTCCTTCAGAGAAGATGAGAGGAACCATTTAAGTAACTAACGTGTGTTTTAACATCGCATTTATTCTCTTTTTGATTTTCTTTACATTTCCATCCCTAACTGTACCTACGTTATTTCCAAAGAGAAAAACTGAAAACCTGGCATACAGTAGAGAAACAGATGCACGTCTCAGGTTCTGTCAGGTCGCGTTTCTTTTTTTTTCTTCCTCCATTTATTTAAAAAGGTTCAGATTAGGGGTGGGCATTGATTGTATCAAGGTATTGTGATTTTTTTTCATAAGACTTTTGATTTATTGTGGTCATGATCACGTTCAATTAATGATGTTTAAAATCCCCCAAAACTGCCTGTATTGTCGGGATTGTCCTGTTACTATTTTCCCCACTATTTGTCCAAAGAGAGAATTAATACTTTTTAAAATATGATTAAATCCAAATACTGTGTGCAGTTTAGTGATATAATACATGCTACTTTATGTGACTGGTAGCCTAAAGAAGCACATTACAACTGGTTATGTTTTTTTACATTATTATCTGTGTTCACTGGGCTTTGGTTGCTGTACAATTAAGTAATTTCCCTGCTGGGATGAATAAAGTACTTCTATTCTATTCAATGCAGTCACAATTACAATTACATAAAAATAAGTAATAAATTGTTATTTTGTCATAATTTTCATTATTTTCACAACAGTACCATAAAACATCATGATAAAAGTCTAAGTCCATATCGTCCACTCCTGGCCATACGGTATACATATCAGTGTTTCCTTTCTCCTTTTTTCCCTACTTCATTATCCAAAATAAAAACAAACACACATATGAAGAGTTAAATATGAAAACAATTGGGTAGAAAAAAAACAAAACATGTCCAAAGTACAAAAGAAAACTGACCTAACCACGAGGATCGGTGGACGATAAGCATGAAGGAGTTCAGGTTCGTGTTAACCTTTCTCACATCACAGTATCTATATATTGTGCAAAACGTACACAAACGAGACCAAGATAAAGAGCTCACTCCACTGTCTCCATGTTCCATGGGGCTCACGCTGTCAAATCATTAACCAGTTGCTGCAGTAGAAGCCAAGGTCTGAGGAACCTGGTCCTGTCCAGTGTTACGATATTAACCTGTTCACTCATCCAGAGCTAACCCTACATGCTGACAAATGACCTCTCAAACCTGTTATTTATACACTCTAATCGGCTCAGGTCTACAAAAGTAGGAGGACATGGAGAGAACATTTCTAAACACTGTAGGGGACGCAGGTCAGAAAGTCATTGGATTTGCCTGTTACACCCTCCTCTGTTTAAGTGAGAGGATATTAGAGAAAGGAGCTGAAGAAATTACAACCATGGGGTCACTTTGAGATTTTCACCAGTTAATATTTCCAAAATAAAACTTCTCTAGCTGCCATGCTTTTAAGTGCTGTCATTTTCTGTCTAGTTCGATGTTGTAGTGTTTGGAAAATGACAGAAAGTGTGATACTTTCTCGTCTTTTGATTGGAAATGTCTAGATGGACCTGTCACCCTAAATGCAGTTTTGAACCCAGTGAGTGTGGGGCTTCGTGAAATACCTCACGTGGACACGCAAACGCTGATGGCGGTATTATTGGCTGGTTGTAGTAAGTCATAATGAAGCATTTAAAGCAGAGCTGACGTCACACGCTGACCTTCCTTCCTCTAGCAGCGCGAGCTGCAGTGCTCCGACTCGTGCCTCAGCATTCTCTCTCTCTCTACATTTGTTCACTGTCACACGCGCACGCCACGTGACTGACAGCGGTAACCATGTTTCCACGTTTACCCACACGTTCATGAAGGTCATTTTTTAAGAGACTGCGCAGTGAACGCGCAGTCCGTCAGTGACGCTCGGCAGAGGTCACTATGGTTCCCATACAGGCCATGCTAGCTGCTAGTCCGACAAGAACATCTGGTAAAAGGCTGTTAAAACACCGACTTTGTGCTGCGCCGTGAAACATGGCCACGCTCTAAGGTTGTAGATGTGTTGTTTGTAGAATTACAAACAGTGCAAAAGACCAATATTGTCTTGTCACATGAGGAGACACTTAAATGTTCAGTCAACATTCCACAACGGAGTCAAATTATTCTAAAAACTACAGAGCGACAATTAAACTTAAGCCAAAATTCAATTCTGACAGTCATGTAACATCCTGAGTCATTGCTTTTTACCCAGGTATTGACATTCGCATGAGGACAGTGTGTCCTATCACGTCTGTTACGACAGAAAGCAGACAGTACATCACCGACACACACTGTGGAGAGAAGACAGACATCCAGAGCTGCTCTCTGGTGAAACTCACCGTCCAGTGGCAGCCTGTAGGCCGCTGTCCGAGCCAGAGGCCCACACCGCTGCCAGGCCGCTCTGCAGGAAAACATCGCTGCAGCTTCAGTAAGTGCTGAGTGGAAGAAGCACGGCGTGGTGTAGTGTCAGCAACGCACAGAGAGGCGGAGACCAGACCTGCCCACTGTGGTGCGCTGTAGAGTCTTCTTCTTCTTCTTCTTCTTGGTATTTATTGGCGGTTGGCAACAAACTTACAGTAGCATTACCGCCACTTACCAGTATGGAGTGTGGTTCGAGATGGTCTATAAACTTACACTTTCTACCTTTTCCCTCCATTAACTCCTGATTAAACATACCCCCACACATACACACCTGCTTATATTATCCAACTTGCTTAAAGCTTTATATACCCCTCTTTGATATTCTTTACACATTCACACCCAACTTGCTCTACTCATATCCTATGAAATAGCTTTGTTTTTTTAAGATACCGAATAATTATTTGAATATGTCTACTCCCGAAATCTCTCCTCAAAAATTCTATTAAATTAAACCTTTCTTTAATACCTACACACTCTCTCAGCATGCATCTTCTCTCTTCTTCATACTTACAACACTCTAAAATAACATGCTCTATTGTTTCAGACTTCTCACAATAATCACACTTTCCAGTTTTATGCTTTTGTATTTTAAAAAGTGAATAATTAAGCCCTGTATGACCGAACCTTAACCTTGTTATTATTCTTTCCTTCTTCCTATTCCTTCTTCCTATTCTTTCCTTTCCTACAGCCACCTGAATTTTATAAAACCACCTTCCTGTTAACCCTTTATCCCACCTTCTCTGCCATATTTTCATCATCTCTTCTTTGACCTTACTTTTCCCTTCCGATTTACTCATCTTAACTGTAAAACTAATAGGATTATGTATTGCCTTCTTTGCCGTTATATCAGCCTTCTCGTTTCCTACTATCCCTATATGTGCTGGAACCCACACAAATGTAACTACTAATCACAAATGTTGTATTCTAAATAGATTATGATATATTTCTAATAAAATGTCCATCCTACTGTCCGTATTATTATATTTTATGCTTAGCAAAGCTGAGCTTGAATCGGAGCAAATTATTGCTTGTAAAGGCTTTACTTCCTCAATCCATTGTAAAGCCAAAAGTATTGCTAACATTTCTCCTGTATAAATTGATAGCCCGTCTGTGATTCTCTTCCCAATATACACTTTGAAATCTGGAATTGTACATGCTATTCCTATTTTTCCGTCGATTTTTGAAGCATCTGTATAAATTTGGACATGTCTATAGTAATTATTTAAATGTGATTGCACTGCATACTTTTCTACAACATTTGACTTATCTTGTTTTTTTACCAATATTGATAAATCAACTATAGCTTCTGGTAAAATCCACGGTGGTATAACTGATATTGGATCTGTTTGACTAATTTCCAGAGTGTCCACTTTAAGTTCCTTCACTTCCTTTTCAATTTTCCATCCATAACTCTTCATCTCTTTCTTTTCCTTTTCCCAAGATGATTTTAAAATTTCCCGAGTTGGATGTCCACATTTATTGCCCATCAAATTTAGCCAATAATTAATTCCTAATGTAGTTCTCCTTAGATCTAGTGGCATTTCTCCCATTTCTACTTCTAATGTTGCTGTTGGTGTTGTTTTGAATGCTCCGGTACATACTCTTAGTGCTTGATGTTGAATCCTGTCTAATCTATCTAAGTGAGTTTTAGCTGCTGAACCGTACACTAAGCACCCATAATCAAGATCAGATCTAATTATCCCCATATAAATCTGCTTTAAGGTTTTTCTCCCTGCTCCCCAATCACTACCCACCAAACATCTTAATATATTCAATTTTCTCTTACATTTATCAACAATCTTTTGGATGTGAATATTCCACTTTAATTTCTCATCAAACCACAAACCTAAGAATTTTATACTCTTTACCTGTTCAAGTTTCTGATTATATAATTTTAATTCAATAACCTTATTTGTTTTTTTTGGAAAATATAATTACCTTCGTTTTGTCCACTGAGAATTTAAATTCCCATTTCAATGCCCACAACTCTATATCTATAATAACCTTTTGCATTTTTTTAACTATAAACTCTATATTCTTCCCTCTTTTCCAAATAGCTCCATCATCTGCAAAGAGTGAACAGCCCATGTCCTTTCCAATATTTTCAAATATGTCATTTATCATAACAGAAAACAATAATGGACTAATAATACTTCCCTGTGGCGTACCATTTTCCACTACATATTTATCTGAAACAACCTCACCTATTCTTACCTGTAATTTTCTGTTTGTTAAAAAGTCTTTAATCCATTCATATATCTTTCCTTTAATCCCCAGTTTGTATAATTTAATTAATAAACCCTCTACCCACATCATATCATATGCTTTTTCAATATCGAAAAACACAGCCACTACACTTTCCTTGTTTACTTGAGCTCTTCTGATTTCATGCTCAAGACATAATGTTGCATCATTAGTGCTCCTCCCTTTCCGAAAACCACTTTGATAATTAGAAATAAATCCCTTTTTATTCAAATAATACACTAACCTATTATTAATCATTTTTTCCATTATTTTGCATAAGTTTGAAGTTAATGCTATTGGCCTGTAACTATCTGTTTTTGAATGATCTTTTCCTGGTTTAGCTATTCGTACAATTATAGATTCCTTCCATAACTCTGGTAATTTCCCCGCCTCCCAGATTTTATTAAATAATTTCAATATTATCATTTTTGACTTATCACTTAGTTGATTTATCATTCTATACCAAATGTTATCTTTACCTGGCGCTGTATTTTTGGTCTTCTTAAGCACTCCGTTTAATTCCACTTTGGTAAACTCCACATTCAAAAAATTATTTGTATCTTCCTCATTCTCCATTAAAGTTTTATACTTAATAACAGTATTTTCTCTTCCCTTTCTTCCCTCTTCGCTAATGTTATTTGTACTATGTATCTTACTAAAAACTCTTGCCAATACCTCAGCTTTTTCCTCATCCCTAATTATATCTACATCCTCAATTTTTAATACAGGATAATCAAACTCTTTTTTAATTCCATTCATTTTTTTAATTACTTTCCAAATCTTCTCAATTTTTGTATCTCTTCCGATTGTACTACAAAAATTTCTCCAATAATCTCTCTTAGCTTTTTTAATAATCTTCCTTACTACTGCTTGCTTCCTTTTATAATCAATTAAGTTCAAATATATTGGGTTACGTTTTAATACCTTTAAGGCTTTATTTCTTAATTTAATAGCTTCCTTACACTCACTTGTCCACCATGGCACCTTTTTCTTATCATTAATACTCCCTGACTTTTTAATAGAATTCTCTGCAGCTTCCATTATTATCTCTGTGATATTTGCATTTATTTCATTTATATGCATATTAAAATCTACCTTATCTAAATACATTTCACTCACATATCTAAACTTACTCCAATCAGCCTTATTAAAGTTAAATCTTTCCCCTCTATTTTTATATTTATTTCCAATTATTCCTACCCTTATAGTTATAGGATAATGATCACTACCTATTGTAGTTTCCTTGTCAACTGACCACTCACAGATACCCGCTATATCATTCGATACAATTGTTAGATCTATTCTGATTCCTTCCCCGTTTTAACATTGATTCTTGTACCCCTTCTCTCATTAATACATACCAGATTTTTCATTTCTATTACTTCTTCTATAATTTGCCCATTTTTATCATTACTATTACCCCACAGTGTACTTTTTGCATTGAAATCCCCACACCAGATTACTCTCCCCTCTAAATACTCTAATAATTCCACCATTATTTCAGCCATTAACGATTTACATGGATTATAGAAATTTATTATTTTAAATTTACCTCCCTGCTCCCATATTTCAATTATTATGAATTCTAGTTCTTTCCCTTTTCCTAAGACCCGATATTGTATCCCTCGTTTTATAAATATTCCGCAGCCACCTCCTCCTCCCTCTTCTCGATCTCTTCTTATACTAACATATCCCCTAATCACAAAATCTAATGTTGGCTTTAACCAAGTTTCCTGCACACATTTATTTATTATTTAAGTCCAACCATTATATCTGGTTGGACTTCAAGCTCGTCAATATAACCTTTAAATTCCTGTCCATTAGCTATCAGGCTCCTAGCGTTCCATTGAAGTATTAGCATAAACCACTTTCACCTGCTGCTCCCGACTTCTTCTCCACCTCTAACTTTTTATTTATTTCTTCCCATGTTCCTTCCTTAAACCCCAAGAATTTTTCGGCTCCTTTCACTGTTATTTTAATCTTCTCGGTTTTGTTCTTAGCTTGATCAGTACAGTTGATAACATATGCTATGAATAAAACTAGATTTTCCACTGAGTAAGTGATCTTAACTTCAGGTATTATTTTAGTTTGCTGTTTTGTTTGGCTTCTCATTTGTTCAATCCCTTTTTTTCCTGTTCCCTCACACTTTTTACAGCTTCTGCATAGCTAATATTTTTAGTTGTTTTTATCTGCACAACTTCTTTAGCCCTCTTCCTAACCTCGCATCCTCCGTACGTGACCCTATGATTTCCCCCACAATTACAACATTTCTCTTCTACATTTTCCTTACATTCTTCAAATTTATGGTCTTCCCCACATTTTGGACATCTCTGCTTTCCTTTACATACTGCCGCAATGTGCCCGTACCTTTGGCATTTATAGCACCGAAGTGGTGGAGGTGTATAATGTCTGACTTGGAAGCTTATATATCCTATTTTTATGTTCATTGGCAGCTCTTTTTCCTTAAACTCCACCAGAACTGACATACTCCCCACTCTCTCACCATCCACAGTTCTTGACAGCCTTTTCATATTGAACACCTTTGCTCCGACTACATTTTTCTTAAGTCTTTCTAGATCCTCATCTAGTGGGATCCCATATATCACTCCTCTAGTTTTTTTATTTTCTCCCAACATTTTTTTCTCCATCGCTCTTTTACATATGTTTTCCACATTGAACGCCTTACTCTTTTGTTCTATATCTTTACATTCTATCAAAAGACTTCCGTCTCTCAAGATCTTCACCATTTCAACGTCTCCTATTTTCTTTTTAATTTCCCTTGACACCCCAATTGGGCTGAATTTTTCCTGACCTTCCTCACTCTTAAATTTCAGAATTACTTTAAATTTCTCATCCTCAACTTTTCTCCTAACTACCCTCTCTTCCTCCGAACTGCTTTCTTCAAAATCCCGTTTACTTCCTTGACCATCTCTAATTCCCTTACCGTCACCTACTTTGAATCCTCCTCGTCCTCTTCCTCTCCCTCTTTCCACTGGCGTCCACCCTTCGCATTCCCCTTCTTCTTCATTACCTATCTCCATTTCCATCCGAACCATTCACACACCAGTTTATGCCAATTACCGCCTTTTCCACACTCCAAGTTCGGTGTGACTCTTCTCTTCCTGCAGACAGCAGCCGGCCTCCGCCGCAGCTAGCCTGCCTGTCACGATCAAGCGATCCCCAACCGAGCGTTCGCAACTCAATCACACAATACGCTTCACCTGACCTCAACCCTCTTCGCGCTGTAGAGTCAAGTGGATAGAGGACTGTTGAGAAACTGCAGCAGGAATGTATGACGGGCGAGTAATGACAGAGGACAGTGGAGATATATGAGGGGTGCTTCCGAACCTGGAGCACTGTATTCAATTGGGGGCCCAGAAGGGTGCTTTTATAAATAAAAAAAGCTAATACAAGTAGATAGAGGAATTCCCACTAAGACCATTATGGTTGCCTGGGGTGGTGATGACCTTTTACAGCGGTCACTGGCTGAAGCGTGACCCAGTCCATCACTGGACAATATAAGCTTTCTCCATTGTCAGGTCTCACTCCAGCCGGTTAATGTCCGTCTCCATTGATAGTGTGGCCCTCACTGTTGTGGCCCCGAGTAAGGGCAGGAGAAAAAGAAATGAAACTGGAAATAAAGAAGAAATATACTTCTGAAAAGGAATTTAACCATCCTTGTAATTTTCATGCTCTACAGAAACACATTCTCTGAATGTTGATGACATCAAATCTCTCCACACTATAATTCTTCAAAACAAGACTGAGTAGATCTACAATCTGCTTTATGTTCTGCCTCCCTACTGTCTGTTGAATCTGAAGCTGTTACCTCACACTGGCACTAATCACCCCCTATAAGTCATAGAGCCTCGATGCCTCCACACCTGTTTTAGGACGCAGCATGTGGAGATCATTTATTTGTCATACTTTGTTGAAGTAGATGAAGTCAAAGCGAACACTTGAATTTTGTTTTCATTTTGGATGACAGTTTCATAAATGAAATGTTAACAATCACTGTCAAGGAAAATCAAACATTTGCAGGGTGTTCATGTTTTGTCACCATAAGAATCACAAACCACATTTTAGATCAATTTTGTGTGACAACCAACTCAAAGTCACACAACTGTAAATACAAGTGACACATGGTTTTCAGTGTTTTTCAAAATCTGAAAAGTGTGAAGTGTATTTGAATTCATCCCCACTGAGTCAATACTTTGTTGATCCACCTTTGCTCTCCACTCTCATTTCAAGTAACTGTGAGATGAATTAATGATGTCAGATAAAGTCTTCGTTCAGATAAAAGCTCCCAGCATGCATCATCACGAACATGAATGCATCCTTTAACACGGGACAGTAATAAGAGTGTAAAGTTGATGAATAGAAATACTGTACAACAGTGAAAACAGGCATAATGTCCTAGTGTCAGTCAAAGCTTTCTTAATTACATACGCAAAGTAATCAGGACTCCACAGTTCACACATGACATTTATTTATCTTATTTCATTGTATTTTACAGAGTTTAGGTTGGGGGGGTTACATGGAACAGAAGCAGATGTGTCCAACAGAGAGGATCCAAACGCTTCCTGTAAGAGAAGAGAAACACATCAGGATTCCTCACACTGATACAAAGTCATAAACGGCAGCATTCACACCATGCTCACCTGCCTTCTGTACAGATCACTGAAGGCCTTTTTTCACTTCATACTCGTGAACATCTGTGCTGTGCTGTTTGAAGAGCTGTGGGTGAAAGACACAAAGTCATTCACTGAGAAACAAACACTTAACAGGTTAAATCATCTTCAGAGATTCCTCCCTACATGTAACTTTTATCTTTTTTTGCAGTACCAGTATGCTGGAAGTAACTATTTTTAAAAACACATTAACATCCAGGAAGTTGTAAGATTTGTGATGAAGTCCACTGGGGGTGCACCTATTGCAGTCTTCTGACCAATCACCGCTCTTTAGACAGCCTGACCCGACGATTATACATTTTGCAGATAAAGATTTTTTTTTATCTGAAAAGTCTCCAAATATAGCAACAATGTTTGCAAATTATTTAAAAAAGAAAAACTTAAATGTTATATGGTCATAAGTATTAAAAAACTTTGCTGTGACACTCATATTTAACTCACATGCTGTCCATTTCCTCTCATCCTCCTTGAGATGGTTCTACTCCTTCATTGGAGTCCAGCTGTGTTTAATTAAACTGATTGAACTTGATTAGGAAAGGCACACAACTGTCTACATAAGAGCTCAAAGCAAATGAGAATCATGAGGTGGGAGGAAATGCCCCAGGAGCTCAGAGACAGAACTGTGGCAAGGCACAGATCTGACCAAGGTTCCAAAAGAATTTCTGCAGCAAAGGTCTGAAATTCTCTGATGGCAGAGAGAGATGAGATCAGTTTCACATCTAAGTATCGGCCAATCACGTGTCTCCTAAATTTAAAGAAATCAGAGCTGATTTATAGGTGCACCCCTACGTTTTACTACGTGTACATCACTTTATGACCTGTCTCATTCTCATCTACGGTCACCATCATGTAGCTGCCATACTAACTTATGTCTCCTAGTGCACAAACATTGGTCCTCACCAGGCCCCAGATAAAAGCCGCTGTTCCAAACGCAAGACCCACTTGCAGCCAGTTGGGGCTGGCTGTGTCCGTCTTGGAGCTAGTGAAGGCTGATCTGGATCCGGCTGAAATACACACACACACACACACACACACACACACACACACACACACACACTGCGTTTAATGAACAATAAACACTACCATGAAACAGAAATATAGCACAAGAAAAAAGTTTTGGGGACAAGGAAAGCAAAATGTCTTCAAAATAAGTGTAAACATAGAAGCAACCTGAATGGGGGGTTGGTATGACCTTAGTTTTGACCCCCATTAAAAATACAGCATTTAAAATGTTAGTAAAAATAGACTGGGCAAATGATAAATCAGAGTAGAACCAAATCACTTCTGAACAATGTAAAGGAGATCAGTGCATAGTGTAATAAAATGATCTGTTGTTGCCAGTTAATTTATTTTAATAAGATTTAAACTTAAATTGTGTGTGTTTATATAGGTGCAATCAAATGTGGATGTACGTCCCATCTCTAAATCAGTTCAGAAAATACAATCAGAATTCAAAGTCCAGTTAATGAACCATAACCCAATTCATTAATAACACAATACTACATCCTGATCAGTAGATTCTGTAAGTTAGTAAATCTGAGTCTAAACCAGCAGACATGACAGCAAACGGAATGAAAGGGCAGCTGTGATAGGATTGAAACAATGAACCCGGGATTTCCATGATCTAGTGGTTAAACTAGCTGCAATAAATGCATCATGGTTACCACTAAATTCTAATCTTTGCAGTGAGAAAAGAAGTCATCCGTGAGAAAACGACGCGCTAATGCTAAGCTAAGGTCAGGCTGGAAAACAACCTCGGTGTTTTAATTAAGAATAACCAAATTAAACTTCAGTCATTCTTAAATACCACGCTGTGACTAACTCACCCCTGTTAATGAGAACAGCTCGGGATAACAAGCGGCTGAACGTCATTTTAGCCCTGACTGCTGCCCCGGTGCTGGTTTAACGCCGCCTGCCTGAGACTGGCTGTCGACTGCGATGGATTTGAAAGCCTGGAAGGCCTGACTGATAGAGCGCCGAAAACTCGAACAAGCTAGTTTTAGCTAGGTTTAATGAACATTTGAAATATCTTGTTTGATATTGCTGACATTCAAAAAAAAAAAAGCAGGAAAATAAAATATTTACTGCGGCGTCAAATATTTTACCGATCTTGCTTTTGTTTTTTTAAAGTAACTTTCTTTCAGGTTATTTGAGAAAAACAAGGAACAGTAAACACTTGAACATATAAGAAACAATGCAAAGTGGCGACTATTGTTTTACCCTCCTAGGACTGTGCATAATTTATAATATAATTTGGCAATTGGAGCTTTTGATGGTTTCAAAACACAAAATATGACATTGCCACAAATATTTATTTGTTGAAGACAAAATGCAAAGTAAGAGAAAGGTTCATTTGTCTTTCTTTTCATATTTAATATTAATAACGCAAAATCTGTGGAATCGAGAAACGAAAGACGACTTTGTAAATAACTAGAAGTGCTTTTATTACAGAAAATTTGAAAGTGTTTTATTTTGCCAGTAATTTTTGACTTCTGCTTTGAGCTGTATACGTTTAATTTTGGATTTAGCCCTTTCTGTCTAGTGCTGTTGTATAACAGATAGTTTGTTTTCTCCCAAATTTAGCTGTTAGTAAGTTACAGCAGTTAATACAACAGTTATTACAACAGTTATTACAACAGTTATTACAGTACGGCACTTTGTTTTTCACGGAGCAAGAAACATTATTTCATACTGACAGCCTCTCCGAAGGGTCAAAAGGTGCGTCGATTGTAAAAAAGTATTTACTTTTAATATATCTTGTCTGTCAGCATGATTATTTGTCATAGTCGTAAAGTAATGTAAATTGAAACATTGTAAAGTGGATTATAATGCTACGACGTATGGAATGCGCTCTTTGAAGGAATTAAATGTCATAAAACCATCAGTAAAGCTTCATCCTTGCTCGGAGCGGCACGCTACAGTTAAAAAAATCAAATAAAAGCAGGAATGTAATCGTGAAAGTGTAATACAGCTATTTTGACTTTACGAGGCGCTATTGCGAAGCATCAAAACAGTTCATCACTTCTTGTGATGGTTGTTATCACCAGTGATGTATCCTCAAGTAAACCGTTATTTAATTCAGGCCTTTCTCTCTGCTCCATATTTAAAACCAGTCACTCTGCATCGAAACATCTCATGTTGGTGTTTGACATCAGAGTTGGGTCGCAACTAGTTACATGAACTCAACTTGTAACTAATTTGAAAAAAAACCCCAGTACTTTCAGGAGTATTTTACTACGCTGAACTTTTTACTTTTACTTGAGTAACATTTCTGGATTCTCTACCCACTGTGAGTAACTTCACTGAATGAAGGACAGACATGTTTTAACCAAAATTCACCAGACAGATAGACACACACACACACACACACACACACACTCCCCCCCCTCCACACACACACACACACACACGCGCGCGCGCACACACACACACACACACACACACACCTGCAGGTTTTGTAAGAATTACATCAGTTTTTAATTGAAAGAAACTGACTTTTTTAACTCTTACCTGAGTAATTTCTTGGATGGCTACTTTTTACTTTTACTTGAGAAAAAATATGTTCAAGTAGTGCTACTCTTATTTGAATAGACTATCATTACAAACTCAACCAAAGCACATTCCTGTTTTTAAGTACAACGTACAGGCGAAACAGCGCCACCTCAAGACGTATGGGGGAATGTTTCTGCCATAATCACACATGTTCAGTCTGAGAGCAGGGCTTCATGTCTTTCTTCTCAAAACTTGTAATGATTGTACTCAAAACGTCTCCTCGCGCTCACACTAAGTCTCTGCTCGGAGCAATGAACATGTGTGCTCTTGGATTATGGCAGAAAAATTCCCCCATATATTTATGCCCTGCAGAATTTGTTAAGGCTCAGACTTTTGAAGTCATTCCTGTGCGTCCACGGACCGTTGCTACTATTGAATGCTAGCCGGTCTTGTTTGACAGTGGGTGCGCACTATTTAACAGTCGGCGTGAAGAGAGGCGCGCCGGGCAGGTGGAACTTGCACTGAATTTCAGTCACACTATCAACACAGACAGACTAATACGAAGCACACTCTGCTAACAACGACGACCGCACAAACCATACTGTTGATGTGAACAAAATGGGATTGTGTCGATGCCAAAAAGAAACGGCTGTTTTAAATGTAATAAATAATTCCGATAATTCTGCAGATAAATTCCAGACTTTATAAATATATATGTATAATCTGTTGCTAATATATTTATATAATTTATTTTATTATTATTATTTTATTATTTATTTATTTATTTGCCGAACATATAATGTAGAAACTCTTAGTTTCGCCGCTCATCATTTCTTACATTCAGGCCTCCCACCGGCTAGCTTGTAAGGAATGAACTCAGGAATTCAACATGACCCGGAGGAGAAGTGTAGCAGCCATTTTGCTCGGAAGGGGGGCCTCGGTTTAAACACGTGAAAAAGAGGAGCCTGAAGGTCCAGATAAAGTCCAGTATCTCTGTTTCTAAAGGCGTTTCGTTCATGTGCAAACCAACAGTGGAGTAGGAAACCACCGCCATGCCCTCAGTGACTCTGCCGCAGAAGGAGAATGCTCTCTTCAAAAGGATTTTGGTAAGCACTTGGCGTTAGCTTATTGCAGTGCTAAGCAGTGGCCCGTTGTAGCACATATAAAGCAGGTTGCTAACTCATCAGGAGCCCAGCAATTATGAAGTCTGTGTTGTTAACTATCAGCTGTGATAGAGCAGCAGAGAAACAGCACCGCTGGATGGTTATTGTGGGATGCTGCAGATGTCTTTTGACCTGTCAATAGAGCCGAAGTGTATCAATGAATAGTTGACACATGACAGCCATGCCCAAGTTGAAGAGGAAAGCTGCGGCAGTTTGTCCGCCTAAAGTTGGCTTGTTGACTCGTGAGTGACGCTGAAGAGCAGCGGGGTGTTGTGGTTCTGTTTAGCACTGTTGTCACAGAGAAGTGAAGTCAGTTAAGTTAAACTCCAATTTGATACACTTCCCCTAACCAATAGTAAGAAACAGTTTAGAGTTTAATTAAAACTCGACAGCAGAGCTGGACCGTTGCTCCAGATGTGCTGACATCTCTGTCCCATCAGGATGAGGACTGTTCCCCTGTCAGCAACAGCTGGAGGAAAACTCCTGGAACGGTTTAGCTCATGGCGGCATGGTGCGATTCTTTTCTCTCTCTCTCTCCTTCCAGAGGTGTTACGAACACAAACAGTACAGAAACGGGCTGAAGTTCTGCAAACAGATCCTGAGCAACCCCAAATTTGCAGAGCATGGAGGTAAGAGACACCCTCTTCTTTCTTTTCCCTTTAACTCTGAGATTGTCTAGAAGTTTTTAACAGTTGCAAAGTCATGTTCCATGACAGGTGTGGCACACTAAAAGACAAAACAAACTTTGTTGTTCTTCCGTCAGCCTTCCTGTTATCTACTGAAAGTTTCTTTCTCTCCGGCAGCCAAAATAAACCACAGACGGATCCTGGAGAATCCAGCTTCTTTTTAAAAGCCTTTGATAGTTTACGCCTTTGTGTCTGTCTGTCTGTCTGTGGTTTTTTAATAACTATGAGACTCGGTTGTACAGTGGCACTGTTGATAGAAATGTTGTCTTTCAGAAAGAAGATCCAGCCTGAGTCTTCTTTCTGAACGACCCAGGCTGAAGGGACAGATGTTCTTGCTGTGATTTGCTATCAGTGTAAAACACTTCCTACTCTGATCACATCCAGCTACAGAATGAGGGACACGTTAAGGGAACAGAAAGCTAAAATAATGTGTGGAATAGCTTGAAGTCAGGGTGTTATCCGCACATACAGCGTCTCTCCAGAAGGTAACCTGCTGTGTGTTCATGCCTGACATGACAGCTACAGTAGTAGGATAAGATTGATGGCCGATCTCATCTGCCTCCAAAGGTCTGAAAATCAGCAGCTCTGCTGTTAGAGGCTGACACAGACCTGCCCATCAGGTCATGCTAACAATAATCACCCACTGTTAACTTAGCACCTGTCAGGTCTAAATACCTATTAGAGACAATTTTAACAAACACAGGAAAGACAAGAGAGTTAGATTCTTTGTTTCTCGCGAGGAGAACGGACAGAGATGTGCTTTCAGTTACAAATCTCCAACCGCTCTGAAAACACATCTCCCGCTCCTCTGTTTTATTGATTTTAGGAACCCTGCCACACGGGGCGCTGCAACTCTAGGGGGTGGGGTCAAAGCATTTTAGTTGCAGTGCTACAAGACAATCACTAAACTAAACACATGGTATCTACAATCTAAATCCTTCTTGCTCCAAGCACGGCGTCGAATGGGACACGTTGTATAGCTTCAAAGCCTCCAAGCACGGCGTAGAATGGGACACGTTGTATAGCTTCAAAGCAACGGCTTTGTATCACAAAGAACAAAGCAGAGTTTCCTCTAGGGTTGTAAAACTCAGCTTGGAACAACTAACACCTCCATCTCTCAGGGAGGCCTGCTATAAATATCTGTCACCTCCCTCTTCCAAGGAGGGATTAGGAAGAAATCAGAATTAATGAACACACAGAAACATTATCTAAATGTAACTACAAGGCTACATAATACAACAAATATTTGATAATACTAATAATACAATTTACCCAACAGCACCTTTGTCACTATACACATTGAAAGTGTGTTGTGACGTCTTAACACTTGACAGTGTTGGTTATAAAAAAACAAAATCAGCTAGAAAACTGTAATCAGTGCACCCCTACTAAGATAAATATTAAACTTAAATAAGGTAAAATCAGCTTATTTCTAGCCTGGTTAAAACCTTGTTCTACACTTTGCTTCGTTTAGAGGGTCGGGGCCCTTGACTGTTGCGCAGGGTTTGCTTCTTGGAGATGTGAACTGTGTTGAAGATTTAAATTTTTCCCAGTTGCTAACATTTGGCTGTGACGTATGTAATGTGCCAGTTTGACACTCTGAAGCTTACTGGAAATTCCCCGTGTTGTAAACAACCATTTTTCACTGAAGAGAGAAGAGTTGATCTGAACTTGTCAGCTCTCAACGTTAATCTGATATTTGGAAGCTTGACCAACATAGACTGAACGGCTTCCTTCACTTCCTCTGCTGCCAGAAAATCAACAACATCGCTCACTTCTCCTTCTGTTCATTGATTGGCCCGTAAGAACTCTACCGTAGGAATATAAGTAAATGGAAGAAATCCCAGACAGATTACTGAAGGGAGATGAGAAGCTAACGGAATTGGGCAAGAAGCTTATTATGCAGACTAGCTTATTTCATGACTTCCCTTCTTTTTATTTACATAGAGGCTAATGGATGTTTGGACCACTGACTGCAGCAGACCTGTGAACTGCTGCCGTCATGGTAACAGACCACCAGAGCAGTCAATTCATTTGAGTCTGTTCAGATATTCAGAGTTCAGTTTAAAGTTCAGCTGTGTCTTCTGTCGCTGTTGCTTCATGATGTCGTTTTACAGGCATACCACAAACACATGAATACGTGAATTAGTACTTGGCTATGAAAGCATGGCTGGACTCCACCAAATCAAATCTTACTTCACCATGTGTAGTGTTACTGAGGGCCTATGGACCAATTCATCTAGCTGTTGTCATGGTAATATCAGATGTAGTCTGCTTGTTAATTAAACTGTAATTAACAGATTGAATCGTGCTTCAATAAGAGTGTTTGGGCCGTTTCTCTCTAACCCTGTGATATGAACGCTGCCCTGGTTGACTCTGGGCTGCAGAGACGCTGGCCATGAAGGGGTTAACCCTTAACTGCCTGGGCAAGAAGGAGGACGCCTACGAGCTGGTGAGACGAGGCCTACGCAACGACCTGAAGAGCCATGTCTGTATCCTTCACCCTGCTGCCCCCCAGGGCGCCTGCTCTCCTCTGACTGACTAACCCTCACCAGGGCTCAGTTCTGATCGGTGCTGTTCCTGAACTCAGACTCCTTCCAGGCTGGCATGTCTACGGCCTGCTGCAGCGCTCTGATAAGAAATATGACGAGGCCATCAAGTGTTACCGCAATGCTCTGAAGTGGGACAAGGACAACCTGCAGATCCTCAGAGACCTGTCCCTGCTGCAGATCCAGATGAGGGACCTGGAGGGCTACAGGGTGAGAGACACGCACACACACACACACACACACTGCTCAGAGTCTCATACCTGCAGGTACAAGGAGCTGATGGGTTCATTAGAGAAGCTCAGCGGTGGACAGTGTCTAATCTACTTCAAACTGATTGTTAAATATTTAAAGTCAGCCAATGACAGAGCTCTCCAGTCAGACAGTTCAGGTCAAACAATCAGCTCCAGGATGGTAGTATGGAGAGACTACAAACAGAAATCCAGGACCCAGCAGTGAGGGTGGCCTGGTTGGTCAGCCCAGCAGGAGCATGATGTGGTGACCCCCTGCGTCTGTCTGTAGGAGACCCGCTACCAGCTGCTGCAGCTGCGTCCTGGCCAGCGGGCCTCATGGATTGGCTATGCTGTCGCTTATCACCTCTTGGAAGACTTTGAGATGGCGGCTAAGATCGTGGAGGAGTTCCGGAAAACCCAGCAGGTACGCTAGGGCTGAATGAGCTGAAGTAAAAATCATGATGACTGCAGAGCAGATGGAGGATTTACTTTGAGCTGCTGTTAGCTCCTGTATGGAGGAGAGATGACTCCTTTCCTCCATACTTGTGTTATGGAGGAGAGGACTGGTTACGTTACTGGGCCAAGTTTAGTATTATTTTACTCATTGAGTATTCTGTCCATTGTTCTGATGATTAATCCGATTTAAAATATTGTCACATTGTGCAGTTCTTTTTATTAAACCACTTATACCTATTTTGTACAACATCAAATATATAATTCCTGTTTTTAATTTAAGAAAACAAACATTTTATTGCCCAAAAGTTAATAACATGATTCCTTTAATGAACACTGGATCATATGCAGCAGAAAGGACTGTATTGATGTTAGGGTTAGATGTTCCACTGGACTGAACATCAATACAACAGCTGATCTGTTGATTATGCATTCATTGATTAATAATTGGATAACATAAGGTGATTAATTGAAGATTTTTCTCCAAAATCTGAAACAGGTGAAGTTAAAACTGCCACTTGGGGAGTTCTGAGTAGAACATATTTACAGACAAAGAATGTTTTATTAAATGAAACATATATATTTGTCGTAGATTTTGGATTCACATATTGTTCTTTCTGCAAACAGCCTTTCTTTAGTCTGTGTGCTCCAGTTAACGATTATTTGATTACTAAATTAGTTTACTATTATTTCAATAATTGTTTCATCCCTAAAGTTTAGTTCTGAAAGGTTGACTGCACAGTCACTTTACTTGGACTTATATATTTCCACGTGGTTTACCAGTGTTTCTGGGTCTAGTTCATCTGGAACCCTATTTGTAAGGTCAGACACTGATGTGGGGCTAGAAGCATCAGGCTCAACTCCAAATCGTCTCTGGGGTGTTCTGATGGATTGGCAGGTTGAATCATTGCTGCTCAAAGCTGTCCTGTATCTTTACCTGCTGCTTCAGTTTGGTGGCTGGAACCACATTTGTTGTGCGGCTGCAGTTACCAGGCAGACATGTTGTCAGAAAGCTGCTGTGGCAATGATCCCAGTCAGTGTTATCACTATCATAACCAGCGATCAGGAGGTTCAATACAGGCTGAAATGGTTCCCCTGTGTGTGTGGGCGTGTGTGTGTGTGTGTTTTGGTGTCCAGACGTCTCCAGACAAGGTGGACTATGAGTACAGTGAGCTGCTGCTGTATCAGAACCAGATCCTGAGGGAGGCTGGCCTGCACAAAGAGGCACTGGAGCACCTGAACAGCTATGAGAAGCAGATGTGTGACAAGCTGGCTGTGGAGGAGACCAGAGGTGAGCACGCTGCCACTACAGGCTGCAGTGGAGCCCATCTGAAGGCTGCTGAGTCTCTTAATGCACAGCTGTGCAGCGTGAACATGTGTGTGTTTGTAGGAGAGCTGCTGTTGAAGCTGGAGAGGCCAGAGGAAGCTTCAGAGATCTACACAAGACTTCTGGAGAGGAACCCAGAGAACTGGGCCTACTACAAGGGCCTGGAGAATGCCTTAAAACCAGGTGCACACAGCATATAGCAAGAATTCATTCCCATTAGAATGAAAAGTCTCTCTGCATGGATAATTGTATACTGAGGGGCACCAATGAATCGGCTGTGATTTCCTTCATTCTGGTGATTGGCCGATACTTACATGTAAAACTGATCTTATCTTCCTCCACCAAGGTCTGAAAGTCAGCCACTGTCCTCTTTTGCTCTGCAGTTAGAGAGGATCACATACAGGCCCACCAGGTCATGTCTGCAATCAAGCTGAAAACGGTCCTAGTCCAATCATGAGCCAATTACTTCAGACTTCTCTACTCTTTACAGATCTTTTATTTTGAATCCTAAATCTCTGTCTTGGGATTCTGTTCACATCATATCTCACATCCCTCTAGCTGCTCTAACACCCATATTTCCACTGGGTCAGTCGGCATCACCATGCCAACATTGTTTACGTTACCATAGCCGCTGCTGGCTAGCAGAGGCAGAGAACTAGTTAGCCTGGATGTTAGCATGTCATAAAAGCAACCTTCTGCGTATGACATTCTGTTTGTGCCACCTACCTGAGACTGATGTGAGCGGATATAACTTTGTGAACAAACATTAATGTGTGTGTTATGCATTTACAATTCACACACGTTTAGCTTGGTGTCATCACCAGCCAATCATCATTATCATCTGAATTCTGGTTGTGACTTTTCAATCACAACCAATAAATCAAAACACTGCATCACATAACAAACAAACAGCAGGATTTAGGAAAACAAGAATGGTAACTGCTGTAAATAGTTTAATGTTGTACCATCGGAATATTTACTTAAGCAGACAAACTTACTCATTGTCCATTTTATATAATATCTCTTTTCATTGATTTTACTTTTAAATGTGACTAGTATTTCATAGCTTACCCACTGGCAGATAACTAAGTTAGGATTTAAGTGAAGTGAAAAAAAACTACAGGCCTTTAGTAGGTTTTCTCAAGCTAACCATAGAAACCGTATTGTATTCCAATGTATTGTATTCCATATATTACAGTCTGGTGTTTCCTCACAATTCAGGATAGATTCAGGATAAATCCTCTTAGTGTGTTTCTCGCATGAAAACTACGTTCTGTGCAGTGTTAGAAGCACTAACAAAAACAACTCTAAAGATCAAACGGCGTTAACATGTTAGCATTAAGTGTCTGTGTGTGTGTCTTCAGGCAGTGTAGAAGAGCACCAGAAGATCTATGAGGAGTCCTGGACGAAGTTTCCCAGGGGTCTGGTTCCTCGAAGGCTGCCTCTTAACTTCCTCACAGGTAAACGCAGGGCAGCCTGCTGCTAGATCCATTAGCACTCTTAGCCCAGCCTTTGGGTCGTACTGATATCAGCATGGCTGTAGCAGCTCCCCCTGTTGGCAACATCAACATTAGCATTACATTAGTAGTACTCAGGTGGAGTACAGCAGGAGACGGATCAGGTGGTTAAGTTGAACCAAACATCCTGGCTCCATGTTCAGTGTCATCTTCTCCTCTGGGAATCAGACAGGGTGTGATATTCTGGGCTGATGACTCCATATTGCCATTCCAGCATCACATTCCTGTCTCCTTCCTGTTTGTTGTGCCGGTCAGGGGAGAAGTTCCGGGAATGTCTGGACATCTACCTGAGGATGAACTTCACTAAAGGCTGCCCTCCTGTCTTCACCACACTCAAATCCTTGTACACAGACAGAGAAAAGGTTAGCAGAACTGTTCTGCTGGAAAGTTTCTGGCTGAGTATGAATGTATTAACGTATTTTGTTCATTTTTCCATTTTAGGTAGAGCTAACTTATTGTGTTTTTTTTTTTTTTTTATGTTTTTGGGGCATGCAGGTTACGATAATAGAAGAATTAGTACTTGGCTATGAAAGCTGTTTAAAAAGCAGTCGAATGTTTAGTGAAGATGGTAAGTGTTTAGATGTCCTAATGCATCACTCTGATTGGTTTCATTCTAGCTGTCTCTAAATGCAGGAGTTGTGTGTGTTACGGGTGTGTGCAGATGATGGGAAGGAGGAGCCTCCGACCACCCTCCTCTGGGTGCAGTACTTCCTGGCCCAGCACTTTGACTTCATCGACAAGGCCAGCCAGGCACTGGAGTACATCAACGCTGCCATCGACAGCACACCCACACTGATCGAGCTCTTCCTGGTCAAGGCCAAGATCTACAAGGTATGACGGTGCACTCAGAGTGACACGCGGCACCGAGACGACACAACTTCCTCTAACTGTCCGGCCTGATCTGCAGCATGCAGGCAACATCAAGGAGGCGGCTCGATGGATGGACGAGGCCCAGGCGCTGGACACTGCCGACCGATTCATCAACTCCAAGTGTGCCAAGTACATGCTGAAGGCCGGCCTCATAAAGGAGGCAGAGGAGATGTGCTCCAAGTTTACAAGGGTACACTTACACTGGTCACTGTTTTCCTAAAGGTGGTTAGGCTGGAAGAATAGCCTGTCTCAAAGGATTTAGGGACCAAAACATCCTGACTGCAGAGTGTCCACGCATCCTAAAAAGCTTTAGGTTCATGTATCTAAAATTAAGGCCTTAAAATGTCTTGAATCCATGAAAAAGATGTAGGTTGGCCTTAAATACATTAATTTTAAATGTTGTCATTCCAGATCTATTTAATCTCATATAGTGTATGGGGGTTTTGTTTTCTTTCAGGCAAAAGTTTAAGTCATCATAAACATGATTGTTGCGTTCTGTGACTCAAGGCGGTTCCCTTAATATACCCTCCTGGCTGGCTAGCTAGCTTTGTTCCATTCATCATGCAAATGTATCTCCAGTTGGATGTATGACTTTGGTTTTTGCCACTGGCTCACTTCTGTTTCAAACTCATATGATGCTAAGAGCTTTCTGTGCAAAAAAACAACTTTTAGGCTTTGCACTGTGGGGGTTGAAGGTTCAGAGAGCCACATGCAGTGTGAGACACAAACCAAGAGGGTGTGAATGTTAAAGTGGACATATCAAGCAAAATTCACTCTTTAAAATACAGTAGTAACACCACTGTGTTGAATTAATTTGAATACATATTTCTGTTGTTTTATCGTCTTTATTCTCCTGCTCTGGAGTAATGAAAACGTGTTTGAACTCTTTTTTTCCCATTCACTTTGTATTTTTATTGTCTAAAAGGTTTAAAATGTATAAATGTAAAGTTTTTCTATACCACATGGCTAATTAGCATATGAGAACAATCACACATTTCCACTGGTTTTCCTCAAACTTGCAGGTCATAATTGTTACTAATAATATACATGCAGCACAAAACTCCTCAGCAGTCTGTCTCTCTGTTCTGTCCACACAGACAGATTTTTAAAAGGAGCAGCAGAAGCAAATGAGGTGCATCAGCAGAGCTGTTTAGTTGTTTCTGCTGCCTGCATATTGAGCTGTTAGTCTGTCATGAGACTGTCATATAGCAACACACTTCAGCCAGAGGCTTCTTCAGATTTGTAGCAAGACAGACTGCTACTGGAAATCTTCCTGTCCCTGCTGGCACCATCAAAATGACTCTTTGAAAATTTAATATTTCTCTGGGATAAAGTAATTGTGAGTTGAATTGAATCGACTCACAGGGCCTTAAAGTTGACTTGTAAGCTGTTTCTGGTGCAGAGTGTTATTCTGGCCTCAGGGCTGATGCTCTTCTAACAGGCTTCATTCACCTCCTGTGTTTGTGACTCTTGTGTCTCCAGGAGGGGACATCTGCAGTGGAGAACCTGAATGAGATGCAGTGCATGTGGTTCCAGACAGAATGCGCTTTGGCCTACAAGGCCATGAACAAGTTTGGTGAGGCCCTGAAGAAGTGCCATGAGATCGAGAGGGTACGTTGGTTATTCACTCTGTCATCGCAGGCGTCCATTATTGTGAAGAAGTCTAAAACCACCAATCATGTTTCATTTTTGCTCAGTTGCTGTTCCTGTTATTCTTGAAGTCAGAATCGCTTCTTTTTCCGGATTGAACAGTTACTTGTTCTACATCTATTAACATGTTAATCTGCTGCATTGTTCAGGTTTCTCAGCGTATCAGCTGGATTCATGGAACTCTGAATCTGTCCTCTCCTTGTGTCTCTCAGCATTTTGTGGAGATCACAGACGACCAGTTTGATTTCCACACCTACTGCATGAGGAAGATGACGCTGCGCTCCTACGTGGACCTGCTGAAGCTGGAGGACGTCCTGCGACAGCATCCCTTCTACTACAAAGCCTCTCGCACCGCCATCCAGATCTACCTGGACCTACATGACAAGCCACTGACCGATGACAACAAAGAGAGACAGGCGGACGCAGGTCTGACGCCGTGTCTCCTCTGGCTTTAGTAGAGAGCTACATAGTGGGTGTGGAAAAAACACATGAACAAATAAAACTTTTCTTTTCATGCAGAAAACCTAACAGACAAGGAGCTGAAGAAGCTGCGGAACAAACAACGAAGAGCGCAGAAGAAGGCTCAGTTAGAGGAGGAGAAGAAGAATGCAGAGAAGGAAAAGCAGCTGAAGAACCAGAAGAAGAAAAAGGAGGACGATGATGAGGAAATTGGAGGGCCCAAGGAGGAGCTAATACCAGATAAGTTAGCTAAGGTGGGTTCAGGGGTTCTTGTGTTCTGTCAGCTTGAAGGAACGTTTTTGGAGTTTAAAAATAAATAATAAAAACTCGTTCTGATTGTGTGTTCCCAGCCGGAGAACCCCTTAGAGGAGGCAGTCAAGTTCCTCATCCCTCTGAAGAACCTGGTGCGCAACAAGATCGAGACTCACCTGTTGGCCTTTGAGATCTACTTCAGGAAAGGTTGGCAGCTCAGAGGAAGGATGGGATTGGTCAGCCACATCTGCTGCCTCATGGCAACTTCAGATTGGCAGTCAGAAATTTCTGTTTAAATATGTCTGACTGCTGTGATTAATTCAGCCTTTAAGCCTTTCTAAGTCTGTTCTGTAATAACTATATAATAGATAGACTGACTCTTTACTGACCTATACCTGCTGACTGTAACTTAGATGACCAATCCCCAGGATTTGTAAAAATCTGACCTGCTGATACAGTTTTGAACTGATTCCAGATTCTCTTTAGGGAAATCTCTCAGAGGTTCTATAGCAGCGGTCCCCAACCTTTTTAGTCGCGCGGACCGGTCAGCCCTTCGCAATTTTGCTGGGGGGGGGGCAGTACTCTGATGTTGTTTTGTTACTCATTCTGCTGCAAGTTGGCTCAATTTTGACGCGCAAGACGTAACCGGTAAAATCCGGTTTAGGATTTTCAAAATAAAAGATCCCGAAGTAGTTCATTATTTCTTGCACGGCCCGGTACCAATTGGTGGCCCGGTGGTTGCGGACCACTGTTCTACAGGATATATTCTCATGTGATCAGTTGTTTATTAGCTGTATTGGAAGCAGAGGTGACATCACATGGTGAAAGTTTGTGCCAACATGTCTGAGAACAGAGAGTGGTTCTGATCGCCCACTGGTTTCACGGTGCATTACCACTCCATCTGTAACCTGGTTTATCCACATGTTAAAGTGTTGCACTAGAAAAGGTTGATGGAAACTGCAGAATTCAAATAACTTTCTCAATTTTGCAACATTTTTACGCTCACATGAATGTAAAAAGGTTTTTGGCTTTTCTGAAGTAGAGTTAATGCACTAAAGTGTAGATGGAGACACTTTTACAGAATAAGTTCCAATGTAGCAAATGTTCTCATCCACTGCTGGCTCTGTGAAATCTATCCCGTTCAGAGGGAAAGACTTCTTCTGACATGTGAGGTCCATTCTAGTTTACAACCTCAACTTCCTGTTTATTACAGCCATACATGTCATCAACATCTGACATAGCCTGGTTGATTTGCTCTAAACCAGTAGATAGAAACACACTGAACTTAAAGGTTTGTCTAAATAATGAGCACCATAATTAGATGGAAACTCAGCAACTGATCCAGCCTGTTTTTGTAGAGAAAACAAAGGTCTTTTTCCTCCACCATAACTTGTCTGTCCATTCTTTACCTCCCAGAGAAGTACCTTCTGATGTTGCAGTCGATGAAGAGAGCGGTGGCCATAGAACCCTCCAACCCATGGTTGCACCAGTGTTTAGTACGCTTCTTCAAGAAGGGTGAGAAAGTGACCGCTGGCCGTGTTCAGCTCTCGGTCCTTCCAGAGGAGACTAAAGCTGAGTGTTTGCTGCCTGCAGTGAGTGAGAGTGCAGACCTGGCCGAGGCGGTGAGGACCGTGCTGAAGCAGGAGATCTCCAGGCTGTTTGGAGACAGCAACCCTCAGAGCTTCAACAAGAACTACCTGAGCCAACACTCCAGCTGCATCCCCCACCGGCTGGCTGGTAGGTTCTCCTCAGAGGGAGCAGCTACAGGCTGCACCATGTTCCTGGCTCTGCTCTAGTTACTGATTACACGTGGAGCTCAAGAAAACATTGGGACTGTACAACATCAAAACTGCTAAAATGAGTAAAAACCTGGGAAGCTGAAGGCTAACTTGAAAATACAGAGGCCAAGCTGTATGGTGCTGAGAACAGTAGACAGACTTACTAAAGAGCTTTACAAGAAAGCAACAGTTTCTGCTTTCTTGTATGTAGCCTGTCTTTGCATATTGTAAAAAATATTTTACTGGTGGTGGGACTCAATTAAAAGTTTGTTGAAGGGGCTGTAATTAAGTAATCACTATTGCATTTTAATAAAACCATATATTGACAAAATAAGCAACATTTTCAATTCAAAACCCGTTTTTTGCCAGTTAAATTATTGAATAAATACAAATAAGAGCTCTACAAGAAGGATATTTATACTTTTTCATCTGTTATTCAGTTTGTCCACCATCAGTTTAGATAGACAGATTGTTATTCAATCCATTCATCTTTCCAGAGTTTCAGGAACTCCTGATCATTCATGGAACTTCTGTAGAAATGTGACTGTAGAAGCTGACATTAGCGTTAGCATCTGTGCTGCAGCTACATGGTTAACATTGAGATGCTATTTTAGGCTTGAATAGCTTCGCTGACAGGCTAACTCCTTTTAGCTCAACCTGAACACAACAATAGTCTTTTCCAGCGTCCAATCAGGTCGTTTTTTAGAGGCAAAAAAACCAAGATCTAAAGTATGATGACAGAGTGGGTAGGACTGTGAAATCTTTGAGTAAACCCAAATTAGTTTAACACTGAAAGCTACATTCAGGCTGTCACCCTCAGTGTCAACATGAATGTAAAAATCTCCTCTATATATTCTTTTTTAATTAGAGAGTTTTTTTTTTTTTCCATCTATTTTTGTTCATGTGTTCCTGTGCTTCAGTCTTCCCTGGGGAAGATAAACCTGATTTGGCCGATTTAAATAAGAAGCATTTATCTGTGATTTAACTGAATCCATTCTGGACTCTGTTCTATGCAACATTTGCACCAGAAGCACCTCTCAGGCCCGTGTCTCCTTGTGTCTGCAGCTGCTAAGATGATGGTCTACCTGGAGCCGTCCTCTGATAAAATGGCCTGTGAGATCGCGACAGCTCTGGCCGAGCCTCTGTCTGGAAGAAGTATCCAGGTGAGTCGTTTGACCACTGGGAGGGAGTGGGGCCACAGTGAGCGCCATGGTAACTGAAGCGGTGTGTGTTTGTCCCCAGATCTGCTCCGAGGTGCTGGAGGCTCTGAGGAGCGGCCAGCTGGGCGAGGCTCAGCAGAAAGCAGCCGAGTCTTACCGTGCCACCTGCAACAAGATCTACCCTTACTCCCTGGCCTTCATGCCCCCCGGTTACCAAGACAACAGCACCACAATCAGCGCCAACGGCGACCTGTCGGCAGGAGAGCAGGATGACCTCGCACATGAAATGTGAGGAGGGGGGAAGAATGGGGGGGATCAGAGGGGGAGACTTAGTTCACCACCACAGCCCCACCCCCACACATTGCACTGATCTGCTGGACTGAGCGCCCCAGGATGGACGGCAAAGGGAACAGAACCATCAGACTTTTTTAAACAACACAAAAGGCTCTGCCCAGTTCATGACATCAGAAAAGAACTGATATATTTACACTGGGAGGCAAAGGATTGTGGGAAGTGTTTTCATTGGCTGGCCGGAGCGGCCTGGTGAACACAGTCTAGGTTTTCTAGAACCGCCCGTGTTTTCATGCCAAGTCCTTCTTTTAGGTGCATCTGCTTCTCACGTTTTTAAAAGTAATTTATATATTACAAACTGACAGAGGAATTAATAAAACTGTTTGCAAAACCTGTGTGACAGGTGTGTGTGTGTGTGTGTGTGTGTGATGGGACGTTAGGGGGAGTAATCTGGCTGACCATGCTCTGCTGTAGGAACAGGAAGCAGTAAGACCAAACGGTCAGTCACGTTGTTGGACAGAATGTTCACTTCCTGTTCCCTCAGCTGCTGCTTCTCGCCGCCTGTGGCCATTTCTAAGCAAAGCGGTAATGAATTTGTGAGCACTGAAACTGAATAGAACAGCACCACTAGTGGTGGGAGTATGTTAGAGCATCTCTTGCTTTAGTTTTTGGGTTGAGGTTTTTCATGTTTGCACAGTTACTCCCTCTGGTTCTGGATGCAGTGCAATTGGAAAGATATCTGCTTTTTATTCTAACTTTCAGTTGCAATGCATAACCATGGCAACAAGGTTTTTACAACAGGTGGCAGCTGATTTGCATCCCCCAGGGTTAGAGATAATACTTGACCTCTGACCCCAAATTCCAGAGGAGTTGAAATGAGGCTTCATGGCTGCAGAGCCGGAGGTCCAAACATCTTCATGGATCAGAACACATATGAACTTTAGGATCTTGATCTCCAGCAGCTTCATTTGGCTCAACATCCTCAGTAAACACTTAATGTGTAGATATTCTGAAGAAAATATAATCAGTTTATTTCTCTAGCGCCAATTCACAACAACTACCATCTCAAACAGATTAAGCTCCGTTTATTGTTCAAATTATAAACATTTTTTTCTGTAGGAAAACCCAGCATATTGCATCACATCATTGACTTTACAGCAATCCCTCATACTGAACATGCATATAGTGACAGTGGAGAGGAAAGAAACTCCCCTTTAACAGGAAGAAACCTCCAGCAGAACCAGAACTTTTTATTTCTGGATTAATTTTATGTTGGTAGCCATGATTATTATTATCCTATAATTGTGTGTTTTAATCTTGTTTAAAACACACAAGCCTCTGCTGTCTGGTGTCATGCATTGATTATCTAAAGTTCAGTTTTGATAGAATTTAGCCTGCTGTTAGCTCACAGTTAGACTTGTAGGCGATCACATATTAGTTTGGTATTCACAGTTTTGAGACTGATTCAGAATCATTGATTAAATGCTGTACATTTTAATGTACAGACCTATCACTTTTAGCTAATTTAACCCTTCATGTTGTTTTGCTGTATGAAGAGTCTCACATTTGGAGTCATTTCCTGATTGGTAATTTTGAATGCCTGAGCTGGACTAGTAAGGGAAATCTATTGGCATATTTCTCTGAAGGATTGCGTTACACAGAATCAGCTGCATGACTTTTAGGTCTGTTGGTTTTCCATCACTCTGCTCCTGGCTGCCCCTCACAGTTTGGCTCGCTGTCTTCCTATTTCCACCGCCTCCTCCTTCTCCTCCTCTCTCAGGTTCTGGGAGGTGAGAAAAGTGTGGTCCAAGTTCAGGTAAGAAGTGATGAACTCTGGGAAATGTCTCTTCAGAACCACTTCCAGGAACATGTCTGCTGCTGTGTGTAAGCTCTGTTCCGTCCTAAAGCAGATAAAACACACTAGAGGATGAGAACGATTCAGGCGAAGAAAAGTCCAAGTCCTTCACTGCAGCATGCTGACCTTTCAGAGGGACACAGACGGCTGAGTTCAGTGCTGAGCTCTTTGGTGAGTTCAGTGACCAGCTGCCTGCTCACCACCCTGCTGTCGTCCTCCAGCCGAGCCTGGTGTCGGATCCACTGCCACACCTGGCACAGCCGTTTGCTAAGTTAAAAACTGTTCTGCAGAACTAGTTCATCCTACTCGGTCCAGTTTAGTTTGTGTTCAAGAATCATTTTGTCCATTGTTACTAGTACATAGTTCTGTTTTTTATTTTGGTCCATTTTAATGCCAGTCAGGACCTTCTCGGTAGCAGAAGTAGAACTGTTGGGCTGTAAACTAAGAACTCTATAAGAGTTCTTCTTTGGTGAGTTCTACCTCATAAAATCAGACAAACAAAAAGTATAAAATATGAACTGTTCATCCACTTTACCCAAAGTCTTCTGAGGTCCTGATTGACCTTTAGGACATATAGTGGATCTTTTTCAGTTGTCTGTGTCACTGTCCTGTAAATGTCCTGTACCAGGGCTGGAGTTAGTAGAAATTCAATTTGATGTGTGGTCTGTTAGTCTACCTGAGTTTGCAGATCCCTAAAAGAAACAAACATGTTTTATCTGTGTTGCAGTCTGACTGATTCAGTTTATCATCTGTTTGGCTGAAAGCAGGTTCTGTTGGACATGTCAACTTTCTACCACTCTTTTTTTGTGGTTTAATGTCTGAACTCTGTTCACCTGTGATTTTCTATATCAAACCATCTGTGATGTATTTACTGAATCGTGAGAGGATCATCTCTGGAACTTACCTGGGATCTAGAAATCTCTGCAGTGGCTGAGTCTTCCACCTGGCCTCTGTAGAAAAAATGGCCTTTACCTGGAAAACAGCATTATGGTCCTCTTACAGTCCTGTACTAGCAAACATAAAAAAATTCATCAGAGTTGCTAAAATTGTTTCACTATGTTAAACAAGTTTTTAGCATCATTTTTAGCTTCTGGTGGTTCAGGACTCAACAGAGAACATGGTGCACCTCAGTGAGAGCAAGCATCTCATGACTTTTGCCCAAAGTGTGTATGTCTCTCACCTGATAGCCACGCATTAATAAACAGGACACCCACTGCAATGTTATACTTCAGCCCATAAAGAGTGACTCCTCCCTGAGGAAAAAGACAAAAACAAATCATGCTCTGTTGAACCTTCTTGCTACTTTGTTCCAAACAGTCTCCAATCTAACTGCTGATTCCACTAACAGAGGGCATGGACAGCAGGTCCTCAGGAGTCACGCTGACATCGTCCCGCAGCCGGTGCAGCTGGTTGTCTCCCTCAGTGTGAAGCTCAAACAGCTGGGGGAAAAGAAACATCACCACTCATGTTAAAATGCCAACTTACCGCAATGTAACAACCAAAAATCCATGACAAATCATTACCAACTTTGTTCATCACTACTGTGACACATGCTGTAAAATTCAAGTGAAGCACAAATTTCATCTAGAAAGGGGGAAGAGTGCAAAGCAGTTTTGGAAGAAAACTTTTTTTTTTCCTACTGTAGCCTGCAGAGGTCACCTCTACTCCACAGCCCCCCCTTTAGGTGACCTCACAGAGGTTCTGTCAGATTTGGGTCTGGACTCTACAGGCCAATCCAAAATGTTCTATTCTGCTGATGTTCACTACACTGTAGTTTTTCATTGGACCTCAGTAGTATTATAATGAAGTATTGCTGCTCTTACTTGAGTAAAGTTTCTGGATCCTCCACCCAGCGTGAGTAACACTGAATGAAGAACAGACAGTCTAACTCTATAGATCTAGAAGGTGCAGTAAGCACCATATGTTGTCACTGCCAGTACTGAACACTTATGTAACACTTACTGCTGTAGCTTCCTAAGTTTTCTGCTCAGTTTTGCAATCATCTTATTTCTGTCATTTGCTTTATTTTAGTCTTTAAGATAACTGAAATTACAAATAATTAAATATTTTTGTCTGTTAACATCATTGTGAAATATTAAATCAGACGTTCTAATTTGTTAATCAGTACTTAAGTAGCCTTTTCATCAAATGCTTTTTTAGTTTTATTTGAGTCATTTTGGGGGGGGGAGATTCCAACTCTTCTTTTACTTGAGTAAAAATATGTTAAAGTGATGCTACTCTTTGGGTGATTTGCTCTGGCTTTTGTGCAGACATCCCTTTTTGAAATGCAAAATTAGATTCAATATAATTTCTAGATACTAAATATATTTAGATATGAAAACTAAATGAATTTTCTGTCTTTCAGTTGAATTTGATATGTGGGACATAGACAGGAAATGACGTTTTGAAATCAAATCATGGTCCATTTTTATAGAACAAAAACTACTGAGAGCTGCCCTATGCAGCACTAAAGCAGTATAATCAGGTACTTACTTCTTGCATTGATTTAATCAAATTCATGTCGTACACCATGAAGCCATCAACACCTGCCTTGATTTCCAATAACTTCAGCCTGAAGAGCAGAAAACAGAGGAGCAGAAGATATTTACCCAAAAGAAAGAGGAGTTACATTAAAAAGAAAAAAAACTACATTTGTATTAAATTCTAGAAAGTACTATTGCATCAAATTATGGGAATTACATGAAAAGAAACAGGTGGTAAAATCCAGCTCTTCCAACAAAACACGACATCACATGGTTTCAAAAATGCATCTTGTGCGTATCAACATGGAGCAGAAAATGAACCGCTGTGTATTCACCCAAACATGCTTTTTATGGGTATCAGCTCTGATTTTAACATAACCAGATCATAATTAATGCTGAAATCCTGTTACATAAATACTGTAAAATAAATAGCCCAGAAGTGGTAAAGTATGTTTTGGCCATTGCTAAACACCTGCTGTCAGACAGAGATCCAATAAAGCCAAAATTAGCAACTGTCAGGGTGTGTGTGATACAAAACTTTTAGTTTAATAGAAAACTGACTGGAAAACACTGAAGGAGAAAGTAATATTGTGTCATACAAGAAAAAATCATTTTCCCTCAAACAAAAATTGTAAAACTTTGTGTTACAAACGATAACAACATACAGTTACTTATTTATGGGTTTCTATCTTGTTCATTTTTTAAGAAAAATGAGCTCAACTGTCCTCACACCTCTTTAAAACCACTCCGTCTGTGCGTGTGTGTGTGTGTGTGTGTATGTGTATTGCATTTTTTCCTGTGTTTGGAACTCTCTGATGATGCAGCCTCACACAGAGCCAGAGGTAAGGCGTTGTGCTGATTGTACCTTTCCACAGAGGCCAGCACTGTGCTGTAGGAGTGTGTGTGCTGGCGGTGAGGCAGCAGCGGAGCAGCCATGCCTCCTGTGGCCAGCGCTCCCCGTCTATGACACGTCTGAACCAGCAGGTCCATGTAGCTCCGCAGAAAACGTTTCTCCATGTTCACGTACTTGCTGCGGTCTGGCAGCAGGAAGTCCTGACGGTGACCTGAAGGATGTGACCCCTTGTGACCCCTTGTGCTCTGTTGGTTATGTTAAAGAAGCGGGCGCCACATGGGGCTCACCAAACTTATTGACAAAGGAAGCAGAGTAATCCCAGATGCCACAGTTGAGCCCTGCTGAGTGTTCCCGCAGCTCATAGAGAATCTCCTCCATTTCAAATGTTGCCAACACGTTTTCTATCAGCACCGTCGCCTTGATGCAGCCCAGTGGAAGACCCAGCTGCACACACACACACACCCACACACACACGCATACAGACAACCACAAATTCAGAAGAGAAACACTTCCCTTGAGGTCATTTACATTTATATTTATTCTGTAAAATAATCCTAAAACAATCCGGCTATCGTCTGCAGTTCAACACAGAAGACAGCCGGGTAGAATGAAAACAGTTTCCTCATTTCTGAAAAATTATTGTCTCTGATTGATGTAAAATATGTTAGATGTTCTTCAAAAGACACCATTAATTATTTTTTTATCTCACCACCTTACAAATGCAAATCAATCTCGGTTCAAGAAAGCCCGTTCTAGTGAATTTGATTTCCAAGGTGGCCTAGAGCTGAGTGTCGGTTTGGGTTAACCAATCAGATGTTTGAGTTTATTCTAACATCAAATGTTGATTTCAGGTGTGACTGAATCTATTGATGTTCTGTCATTTAGACCAGACCTCTGACTGCTGCTGTATTTCCTTTTCTAATGTCAGATTTGCTCTTATTAAAAATAACATGGATTCACTTTTACACTTTAACCTAACATATAAAATAGATGAACAATTCTCCTAATAACTTATTAAAAGTCATTTTTTGGAGTCAGACCTTCTGTTGTGTCCAGATGAAGATGTTGTTCCACAGCCTGGCCTCCACCAGGCTCTCCACCTGCAAGTTAGGGCAAAACTGAAACATGCAAACATCCCACCAATGAACAGTACAAAGATGTCATTATATGTGGCAAAAGTGAAGTGAAGCAACAAAATAAAAACGACTGATAAAACATGTTGCTATAATACCTTCAGTATTAAAGCCACATGTGCTGCTAGCTGCTGTAGGAAGCTAGAAAAGGCTGTTTTGTGAAACTCCCATGAGTCATTTTCTTTAGAGGTCCTAAAATTCTTTACGAACCATTGGTTCATTTCTTTTCTTGTGTTGCAAACATTTAGGCAGGATGAGTGAGGAGACTTTTTTAACGGTGGCTGTAATCAGCCACCATAATAAAAGTTCCTTCTATGATTACTATCCCTGGAGAAAGTTTTCCAGGTTTAGCAAGTATAATGTCTCTAAGATTACTTTGTATATTAGTTCTGAATTAATCTGAATAAACTTCAGCTCATTTGGGTACAAATGAGCTCTAAATAACTGTGGACATGATCAGTGACTGCTTTACTTGATATTTATCAATCTAAAACTCAAAGTTACCTTGAATGATTTATAATTAAAGTATTCAGTTGGGCTCTAATTATATATTCCATGTGAATTTATCATTGAGCCACAGAAAGTTGATGGGCATTATTAGTTGGCCTCATTGTTAGTGACCTGTTTGCTCCATGAAAATAAAAAGTATGTCCACTTTAGATGCCATGAATCTCCACCATCACACTATAAACTTATTATTATCTCTTTAAAGTGTTTGCAGTGTTCCAGATGATTTTTATGGAAAGGTGAAGTGCAAAAGTCACAACAGAATTCATTCTTGAGTTACTATAAACTTGCCTTTTACACTTTGTTGACCCTTCTGGGCCACCATAGAATTTATTCTGACATGCCTTAGCTTTCCTTTGAAACCAGTGGGATTCATTCAGCTGCTGTAGTTGTGAAAAAATGCTCCATTTGTGTTGGATAAGTCATTTCAGAGAGAAAACATCCTGAAATATGCTGATAACAGCGTATTTATGATGGAAGCAGATGAATATTTTTCCTTCTACCTGTGAAGCTGCGTATGGTCCGAGTTACTGACTTGTAAAAGCCACATTAAGGCTGGTTGTGGCTTTGACTTTACCTTTGACAGGTAGAAAAATGGTCCACTCTGGTGTTCAAGCAGCGTCCTTCCACAGTGATACATGAGCAGGCCAAAGTCAAACAGAGGACCAGGAGCTTCCTTTCCCTCCACCTGATGGTTTTGGTTTCAGTAAATATCAACATGAAGACTTCCAAACCCCTCAGCTTTACCGTCTCCATGGCAAACACAATCAGTTAGGTGATTTAAGTGACACCCATGCATCCAAAGTAGCCTTAAGGAGCGTGAATAAACGTAGCAGTAGCATGTTACCATCATGTTGTGCTCCACCATGTTCCAGGCCCGGGGACGCAACATCAGCACTGGGGCCCGGGAGATGTGTGGGGCCCCTGCATTCCCACAAGCAAATAATAAAAAAAAACATTAGAACACATCAGAACAAGTGTTCTGTCTTCTACTCTAACAAATACTGTGATGCAAAATGAACATGGCTGTAAGTCAGACACTCACCAGGGAGTCGGCTGTTCACTGCCAGAATGACGTTGTGAATCCCTTTGATCTGGTTGTGGAACGTTGGGCAGTTCCCATCATCAAAGTCAACCTGAGTAAAGCGAAAAGAAGGTTTCATCCAACTAAAGATTATAACCAGAGAAATGCTGGCAGCTTTAGTTTAAGACAATGCTCATGAACGAAAACTGCCCACTTAGAGGACCCATCAGTGAACTGAGACATCGCTACAATGTGCATCTGTGCAGAAAACATGACGATAAGCTGAGCACATGTAGTGTGAATTTTACACAGAGATGAGTTTTAGAGCAGTTATTCAAGTTATTCAGGTCATTTAGCCAGAAGATTAAAAAACAGGGTTCATTTATTTAACTCATATTTTCACAATTTATTACTACTAATTACCAATAATTGCCAAATGTCAATTCAAAAGCATTATTTAGCTCCATACTAAATACTTTGCTCTGAGCTAAATATTTGACTAGAATGTGAACATTCAGATAGCATAAATACTTAGGTACAAGCTAAATATTTACTTAATTTTGGAACTAAATATTTAGCTTGCTAATGAAATATCTTTCTCAGGAAATGTAACATTTATGACATGATGACAATATGACTCAATTTTTCTCCTACAGGTTAAATAACCCAAACTATTGCTGTTCATCTTCAACACTTTGCTCTTAAATGACTTCTGAAAACAACCAATTGCACTACATTTGATTTAGGGGTGTCAGAGTTAAAGGCAAGTGAACAAAAAAAAAATCACACCACACTTTTCAGATTTTTTTTTTTTTTTTTTTTTTTTTTTTAAAGATGAAACCATGTATCCTTTTCCTTCCACTTCACATGTGTGTACTTGTGTCTGTTGGTCTAACCCATAAAATCCTTCACATCACATTACAATCACAAACCTGACTATACAGTTGAAGAGCATGTGTGCTGCTTGTGATGTGATGCTTCTTGATGTCATTGTGATTTTATGTAAAAAAACCCCCAAAAAAACACATAATTATTTTTATGGAAATAATAATAAAAACTGGATACTCCATACTGGACAAGACATCAGAAATAACAAAGAAACCCTCACTTGCTTAGTGCCATCCTCAGTACGTTTCCTAATCCTCACTGCTCTGTGTGGATTAGAAACACAGCGGTGAAGGTTCTTTACCTGTATGCCCTGTGCTGGAGACTGCAGAGCCCTGATGAAGCGTGCGGTATCACAGGGGGCCATGTCTCCAATGTCCACATGCCTGTTTTGGAGCCTGGGAGGGACCGGGAGAACCCTCCAGTCTGGGTCTGCCCTTATGTGTGCGGTGCTTTCCAGGAAATTTGGGAGTTCACCCGAAAGATCCAGGTGAGCCTTTCTGGACACTCTCAGCTGGAGGATCTGAAGAAGAAGAAGAAGAAGAAGAAGAAGAAGAAGAAGAAGAAGAAGAAGAAGAAGATAAGCTGCTCATTCCTTGAGCCCATAAAGAGCCTGTGGGCTGTTTTACCTTCTCCACCTCCTCATCAAACGTGGAGATCAGCTCATGCAGGAAGTGAAGAGATCCGGTGGTGAAAAGGGCTGCACTCTCAGCTTCTAACCCTGTGGGAGGAGGAGACAGCTCCATGCTGTGTGGATTTACTACGGTCCTGTCAGAGGGGAAACCTGTGGACTGTTAGAAACCCAACAATATGAGACGTTTGTTAATACGGAAATAACCAGAATCAAAAAGGTGCACTGTGACTTTGCAGAACTACTCTAAAATACAGGATCAGTAAATGTTCAAAATGTTTAATAAAATTAATACATCACTAACATAAGAACATTGACAACAAGAGGCCCTCTCTTGCAGAGAAAATAAGAGCAGAGTTATTCTCCACACCACCCTGCTGAATGAAAGGTGGTGTTGTATGTAGAAATTGGGTTCTAGATCATTATTAATGTAAAACCTAAAAGAGGTTCCATTGAGGGAGTTAAGCCAACAACTGCTCAAAGCAGAGACAATTAAGGAACAATCAACCTACATGTGAACTGATGAAACTTGATGAGCTGTAAACATGGACTGAACCAAAGCAGAAACAACAGTAGAGCTTTAACCAGTGAGTTGCAGGTATCACAACTCAATAAGTCAGAGCCGTGGAAATGAGCAGGAAGTCTGGACTCCACTCACTTCACAAGTTTTTTTTTTTTTATCTCCACAGTAAAGTTCTCCTGTCCTGAGCCACTGCTGGGCCCTGAAACATCAGCTTACACTCTGATGAAACGCTTTACTTCAACCATTCTCTAATAGAAAATTAAACACAACACACAGTTATATTTAATCTGATTTCAGCTTCTTAATAAAACTTACAGACATACTTACAAAGGCTGTGGAGACAGGCTTGTTGACTGCACTGGTTTGGACTTTGAATGTTTGTTCACTGTAAACCCTGTTTGAACAGGAAGATGTCGCCTTTCAAATGAAGTTTAAAGTCCTAGCAGGAAGAATTTTGCATTTCAAATAAATGAGATTTTGCTCATTTATTTTTAGAGAAAGAAGTAGATCATCTGTGACATGATGTACTTCTAAATTGCCAAACATAGATAAGAATGATTTCTATACAGTACTGCTTAATTAAAGTTTAAGTAGTAGTTTAACAAATAAAAACCCAACTTTCACGTGAACATAACAGTTTTAATTGCTGTGCACAGATAACTTTATTCTGTTCTACTCAAATTCCTACTGTCTAGTACTTTAAGCAATTCCACTCTTTCTGACTGCTCCCTGCTCCCCTATAAAAGGGAGAGAGACACTAGAATTGGAGGAGACTTTATTGGCTTTATCCCATCCGATGATCTCTAAACTTTGACTAACTTAATATCTACATTTTGAACCTGCTTACTCTGTAATTACATATGTTTACTTACAGTATTTAAGTCTGTCTTACAGAGTCTTCACTTATGCATCCCAGAGAGGCATATTATAGACAACCCCAAAAATACCCATCATAAATTTTACAAAAGTTCAAATGTAGTGTCCTATAGTGCATACTCAATGTCAGCACACTGGATCTTGATGCTGATCGACAGGAAAGAAACCAACTCTGAATCTGTTCCCACGATGCTGCCTTAGCCTCATCCTTACCCCTTTTACAATTTTCCTCTGAGAAAGAGTCAGAAAGAAAACAAAAGAGAACATGAAGCAAAGAAAAAAAGAAATCTTCAAATAAATGGACAAAGAAGAAAACAGGAGAAAGCAAATAAAAAACTAAATACAATACAATGTATGGCAAAATTTTGAAAAGTAAATAATTTGATAAAATGTTATAGTAGTAAAAATTACTACTACAACCCATTTATTTATTTCGATGCTTACTGCCAATTTTGGTAGGATCAGTCCTCCGTACAGTAAACCTTCACAGTGGAGTATTTTGTTTTGAAAATACGGAGCGGAAGCTGTCCTTGCGAGTGTTTCCGCCTTTCTCTGCCCAGACAGGATTTTGACAGCAGTTGTACAGCTCCACTCTGCAGGCGGTGTGATTTGCTTCAGCTAGACCTTCATGAAAAGCCATGGAAGACAAAGCTCAGATCCAGGAGGCCATTAAAGTCCAGGGGGAAGTCGTTCGGAAGCTAAAATCCGAAAAGGCGAGCAAAGAGCAGGTCAGTCTCTACACTTAGCTTTCCCATCATGGCTGGATAGGTTACAGCATGCGGTGAAGTTCAGAGCTGAAAGGAAAGGAAGTTCTCCATCAATAACATCACTCACAGAACAGACATCCACATTCACTGGCATCAGTGTTCAGCCCGGGTGGAAAACCCTGCGCTAAACACTTATTTTTTTCAACCTTCACTGTTATTCAACCACGGCCTTCACTGGACAGAATGGCAACTAATTGCATATTTTTGAGTCCATAAGTGCGACAGAAAAGAAAACTCCGGGAACTGTGTTCCTGTCTTATAGGAAAGGTGAGCGGAAGAAGCCGGTGTTTTCCCCTAGCTTAAGCTAACCGGCTTATTGCTAGCTGGAGCGGCTAATGCTAACACGGCAACATCTGGGGGATTTAAACAGACTTCTTGCGCTTTAAATTAAAACGCACAATCTATCTTAAAAGTCCGCTTTGATTTTAAACATATTTACTTTAATGAGGCACAGCTGATGCAATAAGATGTGGCTGTTACTGCAGATTTGTCCTGCACCAATCCCTCACAGCTGCCTGGCAAACCTGCAGGTTAATAATGAAACACCAGGACACAATAACGGCACAATTTCATTCATATATGAATCAAACATGTCCTCCATGTTGTTGAAGGATAACCTCCTATCTGCTGCCAAACAGTAAAAAAAATTAACCTCATATTTATATAACATTTGTATAACATCTGAAGGTAACATAGTTACTTGATTATGCTATAAAATGACACTGTGTGCCAGCAAAACACATAATACTGTCCATTTAAACAAATATATTTTTGGAATTCCAATTTGCACTATTTTATGAGCAATGGAAACGCTGCTAGTGTTGAGGAAGCTCAACTCATAGCAGTTCTATTAAAACTCATATGTCAGCTGGGAAAGATTCAACACTATATTTATGGAAGCAGCATATAAACATGTCACTCTTGTTGAGCTGCATTACAGAGTATCTGCGCCAGGCAAAAATGATGATTGTGTTACTTTGTCAGGTGGATTTTATTAATTTGCACCCATTTCACTGTAAATCAAATGGTCTTAAATCCTAAACCTTTGTGTCCAATCTACCAAGCCTTAGAGCAGGAATAGATGCATATTAATAAACAGAATCAGAAACCAGTAAATGTTTGCTGTCCATAGCTGCTCCAGGATTTTTGAAGATATCTGCAGGTGTTTCTGGGTAGCTGTGGTCAGGCCTGATATAAGCAGTGTGTGTGAGTGAGTGTGTACAGGGGCCTGCATTTTTGATTGACTTGCTACATCTCATGTTCTGTCCTCCACGCTGTGGTGATGATGATGCGTCATGCCCCGCCCTTCCCTAGTGATAGGGTTGCTTACCACTTTTCTCCTGTTCTTCCCGCCTGGCCCTGGATGACCTCTTCCTGCTGGACCCTTGACCTCCACCAACTTTCTCACCACCTGTGGGCGATCGGACCCACCTCACTTCTTCTTGGGAATACTGTTCCCATGACGCACTCCTGAACTCTACCTTTCCCACTCCCTGGACATTTTTTTCCCTTCATATTTTTTGTTCCTGTGTCGGATGACCATGCTGGCTCTGTCCTTTGCTCGTGTCTGCTCTGGTCTGGCACCGTTTCGGACTGCGCTCCGTCTGCAACCGCTCCGATCTGCCTCTGGCATCACTGTGGCTCAGGTAGGCATGTCTGCATTGCAGAATATTCTAGATTACTCATTGTTGAACCAGACAAAGTAGTGTAATATGTTCTGCTTTTTATGTGTGTGTGTGTGTGTTTGTTGTAGATTGATGAAGAAGTAGCCAAACTGCTTGAGCTGAAGGCTCGGCTGGGAGGAGGAGATGATGGCAAACATCAGTTTGTGCTCAAAACACCAAAGGTAAGAGTCTGTGGTTATCCTGAAGCTGTGTGAGCTGAACTACAGGCTGGGCTATAGCGCCACCAACAGCTGTTTCTGATGATTTACAACAGGGTCTTCTACCAGCAGAACCACAGTGACTCGTTGGACCTTCCGCCATGGCTCTGAATAATTTTGTCTGAAAAATGATGAAAAACCAACTAATATTTTTAAATTGAGTTTGAATTAAAAAAACAAAAGCAAAAGTAACAGGGAACATTTTATAGATAGATTTTTCCCATCAGATTGAACAATATGTTTTTATTTACTTCAATATTCCAATATCCTCCATGCTAAAGTCGTATTGTTTTCTACATTTATAATTAGAAATGAAATGCTGTTTTTTAATTACACATATGCAACAGTAGATTTTTATAAAAAGTGACAAGTTGTATATTTTCAGAATTTCAAAGTAGACATAAAAATGTGTATTTGTCGAAGTGGAGACAAGTAGGCAAAATAGAGGTTGATTTCTTTGAATCAAACGCAGATTTCTGTGTTTGAAAACTGTCTTTATTTCTAAGTTTTGTAGCAGATAACATTGTTTTATAATCCACCAAAACATAAAACAATAAGTAGATTATCCCAGTTGATGACTCTCAGCCCTTTATTATTATCTGAACTTTCTTGAATTTAAAAAAAGCTGGAGTAAATTACAAATTGTTAGTTTGAATGACTGTAGTTCTTAGTTTCTACTCCTTCCCTTAAGAAGAGGAACACAGGTCTTCAGTGTTCAAACCTGGCTGTCTCCAGTTGAGCAGAGTCAACTTGCACATGAAATGTTGACGGCATGTTTGGGTGTGATGCAGGGAACCAGGGACTACAACCCGAAGCAGATGGCCATCAGAGAGAGAGTCTTCAACACCATCACCCGCTGCTTCAAACGCCACGGAGCGGAGACCATCGACACACCTGTGTTTGAGCTAAAGGTTTGTGTGTGTCTCAGACTGGAGTCATGATTCTGATTTCATCTTGTTTCCAACATGGAGGTTATTCGTCCTCGTCCCTGCAGGAAACGTTGACGGGGAAGTACGGAGAAGATTCCAAGCTCATCTACGATCTGAAGGACCAGGGAGGAGAGCTGCTGTCGCTAAGATACGACCTCACTGTATCCTGACCCCTGACCTCTGCACTGTCAGGAAGTTAACAGGCGTTTGGAGCCAATCAAGGGTTTGGGCTGATGAATCAGGTTGAGGTCCTTTACACTCCCTCCTCCAGGTGCCGTTTGCACGCTACCTGGCCATGAACAAGATCACCAACATCAAGCGCTACCACATCGCCAAGGTCTATCGCCGTGACAACCCCGCCATGACACGCGGCCGCTACAGAGAGTTCTATCAGTGTGTGAGTTCTCCTGTCACAGAAGAGGGTGTGTGTTGCACTGGTCTGCTGCAGTGCAGTGTGTGTTATGTGCATGTGTGTGTGTTTCAGGATTTCGACATCGCCGGTCAGTACGACGCCATGATCCCAGATGCAGAGTGTCTGAAGATCGTCCATGAGATCCTCAGTGAGCTGGAGCTCGGGGACTTCCGCATCAAGGTCAGTCTCCGCCTGCAGCTGAGCGCTCAGTAAATGTCATTTCCTGATCCCTTACCTCACTTCCAGGTCAATGACCGGCGCATCCTGGATGGGATGTTCGCTGTCTGTGGAGTTCCAGATGACAAGTTCCGCACCATCTGTTCAACGGTAGACAAGCTGGATAAGGTGAGAAGGCCTGTAGGCAGAAAACCTCAATCGCATTAATCGATTATTGAAATAATCAACTATTTATTGATTATTTGATGAATTGTTTACTGGACTATACAGAGTCAAAAAAGGCCACTTGCTGAAGAACAACACATTCAGAGCAGTGATTAAGGCTGGTTCATTATTGCCATGACCTTCTTTGCCACTGGAGGAGTTCTACAAAGTGGGAACTTCACCTGATTCAGATTCTGAACAGAAAATCAAAAATAACCACCAGATCAGCTCTACACTGCATTAGGTCTAGCAGAGTATTGAAAGGATTTTCTTTAGCTGCAGATGCATCCTTTGTTGCAGATGTATGGTGGCTGACAGGTGAAACTACACGCAGCAAAGGGCGAAACAAGCTGCAAACTCCAAAACACAAATGCAACAGAAAAATGATGCAAACAAAAAAATGCTGCATTCACAGGAAATAGAAGCAAAGTGAGAAAAAATAACAAGCCCCCCCTTAAAATATGAGAAACTGCAAACTTACTGCACAAAATGGAAGTACTCCAGACCACTAGGGGGAGTCTGGAGAAAATAATGTTACCTATGTAAAAATGCTGCTAAAGGTTTTTGTGTTTCATTAAGACATTATACATTACGTACATTTTCTTTCTCTTGAACATCTCAATAAATTGTGACATCCTGTCTCTACTGAGGGTCTGTTCTAGTATTTACTGGTTGACTCCCCCTAGTGGTCTGGAGCACTTCCAATTTGTGGAGCGAGTTTGCAGGGTTTCATACTGGCTGTTCCTACTGTAATTACAAAATGTACACCTTTGCTCCTATTTCCTGAGCGGCAGTGTTTTTCTGTAGCTTTTGTTCATGTTTTGGAGGTAGCGTCAGTCATGTGTTTGCAGCTCATTTTGCTGTTTGCTTTGCGTTTGGACCTCTACTTGACAAAGCATGCGCTGAAGGAATACCAAGTCACAGTGTTTTAGACGATGAAACGCTTATTTTGTCCTTTAAAAATAATTAAATTATTTATTTGCATCTTTTATTGTTGATCTAATATTGTATGAAAGGCTAAAGTGGCTAAATGAAAAATCTGCAAAATGTGGAAATTTTTTAATCTGATTAATCACCAGCAGAAACGATAACTACAGTTATTGTTAGCTGGTTGCTATTCTCCTGCTAGTAACTATATTTGCATGTAGTGTGTGGGTAGAGGTTTGTCTTATTCTATACCTGATCAAGACCATATTCGGTCTGTCTGCCATCATTCAGCGCTGATGCATGTGTGCTTCTCCTGCAGTTACCCTGGCAGGAAGTGAGGAAGGAGATGGTGGACGAGAAGGGATTATCTGAGGAGGCTGCAGACCAGATTGGGGAATACGTCAGCCTGCATGGTGAGTCAGCGAACACCTCCAGCAGGTGGCAGTCTCTACAACTTTAGGAGGCAAACTCTGCTTTTTTGTAGCAATATGTCATTATATAATGGTCACAAAATCTATATTCAATAGTATAAATTACAGAGACTCATTAGTGACAGTGTTTGCCCCAAAGGAGCAAGAGTTTTTGCCTAATGTTAACAAGAGAAAGGTTTCAAGTACAAAACACATCTTCAATGGTCATGGCTCCAACCTGCCAGACATGGAAGAAAAATGTAGCTGATGAGGAAGAAACACTGAGGGCCGGGGCCTGGAACCTGGGGGCCTGGAACCTGGGGGCCAGTTGCCATCCTGCAGGAACTCTACCTGAGTGAGGCTGGTTGTGTGTTTCAGGGGGAATGGACCTGGCAGAGCGCCTCCTGCAGGACCCCAGGATGTCTCAGAGTAAGCAGGCCTGTGCCGGCCTGTCTGACATTAAGCTTCTGTTCAGCTACCTGCAGCTCTTTCAGGTCACAGACAAGGTCAGGCATCCCAGAATGCTCTGCTTCTGTCTCTCAGCATCCTGTCTCTGTGGCTGGATTATTCATTTTTATTTCCTTTGTCATTCCTCAGGTCGTGTTTGACCTCAGTCTGGCCCGTGGGCTGGATTATTACACAGGAGTGATTTATGAGGCGGTGCTGACCCAGGCTGGGGTGGCCCCAGCGTCCAACGACGCCCAAAACGGGTCTGAGGAAAGCGTCAGCGTGGGAAGCGTGGCCGGAGGGGGGCGCTATGACGGCCTGGTGGGCATGTTTGACCCCAAGAACAGGAAGGTGCCGTGTGTTGGGGTCAGCATCGGCATTGAGAGGATCTTCTCCATCATGGAGCAGAGGGCTGAGGTGACACCTGCAGCTGGGTGGGCTGGAATGTGCTGATGATGACCGCTCATGCTCACACTAACTCTGCTAATGTTCAGGCGGCAGCAGAGAAGGTCCGGACCACAGAGGTCCAGGTCCTGGTGGCGTCGGCTCAGAAAAACCTGCTGGAGGAGAGACTCAGGCTGGTCACTGAGCTCTGGAATGCTGGCATTAAGGTGTGTGTGTGTGTGTGGGAGTATCATTTGATTTTATGTGCCAGACCAAAACCAAGCGGTGCAGGGTGTCCGCACATCCAATTTGAAGATGTTAAAATGTCTTCACATTGGCCTCTAAACACATTCATCACAAATCTTACATTTTGTTGTGGCAGAATTAATTAATCTTCTATAATCTATCTAGTTATTTTTCTCATGGACGTTTCTCTGCACGATGTGCATCTGTTCATCTGTCACTCACTCATGGATCATTCTTGTAGTTCTGCAAAGCATAACATAATTATTTATATTAGTTGCAATAATACTGGATATGAAAGGATTTATTTTTGATAATGTTAAAGTTCTCTTTATGAACAATAATGAAGAATTACAGCAGAGGAGAAAAGGAGTAGAACCTGGAACCAAACAGCAGAGATCTACAGATGCAGCTGTGATGACAAATAGGGCAAAATATTAAAAGAAATATTAATAATTAGTCTTCAACTAAAGCAAGAATGCCACAAGATCTATAGTTAATCTCACAAAAAGTACTGTTTTTTTTCCTCAATAGCTTTCTATTCTTATGAATAATAAAAATTGTATTTTATTTTGTACATTTCTGACCTGACACAAGTCTTATATTCCATTCTTTATGGTCTTAAGGTCTTAAATTTGAGTTGGTGAAAATGGAGGATGGCTGACCCTTTGAGCTGTTTAACTTCTCCCAGGAGCCTCATGAGTTTTCCTGATGGGAAACTCATGGTGTGTGTGTGTGCTTGTGGGTGTGTGTATGTGTGGGTGTAGGCTGAGGTGATGTACAAGAAGAACCCCAAACTGCTGAGTCAGCTGCAGCTGTGCGAGGAGACGGGGATCCCCCTGGTGGCCATACTGGGAGAGCAGGAGCTGAAGGATGGCGTGGTGAAGCTGCGTGTGGTGGCCAGCAGAGAGGAGGTAGCTACCGTCAGCACAGCCTCTGGCTACAGCTGAACAGCCCTGTCTGTGATTTACCAGCTGCTGTTCCTGGGTCTGCCTCCAGGTGGACGTGTCCCGCTCTGACCTCATCACAGAGATCAAGAGGAGAACCTCTGAGGCCTAGCCGGCGCTCTCCTGTGTACAGAATCTCCACAGATCCTGATGGATGTGAGAGCAGGCCTGATTAATGTGGGCAGCAGACACATACACTGCTGGAGAGCCTGGACAACATGGCTGACCTGCTGAGGGGACCTCAGGTTGCCATGGAGCTCACATTACATACACTGACGTCAGCTTGTATCCAGACATTTACTCACTCTACATGTTTATTGTCCAGCTGTGTGCTCTGGTGAACACGTCCTAGTGAAAGCACCACTGTGGTCTGAAGCTGTTTCTGCAGGAGGAACTCTGCCTAGCAACCAGGCGTTTACCTCCATTCATGTTAGAAGAAGACACATTTCCATCAGAACTGCTTCGCTTTGAATAAACCTGATTTCATCCTGTCTGCATGCTTCAAATCTCTATTAAAAACATGGAAGCTTTCTGAAATCTGCCAATGTGCTTGTCCACTAGAGGGCAGGATGGTGTCATTCTATTCAGCAGGTGTTCAGGCCACATCTGGACACAACCTCACTGCTGTGGCTGTGACTGGTAAACCCTATTTTATGCTTCCATCCTCATGGTTGCTGGTAATTAGTTGATGATCTCATTGATATTTCTGTGATTGATGAAGAAAACCAGGTGACTCATCACCTCTCATCCTGACCTGAAGCTCAGGTTATTTTGGACCTTTAAGGATTTTCTGGATCTGGTCTTCATCCTCAGTCAGTTGATGAGACAGTTTAACAGGAACCCTGTGCACTAGTTCAAATTACTGGATTTAAATAATCCAAACAGGGTCAAAATTATACATTCGGGCTAATGGTTATTTTTGGAATCGATTATTTTGACAATTTACTGTAAAAAAAAAAAAAAAAAGTTCTCATTCTGCAGATTTTTTATTTAACAACTTATTTTATTTTAGATATGAAAAATGCATTAAAATATGCAAATAAATATTTATATATTTTTTAAAAAATGTGTAGAAATGATGAAATAAACATTTTATTGTGTAAAAGCAAATAACAGCATTACTTTAGAGCAAAGGATGCCTCTGCAGCTAAAACCTTTTTCAAATATCAAACTTTCTGCTGGATTGAACATCAATACATTGTATTGATCTGGGGATTAATTATGTTTAACTGATTAATAACTGGACACAATGTCATAATGTTTTTCCCCTCATTAAAATCAAACCTGCCGTGTTGCTTTGATTCTTTCATGCTTGAAAAATCCATCAGTCTCTATGGCAACCATTCAGCTGTTCAAAATGCCTGAGTGGGCTTAGCCCCGCCTTTGCGATGCAGCTCCTCCCCCACTCAGCTCCTTCACTCTAGCCAGCAGTAATTAGCAAACAGCTGGTGGAACTGCTGAGCTCATTACAGGAGTTGCTTCTCTGAGCATCGCTAGTAAAAACGTTATTAAAGGGTTAATAGAGGAGCCATATTGGGACGACTTCCTGAAGGCGGAACTTCAGGTACAGACGAAGAGACAAAGGTACAATTTCAAGGAATTAAATCAGGAAGTTACATTTCTTTTAAGTCATATTTGATACACAGTATTTAGCATTTTTAAACCAACTGAAGTTAGCATAATTACTTAACTGTGCTATAAGACAGCATTATATGCCTAGAAAATGCACGATACTTTAACTTCTGCTCTGAGTATTGTTCTTTCAGCTAGTGGCCTTTTTAGAGTGTATAATCCAGATAACGGTTAATCCATTAGTAAATTAGTTGATTATTTCAATAATCCATTAATCGTGATTAATCATTTCAGTCAGGATATAAATCTATTCTCTTTAAGACACTTTTATCTTCTGATGTTTATTTAGATGACTCTCCTCAGTGTGAAAACCAGCAGCAGGCGTTCTCCAGGGTGTTGAGAGGTGAAAGGTCAGGCTAAAGTTCTGCTGTGTGTGTGTGTGTGTGATCACAGAGGATCACTCATGCCAAGTTTGGTGCAGCTCGGTCGAAACATGTGGAATCTAGAGCCAAACATATGGCAATGCTTGAAAAATCCATCAGTCTCTATGGCAACCATTCAGCTGTTCAAAACGCCTTAGCCCCGCCTTTGAGTAGGTGGGCCCTGGAGTAGGTGGGCGTCACTTCGCCACGCCCACCTACTCCATCAAAACCAGTCAGGGTTGGAATACACAACCACTTATACCACAGCAGGTATGGAAAACCACGAACGCAAAAATTCAATCATGTAGAAATCTACTGTTAAATCTCTTCATGTTAAATAAAAAATATCGAGTCCAATGCTGTTGGTGGGGGGGCGCAGTACTCCGATGTTGTTTTGTTACTCATTCTGCTGCAAGTTGGCTCAAATTTGACACGCAAGATGTAACCGGTAAAATCCGGTTTAGGATTTTCAAAATAAAAGATCCGGAAGTAGTTCATTATTTCTTGCGCGGCCCAGTACCAATTGGTCCGCGGACCGACATGAGACGCCTTGAATGAGACTTCTGGTTTTGGAAAGTCGTTTCAACTGATGGCAAGGAACAACTGATGTGCATCACAATACAGCAAAGAGGTTCTAAAGATTTCATGTGTTGCGCTCCAACATTGAGCTCACGCAGCTTTGATAAAGAGCAGAATCAACAGCAGAAAAATGAGGAATCGCAATTGTTTCAGACTTTTCATGGAAAACTTTGGTTTCCACCAAGAGGCAATTGTGGAGAGGGAAGACCCATTAAGCCCCATGAAGATAACAAACAACATGAGACGCTTTGAAAGAGACTTCAGACCTGTGGCACACTTTTTTAGAAACTTGTCTGCTTTATCCAGCAGGCGCTCTGTGCACATGACTTTCTGTTCTTTCTTTGTGTACATGTGCACAGGGTGGTATAGCTGGACCATTTCCTTCGTCTTGCTCTTCGTGATTCTTCGCCTTTCCCAAAATTATCTAATTTCCAAAGGATGGAGGATCCAGGGGAGCGTCATACCCGACGTATGTGAGCCATTGGAACATCTAAAAGACAACCTAAATGTCTTTCAGATGTTCCACTTGGCTTTCGATGCTGCTCAGAAAGCTCAGAAGCTTTCTGGAAACATGGCCGACATCCTTGAGAAGATAAAAAATCTGTGCATGTGGGTCCGGCCAGAGCTCACTCTAAAGATCTACGTGGGACTGTGTCTGGCCTTTATCTTCTCATGTGTGTTTCCATACCAGCTGCTGGGCTTTATCATAGGTGTTTTTGTAGGGATCAAGTTTTTCATCATTGACTTGATCTTTGAAAAGTTCCCGAAGCTGCGGCAGCAGTTTGATGCCCCCTACACCTTCTGGGCTAATTTACCCACCGATCTGCAGCTGAGGGAGCCCAGAAACACCTTCCTGAGCAGATGGATTGCACAGCAAGGGCCCAATGGAGCACGGCCCGAGGTAGCATTTCTAATGCTCTTCTCGGTGCCAGACGGAGGCGCTTGTTCCCTTCATGATCCCGCTTCATTGGGGCCTTTCATATGTGGCGACGACGGGTATGGAGAAGATAGTGGACGAAAGTGTGTCTCAGGTCTCTCAGGATGATGGGAGCGACTGGTTTTGGAAAGGCGTTTCAACTACAACGAACAACCGACGGATGTCTGTGGGAAAAGGTAAGAAATTAAGTCACACCTGACGTTACACATCGGACACAGAAAGCAGCGACGACGTCGTGACAAAAACGTGCTTCTTGCCCAGAGAGCAAGAAAAGCCAAAGAGTGATTTGAATGAGGTTAAAGGACTTCTAGAATCGCTTTACTAGAAAACCAATTCTTACAGAAAGAGCTGAAGAAACTGAAAGATGAGCCCCTCATAGATTCACTTAAACAGGAACTGGAGAAAGAACGATCCAAACGCATTGAGCTGGAACAGAAAGTCATAAAATTAGAAGTTCAGGATTCATCAACACTGTTTATAGTGGGGATCGTGTGCTGCTGACCTCAACTCGGGATGTTGTGGGCCGGTGTGCAGAATACTTCGAAGACCTCTTCAATCCCACCAACATGAAAAAATAAAATAAAAGAAATAACCCAGTCTTTTCGATGTGTCTGTCAAATGTTCATTCAATGTCTCATGGCTAGTGACCAGTCGGGTCAACCATCTACCAGTTCACTCGGTCCTCTGGGCTGGGGCTCGCCATCCAAGTTCTGGAGAGGATGATCTTGACCTGGAACAAGGCCAAAGTAAAGCATCTTAAAATACAGGATGCTAATATCAATAAAGCTTAAGCTACAATTCAAAGAGATCTTTCATCATTTCTCAAGTATTTTCCATGTTGTACAACAATATTCAAGTTATCAGAGTTCAATATTACCAACACATCAGTAAAACTAAAGAAATTAGCTTATATGTGGTTATACACACACATATATATATATATATACAGTATATATATATATATATATATATATAAAGTGTCAATGAAGTACATCTATAACACTATATTTAGTACATCTATAACACTATATTTAGTACATCTATAACAGTATATTTAACATCAGAATGTGGATTAGAAGCTCACATTAGCTCTGACCAACTCAGAACAGAAAGTTCCCAAGCAATGCCAACAGAAAAGCACATTACAGAACCATGAATTAGCACCTTTGAAATATTAGAACATGTCCTAACAGAAAAATAAGTGCAACTACATAGATAAAATACAACATACACAATAATAATAATAATAAATCTTACAATACAATTTTATTTTTACTAAATTTGATCAGTTACTCGGTATTTTATCCAATTTTCAGCGAATTTACTGAGCCAACTGCGGAGCGGTGCATCACTCACCGATGACGCTACAAGGGTTTAAAAAAACCTTATTAAATTCTGAGATTTAATAAAAACGGATTTACTATTTTGAATTACATATTTTGCGAAACTATTATAACATTGTTTTTTCTTACCGATTTCCAAGAGTCTGTCAAATTTGACAAGATCTTCCAGGCTATTAGCGGAAACAACCGCTAGCTCTGAGCTCTCGAGTGTCTGACTCAGTCTGTGCAAAATCTCAGCACATCAGTTTAATCAACCTTATTGGCTGATGTGAAATCACACTGTGAAAGTTTTATCAAAGCATAATGCAGTTATTTCTGCCTTATCACTTTGATAGTGAACTCAAGCCTTCAAGTTGTGCAACCTTTGGTAAGTTTTACAGAACTGGTTTGTTTGGATTTGTTGATGGAACAAAACATTCAGTAAAGTCTGTTGTAGATTTAAGTAGGAGTGAGTTTGAGTTGGAATCTGATCATTTGGAGGCTGTGGACAATGTTACTGGTGATGTAATGCTGGAAGACTCATGGGCTGAATGGTGTTCTGAGGTTGAATTGGAACGCTTGGAGTGTGTGGTATTACAAAAAGGAAGACAAATAGAAAACAGTGATCAGGAACAAATCCCTGATTTAAGTCTGCCGTGTAAAGACATTTCATTATTTGAGAAAAATAAATTAGAAGAACTGAAAGCCTTGCATTGATTAGATCTTGAAAATGATAAACAGTTCTTTGTTTCAAAAAGGGGGACCGGAGGGTGTGCTCCAATTATAGGGGTGTCACACTCTTAAACCTCCCTGGCAAGGTCTATTCAGGGGTCCTGGAGAGGAGGGTCCATCGGATAGTTGAACCTAGGATTCAGGAACAGCAGTGTGGTTTTCGTCCTGGTCATGGAACACTGGACCAGCCAAGGTGTTGAGGGGATCCGATTTGGTGGCCTTAGGATCACGTCTCTGCTTTTTGCGGATGATGTGGTCCTGTTGGCTTCATCAGGTCGTGATCTGCAGCTCTTGCTGAAGCGGTTTGCAGCCGAGTGTGAAGTAGCCGGGATGAGGATCACTGCCTCCAAATCCGAGGCCATGGTCTTGAGCCAGAAAAGGATAGAGTGCCTTCTCCGGGTCGGGGGTGGGGGGTGGGGGATTAGGGGGTGTCCTGTCCCAAGTGGAGGAGTTCAAGTATCTCGAGATCTTGTTCACGATTGAGGGAAAAAGGGAGCTGGAGATCGACAGGCGGAATGGCGCAGCGTCTGCAGTCAAGCGGGCGCTGTACCGGTCTGTCGTGGTGAAGAGAGAGCTGAGCCAAAAAGCGAAGCTCTCGATTTACCGGTCTATCTACGTTCCCACCCTCATCTATGGTCATGGTCATGAGCTTTGGGTCATGACCGAAAGAACGAGATCGCGTACAAGCGGCCGAAATGTGTTTTCTCCGTAGGGTGGCTGGGCTCTCCCTTAGAGATAGGGTGAGAAGCTCAGTCATCCGGGAGGGACTCAGAGTAGAGCCGCTGCTCCTTCACATCGAGAGGAACCAGTTGAGGTGGCTCAGGCATCTGGTCAAGATGCCTCCTGGACGCCTCCCTGGTGAGGTGTTCCGGGCACGTCCCACCGGGAGGAGACCCTGGGGAAGACCCAGGACACGAAGGAGGGACTAAGTCACTCGGCTGGCCTGGGAATGTCTTGGGATTCCCCTGGAGGAGATGGAACAAGTGGCTGAGAAGAGGGAAGTCTGGGCCTCCCTTTTTAAGATCCTAACCCCATGACCCAACCCTGGATAAAAGGATGGATGGATGGATGAATGGAGTAAAGATATTGTAGCGATAGTAAAAATAAGTAGTAAATTCAAGTCTAGGATTCCTGTATAAACCCTGTTTTATGGCACATTTCAGCAACAAGGCAGTTCTTGGTGCTTTACATCACAAGTCATAGAAATAAACAACAAAGATATTTATTATTTTAAATCTGTGCTTCAGGTTCAAAATGTTTTTCTATCCGTTTATCTTCACAATTTCTCTGATCATTCATGGAGCTTCTGTAGAAATGTGATTATAAACGCTAACATTAGCATTAGCTGCTACATGTTTAGCATTGAGGCTATTTTAGGCTAGCATAGCTTTCTGACACGCTAACTGCTTTTAGCACAACTTGAACACACTGGTCTCTCCCAGCATCCAATCAGATCGTGGCGCCGCAGGCCCAGGTAGAGCAGCCTGCGCCCCTCCACACTCCTCCTCTTCCTCACTCACACATTGATAAGATTTTCTCATTTAATCTGGTGATAAAATAATTTTAACCGGAAGAATCAAATTCACATTTATTATCATTGATTATTATTATTGTTGTTATTATTATTATTACTAGTGTTGTTTGTTTTGATCGGAGCTTTTCTCCACCAGGTGCCTTCAGAATAATTAAGATGTAATAATTTAGATTTTTTTTGCATTTTTTTAATCTGACATATTAATAAAAATCTGGATGTTTTCAGGTTTATTCCAGTCAGGTGATTTACCTGCTGGGTAAACAGAAACAAAATCCTGACCTGCCTGCTGGGACGGGTTTAATGTTCACTGCAGTCCAATCATGTTAGAATAAATGTTTTTATTAACCATAAATTTGTTGATTTATTACTCAGTTGATTGATTGATTGTGTTGTCTTATTAGTTTACTGATGGACCGGAACCATGTGACCACACAGGCAGGAAATCAGCCGACACCAATAATCAGACTTTACTTATTTTATTCTTTTTTAGCGCTAGAAAAGAGAGACGCTTACCCTCACAGGCTAATTTGTTGTGGAGTGAATATAACCGAAATTATACAGCATCTGATCAAACACGGAAGACACATTGCTTATATCCTAAGGTCCGCCTCCTGGTCTGCTGATGTGTCACGTCACTAAAGGTCCTCCCAGTGGTCATCCCATGCTCTAGATTAACTAAAGTTAAGTTTCGTTTCTACAGAAAGTTTCCATATGAAACAAAAGGCTTGTGTGTAGAATCTTTGTGTCCGTAGTTTGTGTGTGCGTGCATGTATGGCGCGTGTCTGGAGTAAACGTCTCAACAACTGTAAATCAGGATTTTCTGTCTGACTGATGGATGTTTCATCATTTTGGTGGTTCTGTTGCTCCCGGTCTCCAGACCGGACAATCCAGTTTTGGTTCTCATCAGAACCAGATGCTTTTTACTTTTTCTGATGCTCCTGGTTCTGATTCTGGTTAGAGGCTGGATGTGTGAGTTATTTTCCTGTTGGTTCTCAGATGAAGCTTTTAAAGTGAAATTAATGCGACTTTTTAACATAAACATAATTTCTATTTTCTGTTTAATACAGTATTAAAAAACCTTTTAGTTTCTCTCTTCGGTTTTTTATTTTAAGTCTGAAGTGAATCCGATACTCTAATCGAGTTGATGTGAGGAAATGTTGCAGGTTTGATCCGGTTCCTCTCATGGACGCTTGACCTCTGACCTCACCTGGTCTGTGGATGTGATGTCATTTTGGAGACACTGGCCAGCTGCCTCCACTTCCAATCAGCACCAATTAGAAGCTCTAGATTAGGGATGTTGGAGACCCGGAGGAAAGGCCTTGGGCCGTAACAGTACATATAGAAATAAAAAGATGAGAAAAATAACAGGCAGACAGACTATACACAAACTTTATTCATCCTTTCAGGACCTTAAATATCTTCATTTTTGTTATTCACCAAATCATTCGTGGATATCTAGACATAAAGTCAGGCGGAAGCAGCAGTGGAGTAGGAGAAATGCTGCCACCTACAGGTGGGAGTTGGTGTTACATGTCTCAGCTGGGTTGAAACAATTTAACAAATGATGTTTACTGATGTCTCCGCTTCTCCTTTCTTCTGAATGTAGCAGGATGAAGCCTGCCCCAGGATTGAGGATACCTGGCACCTAATTACCTCAATGGATGTGAGCATAAAGGCAGACTCTCTCACCTGCTTTCTTCATGCCTGCATTTGGTCGCATTTCAGTGGGAAGGTCGCTTGGTTAACTTGCAATGGTCAAAACTCTAAACTCTGAAATCAGTAAGTAATGTTTCTCCTTCTGTATAAGACCGCAATTTTAGTTGGTTAATTCAAACCCTGCTCTAAGGTAAAAAACACAACTTAGGACCTAATTCTTCATTGCACATTTTAAAACATCACCCTTTTCCTTTTGTTTTAGCAAATCTCATTTTTATTAAAATGAGCAACTCAGAACACAGCAAAAATAAAATAAATATTTTTAAAAAAGCATGCAAACAAACTTCTTAAATTCAAACTGGACACACAAGTTAACCAACACTATTAAAAACATGCAAAAAAAAAGAAGAAGAAATGACGGAATGAAATCTTTTTTTTTGTTCAGTAAAACAGATGTGAAACAGGAATGTTGCCGCTGGAAGCCGGTGGAGTGTTCAGGCCACCTGCTGGTTGTGGAACATCTTCTGCAGCAGCTGCTGGGCGGCGGCCCGCTGAGCCTCCTCCAGCATTACTTTGACACTGGGTCCCGGCAGCACCATGACCTTCCCCCTGAAGGGTCTGCTGATGCCGGGGATCAGAACCTTGTAGGTAAATTTGACGAAGCCATCTGGTCTGGCCAAACTGTAGTCTAGCTCATAGAATGGCTGACCAAACCCGTTGGCCTCGCAAACCTTATGGAGGAGCATCATCGGGGATGGCGCACAGACCATGTGTTGCTGGGGGTGGTGGGAGGCCGGGACGGCGTAACGCACGTGTGGGTGCGGGGGGGAGACTGGTTCCCCCACCGCCCTGCAGAACCCTGGAGAGACGGGCGGAGCAGCAGGCTGGAGCTGTGGCGGGGCTGAAGGGTGAGAGACGGCCTGGCTGCAGGGCACGAAGCACGGCTGCAGCAGAATCTTTGGGGCTGGAGGAGAACATGTCTGGAAGGGGCTCAGGTTCTCTCCTGGTTCCCACTTGATGGAAATCTCCAATGAAAATCGCTTCTTGAATTCTAGACACAGAGTAGAGATGTTTATCTGACTCTGCATATCTTCTCCGTCACACATAGAAAAACCACAAACAGCTCCTTACAAAAGTATATGTACCCATCATAAAACCACAACTTATTGTGTTTTATTGGGATTTTTATGACACAAAGGAAAGAAAGACTGACATTGAAAGAAAATGATTCATTGTTTCAGGGAAGAGCTGCTAGAAAAATCAAAGTGATCTTGCAAAGTATTGACTCAAGTGGGACTGAATATTTGTCCGGCCATCGCCTTCTTGCAAATTCTGCTCAATTCTCATTTCCTCTCAGTGCTCTGTCTTGGATTTCTCCCATTGCGCCCGATTTCTCCAATAGAATTTCATCTTGGCCAATCAGCAAACAGAAGGAGAAATTGTGAACGATGAGGTTCATTTTATGCCCTGGTTTTGAATCGTGCTCCATCTGTAGTTTTAGCAAAGGCAGCAGATGAAGTGAAGGAAGCCGTTCAGTTCGTGTTGGACATGCTTGCAAATATTCAGCTATTAAATTTGGAACAAGAGGAATGTTTGAAGCAATTTATTGCTGGCAAAGATGATATTTCTCTCTTCACAGTGAGGGATCGTTGTTTACAGCACAGGCGTTTCCTGTGCTGTAAACAGGAAATTTACAGCGCCTCACATGATCAAACCTTAGTGATTGGGTAAAATCAGACACAATCATTTAAAACTTCAGCAGAGGCCACGCATCCAGGATGTGATGGTTTCTTAATAGGGGAGGGTCCAGACTGTACGAAGCCTAGTGAGAACCAGGGTCTGGTTTTTACTGGAGTGCATGAATAGAAACGGACAGAAAACTTTTCAGATTTACATTTGTGAAAACTTATTTTTCAACCTTTCGCAAGTTTACCAGCGAGTACGTGATGTTGATTGACAGCGCCCAGCCCCTCCTCTTGGCTCTGATTGGTTGTTTTTGGTTGCTATCACTACATTTCTTCAGAGAGGAATAATAGCTCAGGGAGAAGATCAGATTTTTCACAGATTATCCGTCTTATCACAAACTGTCAGGATATACAGACAGTTTTAACAAGTTCTTTATATAAGTTGCATACTGGAGCTTTAATAAATAAATAAATAAAAATAAAGTTAAAAATCATGCATCATTTTCCATCACAATTTGGCACAGTGCTGTGCTGATCTATCTAAAACAAACTGAAACAAATTAAATGCAGTTGTAGCAAGACACAAATAATAACTGAATAAGTTGGAAGTGGTATGAATTCCTGTAGAATGACAAAATGTGTTAAATCATTAAAAAACCAGAAGTTGGACTGGTCTCTAGATTACCTGCCACTAGATCCTTCTTGGCCATCGACGCGGTATGATGGGAGGAGAAGGCAACGACAGCAGAGACCCCCTGTATGCCAGGACCGGTCTTCAGAGAAACCCTCTCCACCCCGTCCACCAGCCGCCGCAGCACCTTGAAAACACACACACACTTATCAGTCCCACCTACCTTCCAGAAGACCTTGTGTGTTGGTACATAATTTAAATAAATTAATTTCTGATCTCTGCATTCTTGTTCTTCAGTTTCACTCCCAACAGGCAGACCGACCTAACCTGCTTCAGGTCTTCTTGTTTAGTGGCAGCCGGCAGATTTCCAATACAGAGGTGTCTCTTCTCTGTGCTGCGGCGGACACAGAGGTAGCACTTGGGCTCCAGCATGTAGCCGTTCAGCTTGAGGACGGCCTCGGTGGCGAAGGCCGGTGTGCCATATTTAGCATAGGCAAAGCCCCGGTTCTGGCCACTAAAGTTCATCATGAGGCGGAACTCCCAGAGAGGCCCCACAGAGCTGAACAAGGGGATGAGCAGGTCTTCGTAGGTGTCCCGAGGGATGTGGCTGATGAAGACCTCACAGCGCTCAGCTGGGGTTGGACCGTCCCACCCTAAACCAAGACAAGAGGGCTATGAGGCTCAGTGGCAGACGCACCGCCACCTGTCAGGATAAATATGAAGATTAGAAACATTTAGATACATATCAGGGGGAACTGCACACACAGAAAGAACCAGCTAAAGGTGTGTTAACAGGAGGAGGTCATATTCAGCTTGTGATCCCAGTTCATCAACTTGTGCTACGTTCACACACCAGGCAAGTGCAACCCACATCAGACTTTTTCACGGGAGAATAAACAGCCAAATTTTGATCTTTTGACCCCCCAAAATTACAATTTGTGTCGGCTCCATGGCTGAAAAACTTTAAAATGCATCCACAGCATTGTTACCTTGGTAAACAGAGCGCTGACGTTTGCCTTGTTCTTCCACACATACCGACTTTGGGCTCGCAAACCGCTCAGACCAAAATCTGATTGTGGTTGTATTTAATTAGTCACGATCACACAAAAAATAAAATAAAAAAAAGTTAGATTTTTGCAAAAAATTTTAATTGAGCATCAAGATCTGCTGTGTTATTTTCCATACTTGCATATGAAGCCGACCTTATCTACCTTTCCCTCTGGGACTAAAAAAAGTATTTTTATTTATTCATTTATTCATTCATACCTCAGCAAGGGTCAAACAGTCAGCCACTGTCTTGTTTTCCTCCAATGTTAGAGAGGTTTGACTGACTGACACGTCCACCAGGTCACGTCTGCTGTTTGCAGTTAACCGTCTCTGTTCTGCTACCAACTCAGTAACTTCCCATTTTTAGAAACATTTTAGACAAAATGTTTGCACTCCAAACAGTTTTCTGTGACAATATTGATTCCTGGTGACATTATAATAGTAATATATTGTGCAGCCCCTCTTCTGGTTTAAGCAGCTCTATTTACCTTGCCAGAGGCTAAATTAATAGCAGCCTGAGACACACAGTGTGGTTGTTCTGCATCTACTGCAGGTCATTCTGCTACTTTTTATATGAATTCTGTGAGGTCACCACAACACAGCAGATAATCACCACCAATCATAGGAACTATGTACAACATCACAAGTTCTAAGCACAAGACCTTTTTTAAATTTTCATTATAAAACATTTATCAGTATTTATTTATGTTTACTGCCAAACAAATAAAATATACTTTCTTTCACTCCTGAGTTTTTGTACTAAATACATTACCTTTGCCTCTCCATAATGAATAGATAATCCTATTATCTCCTGCATTACTCAAGTTTATGTGTTAGACATGGTAAAATTATATTAATACCACAGTCTTATGCTATTTGCAAAATATAAAACAATGTATAACACGGTTTAATTATTTCAATGTTAAAAGAAAAAACAATTATTCATCCTGCTGTTAAATTCTACCCATAAAATATATTATATATATATATATATATATATATATATATATATATCACAACTATAAAATATAGGCCCACCAAATCTAGTATTTCTAAATCTGCCAAATCTAATATGAAGCCAAGTGTTATCAATGCAGAATATTAGACCTTTTTATTCTTAAACACAGCAACAAGTCTAGTAAGCTGACATTATGTGGAGCTCCTTTAGTTTACACAACATATAACCACATATACTTCCAGACAGACAAATTTATATTCCTTGTGGGCAAATGAAAAATACATGGCCTTCTGTCAGCTGACCAGCAGAGGGACAGTTATGCATTTTCTGTTCTCCACAGCCAGATCAACTCTAGCCAGTCAGGTCAATTCATCTCATCAAGAGGACTCTCCATAAGTATTGAGCAATAAACAAAAATATTTTATTGAGGAACAGAAAATGACAACGATAAGTCAGCTTTAACATTCTATAAGACAGACCATGCATGAGGCCCACATTGCTCTGCTGCAGTGTTAGACCACAGCAGCTGAAGGAGAATGAGGAAAATGTCGACATCTTGGAAAACATAAAACCTTGGCAGGCCTGAATACTGGAACGGACCCACAGCGCTTTCACGTTGTCGCACCTAAATGCTTTAGATAGTCAAGATAAAGATAACCAGAGTAAATACAAGTAGGTTTCAAATGAGGATTTCAGTCATAAAGGGAAAAACAGTCAAAGCCAACCTGTGAAATGTGCGTCTGTGGTGTGAAACCAGCAGCATTTCAGAAACAGACCACCATACTGAGAATCAAACACGGTGGTAGTATGATGGTTTGGAGCAGCTTTGCTTTCTCATGACCTGGACAACTTGTCATTACTGAGGAATCATGAATTTTGCTCAGTACCAGAACATCCTGCAGTAGAATGTCCAGCCATCAGAACATGGCCTGCAGCTCATTGGTTATGCAGCAGGAGAATGATCCAAAGTACTGCACCTCTGAATGACTCAAAAAGGAAAAAAAAACAAAAAACAAAATTAAGCTTTGCAGGGAGTCTAGCTAAAGTCTGGACTTGAATCCAATTCAGATATTGTAGGTTGACCTAAAACCCACTGTTCATACTTCCAAACCCTCCAATATAGCTGAATTTGAATGCTGAATGTTAAATACTCATTAGCACCCTTGATGTCAGTTGGTGGCACAACTAGTTATACGGTTTAAGTTATTTGCTTTTTCACGTATGGTCAGGTTGGCTTGGATAATTTTTTCCCCTAATGGATAAAATTCTCATGTAAAAATTTATCTTTTGGTTTAATCACACCATCTCTGTCCGATTCAAATTTGATAATGTAAAATTTTCAGAAGAGATAAAAATAGCGGCAGAAATCTGAAAAGGGACAAATAGTTTTTTACAGCCCTGTCTGCCTAACGCGTTTATATGGTGGTGTCCCAGTGTGGCTGTGTCTCACCCTCAGGTGGTCCTCCGTACTTCCTCTGGCCGTTAACCTGGGTCAGCTTGGTGTTGGTCGTTTCCAGCCAGGCTTCCAGAGCCTGCACTCGCTCAATGTTCTGCACCTGACAGTTAAAACAGAGAAGGACCACGTTGTTCACAACACCTCAGCAACCAACAGGAAACAGTAACCTCTCTGAGGAAATGAGCCATGACTGCTGCAAGCCGTCTAAAACTAAGAGACATCCAGTCGGATGCATTCTGACTGCTGCTCATCTCTACACTGGATGTATATTTTTAGAGGTTGAGATGACAAAACTCAAGAGTGGTGAAGAAATTGTGTTACAATAAAGAAAGAAGTAATCAAAGAATCGTTCCAATTATAATCAATATTTTCAACAACAATATCACAATTAGATCATTCCAGATATCATGCAGCCCTAATGTTAATGGAAAATTCCCCTTTAGTGGAAGGAAAAAAGATGGAATACAAATGTGCATAGGAAACATTAATAACGGCAGTCTTGAGAGGGTCGTGGAGTAAACCCTGACCAAGAGTTTACAGCTTGCAGAGTACAGACTGGACTCAGAACTTCAGGATCCACCTCACACAGACGTATCCAGGACATGTTCTACTGCCATCACATTCCTTTTGATAGGCCCTTCCTGGACCAGACCGACATCAGAAACATCTGACCTGGAATGTTACTTAATAGTTTGGTGTCCTGTTTTCAGATAAAAATGAAGGTGCTAGCTAGGAGAGGAAGAGAAGTCATGTTTCTATGGGTTCAGAGTGAAGTTTCCACAGTCAGTGGAGGGGAGCCATGTCACCTGCTGGTTCTGGTCCACTGGGTTTTCTCAGGTCCACAGCCACTCTAGAGCTCTTCATACTTCCTTCTGTTGACCAGCTTTATGGAGATGCTCATTAGATTTTCTAGCAGGACTTGGTAACAACCCACACAGCCAAAGGTACCAACTGCTGCTTCAATGACCCTGGAGGCCAACAATTCAGTCTGACATTAAACAGACTGAACCACAGAGAACTTACGGGCTGATGGTTGATAAAGTAACCAGGGCCTCCACTGCACCTCAGAGGAACCACATACAGAACGTCATGCTGATGGAGGAAGTCATGCAAAGGAAGCCCTGAACCAGTATTTAGTTTATGTCTTGCACAGTACCTGGACAGACTTTCAGTATGCACACCGATCATTATTAAATATCAATTTAATATTCTACACAGGATTTTTTTTTTGTTTTCATTAGCTAAGCAGCGGCACAAAAGCATAACTGTCAGCACTTTCAACTAGCAGCAAGAAGGGTTTGGGATTGAATCTCAGCCTGAAGTCTCTTGTCATGGAGTTGGTATGTTCTCCTCATACAAGCATGGGTTCTCCCTGGGTACTCCAGCTTCATCCAACAGTCAAAAAACATGACGGTGGTCTTTCTAACTGGGCTGAGGTTAACATTTCATATCATCATCATCAACACTGACAGAAACGTATCACGCTGTGTGGAATAAACCTAAAATAAACACAAGTTTCCTGTTTAGATTTTTTTTTTCCAAAATGGCGCCGGCTTAGCTGGCTGCCTGCAGACGCAGCTCCCGTCGTGTGTGTGTTATTCTGTGTATATTTGCTGTAACCGATTAAGGATCAGTGCTTAAAGAACCCATAGATCATCAGTTAAGCTTCCACAATGGCTGGATGTGGTTCTGTCGCTGTTCTCTATGGAGTAGATGCATTGATTGTTACGGAGAACCTCGCCCAACGGAGTAGGGGCACTGTTTACATGCGTGAACAGCTGATTGCGCTGTGTAAGCCTCTGCTGCGGCCCGGAGACGGGCCTGTGGTCCCAGACGAGCTACGGAGGAGACGACGGGGCTGCAGGTCTGGAGTTAAACGGAGGGAGAAAAGGAGACGGCACAAACCGGCGATACTGGTTTGTGCCGAAGAGGTGCAGCAAAACACTTCAACACTTCTGGTACTGAGCAAAATTCATGATTCCTCAGTAATGACAAGTTGACCTCACGATTATTGTGGGGAACGTGAGGTCTTTGGGGAATAAGACAGATGAAATCACGGCGCTGGTTAGGACCCAGAAGGAGTACAGGGAGTGCAGTATCTTCTGCTTCACGGAAACCTGGCTGCACTCGCTTATTCCAGACTACAGCATGGAGGTCCCTGGATTTTCCTTGGTGCGCGGGGACAGGGACTATTCCAAGAGTCGGAAGAAGAGGGGCGGCGGGATTGCACTTTATGTGAGTGAGAGGTGGTGTAATCCCGGTCATGTAAACGTGAAGGAACAGATTTGCCGTATTATTTACCGAGGGAGTTTACGTCCGCCATTTTGATCGCTGTTTACATTCCCCCATCAGCTGATGCAGCGGTGGCCTGTGACGTCATCAGCGCTACTGCAGCCAAACTACAGACTAAACACCCGGACGCCTTCATGGTCATCACAGGTGACTTTAACCATGCCTCATTGGACAAAGCGCTACACAACTTCCAGCAGTATGTTGACTGTCCCACCAGGGAAAACAAAATACTGGATCTCCTGTATGCTAATGCCAAAGATGCATACAGCGCCACAGCCCTGCCCCCCCTTGGCAGGTCGGACCACATCTTGGTAAGGATGACTCCCAAGTATGTCCCTCTAGTGAGCAGGCAGCCTGTGCGCATCAGGACGGTGAGGAGGTGGACACAGGAGGCAGCTGAGGCACTGCAGGACTGCTTCGGGTCGACAGACTGGGATGTGCTCTGTGGGCCTCATGGGGAGGACATCGACAACATGTCTGACTGCATCACTGAATACATCAGATTCTGTGAGGACACTGTCATGCCAGCCGGACCGTGCGCTGCTTCTCCAACAATAAACCCTGGATTACCAGCGACCTCAAGGCACTTCTAAACAAAAAGAAGATGGCTTTCAGGTCTGGAGATAAGGAGGAGCAGAGGAGGGTCCAGCGTGAACTCAGAGAGACACTGAGGACATGCAAGGACAACTACAGGAGGAAGCTTGAGTCCAAACTCGAGCAGAACAGTGTGAGAGATGTGTGGAAAGGAATGAAGAACATCGCTGGAATGAAGGGGAAGGACACACAGATATCTGGGGGCCAGGATAGAGCAAACCAGTTCAACCAGTTTGTCAACAGGTTCAGCTCACCTCCTGCTACTCCCATACCACCACACATCCACACTGCCCCAAGTTGTTCAAACCACCTACCGGCAACAACACCCACCCCCAGCTAACGGTGACTACAGGCCAGGTTGACAGTTAGAGCGATTACACCAGGGGAAGGCTGCAGGACCTGATGGAATTACACCACGGATCTTGAAGACCTGCTCCATCCAGCTGGCCCCTGTACTGGCACACATGTATAGCCTGAGCTTGAGGCTGGAGAGAGTCCCGCTGCGGTGGAAGACATCACATGTGGTTCCTGTTCCCAAGAAGCCAAGGCCATCTGACCCAGAGGACTACAGACCAGTTGCTCTCACATCTCATGTGATGAAGGTCATGGAGAGACTGGTCCTGGACCTGCTGAGGCCTCAGGTGAGGACGTTTCTAGACCCCCTGCAATTTGCCTACCAGCCCCACTTAGGAGTTGACGATGCCGTCATCTTCCTGCTGCAACGAGCACTGTCGCACCTGGATGGTGGAGGAGACACTGTGAGAATCACATTCTTTGATTTCTCCAGTGCCTTCAACACCATCCAGCCTCTGCTGCTGGGTGAGAAGCTGCAGAGGATGGGTGTCAACGACTCAGTGATCTCCTGGGTGACTGACTACTTGACAGGCAGGCCACAGTTTGTCCGTCTGGGCAGTGTCCTGTCTGATGTGGTGGTCAGTGACGTAGGGGCTCCACAGGGAACTGTGCTTTCTCCCTTTCTCTTCACCTTGTACACCACTGATTTCCAGTACAACTCTGAGTCATGTCACCTTCAGAAGTTTTCTGATGACTCAGCGGTTGTCGGGTGTATAGGGAATGGAGAGTACAAAACACTGGTGGACGGCTTTGTGGAGTGGTCTGACCAGAATCACCAGCACCCTCTCCACAACATAGTGGACAGACAGCGGAGCTCCTTCTCACATAGGCTGCTCCAGCTCCGCTGTCGTAGGGACAGATGCAGGAAATCCTTCCTGCCACATGCCATCTCACTGTACAATAAAAGCTAAATCATTGTTCTGCACTAATCAGTTCGATTTTGTACAACTGCACTGTGGCACACTTGCTGTACAGATATTTACATATACATACTGTATCTGCATTTTAGAATCTTTGCAAGGACTGCTCTAAGCTGCTTTTTATATTAACAGCATGTTATATTTTATTTTTATTTTGTCTACAATTGATACTCAGTGGTGGTTGGTGTGTGTCTTGTCTCTATGCTGTAACTGCGAAATAATTTCCCTGCTGGGCTGAATAAAGTAATTCTATTCTATTCTATTTGAGCTACTGAACTAATTCTATTTATTTAATCCGATGCACCCGTACACGGAGCGAAAACTTTAAACATGTAGCAGTACCGAAAAATGATCATGAGGTGGCGCCACAGAGCCACCTCATGATGGCCGTAATTAAAATCAGGTGTATTTAATCAAACATCCTATCGAAATTATTTTTATTTTACAAGGATAGAAATGATCTACAGTTACATCAATTTAAAACACGGACGATACATTTTACCGCGCTAAACAACAAGTAGACTTGATAGCGATGGTGGACGGCTAAACTAGAGCTGAAAACACAGAACCTTCCGGAGAATATCAAGGCTGGTTCTGGCGTAATAAAAGAGCGAAGTTCTGTAAATTCGCTACAATCAACAGCAGGTCTATATGTATCTAAATTAGTCATCAGACATGTTGTCAGTGAGCCGTACTGAGCCCAGAATACCTGCGGGGCCCCGGCGTGTTTAGATTAGAGGTGCAGCGAAACACGTCAACAACATAACAGACACGTCCGCTGCATCAATGCTAGTAAACCAAGTAAACTGGGAATTCCCCCAGCTTTAAACAATGTAACAACCCTGACAGGCGTCACCGCAGCCCGAACTTTTCATGTTCCCAGTTACTTTCTTGGGGACATTCCAAGTATCCGCAGACCGCCAAAACTCACCTGGCTACCCTTGTTTTCCATCGTTCCGACCGTATTTGTGTTACTTCTCCCGTAGAGAACAACACCCTTTGTCTTCCCGTTGCTCACCTGCAGACCCTCTGCTGATTGGTGGTCCACCAATGGTGGGTCACTGATATGGCGGGGCCTTCACTGCCATCACGGCGCGCGGGCTCCGAGGCACTTTCCAGTAAACCCGCAGGACGTTAAAGAGTTAAAGCAGGGGTCGGGAACGTATGGCTCGCGAGCCAGGTGTGGCTCTTTTGATGATTGCATCTGACTCGCAGATAAAACATAAAATATTTAATTTGGATGGATTAAAACAAGTTTTTATCCATCCATCGATTTTCCACCGCTTATGTCCTGTTCAGGCTTGCTATTGGCTGCAGGAGCAGTCCATTATTTTAATTGGATGATAATAGCCTACGTTGGCTGTTGCTGGGTAAACAGGTAAATGCCCCCTTTTGAATCAGTCTGCTCGGGCATTAGCTCAAGGCTAACCCTTCGACGAAGAAGATGGCGAAAAGAAAAAAAGACGAAGAGTATCGTACATTTCAGGACCAATGGACCGAAGAATTTGCCTTTGTGGAGAGAGCAGGTTCTGCGGTGTGTCTAATTTGCAATGACAAAATTGCGTCGACCAAGCAGGGCCCACTATCTGTTTGTCTGTTCTATGTCCTAGAATTAATTTGTTTGGACTGAGGGCCATGAACTATTGCAATCGACACAATTAAAACTGGACAGTCGGATGGGACTTTTGGCTCGTTGAAGAGAACCGAATCTTTAGGGTCCGTTCAATTTGAAGAGCCATTAAAAGGATCGACTTTTGAACATTTACATTTTTCTAAGAACAGTCATTTTACAGCTTTATATTAACTTAGAGGAACCTGTTTTTGAGTGAGATTCACAAAAACGAATAACCTGTATTAAGTAAACTTAATATTTATTCAAGATTTACAAAATAGAACACAGTATGTTTTTGCTCAGTGAGTGAGATGATACAAGTCTGTGGAAAAGAAGCGTACAGGAACTGCTGCTGAAGTAGAGCAGGAGTCTTCAGATCCAGAACTCCAGGGCCGCTGCTGCACGTCTGGATGTGTCCCTGGTTCAACACACCTGGATCACATGTCAGAATCACCTCCTCCTGTGTTGGTGGACAAAGCAAAAGAGAGGACAGTAGTGATGGAGGCTGACCCAGAACAGAGAACAGAACCTAAAGCTCCCAGGCTTCAGGCAGAGGACACCAGCTGGAAGTGGAGCCACAGAAGTGGAAAGTGTTATTTTCATGTTCAAAATAATAAAAGTTTAGTACACTAGTTCTTTTTATGCTTTAAAGCATCGACAGGAAAACATTTCCGTGTTCATTCAGGTACTGCTGCAAACTTAATCACTAACTTAATCCTTGAAGTCCCTCAGTCTGACAGATCAGAGTGCAGTTTGTGGTAATCTGACACATAACTAACTGCTCTTTGGAATAATTCATGGTGCATTTAAATCTGGAGTCAAGACTTTTCCTTACTCTGTTCTTCTTATGCTGTAAAGAGAAAACATTTTCATCAGGGGTTCAACAGTTCACACTGCTGGGGGCTGAATTTACCTGTGCAGGCAGCAAATACAGATTACATCAGATTGCTTTCTCCCTTTCTCTTCACCTTGTACACCACTGATTTCCAGTACAACTCTGAGTCATGTCACCTACAGAAGTTTTCTGATGACTCAGCGGTTGTCGGGTGTATAGGGGATGGAGGGGAGGGGGAGTACAGGACACTGGTGGACGGCTTTGTGGAGTGGTCTGACCAGAATCACCTGAAGCTCAACATTAGTAAGACCAGAGAGATGGTGACTGACTTCAGAAGGAAGAAGACACCTTCACGGCCACTAAAGATCAAAGGGAAAGTGGTGGAGGAGGTGGAGGATTACAAATACCTGGGAGTTGTAATCGGCAACAGACTGGACTGGACATCTAACACTGACGCTGTGTGCAGGAAGGGGATGAGCAGACTCTATTTTTAAGGAAGCTGAGATCCTTCAATGTGTGCAGCAAGATGTTGGAGACCTTTTATCACAGTGTTGTTGCCGGCGCCATCTTCTTTGCTGCTGTGTGTTGGGGAAGCAGCATCAGAGCCAGCGACTCTAATAAGACTGGACAAAATCATCAGGAAAGCTGGCTCTGTACTGGGACTAAGGCTGGAGTCCCTGGAAACTGTGGTGGAGAGGAGGACACTGAAGAAGGTTCTGTCTATTATGGACAATAATCAGCACCCTCTCCACCACATAGTGGACAGACAGCGGAGCACCTTCTCACATAGGCTGCTCCAGCTCCGCTGTCGTAGGGACAGATACAGGAAATCCTTCCTGCCACATGTCATCTCACTGTACAATAAAAGCTAAATCATTGTTCTGCACTAATCAGTCCGATTTTGCACAACTGCACTGTGGCACACTTGCTGTACAGATATTTACATATACATACTGTATCTGCATTTTTTTTAATCTTTGCAAGGACTGCTCTTAAGTTGCTTTTTATATTAACAGCATTTCATATTTTTACAATTTATAGCATTTTATATTTTAATTTTTATTTTATCTACTACTACTACTCAGTGGTAGTTGTTATTGTCTCTATGCTGTAACTGCAAAGTAATTTCCCTGCTGGGATGAATAAAGTACTTCTATTCTATTCTATTCTATTCTATGAACCCCATGCCTGAAGCAGTGAGGTTCTGATTCTGTCATGATGAGTTTATGGTGACGAACAGAAACTCCTGTTCACGGTTTGCACCACAAACTCACCTCCAGAAGTTGTTTGCTGATGTCACGCATGTATCCAGTGTACTTCTTAAAACTCGGATGACGTTCTCGTGTAATGGCTAAACAAAACCACAAGATGTCGCTGTTGAGCCATATAAGAAAATTAAAACCTGACGCATAATAAAAGCAGGTTTAGAATTTACTCTCTGTCATCCAGGAATTTCTCACTCTGTCATTGCTGCAGAGAATGATGGGTAAAATAATAAATCTCTCTTTCCTGCTGAATTTGAAAACATCTGACACAAATCAAATGCAACAGATTACATGAAGCATAATGGTCTAAAAAAATAAGTAGAATCAATAATGTTCATTCAGCTTTAGTAAAAACAATAAACAAACAAAATAAAAACAATGACATGACGTCTTTTGAGGTCAAATACAGGAAGGATTTATACACAGTGTTTATTTAGTATCTTGAAAAAAAAGGTCCTTTGTAGCGTTTGTGCTGCCAGCTTCCTGTCATTCAGTCAGTTAACAGCTTATTACTGAACATTCATTTGCAGAAATGTGCAGGGCCTCATGCATAAAGCGTGCATGCGCACAAAAAATGTGCGGCGCCATATTTTACGCACAAGTCGGCATGTATAAAAATTAACTTTGCGTCAAAGTTAGCGTAAATATACGCAAACTTTTTCGCTGGTGTGTGCGGCAGTCACGCAAACTTTTTCTGTGGACAATATCAAACTACAAAGTGTCAAAACTCACCTAAATACACTGAAATCTGACTACATTCGGTGTTATCTAGACCAAGAAGCATCAAACCCGATGTTTTTCATGATTTTAATATTTTATTGTTTAAACGTAAACAATGGGCGTGCTGTGGTGGCGTAGTGGTTAGCGCGACCCGTATTTGGAGGCCTTCCTTGAGTCCTCGACGAGGCGGGTACGACTCCCGGACCCAACGATATTTGCCGCATGTCTTCCCCCGTCTCCTTCCCTGTTTCCTGTCAGCCCACTATCATTTAAGGGACACTAGAGCCCACAAAAGACCCCCTTGAGGGGTAAAAAAAACCCCGTAAACGATGAAACTGAACAGCATTTATCCTCAGACAATAAGCTAACACGCACACAAAAGAAAACAAAAATAAAAGTATGTGAAAACGTTACTTGAATGTAAGCAGTACTTTTTGGCAATGGTCCAATGGTTCTCAGTTTTTGTCTCAAAAACTGAGACTGAGAACCATTGGACCATTGCGACCAATCACATTGGTCCGTGCGCCGAAGCGCATGAAATGCATCTATGTGGTCATTTCATTCTCACTAACAGAAGAAAACGGGATTGGATCAGCAGTTTAACTCAAACCTGCTGATAAGAAATAATCAACAGGTTTGATTATTTCTAAGGTGATCAAGGTGTATACGCAATCACACCTATGAGGGCATAATTGTGGAACGCTTTGGCTCTGATGGAGAACATCGCCAATGGAAGTATTCAGAGAGAGCGACTGATCAGAGATCATATTTATCTGCTGGGAAATATTGATGATTGTTTATGAGCGTTTAGATCGCTCAGACTGATCATCCTGGAGCTCTGAGCAAAACTTAAAGAGGCGTGCGGTACCGGCGGTACCGGTCCAGCTGCAGTCATCCTTCAGTCGAGTCGCCCGCTTTGTGAATGCGAAACATTCTAGTATTTAGATTAAACGTTCACATCCCCACTCAAAGGATTCTCTGACTCTCTGTCTGTCTTTAAATCCCGGCTGAACCGCTACTGTTCAAACAGGCATGTGCAGGATCTCTTTATTCTTTATTTTTTCAATTTGGATTTTTTTTAAATGTTTTGTTTTTGTGAGGTGACATTATGTGTCCTCAAAGCACCTTTTAAATAAAAGATATAAGTATTATTATTATTATAAATACTTATACTGCTTCGAACAAAGACGTTGCCATGGTTATAGCTTCACGTGGTGGAAGACTTCCGGGTATTTATATTAACTTACATATGTATTTATGGGTGACGACATGGCGGACCAGCAGATGTGCTCTGTTTCCAGCAAATTAGGATTTATAAAGGAAAGGTGCGCGGCCACGTGCGTGCGCACGGCTTTATGCATCCGATTTTTTTGTGCGCCGCACTTTACTAAATTTTTCCGTAGGTCAAGTTTTATTGTGAAAACTGCGCACTCTGCCTGAGGCCCCAGATTTTGTTTGAGATTCCAGGCTCATTCCATGTTTTGTCCTCTATTTGATCTGATAAAACATGAGCCATAAAATACAGCAACATTTTAAGGCATACTTTACAAAGACAGATGTTTGTATCATATGTGTAAATTGTTTATTTGCTATGAAGAAAAACAGCTGACTGAGTGTCCTCTCTGACTAATGATAGTAGTCTGTGGCTAAGCTAACTATGCTAAATGGTTGTTAATCTCACACAGTCTACCCACCTCTCTTGGAGAAAAACTGGGTTATAAATTGACACTCTTACCTTTTTCTCTCTCTCTATTTTGTTTTGAAAACCTGACTATTTGTTTTCTTAGCAGCATAGTAATAGCCACAGTCTTTCTTGTTTTCTACTCACTGCTGCTGAACACCGTCACCTCAAGCGCTCCAAGCAGGAACGTGTTCAGGGCAAATATGGATGTGTCTTTTGGTCTGGGAGGGGCAACATTTAATTTTTACTGCTAAAAACAATCTTAGAAAATACAATATAATTAATTTTGTAATTGACAGGGTGTCAATTTTTAAAAAAAAAATTTCTATGAACAAAAAAATAAATAAATAAATTGTGGACGACCCCCTGTTGGTCAGGGGCCCTTAGAATTGTCATAACTTTCCCCTCCAATCGTGCAGATTTGTACATTTACAGAATAGAGATGCTTTCTGTCCATAAAGGCGCATTCACAAAGCGGGCCTGGCTCGACTGAAGGATGACTGCAGTTGCACCGGTACCGGTACCGCATGGCTCCTTTTTTAAGTTTTGCTCAGAGCTCCAGGATGATCAGTCCAGGCAATTTAAATGCTAATAAACCATCATCAACATTTCCCAGCAGATCAATATGATCTCAGATCAATCGCAATCGCGATTATGCATCAAGCCCCTGATGTTTTTTGCCATAATAATTCCATACATAACATAATGTGGATTAAAGTTGTCGTTTCCTCTTTATCCTGCAGAATGTGATGAAGTCACAGTCCAAGGCCAGGTGTCTGACCTAATATCAGTTCAGCTAGGGTGAGGATGAGTGTTTTTCTTCTCTTTGATGAGTCATGTGATCACCGTTCCTTACCTGGGTGGGAGGCGGACCTGAAGTCCTTCAGTAACATGGTGAATCCTCAGTACTGACAGTAACATGATGCCCTCTGGTTCAGAGAAACTCAGGCTCACTCTGTTGGTTCTGCAGCAACCATCTACTGTTCTGGGTGCTTTCACTTGAGAACTTTACAGCATTTATTATGTTTACAAGTATAAGCAACAATCCTTCCCAATTGTATCCACGACCCACATGTATAAAATAAAAGTTAGAATTGAAATGGGTCTTGTGGTTTTGAGTCTGCATGTTCTCCTTGTCTTTGTTCTCTGTTGGTTCTCCTGTTTCCTCTTGTGATGGACCAGCGACCTGTCTGACCTCCTGACCTCTCGCTAAGTGATAAACAGTCATATTCAATAAATTAGCATACATGTCCAGAAAAGTCTCGATTGTCAGATTACAGGTACATTTTGAAATAACATTTAAGCAAGTATTAAACATACTTTTTATTCAGCTCATAATTCTGTTTTTTAATGTTTTCATTAATTGTAAGCATAAAATCATAATTAAACAGAAGAAAAGGACTTTCAAACATCAATCTGTGTGAAATGAATCTATGTAATGTGTTTCTCTTGGTGATAAAGTTTATAAAAGAAATGAGCTTTTCAATAGTGTTGTACTTTACTGAAAGGCTCTGTGGGTGCCGTGATCCTGACAAGTCTACAACACAGAAGAAAGTAGAGAAAAAGAAAGGAGACATGTTTGTTAGACATACAAAAGAACAAACACAATTCTTTCATAAGTTCCAAAGGCATTTATGGGCAAATATGCCACAATCTTGTGAAAAGTCAATATTTACAGAGTTAAGTCATGCACAGGTTCTCAGTGGGTTAAGATCTGGAAGTAACTTTGTTTTAGCCCTCTGCTCTCTGCTCCTACGTCCAGCAGAAACTCAGTCTGTGTCCATCATGTTTTCCCTGGGCAAAAGTAACTTCTATGCTCCATTCTTTGTCAAAAACAGTTTTTACCAGTGTGTGCAGAAGACGTTACACCTTCCAGCCGCCAGGCTGAGTGCCGGTGGAAAAACGACTGTGTAGTGCGCTCCACAGAAAGAGATGGTCCTGTTTGAAAGGAAAACTGTACAGCAGCAGGATCCTCACATGTGAGGCCATTTTGATGCAAACTGATGATGACTTTGTGCTTTTCTGACAACACAACAAGCCAAGAAATTAATGCATGTTTGTCCCTCATTTGGAGAAATCAGTCTGCTGATTAGACTGACAGTCATTTCAGACTCACAGCTTCATTGGTTCTGATGAAGCATCTGGACTGAAATGAAGTTAGCTGATGGTTTTGTGGCAGAAAAAAACATAAGAGTAGAAATGTGGTTTGATATGAAAATACCTCTTTAGGTGAGACAGTTTTTATTGTTATGAATAAATCTGCATCCAATCACTGCACAAAAACTACATGTCTGCACAGAAACTGCAAACTGTGTGGAACATAAGTTTTGTGTCACTACCCAAACATTATATAAAAATTTAATTTAATTTAATTTAATTTATATGGGTCTGGGGAGGAGGGTCCATCGGTCAGACGAACTTCAGATTTAGGAAGAGCTGTGTGTTTCTGGTTCTGGTTCTGGTTGTGGGAAAGTGAAGCAGCTCTACATCTTCAGCAGGGTCCTGGAGGGTTCTACGGGCTGCTGAGTCTCTGTATGACCGGTACCACAACTCTGGGTTGTGACCGGAAGAATGAGATCATGGATACTAATGAGTTTCCTTTGCAGGATGTCGGGCTTTTTCTTAGAGACAAGAGAGAAGCTCGGTCATCCAGGAGGGACTCAGAGTAGAACTGCTGCTTCTCCACATGAAGAGGAGCCAGCTGGGTGGCTCTGGCATCTGGTTAGGATGCCTACTGGACGCCTCCCTGGTGAGATGTTATGGACACGTCCCACTGGGAAGAGACTCACAGGAAGACCCAGGTCACACTGGAGGGAATATGTCTCTCAACCCTTAGATGAACCGGCCCAAGTGACTCTGGAGAGGGAAGCCTGGACCTTCGTAGGGCTTCACCTGCAACCTTACCCTGACTAAACAAAAGAAAATGGGTGGATGGATAATTTCATTTCATTTAATCATGTTAGGATGGCCCTTAGCGGGAGGCTGAAATAGGAGTCTGGAGGCAGGGGTAGTGCAACCAACCAGGTGTTTTAATCTCCAACATTTAACAAAGATGACATTCCTGCTTACATGGTCATGAGGTGTCGCAGCACCCGCACCTATTACTCCTATCATGTGGCCAACATGCAGGCTTTGTAATCCTGGGCGGCACCAATTAACACACTTCTCAAAGGACAGGGTAGAACAAACCACATATACACCAAACAACTTAACAAAACAACCAATCTTCAACACATAAATAACAAACATTCTTCATGGTTACATACTCATTTGCTATTTAAAACTACCCTCATATAAATATTAATTTATTCATCACTTCTAAAATGCCTCAGGCTTTGTTCCCCCTCTTCCATCTGCACTTGGTCTCCCGGAATCTTTATCAGGTGTTCAGGCCCCCGGGGACTCTTTTCGCCTGAACACCCTACAGAGGAACAGACAGAGGTAAGCCATAATCTACCAACATTTGTAATACATTTCATAATTACCATACCTACTTCATTTATATTATTCCCCCCAGGACACCCTCAATACCCACTGAGATGCCCTGTATAAAACACCCAATAAAATACTTCAATCTATTTGTACCCGTCTCATTATCATTTACACATAGTTAAAGTGTTATCCTGACCAGTAATGAAGACCTTCATTACAAATCAATTCAGTTCAATTCAGTTCAGTTCAGTTCAGTTCAGTTCAGTTCAGTTCAGTTCAATTCAGTTCAGTTCAGTTCAGTTCAGTTTAGTTCAATTCAATTCAATTCCAAAGTACTTTGTTAATCCCAGAGGGAAATAAAGTAACATAAACATTATCATAGAACCAAAATTTATATATAGAAAAAAAGTTTCACAAAGACACTTTGATTTGATTTCTATAGTTGAATTGATACTAGAAAAAACACACAGATATCACAAACAGAAGAGATTTTTATCAGCACCAACAAGGTGTTTTCTAAAGAGCAAAGGTTCAAACATGGCTACTCCTGGTGCTTCTAGCATCCAGTGCAACACCTTTGACCCCTGATGATCCAGTTTTTAATTTCACTACACTTATTCTGCATGGGAAAGAAAACCCAGTGTTAGGTTATAACTGTCTTTCACAAAGTGGGGCTCCACACTCATTTGTGCCACAAATAATTTGAATAAAATAAAGTAGACTAATGCAGTTTTTCAATGTTTACATCTCTAACTTTTAGTAGTGGAAGTCAATTCAAATTAAAATGTTTAATTGAGTTAATTACAGGGTCTGTAATTAATTAATACCAATCAATTGTGTTTTAATCAAACTATACATCAATACAATAAGAGACATTTTCAATTCTAAAACTATTTTTGCTGCTGTAAAACTGTGAAAGATTTTTGTAAAGCAGAAAAAACCTTTTACAATGACTGGAAAGACTGAATTGGTATAATAACATTGTTAATGGAGGCTTAGATGGCTGCATATTAATGAGAGTCAAAGATCTGAAGACTTATTACATGGCTAAGCAGTGATAAACAAGGAAACAAATAAAAACTAATCAGTGGCACACGAAAAAGTTTGGCAGCTCTATAAATGTACTTTCAGCTCTTCATCATCTCGGGAGCAGGTTGAGAATATTCATTAGGAAACAGGAGCTCATGATTATTCCAGACTCCGAGAATTCGTCAGCATTTGATAAGACTTGAAAACAGAAACTCCTTTAAGCAACTGACTGCGGATCTGAACTAAAGCTTACTGAAGTCTACAAAGCAGCGGCAACTATAAAAAGATTTCAAAGAGCTCCCAGCTTGCTGTTTCCTCTCTCTCAGATTTCATTAGGAGCTGCATGTCTGCTGAACGGACGCAGGAGGAGCTGCAGGAACACTCAGCTGACACGCTGGGATGGCAGCAGTGATGACTGAACACACGGGCAGACAAACATCGCCTGCCGCCTCCTCAGAGCAGCTAACGTGTGAAGTTCAGGGAAATTCCAGGGTTTTACAGACAGATGTACACGTGGAGAGGAAATGAGCAGCGCTAGTTGGAGCTGGAGTTATTCCTGTAAACATCAGGTCAGTATCACAAATATCAAGCTGTCAATCCGGAAAGGGACTTCAGTCCTTTGCTAATCCCAGTAAACTCGTTATATAACCGTACTGTTGGTAAAACATAAAGTTATCACTGATAACATCTGATGATGTTCAGAACAGACTAAAAGCATTACCATCAACTTCCACAATTTATATTTTACTCTTTTTTTCCCATCTTCATACTAGCAGGATTTCCCCAGGAAAAAAAATACACATATTTATATATAGAATTAAACCGGTATAGAAAATACAAAATCTGTCTTAAAATACATTTAGATAAGAACAGTATTTAAAGTGGGGGTATTATGTATTTACCAACACAAAGTGTCATTTTATAGCACAATCAACAAACTGTTACCTTTAGTTGTTATAAAAATGTATATATCAAAAATGACTTAAAGAAATTTCACCTTTGTCTCTTTAAGAAGCTCCTGCTCTTTTCAACACTCCACCTTCAGGAAGTGCTTCTCCATGATGCTGTCTCCAACCGTTCTTAGGAGTGTTGTTGGCGTGAGAAGTGGTTGGTATGATGAGCTCAGCATCATACCAACAATTAGCAAACACCTCCACCAGGTGGGCCTCCCCACTCAGCTCCTCCTAGTCTGGAGGAGCTGAGTGGGGAGGCCCCAGGGAAGAGGTGCTCAACTAGAGACTGCAGCTCGGAGGAGGAGCTTTGGTATGTTGAGCTTTGTGAGAGCCAGTGTTTAGGCATCCCCGGCTGGTTGCCACGGGATATTCAAGAATTCCTCAAACATGCAGGAGAGAATCAAAGCAACACCCCAGGTATGTTTTTAATGAGGGAATAACTTTATAGCATGATGTAAAGCTTGATTATTACATAACACTCTACATTTCCCCTGTTTTGTTAAGGTTTTATTGACTCTAGTGGTCTTTATTTGAGGGAGGTCAGACAGGAAAGTAGGGAATGAGAGGAAAGACATGCTGCACAAGTCACCCGGCCGGGACCCGTGACAGCTAAGTTGAGGACTAAGGTCTCCATACATGGGCTGTGCTTTGCCCCTGCGCCACCAAAGAGGATTTTCTCTTCAAAACAAAATCCTTACCCTAAAGTGAAGAAGGCCATGCAGAAATCACTGCTTTTACTTCATTCTGTACTCGCCCCCATGCTGTGGGAGGAGTGATCATTCAGATCAGATCAGCTCTCACTCAGGGCTGGGCCATTTACTGGTGTAAATATTTATATTTTCTGCTCTCAGGATAAAAATAGTATATTGCTTAAATGTAATTTAAGTTATTTAAGTTAGACACACTTAATTCTCAAGCTAACCTGAAGTAAAAACTGCTCATTTTCCACAAACTCAATCCAGGCCTGGTACTGCTGGAGGTTTTCTGTTGTTTCTGTCTACTGTTGCCATGTACTTGATCAGAATGATGGGTTGCTGCAGAATCAAAAACTGAATGCTATGACCGGGGTCTCCTTAGATGATACCAGGTCGTATTACACGACCCCCTGACCTTAATAGTGCCGCACATCATTACAGTCACTTGTGTCTGACTATTAGGATGATATTACACCAGAATGACATGATTTGAAACAAATTTGGATTCTATTTAACTGGATATGAATTGGACCTGTTTGCCCAGTGTCTGGGAATTCATTCATTGTAATCTGGCTCTATATTAAGAGTTGGACTGGTTGCTTCTCAATCAGAAGCTTGTCTTGACAATAATCCTTTATTCCAACCCTCTGAACACTCAAACAAACAGTTATGGCAGCACTAAGGAATGAAGGAGTGTTACTTCTGTGACATCTGCAGAGAGAAGGAGCCATGAAACTGAGCTGTTTGTCATAATTTGCAGGCTTGGCTGCAGCGCTGCAGGACAACACCAGGCTGCCAGCCTCTGGCCTCTGTTTGCATGATCACCACAGTGTTGGAGGAATGATGACCATTCCCTGCAAAGCCATTCTTCTCTGCAAAGCAGGAAGGCTGGAGGAGATAGGTGCTGGCTTCTTACACTTTACTGCCTATGAGGCATTCAGCTGTGCAGCAACGCCAGTGATGGATACCAGCATGGATTCTCCCTCTAGTCATGGGGAATAAAACAGAGAGAATGGAACAAGAGAATCCCAAATCAGAAACATGGTTGGAAGAGTGTGGACAGGTGATCGGAATCATGACATTCTGAACAAGTCAAAAAGAGAAGACCGGACCAAAAATATCTGGGATGTGATAAGTCAACAATAAAGTGAAAGAACAGGAATGACATAACCATGCTCTGCAAAGTTGCTAGTAATTCAGTTCTTTGTTTTTTTTTCATTAGTCTCCTTCTATATTGGTCTTTGGTACTTGTGTTAACATATGCCTTTGTGTGTGTATGTGTGTGTGTGTGTGTGTTTGTGTTTGTGTGGTTTGGTCCTGTGTCTCTCTGTGTTGTCCTGTGTTGGACTGTTGACCTGTCCAGGATGGACCTTGCCTATTCAATCAATCAATCAAATTTTATTTGTATAGCACATTTCAGCAGCAAGACATTTCAAAGTGCTTTACATCATTACAAACACAGAAACACAATGCAATATAGAATCAATCATTAAGTCAAGTTCCATCAATAAATTTGTAATTGATTACATTTCAAATACAATTCTAAACAGGTGGGTTTTTAGTTGAGATTTAAAAGAAGTCAGTGTTTCAGCTGTTTTACAGTTTTCTGGAAGTTTGTTCCAAATTTGTGGTGCATAGATGCTGAAAGCTGCTTCTCCTCGTTTGGTTCTGGTTCTGGGGATGCAGAGCAGAACCAGAACCAGAAGACCTGAGAGGTCTGGAAGGTTGATACAACAACAGCAGATCTTTAATGTATTGTGGTGCTGAGCCGTTCAGTGATTTATAAACTAACAACAGTATTTTAAAGTCTATTCTTTGAGCTACAGGGAGCCAGTGGAGGGTCTTTAAAACTGGTGTTATGTGCTCTATCTTCCTGGTTTTAGTGAGAACGCCAGCAGCAGCATTCTGGATCAGCTGCAGCTGTTTAATTGATTTGTTGGACAGACCTGTGAAGACACTGTTGCAATAATCAATACGACTGAAGATGAAGGCATGGATGAGTTTCTCTAGATCTGGCTGAGACATTAGTCCTTTAATCCTAGAAATGTTCTTCAGGTGATAGAAGGCCGACTTTGTAACTGTCTTTATGTGGCTCTGGAGGTTCAGGTCAGAGGTCATCACTACTCCCAGGTTTCGGGCTGATCGCTGGTTTTCAGTTGTAATAACTGAAGCTGTGCATTGACTCTAGATCGTTCCTCTTTAGGTCCAAAAATAATAACTTCAGTTTTGTTTCTGTTCAGCTGGAGAAAGTTTTGGCACATCCACACATTTATCTGCTCTAAGCATCTGTTCAGTGATTGGATGGGCTCTGAGTCACCTGGTGACATCATAATGTAGAGCTGTGTGTCATCTGCATAGTTATGCTATATTATTTCTAATATTATTCTAATATTATTTCCTGTTATAACCTGAGCTAGTGGGAACATATAAATATTGAATAAAAGGGGTCCTAGGATTGAACCTTGGGGTACCCCACATGTGACCTTTGGCCTCTTTGATGAAAAGTTTTCAATTGAAACAAAGAAATCCCTGTTCTTTATGTAGGATTTAAACCAGTTAAGCACTGGACCGGAGAGTCCAACCCAACTCTCCAGTCGATTCAGTAATATGTCATGGTCAACAGTGTCAAAAGCTGCACTGAGGTCCAACAGAACCAGCACTGTGGTTCTGCCACAGTCCGTATTTATATGGATGTCATTGAACACTTTTACGAGGGCGGTCTCTGTGCTGTGGTGAGCACGAAAACCAGACTGGAAGGAGTCAAAGAGGTTGGTTATAGTTAGGAAGCTAGTTAATTGTTTACACACAGCTTTTTCAATAACTTTGCTGATGAATGGGAGGTTGGAGATCAGCCTGTAATTCTGCATTAGTGATTTGTCCAGATTGTTCTTTTTTATAAGTGGTTTGATTACTGCTGTTTTCAGAGCCTGGGGGAAAACGCCTGATGAGAGCCATGAGTTACTATTTGGATCAGATCAGCAGCAATAACAGGCAGGACTTTCTTAAAGAAATGTGAGGGTAAAACATCCAGACAGCAGGAACTGGAGCTTATTGACTTATAATTTCCTGTAGGGTTTTATAATTAAGTAGTTGAAATTGGGTCATTTTTCCTGTATTTGTTTTGTTTGGGCACAGCATTGGTACTGACTTTATAGTGGATGTACAGATTAATGCTCTGATTTTTTGAATTTTCTCTGAAAAGAAGCTGGAAAACTGGTTGCAGGCAGCATTACATTGGAATTCAGGCGGTAACGTCACAGGAGGGTTTGTGATTCTGTCAACTGTTGCAAATAGAGCTTGAGCATTGTTAATGTTTTTGTTTATGACATCTGCAAAGAAAGCCTCTCTTGCATGTTTTAGTGTTAAATGATAGTTACGTAGTATTTCTTTATAGATGTCACAATGAACGTGGAGTTGAGTTTTACGCCATTTTCGTTCTGCCCTACGGCAGAGTTGTCTTGCAGATCTAACTGTTTGTGCATTTCTCCATGGAGATTTCTTCCTACCAGACACAACCCTCATTTTAATTGGGGCGATGGAATCAATGATATCTGAGACTTTAGCCTGAAAATCATTTACCAACTTATCTGCATCATTACAGCTTAAGGGTGAGGAAGAAGAGTAGATTTGATTAAAAGTTTCTGCTGTGTTTTCAGTGAGAGAACGTTTTGTGATGGTTGCTGTTTGTCCAAGTGGGTTAAAAGATAAAGAACTTTCAAAAATAACAGGGAAGTGATCCGACAGGGTGACATCAGTTACAGAGACATTGGAAATATTCACACCCTGATAACCAGGTCCAATGTGTGTCCTTTAGTGTGTGTTGCTTGTTTGACATGTTGTGTTAGACCAAAAGTCTCTAAAATATTAGCGAGCTTTTTTTTTTGCCCCATGAATGTTGGAAATGCCATCTTCCCAATCTCTAGAATACGGGATGTTGGGTCTAAAGATCTCATCTGCATCTGTTTTCACACATTTCCAGGTCAGCAAATGAACAGAGAATGCCATAAAGCAGGACGGTCAACAGGAGGGGCACTTTGGTAAAACATGCAGTCTAGCTATGAGGAGGTTAAGGAAACACAGAATATTTTCAGAGAAAACAAATCATCATTTGGACAAAAACAAAACAAAGGCTGATCAGACAGGGTCCTGTCGCTCATAGTCAGACTTATTCTCATCACCCGAGTTGTTTAGGTGACCAGCTGTAAAAAACATTTTCTCATTGTTTAATCTTCTGAGATGGAGACACAACGATGGATAGTTTAAGGATACATTCAGGAAATAAATAAAGAGCTGCTGTCAGAACAGACCTCAGAAAATTATACGACCCCAATGAATGCCTGAAGCATGAAAACAGGGATGATAGTGGAAAAATATCCTGAGTCTGAACTTTTTTCTCTGCCCTGTAGGCGGGCAGGGGATGCTATATGTGATACACTTTTAACGCATATTATATAAAAATAAGCCTTTTAATCCATGGGCGGTTTATGGTCTTGTGGGCTTCTGGGTGCAGATGTATAAAACATTCTTTGTGTGTAACCTTCGTCATCCAGACATTATTGTCAAGGGGGAGATCTACAAGTTTTCTCTGGGAGAACGTTTTGGGAAAACAGACCTTAACTGATGGATTCTGGTGAACTTTGTGGATACAAATGGACAACAGACAAACCCAATATGAGTTTATGTTACAGTACATAGTACTTTGGGCAGAGCCCCAGGCTTTAGGGCCCCTGGAGCTCTTAGGTCCCTGAGCCTGGTAGGCTTGCTCAGTAATCCATCCCTATGAATAACAAGTCAATTCACTGCCTGCCTATTGCTCTTACTGTGTTCACAATAAAAGTTACTAAAGCTGTAAAGTTGCCAGAAGAAATTAGCTTTCCATTGACCAGTGACAAAAAATGACCAAACGATGGTAGCACTTTATTTGAAGGGCGACATGAACATGACATGAACACTAATGACAGTCTTAATGGTCGTCACTGTTGTCATGAAGCGTCTTTGGGTTTCTGTAACATCTGTTTCCCAAACAGTGTCAGTTTTTACATATGACAGCAGGTCAGCTTTTACGTCCAGCATCAATGCTGAGGCGATGCAGCCTGTATCCTCTTCATGAACTGTCATTCTTACTATTATTGATGTTGAGTGAAAACATGTCCCGATTTAGCTTTTTGGATAAGCTTTTCTTTAACTCTGGTGAGATACCATGTGTGATTACATAGCTAGCATGCAGCCTCAAAACAGATGTGTGAGGGCGTTAAGGTCTTGCATAAACCTATGAGTGGAGGAGCGATGGTAAATGGCAGATCTACACCAGCAATGAAGGAGCAAACACACATTTTTAAATCGGCCAGTGCCTGCTGCGGCTGTGAGGTGTGCTGAATGAACAGCTGGGGTCAGATTCCTGCCAAGACAAAACTTTTTTCCTGCTAGTTGTTAGCACATGTAGGTGCCTAATGGTGCACTCACACCAGCCATGTTTAGCCCGCTTTCATCAAACTCCAGTTTGTTTCCTGGTTCATCTGTGGAGGTGTGAATGTGTAAAGAAACTCTGATGTAGAAAACAGCCTAAAAACCTCACTCTGGGTTCACTTCAAGTGAACTCTGGTGTCATTCGAATGCACATGTGAATGCCAAGCAGACCTTAGACCGTCCCTACAATACAGGGCATTCTGGGTAAATGCAGACAAAACAGACATTTGTGTCTAGGTCTCGCTTTAGAAATGGCTCGTGGTCTTTTGAAAACATAAACAGAGAAATCCTGCAACTGCTAAAGATTTACACCACTCAATTTTTGTAACATTTCATGACGAAGGAAGTTGTGTCTTCTTCAGAGGCTTTTGTGTTGCTTCCTTCAGTGGTTCCTGGTGCAGTGCCACCACAGGTGAAGAGGAGAACAGGTTGATCAAAGGGTTTGGTTTGTTGGACTCAGTGCAGAGTGAAAGAGGACTGCAGCGGCTGAAAATGGAACAAAAGTGGCAATTTTGGTCTGCAGTTGAACCAGACTGATAACAATGCACTTAGATGCTGACATGTGAATAGCTGATTTGCCATTTTTACTACATGAGAGAAGTTGAAAAACACCTCAAAGTTGTCCAAAGTTAGAGACTTGGTTAAACAAAGAAGTCGGTTTGATGAGAACAATGAGAGTGAGTTCTTCACTACTGTTCTTGCCTTCAGCAACCTCTGCTCCAAAGCATTCCAGTTCATACAGTACCAGATAAAGGAGCGTGAAAGCAATTAAGAAATGCTCTTCAAAAAAGGCTAAAGGAAGACAGACGTGTCTCTGATACAGCTGTCCAAACCAATTGATTCTGAAAAAGAAGTTGCTTCTGGGGGGATGTGTACAATATCAGTGCACAGCATATACAGTAGATTCCTGTTGGTGTGGAGCTGGAGCATCAGCAGCAGAACTGATCCTAAAGGATGGAGCCTGACCAGCACAGAGCGCCACACTCCACACTGATAAATACTGTATGTTTTTAAAGTGGCAGTATTATTTAAAATGGACTTCTATGAGATTTACATGTTTCATGTTATAACATTATACCCTCATCAAAACATAGCTGGAGTGTTGCTTTAATTCTTTCATGCATGTTTGAGAAATCCTTTAATCACCATGGCAACCATTTGGCTGTGCAAAATGCCTGGGTGGACCTAGCTACGTATAAATATGGTTTTTACCGTATTTGTATGTGTTGGGTAAATTGTATTATTAGTATTATCAAATATTCATTGTATCATGTAGCCTTGTAGTTACATTTAGATAATGTTTACTTATATGCTTATTCTCTTTTACTCTTGGTATAAGTAAAGTTTCTGTGTGTTAAATAACTTTGATTCCTTCCTAAGGCTTCTCTGGGAAATAGAGGTGACAGCTACTCTCAGCAGCTGTTGCCCTGCAGGACTTCCTACAAGACAGAGGTGCTAGTTGCTCCCAGCAGAGTTTTACAAAGCCGTTGCTTTGAAGCTATACAACGTGTCCGATTCGATGCCGTGCCTGGAGCAAAAGGGATCTAGAGTGTAGATAACATGTGTCTAGATAGTGAATGTTATTAGCGCTGCAAACATGTGATGAATTGTTGACCCCACCCCTTAGGGTTGCAATGCTCAGTGTGAGAGGGTTCCTAAAAGCAATAAAAGAGAGGAGCAGACAGATGTGTTTCAGAGCAGTTTGGAGATTTGTAACTGAAAGCACATCTCTGTCTGCTCTCCTCGCGAGAAACAAAGAATCTAACTCTCTTGTCTTTCCTGTGTTTGTTTAATAGGTATTTAGACCTGACAGTATGGTAAAATCTTATGAACACTGATGTTTCATTACTTATATGGTAAAATTCTGGTAACCACAACTGACGGTATTTACTGTAAATTAGAGACATTTTTTGCAGTGTAGCATTTTTATAACAACTGAAGTTAACAAAGTTAATTGATTGTACTATAAAATGGCATCATGTACCTGGAAAACACAATACTGCCCCTTTAAATAATACCTACTTGTATAATTCTCTTGTAACCAAACTTTTAGTTATTTTGTTTGGCTATGCCTAAATTTTTTTTCTATTAAATTTCACACAGCTTGATTACATTTTGATGGACTAGTTCAGAAAGTGGTGTTATACTTGGTTTAATGTGGCGTATTCTCCTTATGACATGTGTTCTAATGAAGCATCTAATAAAAATGTTTCATAACCCGGGGCCTGTGCTACAGCGCAGGATTAGAGTCTCAGTGAGGTGATTTACTCCAAGAGAAATCTGGCAGAGATCTGAGACTGCTGCTAATGTGTGAATTACTTTGTTTTCCCTGATAAAATCATTAAAATAGAAAATATTTCATTTTTATTTTCCTAGTCAGCATAAAAGAAGTTTATCATATTCACCAAACTTCATTAAAACGTTTTGTTCTCCAAAAGAACATGAACTTAATTTATTATATCTTTTTAATGTTCTTAAACAATTGAATTGCATTTTTATCGACAGGAAGAATAACAGCATCAGGTTTCTTCTTGCATTGTCAAGTTTAAAACAGAAATGTTTTTTCCAGCCGACAGAACTGACCTGGACTGATCGTTCATCTGAAGAACTCCCCACCGGCGCGTTCATTTAGTAAAACACAGTCTGGATCTTTAGATCTGCTTGTCCTTTGAAGATAATGAGCAGGAGTAGTAGCTCGTTATCTTCAAAGATCCTTCCTGAAAAGGTGAAGATGCTCAGTCTCATCAAAGTGTGATGTGTTTCTAATCCTCAGGTGGCCTGATGGCTGGAGCCTCTGCAGCTTCCTGCAACCTGCCAGTCCAGCTTACCTGAATGCTGCTCCTGCGGCTGTGTGTTGCAGGCTCTCCATTACTATTGTCACTAACAACTGAGGACCTCCAACAACTGCAGCAGATGATTCACAGTTTTTTAATTGTGTGGGTCCTGCAAAACAAGAAGCAGGTTATATGACAATATAAAAAAAACAACATTAATGTCATACATTTGAATGGTTGTGAAAGTGTTGAAATATAAAACTTGATTAAACTTCTTCTGGGCTGCCAATAGACTTTTAAAAAAAGCAACAAACTCAAAACACTCAAACACAAAACCACACTCCACCTTCAGGTTAGGACAGTAACTCATATGCAGCTGCTCCCTGTCTGCTGCAGTCATCTCACTGAAACTCAGGATTTTCTTTCTGCAGGGCAACACTGTTAAAAACCATCCCACTGTGCAGCCCTTGTATCCTATTTTTTCTTCATTGTTTTGGTCATCAAAAAGACACATTTACTCTAGACCAGTGGTTCTCAAACTTTTTTCAGTGATGTACCCCCTTAAAAATATATTTTTAGTCAAGTACCCCCTGACACGGGCAAAACATTTTTGGAATTAAAAAGAGGTACAGTGCTGTAAAATCACTGTCTGATTTATTAAAGCCAAACAACTTATATCAGTGAACCTGACAAATACATCCATATTGCAAACATTGCATGGTTAAACAAAAAAGAAAAACAGAAGACGGTGACCACCAGGAAGGTATAAAACCAGTCAAACCGTTTTATTTTAAAGGATATTGAAACTAAATACTGAATATAAAATTCAGTGCATGAACACACATTTATATTTTATCGAACTTTTTACCCAATAATTTTTCCCAAGACTTATTATGAGGAGCCTACTGATTTTTTAAAGATATTTTGAAAAGCTTCACGTACCCCCTGCAGTACCTCCATGTACCCCCAGGGGTACACGTACCCCCATTTGAGAACCACTGCTCTAGACCATACAGCCGTGTAAAAAAGTGTCTGCCCTTTCCTGAGTCCTTTTTTCTTTACATGTTCATCACACTTCAGTGTTTCAGAGTCAACACAAGTAAACACAATATGCAATTTTCTCCCATGTTTATGCACAAAGGAGAAAAAAAAATCTACATCTGCATGATCCAGTGTGAAAACATGACTGCCCCATACAACTAATAACTAAGCAAGCATGGGGTGACAGTGGAGAATATCAACTCCTAGAAACAGAAAGAAACCTCCAAACAGACTGAGTCAGGGCAAGGAGAGAATGAATAAATAAATAAATAAATAAATAAATAAATAAAAATACAGCAAATGCATAAACAACAGGTTTAGAAAGAAAAGAGGGAAAGGACGTCATGACCTCTTTTTGGTTCATTTTGGTGCAACATAAATCTGAGAATAACTCATGCCAGGTTTATTCAGTAGAGTTTTAAGGATATTTCTGAACATATAGAATGACCTGCACTAAATACAACTTCTACAAATTAATTCAAATATAAAAAAGGTGTTGAAGGTCTTACTATTTATTTCAAATCTGCTTTTATGAAGAAAATGGATGACAACTTCTGTTCCTTCAGTGTATGGATTGAAGGGACTCAGAAAATTCTTACTCTTTTGTGAAAGAATCTGACTTGATTTTTAAAATAGATTTTTAGCTCTTACATGCATGTTAAGTGGAGTTAATACAGACACAGACACTTTCACACATTCATAAATGCATGCTCGCACGATTTGTCACTTTTCACACTTAAGTTTTCTTATCATTAGCACTTACAGTTGCTAATTTTTTTTTCTTCCGGGGGAGAAAGTAAAAAGTTTTACAATATGTATGATAAGCTTTAAGATCTGATTGGGAAGAAATATGAATATTTCCAGTATGATAATTTTGCGACCTGGAGGTCAACTGTAGTCCTGGAACTAGAAAATTCCTGAAGAAATTTAAACGGGGCCTGCCAAAGTGTGCCCTTCGGTTGGAACCCAGCATTCTGATGCTAAAAATTAGCATCAATGCTAAGCTTAGCTAAAAATTACAAAATAGCATGTGGAGAATCACAGGAATGTTGACTAACATGGACTTGCACCATTCAGTATGTTAAAATTAGTACATAAGCTAAAATTAGCCAAAATGCTACTGGTACAAAATGCACCGACACCGATGCTGTTGCTGCTGTTTCTAAATTATTCTGCTGTTTGTGGGCTCAATGTTGACGCTCAAGACGTAACCGGCAGAATCCGGTTAAAGGATTTTCAAAATAAAAGATCCTCCAAACTCAATACATAAAAGGGAAGTATTGAGTTATTTCTTGCGCGGCCCAGTACCGGTCCGCGGCCCGGGGGTTGGGGACCACTGCTTCGAAGGACACGTCTTGACACTATTTTCACTCCATACGTCTATGTAGGATGGGTCCTTCACAGACCGTGAATAAACGTGGACAGGACAGGTCTAGACTTCACTAACTGTCCCCACCTCCACCTCAGCGTAACTCATGTTGCCCAGCGTGAAGCAGAGAGCGGAGAAGAAAATAAAACAAACAAAACAGAACCGAAGTTTGTTTTTCACGTATTACTGATTTCTATATTATTCTTGGGGGCGACTGTGGCTCTTTGGTAGAGTAGTCATCTTGCGATCGGAAGGTTGTAGGTTCGATTCCAGCTTCCTCCTGCCACATGTCGATGTGCCTCTGGGCAAGGCACTTAACCCCAAATTGCCTACCGATCTGCGTATCGGTGTATAAATGTGTGCGTGTTTGTGAGTGCGACTGGGTGAATGTGACTCTAGTGTAAAGCGCTTTGAGTGGTCAAAAAATGACTGGAAAAGCGCTATATAAGTTCAGTCCATTTACCATTCACCTTTTATAGCAAAGGATGTTCCATAGTAAAAAAGGAAATCTGTTAGTTTGATTCTAAAATGTTCAAAAGTGTATTGCACTTTTCTACAAGGAATACATATAAGCAAATTATCCATTTACAAATATAATACTCTCCAGATCTCAGAAAGAACATTACAGTTAATTAAACCTATTATGTTTGAAGGCTTAACTATAATCATATTCATATCTGTAGTTCACTCACAGCAATAGCAGCGATGAGAGAAAGATGGTATGCGCTGAGCTCTGAAATTTTTCAGGAAAGTATGAAAATGAATGTGAAACCCTGTCACATGATTTCACTCTGAAGCACATTGACAGAAAACTGTAAGTCCTAGAGAGAATTTGAAAGCATTTTACGGGAGCTATTGGATAAGGAAAGGTCTCAATTATAATCATAGATGAGAAATAATACTCAGAGACGAGTTCTTCAACTGCAGGCCACGGCGGGTGGAGATTTATTACACTGTTCCACAGATCAACTTACAATACAAAGTCAATTCTCAAAATTCTCCCCAAAATTTCATTGTATTCTTAGAGTCAGTCTGTTTTATAGAATCTCATTTTCATTGGTGTAAGTTGGTAAGTTTTGACCAATAGCATTACTGCCCGTGTTTGACGTGTGTCCTTAAGCACGAACTCTATCAGCTTTCAAATGAGTGTGTATTGGAGTTTCTTTGGGAATGTTAAGACCTATTGATCTCCAACATCTGCTCCATTTCAAAGGTGTAAAACAAGCCAATTATTATTCTTATCTATCCAAACAGTTTATTCTTCAGACATTCTTTCCGTCTTACTTCGGCTTCGCACACAAAGGGAAGCCGAGAGCTAGGTCAAATCGACCTTCTATGGTGCCAGATTTCCTTAGCGAAAAACAACTCCATAGGGAGCATTTCCGCTCTTACAGAGCAGGCATTCAGTGCGATGTTATGACCGACTTTCATGTCAATAGAGCGATATTTGTAGGTGTGAGGGCGAGTTAAAAATTATTTTGGGGGTCAAAAATCCACTTAATTTCTCACTCTAACGGAGCTCTACATAAAAAGTTGGGCAGATTTTGTATTTTTTTGATCTTTGACCATGTCAACAGGGTAAACGTAACCCATTCATTATTAATTTTATTCTTTGGCCATGTGTTTTGGTTAACAAATGGAACAGTATCAAGGAATATGTCTGGGCAACCACCATGTTCCATCCTATACCAAATTGTATCTTCTTCTTGGCGTATCCATGTGACTATTGATCTAGTTCGTGCAGCACCGTAGTATTTTTTAAGATTTGGTATAGTTAGTTCCCCAAGCTCTTTGGAAGACAAAAGAGTTTTCAATCTAAATCTTGGGCGTTTGTTTTGCCAAATAAATTTTGAGAGCTATTTATTTAACATATTAAATATGGACATGGGTATTTTTATAGGTACAGTTTGAAAGAGGAAGAGGAGTCTCAGAAGGATGTTCATTCTGATGGCTTCAATCTTTCCTACAAGTAAGAGAGGTAGAATGTCCCATCTCATGAAGTCTTTCTTGATCTCGTTGATTAGTTTTCCATAATTAGCTTCGAAAAGTTGTGCTGCTTGAGGAGTTATGAAAATTCTTGCTGCAAACCTTCAGTATTTTAGCTTCCTGAAGATGTACAGTCTGCTCTGTCCCTTCTAACAGACGGCTTCACTGTTGCATCTCCAGTTCAGTCTGTTGTCCAAATCCTCTGAAAAAAAATTCTTTGTTGCAATAGTTACTTTCCAAATGTAAAAACATTAATAGAAATCTTCCCAGCTCCCCACCATCCAAAAGCAGAGGGAATGATTTTCCAAAAACCCGGTGAGTCTGAGGGACGTGGATCATCTGGGTGGGACTACTGAGCATAAAAACTGAGAAAGGCAGAGGGAACAGAACTAAGCCCAAAAAATCTAGGAAATGGTTGCCATGGTTGAATGTTGCCCAGCAACTGTTTCAAGGCGATTCATGCTGCTTGTAAACAACTCAGATTCGCTGTAATGTGGGCCACTACAAGAGATCTTTACTGCCAACAATCATCCCAGTCTACAAGAACACTTTGAAGAACCTGAATTAATAGCAACATTTAATTTTCCTTTGGGATCAATAAAGTATTTTTGAATTTGAATTATAAGGAAAACAATGTGACGTCACAGTGTCAGACTTGTCATATTGATCAAATTTTGTCACAACCGCTTAGCAATAGAATAAACTGATATATTTTCTGTATGTCTTGACTTGGAAGAAATTGTGCAGAGTTTCCAATGCATATAGAAATGAAAACAACCAGGATTTTCAGTTGTATTCCTTTTTAAGCACAGCTGTGATTTTGAACACAATCGTCTCCTTTACGCTGGAAGTTTCTCTTAAAACTCAGTTTTTGAGTACAAAACACAGACTTAAGCATTTCGTCTTTTTCACTGATTGACTCCTCTTTTGCCTCTTCAGTCCTTGAAAATGCAATGAGTAAAATCTATTCAGAAAATAACTTTCTTGCTCTGTGTGTATGTGCACTTGTATTACTGCATGTAAAGGACCATTTCATCCACAAACTGAGGTCATTTGTGGAAAGTCAAGCCCTTCTGTTTGGTTAAGGTTAGGGTTAGGAATAGACTAGCAGTGGTTAGACATGTACTAGTAATAGTTAGGTTTAGGGTAAGGGTCAGGGTCAGACTTTGGAAATGAATGGATCTCAATGCAAAGTCCTTATCTGATGCATGGAGATAGAATGGCATGTGTGTGTGTGTGTGTGTGTGTGTGTGTGTGTGTGTGTGTGTGTGTCTGTGTGTGGCCTTGTTTTTACCAGTGTTGTATAGTAACGAAGTAAAAACACTTCACTACTTTACTTAAGTATATTTTGGAGTACTTCATACTTTCCTCGAGTATGAACATTTTTGATGACTTTCACTTTTACTTCACTATATTTCCGAACTTAATTGCGTACTTTTACTCCGATACATTTTCAATGTGTGGTTTAGTTACTCGTTACAAAAAAGCGAGAGAGAGAAACGCAAGTGTTTTGACCCCACCTACTGATTAGCAAGTAGCAAGTAGGCTACCGATCAAAGTCCGTAGCCTACTTGCCTGGGCTTGTTCATCACCACCAATAGGATACACCTGTTTCGCTTCTCCTATTAAACACAAAGCAAGTCTCGCAATCAGCAGCAGCCACATGGAGGAGGAGACGGAGACCACAACGACTGCAACTACGTCGGACACGGCTCCAGGGGAACCACCAGCTGGTGATGAGAGCCCATGGCCTTATTTAAACACAATATACTCTTTCGTGGGTGTTAAAGATTCGTCGTACTGCATGCAGTGTATGTTATTCCTGCCCGAAGATGTGGAAATTCTGTCTTACAAAAACTCCCCGTCCCACTTGAAGAAACACATCGAGGTAACGTCTTATGAAATGGTTATAATCCTCCTGTTTCAGTAACTATAGCTTGGTCACTAGGCACTATTGTGAAATCTTGAGCATAACGTTACCTGTATAAATGAACTTTGTTTGGCATTGTTTCAGTTCCACACGTGGTGTATTTAGCTGAGGCCTAATGTTGACTGTAGCAGGCTACCTAGACTCCTCTGTTCAAGGGGGGACAGAAGCCATAGCGATTGCAATTTAGACTAAATTTAACGAATATAGGAAAGGCATGCAAGTTCAAAACCAGGTTTACAACAAAGGTCTCCCTCTTCAAATGCCAATAAGCTGCATTTCCCTCCCAATTCTTTTTTTCTTTTGCATAATGACCAGTTGTGTGCACCACCTACTGACTGTAGCATTGACTGATTCACTGATTTGTGAAGTAGAGTAATTGTAACAGATCTTTTTCTTCATGTTGGCTGCATTTTCTGTACTATTTATTTTTCTCATTTTCAGCACTGACCTTACTTGAAGGGAAAACTTAAGGCTTACAAAAACTTTGTATTTTCTGTCCTGGAGGGTTTACTAAGAAGCTGGTTCAGTTGTAAAGCAGGTTAAGTTAACCTTGTGCTATAGGTAAAGCACCTAATTTTCTTAACTAAATGATGCCTGCAGGTATATCTATTAGCAGGTTTAATTTTGCCTGCACTTGGTTGTGTACATTATTTTAAGTGTATTTGACAAGTTTACCAAAATATAAAAAATGTCATTCAAACTGCATTTGCTTTGTTTTACTTTTTACTTGTACTTTTTATTACATTACTTGAGTACATCCATTTTTACAGTAATTTCCATACTTAAGTACAAGAAGTTTCAGATACTTTAAGACTTTAACTCAAGTAACATTTCAGTCAGTGACTTGGACTTTTACCAAAGTCATATTTTGGAGAGGTACTTGTACTTTTACTTGACTCTGAGATTTCAGTACTTTATACAACACTGGTTTTTACTACAGTGTAAAGACCATTTTTACAACAAATACTACGCCGTGAGGACCAAGTGCTCCTTATGGGGCTCAAAACCTGGGTCCCATAAGAAGAGGTGCTGTGTTGGGGTTTAGGCCTAAGGTGTGTTTTGAGCTTAAGTAAGGATGGGGTGTGCATGTGTGTGTGTGAACATTGCAGTGTTTTTCTGAAAGGATTTGTGAGCTCCTTTTTGTGGCCTGTGCCCTCATCAGACGTGGCCACCTGCAGCTGCTGGGGTTTGTAGAGCTCTGTGTGGCAGCAGCCGCGGAAATGAGAAAACAACTGAATGCCTGACTATTCTAGATTTATTTAGATAATGTCTTCACAGTGAGATACGTTCTGTCGTAAAACTAGAGAAGAGATGCCAGTGAGGATAAGTCAGAGTTCATCTATAAAGTGTAAGACAGTCTTTCAGTGGACAGCGATGACTTAGATGGAAAGATAGACGAGAAGAAGAAGTGAAGGAGGAAGAAGGAGGGAAACATTGAGCTGAGAACTGGGTGTTTCCTCCTGCCACAGCTGGCTGCTTGTTTTGTTCCCAGCAGAGGATTTTTATCTGAACTATCTGGGATCTAACTGAATTACTGTATCCTATCTCCATGCAGCGGATAAGTAACCAGGCCACTCTCAGGACAATCAGATCTGCATCAAGGTCTCAGGGCATTTTATTGACCACCCCAGGATCCCAGCGGAGTTAATACAGGGCTTAAATTTACGTGTCTCTGTGTGTGCGGCTTTTAATTCCTGCTTTTTCCAGGTCGTTGCTAAGTTACTCTGCCACAGGTTCACATCAACACTTTTTTATTGCTGTGACTGAGCACAAACATATGGGCCCATTGTGTGCTGGCCCTGTAATTTCCCTCAAGAGGTGAGTGAGTGCTGGTTAGTTGATGAGTGAATGTGACATGTTTGTGAATGTGTGTTTGGTGTTTTGATTGGGCTCTTTTTTCATGGCCTTGGTTGCTCACAAAGCAGCACCTACATCTGCTCTGCAGGCCTTTTAAATGGATTTGACAGTGTTGACTTTTAACTTCTGAAAATTCTTTCAGAACTTGTTCTTTCCTCACTTTAGAGTACATTTCTAACAGTTTGATGCGCAGAGATGCCGTGGTAACAACATCCAGTCATGGGAAGAGAAGGTACACCCCCCACCCCGCTTCAAATTTGACAGTTTTTATGCATCAGGATAAATTAAAACTGATCTAGTCTTTACCAGGCACTACCATTACTAAAACCTAACCTCAAGTGTAGAAAAACATGCTGCACTCTAATGTGCAGCATGTTTTTCTACAAAACAAAACAAGTGGAAAACCATTAATTAGAAAAACTTCCATGATTCAATAGCTTGCAGAATCAACTTCTGTAGTAGTAACATTCCTTCTCAGTCTCTTGCATCACTGCAGACTAACTTTGACCTGATCTCCTTCCCAGCATTGCTTCCGGTTCATTGAAATTTGAAAACATTCATTCACATACAGTATGAAACTTGTCTGTCTTCAAGAAAGAAAAAGTCATGTTTCTTCTGGATGAATAATTCAGAGAATAAAGCAAATGAAGCTTAAAACAATTAACAGTACAGTATATATCTCTACTAAGGCTGGCTCTGATAAACTGATTTTAAAAATTGTCTAATAGTTTTATAGTGGACGATCCAGGCAAGGATTCAAAAATAGTCAGTTTGCTATAATCTGTTCTATTTCTATTTTCACACATACAAACAATAAGTATGTTCTTTTAGTTCTGGTGGCCTTTACTCAAAAGTGAGTCAACAGGACAGTTGTTTTTCTACACTGCAACAAAAGTCTGTGATTCGAGAAATCTGTGGCAATTTTGTGGCATCCATAGCTGTCGGTATTTTACCATAAATTAGAGACACTTTTTTCTTCTTACAATGTGTCTTCACTTTAAAAATTGAACCCTAATTTACCCATTGTGCCTTAACAAATACAGCTCTACTGCAGAGGATTCAAAATCAGTAGGTGAAACCTCCCTGGACTTGTTAGAGTCAATAAAATGACACTGCAAACACCAAGGTAAGGGTGGCAGCCCTGTTAACCAATCAGAATCAGCAGAATGCTGTGATGTAAGGTAATTTTATTGATATAGCACATTGTAAGCAACAGAGAAACTCAAAGCGCTTTACATGAATTAAAATAAATACAAACATAACAAACCAAAGGAAAGAGCAAAAGAAGAAAAAGAATCTAAAATGTTGCTCCAAAGTATATAAACTAGATATTCCAGTTCAGGGTTGCTAGATTGGTCCAGTTTTTCTAAATGATGTTATTTTATGGTTTGTTCAGATGCAGCATTGTAAACCTTTTGGGCAGCCATGTTGCCTAAAAGATTGGAACCTTTCTCCTGAAAGCTCAAATAATTATCCCCAACCTGTAAAGTCTTGTTCTATTGGTTTTTTTTAACGTCCTTAAGAGTGTAAGATGGAGTCTTGTGATTTTTGCTGTTTTGTTTTGTTTTTTTTGCTGTATCTCTGGACATCACACAGTCTGATTTTTGTCCAGATGTTCTATACTTGGAAGATTAGCAGCTGTTTCATTTTATTCTTCTTTTTACTTGTGAATATTTTTTCTCACTGTGGAACGACATGGATCAAATGCAGGCATCACTCTTTCACTCCTCCCAAATTGATGGAGCGGGACAGTTGTTTCTCTCTGGTGTTTGGTGCTGTCTTGCTGTCTTGGCATGGCGCTAACACACACCTGCCTGCTCCCGATCACAAAACTGGCAAAGTTCCTAATTTTACAGAGATGTGCCAATATTCAATCCATCTGCTCGACACATTGCTCCACACAGGCAGTGATGGTTAGAGGGTGTTTAAAGGAACCCCTCATCCAATTAAGTATGAGTCTGTGGGTCTGCTGCTGTGGTAAATGTGCCGTGGGATTCCACATGGACGGAATGGGATCATCAGCAGGAGTTCATTTGCCTTTCATTGGACATGTATTGTGAAAACGGTTTGTCTTTGATCAAATCTCCCACCACCCTCTACCCCCATGTTGACACAATCTAATCAGGAGAAACAAAAGCAGGAAATGATTTTTTTTATTTGCCTTCAGTTGCACAATCAAAAGAGTAAGTGCAGGGTCACTGATGATTACCTCCCCTGGTAGATGAGTTGGAAAGAAGAGCAGTGCTTAAAATCAGAAGGGATATGATGTGAACTAGGGACTAATTAACTATCGATGATTTACTAAACTCTGATGGAGGAAGAAACACCCAGAGAGCTGTGATGTGAATTAATCAGAGAGAGGACAGAGGCAGGGAGAATATAAAACTACAGTAACCAGGAGATGCTTTTTGATTAAACCTTCACTAAGCTCCATAAAGGATCACCAAATAAGCAACATGTGAGCAGAGCAGCAGCAGCAGCAGCTCCATCTGTCTGGGTGTGTTCAGGCACGAGTGAGCTGCTGGCCACCTGCATTCTCACAGTGCTCACAATCCAATATGCTTTCAAGGAAAGTAGACAAGAAGTGTTAAAACAGTTTCTACTCAGATGCTTCTGGGAGGTGATTGGAAGATTGGAGCATCAACATAATGTGCAGAATAGTCTGCATTCAGAGGCCAGAAATGTCAGAGTAAGAAGTGAGGGAAGTTTTCTGGTTTTTCTTCAAATGTAGAGGTTTACCTGCCTTCCGATGAAATTCTGCTCAATTCTCATTTTCCTTCCGTTTTCTGCCTGGGATTTCACCCATTGAGCTTGATTTCTCAGGATGCGTTTCATCCTGGCCAATAGAAGGAGGAGTGGTGAACAATGTTTCTGATTTTCTGCTCTGTTTCAGAATTATACTCTGAAACAGAGCAGGGACAGTGGAGGAAGTGAAGGAAGCCGTTCAGTCCGTGTTGGTCACTCTTCCAGATATTTAGCTATTTAAGCCAAACAGGATGACATTAACAGTCATCCTGTTTGGCTTGGCACTTCTCTCTTTGTGCTTCATAGCCTAGCTTCCTTCACAGTCGAGATTGTGCATTACATACATCAGGGCCAACAGTTAGTGATCGGGTAAAATCAGATCCAATCATTAAAACTTCAACAGAGTCCACTCCTCCAGCAAGCCATCATTTCTCAAATAAGCAGCAGGTTTTTACCAGAGGTCCACAAACATATCCTCTGCATTTAACTGTGCAACTTGGGTCAAATGTTTGACTATCCAAGCACAAGCTTCTCACAACACTTTGCTGGACTTTTGGCCCATTCCTCCTGACAGAACTGGTCTGACTCAGGTTTGTAGAACAATTTTCTCACACACACCTTTCATATCTGCCCACAAATTCTCGAAGACTGAGATCAGGCCTTCATGATGGCCACACCAAAACATTGACCCTTCAGCCTCTTTGTAACCTCTTTGTTTTATCCTCAGGGTTATTATCTGTTTGGAAGACCCATTTATGTTAAAACTTTACAATCCTGGCTGATATCTTTACAATTCAGTAATCAGCAGATGATTTTGATGGGACATCATCAATATGAATATTAAAATCCCCCAAGAATTAAAATGTTCTCTTGTTAAATTAGAAAAGATAAAAAGCGAAATCTTTCAAAAAGACAACCACAGTGCCAGAAGGATGAAAAAATTAAAAGAAATTTTGGTTAAACATTCAACCTAAACCATTTGAAAAGATGAATATGGGTTTCTGTTTGCATTCCTTGTTTGCGTTTAGATTGCGGAGATTTGCATTACAAGTTTTGAGAAGAAAGACATGAAGTCCTGCTTTCAAACTGAAAATGTAAGCACAAGTATTAAAAGTTTTGAGAGCTGTAGTGGAAAAATTAAAGTAAGGTCACACCTGCTAGTTGTATTGCTATATGTTTATTCTAAGTTCCAGTATATTCCCACCAAGTTAACCTATTTTGGTTACATGCACAAGGTTGGACGTTGTTTTTCAAAGCTGCATGGGAACCAGTTTGATTCCCATGCTTTGGATCCCTTATCCCTTTGTACAAAACTCGTGTGTTGTCTCTGCCTGGCAGAGCTTTCTGTTTCAGACTTGCTTCATTATTGATTGTCCTGTGAGCTCTCTGAGTTGTGCACAATTCATGAATAAACCTGATTGAGTGATTTTACCTGAACAGTGCTTGGAAATAGTTTTTTTCCACGACAAGAACAAACGACATAAAATCTTGCTTTCAGACTGAAAACATGTGTTCTTGGATCATGGCAGAAAATTTCCACCATAATGGCCGAAAATTTCCACAGGTTTTTTCCACCTGTGCTCCACCACAGGAGGCAAAAACAAACAACGTACAAGTCAACACATTAGAAGACTTGCAGCATCCGAGCCGAGCAAGGCCGCCATATTAAAATGTAAACTTGGCCTTTTTTAGATAACTTTATTGATATTTCTGCTTTGTATCTTAACCAGCTGGAGCCAAGCTCAGTCGAAAATACAATTTGTTTCAAAGGATGTACAAGCAAGGATTTCACTGACATTTCAGTTCACAATATTACAAAGTTAGATTCATAAATGCTGATCATGTTTTGTCCTGGATTTTTTCTCATACAGTAGCTTTGTAATTTCACCTGTAAAACGTCCTGCATGGTGAAGCAACAATAACTGAGCGCGCCGGGTGATTAGAAGGGTGGTTGAGGCGTGGAAGTCGAGTTTATGCACTAACTTTATTAATACTAAAAATCTCTCAAGTGTGACTTCCAATTAAACCATTTATTGTGAGCATGTTTATGTTGATGCTTTTAAAGGAAACATTACGTCTTTTGGAGGTTTTTGTGGTTTTTCCTTTTAGTTTACAGTCACTGTGTGTCAGGATCTGTGTTTTTCTGTGTTTATTTAGAGTTTTCTGTGTCCTTAAGTTTCTTCGTTGTCCTGTCCTCCCCTTGATTGTTCCCAGGTGTGTCTCGTTTCTGTGATTACCCTCCCGTGTATTTAACTCCACCTGAGTTCCTTGTTCCTCGTCGGGTCCTCGTCAATGTCTAGTCTGTTCGTCGTCAGTGTTTCCATGTGCCTGCTGTTCGTTGTTGGACTTATTTATTATTAAAATCTTCATATTCATCTGACCTGGGTCCGCTACATCTGCCTCACCACTCTCACCACCCGCACTTCATGACACTGTGAGATTGAACTGACTTAAAGTTAAGTTGCTCTAAATCAAAGCAACTTTGTGGAAGAAGGTAAGAATGAAGTTAGTGGTGCGGAAGAGGTACTCTGTCATTTCCTTCTAGTTTTTTTAATTGAAGCAACTAAAAATAAAGCGAGCACTTCTCACTTCCTGATGCATCAGGACCAGCTGCGGTCACACTTACGGTGTTTCTCAGCACAACTGAAATATCTTGCATAATTATAAAGATTGCTTAAACTTATCTGCAAAAATATGGCTTCACCGTGACAGTAGAAGGATTGCTACATATTTCTTCAGGTTGACTGATGTTTAAGATAAACAAGTTAGAGTATGTGAGAAACAGACGACTTCTTCCTGACTTCTTGGACCACATTAGTAAAAAAAAGTTTAAATGTATGCAGATGATGTAACGTTTGCTGGTTGTTCGAGGATCTGCCCTGGTCTCACACACTCCCTAGTGTGTGTCAAAACCTCCATGTTAGCTTCTTATCATCGCCATCATCGTCATTATGACACTCTTCGGCACGCGATGTATAGATACATTTTCACTGGCAGGATGTGAAAAGTTTCATGAGCATCTTGTGTCATCTTCCTCAGAGTCGAATTAGTTTGTGAAAATCTGTCAGTCTGTCGCTAAGAACTGTCAGCTGCTTAGTGACAGCAGATCCTGAGCTGCAGGGCTTTGCCTGACACACACACACTCACACGCACGCACACACACCCACACACGCAAATATATACACCTTCTTTGTGCAGATGGTAAATGGAGTGTGTTGCTGACAGTTCTGGATGATGTGTTTGTGTGTTTCTCACCTTGCAAGGACCATTTTTCCAAAACTTGGACCTCACACTTAAATCCACTGCTCCTAATGGGTCCAAACACATCAATGGAAATCAATGCAAAGTCCTTGTGAAGATGGAAAGACATGCGGTGTGTGTGAGTGTGTGTGGCCTTGGTTTTGTAAGGATCATTTATCTAACAAATACTACATCATGAGAACTGGATGTGTGTGTGTATGTACTTGTATATGCTACATGTAGGGGACCACTTTCATCATGTTCACACACAAACTGAGGCCATTTGTGGAAAGTCAGGATATTTTCACTTTTTTCTCAGTTCTACTTTGGTCTACTACTTAGATTTAGAGGTAAAGTGTGAATTACCTTTTAGTTAAGTAAGGGTTAGGAATATGTAAATATCTTTGTTAGGTATAAAAGCAGTTACTAAAATGAATGGAGTCAATACAAAGTCCTCATTTGGTAGAAGTACAAGGATATATGTAGGGGTGTGTGCTTGTGTGTGTGACTGTCTCTCCTCCCATTGCACACATACTCACACACTCCCCAACACACACACACACACACACACACACACAGCTGTGCTCTCCGCCTCCTTCGCCTAAACATCAGTGGGGGTGATCTGTCTTCTCCAGTCTCACCTGAGGGTGAGCTGTGAGCGCCGGCAATCTGTCTGCTGTCACTCTCCATCACTTTTCAATCCTCATTCCGCTCAGATACACACAAGTCGGAGCGCGGCTGCGACAACTCTTTAAAGACTTTCAGATCAACTTGAGTCATCTGACTGCAGCCTAACAGCTGGCTCTGTGATGACAGGGTCTGCATGTTCGGAGGCCCGGCCTGGCACACTCTCCATCCGTCTCTGCCCTATATTTTGTAATTACCTCTTCCAGTTTAAAGGAAAATTTCAAAGTGAAAACTTTCCTGCTGTTAGAAATTTACATACTAAAAGACAGTCAATTAGCAGTCGAAGCATCTCACCTTATGGAATGTGACATATTACTGAATATAGAGCAGGATTTCATTCAGTTTTGAACTTGATTGAGAGGAGGGTGTGACTTTACAACAACTGAGTCTATATAGAAGGATGTCTGCTTGACTTATCTTTCACTCCGTTACCCTGACACACACCTACAGTCAGAGGCAGAGGAGGAGGCAGGATAAATAAGATATCAGTGAAATGTATTTTCCACCCCTTCCTTCCCAGAGTTCACAGCACAGAAACAGGCTGTTCCCTTTAGTAATAGCTTTACCAAACTAGGCCCATTCAGTGCAGAGGTGGCTTTGTACATCTAAAATGAATGTAGAAGTAATATCAAATTTCATAAAGAGCCATTTAATCATTTGGGCTGGTTACTACTGATTTAGACATTAGTAAAGGTATATTTCTTTCTTTCGATCACATTCTAGTCTGGTGAAGGAGTTTCAAAGTATTCCAGGTGTCAGGATGGATTATATATTAGATTCAGCTTTGTGGAAATGTACATGACTGATAGTTCCATATTTTATAAGAGACACAGCAGAATGCTTTTATCTCGTCTCACCTAGTTCTCATTACTGCGGCTCCATATTTCTGTGGTTTTCTTCTTATACTCTTCCAAAGAAGCCATCTTTGATGAGTCACATGACTAATACTTGTCCATTCACCAGGTCCTCTCACCTGACCTGAGGTGGAACAAGAAAGTGAACTCTGGTCCGCCTACAAACCTCCATCTGGGTTTGGTTGAAGTGAACTCTGGTGCGGTTCGAATGCATATGTGAACGGCAAGCGGACAAGACACCACTTCAAAAGCAGGAAGAGGACTACAGCACAGGGCATTCTGGGTAAATACAACCAAAACAAACATGTGAGTCTAGCGCTAGCAGTAGAAATGGTTTGTGGTCTTAATAAAAACGAAAGATAAATCCTACAGCTGCTAACATCTGACACTGCTTTATTTTAGTTTATATTTTGTGAGGAAGCTTTCAGTGTCTTCAGAGGTTTTTGTGTCATTTCTTCAGAGGTTCTTGACAGGAAAACAATGGAACAGTGAAAATAGAACAAACTTTGCCATTTTGGTCTGCAATCGAACCGAGACTACCAGACTGTCAGGTGGAAAAAACACTCTTAGTTGGTCCGTTGAGTAAAATTTAAATAATCTTTGTGGTAAAATGTGCAAAGTGTAATGAATATTTTTTTGACTTACGTTGCACACTTTGTTTTTATTTCTTTTCATTCAGAACAGTTTTTTCTTTTTCACTGTAGTAGAAGAAAAGAAAATCATCAACTTTCCCAGCAGTAGAATCAAAAACTTGGACTCTGGGAGATACCAGAAATATTTACATTTACTAATTTATATTCGAGGCTTCAGCTTTCAACGAGAACACATCAACCATTCTTCACTAATAAAACACATTTATGAAGACTGAATATTTTATTTAGCAAAATAGGGTTAACGTGATTTGGATTTTAATAGATACTGAATAACACCAGTTGAGAAATGTGTAAAATATTCAACGAAATAAAAACATTGCTTGTGTTATTGTTCAGTTGTTGTCAGTCAGTCCTCTCTCTGACCGTGTTAAGGCCATTTACAATACAGTTTTAAAATGAAATGTTCTGTTAAATGAATCTGTTCCTGGTTTAAATCCAGGAAGGTCTGGTTCAATCAATCAATCAATCAATCAATCAATCAATCAATCAAATGTTATTTGTATAGCACATTTCAGTAGCAAGGCATTTCAAAGTGCTTTACATCATATCAAACACAGAAACACAATGCAAGATAGAATCAACAATCAAAACACGACATTAATTCAGGTTCCATCAATAAATTTGTAATTGATTATGTTTCAGATACAATCCTAAACAGGTGGGTTTTTAGTAGAATTTGCATCCATAGAAGGTTTACCCGTTATACTCCTACTGTGTTTTATGGAACAAAATACCTATTGCTATTTTTATTCCCACTCACTCTCACAATCACAGAGTTTAAAACGATGTAGACAGCATTTTAATGGGCTTCTGGCACAAGGCTCTGTACATCTCTTTCACAGAATTTATTCTAGACTCCCTCTGTTCTCTTTTGGAAACCTTTATTTGGTTTTAGATTTTTAAAATGTTTTTTTCTCCAGTGTAGAAATTAAATAATTCAAAAGAAAATGAAAAGCCAGGCTCACGCCAACGCCTCCACTTTCCACCTGATGTTAGAACATAAACACTGACCTGTAAGGAGCATCTGGAGCTTCACTAAAACTTCTGAATTAGAATCGAGGTCCGGAGGAGAACGTGTTTTCTCTATTGGCTGTTTTTTAGCTGAGCATATTGTGTGAATATCACACACTTTATGCTCAGTTCTTGGTGCAATTCTTTTGATTTCCATCATCTTTTCCACCTTAATTTAGCTGCCGGCTGCACCCCCCCCCCATTTGTTTCTTTGTATCGAGACACGTCTTGCTGAAACTGCTCTGTTCAATTAGCAACAATAATAGGCTCAGTAATTCTTCTCCAGGGACTTGTTGTTGGCGTGCATACTAAAGATTTCGGCAAGCTGTATTTTGATGTGAAGGGAGGACTTTCTAAAAGTGTGATTAGAATGTGGAAATCTGCAGAGGAAAGAACTTTTCAGTGTCATTCAGGGTAGCTTGCAGCTAGAGAGAAATCCTCTGAGAAGGTGGAAGGTACAAGACTGAGTGATGTAACTGCTCTTACATTTTGCACAATAACCCACCTACCTTTGCCTAACACTGAACTGAACACTACATAATAAGTACTGAATTATTTCTGGTGAAATAATCTTTGCATAAAAATGCTTTGGCCAATATTGTGCACACTCCCCACCTCTGATCCAGGGACTCAAAAGTCTACGATCAGCTGGAAAACTGCAACATTCAACCAATGTCAGTGAAGAGTGTAAAATGTGGAAACTTGTTAATATGTCTACAGCTGAGTGCGGTCACACAGCGTGGCAATCATGTCGATGTGAGTCTGTGTGAATCTCAACTTTATCAGTGTTGCATACAAAACAGTTTGATGTGAACACCGATTCTGACTGAGTTATTTACCGAGGACGGGTAGACGTGAAAATTGACCTTTGTGTGGACGAAACTGACAGAAGTCCGCTTTGAATCCACACTGAGTCTCCTTCAAGTATGAGTGGACGTCCCCAGAGCCTGAGCTCTCCAGGCTTAGATGTACAGAAACAAAATCCAAAGACACAGTTCAGGTGTCCGGCTCAGGCCAGTCGGTGTCCAGAGTCAGGCACTCAGCCATGGATCATCACTGAGGTTGAAGGATCCATGATGGAAGTCAAGCAGGTGAACGGGAACTTAAAGAAGATTCTGTAGGGCGACTGGGTGGGCCGGCAGCCTGGTGGGAATCCTCTGATGGGCTGGATGGTCTGGATGGTCTGACTCTACTGCAGCTCACTGAGCTGTGGAGTAGCAGAGGGAAGATGAGAGGATTGCAGAACAAAGGCTTACACTTTCTTGTGGTAATTGCAATAAGAGTACACTATAATTTTATGCCCATATTCTCACAATGAGAAATGTCATGTTTCAATATAAACAGAGACAGACAGAGTTCCCAGGTCTGTGTATTATTAGAGTCTTTCTGAATAAATTTGAGGCGTTCTGGGTGTTTTCTAGGTTGGTTCCTGGAGCTGCTGTGGCTCACATCAACAACATTTTGTGCTTTGTTTTGATTGCATTACTTGGACGTGTCACAGCTCTGCTCCTCCGCTCCTCTGTGTCCCTCACACACACACCAGACAAATCAAATTAAACTAAATGCTGCTGAAAAACAGCAAACAATTGGTTAAAGACTACATCTGGCTTTAGGTGGACAGGACCTGAGTTAGCAGTGTGATTTCCTTTGGTAATGATAAACTTACAAGTAGAAGTCTGGTGCACCTAGGTGATGTGTGAATTTGTTTAAATAACAGTAGATAATTCAGAGCTTGAAAAGGCTGTGTTTCTTCAAAAGATGTGGCAGGAGTAAAGATTGTATGAATTAATCTTGCACAAAGACAAAAACAATCAAATAACTTTATGCAAAAACCTGGCAGAAGGCTCACAGGATGGAGACACCAGACTGGAGAGCAGAACTGGAATCCAGCATGTGGTCCTGAGTCAGGCGGCTGAAAACATCCAACCATAAAATACCTACAGCACATTAAAATAAATACACAGTCTGTGCATAAAGCGGACATCAGGAAATTACAGTAATACACTTTGGGACAAAAGAGGCAATCCTTCGTGGCAGAAATCATTTAGCTTTGGTGTAACTTAATAATTTCCCAGTTATCCCCTGTTTTCCAATTAGCTTATCACACATGACAACTGGGTGCAGGAGCTGAATGATGGTTAGTTGTATCATAATTATCCATCTGACTCTTAACTCTGACAGGGAATAACATTCACTTTTTCCCTCTCACTCATTAAGGAAACACAAACAGAAAACAGTTTCCTCACAAAGGTTGGAGAGTCAGAGTTCGTGGCACCTTGTGTGAAAATGGAATCAAGGACAACGCAAAGAGTGAAAGACAGACTGAAATAGATGGGTCTTGGTGACAAAGTGTGTTATATTCTGGTCTTTGATGAACGCAAAATCTCTGGAATATTCTGTCCCAACCCAAATGAGAAGAGCTGATGCTCATAGCTCTGCATCTACGCTCAACTCAGGATTTCCCTCACTAACAGCCTGTGCCGGAACAACAAGCGACATCTCCCATTGATGACATGGAACCCAACCTGGTCAACATCCACAATTTGATTGATTTAAATTTCTTTTTTGCACACATTAAAATTTTTTAAATTGTGTTTGCACCTGTTATACACAAGTAAACAGTTTTTGGTTTTTAAAAACTCAAATTGTGGCGTTTCCATGTCCACTGCGTACATCTTAAAAATAACATATCTTACTCAATCTTGACTCTTTTTCATTACGCTTGGAACATGGTGGCAGAGTTAATGGCAGACAGGGGACGGTAAATTGTGAAAAAAGGGAATGAAGAACTATAACTATATTCAGCCATTTTCAGAATGTTCCTCTCGTCACCATGCTGCAGCAGACATGTTGCTTTGACACCTGTTTCTCACAATGTGAGCTCCCTTACACATCATGAGTACACAAAAGAACACCTCTCTGGCTTGTTAAGAGAGAAAAAATAATATCATTTATCATGTAGTTTGTTCATAATTACAGTCCAGGTCAGGATTACAGACAGTTTAGAAGTTATGTGTCAGAAAAAACAGAGGACTAATTCTTTACAGTCCTGGCCATTAACATATATGGATACCACCTAAAGGCTCATTTATTACAATATTTCTAAAGCAACAATTTGTAGTTGAAAATGGTATAATTAGTGCAAATCTGGCTTTGTTTTTGAGATTCTGCTACTTTTATTTTGATGGTGCTTTATTTATAACAAAGTGAAGGTATAACAAGCTTGTGCTTCTACCTACACTTTGTCCCGTCTACACTTTGTGTTCTTGCCATTGACAGGAACTTAAATATTGTCTCTCTATCTCTGTTTTAGTCTTGCATCGCGTTTTTGTCATCATTTTGTGTTTTTTCTTTCTTGGCTTGTGTATGGGCGGGTTAAAAATAAATAAACTTATAATAAGAAAAGCTCATTAAGCAACAGATGAAGGAATGATCCCCTGCTGCCATTTGCATGTGGTGGTGAGAAAGATGAAGCAAGGGTAAAGAGCAGCCGATAAAATAAAACCCAAGCCTGGTCCTCATGCACATCCTGCACAGCTGCAGCGTGTCTGTGTGTGGCGTACCCCCCCCTCCTACCCCAACACACACACACTCACACCATGCCGTGTGTGTGGTAAGTCTGACAGACGGAGGCTAATTCATCCAGGTGATAAGGCGTGTCATTGGCTCTTTGTGCTCTGTGGCCGTTGCTACTATGCTTAATTTGACCTGCTGGTCAATATTAGCTCTGCAGCCTCCAACTCAAAAGGACATATTTGTTCACCCTGAGCCCCCCCTCACCCCTCATACCCACACAAAGAACAAGCACACACTCCAAACTCACACTCACGCAGGGTGCCGATGACACTGATAGCACGAAGCAGTCAGTCACCGCAGCCCTGAGCCTACATGGAGACAGTAACAGCAGATGTTTGATGGCCAAGCAGTGCGTTCTGGGTGTGTGTGTGTGTGTGTGTGTGTGTGTGTGCTGAGGCTTGGACGTCTGCCTTTACCAGGATTTTAGTTTACTCTTTAGAACTGCATCTTATCCCCGTGACCCGACTAGCAAACACAGAATGTATTCTTCAGCCATTAATCCACTAGTCTTAATGGAAGCTTTAGAGACTCTGATGAATGTGACGGGTTTTCCTCAGCGGATGTCAGAGGCTGTTTTAAAAAAGATGTTTCTGCTCATAAGGAAGTGTGTATTTCTGGGAATGTTTCATTTGCACTTCAGACAGAAAGGTCCAAATGTGAAGGTAGAAGAGCAGGAACAGAGTTCCAACCAGCTCACTCTCCCCTCCACCTGTGAATCCAAGGTAGGGAATAGATTTGGCGTTTTTCATTACACAGCTCATGCGTGTCTTAAGTTTCCAAATCCTATATAAGGCTTTAAAGTAGGAGGGTGTGGGCGGACTGTGTGAGTGTTTCAGCTCACATCCTGTTTGTTTCGACTCTGCAGTTCTTTGAGGGTAGCAAGGTAGCGGCTCACTGGGTTTAGATTGTTTGTCATTTAGGATTTCAAGTGGAACTAACAAGCCTATAAAATGGTAACGAGAAGAAGACACGAGGAGGCGGAGGGCTTCTTGAGGAGGATAAGGAGGGAGAGACGTTCAACGTGACATTTGGAGACAGGAGAGGGAGACGGAGTGAAGAGGGAAGGAGAAACCAGAGACGGATGGTTAGGAACAAAAGGTGTGAAGGGAAATAAGAGGTGTGGGTATGAAAGGCAAGAGGTTGAGTGGGAGAAGACTCACATGAAATGGTTTGTGAGATTTAGTTACAACATCAGGTTGTTTCACACTTTGATCTGTCTGCCCCTTCCTTCACTCCTTCCTGATTCATTCTTCTGTTTGTTCCCAGCACCGGCCTCATGAAGCAGCTTTTATTTTAAAGCCTGTGGCACACACAGAAAAAAACACACTTTAGAAAAAAAGCCACATGTGGACTACAGCTGTTCAGCTCACACCACCGACACCAGGTCAGATTAAAAATTAAATCAAGAACTAAACTTCCTCTATGAACTGAAGATTGAAAATTTGCAGCTTTGGCTGCTGAGACCCTTGTAGAAATATGAAATAGAAATAGAAGAACAGCAATGAAAGTATTTTTCTTGCCTTCCTATCATGAGTGATCATTAATCATTCATTCAATACAATATGTCAGAGATTATTTGGCAGTCTCTATCTTCTCTGCAGTGAACAGATCTGTGACAGCCAGAGGTTGAAAACGTAAAGAGGTAAGCAGAGCAGCTTTGCTGTGATCTGTTTAGCCTTCCTGTTACCCGCTCTGACTCCTGCTCTCACTCTAAAAGAACCACAGATACAGTCTATCTAAGCATGTTGTAGATGTACACTGGGAAAAGTAAATAGTTGAACCAACTTCATTGAATTGCTTCAATTAGTAACAAGTATTTCAGTGAAGTTTAACCAACTTAATTTATTAAGTTGGTTTAACTTGACAAATTTAAGCCAGTCTTACTCCAATAATTTAGTTTACTTCAAATAAAGAAGTAAACTAATAAATGATCTCTTGTTTAAGTTTATAATACCTTTATGATGACAGAGATAATGAAAGAGGTGCTAGACATGCGGCAAAGTCATCAGGCTGGGAATTGAACCTGCTACATTGATGACGAAGGTCTCCTTATGTTTGTTGTGCTCTACCCTGCGACACCACAGCACTCTGGTTACAAGTAAAGTCAAAGTAAAAAGTTCCGTTTAGTTAAAAATTTGAAACTTTTAAGTTGATTCAACACAATAAAGTAAGTTGTCGTCACTAAGCCAAAAGAATTGAGATTACGGTAATATAAATAAGACCATAAATTGAACTACAGCCCAAATACAGTTTTTAGAGTGTAGCATTAAAACATACAAAGCAAAACCAGACCGAAATGTACTTATTCATATGCAGATTTACATATGTCACTATTCTCACGCATCCTGGTAAAAACCAGCCTCTTGTTCTACGCTGTGCTTCATCCAGACGACCTGGACCCTCAGTTTGTTTAAAATAGAGGGACATGGAGACAGAAAAAGGTGGAAAGGGAGGAATGTGATGAAATGGGTTAAAGGGAAAGAAGGAGACGAGAGTAGGGGAGAGAAATTAGCTTGGAGAGAATACAAAAACCACAGCAACACAATACAAACTACAAAATCACTGAAAAAAACACTTTCCAAGTTATTATCAGATAGAAAATCTGGAATATGGACTCCTCCCTGTTCAGTGTTGTTCAGTTGCTCTTCATTTAGCCATGGAACCCAATTGGATTTCTGTGTTTATATGAGTTTATCAGTCATCTAATAGGGGACCTGCTGAAATATGAAGAACTATAGTCAATCCTGATGCCAGATTTAATTCAGACAAGGTAAAAAAAGCAAGCAGCAGATGTGGAGAGTGTGTCAAGCTGTGTCCACTTTACTCCGGTCCAGTTAGAACGGTCTGATCGCTGAGACTTTATGATTTTTGTTATGTCATTTCTTAAGTAAAACCACCTGACCTGAGAGGCTGAAACAGCAGGAAAGCTAGAAGCATTTATTTAGTGCAGTATGAAGGTTTCCAGCAGGCTCACATGGGCAAGTCAGTAATTGTAATTACTGCAGTGTGCTTTCTGTTCACTGCTCATTCCTTCATCACCTGTGGTTTTAAACCATGAACTCAGTAATGGGTCCTCCTGTCTAAAAATAATAAAAAACACAGGCTGTGTTTCAAGCAGTGGCTGAAAATCACTTCAACATTTACTTTGGCTTTAGCATCTTTGTAAAGCATTGAAATACTTTTGTTTCATTCAGAAGGTTGCAATCTTTTCAAATCAACAAAATAGAAGTCTTAATCAAACACTTCAATGTACCTATGAACTCTTCCCTTTTCATAGGTAAGAGTGACTCAGCTTTTCTGAGTCGTGTTTTGTTTTAGACTCTAATAGCTGTTGCTACGAGAACCTGAAACACATTCAGTGCGAACGTGATGAGCTCTATGCACAGAAACCATATTGTCTTGGAGATATCTGATAAGATGTTCACCAGACTTATAAGTAAAAATCAAAGCATATAAAATAATTGTGACCCAAGAAGAAAAACAACAACCTTACTCTACAATCAGGATCTTCATACATGAGCTGACTGGAGAGGAGAGCCAGTCAATTCTGCTCTTATTCAGTGTTGTGACCTGGAATGGAGTTTTCCTTCAGTGTGGCACGTCACACTTTACGCTCCTGTTCAGGCTCTGTCCTTTCATGAATTCACATTGTACACATTCGCCATACGTATGCGTATTGTTGTTATAACAGTCAGCCAGACAGCCACATATATTTATAGTGAGTGAGTATATAATAGTGATTGGAAGGTGAAAGTTTCTCTGACTGCAAATACAATCAGGGGAAGCCTGCTGAATCAGTAGGTTGAAGCCACTTCAGCATAAATAACTGAAGTGGTTGTTTTCTGAAGGAGCCGCTCACATCCTTGTGCAGAAATTTTGTCCCTTTTTTCCATCTAACTTTGCCTTGATTCAGTGAGGATTACCTTGCAGTGACAGCTGGAGGCACTGAGGGTGCAGGACTTTCTGAACCAGACTGAAAAGCATGTCATGGCAGACGGGTCTTTATGGTTAGAAAGCTAACCAGTGAGTGCAGTGCCGCACTCACTGCTGTTAAGAAATACCACTGACACAAAGAAAGGAGAACATCTGCAAGGTTAAAAGCTCAGTACTGCCAGAAGTCACTGAAGCCCTTATGGTTCTGCATGAACCAGTCAAAATCCAGAAATCAGTCCTCAATGTCGCAGTTGAGTAACGAAAATCTCATGATTTTGTTCTCAGCATTAAATCATCCACCACTTCTTCTCAGAACCTGCCGGTGAACTGTCTGCCATCTTCTGCATGTGAAACTGTTGTCTGATTGGTCAGAATTTCATGAGTGTGTTTATTTATGCGTGAAGCAGCCCCAACTGCTCTACTTCCAAAAAACTTTGTTTTCAGCCAGAGAGCAGGATGGATGGTCTTGAGCCTAAATGTGAGGCTGTGAGGAAGTAAATACTGTTGGACCAAAACACTGAGCCCCCCTGGTTCGGTTCTGGTCCCACTCAGTGGGCGAATGTCTCACTGATGCCTTCTGCTCTTTTATTGGCTTCAGATAACATTTAAAAGAAAATGAGATGTTGCAGCTCCTCCTCCAAGCTTCAGAACTTGTGTGGTTCTTCAGTTCAGGTGTGTGGTAGACCACCGCTACGACCAGCCACTGTGAAGTGTCCTGCAGTGGGAGGTTCATGACAGCTCGGTTCAGTGGGTTTTGTGTGTGTGTGAAAACAAAATCACGTGACCACGTGCCGACTGTTGAACTTCCATCCTGCCATGCTGGACCCTCTGGGGCTGTGCTGGTTCACGGTTTCAGCCGCCAAGCTGGGAAAGTGGCTTCAGCAGATTTAAAGAGAAACATTGACAGATGTTGCCAATAAAAGTTCACAGCTAGAAACAGAACTCTGTACTCTGGAAAGCCCTCGGGTTCATGATCAAAGTTTGAGTTGGAACCAGCCCAGACAAGGTTAATTTGTAAATATTAATCAATAATTAATTAATTATTGATTCATTGATTATGAATCTGAATATTGATGTTCTGCTTTTTCTTTCTTTTATGTTTTTCACCTTACAGATGAAGAACCTTCAGCATGAGCTGCAGTTGTAGAGACACTGTCCCAAACCGGCTCACATCGTTCCGCTTATGCCGACTTTTCAGCTTCGAAATCATAACCATCATGGCAGAAGGTTTGTTTGCTGCTAGTGGTGCCACACTCACTGCCAGTGGCCACTGAGACAAGATACTAAACGCTTTCAGCTGCCTCTGTCTGTGGTCAGTGTGCATAAATACTGTTGAATTCAACGCAATAAAAATGTTGTGATTACAGACTTTGTTGGCTGCAGCGCTGATGTAGCTGCAAGCTTGAGTAGAACAGAATAAATGCAGTTATAGGATGTGAATGGGCCAACTGCTGTTGTGGATAAGACTGCATTAGAACTTAACTTACTAAAGCAATCTGTGACGATCACCAGCACTCGTTCTTGGAGCTAGAAGCCGAACCCTTGAGCAAGGCAGTAATCAGACCTCCTCGTTTCAGCCAGATGTGTTCAGGAAGAGATTCATACTGTTGCCGCAGCGCTTCCTTTGTGATGCGACGGCGGTTGTTATTTGTTGTGATGTCATATTGCTCTTCACCATATGCTTCCCCCTGGAGAGACCAGGCTCTCCGTTGATTAGCTGAACAGCTTGGGAGCCCACAGGCCGCGGTGCTGGATGACCTCTGGGGGTGAGCAGGGAGGCATGTAATTTGCTTGATGGTGTAAGGTTATAACACTTGCGCATGTGGGGGTGTGCGTGCAGGCGTGTGTGTGTGTGTGTATACACAGGCATCATGATTAAAATGCTTCCCTTGATTACAGTCTGTGATTTGTAAGTGAAACAGAAAAAGCTGTTGATAAATGAACACGACGGCGTTATGCATTTTATTGTCTCCTGAACCCTGCTGTTACTTCCTGGTTCTGCCAGCTGATGTCATGTTTAGGGTTCTGTTCTGTTATTTGGTCTCCCTGATGTGAGTGAGATTAATCTATGCCTGTAAAAATTTTCACCTGGCAGCCATCTTGCTCCTATCTTGGCTGCTTCCTGTCAAGGAACTGCACATAAAAAACTCTCACTATTATGTATTTGCATCGTGTAGCTGATCTCTATGGTTGGCCAGACATTAAAGTCTCATCCAGTTTATCTTTTCTTTTTTTTTTTGGAGTCATGGAGTCCAGCAGGGCTCCTAACTGCCCATACCACAGCGCTGTGGCCACTGCCCTCTGCACCAATTACCATCTGCTCCACTGGTGCTGAAGAACAAACGTAAAATTGCAGAAAGTTTAGGCAATGCTCAACCAGTCAGGTGAAATAGAACTACAGTTTAGTCCACGTCTTCAACAAGCAGTGGTTTCTCCATCGTCCAAACCCTCTGGACGAAGCAAAGCTACAACAAAAGGCTGTTTTTTTCCAGTACTTTTACTGATCTAGCAACCCAGAACAGGAGCATCTAGCTTATATACTCAACTCAACCCAGAACAGGAATCAAACCTATTAGTTAAAACAAAAAGATCCAGAGAAACTCCTATTAGTCTATGAATTATGGAGTAGCCTACTTTTTGCTTTTTCTTTGTTATTTTGTTTGTATTTCCTCTAATTCATGTAAAGCATGTTTCATTGCCTGGTTGCTGAAAATGTGCGATATAAATAAAATGACCTTACCTGACCACTACATCTCCGGTCCACTAGGTATTCACATCGAACCATCCAGTCATAGTTAAACGGACTAGAGTTTGATTAGAGTGGATTAAACAGGGCTGGTGTGAATAATCCCAAACACAATGTCTGACCTACAGCTGAATGGTTGACCATGACACCTTACTTATTTTAGAACAATTGCTATGGGCACCAACCATTGTGGCACCAGTAATGTTGTACAAAATATTTTAGTAAAGCTTTCTCTTATTGGTTGGTGTTTTTAAGCTTTTTCAATGATGTTAAATAACAATTAATTTATTTAAAGAATTTTTACACAATTTCACCATTGGTGCCAATAATAGTGCAGTGAAACACAGCAACTGCTTCAATCACAGTAGGTTTAATCTTCAGACACCAGTTCTAAACTATGACGGCAGAAATTTGCAAGAAAAAAAATTCAGAAATTTGGAGATTAATGAGAGAAATCTTCTAGTGAAAATGATTGAAATTTGAGTTTGAAACATACATTTGCTCAGTAAAACTCTTTTGACAGTCAGACATTTTCAGGTTTTCTTCTAGCAAATTTCAGAGTTTCTTGTCAGATATTTACTCCTTCTTTTTGTTCCTCTGTTTACAATGGCCCTAATATGCTGCCGTACTAAACAGCTGGTACAATAAAACCTTTATTGGCCAATAAATGACTGTACAAAATGATTTCCTCCTATCAACACTATAGCTGTGCATTATAAGGAGGAAACGTGGCAATGTCTCAGGAGGTTGAACTTTTTATTGTGAAGAATCAAAAATGAAACAAATATTGAAAGCAGACAAACATCAACTGCAGAATAATTCATAGAGTTAAATTCAGACTGTTTATCTCAGTTTTATGATGTCTTTGCTGGTCAAATGTCAAAAAAGCCATCAGACCCATGCAGTGTTGCAGGAACATTGTGACACTGCAGGCAGTTAGGGTCCTTTATGATTCTGTTATTGTCTTATGTACAAATGAAATGAAAGTGATGCTACAGTGGTTTAACAGGTGGAGCCCCTGCAGCCCTCTAAATGACCCCACTTTTTAACTCGCTGCCTTTCAGAGGCAAAATAACTGAAAGCTGCATGTGGTGCAAAGTGGCCTATTACAATAATATAGCATAATCCTCTGAAATGTACTTCCTTTCATAGTTTTTGCCTCCTCCTTCCATCCAGGAGAGTTGAAATCACCGCATATACCTGAGGACTTATTCCCAGTACTCTTTGTGTATTTTTCTGATATTCCTTCTTAGAATTATTAGACATCCAAGAACCAACTGAGAAGGACTGTGAAAGCGTTTCTAAAACTCACTGAGCGACTGTAAATCCCCTCAGGTTAGGGTGGTATGGTTAGAGGAGGATTGCCAGCTGCATGAATGTTAGCTGGAGAAGACAGAGGATGATGTGCTGCGTTATCATCCAGCGAGGTTTAAGTGGCCGAAAGCACCACTAGTGACTCACTCGCTCTAGTCAGCAATGACTCATTAATATGTGCTTAGATGAGGCGATATATATTTTCAATATGTTTTTCAATGTCATATTTTCTACCATTAACACCTTTTCAGTAAACCTCTAGCAGTGCAGAAATAATTGGTTACTCTGTTTAAAATGGATCAAATCTTAGCAATACTTAGAAAAGCAGAAAATATTTCATATGTTATTGGCTCATAAGAATAAAAATGTTACATCTTAAAATCTTGATGGGAATAAAAGCTTCTGACTGCAGTGTGTGTTCTGTGGTTAATGTCTAACCATTTCAGTACACATAAAAAAATTTATATTGTCTAAATGTGCAACATTTCTTATAAAATCAGCTCAGAAAAGTGAAACTCGTACATAGAATCATCACACACAGTGACATATTCAGCCTTTGTTTCTGCTCATTTTGATGATATTGGCTTATAGACATAAACCCAATTTCCTGAGACATGTTCAGTGTCTCAGGAAATTAGAATACTGTTACCAAGGTCATTAGTGGAAACTCCTGATCAGCGAATGAACTCAAAACACCTGCAAATTTTTCCTGGACTTTTAAACACTTTCTCACTCTGGCTCAGTCTGTTACATGATCACGTTAGACTGCTGACTGGACAGACGTCCAGTAGACAGTCAGACATCCTTCACAAGGACGGGAAGACACTAAGGTCAATTCTGAAGAAACTGGTTGTTCAAAGTTCAATATTCAAGCATATTAACAAAAAATTGAGCGGAAGGAAGAAGTGTGGTAGAAAAAGGTGCCCCAGCAACAAGAACTTCAGCCTTAAGAGGATAATAAAGTGAAATCCATTCCAGAAGAGCCACACACAGACAAATACTAGACATGGACTGTAGCATGTAGCATTCTCATGTCAAAGCACTGCTGGATCAGAAACAACATCAGAGACATTTTACTGGCTGAGGAGGAAAGGAACCTAGACACTTCATGCTTCCTCTGCTGACCAGCTGGATGGAGATGCTGCTTTGATTTTCCAGCCGGACTTGGTACCAACCCACACTGCCAGAGGTTCCAAAGGAAAAAAAAAACTATAATTGCAAAGGAGCATAAAGACTGGACTCTAGAATGATCTAACAAGGTCATGTGATCTGATGAGTCCAGATTGACCTTCTTCCAAAATGATGGGCAAACCAGAGTAAGATGACAGGTAGATGAAGTGTTGCACCCATCATACCCAGTGCATACATGTAACAGCATATAGGGGGCAGCGCTGTGATCTAGGGTTGCTGCAGCTGGTCAGGTCAAAGTTCAGCTGACTACCTGGAGATGCTGAAAGAGCAGGTTGTTCCATCAATGGGTTATTTTCTGTCCTGATGACACGGTGATATTAAAAGATGACAACGTCAAGCTTCATCAGACTGAAATTGTTTAAGAGTCCTTCAGGGAAACATCATGTTGGAACATGGATCAGACTCCACAGAGTCTGAACTTTGACCTCACTGAGAGTCTTTGGGACGTGCTGGAGAAAGTTTTTATTTTCACTCAGTGGTCAGACTCTCCCATCATCAGTAGAAGATCTCAGTGAAAAAAATGAATACAACAGTGGATGGAAATAAATCTGATAAGCAGAAGCTTATCTGAAGAATCCTGCAGTGAATGTGAGTTAGAGTTAAAATCAGGAATGTGCACAGACAGACACCAGTGGTGCTACAACACCTGGGCAACAAAGTGCCTTTCTGAAATATTTGTCTTTTTCTAACAGTGTACAACGTGGCCCAAGGTATCATCTCTGGATTTAAATGCACGTCAGTTTGCCACATTTTGTCCGTCTATGCCACTGATCAAAGTCAGAGGCTATCCAATAAAATATTTGGTGTGAACTTTTCTTTTTGGTTGCAGTTTTTTTCTGACCAAGCAGTGTAAATATGATACCTGGTTTGTTTTGGTCTCTTTTTTTAAACAGCGTAATATAATGCAGGCTGCTATAAATTTGGTCACATTGGTATTTCAGCTGTAAAGTTTCTGAAAACTAAACGACACAAAGATCCAGAGGATTTCATTCAACCCAGAGCAGGAATTGGAACAAACTTAGAATCCAGGGAAACTATATTAGTTTATAGAGAAACGACTCATTACCTTAGATCAGTGTTTCTCAATTCCAGTCCTCATGCCCCCCTGCCCTGCATGTTTTAGGTGTTTCCCTTCTGCCACACACCTGGGTTGAATATGTGGGTGATTAACAGGCTTCTGCAGCACTTGATGGTCATGCAGTCATTTGAATCAGCTGGTCTGGAATAAAGGTACATCTAAAACATGCAGAGCAGGGGGGGCCTGAGGACTGGAATTGAGAAGCACTCCCTTAGATCAACATTTAGGACCATCTATTTAATAAAATCAAACATGGAGAACCAACATCCAGTTTTGTCAGATCATGAATCCAGAGAAACCCTTACTAGTTTATAAATTCTTATTTTTATTAAACATGGGAAACCAATATGTAGTTCTATACTTTTACCTTTTTTGTAAACTTTTTATACTTTTATTTTCTCTTGCTTGTCTTTTGTTATTTTGTTTGTATTTCCTCTAACTCATGTAAAGCACTTTGAATTGCCTTGTTGCTGAAAATGCGCTATATAAATAAACTGACCTTACAAACACCAGAAAAGACAATCTGTTTCAACCGACAGGAACAGAAATGGACTGAGACAAAGTATTTGATCAGTAATTTTCAGTTTTTCTTCTTCTGAATAAAAGTCTGAACTGTTTGTGTTATTATATCCTGAATCTTGGTGCAGTCAGACTGCTCGATTATAATGACCTCAATGAGGCACTGTTTGCATCCGACTGCCCCTAAAGGTGAAGATGATGATGATGATCTGTGGGGAGGAGGAGGAGGAAGAAGGGATGTCACTAGTTAATAACCTCAGCCTCCCCCTGCCTGTCAGCATCATGATCGCAGAAAGCACCGGGAGCTCTCCACGGAAGGAGCCGCGTCGTGATGACCGACAGTGAGCGGAGCTGCAGCCCGTGACGCCCGAGGTTTCCTCCACCCAGCCGGGTAGATATCTCAGCGCAGCGCGGTGGGATCGCTGGAGCCTTGGCACACACACACGCACACACACGCTCAGAAACTGCCTCCGTATCTCCAGAGTGCACTTCGAGACTATTCCTCCGAGGCTTCTCCTTCTCTCCATCTGCGGAATTGAGAACTTCGGGGGGAGCAGACCGCTGCAGGCGGAGGATAAACGGACCCACGGATAGGTGTCCGCCGGCCGGCTGCGCGTCTTTCTGCGGCGCGCAAAGCGGAGCTGCTGGAAGTGTTCCCGTCCCTCCTCACTAGTCCTGTACTCCCCCCTTCCCCGAGCCCTCTGACCGGGCGTCCCGAACGCGACCAACATGGTTCTTCTGGGGTTCCTGCTCGCTTTTCTCCTCCCAGGTAAGAGTCACTCTCTGCTGTGATTCTGCAGACCAGAACCAGAAACAGAAACCGGCTCCTTACAACTTTACCAGACATGATCACTGAAAGTAAACTTCATTTGTCTTCTTGCTTTCTGATCCAAACTTCATTCTGGACCCTTTTTCTGGACTCTCTCCTCAGAGGGAGAATAAATGGGACTTTCCCGCGTTTCAGTAGGAAATTTCAGATCAACAATGTGAATATATTTTAGAGTCAGAGGTTAGTTTCTGGTTGTGGTTTAGTGGGAGACAGACTGTAAATATATTTACATTAAACGCCACTAGGCTACGCCCTTCCAGCTGAAAGCTCCTCACTGATCAACCGGTCAATCAGTCAGATGTTAGGGTAACTGGGAGGGAGTGTTCCTCCCAGTTCCTTCCAGTTCACCCAGCTGGATGCACAATAATTACACCAGTAGCACTTTATATAAAGAAAAAAGAAACAAAAAAAGAATCTTTCATTCTATATATATATATATATATATATATATATATATATATATATATATATATATATATATATCATGCATTAGTTATCTGTTACTTTGATTATAAAGGAGTGTAACATATTTTTCTCCCTTTTTCCTGAAAAACATAGAGAATATCTGCAGATGTAAAAGTAACACAATTCTCTAATCTTGCTTTAGTGATGGAACAAGATCTGTAACACCTTCAGGATAAAATATTTTTATGGATAGTTTCCGTAAGAAAATCTTGTCTAAGCTATAGAAAAAAAATAAATTTACTTTTTCCTGTTCTAGAATTTATCCTTTTTTCCTTCTTCCTCTCCAGAGGGAACATGGATACAGTAAAACATCTCTGAATTTTTTGAAGCTTTTCAGAAGTTAGTCTCCTTTTTTATATTTCAATTCAAGTTCAATTTTGTCTGATTAAAGGTCTCGGTGAGGCTCTTGTTTTCTCCCGGAGAGCAGGGCCTTTTATCTCATCTGAACAACAAGTCGGATCTCCCGAGGATTTGATTTGCACCACATGTTCAGCTGCACTTCTTGAGAATTTCAGATCCATTTAACAAAAAGTTTTTTTTATCTGAAATGCTGCATTTTGTTAGGATAAAGTGAGATAAATTCCTTGTGGGTGCGAGCGTGCTCCTGAGAACCAGCTTGTTGAGCTCAACTCCATGTCTGTGTGTGTTCCAGACTTCAAACTCTGGAAGAAATTAATAACAGTAACAAAAAAACAAAAAAAAACCCAAAACAAAACAAAAAAACAATGAGCTGTGAATGGCTATCATACCATATTTAATAGGCGTGGTTGAAGCTGCAGAAACCATTTTGTAATTTCACATTGCAGTCTGGAACAGGTTTACAGGTAGATGCTGCTGGTCCAAATTCAGTGCAATTATCTGGCTCCAGATGCAGAAAATATGAGCAAATATTCAGACTCATAATTCAAGGTGGCTGGATAGTTTTTAATATCTTAAGGCAACACAAAAGATGAAACAGTTTCTTACAAAAAAAAAAACACAGAGCCAGTTTGTATGGCTCAGAATGGGCTCTGGAGGAGTGGTGGGGGGTTATTGATTATTTCATCAGAAAGATCACATAGAGTCAGAGGGGATTTTTCAGCTGTGCCGCATTTGGACACGTTACCTGCCACGGCCAAATATTTGCTCAACTCCAACGCTTTAAGACGAACTGAAAACTGGACGTACGTGATGTTGCTGATTGATTTTTAAAAGACAAATTTGCTTCCAGAAAAAAAACAGAGAAAAGCTTTTTAAATTTAATTGATTTTCTTTCCACTTTTTGTGTGATTGAGATGACCTTTTGTTGGTCATGCGAATAAAGAAAAAAAAAACAATCTTAACATCCGTGGGATTCTTTCTATTATAAATAATAATATAAAGAATATCTCTCATACTTGTGTTTGGCCACCAGGCAGAGTTTATGTTCAGCTGAATTTCAGAAAATTGTGTTGTGTAATGGTAACAGGGTCAGTGATTCACTAGTCCAGCTGTATGTAATTTACCATCATTTCCTGTTTATTATCTCATTGGATTTTTTTTAAAGATATTTTTTTCTCAAAAAGTAAAGAAGAAAAATAGAAGAAAAACATAAAGCTCCATCTGCTTGATGTTTTCAGTTTGTCCTCCAGGTGCAGGCGGCCGGCTCTCTGGTCAGCGCCTTTATCAGGGCCGTAGCAGAACTAATGAAATTCTCCCACGGTGGATTTAAACGAGAGCTTGCTCTGTACTGCGGCGTGGCCCTTCTGTGTTCATTAGTCCTGTTAATGATTGTCCAGCGTGTTCTGATGCTGGGACGTTGAGTGACAGGCTCATGTATCTCCAGGTCTACCCCCCTCAGAGCCCCCTCCCCCCCTCCACGCTCGGTTCTCTCCCTGAAGGCTTTCAGGTCGTGTCTGACTCGTTCCTTTTTTCAATCTCAATCTAAATTCCCCCTCGGATTCAGCTGCGCGTCAGAATAAATTGTTCAAGTCGTTCAATGAGGAAGTGCAGTCAACCGACACCGGTGTGCAAACACATTTGGAGCAGCGGTGTTTGACGTCTTATCGGCGCTCAGACAGGTGTGCGTGTTTGTGTGTATTTTTAGGGGGTTGGAGTGAATTCGTAACATGGTTCACTTTGCGTAGACGCCTCCTGGGAGTTTTCCAGGACATAAAGTGATACTGATACTTTGGGAGTGTAGCAGTTCAGCAAACAGGTCTGCATCACTCCGCGTTGGTTCCCCTTTAAACGTCCTCATGTCTCTGGACCGGCTGGATCAGCAGGGCAGCGTCTGGCATAAATGGAACCCTGGGTTATGCTTTCCTTCTCCACATGCAGAAACCAATTAATAAACACAGATGAGATTTTAACTACATGTCTGATAATACTAAGAATTCTGACTAACATCTGATTCAGTCGGCTGGGTTTTCATGCATCTGGACATTTCTCCATCAATCTAATTGCTAATAATTAAAATGCTTTTTTTCTGTTTTAACAAATAGATGTTGCAGAAAGTGGATTTTAAACGATATCTGCTCACCGTACAGTAAACAGATATCTGTGTTTCTCCTGCTGCCCTCTGATGGGATGGCACCCTGTGCGGAGAGCCACAATGGCCAAATCTAACCCCCACTTTTTAAGGAACAGTAACCTCATGTTTTAATGGAGATTTTTGTGTAATTGTTTTCATGGATTTTTCATGTAGCACAGAAACTTTAATTTGGTTCTCTTTCAGATCACTTCCTTCTGGGATCGGTACACATCTAGAAATCAAACTGCATCATTTTCTTACTTAATGAAGTCATTAAATGCAGTAGTTTTTTGCTCATAACATTCCATCCATCTCTTGGTTCCTTTTCTACACCCGTTAGCCCTGTTTGTTTCCACAGACTTTTACTCATTAACAGCTGGTTTCATCTTAGGGACCTTTTGAGACATAAAGCAGACCCAGTTTGCACTATTTTCACTCTCATCCTGATGACAGAATAAGCTTCCTCAAAGCAGTAGGATTCTTCTGTGCTATCAAATATCTTGCGACTCATTTATTTTTAAGAAAGACATCTGTCCTAACACTCCAACACTCCAAACCCGTGCATAAATTGTTCCTCAGCACCTCTTCCTTTTATGGCTCTTAATTTAGAAGTTAAAGAATTTCATTCACACAGCATGAGTTCTTACTCTACTGTAGTGTGTGTGTGTGTGTGTGTGTGTTGTTCCTTTTTCATTACTTGCTTTGGGTAAAAAGCCAAAATGATTAAGAAAACTCTTCTCCCACACAAGAACGTATATTCATACAAACACACAGATGTCGGGCGGTTTTGGCTCTGCTCGTTAAGCCGCCTCACCTTTGAAACACTTATTTCTGACGATTATTCCACTGCACTGCAGGGGAACATGCTTTGAACAACAGGGGCCATTGCAGTAAGCAGACAGTGAGATTGAGACTGAGAGAGGACGTCTTATCTCTATTGATCGCTGGTGACAGATGATGACGTCCATGAAAAGCAATGAGGCCAGTGAAATGAGTATCATAAAGCTGCTTTGATGATAAGTGTGGAAAGAAAAAAAAAGAAGCAGCTTGGAGTCGGATGGCGAGGCGATCATCCCGGGTCAGACCCGGTTAGAGGGAGGAGTGAGGATGAAGAGGATTAGAGGTGAGTGAGGGGAATGAACTTGGTGAAAGAAGTGAGGAAATCCATCTTCCCTCTTCTGTTACATTTAATGAAAAATGAGCAGCGGACGAGGCTTCCATCCACCTGCTTCCATCTGATCTGGAAGCAGGAGTGTATGCGCCGTGTGTGCCTGCTGATGAGTGTGTGCGTGCCGCATGCTTCTCAAAGGGAATCGGTGTGTCTGGGGGAGTAGTTTGGAGGTCTTCTGTGTGGTTTGTTGATAACTGGGATTTGGAACTCAAACACAGAGAAAGCAGATGGTGTGTTGGCTGCTGCTGCCTTCACTGTGTGTTTGTTGAGTGTGTGAACAAACATTATGCTGCGTGCGGGGATGCGTCTGCGAGTGTGTCCTTATCTCAACTCGACTCCGGCCCCGAGTCAGTGGTCCCTGAAGGTACCTCTGCTCTCTGCGGTGAAGGTCTGGGCCAAGGCTTGACCTCATGTCCATCTGCTATCATAGTGACAGATGTGTCAGAAATTGGCTTCAGATCTGTGGCTGGACCTACAATCCCAAGTTAGTCTCTCTGACAGATTTGGGATGGCAGCAGGAACCACTGACTTCCATTTCCACTTGTTCTTTAAATCCTACAAATGTTTTCAAGTTCTCAGCTTCAGACGTCTGCTTGTTGTGTAACGTGTGAAGCAGAGTGTCTCTGAGGGAACATTCATTATCTGTGGAGAAAAATAAACACTTTGCCTTTTCGTTTACATTTTCACTTTTGAAACACTTTTGACAATTGAACCACACGTCTTTCTGAAGGTAAAAAAAATTATTTGACTCTGAATCAGTTTGTTTCTTTGGCAGCAATCACCCCCAGTTTAATACACACGTTGCCATTTCATACTTTCCTACTTCCATTTTGTACCAACAAGCAAACCCTTTCACACTGATATACTTGTATTTCAGTTCATTTCACTGCCTAGCTGGCCATTTCAGATGTCATAATGTCATAGTGGTAAAACTGTTAAATCACATTGTGTAATTGAATTTCATAGTTTATTATTTACTGAAAAAATTGTTTTACATGCCTTTTACATTTACTCTAATTTAGGCAAATAGGCTAGAATGAAATATGAACGATTAAGTCCTCTGATCAACCAGAATAACTCTAAGTGACTTCCTGCTGGTAGTAATAAGTAATAAAACCACTTTTCCTTTCAGTAGACCATGACTAACATATAGGAAATCATCATAGGTTAAATTATAGGTTGCAAAGGTTACAAAACATCCCCCTGGTGTTATGATGGATGATCTGTGCAGAGCCTCTCGTGATAGACCGGGAAAAGTCACGTACAAAACTGCAGGGATTCAACATGGTGACTCTTCACCATGTTGAATCTCTGGAGTTTTGGAGCTGGTCCACAAACAGAAACCTCTGTTTGAGGACCAGCTAATTTCAATTTACTGTCACTTGAACTTTGGCTGATTGTATAGTTTGAGGTTATAATTAAAGCACAGCTGATTTCCAGCAGATACACTAAGCAATGTTGTTGAATTATTGTTGTTTTGTGTTGTTACCCTTCACGACATGGTGAAGGGTAACATGATTGGGCTTGTGCTAACGGGTTAGCCTGGCCATTGCATTCTAATATAATTCTGCTCAGTACTTATCTCCCTACTGGGATTTCTTCCACTGAGCTCATCAGTTTCTCAGGATGCATTTCATCTTGGCCAATCAGTGAACAGAATGAGGAGGTTTGAATTGTGATGTTGAGATTCTGAGCTGTTTCAGAATTGTAGTCTGTCTATGGTTGTGTCTTTTTAATAGCAGCAGAGGAAGTGAATGACCACACTTCCAGATATTGTTAGCTAATATTAGCTTGCATCAGAGCAGAAGGGAAAAAACGATAATAATAACTTGAGTATTATACATCAAACTAAGCAGGATGTCTTCATAGAGGATATTTATGTGAATCGCTCTATGGCTCGCTCATGATTCCACTACTCATGCCTCTGAAAGTCTTTTCAGACCTTTCAGCTTCTGTCCCCATCACAGGTCTGCTGGTGTTCATAATGGTGTCCTAATTCTCTCTTGCTGCGTAACAGTTTCTGTCTGAATGTATGATCTAAACCGCATGAGAACATTTTAAAACAGTTAAAATCCAACCCATTCTTTGCAATAACCAGATAAATAAAAAGCTTAGCGTTTGAGTAACAATAACCAAAACATTTTTTTTCCAGATCTTGTTTGGAAACTTTACTCAAATCACAGTAATCCAAAGTGTTTGAAATAGGAAAACATAAAACCATCATTTACTTCTGCTCTTCCAGCAGTCATTTTCTCTTCTATAGCTTGTGAAACTCGGAACCATTTTCTTTGACAAGATTTTTTTTTTGTTGTTGCTTCTCACTCCGTTCCCCTGACAGCTGCAATTCTTGGCTGTTTGACAGATTTTCTTTCTACTGCATTTTTGCAGTCGGGATGTTTGGAGTTCGAAGTAGTTTTCAGTCATTGTGCATTTATTCTCTTTATGGCAGCAAAACGAGACCTTTCAGGCACTCCGGGACTAAATGCATAAAATTTCTGTGGTTTCATGTGTTAACATTGTATGTACACAAAGGAAAAAAAATGCCTGGCTATTTGGAGTTTCCAGAAAAAAAATCTCTCCTTTGGATATTTAACATTTTTAATAGCTTTTACAAATCAATTAGGACCTTTAAAATTAGGCATTTTTTGGCAAAACAAAAAACCCTTTCAATGTCAAAGTGAAATCTGGTTTCTACAAAATAATGACAATTAAATCCAAATTTGACACATAAAGTTGGTGATTACCTTAATATTCATCCCCTTTAAAGTGACTGACCTAATTCAACAGAGTCCCTGCCAATTGGTGCATACATGTCGTCTCACTGCAGTCAGGTGATCTCCATTCCTCTCATTGTGATTGTAGAATAAAGACATCTGGTTCTGGACGGTCCATTCTCTGGTTTTCAGTAACCATGGCTACCATTTCATGAAGACTAACCACTCCAACCAGTCAAAGAAAATGTTACTGAGAAGTACCAATCAGGGGATGGACACAAAAAATCCCTAAGGTCATGAACCTGGAGTTCAGTTATCATCAACAATAAATAAAAATGCAATGATAAAATGACAGCTATTTTCTTTTTTTGCTTACTATATTGTCCCCAACCCTAAATAATAATAACTCAAAGCAAAACAAATTAGGAGAGATGTTTTTTAACTCCCCACAAACAGAAACACTGATAACTATAACTAATGTCATATTTAACACTGAAGCTTATTGAGCTAAGGTCTGGTTTCCGTTGCTGAGTTCTGTTTGGATGAAAGTGGAAGTTCAGCTTGTGACTGAACAAGGATGTTATGATTCTATCTCCCAGGTGTGAGCAGCGACTGTGATTGGTTCTCCTTCTTGTGAGGAGAATATTGTATGGCCAGTTGACATGATGCCAAGACAAGATGGCTCCTCCTCCATGTGAAAACAGAACAGACCTCCGACAAACTAACACGGTTATATGGTGAAGTAGTGAAGCTCACTGCGTTACTGCATTCCCTGAGATATTTGTGGAGGCATTTTTGCCTTATCAGCCAACAATAAGACAAAGAAAATGCAAAATATTTCGAATGAGTCATACATCAGGTCTGGAGAAATTCATGTTAAATCCCAAAGGTCTGAGGAGCGCTACACTGCTTTGACAAATAACTAAATGTGTTTCTTTTCATTTATCTTTGGCTACTTGGTGGTTTTCTGCTCTCTCATGTTGAAATACATTTTTGTTTGTATTTCTTTTGGTTTTTATTGCATAAATATTCTCAGCAGCTCAGCTGTATTAATCTGTACCACTCAGACATATTGCACCCAAACAATTTGTGGAACATGCAGCAGTAATCTGTGGCCCCTTCAGACCCAGAGCCTCCAGACAGAACCATATTGTTCCATGTTGTACTGGAATTATTAGGTTGTCCTGCTGCTCAAAACTGGTATTGCTGGAGGATATTCATCATTTATTTTATTATTAGATTTATTAATCTTCCAAATATTTGAACAGCCATGCTTTCTTCTATATCTATGTGACCTTCATGGCAGTCTTGGGCAGTTGTTTTCCACTTGAGCAATTACCTAATAGTACGTATCTGAACTATGTTTCGATCATGTATGTCAGGCTGCATATGAATATTTGAACCACAGCCTGAAAAGTTACTGGTTTACAAAGAACCGGCACCTTTTTGAAGCCAGAGCTCACATCTATCATTTTGGAGCCTGAAACATTAATCTTTGATTTCACCACAAGCATCCAATGTAATGATGGCAAAAACCTTCATGCAGATGAACATGTGGCAGTCGATCATTGTTGTATTCAGCTGTTCATAAGCTCAACCAGAAGCATTTATCCATCTTTTACATTTTTCCAGACTGTTTGAGTTTTGGAAATGGAATAAACTTTATTCTGCCCTCTAAGTGCTGTGGATAAAACGGGTCTTAAGTGCAAAGCCTGCCTCAAATGCTCAAGCTGGTTAGAATGGCCACAGATTATGATGGATAAACTATTTTTTTTCCCACCTTTAGCACATTATACAATGAATACATGAGTTGATTGACAGCGCTAAGACCCTCCTCCTGGCTCTGATTGGTTGTTTTTGGTTGTGCTCTTATCAGACGGCAGTGGCAGCACAGGGAGGAGGTGGAAGGACTCGATCTTTTCACAGATTATCTGTCTCATATCGTACTGTCACAACATAATCATCATTTTACCAAATATGTAAAACATATTTGTTAAAGGACATAAATTATGAACATGACATTAATTGTTCACCCTCTTGTGTTTAATCAAACATCTCAAAGTTTTGGTGTTGAGCTAGTGGCTGAATCCACACTCTGCTGCCACACTGGAATTACAAAAGGCAAGATTTTCAAATCGGGGAACATTTCTCCAGTTGAAGCAATCAGAAGTCTTCATTCCTCTCTGAACGAGGGCCAGCAGGAGGAAATCCTGCAGAATGCCATCTTGCAACAAGGATGCGCCAAAGCCTCCGGTCCAGAACTGTTGAGCGCTCCATCAGCTCCTGGAGAATGAGATGCAATGAGTTCAGAGTCAGAGATAATACTCAGATTGGAATGAATGTTTTACAATTGACTGATTGTGTTGCCTCCACAAAAATGTCTGCACCTAACCTGTGTATGAAGCAAAGCATTGAAGAATGGGGCTGTTTTTTTTTTTTTTTTTACCAGGTTTCCTTTTTAGAAGTAAAGGCTTCTTGGGCTGCCAGCCCAAGCAGGTTGAGTTCATATGTTGTGCACAAGACAAAGAACATTCATAAAGCTGGATCAGGGTGTAATTAACAGAACACAACTATTGGCAACCCCTAGGCAACATAGCGCCTAATGTTTCTGTAAAGGCACCTTGGATGCCTTTACAGTTTGCTATAATCCATGAAGACATGTTGACAATCTGAAGGGCTGGTTTACATCAGGCCACCCTCTGTATCTGACCTGAGGGACTCAGCTGAATCCCTCCTCCCATATTCTTTTCTTCTCCCATTCAGCCACTTTACTTGAGGCTGCAGTTTGCTCAGTACACAGCAACCCAACAGGAGAAGGCATTCATCACTGTGTGGGATGTTTCCAATCATCCTGACATCATCCATTATATTGGTCTTTGATCATAATTACACTAATCATGGCCCCTCTATTAGCACTGTGTCTTATAAACAAGGAAGTGGGGGAAATTAGATTTGTGATTCAGAGTCTCTAAATCTGGGATATGTGATAAGAGCTTTGCAGGTGACTGACGTTTGTGCAAAAATGATGAGGAATCAGGGCACAAACTCCTAAGAGTTGGAGGTATAAAATAGCCAATTTAGATAAGATAAGATAAGATAAGATTTAGTTGTCATTGTCATCAACAGATTACAACGAGATTGAGATTTGCTCGACTCGAGTTAAGATGCAGGTTATGTGTATATACGTAATATACAAAGATAAAGAAATGAATAGAACAAAATGAGAAATAAACTTAGACATCAGAAGATGGTTGCAGCGCCTGGAGGTGTCGCAACAGAATTTACATTTATAACAAAGTGGTGTCAGAGCAGAAGTTCTTATGCCTTTATATTGTTATTTTTCAGCACTGTGTTCGAAATGTTAAATGTTTTTATTATTAGAGTGGTTGACCTACCCTGGTGCTCCAGAACTAATTTTACAAGTGTTTTGAAGTTTGTGATCTGTTAAAAGGTCACTCAGACTCCAATTACGAGCTCTCAACTTCAGCTCTTAGTAAGGAAGCGCATGAAGTGGAGCCAAAGTCCATGCAGGCGCCCTCACATGTCCGGTAACCACAGGCTGCAAACACACAGCCTGCCTCTCCTCAGCTTCAGTCGGGTTTCAGGGTGAGCTTTTCACAATTCAGCCATCAGAAATGAAGGAAGCCATCAGGAGTGGAAACTCCACTGCTGCATGACCTTATTATTGAAAAGACTGATATGGTGAGCATCATTAAAGCAGAAAATGGTAAGGTAAGGGAAAAAGAAAATAAAAATGTATCAGTTCTTACATTTCCTTTCATACTCATTTTGATGCAGGGAGCGTGAAAACAGGAAATAACAGGTTTTAAATGATACACAGTACATCCATTTCTGTATTTTATAGCTGTGAAATAGAATATTTAGAAAAAGATGCCTAACAGAAACAGAGAAACACAATCGGGTAAAAAAAAGGAGTTAATGGCAGCAGGTTATTGCAATCTGGAAAAGAAAGCATCAAAAATAAGTTGGAAATTTTTTTTTTTTACAGAAATGCAGAAATGGCTCCTTAACAACAACTAAACTAAATTTTCACCTTTTGGTTGGGAAACGTTTCATTTCAGTTTTTTGCAGAATGTCATATTCTGGAATTATTTTCTCGTGAGTGAATTTGTACAACTGAGAATTATTGTCATTATTGTACATTTCCACCAAAAAAGTATTTTAAGGTGATTTTCACACTATTTACAAGAAAAAACTGGGATATTCTTTGATTTTAAAAAGTTAGAAAATTGTGAGGGAAAAGTTAAAATTGTCCATGAATAAAGGCATTCTGTAATTAGAGGCGCATCAGAAAGCCTAGTGGACATCAGAGACGTCTTTGTGTAATTTTGTCTGTTAAATATAATGCACAAACTGTCACCACTGCTTCTTCCCAGTTTGCCATGAACTCACGTTTGGTCTCGAGGGGTTTTGTGAGATTTCTTGTATGATATCTGATTGTTGGAGAGTAAAATCTGTGTGTGTGTGTGTATGGTGTGTTACTCCTGCTGTCTGGCTCCACACCACATACTGCACGACCAAACCCGTTATGCCGTAGTGTTTTTAGCGTTGCGTGTGTGATCTCTGTGGTGAACCAGGCATTAGTTCTGCAGATACATGCTTGGATATATGAAGCTGTAGTAATGGAGCCAGCAGAGGAACTGCAGAATGAATAGGATAGAACAGGTGTATGTTAAGACTCCATTTCTGGCTGTACAGTACAGCACAGTGCCTCCGTAATGAATAATTGAACTAGCTTTCTGTTTACTTACTGATTACCTCACTCTCCAACATGTTGACTCCACTGATCTGAAACGGACATGCCATTTAAGTCAGAATTGATGGGATTATGCCTTTATTTTTTTATTATTTTTATTTTTTTATGTCAGCCACTCCTTATTGTTGTGTTCTGTCATTCCTACTGAGACCTCTTTCCTCTCTCCTTTGTGATAAGTTAAAGTTTTTTTTTTTGAGATGGCTGTCTGTTCTTCCTCTATTCATTCGACTGTGTTTGCCATCTCTTGCTATTCTAACCAACCATTTACTCCTCTATTGGTTCCAAACAATCCCAAAGTGGATGTGAAACGCATCACGTCCACTTTTCATCACAGTGCCAGGATTACTTTCACCCAGAAAAGCTCTCTTCCTCCTCTTTGTCCTCAACACAGTTGTTGGGAACAAAATATGAAAACGTGTGAGCAGCAGGAATCTGTGGTGTTGCAGGAAGAGCGTCTAGGCTGGGCAGCTGGAATGAAAAGAGAGGAACATCGTTGTGGAGAAGCTTCACCTCTTGCTTTGCACTTCAAACTAAGTACAGATCTAACTGTGTGGCACAGAGTGTAATCCTGTAGGAGTCTAAAGGCCAGCAGCAGCTGTTTCTGTTTGTTAATGGTAATTATATCACAAGCTCAGAATGAATGCCCTAAGGATTTATTGATGCTGTAGTGCATCATTATTAAAGACAGAGCTGGTGCTGAAGCTGCTGCCTGTGATCGGTGAAGTTGTCTTTTGTGATTTATCACGCTTCTTCACTGCGAGGAAGCGAGTGATCGATATTTTCACATGAATACCTATTCATTCTTCTGTCCTTCACACGCAATGTGAGCGATGGCTGCCGTGTTTTGTGCAGTTTTTATCCACAGGTTACGGGTTTTATTGGTGCTGATGTCAGGGTTCTGTCGGACCAGTCCACAACTTTCAGTTTGTGTTTAGTAGAATAATGTTTGCTGATCTTCCTCTACATTCAACAGATTCTGAAGGTAAGATTTCCTCGTCAGTACCTACAACGATGTTCTTGTGCTTTCTTTAGTTTTCAGCAGAACTTTGATGAATGTGACTCAATACACTCAGCTAGGTATGCTTCCACAATTACTTTATTTTATCCAGCGGTTCCCTTTATTATCATTTGTGATTTAGTTGGAATCATAAATGATGATTTGTTGAGTTTCCCTCAGCCTGTGTGCCCAACCAATCCAACCTTATTGCCATTTTTTTCTCTAATAGTTATGAGACCAGTCCAGTTGGCCGTGGTATGGGATGTGTCAGTGGAGGACACCGCTAACTAAAACCTTAGTTGTGCTCTAAAGTACTAATCATAAACATTAGCTCTGCTAAAGCTCTGTACAACACAGTAGTTTTCAGAAACTAATGCTAACATGCTAAATTCAATTTAAAATATATCTTTCCTTCAAAGACTACAACCCTTTAACTCAGTGGTTCCCAAAGATTTTCTGGGCCCCCTATGGATTACAATAAAATCCCCCCAAAAAGAAATAAAAAATCCACTGGGCACACACAACGTTCAACCAGACATAAACTTATACACATATTTTGTTTTCAAACTCCACTGAAGTTTATTTCACACTGCAGGTTGCAACAAAACAAACTACAAACCATCTTTACAGTGAAACACTTTTGTGTGACTGTTTTTTTTCTCATCCATACTGCTTCCCGCGCCCCCCCTGCAATGACTGTTTGGTTAATTAGTCTCTCTAAATTCTCCCTAGTTGTGAGTGTGTGTGTGTGTGTGTAATGGTTGCTTGTCCTGTCTGTCTCTGTGTTGCCCTGCGATGGACTAGTGACCTGTCCAGGGTGACCCTTGCCTGTAATGATCTTATATATCATGTTTTTGCTTTTGTCTTGTTCTCTGTGTTTTATTTTGTGTCTCTTGTGTGAATGTGAGAAGAGGAAACTTCAAAATAAGAGCATGAATGCAAACATTTAATTACTTGATAAATTCTTAACAGTCACTAACCAAAACTTGAACACAGATATTGAACTTTATTCACCTGAATGTTTACGAAGCAGTCAAGTAAATATCGCTTTAGAATTTATCAGGAAAAATGAATTTAATTAATACAATTTTATTTCAGAGCGGTGAGGTGGTTTTCTTCCTGGCTTTGGATCAGACCTTTAGCCTGGAGGCATTGCGTCTCACCACTGATCCCTTTTTGTGCCGTCCATGGACAGGATGTTATAGTCATGGAGAGAAGGGTGTTTGATTTGAGAACCTCAACAGCCCATCATGGGCATCTACAGGTACTGGTGTGCTTCACATCCAAGTGGGGACTGTGATGTGGTGAAGAAAGAATGAGGCTGAGAAGAGAAGTTCATGATTACCAATTTATCTGTGTTCTGCTTATGAGACATGGATATGGAGTGAAATACAAAGATCCTGGTTCAAACCTCTTCTGTATGGTGGCTAGGCTCACCCTTAGAGATAAAATGAGGATTTCCATCATCTGAACAAATGTAACAGTAGAGCTACTGCTCATCTGCATTAAAGGACTCAACTGAGGTACTCTGATCTAGATGGGAGGTCTGTGGGGGATGACGCACTGAGAGGACAAACTGGACAGTCCCAGGAAAACTGGATGGATGGATGGATGGATGGATGGATGGATGGATTTGCTGAAGAATATGACACTGAAATCTATCTTCCCTGATTTTCCTTGTCTAATCGCCATTTTGGATACCTAATAATACGGAATATAATTTCTTATTTTCATTGATGGAAATTAATGATTTTTTTTGTCGCTGTGCTGTGCTCTTGTCTGGTGATGCGGTTGTATCCTCTGGGATTGCTAAATAAAAGTAATGTGTTTTACAGAACACGCTTCTCAGGCAAACAGCCAATGATTTTCCGGCCTAAAACTCTGTCATGCAGCTCAGCTAGCTTGTAGAAAAATGACAAGTAGTGTAATTGCAGAATTGCTAATGGACAAAATCATTGCGTTCTGTTTGTTCACTTTGGTACAACCATTTCAGTGACCCAGTTCTAAGTCATCAGGGAGTCAGGAACAAAGCACTGCCTGCCACTGTCTACTCTTTATAAGTGCCATGGCATGGTGATGAAGATGTTTCCTTTAACATGGCGTCATCTCACTGGCCAGTGAACGTCCTCTTGGGAACAATAAAGATCATCTGATTCATTTTCCACATTGATCTAATTCTGTAATAATCAATCGAATACTGACTGACCGGGTCTCTCAGACTAATATATCAGTTTAATTGGCAGCATATGGACCAACATGCATTTCTGTTTCATATGAGTAGGAGATGTGTGTAGCAATATATTCATATGTCATATGGTCAGTTCATATAAATGAACCACTCAGAACCAGTCATAGGCTGCATTTGTTGGGATGTAAATTGACTGTCTTAAGGAAGTCAACATAGGAGTGACTCCCTTCACACTCTGAGATCACAGAGCTGCTGTGCAACCAATGGAAAGTTGTCATTGTTATCAACACAGTAGATCACCAAAACTAAATCCAACTACACTGAGATAGTTTATTGGAAAACTTTCTTGTAAATATTTGAACTGCATTATTTTTGCAGCACTTGATTACTAAGAAGATAAAAAGCTGGTTGCCATTAGAACTTATTCAGCTCCACTTGACAGAACTTGGTTTTCAGGGTTTCCATTCAGAATGATTACTTGGTATGAACGCACGGCTGTTATGTATCTACCTAGCAGGGTTCACAACAATGACTCTGTTACAAGAGGCATTCTGTCAAAATGCCTCTTGGAACTGAGCATATGCCAAGCTTTACGGAAACTGGCAAAACATATTTCAATGACGGGATGCAAGTCAAATTCTTTAATTCTATGAACTAATGACAACATGTCTCCGAGATTCCAAGCAAAAATTTAGTATTTGTTTGCAGAAAATGAGAAATGGTCAAAATAACGAAAAAGATGCAGTGCTTTCAGATTTCAAATAATGCAAAGAAAACAAGTTTATATTAGTTTAGAAACAACAATACTAATGTTTGAACTCAAGAAGAGTTCAAACATTACATTAACATTACACACATACACACACCCGCACCCCCCCCCCCCCACACACACACAAATATATACACTTATTACATTACTACTCTTAATTACTCCACACAATGCAGCGTTAGTAATACCCAAATACCCTCTTAATAGATGTAACTGTGTTTGTATGTCAAATAAAAGCAAACAAATGCTTGGCCTGCTTCCATCTATCTTCAAGAAATCTGTTTTAAACACAACAAATCATTTGAAATTGGAATAAAATCTTCACAAACAAACAGAAATACATCCTAACATGAAATGTGTGTAACGTTTATATTTAGAGCAGTCATGATAGTAATGATAAACAAAAACCTGAAAATGCATAACTCTGTATAGAGCTAAGGGAAACCTTCCCAAAGGTATCTGGCTTTGAAACAAAATGTCACATTTTCATCAGGTGTTTTTTTTAACTCTTCAAGACTGTCAGGTGTCCATAATTATGCTGCATAATTTCTGTTTTCTTATGGTTTACTGACTCTGTCTATGGTGATAGTTTTTCTTGGTTAACGTTCATCTTGATCAACCCACAGAAAACAGTGGATAGAAAGCTGCATTAGTATTTGCATCTATTCACAGATTTGCATGAAAATTGGGGTGAAATTTATGTGAAATGTAGATGACAGCTGGATGTGCCAGAGTATTTCAGAATGGGATGGTGCAACATCACATCAGTTTCAGCTAACCCTTCCAGGAGTCACTCTGTATTTGACGGTTTTTATCTGGAAGGAAACAGGCTTGACGTAATAATCTGGAATATTAATGATCCCTTCTCTCTGTTTTTAGAAGAGCCTGAGGAGGAAGGCTGTAGTTATAACCCATGTCATCAAATTATTATACAGGGATGTGAAAATCTATTTGGCCCTTAGAGATCTAAGTTTAATATCAGACAAATATTACCTGATTATAACACTAGCAGTCTTCAAATGACAGGTTAAATTGAAGACTAATCTTTTTTATTGGGAAAAATGTCAGTCAAACCAACCTGTTCATCTGTGACAAAGTCACCATCTTCTAAACCTGATAACTCATTGTCTTAACTGGTAAATGTTTTTTAATCGCTGTGAAGGAATTTGGCTGTGCTGTGATTTCAACTCAGTTACATTAATATGTTGTTGCAACATAAACGCCCTGATCTCACTGATCCGTGGGATTTGGGTGATTCCATCTTTGTCCAGACAGGATTAGCCTGGTAAATACCAGCTTCTTGTTCTCCACTTTGCTTTTGACCATCAACTACTGAGAAATGATTGCTTGCTGGAGACATGGACTCTGATTTTACCATATCGCTAACCTTTGACTGTGACTTATGCAGGGTGCCAGCTCAATCATGAAGGAAACTACAGTATGACGTTACGATATCTTTGTCCGCAATAAAATGTCTTTAATTTAATTGATTTTGACTTTAATTACTATTAATCATTAATATTCGGAGCCTGTGTGGCTTTGTTCACTTCCTCTGCTAACATTGTGAAACTACAGCCATAAATAGACTGCAATTCTAAAACTGCGCAGAAAATCAACGTTAGCATTCACCACCTCTTCTGTTCACTGATTGGCCAGGTTGCAATTGCAATTCTGAGTTGCTGGTGTGCTTTGGATCTTTGTCATGTTGTGTAACCCCAATGTACTTGACTGTTTTGTTTGATTTCATTAGTCCTGGTTTGGTTTTTGTCTGTGGTACTTTTATGTTAGACTGTGCAGTGAAATCACTTGAACACTTATTATTATTTTTTATTAAAACTGTCATTAAAACTTATTATAAAACTGTCTACAGTCAGTAGACAGTTTTATAATAAACTGCCTACTGCCAGTAGCTATTATCGTTGCTATATATATATCAATGATAATAGCTACTGGCTTGTTTCTTGATGCCAAACATAAGGAATAGAGGAACCTTTGGACTATCAGTATTGTTTTAGTCTTGAGGACAGACTTTCACCATACCTCTCTAGCTTATTTGAAAGGACTTTCTGAGATCTTTGAGAATTTACACCAGCTTGTTCACAATATCAAATAAAAACCCATTTCAAAGTATATTAGACTAGATTATTCTGTATTTAAAGCAGAATTATGTTTCAAATCTTATACTTTTAGTGTAAAATGGTTCAGTCCAGGTTTGAGGACTATAAGTATAGGTTTGTGAAGTAAAGCAGACTAGCTCAAAATAGTGAAAAATTAGATGGAATCGCCCTTTAGTCATTTCCATATTTGGTAGCTGAAATAGGAAGCTAGCTTCAGGCCTGTGTATTATTATATTATAGTTCTGCATATTATAATAACATAATTTTTATATAGTTCCCATGGACCTTAAACATCTAATGACTATGTGTAACTGTAGTCAAGCTTGGAGATGCTCTGATAGCCTTTAGCTAACATGCTTATCTATGATTTTCTGTCTATGTGTCCATATTCAGTGTGTCTCTATGTCACCATACAGCACAGTGAGTACTGGTCACCCTTTAAATAGACAAACTGACTGATTACAAGTGGAGTACTAGAGAATGTTGTTTTGTTGTTTTCACACAAGTCTTCCTGCTTTCACAGCCCACAGTCCAATGGTAACACTGCAGATTTCCATTGTCTTCTAATCCTCTGGTGGTCGGCCCAATCTCTTTGATGGTAGAAAGTCAGTAGACTGTGACTCTCCCATGTGATGCTGTGGAATCTTACAGGACACACAGTTTATGACTGGAAACTGATCCCACATTTGGGAAAGAAAGAGACTTTGTGCCAGAGTTTATAATCAGTCAATCAACTTGGGTCTGAACTTTTCTGGTCATAGATCAGCCTTTGAAATTATCTTTATTTTTGAATTTGCAAAAAGTATAAAGACTTTTTTGTCCAAGCCTGCTTCATTAGTTTATTTTTTAAGATGTTTATTTAAAGAAAACTTTTTCATTGATTAGTGCTTCAAGTCATTTCAGTGACCTTGGTGGGTTTTCGGTCAATTAACATAGTGGTATTTCATTCTGTGTTGTTCTTTTCGACATTAGTCTGAAGCATATTTAAAGTCACAAAGTAAAACTTTGTGTATACAGAAGTATACAGCAGACTTAAGACCATTTAAATTGTCTTCTTTATGAGCAGTGATTGGCAACTGTGATCTATCTCTCAGTAAAAAGGTCAGAGCTCTTTAAGTGTAGCTGGAGGCGGTGACCCCACCACATCCAGCAACCGAGGGAGTCAGTGAAAAGCTGGTACACAACATGTTGTTGCTACTTGGAAATGTAAGAAATCTGCATTGTGGGCAACTCCTGGTTGGATTGTTAGTTAGATTTGCCCTGCAGTGAAATAATAAATAAAAGTAGTGTATAGTTTTCATCGATGTCTTCAATTCCTGCTGCTGGGTAATATCAAGCCAAATAAGATGAGTAGTTGTGTTTTTCTCTTCACCACAGTGGTTGTTCATTAGGCAGTTTAAATGGAAATATAATAAAGAAGAAATCCATCCATCCATCCATCCATGCATCATGCACGCTTATTCCTAGTGGGGTCGCAAGGCGTGCTGGTGCCTATCTCCAGAGGTCAACGGGAGAGAGACGGGGTCACCATGGACAGATTATAAAGAAGAAATAAAAGATAAAGGAATTCTTTGGAAAAACTCTTGCACGTTTCAAGTTACACAGGGTGTCAGAATCAGAAACAACTTTATTGGCCAAGACAACAATATGGATATATGCATAAGTACACCTAATGTCTATGTTCTTTGAAGGCAGGTTATAATAGTGTTATAGTGTGGTATGCTTACGCAGGCTGTAAGTTGTTCATTGCGTGGATCAGAGAGACAGCCTGGGGGAACGAATGCTCTCCAGGGTGGCTGGGAATAATGCTCTGTAGCACCGGCCCCAAGATAGAAGTATAAACACTTTGCGCACAGCATGTGTGGAGTCTGCAGTGATATTTGTGGTCCATTTCCTGACCCTACAACTGTACAGAGCCTGGATGTCAACCATCCTGTAAGCAAGCCAAGGACAATTCCCTTTCTTCTGCTTTATTTCATTCTAGGCCTATTTGGTGCTTTTTGAAAAGAAAATTGATTTATGAAAACAGCATGAATAACAAATTTCAGTCTGGGTTCAATCAATATTATTGTACAGAAAAGATTTTTTTTTCCAAGTATAAACATTTTACCAACTTCTTTTTAACTCTTTAATTAGGCAAATGACCCATACTTGTGTAATAGATCTGACTGCTGCTTTAATACTGTGGAACATGAATTCTCCTGACATCTGAACAGCCTGGAGCAAATAGATAAACTGTATAATATCCTGTGGCTATAATGATCTGCTGTGCTTCAGGTCATAGTTTGCAAACAGGAAAGTCTTTGTCCAAAAAAATCTGTACATTTGTCAGTTTCTGTCCTACTGAGATGTGGGGGTCCTCAGGGGCCCATTATGGGCACTGCCCTGTTCTCACTCGCCTAAACTAACACATTTAGATGGAATCAAACCCACAACTTTCTGATGTCTTTCTGCAAACTTCTATGGTGAGCCACAGCCACCCCATTCTTTCAGAGCTGGAAAACATTCTGAATGGTGCCCACTCTCCTGCGGTTGGGAAGATATAAACTTTTACCCTTGAATTTAAAAAAAGTCTTGAGGATGATCAAGAATGAGAACCAGGAACTACTGGAGCACCAGCTGACTGAGACTGCCAACACCTTCATGCTTGACTGAATGTTGCAACAACCCTCATGGATAAACTAAGTGATTAATACAGAAGGTTTATGGTCAGATGGGCCAGAGATTAAGTCATTTGGTGAAAATGACAAGAAGTATGTTTGGAAGAGGCAAAGTGCGGCTTTAAACAAAGTAAAACTGGATCAACTGTAAAGCATTGTGAGCATAATCCTGATGGAAGGTTTAGCTTCCAGTGAATGCTATGTTGTTTCCTTCAGTGGTTCTTGCTGCAGCGCCACCACAGGCAAGGAGGGGAACAGGTTGCTCAAAACTTGTTTGTTTTGGCACAGTGCAGTTTGTCTAAAAGCAGACCACACCAGCTGAAAATGGAACAAATATTGACATTTGGGTTCTGAATTAGCCTTCAGACAGCCGTGACCTCTTGTTCAACCATCCAGTCTGTATGAGGAAAACAACTGATTTAAAATAAACTCCTGCAGAGAAGAGATGACACATGTCCAGCCAGAGTTATGCTAGATCAGTGGTGCCCAAAGTCGGTCCTCAAAGGCCGGCGTTGGCCCTTGAGGATCCTACATGTTTCAGTTCTCTCCCTGGTGGTACCAACAACCTTTTCAGCAGGTCAATGTTCTTCTTAGGCCTCTAATGAACCATCATTTGATCCAGGTGCGTAAAACCAGGAAGAGAACTAAAACATGCAGGATGTCGGCCCTCCAGGACCCACTTTGGGCACCCCTGCACTAGATGCTTGTTGGTTCATACAAAAAGTGTTTACATGAGGTACCACTTATTCACTCAGACTTTATTTGGGCTGTATGCATGTATTTGACCATGTGTAGGTTAAAATTCTAGCTGTAAACAAATCATCAAAGTTCTATGTCATATAGTTATCAAATAACTATATGACATTATAATGGAACAAGAATAGTTCATAGATGTATTTGAAAACCCCAAATTAATATGAAGTAAATTAGAATTTACTTCCATAATTCTAACCAGCACTGCAGATATTTGTAACCAGTTGCTTCCATAGGAAGCAGCAGAGTTAAAGCAGTTCTAATTATCATCCCAGCAAAGCTTGAACTGAGCAAAAGTGTCTCAATCAGAGTCTGGCTGCTGTGTGTGTGTGCGGGGGTGTGTGTGTGTGCGTGCTGGAAAGGCTCCCAGCTTGAAGTGTGTGACATGGACATCAGTGCTGTGTTTCCTTTACACCGCCGATAGAAATGAGTGAACGTTCTGCAGAAGTGTGACCATGTGCTGCTGCGGGGAGACGGGACCGCCTCTGGTCAGAGAGCGGCTCAGAGTCAAGCCGTCGGCGCTGAGGGTGTTCTACCGAGAGTCCACAAACTGAGCTGTGGTGGAGTGTCAGGATGCAGTGCTGCACAAAGGCTGTTTGTTCAACCTACAATGTTTTATGTGTGTGGTTAGTCTTTCATCAGCACACTCAGTATTCAATTTACATACTGTCTACTGATCCGGCACTGAATGTTAAGCTGTTTATGCTCCCTCAGCCACTTTATTCTGACACTGAGATGTGTGTGTGGAGGGGTGTGTGTGCGGGTGTGTGTCTTAGACAGATTGCTTTGCCCCCTCTGCCCCCTCCCCTGTGGTTGTGCAGTATTGTGTTCTGGTAATAATGATGGGTTCTGTGCTTCCTAGTCTCCCTCCCAGCAGGACAAGCACATAAAAGGGTCCTTCTCAGGGTAGTTGTGTGTGCGACGTCTCTGTGTTGTTATTTTGCCACTGCATGTGTGTGTTTGGGTGTGTAGGGGTGAACATTTCCGTGCGAGTGTAAGAACATCATTTTTGGCTGTGCATGCTGATTGTGCTTCATGCTGTGCGCGCGTCCAACCCATCAAGGTTCACATTGGTACTCTGGTTTTCTGTTTCTGCCTCCATTTCTTCTTCTCTTTCCTGCAGTACTTCTTTCTCTCTCTCCATCTATCTTTCTATTTCTCGATTTCTGCCTCCCAGATGACATTTCTTCACAGCCTCCAGACTGCCACATATCGAATCTTTAGAAGAAAGCCTCCTCATGTTTAATATTGCTAATAAAGGCAACCATATAGTAGGGAACAAACCATTCCAGATGGATGAACTCTGAATTCCATACAATATAAAATCTTTAAATAAATTTGGAGTCATTAATGTTTGACAAAATGTAAAATCCCAGATTGGAGAAGCCAAAAGGAGCCCTGAGCTTTGAGCCCTGACACGTGGCAGGCAGCAGCTGAGCTGTTCATGTGGAGCCAACGAGGTCAGAAGTCTTGGAAATGTTTCTCTGGTCCTTTTTTTACACTTATTAATGTACGGAAGCACATTTAGCTGCCAGAGATTGGAAATAAATTCAGGAGCCGTGTTTAAAACCTCTCAGCTGTCATGAAACACACCGGTGTCTTCATGGACCCATTCACTTACATACAAGCATTTTGCAGTTACAGGGATTAAATGAGAAAATGTTTTCTTTATAATGAAATTAAAAAAAACTTGTTATGGTGAGATTTATATCTCATTAAAATCAAAATATCTTCTCTTTTAAACAAGAAAGGTTGTAACAGTAAAACAGCAACAGGTCTTGGAATTTTTACGTCATCTAGAAGAAACAATGTGGGAAGAAGGAGCAAGGCCCCTTTAGGCATTTACAAGTCAGAAAGTATCAGAGGAGTAAATCTTTATATCTTGTTAAAACAAGTTTTGCATCTTGTTGTAACATAAAAATTTCTTGTAATAACAAGAAATAAAACTTATCTTGTTTTAAGTAGATTATTTCACTCTTCAATGAGTTTTACAACTTGTTTAATCTTGAAAGTTTTTCGGTAAATGAAGATACGGCTCCTGAATTCATTTTCCAGGTTAACAGGTCAAACCTTTTCTGCGGACAACCAAGCTAGGGCATAATTTAATTAATCAATTATAATTAATCCAATTTTAAAAAGCTATATACTGACAATATGAGCAACATTTTCAATTCAAAAAATATTTTGTTGTGAAATTACTGCATAAATAGACATATGAGCTCAACAACAACAATATTTATTGCTTTGATTCTGTTATTTGGATCATTCAACCATCAGATTAGATCAACATGTTGTTTTATCCACTCATATTTCCAGAGTTTCAGGAACTCCTGATCACTCAAGGAACTTCTTTAGAAATGTGGACTGTAGACGGTAATGTTAGCGTTAGCTGCTGCTACATGTTTAGCACTGAGATTCTATTTTAGGTTTGAATAGCTTTTCTGATAGGCTAACTCCTTTTAGCACATCTTGAAGACAAATATAGTAAACAGAAATGAACCCTCAGAGGGCCAAAAGAAGCAGCATTTTCATCTACTGCCATTGTTTGCATTTTTTTCTGATTTATGGGTGTACCAGGAAAAAACAATTGAAAAAAATTGAAATTGAAATTAACACATTAAAGTCTCTGCCTTAATATAATCTAACAGAATTTGAAGCAGGGCAGGGTAAATTGATTTAAAAATAAAATATTAATCAATTAACAAAATGTGATTGCTGTATATCAGGCAGCATTTTAAAGTTGTTTTTGGTCCCTTTGACATGTTGTCTGACTGTCCCACCAGGATACAAACACTTTGCACTCCATGGAAGACAAATGTTTGCCTTCAGACTACATTTACCTTCTCTCCCACAACATAATATGTTTCCCAGGCTTCACACATTTTGATCAATTTTTTAAAAGAAATATTAAGGGGTTCTAACACATATTTTGTTCATTTTCATTGGAGATTCTATCCATAAAAGGTTGTTTTTATTGTTTAACAGACAAACAAGCTTCTGTTATTTTAAATTTTAGATTTGAATAAACAGTTTTCCTCCATTTGCCATGGCTTGACATATTTTATTTATAAAAAGAAAAATTATTCAACCCTAAGTTATGATAAAAAAGGTTTTCCCTCTATTTTATTTTGATGTTTGCTTTTCATGCCACATTTTTAAAGCTTTGGAACGCGTGTAGAGGTAGTGCAAAACCTGCTTGCAATGTTTGCTTTAAGAGTGATGATGGAGAAATTTTCTTAGCTGCCCTCTGTCTTTTTACATCTACAGAAAGCAAATGATATTAGAATATTAGTACATGACTTGCACAAGGAGACCGAGGTGATGAGGTGTGTGGTATGTGTGAAACAGATGAATGGAGCAGAAGTCAGGTAGAAGAGAGGCTGAAGATACAGAGGTATGAAAATAAGAATGGAGTAAAGACAGAACAGCTGCATGTGAATGACAGACAGGTGGAGGAGTGAGGGGATGGAGGTGATGAGCTATGTCCATCCAAAACAACAGCCTGGAGGAGATGGTGAAGAGGAGGATGCTCTGTGAAGTTGAGGGTGAAGATGTGTGACAGGAGGCTAAGTGGGGGACTAAAACAAACATTTACATGATGGCTGTGATATCTGATGGTAAAAGGATGAACATGAAACTATCAGAAATGTTTGATGTTTGACTGCTGCTCCTAAGGTTAAATAGTTTTGCGCTAAGCTGGTGTTTACAACTGAGTCCTCTGCTTTTTTTTTCCCAATTGAATTAGGGTGGCTGGTGTCACTTTCACAGTTAACTACAAGAAGCAATTCATGTTGACACTGCTGACCTTCATCATCTTTAGGTCAGCATAGGGAAAGAGGAAGAATCCATCAATTACCAGCTGAGTGGCCCAGCCTTTGTAATCTCTACTAGCAGAGTAAACCTGGAAAGGCAAAAATAAAACACAGCCAGGGCTGCACAGTGGTGCAGTTGGTAGCACTGTTGCCTTGCAGCAAGATTTTCCTGGGTTCTAGAAACTTTCTGCATGGAGTTAGCATGTTCTCCCTGTGCATGCATGGGTTCTCTCTGGGTACTCTGGCTTCCTCCCACAGTCCAAAAACATGACTGTTAGGTTAATTGGTCTCTCAGAAAAAGAACTGTCCGTTCTTAATATTTTGAAATAAGAAAAAAATGCATTTTATGAACAGATTAACTGGTGTTTTAGACTACCTATTGCTGGCAGATCTATTCTGACTGAACCACTCCAACATATTTAGAGATGCACAATATGTTAGCACCAATGTCGGTATCAGATGATATTAGTCATTTTTTTTAACATCTCAGTTTTGGCCCAATGAATAAGAGTGGGCCGATATTAACACATAATATTTATTTCCATCTTGTTGGCATTTGTTTCTGGAGGAGGTCGGTCATATGGTATTTGTTTGATAGTGATGCAGCAAAGAATTGTGGGAGTTTAACAGAAGCAGAGAAGCAGTGGTGAAGTCAGCAGGGTGGTTGTTTTTTTAAGGTGTCAGAAGGGCAGTGAAATGTCACATATGAATAACGTCTGTAAATATCAGTTGTTGACCATAAGGATAATATCTGATATCAATATCGGCTCAAATGTTCCTGTCTGTTCATCCCTGCATCCATGACCTGCATGTTTGGGTTTGTTGCTCTTCTGGAAGCTGATCATCAACACCAGTCTCAGGTTTTAAGCCTCTAGCTGTCTTCCTTCCAGGATTGTCCTCTGAAGTTCAACATCGCCACATCATACAGTGATGACAGTGTGTCCATGGAGATGCACTGTGAGTTTTCCCCTCCATGTTGATTAAAAAGTCCCATTTAGGGCAGCTCAAGTTTTTTCATGTTTGCTGTGTCCACTTCATGGTATGTGACAAACTGCAAACAGGACCTCCGGTGTCCGACTTCCAACATCGACTTTCTTACTGTTATATAGTAAAAGGTTAGATGTCATGTTGTTTGTTTGTCACACAGCATCACACTGAATGTGAGTTTGATGGCTCTACCTTTGCAAGGCCTTGTTGTTGATATTTACCGCTCCATTTTTCAATTACTAATGTAATCTTTTCCTTTTTTTCTGTTTCTCAGGTGTGACACTCTCCACATCCCAGATATTCCCCTTCCCAGCTCCTGTGACCGACTGCGTTGAAGCTCACCGTGTGTGCTCCACTGAGCCGCAGTGCGAGGCGCTCTACCGAGGCTTGGAGCTGTGCGCGGTCGATGCGGCAGTCGCACCGCTAGGGGAACAAGAAGCATCTGAGTGCCTGGAGAGACAGGACGCCCTGTTGGCCAAACACCCGTCACTTCTGGCCTGCAAGTGCCAGCGTGGCTTCAGGAAGGAGGAGCGGTGCCTCCGCATATACTGGAGGGTTCGCCTCCTGCCAGGTAAGCTAGGTCCCTGCTGGGGCTGCAGTGAGTTAGGACACAGAATAATAATAATATTTATAAATATAATTTTATTTGGAAGGGACAATATACAGTTCAAACAGAAATGTCACCATTTGGTTCACTGTACCAGATTGTAGCATAGGATAATTTGCATCTGTGTTCATTATTAGCAAACATTTTTACACACAAATAAATTAGGAAGAGTAATTTAGCTAATACATATTTGTTTCATCAATGACAACAAAGTAAAAGGTTACCCAAATCAATCAGTTAAAAAAATACTTTATTGATCCCACAGGGAAATTAAAGAATCAACCAGTCTAAGAGTGTTTTCAGGTCAGTAAAACAGATTCTTAAATAAATGTACAGAGTGAACTGAAGACTACTGTATAATATGAAAGAGCAGTAGCAGAATATTCTCTGCTTCTTACAGAGAATATTCTGCATCTTCTTCTGCTTCTCATGGAGTAACATTGAAAGCTAATATTAGCAGACTAATTAGCCAGACCCGGTTATCTAGACAACTTTGCTTTCAAAAGAGCATTACCTTTCTCTCAGTAATTGGCAGATTTTAGTTCCCAATCCAGAACTTTCTAAGGAGCCAGCTGTGTTTCTGTCTCTCAAAAAAAGCGTGAGCCGAAGCAGGAGAGGAATCTGTTCCAGAACTTTCTCCGATATTTTATCAAAAGGACTCCAAGCTGGAGGAGCGGTAACACAAACAAGTAAATGGTTTTTAAGCTATAACCTTTTGAAGCCGCCAAGGCTCCTGTGATGGACATGTGACCTGTCCAGGGTGACCCCGCCTCTCGACTGTTGACCGCTAGAGATAGGCACCAGCACCCCTCACTACCCTAGTAGGGATAAGGCTGTAGGATGGATGGATGGATGGATGGATGGATGGATGGATGGATCCAGCTCCCCTGTGTTGGCCTGAGAAGGCTGACATTCTCAAATTCTCCCTCCCCGAAAGAAAAACATGCTAACTTGTCTTCAAACATTGGACCGTAGTAGTGCTTGGTGTTCAGGAAAGGTAAGCACATTGTCCCAACCAGCCACAGAGGATCCACCTCTTATGTACAGCTGTGACAGGAACATCAAATCCACATTGATCCAAACAAAGAAAATAATTTCATCAGATAATGTTTCCCTGGATCTGTTCAGCGGCTGGCTGTGCATCACTGATCTAGGGAAGACATGACACCAGGATACTATGAAAACAATATAAGTTAAGGCTTTGGTGTTGTTCTGCTCAGAATCATTGGTTTCTGTCATTCATGTGGATGACATCTTGACACTGTTTAATCTTTATATTTCCTTAAACCATTCCCACGGTAGTTAAACTCTCCTATAGAAACACTCCTAAGAGGAGTAGCTGTGGTAAAGCAAAAGTTGTTTCTGGAAGTCAACAAATTCATCGGGACGTTAACTTAACCTCCAAATTTCTCCCATATCAGTCAAACTGAGCGTTACTGACCCATCTCACAACTTTAAGAACTGACGGCTTGGAGCACCTCAGACACGACTGAGGGGAATGTTCAACTCTAGCAGATCAGGACTGTTTTACTGTAAAAGTGAGAGCGGTTGTGTATTGAGCATTACCTAATAATCTGATCTATAGAATATTAAAGTGCCACTCACATTTATTAAAGTGAAATGTGATCAGTCTAAGGAAAGCAAAGATCTTTACATTTTTGCAGTCTCATTCTGAACTCTGGGCAGCGAGCATCTCTGGAGATCAATGAGTCTTTTAACAGGAAGAAACTTTCAACTGAAACAGGATCAATATACCCAGACTTCACCGAGTCCATCATTTTACCTCTACTAAACAATCCCAACCCCAATCATTACCAGGGTCTTTACTTTTAAAAGTTCATACAAAGTTGGAGGGGCAGGGAAAGTCTTTCACTGACCTGTGTGACCTCTGAGTCTGACATTTTGTACATTTACAAATCTATCTCAGTGGTGTGAACTTCCTGACCTGTGGGTCAGTCAGAGGAATCAGTGTAAGATGCTTTTATGTTTATTTGCTTTCCTACTCCCAACCTGACATGGTCTTATGTCAGTTTATTTTCCATAGATTTCTCATTCTGTCTGCTAACAGTCTTCTTTCTCATTTGACCCTAAACATCCTGAGATGGCCATACGTTCAAGTGTCGTCTTGAAGAGCCTCCGCTCAGAACACAAAGAGCGGAGGCTCACCAGCACATCTGAAGTGCTGGTGTATTGTGTGCATTAGTAAGTGAGCTAACACTAGCCGGCAGACTCCTCTTCCCCTGTGGCCTATTAGTCAGTGGAGCATTAGTGTAATTACACACTCTTCAGTTCCCAGTGCTGCTAGGCCGCTCCAGCGTTTCATTACCATAAATATATGGCCGGGAATAGGATTTACATACATAAACATTTTACATGCCATCGGATTCTTGATTGAGTTTGTTCTTTGAATTGTGTTTAAATAATTTGCAGGACAATACAGCCTGTCCAGCAGCCCATCGAGGCTCTGCTAATGGGATTCACAATTGGAAAGAAATTGCCAGTAAATACATGGTTATGATTACTTTGCATTTTCCTTCTGAATTTATATTTGTTCTACTGAATTTTATAGATTTGTAATAAACAGTGAATTGTCGCAGGCTAATTGTGTTTTTCCTAATATTATCTAAGAGAACTTTAGCATATGTGTTAATTAATTTTATGTCTTCTTACAAATGGTGTCTGTTACTGGAATAGTATAAAACATTTAGCGTAAACAGTCTTTCAGAATCTGAAGATTGACTATCAGGGTCACTCTGCTTTTGTTTCCTTTCATGCTTCTTTCTTTTTTTCTTACTGGAATCAACAAATAAATCTTAAAACTGCAGTATGTAACTTTTACAAAAAACATGTTTGTAGATAAAAGTTTGGTGGTCACAGCATATGCAACCTCTGGTAAGCTTCATATCGTAGCGTCCTTAATGTTTGAGCTGGCACATTCCATACATCACGAGACAAATGTTAGTGACTGGATAAAACCAGATCCAGTCATTTAAAACTTCAGAATCCACATCTCAACAACCAATGGTTTCTCCATAGCCAAGTGTACAGACCTTCTGGATGACACAAGGTTTTACCAGGTTTTACATAAGCTTTTCCAAATCCAGAATGTTTCATGTCAAAAGAGTTTCAAAGCTCAAAGGAATAAAACATCAAATTTGCTGGAATACGTTCAGCCTTCCTGTTATCTGCTGAAATATACTCCTGGTCAGTTTAAAGATTTGTCAGTACAAATTGTCTTCATGTGGTAGACATCTTATTTTCTCTACCTGTCAGGATCAGTCAAGTTGAAGATTAACTCTCGTAAAGTTTTATAATTTGCTGAGACTTTTGTGTTGGTTTCTTTGTACAGTATATTCTCTTACATGAGGAGGCAGAAGTGTTGATCTGGCTTTAAATCACAGCGGCACAGTGTACTTCTGTTCCTCCATGTCTCTCTTTTGCATATGATGTTTTCCTGTCATCCAGGCTGTATGCTCACTGGGAGAAACAAGAACAACAATGTTCTAGGTTGGTTTGATGCGTTCCTGACAGAAACCTTCTGAAGAGTGAGGCATTGAAGGAAAAGTACCACAGTAGTGAATTCATTGATATAATGAATGTATGTATAAAAATGAGTATGAATAATATGATGTACTATTTTAACCAAAATATGACCATTGTCAGTTTTTGAACTCTGAGTAGAAACAAGGGTCAGCCAAGTTTCTCCGGCAGAGTGACCGAGGGCAGCCCAGATTTCTGGGGCAGAGCTGACCAGGCACGCCACATTCAAACACACATCTGTCCAGAATGACCACAAATCGAACCAAGAGCAGAGAGGGAAAAACAATGTCCATCCATTGTATTTACTGCTTATCCTTACAGGTCACTGGGGGCCGATTCCTATCTCCAGCAGTCATTGGCTGAATGGCGAGGTGCATAAGGAGGCTTGCTTTAAAGAAAATACTGTATGAGGGAGAACTCTGAGGCCCAGCTAACTGAAGTGATGTAATGACAAGCTCACATTTAGCAGTAAGATCCCAACATTTGGGGCATGTAGATTTTGATGGCCATAATGAGCACAAGACTGAAGCAGGAAACAAAGATGTTCATGACAGTAAGGCTCTTCTACACTGACATATATGGACATCTGTCCATACATTGCTTTGCCTGTGTTAGGTCAGATCTGTGAGATGGTGCTACCAAAATAGAAGAAATACTCAACACTTGTAAAGTCAGTATCTGCACTCTGAATCTGAATGTACTGATTTCAGTGTCCCAGTGTCAGTGTTCCATTTTGCCAGCATTTACTTGGTCAGTAGGCATTACAATGTAAAGGACTGAATGAAGCCATAGTGCAGGAGTTATATCTGTAAAGTATGGCTGTATGACTGTCAGGAGGGAACATTTAGAGGCTAGCAATTCATCAAAGCCAGCACAATGAATGTCTGTTTATCTACACCAGTGATTACTCTCTGCCACATGTACGAAATTATGATAGGAAACTCATAAAACCAAGTCAATGAGTAGCATTTTTCACTTTGGATGTTTCTGCCTTTGGGGAGCTCTCTGCTCTGTAGGAAATGCAGAAGGAGGTCTTTGTTCTCCCAATTAGCTCCTGGGAAGAACATGTTCAGTCTGCTCAGTGCAGAGAGCTGTTGGAAAATACACAATCCTGTTTAATTTGCAGATCTAATTAAATAAATCTCAGGGTCGTTTATTTTGGTGACAGAGCAGAATAGAGTTAAGCCAAGTTCAGCTATTACTGACATCCTATCAAGGTTCCATGACAGATTACGTATTTGAGTAAATTTTAGGCTTCCTTTATATTCTGAGATGATTTTCCACTGGGTTCAGATCCTTTTAATTAGTCATTTAACTCAGAATTATTTTTAACCTATGCCTCTGTTGAATTTTAGTGATATTCATTATGTTCTATAGGTGTAATCTGTAGGGTATAGGGTTAGGGTTAGGGTTAGTAGTCCATGTGGTAGTCCATGTGAATTATAAGAATAAATCAGGCTGACATGGATGGATGGATGGATGGATGGATGAAGTCATTTTTTTCTCTTTTCCTAGTTGATTTAAAGTAGCAGCATACTTGTTTTGGTTTGTGGTACTGTGGTTGGAAGACTAAATGTTGTTATAATTCATAATGGGGCACTTTGGATGGGAAGATGGGCGAACTGATGCTTTTCTGTTTTCTGTCAGTTTTCTCAAATAATTGTTCTACTTTTATTCCCTCCAACCTGATGCTGTTCTTGCTGAATATAGATCATCCTTTTGCCAATTTTTAAAATTTTTCTCTTTTTTCCACAGGAAGGGAGGAGCTGGAAATATCACCCTATGATGACTCCATGATTGACTCTCGCATGGCCTCTTTAATGTCCGGTAAGATGCTCACTTTCTGTATATGAAGTGAAATACTTAAAGCTTAACTAAAAGCAGTCATCAGAAACAAGTCAACACAGCTTCACTTATTACAGCTGGAAACTAGAGATCAGCGTCTTCACAGGTTCTGACTAAAACATCAATCCTCCAGCTGCAGCTGATCCAGAACGCTGCTGCTGGTGTTCTGACTAAAACCAGGAAGACAGAGAACATCACCCAGTTCTACAGTCCTTCACTGAGAGAACAGACGTTAAAATACTGTTGTTAGATTATTAATCACTGAACAGCTTAGCACCATAATACATTACAGATCTGCTGATGTTGTATCAACCTTCTGGACCTCTCAGGTCTTCTGGTTCTGGTTCTGCTCTGCATCCAGAACCAGAACCAAACATGGAGAAGCAGCATTCAGCTTCTATGCACCACAAATCTGGAACAAACTACCAGAAAACTGAAAAACAGCCAAAACACCGAGTTCCTTTAAATCTAGACTGAAAACCCAGCTGGTTAGAGCTGCTTTTGATTCATAATAAATGAAACATTCATCAACATATTTGATGTGTATTTATGATTTAGATGATGACACTGATAAAAATGTAATGTTTGTTTCTGCTTTTCTCAATTGTTGATTGCATGGTGTCTTTTATGACTTTGTATTTTTATGATGTAAAGCACTTTGCACTGCATTGTCGCTGAACTGTGCTTCACAAATAAACTTTATTGATTGATTGCTTAGCAGTTATCAGGTAACATCTGAATGCAATTGGTTGCAGTCAGAGAAAAGATGTCTGAATTCTTTTGCACACCGCACTTTTAAGGTTTTTATTTGTAAAAAAGCTTTTGAATCATGATATAGAGAATACAACTGAAAACCTAAGAAGTTTGTTCCTGCACCTTCAGAAAGAGAGAAAAAAGAAAAACAAACAAAACTGAGAAACCATAGCAATAGACAGCATATGCATATATATTAATAACAACTGCAACATTACTGTAAAGGTACATATGTACATCTGGTCCAAGTTAACACAAAATGTATTTAGTGGCAACCACAGCCCAACATAATGTGTATCTGGAAACAGCTAAATCTAAACATTAATGAAGTTTATACAGCATAATTCAATTAAGTTTGAATATATTGAGATTCATTTGGTAAATATGTAGCAAAAAGGCAAGAATGGTTTCAGTTTGGTGTGTTTTTACATCCAAAGCAAACAGGCTACAATGGAGAAGCAGGATATATGATACAGAATATCATTTCATGTTTTTTTTTAAATCATATTTAGCTGCTTGCTGTTGTCATATTCTCTCCATGTTCACCCCTCTAGGTTCATCCTTCATGCAGCTGGATGGTGAGAACCAGTGCCTGAAAGCAGCACAGGACTGCGGCCTGTATGAGAAGTGCGGTGCTCTTCGATCAGAATACGTGTTGGCCTGCACAAAGCCAATGCCCAACACCAGCCGATGCAACCAGTACAAGTGCCACCGGGCCCTCAGGCGCTTCCTGGAGCGGGTGCCAGAGGAATACAGCCTGGGCGTCCTGTTCTGCCCCTGCACCAACACCCTGTGTGGAGAGAGGAGGAGGAAAACCATCGTACCCTCCTGCTCCTACCAGGATGCAGAGAGTCTGCAGCCTAACTGCCTCCACCAGCAGAGCTTCTGTCGCCGAGACGACCTCTGCAGGTTAGACCTTCGGCTAACTAAATGGTAGTTTATAGCATTGCAAATTACAGCGAACATACTTTTAAGGGTTTGTCTAAGGGTGTCGACAATTATTACATTTTTCTAGTTGCTGGTAAAGAGGGCAGACATTTTTTTTCATTTGTCATTTTTTAAGAATATGAGCTCAACACAATGTTTCCTTCAGAGGTGATGGCGATATTATAGATGTCACAGATGTTTTCCCTTTTATTCACTCTGGACAAACTTTAAGTGTAATAGCTGACATCAGCTTTCAAAACAGCATCTGCCCCTGCACTGCTGCTGCCTCCTCCTCCTGACATGAGAAACGGTTCTGTAAACAACACAGAAATGAAAGGAGACACATTAATTTGGACATAAATAGGAATCTGTCAACTCTGTGGAGAAAAATGTTACTGAACTAAAAACACTTTTCTGTCTAACCCAAATTCAGACACACCTAAAATCATTCACTTAAATTTTCTGCCCACTTTTTCCATTTGATGTGGAGCTGTTTGTGTTTTTGCCAGGTCCAGGCTCGCTGATTTCCTCAGTAACTGCCAACCATCTCATCTGACAGCCAGCGGATGTTTGAAAGACTCAACAGGCCTCTGCCTCCGAGCCTATGCTGGGCTTATAGGTACCGACACAGAGAACACACATCACATGTGCATGTTGTTTCTTGGCCTCAGTATAAGAATCAGGCAGTAATTAATCTGGAGCTCCACAGTCAACATGACGTAGGTGGATTTTCAAGCCGAAAAACCTGAGAGAAAACCGGACACTAACTTTTTTAAAAGTCCAGGTTCAGTCTTTTAAAATTCTTCTCTTCTCTGACTCTCACCCAGTGACAATCAGGCCCCCTACATGTATGAGATTAGTATTGGAAAAAATCAAAACAAAACATGCTTCACTAATATAACCTGCTTATGGCAGCACACCACATAAATATCAGTGGAAACAAAATGATATTGATACATTTCAGTCTGTATTTAACATTTCCCATGCTCTCAAAGTAAAGTGGAGGAACTGCTAGGCTAACGCTGTGGCTGCTCCCACCCCACTGAGCATGGCTGCCTCTGCTAATGCAGTGATAACATAAAGGCTGGTTGTCATTTTATCTCACAGGTTAAACTGAGAAAGAAAACTGACATATTCACTATCGATATGTTTAGAGAAACGTCCTGACAGGTGCTGGCTAGCCGCTCCCCTTCCGCCATATTGGAAGTGTTGACATTATTTCCACATTATATGTTGCAGCTTTATTCCAAATTGTATTAAGTTAATTTTGTGAGTTTAATTTTCTTTTCAAATTATTAACACTCAAATTTATGGAAGGGTTGCTTGATTAGAATTGTTTTTCCTAATGATGTTTTATGTGATTATTTGCTTGCTAATCAGCCTCAGTCCAGGAGTATTTTACCCAGCAGGATGTTTCTCTTGATGAAAGCATCACTATGAATGAAGCAGTTGTGATGCGTACCGTTGTTGTGAAACATCTGTTGGGACGCAGAAATGCATGTTGAGCTGTTAGCTTGTTTATTTCAACATTAACTTTCAAATATGCCAAGATTATTATTTTTTGTATTGTTACAAAACAAGTTGTGAATTGAATAAATGTGATCTAATGCGGTAAAGTAGAGCCCGCTTCTCACTTTTGGCAATAATGGGCTTCATTATTAGGGAATGTTTTGATTTAGAAGCAGTAAAACTTCGTCTCATGGGAATGCTGACTTGGAAAACTCAAGATTAAAGTTTGATGCCAAAAAAACAGGAAAGCTTAATTGACCCAGAATAACTGCTACATTCTTGTTGCAATGCCAAATGAATTTGTGCAAAAATAGCGAGAAGAAAACAGCAGAGCAGAGAGTTGATGGGTGTGAGATAGATGGCCAGGGCAGCACAGTAAAGAGAGGCCAGATAGAGTGTGAAGAGAGATGACAGCTGACAAATGCATGTGGATGGCCGAGTGTTGAGTGGCTTTCTGCCAGCTCTGTTGGTGATGGACGAGTTCTGGATCGGACTCAGAGCTTTCAGACGGACATAACTCTTCACACCCTGTCAGACACTCAGAATCCCCGTTCTCTGATTTTAAACAATCAAGATTACAGTGTGTGTATTGAATCCAGCGTGTTCAGAGAAACATCCAGGGTATCCGCAGACACGTTTCCTGATGCTGAGCTGATATTCTGACCTGCAGGAACCATCATGACTCCCAACTACATCAGCAACAACTCTGCTGACGTGTCGCTGTGGTGCAACTGTGAGGGCAGTGGCAACCAGTGGCAGGAATGTCTGCGACTGCAGCGGCTTTTCACCCACAACAGCTGCCTACGTGAGTTTGCTCTGTGTGCTGATTGGTGTTCTCTGTTCGTCCCAGATTCACGTTATCTGTCCCGTCAAAGGTTCATGTTCCTATCAGGTCTCACGTTTGGGTGATACCACATCGTAATGCCACTGTGGTATTTTACAGTTAAATTGCTGATCTCACGCCAAATTTTTCCGCAGTCCAGCCAATGAGTAACAGTTTGAACATGTTACATCTACTACTGAAGGAACCTTCAGTAGTAGATATTGAAGGTATTATTCCATAATTTTGAGAGAATTCCCTGAGTTGAGTGTTTTTAAAATTCTGCTAAAGAAAGATCCTTCAAATAAATTTATTGTTGATCATTTTTAAAACATGAAAGAAAAGAATATTGCCTCAATAGCATTTATTTTAAAAATGCCTAATAGTACATTTAATCCTCCACCAGAAATATTACTACAAAAAAGTATTGGCCTCCTTTAAAGATTTATTCTAGAATTCTACCTAATTTCTGTTTATTTATTTATTTACTCATTCATTCATTCATCCATTCATTCTGAATTCGAGGATTGTGCCGCTCAGGGTGGCCGCACGTTGGTCTAGAGCAGGGGTGGGCAATCCTGGTCCTCGAGGGCCGGTGTCCTGCTACTCTTAGATGTCTCCCTTGAAACACTCTTGGATCCAACAGCTGACTCACCTCCTAAGTGCAGTCCAGTTCTCCAGAGTCCTGCTAATGACCTCATTATTTGACTCAGGTGTGTTGAAGTAGAGATACATCTAAAAGTTGCAGGAGACCGGCCCTCGAGGCTTGGAGTTGCCCACCCCTGGTCTAGAGTGTTTCTCAATTCCAGTCCTCGCCTCCCTGCCCTGCATGTTTTAGGTGTTTCCCTTCTGCCACACACCTGGATTGAATCTTTGGGTGATCAACAGGTTTCTGCAGCACTTGATGGTCATGCAGTCATTTGAATCAGCTGCTCTGGTATAGAGGCACATCTAAAACATGCAGAGCAGGGGGGCCTGAGGACTGGAATTGAGAAGCACTCTAGCTGTACTTTCATTGAGATATTTTTATTTTTTAAACTTTCATTCCTGTCTTTCTGGGTGAAAAATTGATTTATTTTGACAACTGTTCTTTCTTGTTTTGGATAGTTTGTAGCTGGACTGATTTTTATATTTTTCATACTTTCCTATTTAGTTATGATACAACAGAGTGCATTGTAACAAAACAGCTTGGCAGCTGGGTGGTTTACAACAGGGAGCAGCTGATTAAGGTTGGAAAAGCCAAAATAGCTTCTCTGCATCCAGAAATCTTAGAGGAGTTGGAAAGGAGGCATGGTGGAGAGCAGAGAGGAGGAAGTTCAAACCACCACTACCATCCATTATAATGGGAAAAGTGGGAATTGTTAGCTAACAGGAGAGATGAACTTATTTTTCATGTCTGTCATGGGTTAATTGCAAAGTTATCTCCAGTTGTCTGGACAACATCTGCTTTCACTACTGGTTCACTTCTGTTCCCAACCCAGACCAGGCTAGTAGGATTCTGTGCACAAAAACTTTTAAGCTAGCTTGTCGAGAGCCAGTTTGAGAAACACAAAGCTGCTGCCAAGAGCCACGGACAGAGCCCAGAAATGTTGTTCCCCTGGCATGGCTTCACTAGATGTCTTTTATAAGCTTTTCTTCATGCAGCTATTGAACTATAAACCATATTAATCACTTAATAAACAGACAAACCTGAATGTGTCTAATTCTGTGACGCATATGCTATGCTTGATTGTAATACATCACGATACCCCAATCATTCCCTCTGCTTTTCTTTTTTTTTTGGTTGTTTTGCTTTAAATTTCATTCATAGAGCCATTAAATAGTCACAAATTTGACTTGTTAAGACCCAGACTGATGAGGCAAAAGAGAACCTTTTCTGAAAGATGGGAGTCCTGTTACATCCTGGGTCAACTAACATTAACTTTAAAAACATCATGGTGGTAGCAGTTTTTCAACTTGTCACAATTTATGGAGCTATAAATTCAGCTTTCTAGCAGGAAGTCTAGGAGAGTGTAGACTTTGTGACTTAACATTTGAAAAATAACCTTTTTCCTTAATAACTGAAATCACCATTTGAAATTTGAAATCTGTTCGGCTTGTTTCTGCTGAAACATAGCCTAAAAAGAGAAGAAAATCATTTCACATGGTTAAACGCTTCTCAGTCTCCCATGACGCTCTGCGTGGTGTTGCAGGCGTGTTTGAAAATAGTTCACTATAAAACCATGTTTCCTTCAAAGCAGTGATTTGGCTAATCGGAGCTAAGAAAACATGATTTATTTGTCTTGCCTAAGAGAACCAAAGAAAGAGCTCAAAGAGAGCAAATGAAAAAATGACTCTGACACAGTGGCAGTTGAATGCGACTGGGTGGCTGCCTCCTGCAGCCGTCCTCACAGCGTGAGCAGCACTCTGCTGCTTTATGGCAGTGGCATGCTCCAGTCTTAGCATCTGAAAGGTTCTCACCGCCACGAGGAGCCTGTTGGCTCTGAGAGGGGAGCGGGAACATGAAGTCCTCCAGCTGTCAGTCAATCACAGCGGCTGTCAGGTGGGTTTATCGATACACGCTGAGCTGTTTGTCCGAACACTAAAGCCCAGATCAATGCGTCAGGACACATCCCATAAAACTGATTTATCAAGCTGACGATGGCTCCGACAATAAACCTGCCAGATAGATATGTTGGTTCACACCCACTCAGATGCTGCATCACAGGCTGGAAAAGCGAACACACACACACACACACCCACACACACCCACCAACGTTAGCCCCAACGCAGCAAACACCCAGTATTCCCTTCTCTGCCCATCAGAGCTAACGTTTAACCAGGATGTTTGCTCTGATTTCATTCCAACCCTGAATCTGAAGATCTGGGATCGGTGATCTTTGTTCCCACTAAGCTGCCAGGCTCCGAAGGCTGGGGGCTTTCTTTTCCCACATCTGCTCAGAGGTGATGTGGTGATGTGTGTGTGAACAGGGAACGCCATCAGCTGGATGGGAAGCCCAGGATCGCTGCCCTCTGACCCCAGTCAGCCCCCCGCTCCCAGACCGTCTCCACTGGTCCAGAAGGACGAGCTGCTGAACAGTAACCGCCTGCCTGAGCTCAACAATGATGTGAGTATATCATCGTGTTCACATTTCAAATGAGTTATGTTGGTGGGATTATAGAGTCTAGAATCCAGCATACATGGACTATAAATCCTATATAGTGGAGCTCTGGTATTTGCGGGGATTAGTGACCACAGCCACCTGAGAATGTATTTGATTTTTATTTAACCTTTATTCTACCAGGATCACCCCACTGAGACTGAAAGTCTCTTTTACAAGAGAATCCTGGCCAAGACTGGCAGCGGCACACAGAGGTTACAACAAAAACAGAAGATAATAACACCGTCATAAATTCATTAATTAAAAGATTCTTCAGTTCAAATGTTTGCAGACAGAAGAATCCATTCCATACCATTCAATCTACAATCCGATGCATATTAGAGTTACAGTAGTTCCGTATATGAAAGTGACACAAATCTGATTATTTTTTTGTGGGGGGGAAGAGAAAATAAATTTGGGCAAAAAAAAAGAAAAAAAATGGAGTTGAGTTGCTGTGTGAACATAACTCCACCACTGGTCAACACATGTGGATCAAATGATCTGGATCAGCATACAGCGAAGTTCTACACACTGCCACTCATGACCTGACGTGTGTTAAAGCAGGAACCTATCAAAAGGTTCTAGTGAATTGACTCCTCTACCAAACTCTTCTGTAAAGCCTGGCTCTCAGCGTACCATCAAAAAAATCATAAATAATTATCGTTTGTTGCGCATGATGTTTGTGATGTTCAGGGAGCATGTCTGAGTTACTCTCATGGCAAAATCAGGACAGACAAGCTATGAATAGTGATGGCTTTATTTATGAAACAAATAGAAATCTTTCCTCCTATAAACTACAGCAGCAGTTCAACCTGCCAAACACAGTCTGCTGCTGGACGGAACGGGAGACTTGTGATTAACTTTACACAGGATCCCAGGATGCCATTCATTTCTTTCCCACTGTTTATTTCGTGTTAGCCGAGAAACAATCATTGTGAGAGTGTCTTTGTCTTTGTCTTTAAAGCCAATCAGATTCCACCAGTCTCTGTCTGACGGCTGAGTTCTGGCCCTGTGGTGTTTTCACTCCAGCCCTGTTTGCTCTCCGTCTGCCAGCCTGTTAATGTGCAAACTGTGGCGTGGGCACAGACACATGCTGAAGTGCGGCAGGAACACCTACGGTCTGAGAGCCCTGGCTCCTGGCTGCCCTTGTCCAGCTCGGATTGTCCAACCCGGTCCAATCCAATCACTGGCCTGGCTCCTGCTGCCTTGGCTGGACCACAATCTCCCGTGGCTCCCGACTCTCCGGCTCCCGGCGTGCCGCGCTGCCAGAGATAATCTGGGCCGGCAGACAGGAGGGAATTCCAACTTTGCTCCAATCGCTCGCTCTCTCATCCCGTCCCTGTCTGTCTGTGTCTCTTTCCCAGTGAGCAGATTAGATGAGGTGTTTGTTGGAAGGACTGCTCCATTAGTATGAATTTATTCATACCCATATGTCACCTGTCTGTTTTTCTTTCTCCCCCTGAAATCCTCTTCCTCTTCCTTCCTTCGTTCCTCCCTCAATTCCTTTATCCTCATTTCAGTCCCTGCATTTGTTTGCCGTTGTCTTTCATTTTGTTTTTGTTTTCAAATTCCTAAAGCCTCCAGTGGGTATAGCTGCTCCTCATCTCCTCATCAGTCTGTCACTCAGATGCTCATTTGGTCTCTTTGAAAAGCTTTCAGTCCTTTCTATGAATGGATTTTTTTTGTCTCAGGAATTTAAAGTTTATGCTTCAAATTAGGAGAGTTGAAACTTTTTTGTGCTGTAAATGCTGCATTTTCACAGTGGATATAGATAAATGTGAGAAGGTAGGGGAACACCTGTTAATTGTCTCTTTTGCAGATAAGTTTCCCCCTTTTAACAGAAAACAAAATATTGCAGAATTGCTTTTCTCTTAGAGTTTGTTTCCTATTCAGAAGTCCTAGAGATTGCCTTTCTAAAAGAGAAAACAAAGAGCAGAAAACTCAATAACTAATTAATAGAATGTTTGTGATGGCTTCAGAAAGCAGATAGTGACAGGTACTGTATAAAAAACACATTCTCCTCACTGTCTACCATTAAATCAGAATAAACCTTCCCATTACAATTACTGATCTGAGAAAGCAAATTTTGCATTTTAGAATTTAAATTCAGAGTTTTACTTAAATGGACACCTCCATCAGGAGATGTTTCAGAAACGTCCCAGAGGAGGTACAGGAGACGGGCCAGGGGACGAGTCAGGAGATGGGCCGGGGGACGGGCCGGGGGTCGGGCCGGGGGACAGGTCAGGAAACGGGCCGGGGGTCGGGCCGGGGGACGGGCCGGGGGACGGGTCAGGACACCCTGGATGGAGTGTCTGTGGGTTGGCCTTCTTGCATCCCCCTAAAACAAAATTAAAATGCAGATAATTATCAGATTTTTCTCCTGTAGCAGAAAGCAGTTAATATAGTCTCCTAGTACTGAACAGCAACTAAAGGAAACTTACTCTGTGTGCTACGGACCATGATAAAGTTTCAGTTACTGCACTACACATCCAACAAGTAGAAGCAAACTTGTTCAAGAGCCAAATGACAGATCACATTTTAGTTCTTGGGTGTCCCAACCCTTTCTGATGCCACCCTGGGCAACTGCCCACATAGCCCATATCTAAAACCACCTGCTGTCTGCACATTTTCAAAACAATGTTTTATTGTCTCAAACCAAACATGTCTAGAGATCCTCAGTTCTCCAGATTTTTATATTCAGGTACATGTAGATGTTCACACCCGGGCTAGTGAAGCGACACAAGGAAGTTGAAAATATTCAACTTTTGTCGCTGTCTGCTGTCATGGAAACCTTTCACTTTTCACTATCATTTGTCGCTTCCCATGTGTTGAGTCCATAACGCGTTGCTGTGAACTGGATAACCATCAGCAGGAGGGAGGCTGTTAGGTCAGAATCGGTCATTTGATTAATCAGTGCCATGTAATGTTAATACCTTAAAATATTCCGATTAATCGCATGCGTTACCATGTTGTCGTTCACAGTCTTAGTTATTTTACAAAAAGAGGAAACACTAAACCACGGCGTGTGTCTATAGCCAAAACTCAATGGCCTGTTTACGTCTTCTGTAACTGTCTGACAAGATGTTCAACAGCAAAAATAATTAAACAAATAACAACACAAGTCAGAGATGGAACCTGCATAAAGTCAGCCACGAGTGAAACAAAGGCAGTGTTTCACTGAGAATGACAGAGAGGTATATAATTAACAGTACCTAGCATGAGCCTTGAGCTGCTCCAGATGTTTTTGCATATTATTGAGGATAAACAGCTGGGATTCCCCAGCACTAACAATGGGCTCAATGCTGCACCGACTCATTTCCATCAAGGCCGTGATCAAAAGGAACACATTTAATTCATGCTGCAAACAAAACTTTCTGAAGTCGGCCAAAGGATCTTCTCTTACAAATAATCAAACCTGCACCCTTCCTACTGTGACAGAGTATAGCATGCTAACAACCGCGACCTTTCTATCCCGCAAGAGAATGTTATACAACAATGGATGTGGGTTGGCTATGAATAACTATTAACTATTAAGTGCCAAAGGCAATTATTAACAAAATTGCTAATTTAGAGCAAAAGTGTAAAGTTGAGGGACAGGAAATAACAGCCAGATGTCTTTCAGTCTGTTGTTTTATGACTACCTGCCTGATGAGGTGCAGTATTTCAGAACAATAGATGTAGTTCACCACTGATGGAGCGTGGCTCTGTACATAGGAAATGGAAAGCTTTTATTTTATTTTTTTTTACACATACTGAATAAAAACACATACACACCTTTTCTCACTGTTTGAATTTAAATCGGACCAAACGTCTCTTATTTTGGGTTAGCATTGCTACATTTATTTCTATTTGCAGAATGGCACAATAATGAACAAAATGTCAGAAATGTAGTTTTTGAAAGTGTTCTTTTTATCTTTATTTTTTATTGGGAGTATAAAAACTTCTGGTTTCAACAGTGTAGAGAATAAATATAGGCGACTTTTTTTCCCCAAAACTGCAGAAGTCAATAAAACATTTCAGTCTTCAGTCAAATTCTAACTACTCTTGTAACGCTGAACTAAACTACCGAGTACACTGAACAAAAATATAAATGCCCCATGTCAAACATAAGAGTTTTATGAATATTTGGGTTATGCAATATATAGACTAACTCAAAGTATATTTTCAGTAATTACTGATCTTCATATCAGCATTGATAACATTGTGGCCATTTGTAGCGGATTGACAGTCCTTTGAACCTGAGAAGGGTCAGGTTGAGGAATTTGATTTTGTCCAAGTTGGCTTCTCTTAGGTGGTTACAGACAGTCTGAGGTGTGATGCGTCTGTTGTGCAGACCAATAGTCTCATCAGCTGTGTGTGTTGCTGGTCTTAACCGATCCCGGAGATGGACGAGCCAGATGTGCCGATCTTATGCTGGAGTGGTCACACGAGGATGAGGTTGATTTGCAGTAGTGCCAGTCTGTTGGAGACAAACTCTTAAATGGCCAATGGTCTGATTATGGACATTGAGCTGTGCAGCTACTGCTCTAGTGGACGTCGCTGCATCCAACATGCCAATGGCACGCTCCAGCATACCTTGCAACATCTGAGGCATTATGACTTGTGACAAAATTAGACATTTTGGGGCAGCCTTATTGTCCCCAGTGCAGGGATTGTCCAGTTGTTGCTCGTTTTGTCTGATCACCCACTGGACATGCCCTACGCAGGCACTGAGTTAAAAAAGCAACTCACTGAGTATTTCTCACTGACAGCAAGTTGGATTAAAAATTATTCACAAATCAAGAGAAATATTACTTTTGTACAATAAAATGTCAGCAAATGCTCATTTACAGTTGTTAACTCCACATGGCAACAATATTTGACATGGGGCGTTTATATTTTTGTTCAGTATGTAATTGAAAGAAAGAAAACGAATAAAATACAAAAATGTAAAACAAAAGAAAAATGAAGCAAAATCAACATCCAGTGAAATGATGTAGTGATATCACATATTAGTGGAAATGTGTGTTTAAAAAACAAGGTTTATTATGAAGAATTTGGAGTTATTAGTTTAAGACTAAATTAACAGTGTTCAAATATTCAGTTCACATGCAAAGCAGAAGTGAAGATAGAAACATTCTAATAAAGTACTGTTTTATTAAATTATTTTCTAAATTTGAAATCAATAGGCTTTTAGACAATTGATTCTTAATGCTGTGTTTGAAACTCCCAATGTGGGTCTATTTTATGCAGGTTAGAGAGACAAGAGGAAAGGAAAAATACCCATTAAACAGAATAAAGTCATGCTTTATGGTGGACCATCAGTGCTCACACCTGTTGTTGCTCTAGAGTCTGAGACACTGGTAACCATCTCTGCTCCCAGGTCTGCTCTGACCTGACACAATGCAAACATCAACAATGCAAAAAACGCAGCGATATTTAAATTGTTTATCCTTAGCTAACATTATCTAGTTTTTTAAAACCACAACTTCATGTGTTCATGCTGTGAAACTCCACCTTCCTGCAAACAGATGTAAATGGGTTAATGCAGTGCATTCTGGGTTTTTACCCGTCTCTCTTGTTTTCTGTCTCCACCTCAGTCCTTCATGGTTGGAACCAAAACAGAGCCGCCACCGAAACATCAAGTCAGAGTAGCAATGATCAGTCGGACACTTAGTGAAAAAGGCTCAAACCAGAGGCTGTGTAGTATTTGCATTATAATCTGTAGTTAAACATTTGTTTTAGTGAAAACAGCAACACCAGTGTTAACTAACATGTAACACTGGTGTTGCTTAGAGGTTTCATACTAAATTCTGGTGGAAGTGATCTGCTGCTAAAATGAGTAAAAAACTCCATCACTGAGTGATATTCAGTTAAATTCAATTAACATAAATTCAATTTCTGTTGGGGGTCAAGAAATATGTTTGCTGTTGTCTGAGAGAGTTAAATTACAGCTATGGACTTTTTATTATTTCCCAATTAACATTTTCTGACCCTAATAAGTTAAGAAAAGGGTTTTAGATGTTCCTTCTAATCGACATTTCATCAGTGCTACATGGTGTACATAAGGACTCTAATTGTTCTCTGCTTAATTCACTCACCTATTACATTTGAGAAGCTGGAGGAGACACTCCGTATCAGAGTTTTTCCACATCTGTCTCCTGCTGAAATGCTAGGCTAACATTAACATGCTGAGTCTGTATCCTGATAGGACTTGTTGATGACTAGGATCGCAGAAGAAACTTATTTTAAAACCTCTGTGTTTTGTTTTGAACATTGTAATGTTTAGCAGCACAACTTTTAAAAGACAAACGTGTAAAAATCAGTTGTGCACAACTGATCCCAGAACTATAATGTTAATCTACTGAAGCTGCTAAATGCTGCTGCGGCTCTCACTGACTCTGCCTGCATCCCAACAGGTGGTCGAGAGTGAGGAAGAGGAGGAGTTGACACAGACGGTGGAAGAGGAGGAGGCTGATGAAGGTGGCCAGTTTGATGTGATCCCTCTGTACTCGGAAAGGGCCACCGTCTCCAACCTGGGCTCATCTGAAGCAGGGGGCGCTGCAGCGCCCAGCGCCAGCCCCACTAAACCAGTACTGCTGCTTTTTCTGCTCCTAACTACTGCCCACAGCTGGGGGTAGAACAATATATAGAAGATACACACACAGACATATACACACCCATACATGTACACACTCACATCAAATGGTTCCGCAAATAACACTGATTGCTGAAAAGGTTCAAGAAACAGTAGGAAGAAATGAACTTTGCTTTTCTTTGTCAGAAGCATCTTCTTGGTTCTTGACTCCTGTCTTTGTTTTCGTTCTTCACTCCAAACATGACAAACAGCACTTTTTATTTATTTGGCTCTGACTGCAGTCACTGGGGGTAGAGGGGGTTCCACATGCTACCTATAACCAGTGAGCATACTTTAATATGTACTTAAAATGAGCACACAGATAATAGTTTCTTTGTTTGAAGTGGGACTGACAGGATCTGTGAACGGCTCCTTCACATTAGCTTAAATTATACATCGGAAATCTGCTGATGCGTAAGCAAGTAGCCAAAACAAAGTGTTCACAGAATGTCTACCACCAGCACTAGCAATTTGCAAACATGGCACGTGTTTGAAAATGGGTAGAAAAGTTTTTAAAGGTTTAGCATGGAGCGAGTTATTTATTTAAAATCAGCACATTTTGTAAATTTGCCCTGATATTTAATTAATTATCATTCAGTTTTATAGTGTAAATGCTAGTTACAGCTAGAATACCAGGCAGGGTGTCATCCTGTGTGGAGCTGTCTCTCAGCTCCTCCAAATGAAGGAGAACATGGAAGTCTGCCTCGGGGAAATCACTTTTGAACTCCTTAAAATTATGGCTTTTAATTCCAAAATGGGATTCCAATCTGTATTCCACTCAGCTGAGCAGGACGTCAGTGGGGCGAATTAAACTACCTGTGCTTCTGTAAGCCCAGAATCAGAAAAACGAAACCCTACAGGGAAAGAACTTTTGGACTTCATTAGTTATGTTTTCATCCAATTGTCATGTGACTTTTGAGAAAACTTTTAAATTCTTATAAAAATTTAAGAAAAACAATATAGGTATGGACTGCGACAGACTGGCGACCTGTCCAGGGTGTACCCCGCCTCCCGCCTGGAACGTAGCTGGAGATAGGCACCAGCAACCCTCCCGACCCCATTAGGGACAAAGGGTGAACAGACAATGGATGGATGGATGGAATATAGGTATGGATATAGAAATATTTCAGAGTTTCGTGTCTCTGGTAAGGCACAGACCAGCCAGTAGATGGGATGGTTTGTTACATCAGAATGTAATTGGCAAACATGTTTCCATCTGCTTTAGCTCAGTAACTATTTTTTCAAAAACCATCTCAAGCAACATTAAAAGTTTGCAAAATTATGGAAGTTATTTTGAATTTTGCCATTTTTATTAAATGCGATACTGCAAACAAACAAAAGAAACAAGACATTGATGGGTATGCCACAATAGTCAAAACAGGATTTATTAGGATGACTTCTGGAGGCAGTTAGTTGTACTGGATATATTTAGGGGTATCAGAGTAAAGGTGGTCAAAGAACACGTGACAATTTCAGATTTTTATTTAAAAATATATTTTTTTGTATGAAAACTGAATTGGCCGGGACGAGCTACTGATGGTGTCTGTCTGAGAAGCTTTTTTGTGCATCCCAAAATGTACGGAATAAAAAACATGTCAAAGCTCATAAAGTCAAATATTGTCATATCTTTAGTGTAGAATTCATCTATCCCACTGCATAAGGTATTTTAATTTGTTCATTTTTATTAATTATTTACATTGATAAGATACAAATTTTGATGCAATAAATCACCTTTTGTTTTTTACATACAAAAGTTTCAAGTGTAATCTTTGTATTCATGTGTTTCCGCTACGCCCAGGAATCTGACACACAAGCGACAGCCGCTAACCGCAGACAACCACATGGCAACAATGGGGTGTTCATTTGTGCTTCAAAAACCGATCTGATTGGACGCTGGAAAAGACTATTATGTTCAAGTTGTGCTAAAAGGAGTTAGCCTATAAACAAAGATATTCAATCCTAAGATAGCATCTCAATGCTAAACATGTAGCCGCAGCAGATGCTAACGCTAATGTCAACGTCTACAGAAGCTCCATGAATGATCAGGAGTTCCTGAAATGGATAGAATAACATTTTGCTCCAATCTGATGGTTGGAGAATGTAAATAATAAATGAAAAAACTATAAATATATTTGTTGTTGAGCTCACATGTTTATTTATTCTGTAATTTAGCAGCAAAAAGGGGTTTCTGATGTGAAATGTTAACTGTTTTGTCAATATATAGTCTTCGATTAAAATGCAATTAATAAACTACACACTCTGGAATTAACTCCATTAAAAATTTGAATCCAGTCCCACCACTAGTTTGAATTCATGCAGATGAGTCAGTAAGTGAGGAACTGGTGCAAACTGGTTTAAGTGGTTGCATGTGAAAACCCCACAGCTTCGGTCAGAGCCTGTTGTTGGCCGCACTGGGTGTGAATGAGTCACCCTAACCATGACTGAGAGGGACTGGGCCATGGGGGGTTAATGCTCATGAACTTTGTTGCAGTGATATTCTGAGTTCTCCAGACTCTCCAGCCAGCATGAGTGACAGACGCTCAGTGTGTGATGAACGTAGGGCAGCAGGTTGGTGATCTGTGTGTTTGTGTGCGAGCATTCAGGCATCAAACATGCAAATGTCCTTTGTTATAATTCGACCCTAGCACTTCGTCATTCCCACCCACGTCAGCACTGCAAAACAAAAGATGCATACACACACATTTGCACACACGGTCCCCCCCCCCCGCACATTCAGCCAATGCAGCTCTTTCTGGCTTTATTGCTCTATTGCTGTCCCCGTCCTCCTCCCAGGTGATGCAGGACCCGGGCCCCGCCGCTACAGGCGCTGATATGAATTAAGCCGTCATAATAAAAACAATACACAAGAAACAATATGAGCTCTAAAATAAAATGGCAGAACAAATCAAATTGCTCCCCAGCAGGCAAAAAAAACAAAACAAAAAAAAAAAAACATACAGACTTGGAATAAAAAAACTCACTTCTGACAAAGACTGAGACACTGTAAAGGGAATGAGAAAGAGAGATATGAAGGAGAAATTAAGAAAAAAAAAAATAAGGCCAAGTCCCTGTGTGGTCTTTGTGCGTTTGATGTTTTACTTGTTTTAGTTGGGAGGCTGATAATCAGTCCCTGACAACATCTCTTTATCATCTGACAGGCTCCTGTGGAGGGGGCAGGGTGGGAGGGGTGTGTATGTGTGTGTGGTGTAGGGAGGTGTACATCAGGCAGTTTTAGAAACTGTGCTATAGCGAGAACAGAAAGGACCCTGGAGCACAAACAGCAGAGAGAATCGCAGGCTCTTGATTTTCTGTGTCATATAAATCTTTTGCTGACACAAAATTTTTTTCCCCTCTTGTTCTTTTTTCTTATTCCTGGGGAGTGTGTGAAATTAACTTCCATCTTACTGGTGGCAGTGACAGCGGAGGGCAAGGGGGAGGAGGAGGAGTGGGGAAGAGGAGAGGCTTGACAGGAGAGGAAGAGCGGAAGGAAACGAGAAAGACTCCAGCAACTTACAGGAGACAACAATGGAGCTAGTTATTAGGAAGAAATGAAAAGACAAATTATGGGGAAAATTAATTAATTCAAATTAAATCAAAAGGTACTTCATAGCTTAAGGGTGTGATGACTAATAGAACCAGGTTTTTACTCATTTAGAAATGAAAAAGACACAAAAGGGCAAGAAGAACGAGATGCACACAGGAGAAAACAAGAGAAAAAGTGCAAGAGGTCAAAAAAAGGAAATGAGGTCAGAAAACAGTTTTAGAAGAGAACAGCTACAAATAAATAGAGAAAGCAGAGGATGATCCATGATCAGTGGGAGAGGAGAAAAAACAAACAAAACTGGAGGAAAATGCATTTATATACAAAGTTTCTAAAATAAAATGACTTTTCAGTAATATTCTGATTCATTGATGGGCTTGTACTGTAATCATCCCAATGCTCTGTATATATATATATATATATATATACAGTATATATACAGTATCACTTAGTGAAACACATTATATTACACAGAGTTGAATGTTTCCCAGCCTTTATTTTTTACTAATTATTATGATTTTCCTGTTGCAGTTAATGAAAACGTGGCAATGTTGTTAAAAGTTATTATTTTCAAGAGGTACTTTTAATCTATATTCTAGTTTATTGAATATGACAGGTGGTTTTAATGGAATCAGCAGGACTAAATTGGTCCCTGAGAATAAAGAGTGTGGGTCTCTGTTATAAACACCATGGGTTAGATGCAACTGTGGAATTCTGAAATCCAAATAAAAAAGCACAACTAACTCCTGGCCAAATGTCAGAATTAGTCTTTAAAATAATATAATTGGAGAATCATCTTTAGATGTTTCCATCTTTTTATTCCCTTTTTATGTTCAGCAAAAAGGAATAAATCCCCAGTAAGTGCTAGTGAGGAGAAGAGGAAGAGTAGGGATAATAGAGGAGGAACGACAAACAAAGACGAAGAGGAAGAAAAAGTTTTCTTTGTGAAGCCAGGAAGGAAACGCTGCCAAGGAATGAAAGGATGAGAGAGGGGGGTTAGGTTCTTTAACCTTCCTTTCTTCTTCCTCAGGCCCTGTGTTAGGCTCAGCTGCTGAGCAACACACCCCGCCTGAAGGGCCTTTCTGACCCAACATGGCCCTCACACAAAGACTTTGTCCATCACTGAAAGCAATCTTTCCACAGAATGCAGAGTTCTCCAGGGATTTGCCTTTACTTTGTTAAAGTGTCGACTGTGCTGCGATCACAGAGGCAGAGAACGCTGTTTACTTGGAGGTTAAAAATTCTAATTAACAAACAGGCAACAAAACTAACAGCTTCATTGTAGTCAGATAATATATTAGGTGTTTAGTTACTTAGAGGGAGCCCGTGTCATTGGGTCAGCCCCTCCCCAACCTGTTGACACTTGTCTACAGTGTTCAACTGAACATGTGGGAAATAAACCGACTGTGTGTAACAGTTAGCAATTCTGCATTAGATATCAGCATGTGATAATGCATATTTAATTATTAATAAGAAAGATAAATATAATGTAGAATATCAAATTTTTCTCAATTCTTCCAACTAGACCAAGTTCTAATGAGCTCTAGGAGCCATGTGTGGCCCTTGGAATAAGTTTGTACAGCCCCTGTGTTTTCAAATTAGGTTTCCATGGCAAGTTTACATCTGCCTAAACGGAAGATAAGTAAGTGTTAAGAACAACACAAAGGTTTTTTTTCTTTCTCTTTTTATTTTATAGAAAGACCTGCGAAAAATCCTGCGACCTTTTACTCGGAAACACACTTGGGAACATTCACCCATTACATCGGCTAAACATAGTGAAGGTCTTAAAAGGAAAATTCCTGTTTTTGTTGCTGGAAATGAACTAAAAACATTTTATTGACCAAAAAAGTAGAAAACAACTGGCCCAAAAAAGTTAAATAAACATAAACATTACGGCAAATGTCACACTAACACTTCATGAAAATATTACCTGTTTAATTCATTGCTGTGCATTCCTCTTGCTCTAATTTTAATTGTTCGACATTTGGGACACAAACTGAACAGCTTTGTTCATTTTCTCTGCTGCTATTCCTAAAACTACAGACTGCATTTCTAAAACAGCACAGAAAATTGACGTCAACATTTACAATATCTCCTTCTGTTCACTGAAAGGCCCGATTGAAATTCATAGACAAATCCATCTCAATGGGAGAAGCTCTGAGGGGTGATGAGAATCGAGCAAAATTGCTGGGGAAGGCAAACAATCAATCAATCAATCAATCAATCAAGTTTATTTGTACAGCATATTTCAGCAACATATAACATATATAAATACATCATATTCACCAGTTTCACCAGTTGTGAAAAACAATAACAATAATTTCTGGCAATTGTCAAGCTGCGTTTTATGAACAATAACTGACCAGTAGAGTCTTAACATAACATATATTTTTGTCAATTCCTCTTATTACCTAAAACTAAAGTCAAACTCCATGGTTTAAGTTTAGGGAGTAGGAAATGCTTTGTTTCTGTGAAAGTGACAGAACTGAACTGACTGAGCTGCTCTGTTGAGTCTGCAGCCATGTGGACGGCCTGATGTTGGACAGTCCAGCTTCTGGACTGTCTGGACTGTCCAACATCCCTCTGTCCTCCATCCTGCCTTTACATAGATTAAGGTAGCCGGGTCAGCCCCTCCCTCACCTCCTACCACCCAGTAGCGGGGGTTAATAGAGATCAGCGGGGGGGAGCACACGTCTGATTGACATGGCCGACGGGGACCGGGGCGATGGCTTTTTACCGGGGCCTGTTGTTCATTTTAATTGTTGTCTCAGCTCTTTGTCGTCGGGTGGAGACCCGGAGGGCAGGAAGACAAGAGGGATGGACAGGGGGGAGAGTAGACGGGAGGGAGTGGACACTAGTGATTTACATTAACATGTAGTGAAATAAACAAGCAGAGAAGTCAAGCGTTAAATCAACTTGGAGAGAGAGAGACGGAGAGAAACCCTCCAGGGTGAGAGGGGAACAGAGAGGAGGAGAATGTGTGTGTGCTCCAAAACAAATGCTGTTTTATTGTTCTATTAGCGCGCACTGGATTTCCATGCAGAATAGCACACACACACACACACACACACACACACACACACACACACACACACACACACCCACTGTCAGATTTGAATGTCTAGAGTCTCTGTTTTCTCTCTCCAGTATTTTAGCATTCTAATCCATCACTGGCCTGACATGGGGATGCTGTCTCCCTCTCTCCCTCCATGCTGCTGCTCATACACGCCATCCGAACGGAAGATAAAGGCAAAGCAGCGGGAAAAACAAACTCCACAGCAGGGAGAGCTTTATCCAGACAGATAAAGCGGTGGAAAAAAGCAGCGACGGAGAGATACAGTGGAAGTGGAAGTGGAAGATGTGGAAGGACAGCAGAAAAAGGGGAAGTAAGCAACTGAAGAGGGAGAGGAGGAGTGAAAGAGTGGAGATGAGAGGAAAACAGAAAAAGAGTAGTAAATCAAAGCAGAAAGAGATGGCGAGTGTGAAGGTGTGTGTGTGTTGCAATGAGTTGCGGCTGAAGTCTGAACCTCCCTGCTCCATTTCACACTCTGTAGGTCCTGACGCATCAGTGATAGAAGACACACATACTGTCATCCATACACACACACACACACACACACACACCCACACACACACGTACAAAGGCTGTGTCCTTCCTTTTCGATTTCAGATCCACAAAAACACACACTTGCTGTGATTTCTGAATCATTCATATGAATAAAGACAGAAGCACAGACACACAGTCCTGTCTGCTGAACTGGAGTCCTGCAGCTTTAACCCTCCAGACTTGAGAGAGGAGTTCCCTCATTTTTTTAAGGCACTTATGTGACTGCTCATGTGCAGAGCTGCTAGACGACTAAACTTCTGACACCAATATACAGTTAATTACATTACAATAAAACACCCTCAGCATTGCAGTTTGATAAAGGATTTTATTTCTTTATTTTTTGCTTTAGTTGCCATGGTGAAGTTCTGTCCTGCCTCAGATCATCTCCTGCGGAGAACAGGAATTAAAGATTTTATTTATTTATTATTACAAAAGCATTTTTGTAAATTTATTTGAAAAAACCCAAATAAACTTTGACATTGTTTACTATTTTGGACATTACACAAAGCAGTATATTTATCTGGACTCATAACATCTTATGTTTTTGCTTTTTTCTGACCTATCAAGTCTTTGGCCGATCTTTGTAAGTTGAGTTGAAGTAGATTTAAAATACATACAAAAAAAATTATAAAATTTACCAGTAATAATACCCAGTTGTGGGTACACTTCCACTAATCCGACAATGTGCTAATAGTGGAGCTAATTTCTTGTTTAGCACTTCAGCGCTTTTAGCTTTGAAAATGTTTAGCGCATCTTGTTTCCCCTAAATGTTTCCATATAGATCCTAAAACTCTGATTTACCGGACTGTTTTCTAAACTTTCAGTTGAATAAAGTACAGCATGTTAAGAAATCTTGAAATAGTTGGTTTATACTCATGCTCTTATTTTGAAGTGGTTGAACACTGTACGCAGCAACTTTGTTTCCTGTCACGTTTTTTTCTTTTTTCTGAACTTCGATTGAATTTACATTGACACAAATCAAATTCAAATCCAGTGTTATTTTTATGTTTTTTTGTTTTTTTTCCTGTGGTGTCAGTTAGCCGCAGTCAGCTAGCACTGAATGTAGCACCTTTTCTCCAAGTTACAACCACAGTGGAGACGAGTCAGAATTAGCGCCTTAAAGAAATGAGATAAAACTTCAGAGGGATGTAAAAACCAACCTTAAAGCTTGTTATCATGAATTACTTCTGCTCATACTGTAGCAAGACTGTAGCAGTAAAACCTCTGAATGTATCGTGGCCTGTATTGGTTATGAATGAAGTGTTTTTTTGTTGTTTGTTTTTTGTGTTGAATCTTTGATCAGTGTGTTACTGTTCTGTTCTTAATGTAAGAAACGCTTCGACATGCACAGGTTCGGTTCAGTAACAGCAGTTAACGGATCTATCAAGCACCGTCTGTTATCAATTCGGACATTTTGTGTAAAAAAAAAATTGTGTGCTGTTATATCTTTTACCCTTCATTCATTAGCATTTCTGGCAGTATATCCATATATTCCCACACCTATATGACGATATTGATGCTGCTAAAGGAGAGTCTCCAGTCCTCTCATGCTTAACACTGAGTGGGATCAGCTCTGAACATTTAAAGAGACAGTACAGGATAAGACGTGGAGCTGGTGGCCGCCCTCGTGCGCCTCCTGAACTCTCAGAAAGACTCTCTCCTTCGTCCCACATGGATTGCTACTTCAGATATCTGCTTGGTGGTTTTTTTTTTTTTTGTCTCTTTAGCTGAATGTTGTTTTTTTTCAGCCGTAACAGATGCACCATCCTTTTACTGTCTGCAATTCGTTGCCATGGATACCCGTGTCTCACCTAGGCTGCTGCACCCCGGGTGATCCCAAAAGGTAAATGGAGCTGAATGATCTTCGGAAGTCTTATTCTTTTCAATCCAGCAGCACCTGGTGGGGCACGCCAACCGTTTTCATGTTTTTCCCTCCCCGATTTGACTCACTGAGTGAAACCCGTTCCTCCTCCTCCCCCAGCTCTTATCCCGGCAGGTGCCTGGCTGAATGGGACATCATCGCTGCGGAGATTGAGGCGATGACACACACACACACACGCACGCACACACACCAAGCGAGAGAGCACACACATGGGCTCAAACAGTCACAGACTTGGAAATGAGGCTGGCTTTCATGAGCGAGCGGCTGCAGTCTGAAAGGTCGTCTCCTCCAAACAGAGACAGTCGTGAGGACTGAGCCGTCACTGGAGGGGAACTCTGTAGAGACGGACAAATCCCCCCCTACCCTCACCCCTGTTTGAGTCTGTCACCTGTTCCCCTGTGCTAATTCTACACTACAGCCAGAAACTGTTCCATGTAAATGCTTTTGAAGAACGTTGACCGCTGCCACCTCCAGCCCACTGCCCCCGGCTTCCTGTCTACAGCATGTCAGTGTTCGGTACATGAGGGAGTCGGAGCCCACAGGACGGCCTCTTCCATGTTAGTGTGTTATTTTCTTACGCTCTGTTGGGCCTGTGCTTTTTTTTTTTTTTGCTTCTTCGAACTGTTGATGACTGTTTCATAAGCACACAAACCTCAACAGGCCCTCTGGCAAACACATAGGGAGAAGACTGAAAAAAAAAAGATGGATGCTCTGGCCCTGGTTGCTACAGATCAGAGGGTGGTTTCCAAGCTGTGTTGTTTTAAAAACTTGGTATCTCAGTGGGCGTATATGTGGCCTCGCATGAAATATTTCAATTTCCGATCATCCGGTGTCATTTTGCCCCGCTGAATGTGCCCTGAGGGAATATGAAGCACTCCATGCCTCTGCTGTATTCACCTGTGAATAATAAAATAAATGTACAAGCTGACCTTTCTTTACCCCGGGTTCTGCTGTTGTTCTTCTTATCTTTTATTTTACATCCTGAAGGTTTCTGTGCTGTTTTTCTCTTTTTTCCCATTTATGTAAGCAGTAGAAGAGTTTCTCAACCTTTTTTGGGCCAGCGCCCCCTGTCCATTACTCGGGTCCATTACCTCCCCCACACAGCAAATCCAGCAGGCCCAAATGAACTCTGTCAGATTTGATTTCAACACTTTTAAAGTGTCTATATGGGTCCACAGCAGAAAATGTTCATTTAACTCTTTTTGGAGAGTTGGTACCTTAACTCTCAGTAAGTGTCAAATATCAAATCTGCTGGAGTTAATCATTTAACACTAATTCAGTGTTAGATCTCAATATTAACTTTCAGAGTATTTTTTTTAACTTCATAAGAGTTATTTGTAATTAATGTTAAATAGGTATTTTATTGGGGGTGCAGTTGGTAGAACTGTTGCCTTGCAGCAAGAAGGTCCTGGGTTCGATTCCCGGCCAGGGTCTTTCTGGATGGAGTTTGCATGTTCTCCCTGTGCATGGTGGGTTCTCTCCAGGTACTCTGGCTTCCTCCCACAGTTCAAAAACATGGTGTGTGTGTGTGGGGTGTGTGTGTGTGTGTGTGTGTGTGTGTGCATGGTCATTTGTCCTGTCTGTCTCTGTGTTGCCCTGGACAGACTGGCGACCTGTCCAGGGTGACCCCGCCTCTCGCCCGCAACGTTAGCTGGAGATAGACACCAGCAAGAGCATTAGAAAATGGATGGATGGAGATATTTTATTGTTTTGAACTTGTAAAAATTCTTTGGAAAATAAACATGTAATAAAGAGGCATTTATTTATTTCAAAACGTGCACCATAATTACAAAACATATTTTGTAATTATGTTTCACATGTCGCTTTCATTCACATATTGCTTATCAAAAGGTCTGACATATCAGCTGTGCAATACAAAATGCAGTTTGCTTAATAAATGTTTCTTCAATATGCATGAGATTGTTCAAAGTACAAGGTGGAGAAAATAAAGTCAGTAGTTCATGTAATATAATAGAGTAAATGTTCATTTAACAGGCAGATTGTCGGATATTACAGTACATAACAGAACAACGTGATAATCAGATCCATCACTTCTTACCCAGTTTATGTTTCTGTTAATAAGAGACTGGGCCTCTATGTCCACTCACTAACACAGATTCTCTTCGGGTTGTTGGGCTGTTGGTGAAGTTTGGCCAGGGACAAACATGCTCCTCCACTGCACTGGACAGTCTTCAGTCTTCAGTCTCCGTCTCAGGATCATAACAAACAAAAAACATAACAATGAAAACTGGAACGAAGGAATACATTTTTATTACAACTCTAACAACAAACCTCAATTACAGAACTGTGGAGTTTCAGAGATATTAACATTTACATGATCATTTTTGGAGCTTGAATCTTGGAAGAATCCATGGAGGCTTCAGGAGGTTGATGCTGACAACTGGCGATTCATCCGCAACCAAACTGGTACTAATATATAGAAAAAGGCAATAAAAGGATTAAAACATGCTGCAAAATGTATATAAAAGACACAACAGCAGGAATAATGCTTTCAACATGAAAAAGCCTTTTACAGTTTTTCAAAGGAAAAAAAATGATCAGAAATGTTGATAAATATGACCAATATTCATGTAAACGTTCAACATCAGGAAAAAACATACTGCAGGTTATTATGGATCTGTTGGTCAACCAGGAATTTGACTGAATGTTCACCGGCTCGATTTTGTTCCAACACTTATATTCCGCAAACATTCGGCATGCTAAGCTAACTATGCTAACACCGAGCCCTGAGGCGAACATGATGTCAGTTTGATCTAAACTCAAAATATTAGTTATAAACCATCTCAGGAAAAAATGACTTACCAAGCGCAGTGAATAACTCAGACATGTGGAAAGTAAATTGTCCTGAAATAATTTGGCTCCTGTCGGTGGGAACCTGTGATTCTGGGCGGGAATCATTTAGTGTTACAGCCGCTGTAGGAGTTCAGAGTTAAGAGGTCAAGAGTTACTGATTCCATTTTAACAATCCGTATCTAGATTTGATACGGAAACACTTTGTTTTAACACTGGATTTTAACTACTACTAATAATATACACCCAGAGTTACATAAACAGAATGTGACTCTATTAGAGTAAAATTTTCTGATGTTAGTTGTTAAATATGGCACAAAAGGACCAGATAAAATATGTAGAGCAATCCGGTTTAAACTTTGAATAATTTGCTAAATGCAGTGCTCTGCAACATTAAAACATGGAGAACTGCAATTATGTCAGTCATAACTATTCTGTGATGCAGCTGCCTTCCATTTATTCCATGCTTCCATGCTGCCTTCAGGAGAATGGGACATCATAGTATCAGCTATAAAATTTCACCCACATGGCATTTACTCTGCAAACCAGAGTTTTCAGTGGTTAAACAATCGTTCCAGATTCTTTTAATGTCATACAAATATGGGACAGAAACATGGATTATATCTTTGTATAGATTTGTCTATTGATTTATTGATTAATAGTTTGGCAGAAATTACAAAGCACAATGCTGGTTCTTAATCAAATCCTAATGAGTCAAATTGAAAGTGTCATCAGCCTCATGACATTAACACCGACATGAAAAATAATACTGAAGAAATAAATATATCAAATCTAATTAAAGACATAAATAAGTGATGAATGCCTTATTGTTATCGCCTGTAAGATACATTTCTTCTTAGTACTAGATATGGTCCCAACAAACCCATGGCACTTCAACAATATTATTTTACCTTTTATCTGAAAACAGTATCTGTTTGTTGTCCTCTGAATTAATCATTGATCAATAGGTCTTGCCATACCAGTTTATTCCTCTTAGTTTCTTAGTTAATTCTTGAATTTTGTTCTTCATTCATTTCATTTAGTGATCAGTATTATCCTCTCTTGTTTTATTGTCTTGTCCTCTTTAGTTTCTTACCTGTCGCTAGTTTTATTTGATCGTTTGTATTGACTCTCACCACCAGTAATCTTCACTCATCATGTCATTCACCTGCTGCGCTGCTTAATCATCATGAGTTTCACATCATGTGTTGATTCTCCACTCATATTGATTTTTCATTGTTTAGTGGTGACTTCTCTGATCCTGATTCACATCTAGTTTGTTCTCCTGTTTCAGAGTTTGGTTTTTTGTTTGTTTTTTTTACACCCCATAAGGTGTGCAGCGGTCGGGAAGTGTATCGATGAAGAAAAGCAGACTGACGTAAACCTTTTAAAACAACGAAAAGAAAAACGAAATAAAATCCCGGTATTCTGATGATTAAAATTAAAAAGTGCTGGTCCACCGTTTCATACCGGATCACTTACTATAAAAATGAACAGAGAGCTAGGAGGGATTTCTGTATTTAAATTGGTTCATTTTTCAGAGGGAATCACAGGGAGGGTATCGTGATTTTAGTCATTACATGTTTATAAGAACGATACTCTGTTATCCTTCCATCAAAGCATGCAGCAATCAGACGGACATCAAAACACTTTTTAATACAAGTTGCTGCTTTGACATGATAATTATCCGCTTAGGAAATCACCAGGACCTGGAAACCTGTCCAGGTTGGCCTCCCCTCCATGTTGCAGATCTGCAACCCGACTGGCACTAAAGGCAACAAAAGTGAAAGGAAATGTGAATTCAAAGGGTCATCAAGACATTTTCTAAGTAAAATGACTGACTGACTGACCCAGAGCCAGGAAACACAATTTGAGACAAAGATCTTGGGTGTGTCAGCAGGTTAACAACCTGAAGTGCAGATGCAGCAGCAGAACAGCTTCAGAGAGGAAAAAGCATTTTAAATTGCCTGATAACCAGCCACAAATCCCACTGAAAACAGGCGGGAAGGGACGATGGAAGAGTGTTAACTGACTGTCACACTCATAAACTGTTGTTTTGGTCTAAGATTCAGCAAGCACATATATTTTAAAGGAGCCAATCATTTTAACTGAAACATTTAGAGTTTTTTTTTAATTGTTTCCCTTTTGTTCCTGATTGTGCCTTTGATATTTAATAGAAATGATATCCAAAGAATAGAAGCCTGCTTATGACATTTATTCTACATTTATTTTCATAATGAGTTTAATTTAAAATTATGCTTATTTTAATAATAGACTTTAAAATGCATGATTTAAAACACTGAATCATAAACTTTATTCTCATCGTGACTTATTTACAATTATGGCTTCAAAACTCATATCTGACTTATATTCACGTAATTATGACTTTAAAAGCCGTGATGATGTTAAAACTCAACATTATGACTTTTATTCTCATAATTCTGACTCTAAAATTGGAATGATTATTTTTATTCTAATAATTATGTCAAAACTTCTGACTTCCTGTTGGGTTTGTATCTTTTCTGTCATGGAGGTCTTCCATGTTAAACAGTACAGCAGAGTGATATGATATTTTTGTGACTGTAATGTTTTGACTCTGGAAAGCAGAACTGCTGTAGGAAAAGCTTCTCAGACCCATCAGCTCCAGATTCCTGGTGAGTTACACAGCATTACAAGTTTTTTTTCTTTCTTTCTATGGGGACTGATGGAGTAAAGGAGGGATTTAAGCAACACAGTCTCAGACTGACAGCTCCTCTAACTGTTGCTGCGATTCCACGCAGAGCAGATGGTTAATGAAAAGAAAACAGTTTTGTGCTTCTGGAAAACTCTGCTGCACTGATCAAGTCACCAGCAACAACAGGAAGACAGTCGCACTCATCAGGGAGGGCGTGTGCGCCGACATATGGCGGCGGTAATAAGCATGCACATACATAATGATGCATACGTACGACATGCGGGGAAAGTGGTAATTTGAATCGACTTTACAGGCAGATTGATTTTCCTTCAGGCAGTAGTTTTAAGTACAGGACAGATTGCAACCTAAACAAACGACCTGATACAGCAAGATTAAAGCCTCCGTGACAACACCTTCACGCCTGCAGTTAGCTCACTAAAAAGTCTGCCTCAGAGAACGAAAGGAAATACTGCTTAGCTCATTCCATTTGGAGCTGTAAAATATCTTCTGTGCCTACTATTAACTAGTGGAGAACTTGTATATTATCCCAGGCCTTATGTAGTAAATAAAACAAGCAAAAAGGGGGGAAAAAGAATAGAGTTTAAAATTGGATCGGTGTGAACTCCATTCACTTCCATCTCGTCATCCTGCTTGCCATGGGAATTACTCCTGTCAAACTGTGATGAGAATGAGTCCAAGGGTGTTTTTAATAGAGCTTGTCAGTGTGGGACTGATGAAAACACACTGATATCCGAAAATTCATTTGATGTTGGCACAAAGCAGAGCACCCCCCCCCCCCCACCCACACACACACACACACAAGCAAACACCGGCAGAAAGAGATGCTATGTTTACTGCTCCTCTGAGGTCCTTCACACAGACATTCACCGCTTTAAACTGGCCGTAGTCTGAAAAGAAGGACTAATACCAGCACTACAGTCTGGGTAAACTGGGAATAAATCATGCAGTTAGTCAAACAACAGATGAAGAAGAAGTTATTATCATATAGGGAGAGAATCGTATTAAAATTCCGACTAGCATAAATATGGGTTTTAAAATGAAGCAGTGGACTATTGTCCTCTAGTGTGAAATACTCTTAGTGTTGGTGTGGTTTGCAGCTCTCAAACAAGCATAAATGAACTTTATTTTCTGGAAGAACTGCATTTACTGGAAGCTCCTAACCATCCAAATACACTACTCCAGGTGATTTGTAGTCAGTGGTGGAAACGACCTGCTGACAACGCAGCACCAGATAACCACACAGGGCTAGCAGCTCCACATTCCTGACTACCCAACACACTGCTGATGCAGGCCACTATGTCTCATTCACTCACCATTGTACTTAATTATTTCCAGTTTAGCAGCTAACCACCAGGTTACCCAAAGCTTTGTTTAAAGCTCATCCTCATTTTCCTTTTATAGCCTCTGAAGACACCAGAAGCCATTAGCTGAGAATTGAGGCATGATGTGATACTTTCTATGTGGTGCCTAGAATTTATGAAACAAAAGAAGAGAGTAAAGGTGTCGGGACAGAATTCACAGCACCATGATGAGTGAAAAATAATTATTAGACATCATAAAAACGATCTAAACTCAGTAGTGGAGGGCTCATGACTCCACTACTGACCTGAGGATCAACCTGACCTTGTTCTGATGCTAACAGGCTAAGCAGCGAAGAAAGGAGAGCAAATTCATCTTCTCAGTCTAAATCATTAGATATGTTTCCATCCTATTGTCATGTGAAGTTTCATTGAACTTTCAAAATGTGGCATAAATGAAAGATAAAAAAATCTTTCATTTTTTAATGTAGGGGTGAAAATCTATGCACATTTTTCCCCTTATTGGTTTTGTTTTGCTTCATCCTGTAGATTTGAAAACTGGCTCAGAGCTGAACTGTTTAGTAGCACTACAGCCTCTAACGTCCTACTGTTCTCTAACACAGACAGTTCTCCTGGATCAGTGCTTTCTTTTAACCTTAACCCTCTCTACCCATTTGAAGGTGTCTCATGATTGGACTGAATTAACGATTTTGTGAAGTGCCTTGAGATGACATTTAGAATTGGTACAATGTCAATAAACTGAACTGAAAATTGAATTGATTCAAACGAATGAAGAATGTATTCATTTTCATCTTAATTTTTTCATAACCACAAGATAAAAAATACATAAGCAAAATTCTACACCTGCCCTCCACCTGTCAGCCTCGTTGTGCGGGCATTGTGTGGGCATATGTAAGTTTGTTCATCATACAGTATTCAGCCATACAGAAAAAAACATAAGGGATTGGAAATGAATCAGATTTTTAAGGTATTAAATTATGTTCCATCCCTGAGCAGAAAGCTTGGCATGGTTTCAGGTGTGAAGGACAGAAATGATGAAAGTTTTGTCTGTAAGTTGTTCAGACACAGTCACCAAACTGCAGCAGAATGAGCACTGTGTCTTCCTATCTGTGTTGCCACCATATGCAAATGTGATAAACTGATAAATCAGTCTGTAAGTCACTGCTGAGCTACAGCAGCAGAATCTCTGACTACTTTTCAGGTCCAACCTGCCTGTAAGCACACAGTCACAGAAATGTGGATTCCACAAGTATCTCTGCTTCTGATGTTTCTGTGAGACATGCACAGAGAAACATTTCACTAAGAAACATTTCATACCTGGCAAAGGTTTACGTTAAGAAATACATACATTTTCTATAACCCATCAACATGAAGTCAGTGAGCTAAAGACGTTGGGAGCATTCTGGGTATGGAGCAGAAACATCACTGCTTAAACCCTGAAACATTTAGTTATCATTTTGTCTTGTGACGTCATGCTGGAAAATAATTCATCAGGCAGAATTGCTGTTTAAGGATGTTTCATTGCTGTGTTTGTAATAGTGGTGAGCCTCTGTCTCATTCATTTCAGACTTCTACGTGTGATCATCATCACTGCCCCCTGCAGATCTTTGTTCTTCTCCCCTCTTGTTTCTCAGAGTTTTATGTCTAAAATGAAATAAAAAGTTTTTGTAATGTCACTTTTCAAATATTTTCTCCAATTATTCTCTAGTGTCTTGACTGGGATACAATATATAAAGTATTCTGAAAAGAAAAGGATACCCTATTAAATATTCAGTTCTTTCAAAAGAAATAGTTGTGACTTTGTGCCTAACCTCACTTTGCTCTGTAAAAGAAAGTGAGTAATGTCTCTTGAACAATATAAAACACCCTTTTTTACTTTTTAAAGGTATTGTGAAAAAAATGACTTTTTTTAGCTTTACATCAAGTTATAAAGTTACTCCCTCATCAAAAACATAACTGTAGAGTCGATTTGATTCTTTCATACATGTCGGCGAAATCTTTGAATCTCCCCTGGCAACCATTTAGGAATAACGCTAATATCCATGTGACTCTACAATCATATTTCATAAATTGGAATATGTTCATATGAGGCTGCAGGTCAAATTAAAAGCACCTTTTGAAAATAAGAATAATTAAGCAGGTATTAATACAGGTACATACTTTTCTTTAAGCTCACATTTGTGATCATTTCTTATTATTGGACTGATTTAATATTTTAATTTTAATTCAATCTGGATAGACTCACACAGAGAAAAGAAACACTTAGAAGGTTTTATTGGACTTAAAGTCCCCTGGTGCCCGGACCCGGCCGGCAGAAGACATGCTTGCTGAGGATCGCCATGAGGACGAACCGCTCTGGGCGAGGATTAGAGACCGGACTGGAGGGAAGCCTGGAGGAGGAAGGTGAGGAAGGGGAGGAGGCGGGTCAGAACACGGCTGTAGGTGGATCCATGGATGACAGACTTTATACAGAGGTTCTTGAGTGATGATTGGCTGAGGTGGAGTGGCGACCTGCCGCTGGTTGGTCACTGAATGATGTAGGTGAGGCAGGAGAGAATCTCCCAGCTTGAATTTAAACCTAGACTTCATAGTCACAACAGAAAAAGTCTTTCTTATATCCAACTGTATGTACTTAACATATTTAATGTGTTTCACTTGGTGATAAATGGGATTTCCAGCAATAGTCTAATTTATTGAATGTTTTGTTCTATGTTGTACAATGAGGTCCTGCTGACTGTAAACTGTCAATAAAACTCATATAGAAATTTTCTCTACTGCCTGTTCTTCACTACCAGGCTGAAGGCTGGAATTCATTCCACTGGTGACTGAACAAAAATTTACTGAAGTCTTTTCCAACTTCTGCAATAAGTTTATTGAAGCTTTTTTTTCTTTTTTACATTTTTACCTTTTTTCCATCTAGCAGTTTTTTTGTTGTTGTTTAATAATACAGCATAAATCACACATTCAGCGTGGTGACGATCTTCTCGTTTCACGTGACAAAAAGCTGACATTTTAGTGTGTGGACTGTATTTTTCCATATATTCCCCATGGAAACCAGTCAAAACAGCTGAGATAAGATGATTTAAGCAGGGCTCTAAATGTGAACATTATCAGACAGTTGTGTTCACCTGATGGTTTTCACTGTGTAGCGCTTTACATGGTGTCCAGAGATCTATTAGTGACCTCATCCTCTATTAGGAGCCATTTTCTATATCGAGCAGCAGTTCTCTTCTGACAACAAAAGGACTGTAACTGAATGAGCCTCATGCTAAGGTAATGCATCTAATGCGCCGTGATGATGCTGGTCCTCCTTCTGCACAAGGACACTGGCTCTTCTTTCTTCAGAGGGTTCTACTTTTACAATACTAATAATAAAAAAATAATATTAATAATAAAAAAAGTAATGATTGGTCATCAGCACCCTGGCCGTTAATGTATTCTGACTAATCCCAAGCTGTTTGCACCTCCGCTGCAGCTATTTGCCGAGCACCTCAGGCCACAAAAATTACCACAAATCACTCACCGCACCCTGCGCTCTTGTGCTCTGCGCCATTGATTCACAACGATAGAGCCCCAGGTGTTTGGAGGAGCAAATGCGAAAGCTTTCATAAAGATCGTCTCGCTTGAATCACTAATGCGTTGTGGCAATTTGTGACAAAATGTAGTCAAGTGAGCATTTATTTATAAGGCATGGGTTATTAACTCGACTTTTGGCCGTACAAGCCAGATGAGCTGTTCAGTGTGAAGCTCGGAGGAGTCTGTGTGAGTCTGAGATGCGGTAGTCTTCACACAGATTTAAGTAGTTGAGCAAACACACACGCCTACACGCCCACACACAGAGCTCTCTGTGAGGTCCATTGTGAGGCCTATTAAATAATCAGGCATGTTTCCTCCCCACTGGCAAAAATCAGGACCAGTCCGCTACTGCTCAGCAAACTGCTGCGTGTGTGTGCTTGTGGGCGTGTGTGTGTGTGTGTGCGTGGGCGCTTGCAAGGGTGTGTGTGTGTGTGTGTGTGTGCTTCAAAGAGAGAGAATGTGAATATAAATGTGGGCAAGTTTCTGTATATGTCAGCGAGTAGCTGTGCACTCACCAACCCAGACATTAATGTTGTGATGTTGTCTGTCTATGTATGCGTGTGTGGGCATGTGGGCGTGTGTGTATGTGTGTGTTGCTCTCTGCTCTCTGTGGAACAGCTCTGGAATTAGCACTGAGTATTTTCAGGCTCAAAGGTTCATCTCAAACCACCTTCCTGTCTGGGTTCAGGTTCTCCAGTGATCTTCGTCCTTTTTATCCAACAATCAGCCTCCATCTTTCATCTGATAGAAACTCTCCTTAATGTGGTCGTCTTCTTTAGTAACACTTTCTCATGAAGAGTTGCTCTTTCTTTTTACTAGCTCTTTATTCCTCTCCTGTCTTCACATAACTAGACTTCCAGCATTTGCTTTGAACTATTTGAAGACCTGCAGTGGTTTTATGACCCTTTAGACAAGAAATGAGCCACTTTACACACAAATCAGTCCATCAAATAAGACTCAGAGTTCCAACAGTCATCTCACAGAAAAAAATATCTTCAAATAAAAGACTGAAAAAGTTGAATGGATACACTTAACTAACATACCAGATACCAACTAGTTCAATTATTCAAACTGTCAGAGTTTTCATTCCCATGTATTATCAGATAAGGACGAAGTGGCTGAACAACATTCTAACGCTGGGAAAACTGTCTGACATCTTGTTATAGAAACACTGATTTAGAGCTGGAGTCAGGCAACAAGGTGGATCATTGCAGATCAATACTTCTGGTTTGGGCTCTTGTTTACACTGCTATAGTGTTTTGTCATTTACATAATAACCTAATTATGAACCTTTCGTTTAAAGCATTGTTCTAAAACTCCAGGCCTCGAGGGCCGCTATCCTGCAGTTTTAAATGTGCCACAGGTACAAAACCCTGGAATGAAATGACTTAATGACCTCCTCCTTGTGTAGATCAGTTCTCCAGAGCCTTAATGACCTAATTATTCTGTTCAGGTGTGGTGCAGCAGAGGCACATCTAAAAGTTGCAGGACAGTTGCACTCCAGGACTGGAGTTTGACAGCTATGGTTTAAAGAGTAACAGCAATTTGGCCTCTTGTTCATATGGTACCAACTTTATGGCCACCAGTATAGATGGAACCAACGGTGTTGTCTTTCGTTTTACACAGTAACAATGTTTTGTCCTCATGTTAACGTGCTACCAAAGTTATGGCCACTTGTTTACATGATAAGAACATTTTGGCATCTTGTTTACATGGCAACAACGATTTGGACTCGTGTTTCCATGACATCAGTGATTTAGCCTCTCTCTTCCATGGTAACAGCATTTTGAACACTCATTTACATGGTACCGATATTTTGGCCTTTTATGTACAAGCTCTGTTTAACAGAATTATTTTCAAACTGATTACAATAATCTGGATTGTTGGTTAGACTCAGTTAAAAATTGTAATCAAGTTAGTCACAGGGTCTGTAATTAATTAATTGCAATTAATTACATGTTAATCAAAACCATATATCGACAAAATATGGAAGATTTGCGATTCAAAAACCCTTTTAGCTGCTAAATTATTATATAAATAGACATCCCAGCTCATCAACAAAGATATCTGTGGATTTCCCTCTGGGATTAATAAAGTATTGATTTATTGTTTTTAATCTGTTATTCATTTTATTTAACTATCAGATTGTTTCAGGAACTCCTGATCATTCAAGAAACTTCTTTAGAAAATCCTTGAATTCCTTGACTGGTGTCACCTGTTTACATGACACCAGTCAGAAAAGGAAGTGTGATTTGTATCACTGAACAGTCTGCTGTGATAAATCATATTTTTAAATGTATTGATATTTATTGATACTCTCATTGAACAAAAAGTGAAGAAAATAGTGAAACAAACAAACTAACATTACAGACAGTTTAGGGCGTTTTAAACATCCATTTGAATTTATACAGACAACAATAAATCAAAATTCATATCATGAAAATGAAATGTATTATGATAAATGATAAATGATACAAATGTCCTACTACTTTGCACAGATCTTTACATTCTTTTTCCTTTAAATTTGGATTAAGAAAGATGATCCAAACATCAAGAGAGACGTTTGAAGAAAAACTTGAATGGATCAAGTTTTTCCTGTCCTTGCTTATTACTAAACTTACATTTCCTCTATCAAGGGAGAAAAGTGATCTGAACCAAACTGGTGACCTGACACTCTCCTTCCAGATGTCCTGGCTTCCATAAAAACATTACAATAATGGAAGGATTGGAGCAAACCTATGAAAATTGAACTTTGAAAGTGAACGAGTCTGTAAACACTTCTGCTCTTCTGTGTAATGCATTTTCATCACCATCATCTTCCTAAACAAAAAGTCATTCTGTAGAGCCTCAGAGGACACATGCAGCCAGAGGGATAAGCAAGGGGATGATGAGTAGTAGGTGGAGTAAACAAAATAAAGCTTTTAATCTGTAAATGGAGAGGGGTAATGGTCATTTAGGCATTAAGATATCCCCTCTGTCCGTCTGCGCTCTTTGCGTCTCCTTAATGGTCCTTAAACATTTATGAAGGCTGATAACAATGAGGGACCGTAGCTACACAGAGTAATCAAATCACTCCTGGTTATAGGGCTCTACTCGGAAAGGGAGAGAGGGAGGAGAGCAGCAGGAATAAAGGATCGGCAGCAGCCTGGGAATTAAGGGGGAAAACACTGTGTCATTTTGGGTAATAGAGAAAGAAAGAGCAGAAGACAAATAGAAATGTATTAGCTCTTAAAATAGTCCTCTTGGAAAGTGGAGACACAACACAGCGGGAAGCTGTCAGGCTGAATATCTCACAAAGCTTTTTTTTAATCTTTTACTAAACACATCTCCCCGTCTGTGGAATTCTCACTGAAATGCACGACTCTGCTTGTACAGCTACATATTTTGGACTTTGCAAATTGATGTGTTCAAGACAACTGTACAGCTCATGGTGTAACGGTCATTATGCTGCAAACTACACTAACCAATTACTGGATTTTATCTTTTATACACAGCAAATTAAAAGAGACAAGTTAAATTTCACCTTTAGCCTCTTTCACAAAACCATTGTGTGAAGACAAGCCACCAATGAATCTGCTCTGGCTGTTCATAAGTCCTCACATCCTTTGAAATAAGCTAATATTAGTGACATTAAGGAGAAGTGTTGCATCATTGGATCAATCATATTATCGGATGTTTCAATAATACATTTTTGCCCTCAATTCTGAACATACAAGAGGTTGACTCTGTTTATGGATGATGAATCTTATTGTGCTTCCTTGGAGTTTCAAAGACAGACTGATTTGTAAATTATTCAATCTGATTCATATTGAAATCAGATTGATGATCTGAAACACTGAAGTGGAACAAACATGTAAAACAGATTTACTAATGAAGTCTAAAAGTTGGACCAACAACAGGTAGTGGGGTTGAGTTTCATGTGACTCTTCATTTCTCATTATTTAAAAAAAGCCCATCAGGATTAGTACCAGTAATAATATCAGTACACGCCTTAGCAAAATGCTATTTAACAGTAGCTCAACCTCTCTGTCTGTGAACAGAACTGAACCTCAGTGTCATATTTATTCCTCCTGGTTTTTTGAAGTTTGATTGGCTGACACAGGTTTTAGCTTTGCTCAACACTGCCCCCTACGGGTTTTGGCATGTTTAAAACTGCGCTCAGTGGTGGAATTCAGCAGGTTTGGGTGGATGAGCATTTTTTCTTGAACCAATCCTGTGTGCATGATATTATTTTTTCAAACAATGTGACAAAACAAAGTTATATATTTTACATAAAGACCCAGTGTGTACTAGACCTTGGTGCCACGTTTGATTTATCGATGTCTAGTTTCATTATTATCCTTTGTTTATTAGTCTCTTTGATTACATTAATTTGTTTTCAAAAGTTATAAGTGCCAACTTGTGAACCACTACAATGTACTGGCGACCTGTCCTGGGTGAACCTCGTCTCTCGCCCGTTGACAGCTGGAGATAGGCACCATCAGCCCCGCCGACCCCAAAGGGAACAAGGCTGTAAGAAAATAGACGGATGGATGGAACTTGTGAACTACTTGTTAAGTACCTAAGCAGAAGTACTTGTACTGAGACTAGAAAAAACTGATATTGAGACACTCCTAGTAAATGGTGCACTGATGCTTTCCAACCCTGCCAGAAAACATATTCTGGTACATAACACATAACTGTTTTCAAGACAGTAAAACAGCATAGCAAGAATATTAAAATAATATTATTTTTTGGTTGGTGCGTTGTTTTCTTTTGGACAATTTCCCCTTCTGGTTTTGCATGTTGTGAAGCTGGAAGGATTTTTGCTCTTAATTTTCTTTCTTTTGGACAGATGTTGTAATGCATAACCATGGCAACAGTATATTGTTTTCACAACTGGGAGCAGCTGATTAGCATCTCAAAAGATCAAGTAATACCTGAACTACGACCCTAGACTCCAGAAAACTTCCAACATTTTAGCCAAACACGGAGATTTAAAGAGGAGCAGCAGCAACTGCTCCAACAACTGTTGGTATTGAGCTAAATTAAGTTGTTAGTATGTCGCGCCAATCATGAAACTGTCAAACAGCAGCAGTCTTCAGTCAGAAGCCATTTCGGGTTCATTGGAATACTGACTGCTACTGGAGGTCCTCCATACCAACAGCATCATCCACAGCAATTCTTTAAAGACATTTGGATGATATGAGTTACAACAACATTTTGGATAAATGAGGTATTTATTAACTGCATAGAATAAATGTTTGAAGTGGATTAAAAATGGATTAATGAGCTGTAGAGAAAACAACGTGTTCCAGCAGATTTAGCTTGAGGAGAGGCACGGCTTTTATTCTGGCTTCTAAAAAAGCAAACACTCGCCAGCAGCTGTCAGTTAATGTGCGGCATGCCATGAATTGGGATCTCACTTCCTTCCATTTGTGTGGATGTTCCGTACAAATCAGCTGCTAAAAGCAGTATTTAATGTTTTCAGCAGGCGGAACCAAAATCTCATGACACAGTAGCTCTGTCTTTTCCTCCCTCCGGCTGTGTGCATGTCCCTGTTGGATTTTAAAATTCAATTCTTTTCTCCTTGAGAACAGTTAACATGGAGTTGTGAATGATCAGTACAGCATGACAAATGTTTAATCACCCACATTTCCTGGGATATTAATCTCAAATAAATGCAACAGTTGACACTGTTAGATTAAGACACATTAAGAGAAGAAGAAGAAAAAAAATCTGTGTGTTCCCAGTGTGCAGCCTAAGAACATTAGGACAGTCTGCCTCCCAAACCTGTGATAAACTTGATTTGATTTCTGTTTCCTTTCCGTGGTACTTCCTCTCTCTCTCTCTCAGTCTCTCTCCTGGTTAGTGCTGATTCACTGGCCATGTCGCTGAGGCAGCAGGGCCAGGTAACAGTAAGCAGGCGGGGACAGATAAAGATGAGTTTTGCCAAAAAGCAGAAGCAGATAGCAGCAAAAGCGTACTTATTCACATAGGATATATAAGGCCTATAAGTTGGCAGCAGCCCAGCCAGTCATCCAGCTGGCTGGTGGAGAGGTGGGGTTGGGGGGTTGGGTGAGGGAATGGGTTACTTGGGGTTAAATGGAGCCAATCACAGATAGAAAAACAGCATTACACACCACATTAGGCATCATCTCACCACTCTTTCCTAGCTTCTGCTATTTCTCTCTCAGCCGCTCTCTCTCGCTGTCTCCAGGTGTGCAGCCAGCTGATAGTGTCAGCTCTATTTGCACATTCACTTGAAATTCTCCAGAACTAATAGATTCCACTAGATTCAGCTAACTTAATACTGCTGATCTGCTGCTTATTGCAGCAAACTAGCCAATCATTTACCTGACTCGCCAGTGAAATGGCTGAAATGCAAATTAAATGTTATAAGTCCTGCATTTAGACAAATGTGAACCTCAGTGTTGTTTCACGATAGCCCAGCAATATATGTGAGGTACATGGTTGCTTCAAATCAAAGCCACTAACATAACACAAGTATTTTATATTGCTACTGCAGAGGTAAACTACAGCCATATTGATTTACAGCATAACTGATACAAGTACTTTCAAATTGAACCCACTCAATACTAAACCATTTACTGTCATGGTTTTAGGTAATTGTCTGACTCACATGCAGGAATACTCTCAGGAAACCAAGAAAAATTTAAAGCTTTATTGACAACCATAAAGAAATGTGCAAAGATGAGAGAACACAGGTGTCCTGAAGTGTAGGTTAGAGGTCAGACCAAAGCACTGGGAGGAGCTGGAAAACCAGTAGGGGCATTACAAAGACCAAAAGGCAAAATGACCTGTGGGAGTTTTGAAGGCAGTTTTCCACTCAGCCCCCTGGCTGACACAGACAAGGTGGTAGAACTTGTGGAGGTCAAGTTTGGAAAAACTGGTTGCTTCTTGAGTAGGTTTGAATAAGGAGATGAGGGGGAGAGGGTATTTATTTTTTACAGTGATTTGATTCAGACCTATAGTCAATCCAGGGTCAGAGGGAGTCATCCTCACTAACAAAGTAGAAGCCCACCCCCAGTGGTGAAGATGAGTGATGGACGATTCCAGCAGCTACTGATTCATTGATGCATTTTTCTATGGCTTGATGTTCAGGATGGGAGATGTTGAAGAGGCGACCGGACGGGAGAGGAGCGCTTTGGAGCAGATTTATAGCACAGCCATGATGAGGCCGCAGGGACACCAGGGTTAGAGCTGGAGGTTTGCAGGTGACTTTAAAAAAGAAAAACAGAGCAAAGGTAAGTCTCAGTTTAAGTTCAAGTTACCACTGAAGGTTAACACTGTGACATCAAAGGACAGCAGCAGACTCCTCTTAAGCTCCACCTGATGAGGGTGGAGGACTCCAGCACAGCCGGCCGTCCTCCCTGATCAGATGAACTGGGAGGAGTGGTGAAACCAAGATTCCAACATTCCTGCATTTTTGAAAACCAGTAACAGAGCGTTCAATCAGATACATTCATGTAGTCACTATTATGAAGCTGCAGCTAATATGAACAGATTGTTATGAGCCATTAACATCCTATATTAATCCAGCGCTGCCACTGGATAATTATCAAGCTCATCTTTTCTTAGTAAAACACGTGCAGCAGCTGCAGTCTGTAGCTCACATTACTTTCTCTCTTTATTGAATGAGATAAAAACTGTAGAACCCAACTTAGACTTAAACTTAGCAAATCAGGTCTCAGGTTTTGATGGTACAAGTCTTGGTCCAGTCAGAAGTCTTACTTTTGTATTTTTGTGACTTGAGTCCACTGCTTAAGTGTGTATGGTCTTGATCTCAAGAGGACAAAAAACGTCAAATCATTCCTCTTGGTTTTTTTCTGTCTTTATCATACAACTGCTGTAAAATGTAAGCTTATAAATTAGGTTTAGAGACTGTGTGACTGCATTTAATAACTTTAATGTTGATTATGACAAGTATTTATTAACACCAAGAAGTGGTTTGGCTGAATAATTAACTGTTTTTCCAATACTTTTTGTATTTTGTGGTGTACAATAAGAAACTGTTCTGAAATTTGAAGTCGAACTCTAAACATTCAATTCAGCTTTAATGTGGAAGAAGAACCGGCCTGGTGTCTACCTCTGGTGGTGGCAGGGCGGGGCGGAGTTCACCCTGAACACATCACCAATCCATCACGATATTATTGGTATTACTTATGAATAACACATATTAACCTCCTGAATGGGACAAAACATAAGTGAGTTTGTCTTGTTTCATCCAGTCAACAGACACAGAACATGTCAGACCACATCACTGTCAGAGATAAAACATCTAAATTTACTCTGGGAATTAGAGGTTCAAGCCTCTTGTTGATCTCTAAATGTTTAGTGAACAGCATACAATTTGCAGTAGAGCCGCACAATAGCAATTTGAGTTGATGAATAAAAGCTTCAAACTTTCCTGCTGTTATGTCAGCTCAGGTCAGTTACTGCAGAGCAATTTCCCGGTGACAGCAGGAAAAGAGCCGTATCTCCAAACTCCTCTGTGGGTAGACAGGACCTAATTGCACCTGTTTACAGCCTGACGCACTTTTGCTTGGTACCTGGAGCTATATTTGTCAAGTAAAGAGATGGACAGATGCAGGTGTGCAACCATGGTAACGACAAAAACTACAAAGCGGTACAATTACCCCTACTTGTATCCTCAGTATAGCATGTGGAAAGGGTATTTATCTAGCCTCAAGCCTGACTGTCATTCTACTTCTGTGATGTCTAAAGGAATCTTTTGTAAATAACTCAAACAAGACATAACAGCCCACCTCTCCCTGGAGATACAGACCAAGTCCTCTAACTTGATAATGAAATCATGGACCTGAAGCTGATGAGATCATCTCAGCATGGCTTTGCTGAGTGTTTCTTACAAGGCTGCTTTTAAAAATCACAGTGCAAAAAAAATAACTGGCTCTGCCAAAACACAACACAATAACAGCATAATTACTTACCACACATTTTTTTTTGTCTTTAATTGCTGCACATTGTGTGTTCTAGTTCCTTTTACCCACAATGTTAAAAAAGCCTTATCTGCTGGAAAATAAGTCACAAAGAAAACTGGAAAGATTTTAAAGGACAGCAAAAACCGAGCAATCCATGTAATTTGTCAGAATCAAGGTGGCATGGTGCAACAGTGGTTAGCACTTAGATCAGGAAGATCCTGGACTAAAATCCTGCACTCTGCCTCCAGAACCAGAACCAGAACCAAACATGGAGAAGCAGCATTCAGCTTCTATGCAGGTTTGTGGTTTCTATGCACCACAAACCTGGAATAAACTTCCAGGAAATTTCAAAACAGTTGAAATACTGAGTTCCTTTAAATCAAGGTTAAGACCCCACCTGTTTGGAGTTGCCTTTGATTCATGATACCTGGAACATTAATTCACATATTTGATGCACAGTTGATTATTATTCTTGATCATTTTGATAATGGTAATTGGAAATTGGTCATTGTTACGTTTTTAACTTGTAAATCACTTTGAACAGCCTTGTTGCTGACAGTTGCTGTACAAATGAACTTGACTGAAGTAGACCTGAAGGGTTCGCTCAGCTCCTAACGATGAACTCCCAGGAAGTCTGCGCTTGAGCTATTTGTAGACAAAATAATTTCAGTCTATTAATGTGCAAAGTTGCTAGAGACATTTGAAGCTGTAATCACTGTAAGACAAAAACTGCAAAGTATCAGAGTCTGAAGATGTATAATCTCCACACTTCAGAATTTTTCTCTTGTGAGAAAAGTAGGATAGAAATGACCAGCAAACACTAAGACTACGTTCACACAGCAAGTTAACCAAATTTGATTATTTGCCCAAATGCACCCAATATTTGACTGAACGAGTAATAATAAGTCTGTTTTAACCCCAAACAAAGTCAAATTTGTGCCACTTCCATATGCGGTACTAAATCAGACACATAACTGTTTTCAAAGAGCCTGAACGGTCATGTCACATTTCCTTTAATATCATGGACATGAGACAGGCATCTTTTATTAGCTTCCTTCATTTTCTTACGATCAAGTAAATTGAATTTCAGAAAAAAACCTCCTAACTGAACATTAGACCCTGCTGTGTGAACATTAACTAAGAGAACTGGGATTCCTTTATGCTGAAAGAGTTTTCCCAAATTTGCTGCCATCTGACCCCAATAGTAAATGTTGTGTGACTCACAGGAAGTGTAGCATATTCTGAATCCAGTGTGAGGGGGAAATAACTTTCATCTCCTAAAAGCTCATCCACACAATTTCTGTCTGTCACAATAAATTTACAGTGAGCTGAATCTGTCATCGAATCAGAACCTGGCTCGTCGTGCAACTTTTCACGTTAAGCAGTTGTGGTGTAAACGTTGATGCGTTGTCATAGTTATGCATTAGACAATAATCTCTGTGCTTGAATCAATTAGTCCTTTCAAAGTGATGGAGTCTGTGTTTTTACTGAACTGAAGAAGCAACAGAGCACCTCCTGCTAACTGTTGTCACAATGCTCAAGCTGTCTTCCTGGGTGCTAATGACGATCGTGAACATGGAAGTGACAGTTAAGATGACGGAACAACGTTTTTTAGGCTGCAGAAAGAGATGCTGCAATAGCTGTGCATGACTCAGCTATTGTTGTTTTGCATAAATTAAAGCACAATTCTAACTGTAGCTTCAAAAAGGTGACACTGACTGGTGCAACTGAACAAAAGAGAGAAAAGAAAGGGAGAAAGAAGTATAAAATAGTAAAAGATATATAAGGAAAGATTAACATGAAGACAGTGCATGAATGGAACACCCACAAAACAATGAGAAGGAGCTCCAAATAGAGGGAAGACAGATGGTAAAGAATGAAGTAGCAACAAAAGAAGAGGCACAGGTACAAAAGAGCAGAGAGGAGGGGAAGAAAAGTGAAGAAAGAGAGGTAATGAGGGAGACAGTGAAGAGAAGAACGACTACAACGCTCATTAAAGAAGAGAAGAGCTCCATTAACCAGCAAACTGTCCGTGTGTGTGTGAATGTGTGTGTGCACGTGTTGGCATTGGATTTGTGTGAGTGCATGCACAGCAGTGGCTGCGGGGCAGCTGTCTGTACCTCATAAGTATAATGATGGCACATAAAGTAACTTCATGGCTTTAGAGTCTCACAAACACACACACACTCCTACACGCCCACACACGCGCACACACCCTGCACACGCCCCCACACACACACACATATATAACAACAGACAGACGGTCCAGACTGCAGTGGCTCCTAGCTTCTAATTACATATTGATACAGCAAACACAAAGCTAGCATATGAACTATTGCCTCCTGATAGGCGACTTGACACACACGTGTTTGTGTGTGGGGTGTGTGTGTGTGTGGGTGTGTAAACAGCAACTTTATAATGCACCAAAATTAATGAGCTATATTGAAGTGATAATATGGATATTGTCTTTCTGTTGAGGGCCTATGAAGCAGATTCTTAATGATAAGTATATGAGGAATTACAACACTGCAGAAACTTGTTAAAATAGATTTGCCAACTAACTTCCTATAACCGACTTCCTGTAACCATGACTGGCTTAGATTAAGATTTCCTGCATTTCTGGCGTCCAGTAAACAGTATTTTCTGAATCTTGCTTTCCAAGTCTTCCCACTTCTCTGACTTCCTGTGACTCTGATATCACATATTCCTGATGTTCGGTGTTAGTGGAACGCTACGTTTCCATTCACAATAAAGTTATGCAAATTTGAATTTGAATTACAAGAGTTAAATTTCCTTTATGGAAACACTGTAATTTCTAAAAAAAAAAAAGTTTTTAATAAAAAGTTACAGTGCCTGTACCCATGCTTTCTTGGAAAGCTGACATTTTGGTTTGTGACAGAAACATGTCGGTTAAAAAACTCTTGAACTTGTTCTGACCATCCTCCCTAACACAAATCCAGTTTGTGTTGCTCATGGGTAAAGAAATTTTACATCATGTGAAAAACTTAACATAAGATTTGTCCGATTGGTAGCTGTTAGAAGTAAAATATGTATACATTTCCACTGAATTTGTTTTATATCAAAGTTCTTTGTCAAAAATATTTTTCAGCTTCTCTTATTTTAAAGTAAATACCTTCAGTTTAATGTAGTTTGCAGATTTTTAACTAGTTCTGTTCCTCTTCTCTCTCCACTGCGTTGTCTTTGTCTCCATGCCTGCTGCTTAGCCTGCCTGCCTCAGAGGAACAACCTGGCAGACTGACGGATTTTTGCCCGCATTATTAAAGACGTCCGCCTACTGCATTTCACTGAAAGGAAGCTTCTTTGGCTTGCTGAAGGATTTATTACAATATTTTTAACCCTGTCATGTTATTCAACTCTGTTTAAAGACATATCTTCCTTTTGTTTGGAGGAAGATATACAAACACCAGACCTGGGGCCACACCTTTCTACAAGTGAACATGAAATTATACAACAGTGAAAAATAATTCATGGTGTGTTACCCACATATCACAACTTTTGATAGAGCCTTCTAATGACAGAGGAAGATCAAATCAATGAAGGTCCATACAGCAGAGGAAAACATGCAGAAAATCATTTGAAACTATAATGATCAACTATTTCTATTCCTGAAATAGTTTTAAGTGTTACATGTTGACTCTTTAAGGATTAAATGCCAGTTTACAGCACTCTGCCAACTTCACAAGTACATCAGTGTAGTTATGATTTGTTTGTGTCGGCTTAAAATTAGAAAATAAGTTGTACAATTGAAATGTTACTTTATAAATATTGATAGTGTCAAGAAAATCCGAGCTCATCCCACTTCCCCATGCTGGAGATTTTAGTTTAACAGTAATAATAAATAAAGTTATCTTTAAAATGAATCACTCAAGTGACATCAAGGCCCAACAGTAGACTTAAGTGTCAATAAAATAAATCTAGTTGTGTGTGTTGTTTTTGTCTCATGCAAACTTTGCTTTAATTCTACTTTTTTCTATCTAATCATAAGAAATCATAGTCAGTCAGAGAGATTCATGAAACAAGAAAAGCAGGTTTCCTGGAAAAAGAGGAAGTTTCCAGCCTGCAGATTTATAAAAATAGCTGAGACTATTCCTTAGTTTAAAGGTAAAGTTTTAAAAAATTAAATCTAAACATTTTGAGTAATTTGATAAGATTCAAAGTAAAATACTTATATTAATATTGGTTTACTTGTAATAATACTTACACTTATATTTGTGGGAACTACAAGAAAAACAAGTAACTGTAACTTTAGTAGTAAATAATTAGAATCATGTATTATTCTTGGTTTCTTTTCAGAAAAACATCTGTAATAACTCACATTAAGATCATAATAAGAGTAACTAATAAGTTATGGTTATAAAATCATAAATGAATGATAGATCAGAGAAGCTGAAGAAAATAAATGTGATATAAGTTATGGTTATAAAATTATAAATGAATGCTAAATCAGAGAAGCTAAAGAAAATAAATGTGATATAAATGTGATTTTGACATTAAACTTGAAATGGTGTAAAAGGTTGTAAAACTGCAATTAAACATCACTGATATGTTGGAGGTAGATGGTAGGTGAAAGGTGACAGGAAGGGAAAAAGGGGAACTAACAGGAGAGCAGAGATGATCAGCACCTTATATGGAAACAGGAGGTTGAGCAACCCTGAGACATTGGCACAGACATCATGACATGATGTCTCTTAAGACAGTGACGGATATGAGATCATCTGTCTAAGCAGACAGATGAACCCTATATAAGGTGGGTGCAAAAGAGGAACCGTTCGTTGGATCCTCCGGGCAGCTTCAAGCCAAGATCGAGATGGACAAAGAACTCTGCAGCTGAAGAAGAGCCGGGGCCACGGAGCCGGAGACTGTCCTGCACATGGAGACCAACCCGTCTGGCCCACAATCTGTGGCTTCGAATCGCACTTCTCTCATCGGCTGGGTTCAGACCCCAAAGACAAAGATGAAGACAAAGACAAGGAAGAAGAACTGGTGCCTTTTTTCCTGCCAGCACCAAGTCCTGTGTGACCTCACCATCCATGCGGAGAAGAAGTTCATCGGACCTGCGGAGATCCTGGCCTTCGCCGATCAACATCTTCCTCCTGCTGCCACACCTTCTTCATCATCAAGCCAGGTCTGGGGTTCGAAACGCCAAACTCCGTCCGTCTCTCTCAAAGGTTCCCTTTTTTAGTTCTCAGTGTCAGCAGTAGGGAAAGATAGACTAGATGATTGATTTTACTTATTTGATTATTTCTGCTACTGAATTAAGCTGTACTGACCCTTGCAAAAATGCCTTACTAATAAAATATTTAGCATAAAGAAAATCTAAAAGATGTTGTGGACATTCAGTTAATGAGTCACCTTAAAGTTCTTTGATGGTTGTAAAATAGCTGTGATGTTTGATTCTGGAGAGGAAAAAGTGGAAAATGTTTTTAGGTTGCTGGTAGCCCATATTTAAAACAACATCCTTGGGACTCGACCGAGTCACTAAAACCTACCTGGTTCAATAACAAATGCAAGTTGTAAAATAGAGAACGAGCGACCGTTAACAGGTGTGCTCTGTGAAACTAGTTGGCTGTAGGCTGCTCAGTCTGGCTAATTCACAGGGGGAAGAAGGGTGGGACACCTGGATGTAGGCCGTCAGATAACCAGGCGAATCGTTTCTCGAAACCAGCTTAAACAGAGTTTACTTCAGTTCTGGACAGGGTAAATCCCAGCAGATTTAGGAAACTCAACGGACCCGTTAGACGGAGAGCTGGTAGCACATCTCCCCTCTCAGAAGAGGAAGTACGAGAGTGAGAGAGTAGAGACAGAAAGGAGGGGGGGGGTGTTGCGCAACAACAATAGTTACTGATGATAAGTGGTACTGGAACTCGATTAAAATTTTTAATAGAGTTAATTGCAGGGTTTGTAATTAATCAATGACAATTAATGGCATTTTAATCAAAAACTATAAGTTGGGCAAAAAAATCAGCACATTCTATTCAAAAATCCTTTTTGTTACTGTTTGTTTAGAATAAATGGATATATGAGCTCAACAAAGTGATGTTAATTATACTTTGTCATCTGTTATTTAGGTTGTTCAAGCATAAAAGTTCACTTCATAGAAAAATCTTTCTTCAGAAATGTGGACTGTTGACACTGACATTAGCATTGGAGACATCTGTGCAATATGTTAGCATTCAGACGCTATGCTAGGCATCAATCAATCAATCAATCAATCAATCAATCAATTTTTATTTGTATAGCACATTTCAGCAACAAGGCATTTCAAAGTACTTTACATCATAAAAACACAAAAACACATAGTTAAACATTACATTTATTCAAGTAACATCTTTAATTCTTAATCAATTTTGTTTCGAAGGCAGCTCCAAGGTGGGTTTTAGTCCAGATTTAACTCAGTGTTTCAGCAGTTTGTCAGTTTTCTGAAAGTTTGTTCCAGATTTGTGGTGCATAGCAGCTAAAAGCTGATTCTTCTCGTTCAATAGCTTTGCTGACAGGCTAACTCCTTTTAGCACAGCCTGAACACAACAATAGTCTTTCCCAGCAGAAATGACCCCAGCTGGCCAGGAGAAGCTGCTTCGTCGTCCATCGCTGCCGTTAGCAGAGATGCTGCTTGAGCGTCAGCTTGACCAGAAACACACGGTGAAATGCGCTCCAGCTGGAACCTTTTCATGGAACGAAAAAAGTGTTGAAATATTTAACCCATTGAAATCTATGTAAGTAATTAATTAAAATTAATGTGTTAAAGTCCCAGGCCTAATAATAATAATACATCGTCAGTATCGAGCTTTAATATCTCATTTAGTTCAAATGTTTCCAAAACTCTTATATAAATGTAAACCTTCAAACATAAGAACTTCTTAATGAGTAAAAAAAAAAATTATTGTGCCAGAAGAAAAAACACAAGCATAAATCCCCTAAAATTTTCAATCTTATTTATAATTCAGATTTTCAGTAAAGAGGCCAGAGCAGACAACCAGGAAGGGGGAAGCAGGGAGCATGCTAACTGAGGGATAGAAAACAAATAACCACCCAAAATGAGTCTAAATATTAAACCAATGACAGCAAACCCAGACTAGCAGCAGTTCACTGAGCATTTTGTCTAATAAATATTTTTGGTAACATTGTCGTGGTGGATGTGGGTGATAGTAGTGTGTGATATGTTCAGTCACACACTACTAAACAATAAAATGTACAAGTTTTATTCTGAATTTCTTGGGGGAATGGTAGAGTTTCCTGATGGGCGACTTTTGCTAATATAACTTTTCAACCTGCGACAGTTGATGGATGTAAATAATATTTCATCCTGTGCTGTGCAGTTTCTGAATGGAGCTATTTTAGGACAACAGTGGTAGTGATGTAATGAGAGGAAATCAGGTCATAATGAGATTTCAGACCTCAAGTTTCCTCACAGACCTACAGTTCTAAATTGTTGGAAGTGTGTTTGTGACATTTTCATTGTGGTGAGTGTGAAATTTCAAATCAGTTTGGCTCTGAAGTCTGTCCAGGAATAAAACAATGAAAATGAGAGGCATGAGTTTAATTCCAGAGAATGTGGATGGAGACGTCCAGTTAGCTCCTGACAACCTTATGAATGGAGATCAAAGATTAACCTGCTATTACTGTTATTACTATTGCATGTGACACTGAGCTCATACGTTTGTAGATTTCTGCGAAGGTCCTTCCTGAAAATGGGTTTTACCTGGTGAAATAAAGGAAATAATAACACAAATAAAGTTCAGAGTCGGCACATTGAGTCACAAGGTCATGCAGCTGTGGGGTGGCTGCCTGGTGGAGGAGAAACGGGCTGCCTGCCCATGTTACTCACCAAACCTGCTGGAATCCATTTGGATTGTGGAAATTTAAGGAATTTGTCACAAGAAATTGTTACGTTCATCTGTGAAACCTCAATCATCTGCGGACAATGGGCGCAGAGTTTCTAGAATACACTCAGTACGAAGCATGAAGAAGCCTTAAGGCAGCCTGAACCAGTTCTCCATTTAAAGGGTCCCGAAGCTGTTGAACTTTTCCAAGCAGTACATCCTCAACCCTCTGGCAGTCTTAGCGTGGAGGAGTGCAGCAGATGTCACGTTGGACAGCATGAGACTGTCAGTTCCCACACAAACAAACCACACAAACAAAAAAAAAACTCTTAAAAGGGGTCATTAGGTCCCAACTGGACTGCACACAGGGTAAAAAACTTATGGGGTCCAAGTGACTCCATCTCTTAAGACTACTGGAAGGTTAAGCTGAAGTCCATCCAGCCTCTCGCTGCCTACAGCCGAGCCTCTCACCCTGTTTCAGCTGACAGCCTGGGAGCGTCTGGTGCGGCCGCTAACCCAAAGAATGGTCAGAAACTCAATAATCAAAGGTCCAAAGCTTTCTATAGAACGTTTTATTGGTCCTTTCATTGCAAAGCTTAGCACACAGTTTAATTCAGCAGGTGAATTAAACACATAACAATCATCAAGTATATGTTAAATTCTTTTTCACTAAAACTGATGCTGAGAGAGCTGTTGATGTATTAAACTACAAAGCCACAGTCAGACGGATGGAAGCCATCTTGGTATTCCTGTCCTGGACTAATCCGTTGGAGTTTGGATTGAAAACATGTTGAAATCCAACATTCCCCAACTGATTGTTGCAATCCCTGTAGTCCAACTAAAATCCTTTGACTTTTTCTCAGCAGGAAACCCAAAAGTTGTTAGATCCAACAAAAAAAGAGTAATCCCTCCTCTGTGAGCAATAGCCTAGAATATAATTCAAATATAATGTATTGTCCCACAGTGGGAGAGCAAGAGCAGCAAAGTGACAGGCACTCAAAGCAAGAAGATTCAATCAAAGATCAAAAATTAAATATGGTATTTTTTTAACTATGCGTTACTCTGGAGTAAGTTAGTCACAGTAGTCGGAAAATGCAACATGAAGTGGAAAACCCCCCATAAATGACACCCTTGAATGTAAGTCGCATTATGGAGACCTCGTCCATGATGATGTGATCTGGTGACGTGATTAGCTGAGAGTATATAGAAACAGAATGAAATGGTCTCAAGTTGAGGTTCTATCTCTCTCAAAACTCTTGGAAGTACTTTTAACGTGTGACAGGAGGAAGAAGGAATCAAACCTACAACCTGCCGACCAGTTAGATTCTCAGCTCAGTTAGATTCTGACTACAAGGCTTGTCCAGCACAATTCTTACTAATCACCACCTATTAATTAAAAAAAAAAAACTGTTAAAGATGGTTAAAAAAAAAACACTTTCGGCAAAAGCCATTATTTTAGGAGAGTGATGATATTTCGCATGTTTAACTATAATTGTGCAGTTTCAAAAATGGAATAGACCTCTAGTTGTTGTATTTTGTAATAAAGTTAGTTTGACACAAGAAGAGGAATCAGTGGGAAACCCAGCTGTAACTCCATCTGTAAAACCGTCAGGAGAAATGTCCAGTGATCTTCCTGTTTAGTGTAGTTTTTCTTACTTCAGATATAACCAGCTTCTGGGGAAGCTGGTTATGTTTTGCAGCCAACACTTCATCTCATGCCCTCACAAAGTAATAATTAGCTTCTTTTTTTCCTCAAGTGCACTATGATGCAAGAACTGCAGATTAGGAGCCATTAGAAAGAGAATGATTCTTAATATACTGCAATTACTTTGAAAAAAATTATAAAGAAGAAAATTATATGTAATTTGGTAGCATGTTATTAACAATACTGATGGACTCTGAGTATTGTGTTTATAAACCTGATAAACCTGTTCAATTTTGTTGTGCTGGACTTATGATGCATTGTTATTATTTTGTGCGGGAGTTTCTAAAGGCTGCTGTGAAAGGAAAATGAAAATAGGAAATATAGGAGCATAAAATTACAAGGAGAACTAGGAGAATAACAGCTAGTCTAAAATTAGACAACTGAAAGTAATATTTTACCAAGTGGCTTTAATGCAAAATAAAAAAATAAAAAAATTAAATGACAATAAAATGACCATGAGATAAATATATAGTGTGAGTAAGTAAGTCAGTTTTATGTTTTGCTTATGCTCTAAGTCTTAAAGTTCTTAACAGCCTTTCAAAGATTTCAGAGGAATGAGGAACTATTTTCTGGAGTATTGTTTAAATGTTTCAAGTGGCAATATGGAATCATAGTTATTGGTTTTCATATTGTTTTATTATTGTCTACTGTTAAATAGATCCACAATATATATTACAGATATAATTCAATAAATATCGTTGACGAAGCTCAAGATGTTCCTGTGTGGTTCATTAGCATTATGCTGTGCTATAGCTAAATCAGAAGAACAGTTACAAGCAGGGCCTGATGTTCTGTCCATATTTTACACCACAGTCCAGCAGCTCTGTTACCTTCAGCTGTTAGTTGTTCTTAAACCTTTAAGGAATCATGTTTGGGATTTATAATAAGCAACATGGATGTTTTCAATCACTGCTGCAGATTGTAAGACAGTGGAATGATTCATCCTTTTAACTGATTCATTCAGACATAAAAAAGCATTGACTGAAGTAAAACATTTATGAGGTTGTAAAATAGATGTCTGCTGTACTAATTTTGAATTTACTGTCAGAATAACAGATTAAAAACACTCTTACAGTGTGTTAATTTCACATAACAAGTGAAAAAAAAAGTATTTTCCTCCTCTGGTGTCCTCTGATGCCTGGTTCACACCGCAAGGTTTTAAAATTGTCAATTGATTTTCAAAACCGGAGAGACAGCACACACAACCAGTAAAACTCATAGATGTAACAGGATTGGTTGTTCAGTGTGTGTGGTGTTCAACCACACAGCAGAGACAGCACAACACACACAGACTGATTTCATTCAGCAACATTCACATGTCAGACATGTACATGCATTTGTCAGTTTTACTTCTCTACCTGTAACTCTGAGACTTTCTGCCCTGTTTTACATATGGTCAGCACCACAGAAGTTTTTTTTTTTTCTTTTTCATCTCCTGCTTCAAATGGGCATCAACTTTCAGTAGATGGTAATTTTTTCCTCTGCAAAATCTGTGACACAAACAATTCTCCTTAACAATGAAAAACTTTTTGCTCTGACTGATTCATATTGTTTACATAAAGATACATAAATACAAATTGCTAGTGTTTGTCCACATGTAATGCACCAACTCGACATGATGAAGCTCATCAGAAGTTGCCTGTGTTGCAAACAACCATATAATGTCCTAATTCAGAACATTATACGCCTTGGCTTTGAAAGTTTCATTATTTTCTGATCAAAACTTTTGCATGAGGATATAACAGTAAAATAGATCTTTTTTTGAATGTTTTTTCTACTCTGACTCTAACAGAAGCATATTTTCACAGTTCAGCTGCAGGTGGCAAACTAGATTTTAAACATTGTGGTACCTTCTGCTGATCTTTGTATATCTTCAAAAACATCTAGCAGAAGAAGTTAGTTAAGGTTTTTCTTCTATGTCATTTTGACATTTTGAAAATGTCACATGATCATAAATGGATCTTGTGGAATATTTAGATTTTTAAGGAACATGAAGACATTACGATACAGAAACCAGCACTTGAACAGGAATTTGACTGTTAAATTGAACATGGTCACAAGACTGCATTGTGAAATACAATTAAAAATATTCAAAAGGAGTGCATTGCAGAAGTGCATTCACAGTAAAAAATGCTGGGTTATTTTCATAACCCAACTTCTGGGTAAGAGATGCTGGGTCATATGTTGGGTTACTTTGACCCAATATTGGTTCAAAAGTAGTGACCCAGCGGTTGGGTTGACTTTTTTTTTTGTTTTAATGAACTCCACTTAACTGATTCTGTTAGGTTTCAGGTTCAGTTGACTCAACACTTTACCCAATTGGTTGGGTCAAATACAGATCATATAAAAATCCATTGCCCTCTTCACAAACCTCCATTTTCAACTGGACTGTGACCTGATCAGACAACACTGGATTTCTCAATTCAAATAAAACATGGTAAGTTACAATATCATGGCATAATATTTTTAAAGTTTATAGGGTTATTGTATTCTTCATATATTACAGATCTTTTAAATTAAATTTATGTAACTTTAATTTAATTATTTGATTTAACCTATCATCTTCGTTGATAGGGTAATGTTTTTGAAATAATTAATTTAATTCAAAGATAATTTATCCAATTTGGTTTAAAAAAAAAAGGTGAGGGTGTGGGAGGGAGAGATGGCGCTTTGCCCCCCCCCCCTGGTTTTCGCGGGCCTCGTTCACTAGCGCGCGCAAAAGGTGGTAGCTAAGCTAGAATGCTAATAACGGATCTATAGCGACAAGGAGGGACTGGAGGCTTTGCAGTAGCGGTGTCCGAAGCGATACAGGCTATACAGGTATTCATAGTAATATATCAGTAATATAACTGTTAAATGCCATTTTCATTAAGCCTTTTATTTCTTACTGAACACACTATGCTATGCTATTATACGGTTAACCTGGGTGAAACCGATTGAGGCAGTGGAGAAGAAAAAAAAAAGTATGCACCAGCAATGGCAGAGGAGGGGAAGCTAAAGTTGGATAATATGCTTTCTGTCGAATAAAAGTAACTTTTACAGATTTCTAGTGAAGATTTAACTATGTAACAATAAAATATCTGCTCGATTTATTGAAATATCTCTTAATTTAAAAGTGCTCCGACATGTTTGGAGTCGTCCCCACCGGTGTTCTGTCAGATCAGCAACTCTGCGATGGCATGTGCTTAACACAAACTGACGGCTATACTGTATCTGTCATTATTACCATATGATTTTATGTAAGCAGCAACATAATCATGACGCAGAAATTAGATAATGCGCACGTATGTTATTCTGGCCATTATTAGCCACCAAGGTGGAATTAAAAACATACAGTTATTAGTGAAAACAGCTGGATTAACCTTTGGGTTTACACAGATCTGCTTCATGTTGTCAGGTATCAGGTTGCGCTGGTGAAAACAAGACTGAACAGTGTGATCTCTCCTGGTGTCCCAAAAAGTGATGTTTTACATTTGTTCATGGTTATTAGCTGCTAAACATATAGTCAATGTCCTATTATTTTTTCTTATTTGCTGTGAAATATTTGGTGATTGTCCTAAATAAAATATTTTTGCACACATTGTACAGGTTATTTTCCACATAGGAAAAAAATGACTCAAATTGTATCACTTTTTTCCCTGAAAGATCTGAAAGATGGATGAGTTTGTAAAACAGAAGCTGACTGAATGGAAACTTTCTGACCTAATCCCTGCTTTTGAAGGTAGGTTAAGTATATACATGTGTGTGTGTGTGTGTGTGTGTGTGTGTGTGTACTTAAAAGCATGCATTGGCAACATATTGACATCCATTCTTACTAATTAAAATTAAAAATGACACATCTCATCTTTTCTTAAATTTCTAAGAATATTAAACTGCAGCTAAATAACAGCTATTTTATTTTTCACTATTTATTTGTAGAACATCCGTGAGATCCTCAGTGCCTCCCCTGAAGGTAGACCTGTGGTTATCAGTCTTGATGGAAATCAGCATATATCCATTCGTGAAAGACGGTGCATGGTCAGAACACTTGTGTCACACCTGATGGATCAATATGGAGAAAAGTGAGTATTTCTTGTAAAAACTGGATCAATTAGGTTGTTTTTGTGACATTTTGCTCTTGGTGAGAACATTAACGGCATTGTGCAGTGCTCACCTAAGTAAAATTTCTCCAGTTAGAAGTCTTAAAGTATATGTTGGGCTAATAAAAACTGGATTTTTTGGAAATTGTTTGTGTTTTAAGGTTTCTGCTCTATGTTTTCATCTTACAATAACTAATTAAAATAAAATATTTTACTTGCCTGTCTTACTGAATGTAATTTTTTTTGTTTCCAGCCCATCTTCAGACACTAAAGCAATTTTGGCATCTTCGATTGTGGACCAGTTTCCATGTTTAAGAGACAGCCATGGCACAGGATATGTAAGTTTTCACACTTCAGAGAACTAGCACACAAGTACTTCAACAACTTGCACAATGGTTAGCATTAAATATCATTGTAACTATGGTGTTTGAGCTTTGAGTTGTAGGTTTAATAAAAATTTGGACATTAAAACAGAAAGGCTAACATTTAACTTTTATATTTCTTTTGTTAAAAATGTTCAGGACGCCTGGTTTACCCGCGGAAGACAACACAGGCCAGCAACTGGCTTTCTGGAGGAGCGTTTCCGTAATGTAAGGAAAAGGCATCAACCAAGGAAGAAGATGCTTTCAGCCCCAGAAGCTCCACCAAAAAGATCAAGTTTGCCTGGTACTAGCACATAGACTTTTTCCAAGCCCTATTGTTTTGAGCAGCAATCTAAGCTCTTATTGCTGTGAATTACCTCACATTTTTATTCTTTTAATTCCTGTAATATTTTTTTCCCCACAGAACCAACCATCAGTGCTGAGCGTGCCATCCAGATGACAGAATGGCTAAAAAATAACTTCTGGCCCGCAGACCAGGTTGTCCAATACATGCGGGAAACTGCAGTATATCGCACAGGATGGATCCGCTCAAGTGGGACAATCCCAATGCAGCAGATTTTTGCAGAGTTCCCACGTTTGTTGGACACACCAGGGATGGTGAGGTTATACCTCATATTGAGATCAGTTAAATGTTAAACAATAAACTGCAATACCATGTGAAAATGTACAATTACAATCAAACTCAAAATGTCAAACTACCCAGAACATACATTTGTAGCACCCATGAAAGGTTGAATGTAATAGTTCATTTCACTTTTACATTTGATTTGTATTTTTTTCTTTTCTGATTGTTAGATTTTGCAGGACTTTGCTGTTTTATATCCACAGTCTTGTGGAAAACTGACAGAGAACTGGAACACCTTGTTCTCATCAAAGGTCATTCGCATGGGGAAGAAGGAGGAGAGCGGTCTTCTGCCTGAGATTGAGTTGCTTCCACAAGGTATTGAAGCTCAAAAGGAACATTTTCTGAACTAATTTTTTTCTCCTGTGGCTCTTTTTTGATTGTGTAGCATTTTAATCTGAGTTTTTCTTTGACAGACAAACAAGGTGACGTGGCACTGCAGCTGCTGCCAAAACTCCTCCCTGCTGTTCCCTACAGAGTTGGGCGAAAGGTGGTCAGACCCAGCAACCTTGAAGTCCAGCAAGCCTTCATTGATGTCCAGCCAGTAAGTCTATCTTCATGTCAGAATGAGTTCTTTGCTGTTTAAATGTAGTTGAAACCAGAAGTTTAAAACAAATATGCTTTTTTTCCCTCACTGTTCTCCCTGTCATTAATCTGGAATTTACCAAGTCCTAATTGACGTGAAATAAGAATTTTAATGTCATATAACACGAGACAGCGTTGACCAAAAATATGTCTTTTTATATAGTATATGTAAACTTCAAATGCAAGGGTCTTTTGATAATGTATCAAACAAAAATCATATAAGAATTAGTCAAAAATTATTAGTGGGGAATGTTCCTCCTTACCTTTAAATGACTAATGGCTTCCTTTCTGCTTTTTCCACACACCAGATTGGGACAAATATGGTGGAATATCTTGGAAGTACAGCAACAGAGCATTCACGTGTTCTCATGATTGGGGACAGGTATTGTTGTTCCCAAGCATTTGTCGTCATAAATGGAACTGCTTTGGAATATCCATCTCTTTTGGGGGCCGTTGACGGCTGTTTCAAATCATTCTTCGTTTTTGATGTGAGTTATCCGAAGTCGTGTATCCAGACTTGGGATTTTCTCCAAACTGTGATATATGAAATCCCAGGAAACGAGTCACCCCCGATAAAATTAATGAGGGCACAGTTGGAGGCCATGGAAGAATAAATGCAATTCTTCAATAACCCTTAAATAAGTTTTAAATGTTCTGATTGAAAAACCTTCTTTGTTACTATGTTACTATTTTTTTTTTACATTTCCTTCAAACTCTTTTGATGAAAATATTTTGTTGTGTACACCAATAAAGTAAAAAAGGGTGCAGATTTAATCAATTGTTTATATGTAACTTTTCCATGTCTGTATTAAAAATTTCATGTATGTTGGAATGTATAACATTTGCAAATAAAAGTTCTTTTGAGCTAATCTGAATGTTTTTAGTTAAATTTTTATAGTGCATTTTAAAGTAGAAAAGGAAAAAAAAATTAAAAATAAAAATATGGTGGTAAAATGACCCTTTTAATGGGTAATAAATTTCAACCCAATATTGAGTCATTTTAACTTTGGGCAGTGGTCAATTTAACCCAAGCTTTAGGTTGCAGCTATGACCCAATGTGCTGGGTCAAACCCTCAACCCAACCCAGTTGAGTTAAAACAACCCAGCGTTGGGTCGGTCCATATATGACCCAGCGCTGGGTTACGTATTGGGTTATTTTTAACCCAGCAGTTTTTACTGTGTTGTTATCTACGTACATCTTATTAGCAATACCGATGTAATATTAAATAGTACTTAATTATAAGGAAAGAATAAGCCTCGTAAATGAAGCATTTTGGAAAGTGGATCACACTCTTGCTGTTCACACTCTTGTTCCTGACTGAATGGCAGTGAGCCTGTAGCACAAATGTTGCTTTTAAAGTTGGAGCTGAAAAAATTATGGGATGAAATCGTCTTTTATCTGTTATAGTGGCTGGTCTAGTTTGCAGTACTGAGCAAAACAAAGACACATTAGAGCTCTTATCTTATCAGTGACTCAGAAATTGTCCTACATGTTATCCAATAAGGAATCTCCTGAAGTAGAGAAAAGAGCGTTTCCAAAGGTTTTCCTTGTGTGGCTGCATGATGGAGCAGTTGTTAGCCTGGGTGCTATCTCTCTGGGTTCTCCAGCATCCTCACACTCCAAAAACATAACTGCTAGTGATAGGTATTTTCCTTTCGAACCTAAATAAAAGAAAGAACCACAGACAACGTATATGAATTTTACGTGGAGCTTTTGCAAAAGGGAAGGCTCTGCCAAACTTCTCCTCCGAGCAGTTCTACAGAGCGTTCTGATCTGCTCTCACAAGAGCTCCTGTTTTTATTGTCAAAGAAGAACAGGCAAGGGGGCAGTCAGGAAAAACAACAGAGGTCGTAAAGCTTCTAACCCAAACATCTAACAACCCAGGTCCAGATGTGATATCTGATCAAAGGTCTGAGCCCGGTTCAAATCTCGGTCAGTACTGTCAATAAAACAAAATACGACTGTTCACAGGTAGTTACTAAATTAGGAGGTGCGTAAAGTTGAACCGACAGCAGTGACCTCCATACACACGTAAGGAAGAGAACACTTTAAACAGAAAATCACAATGATCTATAGGCTGAATGTTCACTAAAGTAAGAATAAAATGATAATACCAAAAATCTCTAACAGTTAGGTTAATTGTTTCTTTTTAAATCGCTCTTATGTGTGAGTGTGTGATTGTTCGTCTTGTGTTGCTCTGTGATGAACCTGTCCAGGGTTCACCTATCTTTGTTTGCATGCCTCTCACCTCCTGACCGCTACAGACAGCCACCAGCTCCCAGATAAGTGGCTACAGATGATGGATGTTAGATGTATTACTCCTCCACAAGAATAATAAAAGGAAAATGGGATTCCAGTTCATTTGTGAGCAGAAACCTCTCCATGGCGGTGAAGGTGCTCTGTACTCAGTCTTCTGTTTCAGCCATTTGTATTTCTTCTCATAGACTGCGATAGGGACTAAAGTTTATCTTAACTTGAATTCTCAATCTGAATATCTACTGCACTGTTTATGTTTAAATATACATGCAAAATCCATTATTTAATGCAAACTGCGGTAATTCCTTTGATGCCTTTGCTTTTCTTCTGCCAGAGTCTGTCCCCACAGGAGAGCATCTGGTGCGTTATCTCCCACTCTTCAATCACAAGGCGGTGTGAACGGATGACTGTGGCAGGAGGCTTGGAGCAGACTACGTACGCTGGCAGTCACCATACTATCTTTGTTTGCATGCTGAAATTCAGCTTTTCTATTTCAGTCATGTTTTCCTTTCTGGTTATGTCATAAAACAACAGAATAAAGATTTTGGAAGTGATCTTTCAGATAACCTTGGGATTTGGGAGCTGTGTTTGAGTCATGGTGAAGTAAAAATATATTTCATTACAGTCCCAGCTTAATTTTTTATTTGTTTGATAAATAAGATTCATATTATTGTCTAACAGAGACTTTTGGCACTGCTTATGTTTTTTGTCTGTTTTAAAGTTTTTGAGATTAAACTTACTTTTGTCACACTGAAGTCAAGTCAAACACATTTCACACCAGATTTAAACCAAGAAGTTTGTTTCTGGTCATTAACAAGACAGGCATCTTAAACAATATTAAAACATTTAAAAAGTCATAAAAAAAATAAAAAATCAAACAAAAAAAGGTTTGGCAAAAATGATTTACACCCTTGTCAGAAATTGATAGAAAAATATTTACATTCAGTCAAACCCTTCTCATAATTGCTGATCAACTGTTCTTAAAATGAAATATTCTGTATTGTCCCACAGCAGAGAGGTTAAGGTGTAAAAGCAGCAAGTAAAAAGTAAGAGGGAGAGCATGCAGAAGTTAAAAAATACTTCAACTTCTGAAACATGGAAGAGAGGAGAACTCTCCCAAATTACTCAAAATTACTCCAAAAACACAATGAGGACTGATCCACAAAATCACAAAAAAAACCCAGAGCAACCTCTAAAGCTCTGCAGGCATCACTTAAGGTCAGAGGTCACAGTTCACCAATAAGAAAGAGAGTCTGGGCAACAATGGCCTCCATGGGAGATTTGCTAGCGTGGGCCAAAATGACTTCAGGGTTTCTCAAAGGCTGATGACAACCAGCTGTTAGGATCAGGGGGTGATTACTTTTTAAACACAGGGTCAGAGTGGTTTGGTTAGGTTTTCTCTCCTTAAATTATTTTAGGTCTGATCTTTGTATTTACTCAAGTCATCTTTATCCAATATTGAATTATGTTTGATGATTTGAAACATTTAAGGGTGACAAAAAAAAAGCAGAAGAAATTTGTGTGAGGTTAAACTCTGTATGTCAACTATCAATATCCTGTCATTTACATTGTTTGTTACTCTAAGGGGGAGAGCTTGTGATGGTTGGATTCAGACATTTCATAATTACTTTACATAATTCCTTGCAAAAACAATAAAAGGCAGCTATAATCAGAAGAGGTTTCTTCAAACCCTGTGAAGAGTTTTTGGTTTGTTTTCCAGCTGCATTATTGCACCTTTCAGTTTGTCACCTCAGGTACATTTGTGAAAAAGCCTTGAATTGAATTAATCATTTATGACTACAGTATAATTACACCTAAAGAATTTTTTGAAAAATCCAACATTTAATTGGAAGACATTCATGCATTCAAATTTAGGTAATTTAATTTAATTAATTTAATATAATTTAGGTAATTTCGCCTTTAGAGAACGGTACGTGCTTACACAGCAGTATGGCGTTATAGTTGACGTGTATGTTGTAGCTCTATTCTCATAACATGAACCTTCATAGATGGGTTATATAAATTATAATGCATTTCTAAATGCTAGTGCATTTATATCACAGGGGACCTGCTCTACAAGAGCCCCTTCCAGATCGTCCAGGTTGTGTAAATGGTGGCAGCATGATTCCCACCAAGTCACAAAAATTTAGAGGTGCATGACCAGGCGCTACGCCACCACATGAGGCCAACGCTGAGGGCGCAGTCAGCCTGTGCCGCTGTTCACCTGGTTCAATTAACCCGGTTCGACTATAGACCTAACCTTAAGCTGCTGTGCAGCAGCTGAAGTAGGAAAATATGTCGTAGTAGTCCTACTTTCAGTGGGGTTGTTTACAGAGTACACAATTTCCGGTAAGCTTCATAGTGTAGCTTCCTTCATATGTCACAGCCAAATGTTAATGCCTGGGTAAAATCAGATTTACCCATTTCAAACTTTAACAGAGTCCATGCCTCCAGGTAGCAATCATTAATCAGTACCTGAGGGATTAAATCCTCTGAACGAAGCAAAGCTGAGAACAAGTGTAACTAATGTAATGTAATGTAATCACATTTATTATTTGTTTTGTTTAAAATGAGAGAAGAAGTCACTTTGGGCATGACTTTGTTGAAGTTGTAGTTACACCCCAGTCCAGAAGGTGGCGCACTGCTCGATACCGAGGTCATAGTAGCCTTCTCTCTCTGATATGGTGGAAGGAGACACTGAGAAAAATGTCTCATTGCTTTCCTGTGTCTTAGTAACGGATAAAAACCACATGAAGGGCTTGTAAAGTGCTTTTAAGAAACCCAACTAAATGAGTAGGTAAGTTTTGTATTTTGTTAAGTTTTAAACAACGTGAGAAGACGCCTTTTTGATTTCGTTTCATGGTTATTTCAAGCTACCTTTTAGCTAAACATGCTGTGTTTTGTATCCTGACATTGTGTAATAGTGTTAATGTGCAGTTAGCAGTGAGCAATGTGTTTCATTGGTTTTAAAGTTATTTACTGAAAACGTTGGTTAAATGCAAGCCAGCCAGCATGCATGTTAGTCCCCCATGCATGGGGGAGGGATTAAATCCCATATGAAATATGCATAGTTCATATGAAAATAGGCCTGTCGCGATAAACGATAAATCAATTAATCGTACGATAAATTAAAACTATCGACGTCATTTCAATTATCGGCATTATCGTCTCTTCCGGCCTTTTTCTCTTTCTGTTAATGACACCGAATGAAAACAGGCTCAACTCCGGTGCTCTCCACTGACTCCTCCCTTCCTCATTTCCTTACTGTAAAGCCCAGCGCAGACTACACATCTTAGATCTGTCGGCCCATTTTCAAAACCTGACAGACCAAACATTAGCCGACAGAAATCCTAGGTATAACGGTTCCATCGGGTTCGGTCCTGCCGTGTGGTGTCCAACAATGGGCACAAAATAATGGCTACAAGTTCAGTGAACTAATTTTAAAACCAGGCATTAATCAATGCTTTACTACAATCTACCTGCAATGCATGTGGCTAGTGTCAGAGTAAAGTCCTGACTGAATGAAAATCATTGTAACCCATTTATGTCACGTTAACGAAGAACAGCTGAAAAGTTACCGGGTTTATCAACTGCGGTAGCAATTTCGCTCCAACTCCTCCCCTTGTCATTTCTATATTCTTTGCATGTTGAATAAACATTAATGTTGTTTCCAGTCGGCTGGACTTCGCGTTGCGCCGTGTCAGCTGTTTGGGATTCCCCGATGTAATTTCCCCTCAGAAAGCGCGGAGGAGAATCCGCGCTTTCTGATTGGCTACCTGTCACATTCAACAGGCTGCGTTAAGCTCCCAGTCGGGGAAAACCCTGATTTAGATCGGAGCTGCAACGACGATCTACCGTAACACACCACACAATCTTAGAAAGACCAACGTTCTAACATTGTCTTATGGGGAAAAATAGGAGCAAAAAATCATGTAGTGTGAACTATTGCATCAGGTAGTCGATGTGCCCATCTTCTCTATTTAAATCTAATTATTACTGAAGGGCAACATAATATACATACTTCATAATCTTTTGGTTGAATGCAGTATTTATTTCCACTTTGGCTTTATGTTGTTTAGTTTTTATCAAGTACATTTTTTGTTAATGGAGACTGAGAATCCATTTTGTTTTTGGTTGTTTTGTTTATTATGTTTATCAGCTCCAGTGTTAAATATTCTTTTGAAAATAAAGTGTATCTATCTTTGGCAGGAAATCACATACATTATTACGTCATTTCCATTAAATCAGTGTAAAAAGGTCTTCAAACAATATTATCGTTTATCGCAATAATTTTTTGAGACAATTAATCGCTCAGCAAAATTTGCTATCGTGACAGGCCTATATGAAACTATCCAGTTTCATATGGACAGTTATTCATATGAAACTGTCCAGTTTCATATGAATAACTGGAGTATGTTAAAACCAATCTAGCTGTGAATAGTAGATGTATTGGTTAAAAGCAGAATAAATCGGTAAAAGGTTTTAAAAACATGATTCACATTTTATGAATTGTGTCATATTAAAGAGTAATTCAATAGATATTAATGACTTAAAGGTCACTGTACTTGACGGAAAATTATTATACACATATTTGTTATGCAAATGAAGAATAGTTATTATGGTTGTAAAATACATGTGACTGTATTAATAGATGTGGCAGAAGTATGAAACCAGTCGTCTGTGATACTGAGAGTAGCCTGAGTTTTACCAGGAACCTAAGGCTAAATTAAAGAGTTTCTTCTGCAAGGACCTCTGATGGAAAATAAAAAAGTAATCTAAACTAGGTTCTACATGAAAAGCCACACCAAACTTCATCAGAACCTTGTTTGTAAATGCACTCAGTGGTTTCCCTCTGGACCTGACCAGGGTGGACTCTAACTCTCATCTGTTGACCGCTGGAGGCAGGCATGAAATTTATCATGTATAAACCATTATCAAAGCATATGTTAGGCAAATGCTGACAAGGTAAAAAGATAACAAAAGAAAAGAGGAGAGAGATAAGTAGTTAGAACCATAGGAGATGTTAGAAGAAAGAGAAATGTTTAACCATACGAGATAAATATGCAGCGTAGAAAGAATGAGATCAGATGGTGATGAGATGGACCAAACATTATTGAGAAGACATAAAGAGGCTATAAAAAGATGAAAGCAATGGCCTGAGTGTGTGTGTGTGTTGGTGTGTGTGGGCGTGTGTGTGTGTGTGTGTGTGTGTAACAGGGTGTGGGTCGAAGATGAGATGAGTAAATAATGGGATGGAGAGGAGAGGAAGTCTGGCCTTAGCTAAGTCAGCTGATATATACAGTAAATTCCTCCAACCTGTAAATAATTCAGGCTCTTCTTTCCATGCCAATGATTGCCGGTACTTTTATCGCTTGTGTCTGCTCTGGATTCTCCACTTGATTCAAGAACTTGGAGCAAAATTTACATTTATTAAACACATGCCCTTCTTGTTTATCTTTAATATGTCATAGTAGCTGGAGACGTAGCCTACAGGGTTTGTGTGAATTCTTTGAGGTCAAGTTTCCTGAAATGATTATCAGTAATACTCATAGTGAGTTTGTAGAAGGCTAATCAGATTGTTAGCAGATTTGTTGGAACCATGGATCTACAAGATGCAGGTGTTGAGTGTGTATCTGATCTCTCAGCTGAACAAGGTCACAAAATCTCCTTCATATATATGCCTGAAGGTTGGAGCAGTTATATTCATGTATACTTATTGTTTTAAAAAAACCTTAATTGCTACTTTTCTGACTAAAACATTATTTCTGGATAATTATTCTTGTTGGTTTTGGATGCTGTTCAACTGGGAGGATTTTCTGACACATCTTTAATTGGATGGTTGCTTTGATACGAGACCCAACCAAAAAAGTTGTTTAAAAAAACAGGACCGACTGACTTGACAGGTGAAATAATATCTGACCTTTAGCGCCAATCACAGATGAGTTGAGAGGAAAAGGGAGGAGGCCTGAATCGTCTCTTGAACTGATAAGAATGGGCAATGTCAGATCTTTGGAGATCTTTCAAGTTGGATGTCCTCCAACAAGGACCGGACAGAGTATCAGGATGCAGTGTTATGAGTTTCACTGAGACATAGCTTCAGGGTCACTTCTCTGACCTGAAAGCCTCTCTGCTGGACTTTCTGACCATACGAGCCAACAGACATTTAAAGAGGAGTGGCCATAATAAACCTGTGACTGGCAGTGACCTGAAGAACCGAGAATAAACTAACTTCAGATAGGGGGACAGGGAATTATTGAGGAGTAAACAGAAGCAAATTAAAGTCAATGTTAGAGACAGGAAGAAGCTCCAACAGACAAATCGCAGGTTCAGCAGGTTCAGTTCAGGAACCTGCTGAACATCCTTCTCTCCTCTGACCTGCAACTTTCCTGAGAGACACATCAAGCTCAAATCATGGCAGTGTCACCTGCCACAGCTGCTGTTAGCTGCCATGGCTTAGCAGAGACAGCATCCGGCTTTGGTGACAGGTGACACCAATTCTGTGACACCTGCCATGGTTTTATATATGTACAGGGGTTGGACAATGAAACTGAAACACCTGGTTTTAGACCACAATAACTTATTAGTACGGTGTAGGGCCTCCTTTTGCGGCCAATACAGCATCAATTCGTCTTGGGAATTGTATATATATATATATATATATATATATATGTATATATCATTATTTTTATTTTTAAGAAATGATTCTTAATTATTATTTACTTTTTTATTTTCAGCCCCCACCACATTCACATGGTCAATTTATGACATCACCTTAGCCCCGCCCACTTCCAACAGAAAGTCACCTGTTTGTTCTACTGAATCTCTTTTATTCTATGATTCGTATGGGTTTAATCCTGTGCCAACTGACATAAAATGACATGATGAAGAACTCTGCCAATGCTGGCTGCTGACTGAACCGTGTGGGCGTGGCCAAATGGCGAATTGCAATTCCATGGCATATGCATACAGTCGTCTCTAAATCTGATTTGCACCAGACTTGATATGTATGACTTTTATTCACCTCTAAAGATCCCAATATCATTGAATTGTAATATGGCTCCACTGCGCCCCCTAGGTTATTCCATCACCTATGTCCACTCGCTACAGCAGCCGAGTGCGTCTTCAGGGAGCGCTGCCATACACATTGATGCGTAACGCCTGGTGGACGGGTGTGAGAGTGTCGACGGTGGCAAGCGGGCGGCGGTGCTGGAACCCCCGCGGTCGCCAATAGGCCGCTGAGATGTGAGAGCTGTTCAAGGCTGATCGCAGCATTAATATTTCTTATTTTACATTTTCTATTTTCTGTTTAGAAACTGAAACATGTCAAGTGCCTCCAAGCAATTTTACATGATTACATTTGCCAACCTTTAAGGCATTCATTTCCTATTTTAATTCTTAAGAATTTTAGTTATAGTGTTATAGTTTATTGCCTTTGTTTAGTTTGATCAAATGTTATTGTGTTCATCTGTTGTGGTTTTATGTCTTTGACTTTGTGTTACACCTTGCTGTATAAAAGATGCTCCGTAAATAGAGATTGATTAATTTATTGATTGATTTAATAATCATACCTTGGAATTATGTTATCCTGCTGCTACGTTAAATCCTCCTAACATAGGAGGATAAATCCTCCTTCCAAACTATGGAAAATGAAAACACGACTAAAAAAAACATGTTTTTTTTTGTTGTTCAAGTCGTTAGTCTTTTTTTTTTCAATAAAAATATAAAATACAGCTAGATAAAAATAAAATACAGTTAGATCAGCATCAGTTGCCCAATTTGATATTACTAAACAGCAGCTCTAGTGTTTCAGTAGTGAGTCTAATCTGCTCAGAAGGCCAGAAATATCCCGATACAGTCAAATATTCAAATATATTTTGGGTGCAAGTAGATGATACACTAAAAGGTAATACTCCTCTGCACAAGACACAAGACAATGTTAATATTTAATCTGAAAAAGTTCCCCTTTTCCTCCACTAACTGTGCTAAAAAAAAAAAAGATAAGAACAAGAGAACCTTAAAGAGGCTGCAGTGGTGGGAAAGATGGGCAGAACGAGTGGAGACGGAGCGGGTGAATAAGTGTTGTGGAGAGGGACTGCGAGGAATGATTTGAGGCCTGCAGGTGTTTTCATATCCTAAAAGAGATCGATATTTGCGTTCGTTGTGATGCTGACTGTACTGCGCGGCTCCAAATAAATAACCATAATCACAAAACGCCCCGAGATTGACTCTCAATAGAATTATCATTCTTTTCTCTTTGGCAGATTTGGATATTGCTCCTTCAGGGTTCCCAAATGACTTTGTTGTCGAGTGTGTGGTGAGTGGAGGCGCGTGTGGGGGTTGTGTGTGTGGATGTGTGTGTTTTTTTATCTTTCTGTTGAGGGCATTCAAATTTCATTGAGTCAATGAACTATGGCCATTATATAAAGTGTGTGGGTAATTTTGTGACACTGTATAGATCTGTGCTGATGTGTGTTACCCATTTTATCCATCTGTGTTTGTGTGCATGTGAGTGTGTGTATTTGCCATGGGCTGTGAACAACAACAGGCCATAGTAATTGAATCTTCATCTGAGCCCTTAAGTCTAACCATTAGACAACGATAACACAAGGAGAGCGCATGCACACACGGCTTGTTCAGTCTCATTAAAATATGAGAACAATATAACAGTAGCTGAAGTGCACAGCAGTAGGTTCTGTCTTTCATCATTAAGAGCTGATGGCCCACTGCGTTTGGGCCCCAAGAGATGCAAAGAAAGGGAAGCAAAATGTAGAAGAAAGTGAGCAAAAGTTGCAAGGTTGTGTTTAAGCCAGCTATTAATATGGTATCCATGTAAGAGACTATCGCTTTGGAAAAAAGCAAACAGCCCATTAATGCCAGCTTTAAATGCACACAGCACGCTTTGTGATACAATCTGCCAGAGTCAGTCAGGTGGAAATGCAATTCTCCCAGTGTGTCTCCGTTCCATCCCGGGCAGAGATGTCGTCACTGCAGGTATGCTTCTTCATCAGCCCGGCTGAAACAAGTCATCATCCTCAGGGCAGGAAAAACGACATCGCCACAGGTAGTGGAGGGCGTGATTGCCAATAACGATTGCAGCCGTGTGTTGGCATGGGGATGGAGCACATCGTCACATGTACTGGAGCGTAGTACCAGGAGGCGTCGGCTCTGTCCTTGGTGCTGAGTAGTGTGCTGCTGACTAATTACCTTTTGGTTGGAGCTGTCTCCTCTGGGCTCTATAGTCACCACTACTTATACTGTTGTCTTAATGGAACTGTACACCCCCCATCAACCCCACTCATCTGCTTACTTCTCCTGCCCTTCACTTCCCAATTCTAATTCAGCTCCACTCTGCAAAAAGCAATGAAATGGAATTGACTGATACCCACAAAATGCATTACAGTTCGTAATAAGACATCAATAAAAAATAAAAAAAACACAACAAGGTTAGAAGTCTTAAACACTACCAGTGACCCCTAGAGGCCACACATTTCATTACACATTATTCTGCATTAGCATTGGTTCCTCCTTAATGAAATGGGAAATGTTTGTTGTTGTTTGACTCTATAAATCGTTGTTCTAGTCAGAGTTGTATTTCCATCCTTATGTGCTTATGCATTGTTACTTCACAAAGAACAAAACTGCACAAAAAAATTTCACTGAATTCGGAAAAGGTCATAGTAAAAATTAAGGAAAAAGGAAAAGAGATGATAATTAAACATGACAACATACAACCAGTAGAACAGCTCCTGATTACAACACTTGCAAAATGAATGTGAACCAGATTTTCTGGACCATCTGATTTCTGGACTTCTCGCAAAGGACCATAGAAATGTTGTGAATTGGTGCTATTTACATAAACTGAGTAAAATTAATTTATCACAACAATTTTCAAAATCAATGCATTCTGCATGTGCTATAAATTTCATTTGCACTGATTTCTGCCAATGACTAGTGTGTGTAAACAAAATGGAACATGCAACATGTCGGTTTACAGTCTTTGTCTCTTTTAATCAGAAGTGAATGCAAAACTGTATGGCAGCTACAGACAGCAGTTCCTACAGAGACCCACATATTTTACTGTCATTCATTTATTAACTGGAGACATTTTTTGGCCATGGGCTGATAGTTAATGACTCATAACAATCTGCTAATGTTAGCTGTAGTGTCACAATAATGACCACAGAGATTTTAGATGAACATTAAGAACATGGTTTCCCATTGATAGTAAAACTAATAAGACTTAGAGTGTGGAGAAGAACACTCAAAGTGCAGAATATACTGAAAAAAGGGGACAATCTGAACAAATGGGTTAATTTGTAGAGTTGACTACGATAGTTACAAAGACAAAGACAAAAAAAAATCAAATTGTTTGATTCATTCAGAATAATCAGTAGAAACTATAGTCTTGTTATATCCACTTCAGTTTTGTTATGTTCAGCCATTGGTGTCAAGTACCAAGGAACTGAATTAATGATCATAAATGTGTTGACAGATTCATCAGTCTAATGAACCAACCCTCCCTCACTCTCACACAAAGGCTGGTTCAACCCAAAGACAAATTTCCGAAAGTCCAAGTTGAGTGGAGTTGTGCATGTTGTCCAATGCAATGAGGCCTCTACATCAGTGAAACCAAACAACTGCACCAAAGCATGGCACAACTCAGAAGAGCCAGCAGAGCGGGTCAAGATTCTGCTGCACAATAGCAGAGATCCTTTGACAGCTTTAATGTCCAGATTCTGGAAACATTTTTATCAATTAACAATCAGTCGTGTAGTCTAGAGTTCAACTTGTCCTCATTACTTTCTGCTTCTGACTCTGCAACTGTTGAGACACTTTATAGGACCTACAGCCTGTTTGTTGATTTGAAAGTTGATCTCATTTCCGGTGAGAGCTGAACCCTGTCAAGGTTTCCTTTTGTCACTGATTCTGTTCACAACCTTTATGAACAAAATTTGTTGCGCAGCCAAAATGTTGAGAGAATCTGTTATGGTGGTGTCAGAATTGGACTTCTGATGTTTTGCAGATGATAAGGTTCTGTTGACTTTATCAGAGTTTTGATCTCGAGCTTTTGCTGCAGCAGTAAACAGCCGTGTGAGGCACCCAGTTAAAGAACCTGTACCTTTAAGTCTGAGTTTGAGAGGGAAGAGAGCTCTCTCAAGGTTAAGGACGATGTCCTGCTCCAAGTGGAGGAGTTTAAGCATCAAGGTCTTGTTCACAATAGAGGAAAACATGGAGTAGAAGATTGAGTGGTGGATTGGTGCAGCGTCTGCAGTGGTGCTTCGCTGTCCAGATCTGTCAAGACAAAGAGAGAGCTGAGCAGAAAGGTGAAGCTCTCAGTTTACCGGTTGATCTACATTCCTACCCTCATCTACGGCCACAAGCTCTGGGAGGTGAAAGGGAAGAATGGAAGAACAATATTCCGAACACAAACTTCCAAAATGAGTTTCCTCTCCACGTTGTCTGGGCTCTCCCTCAGAGACGCTCGGCCATCCAGAGGCTTTTCCACATGGAGAGGAGCCAGGTGACAGGCTGGCCTCCCTGCTGGGGCTTTCCAAGCAAAGGAAATATACATAAATAGACACACACACCCGCACACACACACACATTTTTTAGGTTTTTTTATTGGTGCAGGTGCTGAAATGTGCTGAAAATACATTTCATTGTGCATTTTAATATATATTGCTCCATAAATGGAGCAATATATATAAAACTCATGTCAATGTAACTGAGTTTTTACAGCTTATACTCATTAACTTGTTTTAGAGTCTTGGCACTAACAGGCAGACGTCTCTTATTTTAGGCTTAAATAGTCTGAAACAAACTCAGCTGTCTCAGCCTGGATGTCCTTTTTCCATCAGTCAGAGCAACGTACTTGTACAGTGAATGTTTTCAGAAAATGGCATAAACAGGTTCGAACAAAGTATTCTCTTAAACAATAGAAATAATAATTGCTGCAACTACAGTGGGCTTAAATGAGACCACCAAAGGATTTTTCTTTTTTACTTTCCTAAAGAGAAGAAGAATTGATTATTGGAGAGACATTTGCTCTGGCTTAGGACAAAGGTTTGCCTCGAAGGCCATTCATTTTTACACCAAACTAAAAGTAACATAGTTCAGTGATAAAGTTTTCCGCATTCCCCTGTTCTTATCATACTTACACATTACAGATCAAGAACATTTTAGACACAGATAACCTGACTAAATATGCAAAGCAGTTTTTAAATAATGATTTCATTTATTGGGAAAAAGCTACACAGACCAACCTGCCCCTGTGTGAAAAAGCCATTATTCCTAAACATGTTCTATGCCTGGTTACCTGTCATCAGGTGGGCAGTGGGGAGTTCATCAGTGTGGAGGAATAATCGCTCTCCTCTCTGCAGAATTATTTTATGTTTAAAGTCATACCTGTTCAAGTCAATTCAAAGAATTCAGCATCAATTCAGCTTCCCACTAGTATTACTGTGCAGTCATTAATACAGTTGACTCAAAAGGTCAAGAACAGGGACAGACAGGGAGTCCAATAAATATGAGACCCAGTTCCACCATCTCACTATCACCTGCCAAGAAACACAAATCCTCAAACTAGAAAGAAAACAAACCATAAAACTAACATTATGAATACCAACGTAGCAAAGTCAGCACCACGAAACTTTAATTGTTGTTTTAAACTAAATGATAAAAATCTTAGCACAATGTACCATCAGCTTGTTATTTCTGATAAACACCAAGAGTCAAACCTGCCTTCAACCTCTGAAGTTTGAATGACGCCTTTGGTTTACTTCAGTGATTTATCAAAGTAAAAAGTTTTTTTGATGCCAAATGTATTATTATTTTTTTCCAGTTGTTGCTTCTGTAAGCCAACTTGTTGTAAATCAGAGGATTAAATATGGAACAGTGTTAGTATTGATAATATTTGTTTGATATGAGCAGATCAGGAAAAAATAAGGAGAATGTTGGATTCATTCAGTTGTGAAAACACAAAACAGCTGGAAACGTTCCAAGATTTCCTGTTGTTAAGTACTAAGCAGTACTAGTCTATTCCTCATCCAAACCTTAACCAAAAGCTAACTTAGACCAGGCCTCTAAGCAGCAGAACACAGTAAAAGTGAGATAAAAATAGCTGTTTCCATTGATATTAAATCCCGCAAATTGGAATCACAAAAATAAATCTGCAAAGTGGAAACACGCCATTTTTGAAGACCTCACATTTTTGGCTACATCGCAATCAGTGTATTTTTCAAAACTGCAATCAAAAAATCTTTTTCGCACCACACAAGTCATGTGGTCAACAATGGGGTGTTGCTACTGGTGGAAAAGATGACAGGAAGTGGATGGAGGATGATGGTGGAGGATTTTTTTTAATGACTGACCGCATGAACAAACTCATTCACATGTGATTTTAATTGCGTTTCTTATTCAGTGGGAACAATGCAGTTGTGAAATTGTGTTTTTTTTTTTTTTTTATCAACATAATTTTGCGCATATTTGCAATAAAAACACAGCTGGTGAAGCCCAGGAAAAGATCCCGCTCCACAAATGTCCCTATGTTGGTGAAAATGTTCGGGGTGGTCTTTTGTGTGTAACATACACACACCCTCACACACGCCCACATACGCATGCACACATGTTAATTTCAAAAACGGCTAGAGAATCAGTTTGAGATAAGAGCACCCTGAACAGGAACCTAAATTACAAGAGCAGAGCCTGGTTAGATAGAAGACAAGTAATTTCAGAGGTAATTATTAGTGGAAAGTGGTTGTAAATTTACCGGCACATGCTTTGGACTAGATGAAAATCATTGACCCATCCAGGAAATATTTTTAATCACACTCCCAACAGATAGATAACTCAGCTCTAAATGAGGCGTGTTGTCTTGTTGTACAACAACCAAAAGAAAGACACAATAGTTAATTTTCCCTAGAGAGAGGAGCAGAAATATGACTAGAATGGGATTCTGAAACAACAAGGCTTATCATTTATTTTCTGCATGAGCGGCACCTAATAATGGGAGTTTCTCTAAAATTTGTCTCAACAATTTCTTGAGAAAAGTTGAAATATGAATGTAAAAGCCTTCAGAATGACTTCAACATTTAGCAAGATGAGTGAAGGCGTGTAAGGAGAGCTGGTGGGCATGTTGTCTTCTTGATAGGTCAATAAGTATTTTTCTGGGATGCAACCCTATTGCTCATGTTCTCTCCACGCATCGCCCTTTTCTCCCTCTACCCAGGCAATATGTCTCCGCATTTGATGTGTTTTTGTACGCATCAACACAGCTGTGCCTGCTTTCATATCTGCCTGTATATATATGTAAGTGTGCTCCCATTTGGATGGGGGTCTTAATCAGATTGTGTGGAGTGAAATATGAAGAGCGGGGCGGTTTCATTAAGTCAGTGTAGTGACGGCACTCATCACAGCCAAGAGACACCTCAGATCTTTCTTTATTTATCCACAGCATTAATCCCACAAAACAATTCACCTAAGAGCCTCTCTGTCGCTCACTCACCTCCTCCATTCCCTCTGCATATCATTCCACTCTGCCATGTGAAAATGCAGTCACAGGGTTTATATCTCCATGTGCTTTGTTCCACTCTGTGTATCCAATCAAAACAGAGCGGCACAGGGGGAAGTGAAATACAGACCAGATAATGTATATAACCGGTTTATTTACTTGCCTTCGCTTGCATCATTTTCCGTTTCAAAATCAAACTCTGCACACTATGAGAGACACGCTGAGCTCTGACATCACCGAAAAACAGCGCAGACACACGGGCGGAGATGAAAAAGAGAGCGGGAGAGGAGAACGGGCTAAGTGATGTCAGACAGACACCGGTGTCCATAGAGACGACTCCTTCAGTGGACAACAGTTTTGTACCTCAGTGTTTATTTCATTCTGCTTGTGTCAAACCTAAATCTCTGTACATAGGAAACTCAGCCTGCCCTGCACTGAGACTGAGTCAAATGGAAGCACTGCTTTAAATCAGTGCTTCCATTTGATTCTCCCTTTTCCAACGAGAACAGCTCTGACCGGTCAGGATGCAGATGAAAACTTTGAGCATGTCTCAGGGGGATCGATACTGGAAGATTTTTTGTGTTGGCTGAGTTTTAGTAAGAGGTTCCTTGCCACAGATCTCAGCAGTCTGCTTTAGAACCAACCTGACTGGTGTCTGGAAAGTTTTCAGGCCAAATGGAACATCTGAGTGTTCAGTTCTCTGCAGGTAGACAGGTAGGAGTGGGGAAACATGGACAAAATAGTATCTTCTGTCATAGCAAGCACTTGGCCCCCTCTCTTGGCCAAACAATTAGCAAATCAACTGAGATATCAACCAACAGGCTCCTCTGGACATTTTTCTTGCCATAAAAATGACATCTTTATCCTGCAGCTTGTCTTCAACATGTATTTAAAAAAATGACACCTTTGGCAGAGACAGAGGAGAGGAAAAACAAAAATAGGAGACATGTTTTTTGCCAGATGGCATGACCCAGTTACCACCGCACACACCGGTTGCGAATGTGGGAAAGATTTAAAGAGAGCTTGTCTGGTTTTTTAGTGGAGAGGCGAGTTCCTTTTAATTGCTTTCAGTTGCTTGTTATGAGGAATGGAACCGCAGAAAGATGTGAAAGGTGAACAAAAGAAGTTATTCTCACGACAGAAAACACAAAACAAATGAAAGTGAAGAAGTTTTTGTGTGACAGCAACTTCGTATTTTTGGGGTCTTTAGTGCTTTTCAACTGCTCTTCACTTAACTCACTGAAATAAATCAACCCAGGTGTTTGTGTGACTACCACTGAAATGCTAACTTAAGAAGGAGCTAGTGGGGTTTGTTCAGGCTTCTGCTTGGTTGGGGATCAAGCAGAGAAGGTCAGCTTCAGGGGGAGCGAATGTGAGCCCCAGATCAGATTCTCCTCCGGCTCCAGCATCAGAAGGTTCTGTTGTTTAACATGACATCCAGCCCAGCACCCAGAAATCCTCAGGAAGAGTAAATAGTGGCCTTGTCTTCCTGATGTTGGTTAAAGCACACAAAGATCTGCCAACCTGGACTTGATCTTGGCTTTATTTCAACTGGGACTTAAACATCACGATAACATCAGGTTTTAATTATCTTTAAGCAAATGTCACAAGTTATTTTAGACTTACAAACAAAGTTTGACGTTTTTAAATTTTATTAGGACATTTTTGTTTAGCTTTTGGAAAATCTTCACAGACAAAACACGTGGAAATATGGACTCAAAATTGAAAAATCTGAAGAAATACCTTGTCATTTTAGATCCTAAATGTGTCAAAGATTTAAGATGCACAATTAGGATTAGAATTCAGGAACCCAGTCATTTGTGTCTTTTTCTATTTTAGGTTTCTCACACAAAATGGAAGTCATTTAGACACATTAAAATATTCTGCAGTTATGTGAATCCTAACCTGGTAAAAACCAGACCTTTGTTTTACGCTATTTGCTTCGTACAGAGGACTTCTGGGCTTTCTGACGTTGAGATGCTGTTACATCCTGGACTGTGTAGTGGTTTTAAATTTTACCCAATTGCTAACATTTGTCCAGGATGTATATAATGCACCAGTTTGATGCTGGAAGCAATCGAACAATTCTAAAACAACACAGGAAATCAACATCATGTCCACAACAAAACCTTCTGTTTGCTGATTGGCCTGGTGGAAAGTCTACTGGATAAAATCTGAGTGAATGGGAGAAACCCCCGACTGTGCTGTAAGTGAGAATGTTTTTCAAGAAGAGTTGCACAGGAAGGCAACAGCCAGGCCACGTGAATCTGAACCAAACAGAATAAAGATTTATGATCAGAAGTTGATCAACTGCAGGAAATTAACAACAATTGAGGGAAATAGTGGCTATTTACTTTTTTCTGTTTTTTCCTCCAAAATAGTGGATTCAATGAAATCCATTCATTTTTACACTTTAACTCCTGCTGCAAGAGCAGTTCATTTCTGTTTAGCCTGCTAAAAATAAACTTATTGCTCTTTTATAGTGTAGAATTCAATTATGTTAAATCAAGGAAACAGCTGCTTACCTAACATGGCCTGAAAGAGAAAACCAAAGACTTTCACTGCTTTATGCATTTAATCAAATATAAAATAAAAATCATGTAAAACTACTTAAACACAAGAGTGAGTTTCAGCAAAGCTATTTGTACTGTTACTGACCTTTAACCCTAAAAGGTCAAAGCAAAATAAAAAAAAACAATTACACACACACATGCCCACACACAGAATGATCACCAGTGTTCTGAAATGTTTGGAGTTCTTTGCACATTTGATTTCCTTTTCTCACCTCAGAGGAAATCATTCCACCTAGCTTGCAAATTAAGCAGAGTGTAGCCGTCTCGCCTCCTGCCTGATCTAAGAATAGCCCAAGGCTTCTTTCCTCCTCCACACCTGAACTAACTTGGTTGGATGCCTTTGGTAAATTATGGTAAATACTATGAAGGTCTGATGTGAATAAATGATGGTCCTCCTACCATGTAGGCTTTCTTAAAGTTAGGGAAGTTTGCAGCACCGCTTTCATTTCTTCCCACTTTGCTGTCAGTTGTAAAACTAATATTTCATTATTTTCTGTTCTCTGGTTTAACATTCTATTCATTTCACATGGAGTAACTGAGTAAATATTTTACTTTGCAGCAAGTGAAAAGCTTTTCTCCCATCAATGTCCTGTATTTAGCTCCATCCATCTTGCCATCAACTCCAGTTTCCTGTTGCTTGCTGAAGGAAAGAAGACCACTAGTCGTTTTTCCCGCTCAAAGATACTGGAGTTCACTTCAACTGAACTGAAACTCAAGTTTGTAGGCAGACCAGAGTTCAGTGTTTGGGTTCGATTACACAGTCACTCCTCCTCAAACGAACCAAACTTTCTAGAGTTCTGTTAAAGTGGACTAAACAAAACTGGTAAGAATCCTGAAGTTCTCCATCCCTGTAAGGTCTTGGGCTTCCTTGCATGAACTTCATGGATGTCCAAATAAATCCCACACAGCTTCCAAGGTGATAAGTGCAAATTTTCCTCCAATATTTTCCAAAAATATTTGTATTAATTTTATTATCTTTGTTTTTTTTACCTTCTCATGGGTAGCTCAAACAAGGGTCAAGGTTCATCATAAAGGTGCATGACCCAACAGGAGAATGAAATGCCAGCTCCTATAAATTGTTATAAATGTGTATCCTCACTACATTTACCATAAAAAAGCAAGTGTGCAAGCCACAGCTGAATTTTCAAGAGTAGCTAACTTCATCTACCTGGTGGACAAACTTGTGACCGTTTTCTTTCCTTCGGTCAGCGTCAGGTAACAGGCAGGGAGCGAGTTGATACTCTGCTATAGCAGGAGATAACTCGGGTCTCTTTGGCATCTTTTCTGGTATCGCAGTAAAGATAAAGGAATGAAATGTGAGAATCTTTGTGGTTTTAAAACTGTAAACTACTTAGAGTCGGAACAAAACAGAACAAGAAGAGAATCTCAGAATGTGCAGCAGGAAACAGGCCTGTCTGCACACAAACAGAGCTAAGCCTCTTCATCTCTATTTTGTCTGCATTGTCTCCTAATCTTAACTTGAGTAGTGAACACTGTTCATCTAACATGTACACACACACATATTAACAGCTTTAGTACTCACTGATAATTCCTTTCTTCCTTCTGTTCTTATGTTCTTTGCCAGAGTTCACACTTTCAGTTTGGGATTTTTCCTCATCTATCTCTCCTATAGTCACACACAAACACACACACCCCGACACACCCCAGCACACACACACAGGCATACATTTACACATGCATGCTCATACACAAAATCACATCATGACATTTGGATTCCATTAAAAGTCTCTGTCTCTGATCAATAATTTAATAACCTGAAAGGATGAAGGACTCCTCATAATCAATACAGGGCTGTGTGTGTGGGTGTGCGTGCGTGGGTATGGGTGTTGGCGTGCATGTGTGTGTGTGTCCTTAGAAGGCCAGTAGGGCATATTGTTAAGCCCTTTGTAAATCCTCCCTATGGACATGTTGTATGCGTATGAACCCAAATGTGTGAGATTACAGTAATCATCAGACAACAGAAAAACAGAGAAGGCGTCTGCTTTCCCTCCTCCAGGTGAATATAGAATATACCCAATAGTTGGCTTTCATGCTCCTTCAGAAAAAATCTGAATAAAAATGTACTTTATTGGGTGAAAAAGTGAAACATTTGACTATAATGACTGTACAGACATAAATAGAAATATGGCAAATTTAGGGGAAATAAAATACAGATTAAGGAACAGTACATATATTTATCTGCAGCCATTTTTTTTTTACAAATTCAGAAACAAAAAATAAAGATTTGAAGCGACAGTTTGAAAATGTTTATTTTGTTTCAGAGCAAAGTCACTGACAACTTGGATCAGTCATTTCTGTAGAGGGAAAAGAGGAGTGGGGCGAGAACACAACCCTGAGCTGCTCCAGTGCTGATGGGACAAGACGCTCCCCAGCCTCACCTGCTGCTGCCGGTCAGTCAGGATGGTGGTGACCCACTGACAGGTGGAGGCCGGCGCTGTGAGCTGGGTGAGGTTCTGGTGGAGAATGTCTGGGTTGATGGTGCTGAAGCCAAACTGAAGACCACAGACAGGATCCTGGTGTGGTGGAGGTGGTGCAGGATGAGCTGAATCATCCATCCACCTGCATTTAGGCCAGCGGCTCTCAGGTTTATCCAGCCAAGCTCTGGTTTGGAGGGGGAAAAATCTGAACTTAAATTAGGAAAATTAAAATGTACTAAAATAAAAACAAAATCAACATACTAACTATTAACCAGTGCAGTATTTTTTTGTCGTCTCCTCATGTCAAGAAGGGAAACAACTTTTTCATGTAATCTGTCTGATCCAGACTTTTCAATGTCAAAAACTGTGAAGTTTATTCTCTTCTTTTTCTGAGGTTTATTTTGGTTTATGAAAAATACTTTACTAAGGTTAAAAAGATGAGAGACAGAAACCAGAAGGTCTGTTTGTGCAAAGAAATCCAACAAATGAATAAAAACTCAACATTTTATGAAACTGACTCCACAGTAACATATTTGATGGAAAGAAAAGCTGTTCCCTTGTAAAGAACATATTTCACTTCAGTTCTTTGGCAGAAATATGAGGGCTCAGATTTATCTGAAACCTTTTACTAACTCTGCCAGCAGTTACTAGTCCTTGTGTCTCTACTCTTTTCATCTCTGTGTCCTTGTTTTTAAATGAGCTCACAACATTTATACAGCGTCAAACGATACACCATCATCATTACTTATACAGGTCCTGTATCGGATTTAAGGAAGCTCCTGTTTTGCTCCAGAATTATTGAGGAAATAAAGTCCTTCTGGGATGTTCTCCATGTGACACACTCCTCTTTTACAGCCAGAAGGTGATCTTGATCCTGGTGATAATGAAAGTTTGTTTACTGTGTAACTGTAATGTTGATTTTTTTTAAGATGCCTTATACATTGAGAAGAGACACCAGACTTTGATTTATTAACAGTTTCACAGAGGGCTGGTTCACTACTCCAAAACTTATTCTGAAATGAAGCCTAGGCGCAAATTCAAACTGCAACACTCTTTAGCCCCACCTGCATCATCCAATCGGTGCGTCCCGCTCATCGCCGCCGACCTATCAACGCTGGACCAAGCCACGTCACGTCCAATCACCGGATGCCTCCATCCATGGCATCTTCCGCTTTCCAGCTGCGCTCAACCCTCCTCCACCCCTTCTCCACCTCCACTCTTCAGGCTCTCATCCTTCACTGACCTCCACCACCAGTGTCGGGTCCCGGGGGATGACATTCCTAACCTACATCGGGAATGCTCATCCGAGCTGATCGCAATTCACAGCTCAATGTCCTCAGCCGGGGCCCGAGCGCCAAAAAACTTTAAATTCATGCATGTCAATAAACCTTTTTAATCGCTGTTTTTTCCGTCTGAGTCTCTCCAGATTGAAACCTGTTTCCATCTCCTTTTGAACTAATTTAGGCCTTTTTCAGAAAAACCATAAACCACTTCAAGCGAGCGTCAATTTATTTTGTCAAATTCAGAGACTAATGTAGAATTTTTGCAGTTTCCTTTTCTAATTTACTTTGAAATATGCATTAAAAAACATTGATGGGGTGCATACTGTGGTGGCGTAGGGGATAGCATGACCCGTATTTGGAGGCCTTCAGTCCTCGACGCGGCCGGCGCGGGTTTGACTCCCAGACCCGGCGACATTTGCCGCATGTCTTCCCCCCTCTCCTTCCCCGTTTCCTGTCACCCTACTTTCATATAAGGGACACTAGAGCCCACAAAAGACCCCCTGGAGGGGTCAGAAAAAGTCTAACAAACAAAAAAAACATTGATGGGATCAAGACTAATTTTATGGCAACACAGGAAATGGAGATGTTATGCAGACTTTTCTCAACCTCTATGAAAAATACATACAAGATATACTGTATATAAGCTGTTTAACTCGGGGAAAATCGGAAAATCTGCTAAAGGATATAAGTGAGTTTTTTAATGGTCTCAAACAGTCACCTCCAGTTAGCATGAAGCCTTGCTTTGCTGCTGCTCTTTGTTTGAAGCAAACTTCAGTGTGTACAGTTCAGCCCTGTGTGTTGTCAGTGTGTGTGTCTCTCGGGGTAGAGGTAAAGGTGTCCCTGTTAATACCTTTGTCAGTGTTGTTCGCGCTGCTTCATTGTCATTCCAGTGAGAGTTAAGTAGTCTTAATTATGCTACATCACCCCTCCCTGTGTGTTTGACTCTTTATTCTTTTCTCATTTATTCCCTCTTTCTCTCCTACGTCTGTTCATTTCTCTCTCACTCTTTCTCTCTCTCTTTCTCCTTTTTCTTCCTCTCTCTGCTTCTCTGTCAGCATCTTCCTCCCTTTCTTCATTTACAATCTCCCACACGCTCTCTCTTTCTCAAATTCCATTTCAGTGTCTTGCTTTGGCAGGACATGCTGAGCTAGTGCCAAGGCAATAATGAGAACTGTCAAGCAGCGACAAATGAACAGGTGAGAGAGACGCAGGGAGAAAGAAAGGAAAAAAGAAAGAGACGTAGAGACAGAAGGGGAGAGAGACATGAATATGAAGTACTGGCACTGCTGTGACTACTGACAGTCCACTCATGCATGCATGGACACACAAACCCACTCGCATGCTACCCTCTGCGCTCGCATCACCCGGCTGCGTCAATACGAGGTTTTTGGGGAGTTTTTTTCGTCTGAACCACAAAGTAACACGTTTATTTTCTAATGATTTTTCTGCTCATACCGTATTTGCTGAACAAACCACAATATCCCGTCTCAGGCATTGCTGCTCCACGCACCCCCTCATCCTGTGATGTTTGCAGACGAGGGAAGATGTTCATACAAAACGCTGTTGTCACTGACAGATAATGTTGATATATTTTCTCAAAAAAAAAATCTGCTTGAGGCAAATGAAGATTGATGAAAGACCTTTAGGCTGCATTTAAGCAAGTCAAAGCCGTCCGGTTTAAGTAGTATTGTGAGTTTAGTTAAAGAATAATCGGACATTTTGAAACTCTAAGATTTACTTTATTGGTGAGCATATGGTGGAAAGAATGATGCATATGATATTTTTTCCATTAAATATGAAGCTACAGATAGCAGTTAGCTTCACATTGAGCAGTTTGGCCGTCGTTGTATTAAGATCATCGATACATCATTTTAGTAATCAGACGATATCCTCAAAAAAAGCATTATTTACTTGGATTAAGCTCTTCTCAAAAGCTGTTGTTTTACTGTAGTACTTTTAATGACTAACTAATAACTAACTAATAATTTACTAATAACTAAATAAACACATCTGCCTTAGGTTTGGTCCATTTTAAACTTAGACCAGAGGAAGATCAACTACTGCCTTCCTGCACAGTTCCACTCCAGGTCATAGGGTGCTGACCCGGTCGGCTTCCCAAACAGACAGGATGCAACCCAAACCTGTTGAGGAAAGAAGACGCCAATGGATTGCAGCTGTAAGAACTATCAGCATTCTGTGCATTTGTAGATTTGAGGCAAACACGTTTTACATGATAAGAGGAATAACATTCACATACTTCATAAGCAAGTAATACAAGTAAGATGCAATCAATTACTGTATTATGAAGAAGGTAGACATCTAATCATTGGTAACCTTGGAGAAAATCCCCCACTATGTAACCCACCATTTACGAAAACAAAAACTGGTTAACATCTACATCTTTGTACGCTTTTAAGTCTGCTCTGATGTAAAGAAAATGTTGTTTATGACATAGTAGTAAAAACTTTGTGACATGGAATCAGATAAAGTCAGCGACTCGATCAAATCAACAAACACGTTGAGAGGAAGAAAGTACAGTTCGGTTTCTAAGCTAGCTACTTCTAACTTTGTAAACACCTCTGTGCGTGAGCCCAAACAGGTGTGCTGCCTCCACAGACAAATTAGCCCAACTTGAACAAGTAGAAGTCATGGCTATATAATGGCAAAAACAACTTCAGCAAGCTTAAGTGATGTAGTTGGAGGAGGTCAATACATGCAGGTGTTTAAATGGGAACTGCACTTTTCTAGTCATGCTGACTGCTCAACGTTCTTTTCACTGCAGGCACCTTCACCATGTTCACATTCAGAAACATTTATGAAGATCTGTAGGGAACTAAAGAGCCTGGCCCCAGGTCACACTGACAGGAGGAAGCTGGAATCAAACCCACAGCTTTCAGCCTGCAAGACGACCACTCTTCCTACAAGTCATGTAGGCTGGAAACTGCAGTTTGTCTCGCTACTTTTATAGGTTTTAGTTTAGTAACATGCATTAAGCTTTCTGCTTTTTACGAATTACAGAATTTACAGTTGTGTAATTATGTTTTTTTTCCTCATAAATACAAATGGTATTTTCTGAGCTTCATCATGAAGGCAGAAAACACCTGGGTCCAGAGGTCATTTTACGTTCACACAAAAACAAATTGCATCCTGCCCTCTGAACTCAAATTAGTCATCAAAACGGAAGTGCTCTGAGAACATGTGCAGCTGAACTTGACTAAAATATTAATAGGAGGCTTAATGTCAAAAGGAGTCATATGACAAATTAGTAGCAAAACCCAGGTGTTGTTGCATTATGTAATACAAAGCTGGAAATTCTTGAAACAATCACTTCATATTGTGAAATATGGCTTCATAAAGTCATTCAGTGTGGAACACAGGGGGAACCAATAATTAAAATCTGTTATGTATGTGATTTGGGAGATGTGGTTTATCAGTGCAGGGTTACAGCTCATTTCACTCAGTCTGGCTGCAAAGAGACCGAGACGAGAAAATTACAAACTGGTTGCTGCTATCAAATCTCCAGCTATTCATAAGCTGAGCCAGACTAAAGTTTAAGTAACACTGTTCATAATTTCTGGTACAACAGTGCAAAGCAAACATGATCCGCAAATATCCCAAGTAAAAAAGAAAGAATGATATTCAAAACAAATCTTACATTTTCTTGACATTGTTTTAACAAAACATAAAAGCTGGAAATGTGTGTCAGAGTCAGAATGGAAACTAATATTTGAATTTTCTGTCCAGCTTCATTGCAGAGTCTTTGTTTGGTCTCTAAATTGCTCTTTAGAATGTGTGTGTGGTTGTTTGTCCTGTTTGTCTGGGGTGAATAATTTAGGGTTTAAGTGTAAATTAATTTCTGAGCTCTTGCAAAAGGTATGAATTGTGACGTTTCAACTAATTCAATTGACTGCTAGACTAGAATGAGTGAGGTTGTTTGGTATGGTGCTAAATTGGTTAACATGGATGATTCTCATTTGTTTAATTTAACACTAGAATGGCTGGAGTTAGGCCATTTTGACATATACCTATTTCGGCTTAGATAGTCCAACTGGCCTGAAGGATTTTATCTAGCAGGTGCTTTTGTTCAGTAAATAGGGCCATTACCTTAGAAGTACCCTGGTAATGGCCTCAACGCATCTCACAGTTGCACAATTGTTCCTTAGACTTCGACTTCGACTGACTTTGTTGTCATTTTCAATGCACAGGGTGTATACAGAACGAAATTTCGTTGCATACGGCTCAGGATAATGTTTGAGGTTCCAATGTTGTGAGTAAAATAAAATACAGTATAAAATATGAATATAAATCTAAATATAAAATATAAAGTGCAGGACTGACAGTAAAATAGAAGTTATTTAGCTCTGTACATGTGCAAGGTATAAAGTGGAGACCAGTTTTTGAGTGCAGTCCAGTTAAGAGTTCAGCAGTCTGATGGCAAGTGGGAAAAAGCTGTTTCAGAACCTGGTGGACCTGCACCGGATGCTGCAGAACCTCTTTCCAGAGGGCAGCAGGGAGAACAGTCCATGGTGGGGGTGTGAGGGGTCACTGACGATGTTTCGGCCTCGGGACACGCATCCTGCATCGATGGTTGACCTGACACTTCGCCCTTTTGCCTGAGCTGGGTGTGGAAGGTTGTTGCCGAAGCAGTTTCTCCTTGTGTGCCTTCTTCTCACTCACATGAGAGTTACCGAACTCTTTTGCAAGCTCAACCAGGAAGTCCACCCGTCTCTCCTGCACCCCAATGCATGCCTGATAAAGCACATGTGCATTCAGTGCTGCCATGTCAATCATGTTTGCCAGGTTTGCTGACCAGCTGTCACATAGTGATGGAACCTTGGTCACCCCCCGCAAGATTATGACTGAAATAAATGCCATTAGTTCTTGTGAACTAAATAGGTGAAGCAGTCACCTATTTATCCTCCACAGCACAAAAGGCTGCATGCAAATTTGCATGTGCAAAGTCTCCCAGATTTCTTTTGCTTACACTTTTTGCATGATTTTTTTGAGGTGGATCAACACAATTAATTTGGTTAGTTTATTTCTAAACTGTCATGTTATACCCTCTTAGCTTTATTTAAAAGAAATACATTACTCATTTCTTTTAGAAAAACCTTTGCATATTTTTTGAAACAGATTGTATGTTTTGCAAACTCTATGTACATTTGGCAAAATGACCTGGATAATGCAGCACAACATCATGGATCAGCTGCAAAAGGTCACATCTCTCCAAAAACACTTCATGTATGCTTCAAAACTAAACTGAAGAGCATTACCTACAGGAGATCTGATCTCCTGCAGGTATCATAGATACCCACCCCCAACATGGACAATTCACACTCCTACCTTCTGGCCTGACGGTCAACGGCCACATTTACAATTGAAGAAGGGATGCTAATTTGAGCCATCAGAGTCGTCAGGGTGGACTCAGGGCCTTTTGGCCCTGTTGAGCCGATATGGGAAGGACTCGAAAACCGTATCATCCTAGTTAGGCTCACACTAATTTAATTAGAAATTTGGGTGAACAAATGTTTTTAAGGGTAGGTTCTCTGACCATTTTTTGGTTTAACAACTATTTGATTGAACTAGCTCATTCTACAGGATTCTCCTTTATGGTTGATAATGACACACAACTTTATATGTTCAAGGCACAAACACCACACCAAGACACAACAAACCACCTTCCTGACACCAACAGTGACTAACAATTTTTGTAAAAATTATTGGTGATTGAAATTTTTAATTGAGTTGATTGCAGAGTCTGTAATTAATTAATTGTATTCTAATCGAAAACTATGTAAGCTATTCTTAAAATTCGGAATTTCCTTTTAGCTGCTAAATTATTGACACATGAGCTCAGCAACAAAGAGTTTTATGGTTTCAAATCTGTTCTTCAGGTTATTTCATCATCAGATTAGATCAAAGTCTTATTCAATCCATTCAACTTAGTGTTTCAGGAACTCCTGATCATTCGTGGAACTTCTTTAGTAATGTAGACTGAAATTAGCATTAGCATTAGCATTAGCATTAGCATATGCAATTCTGCTACATTTTTTGCATTGAGATGCTATTTTAGCCTTGAATAACTCTGCTGATAGGCTAACTCCAAAGCACAACGTGAACACAACAATAGTCTTTTTCAGCTTTCAATCAGATCGTTTTTTTAAAACGCAAAAATTAACCCACAGTGGCCGTCTGCCGAGCTGTTTGGAGGACTTTGTATGTAAAAAAATAAAAATAAAAATAGAAGTGGTTAAATGCCTTAAAATTGTCTAATTAGTTCATCAAATCAAAAATTAACATTTAGGTCAGCTATCAGTTTCTAAATCCTGACTCCATCCAGATCCACCTCAAAAATATGAAAACATGTTTGTTTGGCAGGTCAGTTCCCCTCACACACACACACTGAGTCCAGTCTTCACCTCCTCTCACCCAGCAGACTGAAGGGCTCTGCACGATCGGGCCGAAATGCTGAAATTGTTGCCCGTTGTGGTAGCATCAGGACGAAAGTCACGTCAGATTGTTCTCAGCCTCAGGTCGTTCACACACACACCCACACCCACACCCACACGCCGATACACCCTAAGGGTCACTTAGTAGATTCTAAGTAACCCAATATGCAGCGTTTTGGACAGGTGTGGAAGCTGCAGAAACATGAGAGCTGATGGATGGGGAGAGTCAGGACTGTCTTTGCTGTGAAGCAACAGAGATAACAGCTGTACTACCCTGCAGTCCAAAAGTAAATTAGACTTAGACTTAGACTGACTTTATTGTCATTTTGCGTGCACAGGGTGTATACAGAACGAAATTTCGTGGCATACGGCTCAGAACAATGTTTTGAGGTTCCAATGTTGTGAAGTTACTCCAGAATAAAATAAAATACAGTATAAAATATGAATATAAATCTAAATATAAAATATAAAGTGCAGGACTGATAGTAAAATGGAAGTTATTTAGCTCTGTACATGTGCAAGGTATGAAGTGGAGACCAGTTTTTGAGAGCAGTCCAGTTAAGAGTTCAGCAGTCTGATGGCAAGTGGGAAAAAGCTGTTTCAGAACCTGGTGGACCTGCACCGGATGCTGCAGAACCTCTTTCCAGAGGGCAGCAGGGAGAACAGTCCATGGTGGGGGTGTGAGGGGTCAGTGACAATGTTTCGGCCTCGGGACACGCAGAGCTGGGATGATCCTCTCTGCTGTCCGCACCACTCTCCTCACGTTCTTCCAGTCGGAGGCGCTGCAGCCTCCACACCACACAGAGAGGCAGCTGGTCAGAATGCTCTCTATGGTGCTTCTGTAGAACGTCTTGAGGATGGGCGGGGGCAGGTGTGCTCTTCTCATCCTCCGCAGGAAATACAAACGTTTCTGTACCCTCTTGACCAGAGACATGGTGTTCACAGTCCAGGTGAGGTCGTTAGTGATGTGCACCCCCAGGAATTTGGTGCTGCTGACCACCTCCACAGCCGAGCTGTTGATGAGCAGTGGAGCGTGGCTGGGCCGGTTCTTCCTGAAGTTGACGATCATCTCCTTCGTCTTGTCAACGTTCAGGATCAGGCTGTTGTCTCTGCACCAGTCCACCAGCTGCTCCACCTCCTCTCTGTAGTCCAGGTCGTTGTCGTCTCTGATGAGGCCCACCACCGTTGTGTCGTCCGCGAACTTCACGATGAGGTTGGTGGCGAACCTGGGGGCGCAGTCGTGTGTCATCAGAGTGAACAGCAGAGGGCTCAGGACGCAGCCCTGAGGGGAGCCTGTGCTGAGGGTGATGACATCGGAGGTGTGTTGTCCGATCCGGACTGACTGAGGTCTGTCGGTGAGGAAGTCTAGCAGCCAGTTGCGCAGGGGGGTGCTGAAGCCCAGGTGTCCCAGTTTTCCTGCCAGATGCTGTGGGATGATTGTGTTGAACGCTGAGCTGAAGTCCAGGAACAACATCCGCACATGAGTGTTCTTCTCCTCCAGGTGAGCCAGGCTCAGGTGTAGGGCGGAGGAGATGGCGTCCACAGTGGAGCGTTTTCGGCGGTAGGCAAACTGGAACGGGTCGAATGTGGAGGGGAGTCTGGAGACGATGTGTTCTTTTACCAGCCTTTCAAAGCACTTCATCATGATGGGAGTCAGTGCCACAGGCCGGTAATCGTTGAAAGATTTTTTCAACGATTACCGATTACTGAAGAAATTATGTACTTTGTACATTATTATGAGATAAACAGTAATTCAGCATAACAGGGTATTGTGTTTTTTTATGCCCATGTTGCTTCCTTTGACTTGTTGGCTTTATTCTCTTTTTCTAAGCTTAAAAATTCTCTTCAGCTACAGAACAGCATTCAGTGCTTCCTACTGCTCCACGAGTGTCTTTCTTTGAAATGTTTCATCATACCTCCTGTTGTTTTGTGTCCATGTGCAGGAAAACACATCCGCTTTCAGAATCTACCGGGAATATCCAGCAGAAAACACAGTACAACTCATTTTATGTTGCACTCATAACTGTAGACTGCAGCAAAAACATGCAGCTGGTCTTGCAGTGAAAATTGCCTACACTGGAGTACTTGATTGGATTCTATTAAAAATGAATGGCATAATGGTGTAATTGTAATAACAATTACACTTGTAAACACCAGGGAATTAAAGAGTCAATTTGATGATCAGATTTCCTTTTGTTTCCATTATTTCCCACTATCTAGAGTCCAAAGGGCTCTTATCTCAGCTTCCAACAGACTCGCAAACACAGGAAGGTGTTTGATTCTTTCTCGACAAATAATTAAGGAGAAGGAGATGTTGGAGACACTGTGCAGTGATAAACAGATGTGATTATGACATGATGGTGATCATGTTTTTTTAAAAAAAACATTGGTTGACTTTTCTATATGTAACAAAACAATGATCTAAACAGCGAGGCATAGTCAAGCCGTTTCTGGCAACAGCAGAAAAATTAAGGTTCTGGAGGGAAAGTCTACACTTTTTATGAGGTCAGTTATAAAAACTGGTATTCATAATGTTTAGGTAAATCATTATATCTTATTAACTGGTTCATCTCAAAGAAGTAGTATATAATAATCATCCATAGTTCAGAAAAATGGTTTCAGTAAAGTTAGCATGGCAATTAATTGGTGGCAGTTTGTGATCTGTCATGAGATTTCATGTGTACATCCTACAAGACTTTCCCGTGTCAAAGCTGTAAATAATAACTGGAGGTTGAAGGTAATCCTGCTCCACCGGCTAAGTCGGCTAACGTTTTTTTGTTGTTTTTTTTAAACCCAAACCAAACTTCTTTCACACCAACGCGTATGTCATTACAAAATGTACACGACTTCACAAAAGTATCATCATGACAGCATACAGCATATGAGTTATTGAGTGGATTGAAATAGAGAATCCTTGAATCCATGGTTCAGAAAAGCCAACGGCAAGAGGAGGACAGAAAGCAAAGGACGAGAGGAGGAGATAATGAAAGAGAGCATGGGATGAATGAAGTGGCAGATTAGAGAGGAGGAGAGTAAATTGAAAGTATTGAGTGGCTGGAAGAGGAGTGGAGGGTCGAAGAAAGAAGCAGCCGAGGGTGAGGCAAGTCTCCAGTGAAAAGAAGAGTGAGTAGCAGAGGTGGAGGAAAATAGGGCTCAAAGCCATGGAAAAGAGAGAGTAGAGAGAGAAATGTGTGCGAGAGGAACACAGAGGGTCTTGGTAAGGGTAGAGACAATGAGATGTGTGGAAGAGTAGGGTCACGCCAAGTTTGTTCCCTAAAACTTTGCAAAAAAACCATAAAAACAAAACAAGAAAAACTGAAAGAGAGACCAGAAGTTAAGTCTTATTAGCCTTAATATAGGGATGTTTGTATATCACTTCAATGACAAAAATAACAATGTGCATGCAAATGTTGTTCAAGCAACAAACATTCAGGCACAAACAGTCTGGTTTCTACACATGGAGAATATAAATGGAAACTATTTGATTCACAAACAGCTAAAAGGTCTAAAACAGAGTAATTGTGGCTCAACTGGAGAGTTAAGGATGACCTGCCTTAACCACAGACTTTTTCTGTGTTTTCCAAGACTGTTCAGGATGATCCTCATGTGTTGCAAGAGGGTTCAAAGATGATACACCCACAACTATCTCCCCACTCAATGAACTGGTATCTGCCAGGCTCAGGATCATCCCTCATAGCTTCTCTGGTGAATTCAGCTGCTACAAGGCTGCAGGTCCTAAATGTCCATCTTTATGTCTTGCAAACATTGGGCATCGCTTTTCTGTCCAGTTGCTGAGTCCTCTGGCCCTCCCTGTAAAGCAATCCCAGTCCTCGAGGGCCAGTGTCCTGAAACTCTTAGACGTCTCCCTGGTCCAACGCACTTCAGTCAAATAACTGAATCACCTCCTAAGTGCAGTCAGGTTCTGCAGAGTCCTGCTAAAGACCTCATTATTTCACTCAGGCCATTATTTCACACAGGGGTAGCCTTAGAACAGCTACCCCTGTTCTAAGGCCTCTTTAGGCCCCTAGGCCACCCACTAGGGCCACCTCATTGGAGCCTGTGGGCTTTTGGCCATCCTCATGGGCTCCCCATTTGAACCCTGCAGCTGTCCTCCAGAGCTCCAAGGTACTTTTTCTTAATCGAATTTGATTTATTCTGAGTTAGTTCTTTTAGATGTGTTTCTGCTTCAAAACAACTATAATAATAATCAGGTCATTTGTAGGACTGGAGAACCTGACTGCTTACTGAGGAGGTAATTCAGCCATTTAATTCTGCTGTGTTGGACCAGAGACCAGGCCCTGTGCTGAAGAGCCCTGCTGTAGGTAAGCTGCCTGTGCTAAGGATCTCAAAAAAGCTTTAATAACTATTTTAACACCTCACTGTCATGTCAGTAGTCAACATTTTTTATGTGCATATTGAGGTATTGCTCTATAAAAGGTTGAAGGAAACAGCAAAATTCCAAATAACTTCCTCAAGATTTTACATTCACTTCAGGTGAAGTTAATGTGCTTAAGGGGAGATGGAAACACATTTACCAAAACAGTTCTGACATAGTGAATTTTCCTATGCACTGGTGGGTCTGTGCCTTACCAGGGACACAAAATTGAAAGATTTTAAAAAGTCCAAATTTCCAGCTCAGGTGAGATTCTCTCCATTCCTCTGAGATGTGTGCATCATGCTAGTTTACAACCTGTACTTCCTGTTTATCACAGTCATACGTAAGATCAACACCTGACGAAATCAGCCTGGTTGATTCACTCCAATAGATGGAAACGCACCTAATTCAGATATACTTTTTTTTTTTCCAAATTTTGGCATTTTTCAAAATTTGCTTAAAATTCACATAACATTTCAATGGAAACAACTGCATTGAAGCCCATAACCATAACATATTTAGGTTTAATGTAATCTTTAATTTTACCCATGTTTTGTTCTGACAGATGTCACCAGGCCACAGTCCTGTCTGGAACCTGATGGAGAATCTGTAGAGGGGGGCAATAACTATAAAGATCTGGAGCTCATCACTAAATATAGTTATTAAAATAGGAGTGGGAACGTGCAGGCAGTTGGTCAGCAGTTATAAGAAGGTCTGATTACTGTATTTTCTTTGTATTTGATTTCTGTGACAGGTTTCATCACTAGTCACTTCATGTAGTCAAATTCACAAATAAAAATGTATGATAAGAATGGACAGCATGAAAAAGGAAAAAAGTAAAAGCGTCAGTGGAATGGGGTCAGAAAGATGGAGCGAGAGAGAACCAGATCCACGCAGACAGAGAGAGAAAAACGACATGCAGGGAGCTGGAGGATGAATCGACAGCAATGAATAGCAGCAGAAAGGAGAAATGGCCAGGTGAGGAGGGAGAGGATGGATGGGGAAAAGGCAGAAGAAGAGAAATGATGGACGGTGGAGGTATTGGTCGTGTGCGGGTGTGTGCGGGTGTGTGTGTGTGTGTGTGTGTGTGTGTGTGTGTGTGTGTGTGAAGTTGGTGGCAGTGAAGGGACATGGGTGAGGAGGGAGCCAAGGAGCCGACGGCGATGAGAACATTATGGCTGGATAATGAAGAGGTTCCACGCTGTCAGCCAACACCATTCACCCTGCATGGCTCTGACCCCAAAGTGTCAACAAGCTAAACGACCGAGCAGCAGCGCATTACCACATGTACGCACACCCGCCCGCATGCACGCCTACACACACTTCCACACACACGCCGACCGGCAGATCACGCCGCATTGCAAATGTTTGTCTGATGGGTGCATCTCTTCAAATGGTTGGTAAAAACACAAAACACACAGACACGTGAATAATGTAGCAACAACTGTTTATACATGATCACAATTTGCGCCGTAAAAGTGTGTGAGGGCGTGTGTGTGTGTGTGTGTGTGTGTGTGTGTGTGTGGGCCGCGTAGCGACGGAAACCTAACAGTCGAAACAGACGCAGCTTCACTCATCACACACCTGGTGGATTCAGGCGTCCGCTGTTTGCACAGTAAATATCATATTCTTTATTGGTATTCAGAACAGAGGAATTCAATAAATTGAGTCAACAAAGGTTGTTTCATAAAGCTAATCTCTGCTCACACATCACATCACAGCACACCACAGTCAGTGTGAGGAAAGCGACTTTAGACCAAGTGAAAGCTGCCTTCAATAGTCTATTCACTGTCTATGTTCCTCTATCTCTCTTTGTCTCCCCCCATCCCCCTCCTGCTCTGTGTCTGTATCTCTCTACCCTCCGAACTCGTCTCTTTATCGCACGTTTGCACACAGGCAAAGCGTTTCCTCTTTTATTCCTTTTTCTCTGCTGCTCTATCTTCGTCACTTTTTCTTGCTTTCTGTCGTTTTTTTCTGGCTTGCCTGATGCAAAGCCCTATCTGGGCACCAACACACACCCATATACACGCACACACACGCCTTCACTCTCTCTTTTTCTCTCTCTCTTTAACCCTCTCTTTCTGTTTCGGTGTAGACTCCACACTGCTGTGTTACCATGACAGGACGGAGTGCTGTTAAGTACTTCCCTGCAGACAGACTGAGTAGACATCCAGTGACAGACAGCTGCAGCCATTACATCTAATATTTTGATCATGTCTGCAGGACTGACAGAACGTTAGAAACTGTTTGTCTCTTTATTTCATACCCAAGTTTGAACTCACCACCCATGGAGGAGGAGGATTTCCTTTTACTGCTGAGCATGCTGCCAATACATTGCTAGATAATGTGCAGCTGGTAATTCTGAGGGACTTTAAGAAATACAAATCACAAAAACACACATTTGAAAAGAAATACTCAGATCACCTGTTTTTTTTCTCACTCTGAATTTCTTTTTTATGTCATTACCAAAAGTATTTCTATGTGCTAAATGCCAGGGAGGAAATCACTTACAGACTTTTTTTTTATTACTCTGAGAAATTATTATGTTTATTTACACATCTGGAGTGGAATGGCAATGGCCAGCAGGAAGGCTGGTAGAGAGGGAAGCATCTGGAGGAGAGTCGATGTGGGAGGAGCAGCGGCGAAGCTGCTGCAACAGGGAACACTGAGAGAACCAGGGAGGAGAGCGGACATGGATGGAAGAGCAGCGTCCAACTGCAGGGACACCGGACAGAGACAGAGTCCAGCAGCACACAGGACACCTGGACTCAGCTGGAGGAGGGGATTCCAGAAGCAGTGACAACCTCGGGGAAACCCTGAAATGTTTCTAATGCAGAATTTCAAAATATGTAAATAATAATTATTCAATTCCATACTCCACAAAATACTGCAGAGCAGAGAGTTTCTTTGATGCCAGAAAAGGGAAAGTCTGTTCACAACCTGCAAGAGTCCTCAAAGCAGGAAAAACCAATTCAGTTCACTTCAGGTTATTTATATCACACTAAGTCACAATAAATGTCATCTGAAGGCATTTAACAAAAAATCATTTCAATTTAATCGCACATACATTATAACTGATCCTAGTTATTAAACAGTACATTAAGCTCGGTTTATTATTGAAACTAGCTTCAAAAGTTTTCAGTCTGAAGATGTTTTCATATCTTATAATCCAGTAGACTCAGTTCAGTTGGGGATCAAATGCAACATTTATTCCATTTTCATCTGATGTGGTTCTCTTTCTCTCTGCTCTGAGACAAATGAACCAAACTCTTTGAACAACCTGTTCCCCTCCTCGCCTGCGGGGGCGCTGCAACACGAGCCACTGAAGGAAACAATATGAAAACTACTGAAGAAGACACTGAGAATGTCATTCTTCACAACATGTAAGCAGAATTGGAGTGACAGATTTTACCAATTTCTCTTTTGTCTTTGGTAAAATACCGTGAGCCATTTCTTCCTCTAGTGTTAGACTCACATGTTATGGTTGTATTTACCCAGAATGCCCTGTGCTTTAATTTGTGTCCTGCTGTTACAGTGGTCTCAGGTTTGCTTGGTGTTCAGCTAGGCATTCAAACCGAACCAGAGTTCACTTCAACCGAACCCAGATCGAGGTTCGTAGGCAGACCAGAGTTCACTTTTTTTAAATTGCACATTCACACCTCCCCAAACGAACCAGACGGACCAGAGTTCCACTAAGGCTGACTAAACAGGACTGTATGGAACGCACACTAAGGAATCTGAGCAGGTTGATTTTACTCCATATTGTCCTTCATTATTTCTTGCAGAGCTGGAGAAGCAGAAAACAATGTTCTAGTGTCGATTGGTATTAACCTCAGATTGCCAAATTCCCTCATTCTTTCAATTGTAAATGCCTAAAAGGAGAAATCTTTTAGTAAAACCTAACATTTTGAAATCTAGAAATGATCAATTATCTGCCGGTGAATTGTGGAGTGTTGTAAAACTGAACCACGACCCTGAAAGGAAAGCTGAGTGTGAACTTTGGGAACTGTTCCTGCCCGGTTGAATGATAACTGACTCTTCTTGGTTTCCCACCAAACAGCCCATGACAGGCCAGCAGAAACATGTTTTCTCTAACAGCTCATCATCAGTGAGGATCAATTCAGATACTCCTGGAAAGTCAAGCTATGTCTACTCATCCACCTGCCTTCTACTCTGCTGTTTTTTTTTATCCTCTCAGCTATTCTGTTCTGTTTGTCCTGATAGGACTTTGTGTTTGTATCATTTCCACCTACTCTTCCTTCATCTTCATCTTTTTTTTGTCTTTCCTCCCACTCCCTCCTTAAGATAGTTAGTCTATCTCGCTGCTGCCCACACTCTCTTCCTCTTATGTGTTTTACCAACCTTCCTATAATCTGCACATCATCCTATCAGGTGAGGCTGGCCAGGATTTCAAAATAAAACTCTTTGTTTAGGCTGCCTGTATTTCTGCTCTGCAGCCCTAGTATCCATCCTTTATGAGTAATTGTAAATATCTCCCACTCTGGATGGAGGATTTTTTTTTCCTTTTGTTTTTTTACATGCTTGTGATGTTTTGTAAAGTGTCATTGAGAGTCAAGCCTCTCTCTTGTCTTTTTTGCTTGCCTGGCTGTTTGTTGGTAGACCATGACTGTGTATGGATGTGTGTGTAGTGAGTGTGTTTCTGGCGCTGGCTGGAAGTGGAGAAAAGCCTCTGATGGCTCCAGTCGCTCTCCCCTGAGCCTGCCAGATTAACTGGGACACACACACACACACACACACACACACACACACTATATATAAATGTACACAAACAGTCTTAAAGCATGTATATGCACAGCAAAATTTTGCTGCCAACTGTCCATGTGTACAGTCACACATTTACTCCCACACACACACTGAACAAATTGGCATAAAATTAGATAGGACAACACTCACACAGGAGGATTGTTACACTGTATTTTAGAGCACATGGATTAAATTAGCACACTCACTGTAAGGTGTGCACTTCTCTGCAAAGACATACAGTGTGCATGTAAATGTTCATAGAAGCTATACACACACACACACACACAGTCATCTGTGGATACACAGCATGCAGTGGAAAACCCTCATTTGAGTTTGATTCCAGGAAGTGTTGCATGGGCTGTTTTTAGTCTTGGACATTAAATATTTAAAAGGACCAATCATACAGTTTAATTGAATCTGAGGCCCCGCCCTGCAGGGGCTACGGGGTCCGATCACAGCCAATTAGAGGGAGAGGAGCTTGACAGTAATGGGTGCTATCTGTTAGTCCCAGGAGACACAGCCTGGGTGTACAGGCGTGTGTTTGTGTGTGTGTGTGCAGGGACTCTTCCACACACCGACATGCCATGCACCCACATATGTGTACTGTACATGCAGTCACAGAGCTTACGGTCTCTCTTTCAGCTGTAATCATATTTATTCAGCATGTCTGCCTGCTCTCCTGGGTGTGTCTGAGTGTGTGTGGCCTTGTATTTGATACATTGTAAGGACCATCTTCCTAATATGTACATGGACATTGTGAGGATCTGATGGGGCCCGAAGAACAGGCCCTATAAGAAGAAGTGCTGTTTTTGGGTTGGGGGTTAAGTTTAGGTGTGATTTAAGTTCAGGTTTAGGGTACCTGATCCTGATTCATTTTTACAGAGTTATACTGTAAAAATGAATGAAAAATCAATAAAAATCAATTCAACGTCCCCATGAAGATAGAAAGACATACTATGTGTATGTGGGTGTGTGTGTATGTGCAATGAGAAATAGAGAGAAAGGGGGCATGCAAATCTACATTAACCTAATTATTCTGTTGGTCCCCCGTGTTTTCTCATTAGAACTCAGAACCAGCAGGGACCGTTGAGAAATGGAGGCAAAGAGAAACTTAGTGAGACACACAGACACACACGCACACACACAGATTTAATAAGAGGAATTTAGCTACAAATGAAAAGGACGCAGAGCAGTAGAAGGAGCGATACAAAGATGAGTATTATTACTCAGGCACAGAAAGACAGCTTGTTGAAATCTGTATGAGCCATAAATTCCCAGAGTGACTCATAACTTGGGTTTCTCACAAACTTTGTACTCACTCGCTCACACAAACACACACACACTGAGTAAATTCTTGCTTCCCCTATCATAATGTGTATACTGTAGTTTGCTGGAGATCAAATAAAAGTGGACAACTGAAGTATTAACCTTCCCACATCATCGGTGGGGCTGACCATGAAGCCAGACCAGCAGCTGGAAATGTCACGCCACATTCAACGGAAGGACACTTTTCCTCTTTTAGAAATGAAGAATGGATATAAAAATGAGAACATGCTACCCTACACTTTCATTCTGACCTGCACTGGAACATGTCAAATGTATTTATGTATTCGAATGACCTAGTCAAAGTCTAGAATCTAAATGAGAATCTTTACCAAAACTTCAAAAATTGGTGTCAACCAGAAGCCTGAGCTGTTTTGCAAATTTGAATTGTCAAATACCTGCATAAAGATGGTTATAACAAGCTATGGGACAAGTTTTGAAATGTAAAATCTTGTATCATTTTCCTTCCACTCCATAACCGAAAACTACTACTGTCAGTCTATTGCATAAAGTTCCAATAAAATATAGACATATTTTTAAAGCATCAAAATGTGGGAATATTCATGGAAATATAAAACTGTGAAGGGTCATCACTAGAGGTGGGATACATTTACTCACTTAGATTTACTTAAGTTTTTGAAAGAAAAAGTACTTTTATGGGAACTTTTGCTGCTTTTTAAAAAAAAAACTTTTTCTTGAGTGTTATTACTTAAGGCATTGCTACTGTAACTTGAGTACAGTTTCTCTCCACCCTATAGTCTGTAGGTAACTTCACTGATTGAAGAACAATCATGTTCTACACATTCTAACATGCACCAAACCCACACACACCCACACACTTTTCTTAGTGAGACTGCTTCGTCATTGTAAAGTTATTTTCTATCTCCATAGTTGGCTGTGGCATTTGGAGGTCGAATGAATATACAGTAAGCGGTACGTAGTGTGGCTACAAATTCTTGACTCTGTTCTAATAAATATACTTTAACTGCTGGATGTATTTGTTATGATGAAAAAGTTAGTACCTTTTAAGAAATACTCCTCTTATTCTTACTCAAGAAAGTCCTTGGATGCTACGTTTCACTTTGTACTTCAGTGAAAATGAAGTAGTGTTATTATCACTTGGGCGCAATTTTTTTTAGTACTCTGCCTGCCTCTGGTCTCCACAGAGTCATTGTCATGTTGATTTTCAGTTTTTCTTTTTTTTTGATTTGATTCTTTTGACGAACGGCAAAGGCTGATGAGTAGAACTGATACTGACAGCATTCCACTGAGTCACATTCATTATTGCCGTGACTGACTGAGACACTTAAGCAAAACAGAGCCATTCTTAATGCTGTTACTTACACATGTTCCTCCTGTTAATGCTGAGTCGTGCTGACAATGGCCTATTTAGAACAGATTAGTTCTTCCCTTACCGAAAGACATTCACCACCACACCAAACATTTATTACAGCAGACAAATACAGTCTCTTATTGTTTGTTTTCCAAAGCAAATCTTTTTCAGCTGAGTACATTCTTGTACTCTTGCAAGTATTTTCATCCTGGTACTTAGTTGTAGGTATATTTCCTGTAGTTGGTTTGAATTGAGGCCAGTCTGTATTCACACCAGATGCGAACCACATCAGAGTTTGTTGGGAAGTGGGCCGAGACCACCTCAAAAACTGAGTCTGGGTCCAGTTACTTGTACAAACAGTCCGGACCAATGGGGGAAACAAACTCTGCAGACCAAATGTGTCATGGAATGCACACTAAGAAAGAACAAAGACAGAAAGTAAGGCTGAACACAAAAAACAAGACAGAAAGAAAGCAAACAGAAAAGAACCAAAACAACATGGGATCTTGACAGTTCTTAATGATTTATTTACCTAGTACTCCTGCTCCACAGCTTCTCATATTCGTTAGGATACAGTTTAGGTGGAATCCACTAAAATCTGAAGTTATTATCTTTGGCCCTAACAAGGAATGATCTAGGGTTAACACACAGCTTCAGTTATTACAGCTGGAAACTAGAGATCAGGCTGAAATCTGGGAGAAGTGATGACCTCTGACCTGAACCTTTAGAGTCACATAAAGACAGTTATAAGGTCGGCCTTCTATCACCTGAAGAACATTTCCAGGATTTAAGGGCTAAAGTCAGTGAGATCTAGAGAAACTAAATATGTGTTTATCTTTAGTTCCACTGATTGCTGCAGCAGCGTCTTCACAGGTTCTGACTAAAACATCAATCCTCCAGCTGCAGCTGATCCAGAACGCTGCTGCTGGTGTTCTGACTAAAACCAGGAAGACAGAGAACATCACCCAGTTCTACAGTCCTTCACTGAGAGAACAGACGTTAAAATACTGTTGTTAGATTATTAATCACTGAACAGCTTAGCACCATAATACATTACAGATCTGCTGATGTTGTATCAACCTTCCGGACCTCTCATTTCTGGTTCTGGTTCTGCTCTGCATCCATAACCAGAACCAAACACGGAGAAGCAGCTTTCACCTTCTATGCACCACAAATCTGGAACAAACTACCAGAAAACTGAAAAACAGCCAAAACACCGAGTTCCTTTAAATCTAGACTGAAAACCCAGCTGGTTAGAGCTGCTTTTGATTCATAATAAATGAAACATTCATCAATATATTTAATGTGTATTTATGATTTTGATCATGACACTCAACAAAAATTAATGTCTTGCTGTTTTCACAATTGTTGACTACATAATGTGTTTATGATGTTTTTATTTTTCATGATTTAAAGCACTTTGAACTGCCTTGTTGCTGAAACGTGCTGTACAAATAAATTGGACTTGACTAATGAACTAATTTTCCTTATCAGTTATTCTTTCTTTCTGGTAGCCAAACATTTATTAGTTATTAAGCCCAAATTTTCTTCATCCTTTCATCCACCCATCCATGCAGGGCTGAAGGTGGCCGTTGGGGGCTTTTTGTGGGGTGACCAAACAACCATGGTGATCTTTCATTCTTCCACTACAGCTCAGAGAACTAGGATCAATAATCTTCACAAAACTCACATTAAACTAGTAACCAGTGTTGGTGTTTTCTCCACATGCTGACGCTCTGCTGGTGTTGTTTATTCTGCTCCTGCGATCTAATGTGCAACAGCCTGGAAGAACAACATCTAAGCTTAGACTGTTGTATGTTACTGCGTTCTAGTGAATATTTAGTGATCAAACGACACATTACATCATGCTTCAGTGTGTGTGCTCTCTTTTTTTAGCTGTGCAATAAATGTGGCTGATGTGATAATTGCAATTAAGCATGTAACTGTGCAGACAGATGTTCACAGTTAGATAGTGGCAATGGTCAAAGTGAATATGCACAAGCAGAACAGTTTCTTCATTTATCCATCTTTGATAATCATCTTCATGACAAACCTCAGTCTGCTTGAGTTGCTTAAACAAAGTAAATTAATGTAGCAGAGAAATAATTTTAGTTGCACTGCAATTAAGCGTCTCATGCATTCCTCAAAATATTCCGTACATAACCAGGGTTGCCATTATCATCAGGAGATACGAAAGCGACACACTGGACTGTGTACGGTGGGCCGGACAAAACTGTAACTGATACTAATTGGTGTTGAAGTAAGTTTTGAGCCAAAAACACTAAATCAACATAAAGATTTATGGAATCAATTAGTTGTCAGGGAAAATATTGTTAAATATTGTTACTTCAGCAGCAACAATTAGCCGTTGGTGGAACTGCAAGTTCGCTGAGTACATCATGTGAATACTCCTGAAAGTGTTTCTAAATTTCATCAGTGGACCACATGGGGGAGCATTGATGTGACAATATGACTTAGACTTAGACTTAGACTGACTTTATTGTCATTTTGCATGCACAGGGTGAATACAGAACGAAATTTCGTTGCATATGGCTCAGGACAATGTTTTGAGCTTTGCCTCAAAAAATATGATGGGGGAGGCGAAAAGGAAGGAGGTTCTTAAAGAGACAGAAGCTATTTTAAAGGTGTAATATATGTCTATGGTGCAAAGTTACATTTCTTTTAACTTATTTAACTCACAGTAACATGGTCACTTGATTGTGTTGTAAAATTAAACTATGTGCTTGGAAAACACAAAATAATTTAATTTGTCCACACCAGACCTCAGAGACCATTAAAGAATGTTTCTGTTGCCTACCAAGTTCCATGAATGAGGTTAAATCCTTCTTGTTTTAGCTTCAGCAATACAGAAGCTGAATGTAGATTATCAATGTGAACTGTTCAATTCCATGAAACTACTACGAGGAACAAAAACACATTGGCACAAAATCCACAGTATTATGCAAAAGAGACAAAACGGGTTCTGAGAAAAGGGGCGAACAAGCAATCTGTCCCTTCTGGAGAAGTCCAGAATAAAGGTCCAGTCCAAGGTTGTCGGCCTGCCAGGTTCATTCATCAAAAAGTTCCACTGAGCTCCTCGTACAGCCAACAGCAGCAGGGAGAGAGAGAAAACTGAATTTTCTGGTCTAACAGAGTATGATGTGGCTTTAAGCTACAAGAACAAGCACCATTAATTCTTAAGCAGAGAGCTGAAATGTTTCCCTCAGTTGTCTGCAGTTCTGAGTTAATCCTGAAGCATAAATGAAGCATGTCTGCTTCTGTCAGCCATTATTTTGAGACTGAAGCAAGAAAATTAGTGTAAAAATGTTCAAATATTAAACCATTTGGTCATTGGTTTACTATGATCAAATGGTCATACTGCTACTCTTCTCTGACCACTCTACCCATAACTTCAGCAAATGAAGAACAAACATGTTTAACACACATGTGTGTGTGTGTGGTGAGATTTTCTACTTTTTAAACAAACTTAATTTTTCTGGTATTCCATCCTGAGCCGGTTGTGTCATATACTATAAATATTATCATGCGGTTACCTTCTTCTGCCCCAATTAGTTTTTTGATGATGTGCGTAACTATTTATTATTACTATTATTATTTCATTATTCAAAGTACAAGAACCAGCACATAATTTTTTTTTGTCTATCCCCCTACCCACCAATACCTTTTTACTCTTACACAAATCATTTCTTGAACAGCTACTTTTATTTGAGTAAAACTACAGTATATTGAAGTATTGCTACTCTTACCTGATTGACTATTCTACCAAACTTTGTTTCCAGGGCAGCGTTCAGGTCATGACAGACGGTTGTTTTAACTCTTCCTCTGAGCTTCTAGCTGGATTTGTATGATGATAATATGAAAAATATCTTGTGATTCAGTACTGTCATTTAAAGAATAAAATCTTATCTAAAGGTGGACCAATTTAAAAGTAACTAAGCAAATTAATACACAGTTCAGAGGATCAGGACATTGGATCTTGTTGCTGCTGTCGGTTCATTTCTCCAGCCATACAGAAGACAAACTTAATGGTGAGGGCAGAAGGAGGGTAAATGTAGCTATTTCGTCCAATTTTGGGGAGAGAAAATCAATTTGAAGTTGTTTCCATCTGAGTGTTGTTTGTTTGTCCCTCGGCCTCTCTTCCATATTTCTGTGGTGAGCTACAGGGGAACCGATACCAAACATACAGGCCTGGGAGTTGTTTAAAGCTGCTGCATTATATAGAAGTAAATGACGGGAATTAATCACAGCATAAGTGTAACAGTAATTAGCAAGTCAGTGGTTTTGTGTCTCTTCGGAGAGGGTGTGAACAAAATGTTTATCATCTGAGCTTCTAATAGTAAATTACCACAGATCTCAGGAAAAGCTTGTTGATGGCTGAAGGTGTGCAGCAGCAGGAGTCAAAGTAGATGAGAACTGTAGACTATCCTTTTTTATTATTGGGGCCTGCCATAGAAATGTATGGAAGACACCTATTACTCTTCACCTCAAAATAACCACCACTTCCTTTCACCAATGATCACTGTTTTCACTCATACCGCTGTGTACATGTAACCTGGTTGTTGTTATAATTACACAAAATGTCTTTTTTTGTTGTTGTTTGTATTGTTCTCTACCTGACCGAAAAGCTGTCATTGTTTTGAATGTGTTACTTTAAGAACAGTAGCCCCTCCTTTTTATTTCTTCTTCTATGGTTTTGTCTTTAAAATGTTTGCGTCCCTTAGGCCCTCCCCTTTTGTCATGTTGTCCTGCGGGAGAGGTGTGTCCTATTTACTTTCTATCTAAATACTTCCAGTTTATTTGTAGATTTATTAAGTTAATTTCTGTTATGTATTTTTGTTTGTGTAGGACTTGGAGCGGGCAGCTTGTAACTATTGTTTTTCTGTTGGATATTTTCGTCAGGTATGTTGTATAAAAAAGGTTTATTTTATTTAATGTGAGACATGATCCCGCGGCCCTTTTGTCATGTTGTCCTGCGGGAGAGGACTTGGAGCGGGCAGCTTGTAACTATTGTTTTTCTGTTGGATATTTTCGTCAGAATAAATCTTTGAAAGCCAAACAGAGTCACGTCCTGACTAACATCTAATAACCAGCACAACGCAGAAGGAATCCGGTTACACTTGGTGCCGTTTGACCCGCTGTAACGTCGAATCTCCACTGCTGCAGCTGCTGCTACGTTGTCCCTTTCCCGCCTTTGACGTCTTGCTCCGCCTTTGCCCCGCGCTTTGACTGGCAGGCGTTGGCGCGCTGTATCCTAGCAACGAAGTAACTGTTTCTGTTGGTCTTCTTTTTTTGTGCACCTCGTTTTATACAAGTGAAGAGGGGAAATAAGTGAAGAATAATTGAAAAAGTTTTTTAATTTTATAAAAGTTTTTTTGTGTGTTTTGGGACAATAAAATCAATCTTAAAACAGTACAATCAACAAATAATAATAATAATAAACAAAATGTAAAGACATGAAACCAGTCTGTTTATTACCCTTTACCTGTAGATAAGGCTGGTTGTTTTTTTGTTTCTTTTGCTGACTGTTGCATATGAGTTCTTGTGTGACTGATTTGTTTTTACACTGTTTGGGTATCTGCATTTTATTTTTGACATCGCTTCTTTTTGATCCACTGTTATTTTCCATAGTTTTTGTCTGTTATTGTTTGATGAAATGTCTGACACTGAGGTACCTTTTAAAGGTGATGAAGTGGACCGGAAGGTCACTTTTAGTTTGGGGAGGGGCCAACATTACATGTCATTTGGAAGGGGTAGACCTATGCCTTTTAGTCCATATGACTTTTCTGTTGATCAGCTTGGGATTAACCCCCCACCTGTCCCTGCTGCTGCTTCTACACCCATTGGCAAAGCAAGGTCTGACCCTACCCAACTTGTTTCTACTGAGGCTCTCAGTGGGGTGATTGCTGATCTGGCTAAGCAGATTGGGGACGCCATTACGACGAATCTCAATGGACTAAACCCACAAAGTCAGTCACAGTCTCAGGTTGCTGACAGCCAACCCAGCGACCTGACCGATCAGTCACAAGTGAGGTTTGTTGTTCAGTCTGATATTAGAGCACCTCCATATTTCAAAGGTGACCACTCTGACACCTTCTCCATCCAGGAATGGGAGGGTTTGATGAGATGCTATCTGTCAAGGATGAGATGTGTGGACCCTGTAGAAATGTGTGAGATCATCACATCCAGACTTATTGGGAAAGCCAGAGATGTGGTTCAGGTGTCGCTTCGTTGCCAGCCTCAGTCATGTAGTGACAAGTTGGTTTCTACTGTTTTTGATATTTTGAAACGCAACTTTGGTGAGCTGATCTTCTCCAGTTTGCCGATGAGAGACTTCTATAACATCCTGCCTGCTGATGGAGAGACAGCCATGGACTACTGGATTCGACTTAACAAGTCTATTGAAGCGGCTGATGAGTGTTTGCGTAGGAGGGGGAAGCAGGTGGAGGATCCAGGAGCTGAAGTTGTTACAATGTTCATCAACCATTGTCCTGATCCCGGTCTAGCTTTTTCCTTCCAGCTGAAACCTGTGGAGGAGTGGACTACTGCTGAGGTCCAGAGCCGCCTTGATAACCGTGTTGCAAGTCTTAGGAAGCCGATGGTCACTACAAATAGGACTCTTGGTTCGTCTGCAGGCCCTGTTCTCTCTTGTCTTCCTCAGCTTGGTGCTCAAACGCCTAGTGCTGCGTTGTCAGCTGATGCTACACCATTTGCTGTCCGTTTTCCCCAAGCTGCTTTAGCATGTGATCGTTCCTCAGCTTCAGGGCCCTTGAATCAGCAGCCACAGCAGCATGTTGCTCCACAATCTACATCCTTTCAGAATACAGGTCCACCCCAGCCACCTTTTTCCTCCAGTTCAGGAGTTGACCCGCCTCCTCAGATGACAGAGATGTTCGATAAGGTTCTGTCTCTGTGTGCAGCTTCTCTTGCTACAAAACAGAGTGGTCAACATGTGAGGAGTTACACACATGGTTCTAAACGTCCTCAGCATGCACCATGCAGGGTTTGTTGCTCGGAGGAGCATACCACACACTCACACTGCAGATTGTTCAGACTGTGTCTCAACTGCTTCGGCTCAGGACACATTAAAAGGGATTGTCCTCAGCCTGCTCATCACACACCGCAGCTGTCCTCCCAGTATCCTAATTTAAACTAGAGAGCCCGTGTGATGAGAGGGGAAGCATGGGCAGAGTGGATAATACCCTCACGACTACACTGGATGCACGCTCTGTTTATACTGAGTGTTGCAATACTTCACCTGAGAACAGTGAAGTGATTTTCTTGGGGTCACAGAGAGTCCAGAGGGCTAGTGATTTGTTTTATGCCTCAGTTTCAGTTAGTGACCGGACTACACTGAGGGGTATGTTGGACTCTGGGAGTATGTCGTGCACATTGAGCGTGGAGGCAGAGAGCAAACTAAGAGCCGCGGGTGTTGATTTGATCCCTCTTGCAGTCCCAGAGAATGTGGTGCTCGTTGGGTGTGGTGGCCTTCTCACGCAGCCTCGATACATCTATGAGTTGGACATTGAGATCTATGGCTTCAGATTTACAGTACCGACATTTTTGATACCTGGCCAACATGATGAATTCATCATTGGTAGCAATGTGCTCCGGCCCCTTATTCAAAGAATGAAAACTGATTCGAGGTACTGGGAACTCATTACATCTAACACTGCAAACCCAGAGTGTGAGGAGTTTTTGCAGCTTCTGAGTTGTGTTTCTCGGTGGTCAAACTCTACTTCACCTGACAAGATTGGAACAGTTAGGCTCAGACAGGCTGTTACCCTCCTTCCTCGTCAGGAGTATGTGGTTTGGGGTAAGCTCCCATCCACTGCACCACTGTCACTGGGAGGCACTGTGGTTGTCGAGCCGTCATCTGCTCGTTCCACTCCAAAAAACATTTTGGTGGGTCGTGTAGTCACACCCATGTGGGGGGATCGTTGGGTCCCTATGAAGGTCCTCAACCCAACAGAAAAACCTCTGATACTGCGCCGCAATGCTAAAATCGCTGATGTCTTTCCATGTGTTGCTGTGGAGGACTTTGCGTTCAGTCAGGGGAGATCGGAACTGTACTGCAACCATTCAGCTGTTTCAACAGGTTCATCACATCACAGTGCTGATCCAGTGCAGATGCTGAGAGACTGTGGTCTGCATGACATTGACATAGAGAGCTGTGAGGTGTCAGATGAGTCTAAAAGAAGGCTGGCTGAACTCGTGGTTTCTTACCAGGATGTGTTCTCCAGGGGAAAACTGGATTGTGGTGAGGCTAGGGATTTTGTTCATCGCATTCACTTGACTGATGACCAGCCATTTCGCTTACCTTATCGACGCATACCACCAGCACATTATCAGCAGTTGAGGGAGGTCTTGTCTGAGATGGAGATGACGGGTATCATAAGGAAGTCTATTAGTGAATATGCCTCCCCGCTTGTTATGGTGTGGAAAAAGTCTGGGGACATGAGGATATGCACTGACTTCCGCTGGCTTAATGCTAAGACCGTTAATGATGCCCATCCATTGCCCCATCAGTCTGACTGCCTTGCTGCTCTTGGTGGGAATGCGCTGTTCAGCACCATGGACTTGACCTCTGGTTTCTACAACATCCCTCTCCATGAGTCCGACAAACATTACACTGCTTTTACCACGCCGCTTGGACTTTATGAGTACAACCGTCTCCCACAAGGTTTATGCAACAGCCCAGCTTCCTTCATGAGGATGATGCTTAACATTTTTGGTGACTTGAACTTTTCCAGCCTCCTCTGCTATCTAGACGACCTGTTGGTATTTGCACCGTCTGAGGAGGAGTCGTTAAGGAGGCTGGAGGTTGTTTTCTGTCGCCTGAGAGCAAACAACTTGAAGCTGGCCCAGAAAAAGTGTCACTTTCTCAGGAGGTCTGTGAGGTTCTTGGGCCATGTTGTGGAAGCTGGTGGTGTTTCTGTTGATCAGGAGAAGGTAAGGGTCATCTCAGGGTTTGAAAGAAAAGACCTCATGAAGGAGGATGGCTGTACTCCGTGCCAGAAGAAGGTGAGGTCATTCTTGGGCATGGTGCTATTCTATCAGCACTTTATTCCAGCTTGTTCCCGCATTGCAAAGCCTCTTTATGCCCTCACCGCAGGTCAGAAACGTAAAGTAAAGAGCGAAGGACATGGGAAAGCTGGAACCTTTCGTGTTCTGACTCCCCAGGACTGGACTCCAGCTTGTGAGAAAGCGTTTGGAGACCTTAAAACTGCACTTCTCAACTGTGTGGTGCTGGCACATCCTGATTTTGAGAAGCCATTTATTCTCTCAACCGACGCTTCATTGGATGGGCTCGGTGCTGTTTTGTCGCAGGTCCCAGCTGATGGAGAGATTGCTAGACCTGTTGCTTTTGCCAGCAAGACTCTCAGCCGCAGCCAGGCCAACTATCCTGCACACAGGCTCGAGTTCCTAGCCTTAAAGTGGGCTGTATGTGATAAGTTCAGCCACTGGCTGAAGGGTCACAGGTTTACTGTGTGGACGGATAATAATCCTCTCACATATATCCTGACCAAGCCCAAACTGGATGCCTGTGAACAGCGCTGGGTCTCTAAGCTTGCTCCATACACCTTTGAGATCAGGTATGTTCCAGGGAGACAGAATGTGGTGGCAGATGCTCTGAGCAGAGTTCCTTTTGTGAAGCCTTTGGCTGATCGCCTTCTGTCAGAACCTTGTCAGGAACTTTTGGAGCATGTCTGTGAGGTCCCTGATCATGCTGTGCAGGATGCTTTCCGTTTGACCTGTCAGCTTCAATCAGTGGACAGCTCTTCCTCCATTACAGCTGACACGTCCATGACCTGTGCCGAAGTCTCCTCTCTTTTGTCATCTGCCTGCAGTGGAGATGCTGGTCAGACTCAGCATGCAGCATATTTAGCTGATCATCTGGGCATGATAATCCCACACACCACAGGTCCATCAACAGCTCTTTGTCTAAGTGACCTGGTCTCTCACCAGAAAAACGATCCTGTTGTTTCCAGAGTTGTCCTGTACGTTGAGCGGGGACGCCGTCCATCAAGGCGGGAACGCTTTGGTGAAAATCAACTGGCTCTAAAAATTCTGAAGCAGTGGGATAAACTAACATTGCTGAATGGCGTTCTTTACCGTGTCATAAAAGACCCTCTGACAAAAGGTAAGCGCTTCCAGTTTGTGGTCCCTGATGCTTTGAAGTCTGTGGTTCTGACCGGTGTCCATGATAATGCAGGTCATCAGGGCCAGCCACGAACATTCTCCTTGGCTCGTCATCGTTTCTTTTGGCATGACATGGAAAGAGATGTGCGAGATTACGTGAGAAAATGTCCCAGATGTGTCCTCAGTAAAACCCCAGAGCCTGCTGTGAGAGCCCCTCTGGAGAACATCAGGACCAGTGCTCCGATGGAGCTGGTGTGTATTGATTTCTGGTCAGCTGAGGACAGTAACAACAAGTCTGTGGATGTTCTGGTGATCACTGATCACTTCACAAAGTTAGCACATGCTTTCCCGTGTCAGGATCAAACTGCTAAACGAGTTGCAAAAAAGTTATGGGATGGGTTTTTCTGTGTTTATGGCTTCCCACAGCGCATTCACTCAGATCAGGGTGCAAATTTTGAGAGTGAGCTGCTGGCTGAGCTTTTAGAGTTGAGTGGTGTCAGTAAATCGCACACCTCACCCTACCACCCAATGGGTAATGGGACTGCAGAGAGATTCAATCGCACCCTGGGCAACATGTTGAGATCTCTTCCTCCACGTTCGAAGCATAAATGGCCTCAGATGATCCAGTCTCTGACTTTTGCCTACAACTGCACGGTTCATGAGACCACAGGCTTTGCACCGTTCTATCTGATGTTTGGGAGAATTCCCAGGCTGCCTGTTGACCTTGTTTTTCGGAACGTTCTTCATGATGATGCTATTTGTGACTACCACACTTATGTCAAATCACTGGTTGAAGATTTACGTTCTGCCATGCTAATGGCTGAGAAGAACACCAGTGCAGAGCAGAAACATCAATGTGACCAGTACAACAAGAGAGTCAAGGGTCACCCTCTGTCAGTTGGAGATCAGGTCCTGGTGGCAAACAAGGGAGCCAGAGGAAAGCGAAAGCTTTCTGATAAATGGGAGCCTGTGATGTACACGGTGGTTGCCTCCAAACCTGCTCTCCATATTTATCGTGTTAGAGATCGTCACGGCAATGAGCGTGTGGTGCATCGCAACCTCCTTCTTGATGAGAACTTTTTACCTGTGGGGATGACCTTGGATGGGAATGTGAACCGCCAGGTTGATAGTGTGGTTCGAGTCCCCCCGGTTCCTGATTCACATGGAACAGTAAGATTTAGTGAGGCTCCTAGTGCTGTTCCTGCTGAGCCTTCCCTACCCGACTCCCTGTCCTGCAGTGATGGGGATGACCGTACTGCTTCATGGGTTCAGGATGTGTCCTCGGCTCCATCAGTTGGACATAGTGACCTGCCTCATGACTCTGAAAACTCCTCTATGGAAACAGGGGTACTGGCGACTGCTGGTTCCTTACCTCATCTTCCTGATGCTGCTGGCTCTGTTCATCCTCCAGACAGGGTGGGTGAGGATGTTGTTCGCCGCCTAACTTCACGCTTTGGGAGGGTTATTAAACCAGTTTGTCGCCTGATAGAGTCCATGGCCGTCATTGAGGCGCTTTATGATAAGGATAATGTTCAAACTGTTATTGACGTGTGAGTTTCCAAATTCTCATGTGATTCCTGCCATTGGCTAGGATTGTCTTTGTCTTGGTTTGCATAAGCTTCAGTACCATTTATGTGTTTACTCTGTATGGGGGGGTGTAAAAGGCACCTCTTGTTGTCCATGGAATACTGTGAGATTTTGCTGGGCGTCGAGCGATCTCTAGTCTCCTGACCCTATTGTAGGGTAGCTGTTTGGCTGATGTGTTACATTGTTGCAAAAAAAAAATAAAATAAAATTGTACTGCTACTAAGTGTCTTTATCACTGTTTTTTATTTTGTGTAATTCTAGGGGGGTGAATGTAACCTGGTTGTTGTTATAATTACACAAAATGTCTTTTTTTGTTGTTGTTTGTATTGTTCTCTACCTGACCGAAAAGCTGTCATTGTTTTGAATGTGTTACTTTAAGAACAGTAGCCCCTCCTTTTTATTTCTTCTTCTATGGTTTTGTCTTTAAAATGTTTGCGTCCCTTAGGCCCTCCCCTTTTGTCATGTTGTCCTGCGGGAGAGGTGTGTCCTATTTACTTTCTATCTAAATACTTCCAGTTTATTTGTAGATTTATTAAGTTAATTTCTGTTATGTATTTTTGTTTGTGTAGGACTTGGAGCGGGCAGCTTGTAACTATTGTTTTTCTGTTGGATATTTTCGTCAGGTATGTTGTATAAAAAAGGTTTATTTTATTTAATGTGAGACATGATCCCGCGGCCCTTTTGTCATGTTGTCCTGCGGGAGAGGACTTGGAGCGGGCAGCTTGTAACTATTGTTTTTCTGTTGGATATTTTCGTCAGAATAAATCTTTGAAAGCCAAACAGAGTCACGTCCTGACTAACATCTAATAACCAGCACAACGCAGAAGGGATCCGGTTACATACACCTCCACAATATACATATCAAATCATGCGGCTGGATCTCGGCATTCGGGCTATTACTTCTGTTGGCATTTCGAGTAATTAGCAAAAGACGAGCTAAATTCAAATCAAAGCAAATTCTAATTGACACTGTTTTGTGAATTTTGTCTCCTCTGTGTCTCACTAACACACACTAATACAGTTTTCAGGGAGGATTAATTACCATAGCAACAGGGGGCGTGCTGTGGTGGCGCAGGGGGTTAGCATGCTGTGGTGGCGCAGGGGGTTAGCACGCCCCACGTTTGGAGGCCTTAGTCCTCGACGCGGACGTCGCCGGTTCGACTCCCAGTCCCGACGACCTTTGCCACATGTCTTCCCCCCTCTCCTCACCCTCCTTCCTGTCAGCCTACTGTGGAAAAAAATACGAGCCACTAGCGCCGCAAAAACTCTTCGATAAAAAATAAATAAATTACCATAGCAACAGAACACTGAGGAGGGCAGAGATGTAGAGAACTACAGAGATGGCGGAACACTCAGTTCCTAGAGAGGAGGGCAGAGCTTAGAACTAAAGAGATGTCACGTTGGCGGAACACTTACTACAGAAAAGTATATTTGTTTTACATATATTTGCCATATTTATTGTTTTATCTATACATTTACCACCAATGACAAAAGAAAATATATATTTATTTTCACTTTCCTGAATAATTCATCAACTGTACAATTCTTGTTAAGTAGTAAGTAGTGTAAGATAAATAGTATTCCAAAAGAGCAGAAGAATTCTTATGTTTTTTGAACAATAACAATATTTGTTGTTAATTTGTTGCTAAGAGGTGAGCGCATTTTCTGGTAACCAAGTGCCATGAAGTAGACTTCTGATTTTTACTTTTGGAAAAGTAAAAATCAGAAGGCAGAGATTTAACATTAGCACAAGCATTAGCAGTAGCTTTTCCCTAAAATAAGTTTTTTAGCTATTTTGTTTATTCATTAGCCATGTTTGGCACACTCAGTGGAGGAAGTCAGTGTAAGACAACATGCTAGTTATACCCCACATGCCACTGGCAGCATTTAGGTTAACATTAGCATTTTGGCTAATTTAAGCTTATGTGACGGTACCTATGCTTTCCCGATTGGCAACTTGAATTTTAAGTTAACTAATGTAATAATACTGTAAAGTTCCCTTTAAGGCACACAGGCCCGCTACATATGAGGCACGAGACTTTTCCACTCAATTCAATCAGTTCATTTATTTCAATTTCTAGTCAGAAATATATTAATCTAAAATCACTCACACATTAAAATGACATTTACGGCTCAACTCGAAGCTGGCAGGGACCTACAAAGGAAACACAGCAAACCAAATAAAAGAAAATCGTGCACCAAACCGAAGAAAGTACCACCACCCAGAAAGTCCACTACCGACACCACGAGCTGGCCGTTCCTGTCAAACAGAAGAAAAACATTCAAATTACCCACATTTCTTGGTTATACAGTTCAGTCCTCACAAATCAAGCACTAGCAGTCCAAGTTAGGAGTCCGTCCTGAGACGAACCGCCGCGCCACAGCAAACGCCAGCCAGAGCGGCACCAGAGGGGTCAGGACGAGCTGGTCATAGACCAGCCTGAATCAGCCACACTGGACGAGAGTCAAAAGCCAGCTTACGCCGACCAGGACAGCGGGTATGAAGCCGACAACCAGGGCAACGGGTAGGCCGCCGTCAGCCGACGACGAACAACCAGGTCACAGGCGGACGGACCGTCAACCAGGGACACTGAGCTTGATGCGTTATGCCTCTGGCAGGGAGAAGAAGCAGTCAGCTGGTACAAGTCACCAGAAGAAGGCTTGAACAGCAATTAATGTCTTAAGCGCGTCAGTCGTATAGCGCCAGTAAACAGTGAAGTCTGAACCGGAAGGAGAACATGTTGTCTACCAGGTGAGGGAGGGCCCTTTATATGCAGGCAGCGCTACAACCAATTAAAGTCAGGCACTTGTGTGGTGCGTTCAGGGCCCACAGGGCATACTGCCACACTTATACTCTAATTTTAACATACTGAATGAAGTAAGTCCATGTTGCTCAACATGCTTGTGACTCTCCACATGCCGTTGAGTAGAATGTAGCTTACTTTAGCATTGATGCTAATTTTTAGCATCAGAACGCTGTGTTCCAACCGACAGGCACGCTTTGGCAGGCCCCGTTTAAATTTCTTCAGAAATGGTCTAGTTGTTATTTATTAACTTTGTGTTTTTTAGAATTTAAACAAAATATCACAATACTGACTGACAGAAAGGGAAAGAAAACAAAGGTAACATGTGAACCTGGACTTTGATATCATAAACTTATGAAGTCACATATCAGCTTATGTCATCACTATTAACCAAATTGTGTGATGATTTGGCATTGAGCCAGGAAGGGTCTCCATGTTTTTTCATGTTTTTGATGGTAGTCCAGCTTTTCCAAATGAATCCGTTCCACTTGGATAACTGATTCCATTTCTCTGAGCCAGTGTTGAAAACATGGTGGATTTCCAGGACTGTAGCATGAGTGTTTTAGTCTATGCTCAATGTATGAGTGTGTGGGTGAGTAAAAACAGTAAAACTTCTTGTATAGAGAATAGAAAATACAGATTGTACCTGTTTCTATACATCAGCACCAGAATTTCAGAAAAGCCACCGGTTAAATGTATAGCCTTTAAAGCAACGTCATTTTAAGACAGCAGGGTTTGAATTGAGCTTTAGTCAGGCTAAAATAAAAACATGGAACACACCAAGTATCCTGGAGAGATGACAGCAACAAAATTGAAAGAGAGAGGGGAACACTGGCTGAGAGTTTCGGCGACATGATAGCCTTTCTTACGTGAATGGAAAGAAGACAGATGGCAGATAGGAAAGCTTGGATCAGAGAAGCAATTTGCTATTCACGTTATCTACAGTATAAGTCTTTCTTCCAGCACATTCAGCTGCTAACCTCGCCGCTGTGGTTTGTGGCTGATATTCTATCACTACCCACTCTCACAAATAAACGCTCTCTCAGACAAAAAGTGATGACTTACATATCAGTGGCTTTCACAGACAGAATGGCCCTTAATATTACAGCCTCACAGAGAAGAGATAGCTGGCTTCATTTTAGCTTCTTAGCGTATGCTATGCTGATAGATAATACGCTTTATTTTTAGATGAGTCTTAACAAGCTGTAAGCAGTTAGCTATGGAAGTGGATTTTAATGCACACAGTTACCTGAGGAGGAATACTTGTGGTCTGTTATTTCACCTGGAAACCAGCCTGTCGGAGGAGAAAATGCAATACCACATCCAGCCTTAGGTTCTCACAGAGTTACAAGTGTTTTCACAAAAAAGCAAGTGTTTTCCTATGAATATGATAAGCATGCTGCATTTTGCTATGAAATAAAGGTAATTAGTGGAGGGAAGCAACTATAAATATTGTTATTTTCTCTTTTACTTGTTCAACCAACTCAACTCAGTTTGTTCATATGGCGCCAATTCACAACAAATCTTATCTCAAGGCACTTTACAAACAAATCATTCTAATTCAGTACAAAACATTCCAGTTGATCCCATTTATCAAACTGTACAGTATGCTCAATTAATTATTCAAAGTAGATTAAAAAGCTTCTGTTTATGGAAACCCAGCAGATTGCATTGAGTTGCAGCATTCACTCCTCCTGGACCAGCATGTAGCGCTTGACTTTACACCAATCCCTGATACCAAGCATGCACGTCGCGACAGTGAAGAGGAAAACCTCAGGAAGAAACCTCCAGCAGAACCAGAACCTGGCTCAGTACAAGCGATCATCTGTGACGGCCGACTGGAGGTTAGAGAAGACAGAACAGAGCAGAAGGACTGATGTGGGATTATTTTCAATGTTCATGAAAGAAAACATTAATAGCAGGAGAGGAAGAACGATTAGTTGATGGCAGCATTATGTCAGTCCCTGCTGGTACATTTCTGGTACACAAGCGACATCTGAGACAACAGTAATGGGTGACAAACTTCTCTTGGCGCACTGGGGGTTAATTTCTGCTTCAAAAAATGATCCGATTGGATGCTGGAAAAGTCTGTTGTGTTCAAGTTGTGCTCAAAGGAGCTAACCTGTCAGAGAAAATACACAAGTCTAAAATATAATCTCAATGCTAAACATATACCAACATGCAACTTAAATAACAGATTAAAAACGATAAATATATTTGTTGTTGATCTCATATGTATTTTTATTCAATAATGTAGCAATGAATGGGGTTTGTGAATGAATATGTTGCTTATTTTGTTGATGTATAGTTTAATGAAAATGTGATTCAATGTGAGTAAATTCAAAACAGAAGACTCTCTTCAGACTCACTTCCATCATCCAATCACTGTGTCATGCGCTTCCACTGCAGCCTATCAGCATCAGACCTCACCTCATGACAGCCAATCACCCAGTAGCCCTCCATCCATGGATCCTCTCCAGCTCCAGCCTCGTCCTCCAGTCTTCCCTCCGTCTGGTCTCCACTCCTCCTCCACTGTCCTCCCAGGGGGGAAGACGTCTCTAATCCTCATCCTAAGCTGCTCATCCAAGCACCATTTATTTCATTCATGTCAAATAAAACTCTTAATCGCAGTTTTTTTTCTCTCTAGGTTGAAATGTGGTTAATTAATTACAGACCCTGTAATGAACTTGTCCCACCACTACTTTTATTCATAACTGTTACATTTTCCATGAAAAAATGTAAGTAGAATGTCACACTGTAAAAAGAAGTATTATTTTGCTTTTTTTTTTGCATGTATTTAGTCTTATCACAAACATCATGTGTTTTTTCTGTTACCTCATTGTATTTATTATCATAAAATAAAAAGGAAATATTTCATGTCTTTGTTTACCTGCTTTGTGGAGTCCATGTAGAATCCGGTAAAGTAATTTGAACTACATGGAGCTTTAATGGTTCCTTACACACTATAATGCCTTGAGTTACTGGTGTTCATGATTTTCAGATTATAACAATAAGCTTCCACTGGTTTTATGTCATAATTAGACTGGTTCCGTCACTGTTGCTCCTAGTTGATTTCTGCTCCCTCCATTTTTACAGGGCCTGTTGTTAAATGTGTGAGCAGGTGTCATTTATGGAGAAGCTTTGTCTGTCGGTATCATTACCTTTGAATGCTTTTAACACACTCAACAACAAGCTCATATTTATTATTTTTATGTGTCGGTGGGTCTGCCTACTAGTGATATGATTAATAGGCTTTTAAATGTGCAGAAGTGAATTCACTCTGGGTTGGTGAAACTGAACCTCTCTGTCCGTTCCCATCATGCCGTAACGGTAACAGCTGCATGAAGTGTCTAGTGTGTGACCTTTAACCTCACCGTGTGACTTCAGAAATCTATTGCATTGCTGAATTTGTGCTCACCAATATCACTGTTAGCATCCTGAAACACAGACTGATGACTAGAGCACAAAGAGACACAGAGACACTGTGGCTTCCTGTATGTAAATCAGCTCCATGCCTCCACATATCAGCAGTAGATGTCCCCAGGGAGATAATGGTAAAGTGACAGGTCAGGAGTCTGAGGGATGGGATAAAGAGTTAAGAGGTTCAGTGAGAGGACAGCACTCTGGCTGATTGGTTGTGGTCCCATGGGAGGGGGAGGGCACTGAGACATGACATCATCCCATCCCACAGGAGAGAAACGGACAAACTGAGAAAAAGGGAAGGGTAGAGGTCAGAGTGCAAATGCATGACAGCGACATCACTATCTGAGTAAGGGGAAAAATTGCCTATCATAAATGATCAGACAGAGTTAAATGTAGAATTCACAGCATAGATTCATTTGGTTTGTTACTATCATCAAATAAAAAAATCATGTGTTCAAAGAAAATTGATATTTTGAATTTGTAAAGACTTCGGCTGCAGTAGCTTCAGATAATAATTAGATGATGTGAATTAACTCATGCTGATAAAATAAAACTTGAGAGCCCATGTTAAATGAATTTAAATGCAGCCATAATAAAATCAAAAGTTTTTGTCTGCCTGAACTAAAGTCACCTGAAGGAATTAGACAAGTTGAATTTATTCAGGATCTGCATACAACTCTTTTCAGTTTTTTATTTGTAGAAAATGTTTGGGTTAGGGTATGCTGCAGGTCTTTACTTCGGCTTGGTTCACTTTGGCTCAGTTTAGCTTCAGACACATCAGCTAACACATAGAACAATCAAACAGTGTGATTGACACTCACATGATGTGCTTCATTTCTTCTCTAGACTCTGTCTGACTCGAGGCCTTCTGAACTGACGGACAGAACCAGGTCCTCCTGGTTGAGCATGAGTCAGGGTTTCTCTTGTGAATTTTAGAAACAACTCCTGTGGTTCGTGCTGCTCTAGCCAACGCTAGTTACTCGCTGACACAGATTGATTCAGGAGAGTAATATTTTTGCCTGGCTGTGGCTCAGCACTGTGCAGCTGCAGTCCTCTCTGCTGGACTTCACTGGCCAAACTGAAGGGACAATAATGCCAGGCTGTGTCTTTACTCTGTAGATTTAGTTCAAACCCGTCCACTGAAGGTTTCCCTGGAATGTCAGGACAGTGAGATACTTCAGGTCCGTCACTGAGGGCACCATGAGTGTTGACCGATCTCCCATGTTACTCTTCATCACAAATGCCAGCTCCAGGTGCAGGTTTTTTTTTTTTTTGTTTTTTTTTATGAGACAGTACTTCATGCTTCCTTCTTAGACATGCTGCATGACAGAAATGGCACTAGGTATGACTAGGTTTGTTTTGGTAGGCAGCTCTTCAGTTTGGATTTTGTCACAGTTTAAGCTGCCTTTTTCCCCCTTTGAGCTCTGAGGATGTCAAGAAGTGCCTCTCGACTGCTGCTGTTGTAATTGGACAACCAACTTCACTGACTTTAGGGTCCAGGACTCTTTCTACTGCAGGTAATTTCCACACATTTCTCCATATATTTCTGATCCTCACTCAGACTGTATTCTCCGGGTCCACTACAGAGCACACTGTGGAACATTATGCCTTCATTCCACCTTCGTCTTGCCAGGCTTGCCATTAGCAGGACATCTTCTTGACAATATGTGGTATCCTGTTGTCGGAGATTAAAACCAACAAGTATGATGTTGGTACTCTAACAGTCTGGTACTCTAACTGCCACCAAGCATTTGCAGTAATTAGTAATGAGGATTTCACATAACTTTGGAAGAGATTTGGCTCACTGCTCTTTGTAGAATTGCTTTGGTTCAGCTGTACTGAAGTGGTTTTCAAGCATAAACTGCCTTCCTGAAGTCAGACTAAAAAGAGCAGAAAACAGAGTTCATGATTCCATCGATTAGAAAACGTTGTCTGGGTTCTGAAACAGCAAGGCAGCCCTAGACCAGGGGTGGGCAACTCCAGGCCTCGAGGGCCGGCCTCCTGCAACTTTTAGATGTATCTCTACTTCAACACCCCTGGATCAAATAATGAGGTCATTAGCAGGACTCTGGAGAACTTGACTGCACTGAGGAGGTGATTCAGCTGTTGGATTCAATGTGTTGGACCAGGGAGATGTCTAAGAGTTGCAGGACACCGGCCCTCGAGGACCAGGATTGCCCACCCCTGATCTAGACCATCACTGTACCACTGTTAACTCAGGTAAGTGTGTGAGCTTTTTCTGAGAAACTGTTAGTAAAACACTTTCAAAACCAATCACTTTTGTTAGTTCTCAAAGTATTGAATTCAGGATCTACATAGTGTTGTAGAAACAACCTAAATGGACCACTCTTCAGTCTAAATCTCTAACCTATTTTATGTTGTCATGAAAAATATGCTGACATGTCTGAAAAAGCAGCTGCTTGGTGGAATTTGGCCATTTTAAAATGCAGCTTATTTGAGCAAAACCAACAGAAGGGAACAGAATAGACGGGAGGCAGGTTACACATGCTGGGAAATAATCACAATGATGATCATGACCTACTTATGAAATGTCCTTTATTAGGACACTCAAAGATGTTTCACAATGAAATCAGTCATACCCATTCACACACACATTCCCACGTTGATGAGGTCAAGCTACTGGATTGTAGCCACAGCTGCCCCGGGGCAATCTGACAGGAGTGAGGCGGCCATACCAGCTCCATTTGCCCTCTGAGCTCCACCAGCATGTGGATCTTAGTTAGGATTATTACTACTAACTAAGAACATCTATCATTACTGTTTTATTTAAGTTGTTTCTTACGTTTTACATACAGTGCAGTACATGTCTGACAGTGATCAGGCCTGCTTTGTCAAGTGAAATTAAACTAAAGTTTTGTTGTTGATCAGTCATTGTTGAATTCATGACTTCATGGATTATTTTTTTATATATAAGGCCAGGCTGGTTTGAATAACTTTTTTCCCTCCATAAAGGAAGACTTCTCTTTTTTTTCTCATTTTATCTTTATCTAAAGTCACAAATTGCTTGACAATTCTGAACGTGAACAAAAGCAAAAATTGATTTTCCAACACTTTTTATAGCACTGTATGGCAGCAATGAGAATAGAAAGTAATCCGAATGTCCCTTTCTATTTAAAGTGTCTTTACTCATTCAGTTATCCATCTTCCATCTCTGTCTGGAGTCGTTAAGCAGAAGGACTTTAAACATTGTGAGGTGATGAGGAGAGATAGCTGCCTTTTTCTTCACCGTCTTTTTATATCCCAGTAAATCACGGGGGGATTTCCCTCACGCTGTAGTAAAACTGCAGCAAACATTTCAGCTTTTATGACTAACTGCATGTTGGGGGTGACGTGTCTCATGTTCAGGAGCGCCACACTACCAGTGCTCGGCTTCAGATTTACAGCATAATGTAGGTCATAAACTATCAGACACACTCCTCCACTTCTTTAAGTGTGAGTAAAGTAGTTTTTAGCCTATGCAGAATTACTGATGCAATTACTTTATTGAAGCAAGAGCAATATAAAACTTCGGTGTCCTGTATTTTCACACCTCCCAACACAAGACAGGAGCTTGCTCTTTAATGTACAGCTTAGTTTTGTAGTATGTTGAGTTTGAAATGTTCATTGGTTAATATTTGTAAAGTCATGAGACTCTATGAAACTCTGTGTGTTCCTCTGGCATGTTTTAGATGAATATCAATATCAATTCTCAATGCACTGAAGAGTCAAGCAATAAAAATTAACAATACAAACTAAAGAAACACATTTGAAATGTGTCAATAACATGTTATGATTTTCCAGAGTTAAAACCTGGATCTTAATCTGGCTCAGATTGTTCAATTAGAACCGGCTGCAAGAAACACGTCAAACATCTCACAGCTACACAAGCATCTTACTTTCAGAGGGAAATCATGTTCGTATCTTTGTTGCTTGATTGCATCGTTCACATTCATACACTAAATAACACACTCACATAATAACACACACACGTAATGACACACTCACATCGGCTCCTGTGTTAAGGCAGACCTGGAACTGCATGAGCCTAGAGTTAACTCAGTGCAGGTGATCAAGGAAATAAAGTGTTAAGACTTAATTTAACATGAATTAACTGAAATAACATGCTAGATCCAGAGTGCCGTTAAAGTTGAATTATGGTTAATTTTAGAAGCACTTTACTTGGAAAAATTGCAGTTTACCATGTAGACAGGCTGACCACAGCAATTAAATCTGCAATCTTGAAGCTGATGGACAAGAGTTCTTCTGACTGAGGACATGATAATAATAATAATAATAATAATAATAATAATAATAATAATAATAATAATAATAATAATGAATAAATAAAAAACATCATAAAAATGACCAGCAGGGGTGGTTTGGCCCTCAGAATCAGAGGCAAAAATGCATGAAGGCTTGGCAAGAACTTAAAATATGATAAATGTACATGTGAAATGTTGCTAAAGGATCTTTTTTGGAGCCTTTCTCTGTCATGTGTAGCAGTTTGGCAAAAACCCATACATGCAGCTTGCATACTGGATGTTTCAAATGAAGGCAATGGAAGAGAAATGTTCTGGGTTACAGCCAGAGTAGCAGGACTGTACAGCATCTGGTGTCAGGCTTAATGCCAAGGCACATTATGACAACAGCAGCTCTGCAAATGAATTTGTACCTGAGGCTGTTGATGATATGCAATTAGTTTTTGTGGCATTCACAAGTTTGACTGATTAAAAGAAAAGCTGCAGAATGAGAATAAGGATTTCTACACTGGTGATATGTCCCACAGGCAGTACAAGTAAACTCAGAGATGTTTCTGTGTTTCAAACTGATAAGGCCTTTCATCCGAACCACATTTATCTGCAACTTATTTGAAAATAAAACTTTTTTTGACCAGTTTAGATTTAGAAGGTGTTATCATACCCAAAAAAACACTAAACACCAACTAAAACCTGCAAAGAGCAATAACTTTATTTTTATATAACGTTTCAGATGGAATATTTATTTATTTGATTCAATGTTTCTACTGTGTCACCTTTCCAAAATAATGTCTTAAATATTTTTTTTTGCCAAAAGACGACTTAGGTTAAAAAACAAACAAAAAAATCTCTTTCGGCAACAAATGACTTGGACCATGATTTGGGAAAGTAACGATTTGTAGCTTGGTTATATATTGGACAAAAAGTGAGAATCATTTGTTTCTGATGATCACAAAACTTTGAAGGTTTTAAGAGTCTTCATTTGGTGTCAAATAATTCAGTCCAAAGTAATCAGTGCATTTCAGCTCTAGTTGTTTTGCATAAAGCCCGGTTTGTTTGGGGAGGTGTGAATGTGAACTCTGACGCAGGTCAAAAGAAGACAACAAAACCTGGATCTTGGTTCTGTATAAGTGAACTCTTGTGCAGTTCTAATATACTGTAAATTTCTGGAGAAATTGAAGATCTACTGCACTGAAGCCCATTGAAAACCTCCTGGTTATTCCACTAAATATTCATTTCTGAACTCTTCCTGAGTTCAAACATTAGTATTGTTGTTTCTAAATGAATATAAAATTGTTTTCTTTGCATTATTTGAGGTCTGAAAGCACTGCATCTTTTTTGTTACGTTGACCATTTCTCATTTTCTGCTAATTAATACTAAATTTTTCATTGGAATTTCAGAGACAGTAGTTCATAGAATAAAAGAACAATGTTCATTTTACTCAAACATATATTTATAAAGTGTAAAATCTGAGAAACTGGTCCTTTTAAGTGGTCTATTAATGTTTTCCAGAGTTTCCAGAGAGGGGAAAAAATGTGTTTCAAAGAGTTTGGTTTGTTTGACACAGTGCAGTGTCAAAGATAATCACAGCAGCTGAACATGGAACAGAAGGTGACATTTTGGTCCTGAATCAAACTGAGTCTACTGGACTATCAGGTGTAAAAAACACTCTATATTAAGTGTTTTAAGTATATTAAAAGACTTAATATAGACACTATACAGTGTCTATATTAAGTCTTTCTTTTACATCTGAAAAGCATGAAGTATGAGTATTTAGTGCCATAATTATTTCCTAATCAAATTATTTGCAGGTTTCGCTCAAAAAAAAATTAACAAATGATTCTTATTTCAGTAAATCAACTTTGAAATAAAATTCACCTCACAGAGTGATATAGTATTGTTCCTGTTATTGTTATTGATGGGAACAGCTAAGGGAAACCCCCAAATCCAGATTCATACCAAGAAAAGCATTTTGGTTGCAGAATTGATATTCACAAACATTTATTTAAAAGTTATATTTTCTGTACTTCTTCAGTTTATCTTATGGTTTATGCAACAAGGCCTAATATAGTGCAGGTTTTACTCACAACCTTACATATCCTCTATTGCTGATCCAGTATGAGATCATTGCACAGTTTAAGGGGAACTGATTGTATCTGTTATACTGCACTGCAAGTCAATGGAGCTTAAATGAGCCTAAATGAAAGAGGAGAGAAGGTCTGCATTCAGGGTTTATGCAATCCAACCACTTATTCAACACTTTGTTCATCTTTGCTGCTCCACATTTAAATAATATCACAGGCTTCAAGATTGTGCTGTAGATTTGTGACTTTCTTTTCCCTCGCTCCAGCAATTTCCCCTCACCACTTTTCTGGTAAACTTATTTGCTTCGCGGGCCGTCTGACCAAGCAGCTCTCGAGTACACTCTGACAGTCATACTGCTTGTGAGTGCCAGGGGAAAAAATAACCAGCTCTGATGAGTGCAACAGCCCCAAGCTATGACACAAAACTGAACAGTGAAAGCCACACATCCACGTTCTCTCTCACCATCCTTGTCATGTCTGCATTCTCCTGCTTTATTTCCTCTAAAGCAATGTTTTCTACTCACATGTCTTATACAAGACTTCAAGAGCTGCTGTGGCATTATTTAACATAGAACAAGCTTCCAGATATGTAGTAAATGTATAGTATATATATATATACTACATATACGACATATAAAAAGACTTCTCTACAGAAGATGCAGTCAATGCTCCACTAAAGTCCATTGCTGTTAGTTCAGAATCCTTAGTCATGTTATGATTTTGTGATGATGCTGTCTGCTAAATAAGTTTTACAATCCTCAATAGGGGGCAGCATCCATTAACACATCCAAATTGTCAACCTTCTTCTTCTGCGCATTTGGGTCGCTTTGGGGTCATGAACAGTTCCATGGAAGTCTCCTTGCAGTCTCGTCTAATAAGTAGAACCTAACATTGGATTTTAGCAACTAAAAAGAATCTAAATTGAGCATCATGAGAATGTGTTGGTGTGAACGCTGCTGATCTTGTCTGGTGAACCATTTCATCCAATGGTGAAGCGAAGCAGATTTTACTTGTTTGTGATGATGAGACATAACAGATTATGCCTCCTAAATAGTTTGTTGGCATGTAGTTAGCATGTAGTTAGCACCATGTGTTTTTCATGGGGACTTGGTGATCCCAGTCTTAGCTGGAATCACCAACAGTAATCTTTGGATCTTTTTACATTCATAATTGACCTTCCTGTTGTCTGCTGCACTTGATATGAATTTATTTCATCTTTTTTTTTTTCAGTGATTTTGCTGCTTTAATAATCAATTAATTAATTTGGCTCTGGGTTGTTCTGTGCTTGTTGCAGGTTTGACAGTCTTCTGTTCACCTTCAGTTAGATCTTCAGGTTTTATTTGCAGTGAATGCTGAGCTCCTCCTTGGGCTGCCACCTTATCGTGGTGGAGGGGTTTGAGTGCCCCAATGATCCTAGGAGCTATGCTGTCTGGGGCTTCATGCCCCTGGTAGGGTCAACAAGGCAGACAGGTCCTAGGTGAGGGACCAGACAAAGTGCAGCCCGAAGACCCCAATGATGAAGGAAAACCTTGGACTTGGTGTTCCCTCGCCCGGACGCGGGTCACCGGGGCCCCACTCTGGAGCCAGGCCTGGAGGGGGGGCACGATGGCGAGCGTCTGGTGGCCGGGCTTTTACCCATGGAGCCCGGCCGGGCTCAGCCCGAAGAGAAAACATGGGCCCCCCCTCCCATGGGCCCACCACCCGTGGGAGGGGCCAAAGGGGTCGGGTGCACTGTGTGATGGGTGGCGGCCAAGGGAGGGGACCCTGGCGGTCCAATCCTCGGTTGCAGAAACTGGCTCTTGGGACGTGGAATGTCACCTCTCTGGTGGGGAAGGAGCCGGAGCTAGTGTGTGAGGTCGAGAGGTTCCGGCTAGAAATAGTCGGTCTCACCTCGGCACATGGCTCTGGTTCTGGAACCAGTCTCCTTGAGAGGGGCTGGACATACTTCCACTCTGGAGTTGCCCAGGGTGAGAGACGTCGGGCAGGAGTGGGCATACTTGTTGCTCCCCATCTCGGCGCCTGTACGTTGGGGTTTACCCCGGTGAACGAGAGGGTAGGATCCCTCCGCCTACGGGTGGGGGGACGGGTTCTGACTGTCGTTTGTGCTTACGGGCCGAACGACAGTTCAGATTACCCACCCTTTTTGGAGTCCTTAGAGGGGGTACTGGAGAGTGCTCCTCCTGGGGACTCCCTTGTTCTGCTGGGGGACTTCAACGCTCACGTGGGCAACGACAGTGAGACCTGGAGGGGCGTGGTTGGGAGGAACGGCCCGCCCGACCTGAACTCGAGCGGTGTTCTGTTGCTGGACTTCTGTGCTCGCCATGGCTTGTCCATAACGAACACCATGTTCAAGCATAAGGGTGTCCATATGTGCACTTGGCACCAGGACACCCTAGGCCGCAGTTCGATGATCGACTTTGTCGTCGTTTCATCGGATCTGCGGCCGTATGTCTTGGACACTCGGGTGAAAAGAGGTGCGGAGCTGTCCACTGACCACTACCTGGTGGTGAGTTGGTTCCGGTGGTGGGGGCGAAAGCCGGTCAGACCTGGCAGGCCCAAACGTGTTGTGAGGGTCTGCTGGGAACGTCTGGCGGAATCCCCTGTGAGACGGAGCTTTAACTCCCATCTCCGGCAAAACTTCGAACATGTCCCGGGGGAGGTGGGGGACATGGAGTCTGAGTGGACCATGTTCCGTGCCTCCATTGTCGAGGCGGCCGATCGGAGCTGTGGCCGCAAGGTTGTCGGTGCCTGTCGCGGCGGCAACCCTCGAACCCGTTGGTGGACACCTTCGGTGAGGGATGCCGTCAGGCTGAAGAAGGAGTCCTATCGGGCCTTTTTGGCCTGTGGGACTCCGGAAGCAGCTGATGGGTACCGGCGGGCGAAGCGGCATGCGGCTCGGGCGGTTGCTGAGGCAAAAACTCGGGCGTGGGAGGAGTTTGGAGAGGCCATGGAGAAAGACTTCCGTGCGGCTTCGAGGCGATTCTGGTCCACCATCCGGCGTCTCAGGAGGGGGAAGCAGTGCGGCACCAACACTGTTTATAGTGGGGATGGTGTGCTGCTGACCTCTACTCGGGACGTTGTGGGCTGGTGGGCAGAATACTTTGAAGACCTCCTCAATCCCACCAACATGCCTTCCACTGAGGAAGCGGAGCCTGGGGACTCTGGGTTGGGCTCTCCAATCTCTGGGGGCGAGGTCGCCGAGGTGGTTAAAAAGCTCCTCGGTGGCAAGGCCCCGGGGGTGGATGAGATCCGCCCGGAGTTCCTTAAGGCTCTGGATGTTGTAGGGTTGTGTTGGTTGACGCGACTCTGCAATATCGCATTGACATCGGGGGCAGTTCCCCTGGATTGGCAGACTGGGGTGGTGGTCCCCCTGTTCAAAAAGGGGGACAGGAGGGTGTGCTCCAATTATAGAGGGGTCACACTCTTAAGCCTCCCTGGCAAGGTCTATTCAGGGGTCCTGGAGAGGAGGGTCCGTCGGATAGTCAAACCTCGGATTCAGGAAGAGCAGTGTGGTTTTCGTCCTGGTCGTGGAACACTGGACCAGCTCTACACCCTCGGCAGGGTCCTGGAGGGTGCATGGGAGTTCGCCCAACCAGTCTACATGTGTTTTGTGGACTTGGAGAAGGCGTTCGACCGTGTCCCTCGGGGAGCCCTGTGGGGGGTTCTCCGGGAGTATGGGGTACCGGGCCGTTTGATACGGGCTGTCAGGTCCCTGTATGACCGGTGTCAGAGTCTGGTCCGCATTGCCGGCAGTAAGTCGGGCTTGTTTCCGGTGAGAGTTGGACTCCGCCAGGGCTGCCCTTTGTCACCGATTCTGTTCATCACTTTCATGGACAGAATTTCTAGGCGCAGCCAAGGTGTTGAGGGGATCCGATTTGGTGGCCTTAGGATCTCATCTCTGCTTTTCGCAGACGATGTGGTCCTTTTGGCTTCATCAGATCGTGATCTGCAGCTCTCGCTGGAGCGGTTCGCAGCCGAGTGTGAAGCGGCCGGGATGGGGATCAGTGCCTCCAAATCCGAGGCCATGGTCTTGAGCAGGAAAAGGGTAGAGTGCCTTCTCCGGGTCAGGGGGGGTGTCCTGCCCCAAGTGGAGGAGTTTAAGTATCTCGGGATCTTGTTCACGAATGGGGGAAGAAGGGAGCGGGAGGTCGACAGGCGGATTGGTGCAGCGTCTGCCGTTAAGCGGGCATTGTACCGGTCCGTCGTGGTGAAGAAAGAGCTGAGCCAAAAAGCGAAGCTCTCGATTTACCGGTCGATCTACGTTCCCACCCTCATCTATGGTCATGAGCTTTGGGTCATGACCGAAAGAACGAGATCGCGGATACAAGCGGTCGAAATGGGTTTTCTCCGTAGGGTGGCTGGGCTCTCCCTTAGAGATAGGGTGAGAAGCTCAGCCATCCGGGAGGGACTCAGAGTAGAGCCGCTGCTCCTTCACAGCGAGAGGAGCCAGTTGAGGTGGCTTGGGCATCTGGTCAGGATGCCTCCTGGACGCCTCCCTGGTGAGGTGTTCCGGGCACGTCCCACCGGGAGGAGGCCCCAGGGAAGACCCAGGACACGCTGGAGAGACTATGTCTCTCGGCTGGCCTGGGAACGCCTCGGGATTCCCCCGGAGGAGCTGGAAGAAGTGGCTGGGGAGAGGGAAGTCTGGGCCTCCCTTCTGAAGCTGCTACCCCCGCGACCCGACCTCGGATAAGCGGAAGAAGATGGATGGATGGATGGATAATTAATTTTAGGGCTTTTAGCAAATCTTTGTCATTGAGACGGCAGAACGTAAAAACGTTTCTACATCCATGGCTCTGGGTTGTTCTGTGCTTGTTGCAGGTTTGACAGTCTTCTGTTCACCTTCAGTTAGATCTTCAGGTTTTATTTGCAGTGAATGCTGAGCGCTGACTCTGTCTCTGGGGTCTATTAGTACTGATTCTATTTCGGAAATGTTGTGCAGTGATTGATGACATTAATTCCTTTTACAATGACCAGTGCAGGTGTTTTTCCTGACCACAATAATTATCACTTTTGAAATCACTTCCTAGTTTACTGTAACTGTGCCTCACTTGCATACAATTAAAGCACAGCATAAATAAATTGTTTCTGTTACTCTGGGTAATGAGTCCAAATTACAAAAAAAAAGAAGTCATTTCTCATCTTCAACTCTCTGGCGCCCCCACTGGTGAGGCTTTTATCTCTCCAGTCCACTTCAGATGGAGCTTCAGTTAAAAAAGTCAGTCCAGAACAAACGTGAGTCAAATGAATTTAGATCTGTGCTTTAAAGCTGCAAGTAAAACAGAAAGAGGCATTAATAAGCAGGCAGCAGACTCGTTCAGTATGGTGTATGTTTTAGCATTTCTGACCTTGTAAGATCCATTTGTCCAACAGTATTATGATGTCAGAACCCACTACTCCTTATGAAGAAATGCTGATTCAGGGGAAACATAGTTCATTTCTGTTCCTGCCTCCCTGCTCCGATCCCACAGCTCATATTGGGTCTTGTAAAATAGTAAATACATGTATTTATAGTATGTATATAGTTGTTCAATTTTATAGAGGTATTTATATGTTTTGTATTATGAATTTCAGGCTAGCGGTCATCAAAAGGGTCAAAAGGTGAAGGGCTCAGGGAGACTTTAGGGTTAGGAATCAGGAGGTCAGGGCAAGACGATAAAATAGCAGAACCCCCCATAAAATATTTAATTAAGAATGAAATAAAGTTTAGAAGGTAAACTGAATGAAATGTAAATGTAGATGTAGAACACAACATAAGAGCAGTGAGAGCTTTAAAAAGATTTTTCTTCCAGTCCCTTTGGGTGTCTGGTCTCCAGTTTGTCTCGGCCCTGTTCTCCTGAAGTTGACTGAATGACAGCTTCCCATCCATGGGATATGAAAGGGTTAACAAGGTGTCTCTGTGTATTTCTTTCCTTTATGTCTGTGTTGAGTAAATATTTCCTGTCTCCCCCACATACTGCAGTCCACATGTTTTACAGGTTGGAGTATGGATTGCCCTTACATTGCGACAAGAAAACAAAAAAGCGGAACCTCTTAGGGTGCTGAAATAAAATGCCCATGACTTCTGGCCTTAGGCTGAATCAAGAGTGAATCAAGTAATCCCTGAGGTTTTTGTTTCTCTAATAATCCTGTAATCCCTGCATTTAGGGTTTTTCAGTCAGTGTCTGTTAGTTTTTTTGATGAATAATTATTTTGATTGTAGATGGAGAAAATGTGGTGACAAATCGGAAGAGGGGAGACATTAATGGGCTTAGTTTCCAAGAATGATGAAACATTTTCTTAGGACAGAGCAACAGCACCCTCTGCTGGTCAGAGCACAGCGTTTTAGTGGCTTCTCTAAAGGCTGCCTGCAGACTACAGATTCTGTGGAAACACAATAATTGCAATTTGATCAGTCCAGCGAAAGTTTGTTTATGATTGAAACTTATTTTAAGTGTTAGAGATTCAGAACATTTCATTCTCTGTCTATGGCAACAGAGTTTTCCATGCAGAGGAGCCCCCCTGGGCTGCCCTACCTCACATTGAGGCACCCAGGTGTCAGGGTGTTAGTCTTTTTCTTCTTGACCATTTTTCCACCAGACAAAACATTGAGAACATTTTCTCTCTGTTTCCTTATATCAAAAAGGACCTGGGTTAGAACTTGGTTCTTTTTGCACAGTCTGCCTGTTCTCCCTGTTTTCCCCGGTTGCTGCTGGAGACGGGTCTCAGCACTCCTACCACCCTGCACAGACTAAAAAGGTGTGTAGAAAAAAAAACTGTGGATGGGTGCATTCTTCTGTGATTTACTGAAGGACCCAGTTCAGAACTTTCATTATCAACTATATCAAGTTTATTTGCAGGGTCAATATTTATGATGTTGTACCTCCTTCACAATCTTTGCAATGGACTCTGATGAGATAGTTAACTTCAGCACCCATGGTGACCCATTCTTGTTTTCCTACTGGTTGGGACTAACACCAGCTTATTGCCTTCTTTGTTTGTGTAAAAAGGTTCAGGTTCAGTTCTTTTAAAGTGTGTCATTTATTGATGACTATATTCTATTGACTCTGTTCTTTCTTATTGTAGTGTGGCTTGGTTTGGTTTCCTTACTCTAGGTTGATGAGGCTCGCTAATGTGGCCAGGTAATTAGAGTGACGTAAGTCCAGCTCCAACATACAGTTTATATTCAAAGTGTGTGAAACACTAAACTGATTCTCAGTTCTCCTGAACATCCACTCTGCATTGCGTTTGATCTTCCAACTGGCGGCCGCTTCAGGATGCCTAAGATCAGAACCCAGCGTGGTCAGGGGTCTTTCATTCCTGCAGCCATTGAACTTAGTCTCCCTGGCTTAGACCGCAATACTCAGAGCACTTTTAAGGTTTCTGAAATACATACTTTATATTCTTATTATCTTGAGAGCTCAATGCACTTAATGCACTAGGGCATGAGTTATTTCTCCTAGTATATGGAGTTGTGTGGAACTGACAGAATAAAGATGTTGTCTTTTTTCAATGTTTTCTGTTTTTTGTATTTCTGATACTTGCTGCAAACAAATTTCCCCTTGGAATAAGAATAAAAACTGAACTGAACTGAATTTGAATTAAAGTTAGAGTTTTTAGCATTAGCTTCTGGTAACTATCATGTTGGTATCACACTTTATCATTAGAGGAACCAATGTTAGAGCTAGATGTAACATAACCTTTTAGTTAGCAGTACCAGTGTTGGTAACCTAACCTCATACCTGCTCTTCCTCCTGAACCACAGCTCTCCCAAAGCTGTCACCACGGAAACGTGTCAAGATCAACGTTTACTGTGTAACTTACCAACTTTGGAAGGTGTAAAAAGCTGGGATAATTATGCATAAGGTTTCCATTAAAAACATCTCAGTGACTTATTTTCAGGGGAAATGTCTGGATCCTACACAGACCTTTAGGTTGTGCTGGTTGGAACTGAATCCCAGAGCAGATCACCACTCCAGCTGAAACCTGATGCTCGTGAGCTCATTTAGCAGTCAGCGCTGCAGCAATGTGCCGCATCCTGAGCTGAAAGTTCTTTTAGTGACACTAAAGGCTGCCAGAAACTGCTCTACAAAAGGATTCTCACTGTGCAGCCCTAAGACAAACATTTAAAGCAAAAAAGGTGTAACACTGTCTAATTGTTTTTATTTAAAACAGCTTGTCCACCATTTCATCACTTACCAACTACTGTTTAAAAACATTGACACCTTAATAAACTTAACTTTTTGTGTCTTTTGTGAATAGAAATATTTCTAAGCCACCACAATCCCCCTCTTTCAGCCAGCTGACCTGTATTGTGCAGCTGCAGGTGGACGGGTGGCAGTGCTGTGTTAGTCTGCAGGAGGAGAAAGTTATTTTGGCATCTCCATAAAAAGAAAGACTGAACAGTGGAATATTTTACAGAGGTGTGTCAAACTTTCTTTTTTCTCTATTTCTACAAAAGAAAGTTTCAAACATTACTGCAACATTAGGTTGAACTGTAGTATTTTTGCACATGAATGGATAAAAGAAAACATAATTTAATGTCTGAGTTCTTCACCAAAGCATATGTCTATGTTATTGAAGACAATTTATTTATTTTGTCATTCTTCAATCAGAGTTGATGCTTTTATTTTGAAAGGAACCAATCCTTACTGTAACCTGGTTTGCTCTCCATGACAACCAGTTTGATAACAGATACTCAGTGTGCAGAGCCTGGTTTAGTACCCCAGAAGATGGATTGATTTTCCACAGCCACAGGTAAATAATTACATCTATATTAGTAAGAGTGTACACTCTGCTTATTTATCTATATATTTATCTATCTATATATATCTATGTTTTACACTCTATGTGTAAGTGAGGTGTTTGTTGGTGTTTGCAGTGAGTAAGGATGAAGCCGGCTCACAGGAAGAGTGATATGGAGCGTTTGGGTGTGTTTATGGAGATGAGCTACATCTCTGCAGGAGACACTTCAGCAAACAGCCGTGAGCATGACATAAACTTTACTAACCTCTTTTAAATGTAGACAGCTCCTTTAAATGATCCCACAGCTGACAGCATGGCGATAACAGACAACTACAGGAGCCTGCTGGAAAAAGGAGGTCAACGAGAATCACTTCATGATAACATTAGGCTGGCTTTTTACAGAAACAGGAAACTGGATGAAGAAAATTGCAAAAATATGTTTAGTAACAGTCAAATACATGGCAATTCCAAAACTACAGAATCCAACAAACAAAATAGTGTTCTTTTCTTAGTCTTGGATTAACAGGAACTGCAAAGTCATGTTTAGACGTCATTCACACAAGGTCACAATTTAACTAGGGTAAAAATCAGTCCCTTGTTCTGCACTATTTGCTTCATCCAGAGGGTCTGGGTTCTTGGCTGCTGACAAATGTTTGCTTCCTGTAGGTGTGGACTGTATAGAGGTTTTAATTTTACCTACTTGCTAACATTGCCCATGATGTGTGTAATGCACTAGTATGAGTGCATTACAGTAGCTATGAGGCTTACTAAAAATTGCTTGCACTATAAACAGCCATCTTCCACTGCGAAGAGAGAAGTGACCATCTGAATTCAATATTTGGAATGTGACCAACTCAGACTGAATGGCTTTGTTCACTTCCTCCACTGCCACTATTAAAACTCAGTTCTTAAACAGAGCTAAAAGTCATTGTCATTGTTCACAACATCTCCTTGTGTTTGCTAATTGGCCCAGAGACAATCCAAGTCAATGGGAGAAAGCCCAGACTGGAAGAGAGAATGTGTCTGCATGTGTCACTGAACAATGGACTGACTCATCATTTGTTTAGTGGTTAGTAAAAACCAAAGATCATCACCTAAAATAATAAACTCAAGAATTTAAGTAGGAGAAAATATACATTTCAATTATCTGCTAACAGTTCAGGTTAAGGTTTTGGGAAGTAGGTTAGAAGTTGCCTCTGCCTGAACAGTTGTGTTGAATCCAGGAGGAATGAACACAACCCAAGCTACTTGGTGAAGGTCATTGGACTAAGCGGAAATGTGAGATTCTGATGGTGCTTATTGGCCAGCAGCACTTTCAAATGAAATGGAAAATGTGATTTAAAGTGCATGTACGTGACGTTTCCATTTTTAATCCAGGTCCATTCAATGAGTCAGCATATCGAAGCTGCCAGATGCAGGCGGGTGTCACTAAACAGCTGTGTGCTCTCCAAAGTGGCTTTTTCGACAAGTCCTTTAAAAGGATTTTTGAGAAAGAAGCACTGAGTGAACCTCTGAGACTGTCTCGGAGGAACCGGATGCAGCAGGCCAAGAAGAACCTGGGCAAAGCCTTCCTGCCCTGCAGCGGGACCAAGCAGCCGTGAGGCAGCACACAAAGACATATTTACTAAGAGCTTTAAATATCTCTGCTTAGTTGAAAAATATTCATGATTTATTATTACAATAATGTATCCAAGTGATTTCAAATGAAATTTTAACAGATGTTTGTTACATGATTTGTTTGTGCCTTCAGCTCTGGTTCTGGTAGTTACTATGGCACCTTGTCTGGACCAATGGAAGCCACAAGTCCTCTGTCAGTTCCCAAGAAAGCTCAGCGTTCACCTGGCCGCAACATTCTCACCTCACCGCCCAAGAAAGGCAGTGGTTACAGGTTTATGGCAAGCAAACGTAGTTCCTAAGCTCTGAGAACAGCTTCCTTCTTCCCCCGAGGGCCAATGGCCCAGAAGCCGAGTTACTGGCTGCATTTCCATTGACAGTTTGCAGCAAATCACCAAATAGCTGCAAATTGGAATTAAGAAAATAATTCATATTATGGACACACAGCAATTTAAAAAACAAACAAAAAAAACAGGTTTTCTGATAAAAACGTTATTGCACTAGGATGAGGTGGATTTTCAGCTTTTTAGAAATGAGTGTTTTTTTTTTGCAAAACTGCAGTGGAAACACTTTTTTACGTCACACATCATGTGATCAACGACCAGATTTTACTGCTGGAGGAAAAGATGCAGGAGACGATAGGATATGGCAGGAGGATGATCACGTAGACATAATAAAGAGTAGTATAAAAATGGTTTATTAATATCTATATAGACATATTTTACAAACATATAATAATACAAATATAAACAATAATGATTGATGCCTAATATGTACTTATAAAAACGGGCATATATGGTGCTGCATGTTTTTAATGACAAACTTCTTGATGTGTGATTTTAATTGCGTTTCTCATTTAATGCAAACACTACAATTACAAATTGTGCTTTTTCGACATGAGCAGAATATGAACAAAGTTTTGCTCACATTTATAATGGAAACGCAGCTATTGTTGGAGGGCTTGTTGGTAATATGAGTAAAGTGTGACTCAGTCATGAAATACATGACTTGATTTAAGGAGGTTTCTAGTAAGAAGCACAAAATAAGAAATAAAATAACTCCTGATAAACTGTGCTTTTGACCAGTGGTTCTCCGAAGGGTTTTCAAAGTTTGCCTGTGTTCTTCCTTTTCCCCAGTTATCCTAATGTGACTCTGTCCAAAATGGACCTGTATGTTTCTGACCCATACGACAGAGCCAAAGAAGCCCTTAAGGTAACAAACATAGCTGATTATTTTTGTGTTTTCTTGATATTAACACTTTCAGTTTAAATTATGGGAATTAACATGTGAAACATATATTCCTCTGATACAACAGTACAATCATAAAGAAGAAGCACAGGTTAACTACAGTAATAGTAGCAGGTTTGTTGCATGAGCATTTTCTATATGCATGAATGCAGCTATGAACCAGGAGTCAGAGTTCCTGCCCCAGGTTTGGTCCCTGTAGTTAAACTACAACCTATTTGTTCCTTTAGTCACTGATGTGGTTGAGCCACAAAGAATAGCTGCCCATATTCAACTTAGAAAACTAATCAGATGATCATTGTCTTTGTGGTTAAAAAATTTAGAGGCAAAGCCTAAACTTAAGAACACTGTGGTGGTGAGACAATGGCATTATATATGTTGAAATTTGTGTGTACACAGAGGGAGGGAGCAATCCATCGCTCCAAACTAAGAGATGGGCCCTTCAAAATAAATCTTCACCCACAGGATTATTTCCAAGGCAATCCGTATCGCAGCCACAAGGCTCTCCCAGCTGCTCAAAAGCCCCTCCAGCCCCAAAAGAACGTCTCCATGGTTCCCTTCATGCCCTCCTCCCCCAGCAAACGGGTGAATCATTGCTTGGTTCAATGAAGAGAAACTGTGGATATCAGATATGATGTTTGTGGGCATAATAGATTTGTTAGTATGTTTGTTCATATGTCTTAGATTGGAGGAATGAAAGCTGGAACATTTGATGTATATCCCTCACATTCTGCTGATCCATACGTCATCCGCCGCTCCAAACCAGCCAATCAAGAGCCAGTGTTTCGTCCTGCTCCTGGTCCCAAAAGCACGCCAGTCAAAAGCATCATCTCTGTTAATGTTAACAGGTTAGCTCCATAAATCTGCTTCAGCTTATGGAGGGCATTTAGCTGACACCTTAGGTTACCTCTGCTGGAGAGATACATCCTTGAAACAAACGGTTTGAGCAGCCCACCATGCAGCACCCTATGACCTTTTTTTTTTACAGCAAAATTAACTTAAGAAAAGAAATTTTAGGGCATGCCGTGGTGGCGTAGGGGTTAGCGCGACCCGTATTTGGAGGCCTTGAGTCCTCGATGCGGCCGTCGCGGGTTCGACTCCCGGACTCCATGATATTTTCCGCATGTCTTCCCCCCTCTCCTTCCCAGTTTCCTGTCAGCCTACTGTCATATAAGGGACACTAGAGCCCACAAAAAGACCCCCTGGAGGGGTAAAAAAGAAATTTTAGGCTGCCAGTCATTTGTTTTTTAACAGGCTTTACTGGAGTTGACACATGAATAGACTGTTTTGTTGGAGTCTGCCGTTTTCTGAAGAGGATGGCATCCCATGCAAAGGGTCAATAGATTTGACTTTCAGGTCACAGAACAAGCTTCTACATATGGTCACTAAATCTCCAATCATTTAGGAGAGTAAAATTAATATTTATTAATGATACAAGTCTAATCAGGTCACATATCTTTATCTGTTCTGTGTTTCCTTCTATTTAAGTTTTAGCATTAGCTTCCTTTGAAAAGGTCTCAAGACTACCCTACCTTACCACCTTGAATCTTATGTAGCTGGTTAGCTAACCTCAATTATTATCCTAGTTATATAAATGAAGGACATGAACTGTTGGATGGCAACACTTTTATTGTGTAACCTCACTTTGTTTCCTTGTTTTCCATTTTGTTTCAGAAGAATCAACTCTGCAAACTATCGGTACACTACCATCCCAGCCGTGATGAAAACCTGAACACACTGTTGGAGCTGTTGTTTTTTGTTCCAATAAATTAGCACCTTTACAAAACTAAAAGAAGAAATACTGAGTGATTTCATTTTTCAAGTAATATGTATTTCAAGTAATATTCTTACTCATTATTCTATTATTCTTCTGAAGTTGGAGTTATATTCATCTCTGTCACAAAACTAATTATGAACTAAAATAGACATAATAACTAGAATTTAATAATCACCGGCCTTATTCTTATCATAAAATTTGTATTTTATTTTGAAAGACAGGTTGGGTTTCCTTTTATTAGGATATGATGCTTTCAACAAGCAAACATACTACATGTTGCCAGACAACCCTAATTTCTTACTCAATATGTATTAAAGGAACATTAATTCTAAGGATGCTGAGGAAATTTCTTTTATATTTGTCAACAAACTGGGTTTTCTCTCCATTAGCTCTTCAAATGCTGATGTATTTTTTTTTTTTATCAGAAATCATGATTACAATCAACTAAATCTATTATCTATTACTGTCTTACTTTATAATTTCTTAATAATTTGTACACTCCAACATTTTTGGAAAGTCACAGACTTTAAGTGCAAAGAAAACATGTAAATAAGACATGAATTTTGGGATTGTAGTTATAAAGAATAAAGACAATTTAAAAAAAAATTTTCTGTTATTTGCACATTTTCCTTTCTTCCTTTGATTTTTCATTGTATGTGTGTGTGTGTGTGTGCGTGTGTGTGTGTGTGTGTGTGTGTGTGTGTGTGAGCCAGTGTCTCTGCTGTACACACATTCATGCACTATGGAACACTACAGAGGTAATGTGGTGTATTTTCCCAATTAGTGTTACCTGGGAACTCAGATATATTATACTGGTATTCATATTTTAAATGACATTTGAACCTCCACTGCCTTCGTCGTGATTCAAACTACAGTACAGGATGAGTTTGTCAAGGTTCATTGTAAAAAATAGGCGAGTAAAACATCTTTCGTAAAGACGATCTTTGAAAGAGCTTCCTTTTTCCCACAATCCCCAGCGGTGAGCAGTTTATAAGTATCCGCTCGGCATCCGCTCTGTCTCTCTGCGGGCTGCTACCATGCGGTGTTTTGTGGAATATGCTAGTTGTGGTGAAGTGTAAGTGCTTCTTATTGTTCTTCCATTGATAAAACGAGAGTGTTATGTGGATATAATAGTTTAATACCTGAAAAGGCGTCCATCTTGTATGAAAACGATTCTGTGGTATTTTAATGTTTCCCAATTTTACAACAAATCCGTTTTTTCCTCAGCAGAAAAACACAAATCCTGTGTTCTGCTGATTGATGCTAAAATAACGTCAGTAGTTTTCAGAAATGAATGAATGAAAACTTAAATATTTCTTTAATAGACCTCTGGAAACATGAAGTTGGCTTCCGACTGTTTATTCCTTTTTGTGAAACGCTTTAAGGACAATTCCAACAATATTTTACTGCCTTGAGCATTTTTAAACTGCTCTAGTTTTAAAACTAGAACACTTAAGTTTTTGAACCTTCAATAGAGTATTTGAAACACATAATGTGACTTGTTAAACTTTTATTTATTTGTAAAAGTTTAATAAAGGGTAATTCAGTGCTTCGAGTTAATGCACAAGTTAATTTAGTCGAAAAGAGTTAATAATCCAGCTGAACCTAGTTCAGTATGAACAGCCATGACTGACCGACTGAGGGTCAGTCAGTCATTGAACTATTCAATCAGTCCTGGATTGAATAGTTTAAAGTGTAATTTTTAAACTGGATCAGTTTTAATGTCTCAACCAGAAATAAAAAAAGCATCAAACTGTTTGAAATTCTCTAGAGTAGTCTAGTGTGTATTTAAAGTGACATTCTTCTTTCTCCAAGTTTTAAACTTGAGCAGAAAGCAGAAAAACAGACAAACTAACCTTTTAGCCTCGTCTTCAATTGGGAACCAACTTCAGCTTTGTTCAGGAAAGCTTTCCTACCATCTTTTCTATAACACCACCCACTACTTCAGCTAAATGAGTCCATTTGTGAAGCTGCTGGAAAAGAGAATGTCTGATTTTAGCTCCTGACCATAAATGCTGCTAAAGTGACCGTCTTCCTTTCATATCAGAGGTGCTGAACCGACCTGATGGAGGAGCTGTAAGACAACTCCACCCCCACCATGCTTGCCCTCTGGGACTACAGGTATACACACACACACACACACACACCCAGCTCTAAGTCAGCTGGCCAGGCCCTGACTGCCTGGTTCAGTGTTACAGGGCTGGCAGAGAAAGCCTCTGTTCTCCGCCTCAGCAGCGCCCCCTCTGTTCTGGAGGCTGATGCTGCTGAGCTGCAGCAGAGCGTGGCCCAAAGAGAGTGGCCGGTCCTGGTGGGACTGCAGGGCGGGCCTAGTGGAGGGCTTCACACTTCCTGATTGGTTGATAATGATGGATGACAATAATCTTCTCAGTCTTCCTATGGGATTTTTCTCAAATGTTTCTCCATGTGGGGTCAGGAGGGGTTTGGGTCACATGCTGAATGAAGCACTGCAGCACCCCACAAACAACACTGTCATTTATCTTCAATGCAAAATGTATAGATTTAATGGCTTAGTTACTGCTCTGAATATGTTTCAGCAAATGGCCATTTTGAGTCTGGATATTCTAGTTAATGATTAATCAATTGGTAAGTTAGTAATTATTTCACAAATGGATTTCATCCTGGTCACATTCTACAGTCTGTCAGGTTTGTAAAGGAGAGGTAGTTACCGGTCACCTGAGCTGGGTGAAGGTGAAATGATAAGGCAGGGCCCCTGCAGGGCCCCCAGAGGTAAAACTTCCTTCACTTGAATTTTTTGTCTAGAACCTTAAATGTCTGAATGCAGCCAGTACGGTTGGTTAAGCAAGCAGGAAGTCATGAAACATGTAGAAGGTGTTCAGGAGCTCCTGAAGAGCTGCAGCTCATGATTGAGTTAAATTCATGGTCGTAGAGAAGTCATTTTGAAAATGAATTCAATTTTTCTGTTGCAGGCGGACCTTGTAGAGCGCCCTCTGCTGACGGTCCTGCTGCTGCTTCCTGCAGACAGAAGGTGAGTGAACTCCTGCTGTGGTTCAGGTAGAGCTGGCTGTGTGCTGTGATGTCTCATAACACATTATACTGACCAAAGCCATGGTGAAGAAAAACCCTGAGCACAGCAGCCACAACACATCCTGGCTACAAACCACCGATTAAATCCTCTGACTGCTTTCCGTTCTCTCAGCAGCATGGAGAGCAGCTGGCCAGCAGGGGGCAGCAGTTGCACCTGCAGTGTGGCAGGTGGGTCAGGTGTGTGAGGAAGCAGGAATAGGTGTTGACCCAATCGGTACTGCCATGGCAGAGACTCCTCTCTGCTGTGGAATCATAATATTGGGAGAGAAAGTCAGGACTTGGCACAGGTTCAAGTAAAACCAGTTTACTAGAACCTGACTGAAGACCTGAAACAACAAACTAACTTCATTGTTAGAAATCCACTGAAATACTGACTGTCTGTTTTGTGATCAGGTGAAAGGAGGCTGACTGCAGGAGGATGCATCCGGACCGTCTTTACTCAACCTGAGCCACCGTCTCACTTTACTGCCGTCAGGACAGTCACTATGTCCTAGTTATGAACGATCATTTATTTTACTGATGTTTTTACTTCAGACATGACTTGCTGTTGAGACTGTATGTTTCAAGCTGAAATGGATCAAGCCAATAAAAAAAACTTGAATTGAATGTGTGTGTGCTTTATTTTCCTGCTGGTAAAGGTGTCTAGTTTGCTTACATTCTGTCAGCGGGGATCCAGTGGCAGTTTGTACGATTTGTTTGAATCCCCATTAGCTGTTGCCAGGGATGCTGTGAAGAGGGGAAAAATTGGGACAATTCCAAGGGCCCCTGACCGGCAGGGGGGCCTCCACAAAATAGTTTTGTTTTTGTTTTTGTTTGTTTCTTCATAGAAATGGAAAAGAAATTGGGGCCTTGTCAATTATAAAATAAATTGTATTGTGATTTTAAATTTGTTTCTATCAGTAAAAAATAAATGTTACCGCTCCCAGACAAGTGTGTCAATTTGTAGCCCAGTTTTTCTCTAAGATGGTGGGGTTAACTTTGAGATCATCAACCATTTAGGATAGTTATCTAAGCTACAGACTGTTTGCCCCCATTTCACTGGTATTTAAAGAACAAAGGAAGTAAAATACCAAGATATTCATATATTTAACTTGTCCAGGTACCTTTTACCACACTTAATAGATGAGTCAGTCAGCAGCAGCTCTAACCTCCATATCAGAATAATCCCTCCTTCCTGTCCCAGTGAGAACTGAGCATCACTGTGTTCAGTGACAAACTAGTTAGCATCATTCCAGGGTGTCTAGATTTTTCCTCTCACTGTTTTTTACAATTACACAACAAAATAACATATTTATTAGTGACAGAAATTAAAACAATATAAAATTGTAATAAAAACAGTCTCTTGTCAGTCCTGATAGTCCTGCTTTAGCTTGCATTTAAATTACAGCTATCTGTTGCCACGTCCGGAACGTTAGCTGGAGACAGACACCAGCACCTCCTGACCCCACTGGGGACAAGGTGTTAGAAAATGGATGGATGGATCTTAAACCTGTTAGCCGTCATGACATAAGTCGCACTTTATCGCCATCTAGAGGTCAAAGTGTGAACGACGTGAGGTGTTTGGATGTCAAACTCATTTCTGGTCATATTAAAATCAAGAATTTCCTCAAAGTGCCTCTTGTGGCAGAATGTTCTGCTAAAAGTAGCCATTAATAACCTGTTAAAATGATAAATATCTATCATCTATCAATAAGTTGAGTATTTCTAAGTAAAATTGAGCATCTTTTCACAGTGATAATTTGGCACTAAACAAATAAAACCCGCTTTGATATGATTAAAATAATGTTTAAGCACAAAGGTGTTATCTCGGAGGTTCTGTTGATTTGGCCCCAGATTCCAGAGGGCCACATAAACGCAGCAGAGCACAACACTGGATGACAGAAGTTTGATTTCTCTGGAGCTGTTTAAAGTGAGAGGAGCAGCAGAGACCTGCCCAGAATCCTCCTCCTCCTCTTCCTCCTCCTCGGTCCCTCACAGACACAGCTTCCGCTCCACTGAGCCGAGCCGCCGCTGGTCGCTGCTCCTGTCAGTAATGCTGGCTCTGCAGAATCAGAGCCACACGGTTGTTTTGATCACGAGTTGCAGCCTCCTGCCAGCAGCGGCTGAGCTTCCCTCGGCGGACAGCGGAACAACAACTGATTCCTGCAAAGACATCAGGTAAGAAGTCTTCCCGTTTTTCCTCAGTGCTGCTATCACATGTGGCCGCTTTTCTCTCCTTACATCCTGGGGGGGAAAATCTTCTCAAAGCGTCTGCAGGTTTCCAGGACTTGGAGGAGAAAGTATTTGTGCGTTTTTTTCTTTGCTCATTTAAATCTCGCTTTAGAAATAACTTTGATTTCTGACAGAGTTTCAGATTCTTTTAACTGAAAAGTAAAACTACTTGGGAACTTGGTGGGTTTTTTTTTTTTTTTCCCAACAGCACAGACATGTTTATGAACTTTACTGAAAGCTCTTCAGTAAACCTGTTTATTAAAGCCTGTGGCTGTTTGCACAGGGCGCCAATACAATCTTTGGGTTGGGGGCGGGGAGACTGTGGTGAGAAGTGGGAAATATAAGCATCAGATACAAATAACAGAAACATATTCTGTATATGACTTAGTTGTGGACTTTAATTGGTGTCATGAATTAGTTTTCAGTTGCATATTTGTAAATGCAGGGGTAGGGCACACCGGGCTTTGAATAGGCCCACCCCACTGCCTGCTGCTTTATGTGGGACTGAAGAAGATTCTGGCCTATTACTTCCTACACCTGAGAGATTGTTTGTCAATGAATTCAGACCTGAAAGAAGAAATAGCTTTGATAGGGAGATGGAAAGAGAGGCTGACCAATTAAAATCAATAATTTATTCATCACAAAGGGAAATTGCATGTTGTTGCAACTCATATAATCAAAATATCTCCAAATGGTGAAGGTTATTCATCTCATGTTGCATTCTGCAGGGAGTTGCTGTGGACGGTGAAGCTGTTTCTGGTTCTGCTCTGCATCCATGAAGTCTCCTTTTCAAGTCTATTTGATCTTTTGAGACGTGAACTAGCTGCTAACAATTACAAAAGCGGTACATTGTAAAAGTAAAAAAGTGAGAGCCAAAAAGTGAGCGCATCCAGAACCGGACAGCAACACTTCAACCGAAAAATATTCTGAAGGAAAAGAGAAAATCAGAGCTAACATATCGGAGCTGCTAAACTCGCTGCCATTATCAGTTTTCCAGAATAAATTGTAGAACGTGTAGCACGAAATGAAAATGCTGTTTCCTGGAGCTGTGCAGGTTCCTTCTGTTTTCTTCCAACATCAGAGTGAAATAGTGAAGTTGATTCATCTTATGTTGCAATCTGAAGGAAAGCAGAACTGAACTCTGATTGTCTAATGTGAAGAAATGTTTCCATAATGTGAAAAGGACCAGAACAGATCACCAGTTTTAAACTCTTGCTTTTAGTCCACAGAGAAACTCTGTAAGCTGCACATTTCAACATCATCTGAAGAGTTTCTGAAATATTCAAATGAAAATGATTCATTAGATTTTCTTTTTTTTCTTTGTCCCCCACAGCGGAGCTGAGGTGGGCCGTCGTGTTGTGTGTGACCTTCTGCCATGTCTCGGTACCTGAGGCATTTCACGGCCGTGGGCGATGTGCACCCTGGCCAGTGGGTGGAGGAGGAGCTGCATGTAGACAGCGAGGAGCTGAGTCCAGCGACCGGCCAGTACCCAGCAGCTCCCACCTTCAGGGCTTCACTGAAGAGGCTCTACACCTCAGACCGCTTCCAGGTAGACCCCACCTGCTGCACAACGCTTCTAACACACACCTCTACTGGGCAACATAGACGTTTATATTGAGATGCATATACACTCTTCATCATATAAAACATGCCAATGAACTGTACAAACCTGTTAGTTTGATGGAAGAACATTTCTCTCTGCTGTCTTTGCCTGTAGATCGCTGTGGTGTGTTTGGTTGTCCTGGACGCCATCTTCGTCATGGCGGAGCTGCTAATAGACCTGTCTGTCATTAAGCTGGAACACGGTCATCTTGCTCCTGAGGTGACACACGGTTTCACATCCGGACACTTCCCCAGGCTTCTTTTCGGAAACTGCATATCCCCGTGACTGCTGTACGTGTTTCTCTGGCAGGTGTTCCACTACCTCAGCCTGGCCCTTCTCACCTTCTTCATGGTGGAGCTAGCTGGAAAGCTGTTTGTGTTCCGCCTTGAGTTCTTCCATCACAAGTTTGAGGTGTTTGATGGTTTGGTGGTGGTTGTATCATTTGTGCTGGACATCGTTTTCATCTTCCATGAGGATGCCTTTGATGGAGTGGGTCTCCTCATCCTGCTGCGACTTTGGAGGGTAGCCAGAATTGTCAACGGTCAGTGACACTCCGATATCTATTTAGTTGATACACAGTATATAGATGGACAGTGGGTGTTCTAAGAATAGAGTTGACCATGTTTGAATGCGCTGCAGGGATCTTGGTGTCGGTGAAAACTCGTGCAGACCAGAAGATCCACAAGCTGAAGGAGAGCTACGATCACCTCGTCGAAAGAGCAACAGAGCTACAGAAGCGCAATGATGAGCTGGTGAGCTTCTGAACCTTAATCTGATCAGTGTGGAGGTCTTAAATGCCCATTCTCCATGGACGGTGCTTTGATTGCTTCTTCAATCAGTCAGCCGCGGCCAGATTTATGTCCACTTTCAGAGATTACGTGGCTCCAATCTGTTTTTTGTAACCATCTCGGGGTGGTAAAGCAGGACTTAGCCAATTTGATTGGCAGTAGACTGCATTCATTGTATTCCATGGATGAAACCGTTGTAGTTGGCGAGATGTTCACCTGTAAATTGATTATTTCACTGTGAAACCTTGAAGTCCAGACTTTTTAATTAATTGGGGGGGAAGAGTGCTTACAATTGGACTGGGCAACAACTAAAAAATACAGAGACTTTGGAGAAACTGGAAGCCCAAGAGTACACACGCAAAATGACATCATTGTACAACCTGCCTGCATTCCTGTCCATGTTCACACCCACTTAGTGAAGAACGCACTGTCAATGTAGACACATACAATCTGGGTGGAACCAAACCAGACAGTACATTCAGTGTTAGTGGTGATCCTGTATTGTAACAAATGATGACAGTATGTCATGTTAGTTCATTCTATTAAGGAGTAGGAAACCAGGATTTCTAAACTCATTTGATCTGTTCAAGTCAGCTTTTTTATACAGTGCTAATTACAGCAAATATCTCAAAACATGTTGTAAAAAAGATCAAATTTACCTCCCGAAACCTACAAGCTAATCCATTTACTCTATATGGACAGATCCAAAGTTTGTTAAATATGATCCTAGTTAGTTACATAGTACAATCATATTTAGTGTACAGTGAACACTTCTGCTAATCTGCTAATAATGGAGGTAATTTTTCATTTAACGCTTTTGCTAACTTTGAAGATAGTCTTGCTTATATCGACATAGGCACTTTATTGTCATTCAACAATAAAGTGAATGACAATAAAACTGTACATTTTATTTTGAAGTGGGTGAAGACTGTCTACACAGCAGTTCTGTATGACAGTGGAGGAAATAAAACCTTTTTCTGTGGCTTCTTTGAACTTTCTATTGCAAAGAAGAAACTCAGAAACAAAATAACACTGACTGTAGAGAAAAATATATAAGCTCAAAGTCTATCATTAAGGGTATTATAGGTATTATAATGTCAAGATTAAATTGGTGTTAAAGGGTTGCAGGTTTTCTGGGGCAGATATAATTAGAATTGAAGTTAGCAACTAACTAAAGATTTATTTGTGCTAACCCTGTTAGTTAAAAAGTGTAAATTTGTCTAGGAGAGAGGCCGGGTTAAACACAGAGAGGCGGCAGTAGCTCAGTGCTTCCCGTTCCAGGAAGCGAGGAAGTTCTAACAACATACCATTTGTTTTCCGTGACAGACACAAGAAAACCAGAAGCTGCAGGCTCTGCTGAAGAAACATGGCATCGGATTCTAACACTATGAACTCCGTGGTAACCTTCTTAAAAAGACCTGATCTTTGTATGACTTATTGTTTACCAGTCTCATTTAATAGTACGCCCCCTACAGGACCTTTCTGTTAAATGTCTATTAAAACTCAAAGCTGTTGCGTTTCATGGGCTTGTAAACAGGTTCAGACTACTTCAAGCTGATAACTTGTACAGAAATCTATATACCATCAAGTATTATATTCTGTGAAAAGCAGCTTTAAATAAGTTGATTTTTGTATTTGATAGTAAAAATAAAATACTTTATTTTAAAATTGTCACACAGAAACATTTCTATACAGCATTTACACAATAAAGACCTGCCAGCGTTTGTAGAGAGAAGTGCCACATTCATATTGAATGGTTCAGACAAAAGGAAAGAAAAAATCAAAGGGTATTTTGGCATTAATGCTGGGTGAGGCTCGGTAACCAGGAACAGCTGCTGCAGATACAGGGATGAAGGTCACTGAGCTTCTGACTGGTACAATGCTGCTGCCACCAGACAGTAGAACCTGTGGGAGAGGACAAACACACACTCAACACAAATGACTTCCTCCTGGTCCCTTTGGGTCTGATTCCCCTATAGACAAAGTGGAAGCATCCACTTATTATCACTCAGTCTCTCTGAATGCTGACTTTCCTTTTTGGCTATTTGTAATATGTTATGGTGAAGATCGTCAGTGGTCTTCAAACCTGTGCCTCACTGCATTATGGCATCCTGTGGAAGTATTGGTGAGTCTTACCAAACTGCTCTGGTTGGTCTCAATCATTTCTCTTATGCTCACAATCTGAGCCTGGGGGTTCACCAGGGATCCGTACTTGGTCCATTCTATTTCTAAATGAAGTGACAGTGGGATGTTGCAACTTTGGGCTTCCTGCAAAAGATAGAAACAAAATGTGTCACCATCAAGCATCAAACAACTTCATGGCTTGAAATAAAATACAAAAATACACTTTCTCTTTCCAAAGTCCGAGGAGCAGCGGAGGAGGCAATGAGCCAGCTGGCTCACCTGCTGCCCTGGGGGAGCGCGTTCCACCGAGCCTGTGAAAGGCTTCCTGAACATACACTTAACGTTCCTTTAATGGACATTGACACATAGACAATGCATAAAGTATGTGGAGTTTCGGTAAAACTTTATTTGACGGGTTGTGAATAAGACTGTCATGACACTGTAATAAACATGACATAACACCTGTCATGAACATGAGTAAGTCTTCATGAATATTTATGACTGTTGTCATAAAGTGTCATTTGGCAAATCATGACACTTTTAATACAAAGTTGACATTATTCAAAATGTCTTTGTTATGACAACTTGACATTAACCAAGAAATCATAATCTGACATAAATTTGTTGTAAACGTATTAGTGATTAAACTTTAAAAATGATGTAGCTTTATGTTATTAAAGCTAAAGTTTAATCAGTAATACTTACCGAATGACACTTTATGACAACAGTCATAAATATTCATGAAGACTTATTCATGTTTACGACGGTGTCATGTCAGCCTTATTCACAACCCGTCAAATAAAGTGTTACTGAAACTTCACATACTTTACTGTTTCACATGTGATAACTGCACAATGTCATGCGTAATTAACAACAGAAAGTACACCTTTTGTTAAGGCGCCTAAAGGAAAAAGGCATAGATGTATTTTACGTGTTGTGGACATGCTGTTTACACATAGCGTACACGTTGATTACATTTTGCAGTATGAACATCACATACTTTATGCTTTTCTTGCTCGTATACAAGAAATGCATAAAGTAACATTACTGTCAATAACGTATGTGATTTGTACGTAATCAAATTTCCTGTCAACTTTGAACATTTTTAAAAATAAAAGCACAGTGGGCCCCTGGTGCTCAGCTCCTCTACCACTGAGGTGAGCTAGTCTAGCTAACCCTGGAAAAGACTTCTAAGTTTGTGTTGCACCTTGTGATCTTTACACAGATTACTGGAACATCTGCACCATAATATGTGCGTTTCAAACTGTTCTCACCATGGGATTCATGTTGATTGGCACCCAGTCCAGGACATTTTCTAACCGGGAGTTTCCAAAAGAAGCCACATACTGTGGGGGACTTGGTCCTCTCAGAACATTCAAGAGCGACTGGGAGACGAGGGAGCAGTTGGTTATATCCTCCAGTCTGGAGTGGCAAGAGGACAGTAGGGTAAGACGTGACAAGAGAACACCTTGCTGGGAACAGATGTGTTTGCTAGCAGAGTGCTTTGCCTTAGTGTGCAGCCTGACATGTAGTCCTGACCAAACAGGACAGGAGAGCGCTGGTGAGGACCCTTCAGACAGTCCTGGTCTTTGGTACTTTGCAGCAGAGACAGAGTATCTCTGAGGTTCATACTTCTACTGATACCAGTGGAGGGGATAGATAAGGATACATCCCAGATCAAATCGAGTCAGCAAGTTTGTCCCTAACAAGAACTTTATATTTAAATTTCCAGATACTTTCACTGTCATCCATGGCTTAGAAACCCATAAGAACAAGGATATTCTGTTGCTCTGTCTCCTGACATGAGAGGCATTCCAACCACATAACCCGGGTTTCCACTGTAATGGACTGCAGGCTCCCCACCATCCGCCTTTATACAAAGCACAGGAAAAAACAAAACCACTTTGATTTAGTGTCAGAAAAACATGTGCAGTTCATTATCAATTTATAGAGAATTGAGCACAATTGTCACCAATTGTTTTCACTAGTCAACTCAACACCCACTTGGTAGGTTTTACACAAGCAGCAAAAACATAGAGTTTTATTACAGAATTCAAATAATTAATGAGTGACGCACCAATAAATCTGACCTGATTTCCTTCACTTTGGGAGATCTGCAATCAACCGATCTCATCTCCTTCTGCAAAGGTCTGAAATTCAACTACTGTCTCCTTTGCTCTGCTGTGAGAGAGGACTGACCGACAGGCCTGCCCACCAGGACGTCTGAACGTGTTCAGTTAACAACAGCCACCCCAGTAACTGTGTTTTTGCCTTTTTCATATTCTACTAATGTCAAAAAACACTATTTTGAAATTGCGGTGTTTCCATCACATAATAAATGCAATTCAATTCCCACATGAAATCCCACAAGAATATGTTTCATGTATTCATGTGGGAATACATGAAACATATTGCATGTCTTTTAATGACATGCAATATGTCATTAAAAGTGATGGCAGCGATGGATGTAAACAGTTACATGAGATGTTTTCATATTTCAGCCATGACACTAGAGCTCATCCTCAGCCATCAGAGAAGATGTCAGCATCTTATTGAGGTGCTGCAACAACAAGTCCCTCATTATTGTAGCCGGTAGTTTTACAGAAGAGCTTCGGATTGGACAGTTTGGAAGGACAAACTCAACTTTTGATGAACTGTGAGAGCTCTGGAGGAGGCAGCTGTGCCTTGTCCCTGGAGGCCAGTGGCTACAAATAATTGTAGCCAAGTGGCTTATTTGTAGCCACTGGAGGCTACAAATAGCCATGAATATCAAATATTTGTAGCTATGAGTCATGAATAACTCATAACTCATGTTATTCAATGAAAAACCTTTCATTGACTAACAAAGAGTTATTTTTTTAAATCACACCGTCTCCATGAACCAAACTTTTTTATTTTTTATAATTCCAATTTGTGCAATTGTATGGCCAGTGGAAACACAGCTATTGTTACCAACTTAGCAACTTTGTTGTCATATTTGACAACTTTTCAGCCAAAAATCAGTGATTGGCCAGAAAACTGCAACTGGTGCATCCCTACACCTACTGTGAAACAAAAGTCTCTGATGTTATGTAATCAATGTGCGTATCAAATCATGACACTTGCCATGAAAGCAGGTGTGTTAGTGAGAAACTGCTGTATCTATGGAGAAGTGATGCTACAATGTTCTGCAGTATAAAAAGATGAATTATTACCTGGAGGTACATGACCAGAAACTCCTGCTGCAGTGAGTTGTGAGTCCTGCTGGTGTTGACAAATCCAAGCACCAGAGACACGCTGGCATTTACTAGCTCACCACTCGAGTTATACTTAATCACATAAACAGCCTGAGGAGATTAAAAGAAACTGCAATTGGTCCATGTGTTAAAAACATTCATGTGTTTTAATATAAATATATAGATTATGTTCTTTTTAGCGATTCAAGAATGTATTCTAATCTTTAACATTTCAGCAGTAGCTTTAAAAAAACCCCTCAACAATCAAGTGGTCTTTGGGTCTGCTGCTATGATTTACAGGATTATGTTGATACTGTCAGAATTTCAGCAAAGCCATGGTTAGAGAAAGATTCTCTGCTAGACTTCTGAATCTAGCAGAAGTTTAGCAAATGTGCTAGCAGAAGAAAAGCAAATCAGTAAAACCTTATTCAGGTTTTACTGATCCTGAGTAAGGTAATAAGGAAAACCTTATTACTCCAACGGGGATATTAGATGGAGCAGCTCTGAATGAGTTCTGAGTCTTTATAGCTAGTTACTGCTGGAAGGCGCTACTGTAGAGGTCTGTGTTGCAGCAGATCCAAAGAAACACCTGACTGAAGACACTCTGTTGTCGAGTCGGTTTGTAAATAAATGATATTCTCGAAAGACTTCACTCGTCTAGCTTCACACAGATGAACTTGAGCCAACCTCTAACCAGCCATCAGAAATATACTGAACTGGGCTGACTCACCTTCAGCACCACGTTAGCACAGCCGCTGGAGGTGGTGAGAACAGAAAGGAGGTTTTCTCCATTGCTGACAGTCAGCTCAGTTTGAGCGCCCTCTATGGACTGTAAGATGACTGAAGCCACATCCACAGGAACAACCTGAGGGAAAACACCAGATTAACAATTTCATCTGGTATTAGCAGCAGATGGTTGATTTACATCTTCTCTGAACCTGAAGGATGTTGTCAACATTTGTACTTCACTGTAGCTGCTGCAGCTGCCACTTTAAGGCCCTGTCACATTTTGTTCAAAACTTAAACTACTAAGCTTAGGAAATCCTTTTTGTAGCTAAAACAGAGATGCTGTTTGCTGTTTATCTCTTGATTATGTCAGCATGTGCATGAAATGGAAAGTTATGTATAGCAGAATATGAACTAGGTCGTTTCCACATTGTGTAGTGGATGCATGAAACATTGCTGTGGATCTTCACAGAGGAGGAACTGAATGGTCTTGTGACAAATAGAGAGAGGTGTAGTCGAGCTCTACACTTATTAAGTCTATTGCGCAGAATTTTTAAACAGTGTAGAATTATGTGAAGATCATAATTTATTCTGCCACAACATTTTTTAGTTTTTACTGTCTGAAATCGACTTTTCTCACATAATAAAATAAAAATTTCACAAACAAATAAACCAAAATATTTCAACAAACAGTAAATATACTTACTGCTGAGTCTGCATTCCTCCCCTGTCAAAGACAAAAGATTTTTTTTATAATTTGTTTTTATATTGCACTTCTCTCTTTTTCAAACAACCACATTGTGACTTTAGCAGCTTCCTGCTGAGGGGCTAGCTGACTTCAGAATGTTCTTCTCTGAGAGGAATCTCTGCTCAGATCTCAGATCCTAAATCCAGATATGATCTAACTCAGTCTACCAACCTCCTCAGTGAAGGTTGTAGTGAAATAATTGGAGCCTTTAGCAAGATGTGGGGAGGAATCAGATCTGTGTGCAGCTATGTGTAGCTTCAGTTAGCTTCACAGCAGACCAGAAACGACACTCTAAGACGTTTAAATCAAATCAGACTCACCTTTTAATTAACATAAGGCATAGCATTATGACCAGTTAAGTTAATAACTGATGTCCATGATGGGATATTTTAGCGGGTGGAAGATTTCAGGCAGGAAGTGAACATTCCTGTCTTCAAGGTCATTGCTTTAGAAGTAGAGGTGCACCGACTGCAGTTTTCTAGTCAATCACCAATCTTTAAAAAGCCTGACTTGCTAATTCTGATTTTGGCAGATGTTTTTTTCATCTGAAAAGTCACCAAATACATAAAGTTAACGGCGCTCCTGCAGGCGTGACCTGGTGGACAGTGGTTGATTTTCAGGCTTTGTGGAAGTAGATACGATTGACGGATAAAATCGGTTTCACATCTAAGTATCGGCTGATTGTCCAAAATTAAGAAAATTGAGGCCGATATATTGGGGTGCATATATTGATGCACCCCTAGTTAGAAGCCGGAAGAATAAACAAGAATTTGACCAAAGTGTGATGGCTGGATGACCAGGTCAGTGCATCTCCAACTCTGCTGCTCTTGTGTGTTTTCCTGCTCTACAGTGGTTAGTAGCAAAGGTTTCTTGATGCACATGTGGTCTGATCCTACAGGTGAGTTCCCTTAGCTGTGATTGTAGAAAGGCTTAAGAATACATGCACAGCCAAAGACCCATCAGGGTACATGAAGCAATGCCAGAGGCAGTATGATGCTAAGGGATGGAAAACCTTTGGTCATGCTCCTTAGGTGGAGACATCTACGTAAGATCTGGTGGCTCAAAGCAAAGTGGTTCAGGGAGGTTTGAGATGTTCACTTGGACTCCAAGTTCACCACGTCAATTTAACTCTGATCCATGGAGGAGTTACAGAACCTAAAGGAGCTCCTGCTAACGTCTCAGTGACAGAGACCCCAGCACATTGTCAGAGTCTGGACCAGGGGTGGGCAATCCTGGTCCTCGAAGGCCGGTGTCCTGCAACTCTTAGACATCTCCCTGGTCCAACACATTGAATCCAACAGCTGAATCACCTCCTAAGTGCAGTCAAGTTCTTCAGAGTCCTGCTAATGACCTCATTATTTGACTCAGGTGTGTTGAAATAGAGACACATCTAAAAGTTGCAGGAGACTGACCCTCTAGGCCTGGAGTTGCCCACCCCTGGTCTGGACCAACACACTATTTTAATAATGTTATGTCTGATCGATGAACTTTTCTTCAGTGTACTTCAAGAAAAAGAAGCAGGAAACTCCAGAGTTGTGGTGTGTGAATCACCCAGACAGAAGGTAACTAGTGGAGAAGTGCTTTGTTACTTAACAAGACCTGAATACAGAAGGATGTTTCACAAAGCAGAACTTTGCAAAACATATTCCACTGTAAATAATACTCACCACAATTGCATGAGTATGAACTTAGGGAACTTACAAAAGCTTGTGAATATGTAGGAGTTTTTCTTCACACCAGTGTTGAAATTTCCATAACTAAATGGATTTGTTAGCATGCAGGAGTGGAGCTTTGTGCATTGTGTCCTGAGATGAGCAGAATGGGAGACAAGACCCCTGAACTCACAGCTAACAGCTGGACGTTAGTGTAGGTGTCCATCCTGAGTGCCTGCAGGGAGCTACAGTCCCCGTCCAGAGCCAAACGCTGGGAACATCGACTGCTTTGGTCCTTCAGGAACGCTGGGGACGGAACCAAGACAGAAAGAATTAACTTTTTATCTGCCTGAAACGAAATGGCAAAATGTGAAAACAAGTTTCAGACCCACAGAAGCAGAACCGGTTCATATACAGCTGCTGCTTGTTGCACAAGATTCAGTCGTCTTGTAAACAGCCAGTTATTTATTATTGTGCAAAGTTGACTGTTTTTATTTTAGCCTATTTTAATCATAATAACAATTACAGTTTTTAACGCATGTCTCTATTTCTTTAACTCCTTTTCTGATGTTCATTGAAAATTTGTCCTCTGAAGGACAAAATAAAGGACCATTCTGTTCTATTCTATCCATCATCTTGAGCAGCAGCAGGAACCTGAAGGTTTACAGCTGCAACTGTGTTTCCTTTTGGACTTTGGCTACTTTTTGCAGCCCACTGTGTACTGTACTTTATATCACCACAGTAACGTGACTCAGCAATGAGTAACCTCTCAGGGCATTAACCTAAATATAGTAACATGGCGGTTTTTGTTGCTGCTCAGCTGAAATGTTATTGGGTAACAAATAGTTAGGAAGTCAAAGAAACACTTTAGTTTCATCAAGTCTGTATCTCTGTTTTCTTATTTACCAAAATCAAAGTTTTGAAAAGTCAAAGTTTTCTGGTTCATTTTGATGAGATTACATACCCAGTGTGTGTGTGTGTCAGAGTTAAATGGATGGGTTACCTGCAGGGCTGCTGTTCACACAGTCAGCAGTGACACCAGGAGCTGGAAGACAGAAAATCCCTTTCTGTCCGTTCAGTTCGGCCGTAGCCAAAACATCCCCGAACTGAAACAACAAACCACCAGAACAGAATCAGAACATGCTAACACGTGGAGAACATGTTCTCCCTGGAACCCCGATGAAAACGTTGAAACTGTGAAGGAGCTAGCACGTGTGGTGAGCATGTGTTAGCTGCAGGCGCTTCGCTTTTACCGCTTTGTTTTGATCCAAGCGATCTCTCTGGAGAACTTCCACAACAGATCAGAAACCAACACAACCAACATTTTCAACATTTTGTCATAAAAAGTCCCTCAGACTACAATATCTTATTGGACTTTGGTGTGTGACACTATAACTGTGAAGCAGAAGAAAACTGACAGTTTTTTTTATAAAGCTGCTCTCTGCCAGCTGTCAACAAATACAGGCTGTAAGCAAAACAATCCAGGTTGAGTCAGACAGCATGGAGAGCCTCTGTCAATATCAATGTTTAAGTCTGGCTACAGGCTGTTAATTGGATTTAGATCTGGGTTTTGAGTGAATATGCTTTAATCTAAATCATTCCATCCAGTTCCCTGGTCTTCATGATGCTGTTTGTTCAACATTCTCTAACAAACCTCTGAGGCCTTCAGAGAACATTTGCTTTTATTTACACTTATAAGGTGACTTCTGTTGCACTCCTTCTATATTCTGGAGAACCAGTGATGGGGCTGAACATGTGCTAAATTAACCTGCATCAGGTGTATCATTTTAAGTACGCACTGAATTGTACTGTTTTATCCTATAAAATCCATTACAGTTTGTGGTTTTAATGTGGCAAAAAGGGTAAAAGTTCAATGCTTTCAATCAGAGGTGCAACGACTGCAGGTTTCTGGCTGATCACTGATCTTTAAAAAGTCTGACCTGTCAATTCTTGACCAATACCAACGTTTTCAGTCTGAAAATATGGCAACAGTGAGGTGACTATTGTTAACTGCAGACCGCCAGATTTAACCTGGTGGGCGGTCTGCAGTCAAAAGGAGACAGTGGCTGATTCTCACATCTTACAGGTGAGATTGGTGGATAAGATCAGGTTCACATGTAAGCATTGGACAATCTCCCAAGATTAAGGAAATCGGAGCCAATTTATCGGCGCACCCCTATTCTAAATATTTTTGCAAGTATTCAAAGTGAATACTTTTGAAAGTATTCACTGTAAGAAGATATTATCAGGTAATTGAAGCAGAAGAAATGCTTTTACCTAGCAGTCAATTGTTTTCTACAAGACTCAAATTTCTTTGCCCATGCTGCGAACAATTGTTTTTAAAAAGTAATTTACCAATAAAATGCGTTATTATTGTTATCATTAAAACGACTCCTTGCCTAAACAGACACTTAAACAACCAGACTAAACTTCAGGTGAATCCAAATTAATAAGAATTAATTGAGCCTTACTGATGTCTCCTTTTGAACTTTTTGATTCTGATCATAGTGAATAAAGCATAACAGAGCATAACACTCCGTACAGTGAAGAACAATAAGCATTAGACAAGCTTTGTTCTACAGGGTTTAACTTTTCTTTGCAAAAAGTCTTGAAAAGTAAAGAAACTCTTTCGTAAAGTTAAACATGTTCATCTTATCAAGCTTTAAAACAAAACTAACCTGGTATCCGGATGAGGCCTGGACTTCTGCAGGCAGCCCCTCACCGACGCCCTCAGAGTCAAATGTAAAGCCGACAAACTGACTGAAGAGGGAATCAAAGTTGTCGGCTGTTGGAAGAGACTGTGAGGGATGAGACAGTCCATCGAAACCTAAACACAACAGTGGAGATGGATGCAAATGGATGGTGGTTATAAACTCTAAAGTTCTTCATATTGTGAGCTACACACTGCCCCCCTGTGGCACGGATCAGCCCTGCAGCACAACCAGTTATAAATGTCAGCCTTAATATGCATGTCACACTGTGTAGCTTATTAAAGAGATTCAGATTCATTTACTTTACAAAAAAGAAAACTAAATATAATTCTATTTTACGAAAAAATTAACAGGCTGAAGTCAAGGTTTATACTTCCCTACCCTATTAATAGACCCAGCAGCTTACAGTAATGGAAGATATCTATTGTCCATAGATATGCATACATAACTACACAAACACTTATTTAAATATGTATGTATATACATACATACAAATACTCACAATTCCTACATACATCTACATAACAGTATATGTAATTTGACATTTTATGTAATTTAACATTTTAAGGTTCTTTTAAATTTTAGATCATCATTCAGTTCATTCCACAGTTTCCACTGCTGCCAACAAGGCACAGCAGTGTGTGAAAACCCAGCTCTACAGCCTGTATGTTCGACAGCTGGGATGAAGCACAGAAACAGCTGGAACATGCAGAACAACATGCAGGTGCAGACACTCGTCTGGGGGAATTTGATGAAAAATATTCTGATTATTCTCATTTACATACAAATCTCCTTTATCAATGCAGAACACAGGAAATGGACTTAAAATCATCAAAAAATAAGCTGCAGCCAAACTAATTCTCCAAAGCTCTGCCTTTTTGCAAAAGCAAATATTGACTATGGTTTAATATGTTTTCTCTTAATCTACTCTATTTACCAAAATATTTCATGTGATATTTAGGAGTCATCATGTTTATTGTGTCCTCATAACAAAAGGAAAACCAAAAGTGTGGGTTTAGTGAGCACTTGAAAGTGAGCTGAAACCCATGAACTCGTCGTCTAAAGGAACCATGGTTCCCGTTTCTTCATAGCAACCTGAATGTAAACAGCTGCTTACGGTTCTGGGACCAGATGCAGAGGATGTCGTAGTTGGTCTCTCTCTGAACAGACGACTGCAGCTCTAAGTAGCCGTATACATCAGTTGTTATACTGTAGACAGCTACATCCTGGCTGCACAGCTGCTTGCTGCCACTGCAAGGGATGGAAAGATGACAGGATGAAATATGTGTGGGTGTGGGTGTGTGTAGGGCGAAGGCAGGGTCTAGACTTAAATTTAAACAATTTTAACCATTTTAGTCCATTTGTAAAAGGCAAATAAAAATCCCACATGAATTAATTTCTACACCAGTCAGTTTTGAATTACTGCAAGAAACACAGACTGCAATGGTTGAATGGACAACTTTAAGACATGAGCCAAATAAACTGCAAATACTTTCTTCAATGTCCCATGGAAAACACAAGGAAACTCCATGTCAGTGTATCATGGGTTGGAACCCTGTTATTGCTCATTCCTGGACAGTGAATGACCCTTTGGGTTCTGCCTCCAGGACAGAAACATTCTGGATGATCCTCCCCTCCCTTCCTCTCTCACCTTCTCACGGTAGTGACCGTGCAGCTGGTGAACAGAGCCACGTCATCCTTATTACACTCTCGGTCACAGCAGCAGTTCATGTCACACACAGCCGTGTTCTCGTCACAGGGACACAACCTGTCAGCTGATAGACACACCGAGGCAGATATCAGGTCACAATGGCGTTGTTAGCAGATTATTACAGCATTAATTAGAGTGTTAGCTAGTCCAGCTGAGTTGTGTCGGTGACCATGTACGAACAGCTTACCACCGGCCATCGAGAGGAGGGTAGAGGAGTCAGGCAGGAGCTGAGGGGCCTCAGGAAGCGGCTCTGTGGGGGCCACTGACGGCTCTGTACAGTTATCCTGATTGTGTCTGTATGTTGAGTTCTCTTTCTCGCACGCGGTGCTGTTGCTCGTTGCACTTGCAGCGGAAGTAACCAAAATAACTGAGATAAATAAACCGAAGATGGTCAAATTAGACCAAACTGTACAAACTGAGACGGCCATCTTTGTTTACCGTTGCTATGGTTCTTCTTCTTCTCCCTCTAAGTTGGTTTGGAAGTGGGTTTCTGTCTGCAATAAAATGTTGTTACTGCCGCCAATGGGCAGTTAGCAGAACTGCAGTTCAGCAACTGAAGTAAAGGAGGAATATGACGGATTCAGACTGAAAATGTGTGCTGGCGAATTATGGCAGAAAAATTCTCCCCATAAAAAGGAACCGTAAATGTTCGACAACCAGCCTTCACTGTCATATCGAATTCCAAAGCTGAAATGACGTACGTTTATTACTAGATCATTCTGCACATACATGTGTAATATTAATATCACATTTTTATAACAATTACAGCTATAATTGTAAATACTCATCGTCTCACCTGGATGAATAAAAGTTAATTAAAATGATAAATACATACATACAGGTTCTCCTCTTTGGTCGCTATGACACGCTCCATCCTTAATCAGCTTCACATGAAAGAAAAACAGGTTGAGTTCTCAACAACACAGTACTGGGTTCAAATCTCAACCAGAGTAGATTCCATGATCTCTTTGTGCCTGTGTGAGTTTAATCGGGCTAGTCTGGTTTCCCCCTTTTCTTCAAAATGTGTGCACTGTCCACTCTAGAGCGATGGCTCGGGATATTTAGATGCAGTCCCTTTTAGGGCAGCCGACTTCACAAAGGATACAGAAAAAAACTCGGTTTCATGAGCAATGAATAAGTGATTAATTAATACGCCTAACATAAAATGAAGTTTGCATCATATTTCAGCTATGACAGCAGCTCAAACAGACACTTTCCCAGACACTTTCCCTCTGGATCCTTTACTTTCTTAAAATATAATTATTTCGTCCACAAGATGGCGATACAGGACATCTAGTTAAAACAAGTCGCCTGGCTTTCCTGGCTTTTCTAAAGACAAAATCCTTCCCATCACTGGTCGTGCTGGGAAAGATTCACAACAACGAACAGATAACAAATTTAGCAGCAGATCAAACAATCTCACTACATTTCATTTTGTTCATTTTGGTCTCAGCTCAGAACAGTGAAACATGCTACCTGGAATCTGTCAATTATGTTTTTTAAAATAACGTATAATTTTGACATTTTAAAAAATCTGAAGGGCTACTTAAACTAAAAATGTAAATATCTTTACTGTGGAAAAGTTGTTTTCATCCACCATGGGCTTTAGATTTGGAATAACCTTTTTATCAAAAAATTTTAGTATGAAAATTGTTTAAGAGAAATTAAGCTTTTTCATTGTTTCTTTTTTCTAAAGAGCTTTTAGAGGAACTTAATAAATTTGGTCATTTAAACAGGAACACTGTCTGAAAAAATACAGCAAAATGTTGAACGTTCCAGCACTCTCTAGAATGTTCGACATTCTATTTCTATTTTTTTTTCTCTTTTTTTTTGCCAGTTGTTTGTTGATTCTTGCGGTGTGTGTGAATTGTGAGACAGTTATTTTTTGTTTTTGGGCATGTGCACCGACTGATGGCACCCTTTGAATTTCGTTGTCCTTGTGACAATGACAATAAAGATTTATCTTATCTTATCTTATCTTATGAAGAGAGAGAATTTAAAGTTGAATTTGGAGGAAAAGAAAGAAACAGCATGAACAGTACTGACTGATGCTCAGTACTGACTGATGCTCAGTACTGACTGATGCTCATGTGTTGTCATGCTCTCACTGTTTCTAGAAGCAGTAGAGACCCAAATTGAAGTACAAAATCGTACAAAAAGTGAATTTTGCATAATATGTCCCTTTAAAACATTTGTACAGATTTTATTGTTTATCATGATGGGGTAAAAGCATGAAGATGTGCGAGGACACTTCACTCTGACTGTTATAAATCAATCAACAGAACCAATATCTATGAACTATAAGTCCTTCTGTTGCCGTGGGGAACCTGGGTATCTGGTGCTGATGATAGGCTGTAAATGAACTTGTGTGCCAATTGGGCAGACACTGAGCAATTATTTCATTTTGATAGAGGTACGCCCTCTCAAAGATCACATCTTAACTTGCTGCATCAAAAGTGACCCCCAGTTGAATGAGTCACATTTTCACCCTGGGCCTCACTATGCCTGATGACAGCCCTGTGCAGGTGAACTCTTTATCTGCCGCTCATCATCTCTCACACTCATTCATTAATTCAGAATGGCCATTAAGGCGGGGTGGGCTGTGTCGCTGATAAATATATAAAATCTTAATGTGTGGGGATAAGGCCGGGCCAACAGGGGGAGGCAGACTGGTGAGGACGGTAATGGTCAGCGGGTGTGTGTGTTTGGTCATGATCACTGAACAACGAACACACAGGTTATTACAAGGTCAGACCCTCACTTGTGTCGTGTGAGAGAGGCTGTGTGGCTCTGAGGGGAAAGAACTCTAATTAGAGCATTAATTAGGAAGCAAACAGCTTATTGAATAAATCCTGAGCTCATTAAGGGAACACACAGCAGGCAGGCCTCCTCTTCTCTGGGTTTCCTCTCCTAAGGAACAGATTTCATTTCACACCACCGCCACCACACCACAGGTTATTTCCAAAGGAAAGAGCTGAGAGAACTGAATTTGTATTCCTCTACCTGCTGCTGTGTTTATTTAAGGAAGCATTCAAATGGGAAACAACCAAATATTGTCAAAGTTTTCACACCCCTTAAACTTTTCTGCATTTTGTGACGTGACAAACACAAACTTTAATGTATTTATTGGGATTTTAAGAGAGAGGCTGAGTCAAAGTAGGCTTTAGAATATTTGAGAAGTGGAAGAAAGTTTGTGTTTGTTCCATCAAAGCTGGACTACTGTAATTCTTTACTAGTTGAGGGCCGAACAAAATCCGTCTGGGAGCCAAAAAGGGCACCGCAGGCCACACGTTGGACACCCCAACGATCAGGGTTCTGTGTTTCATCACTACATCCCAGTGATAACAGACAGAAGAGAGAGCTGAGTCTCAAAGGCCCACCCCAGTGTTGTATAGCTGAATGGTTGCCATGGAGATTAAAGGATTTCTCAGACAAGTATGGAAGAATCAAAGCAATGTTTTTAATGAGAAAATAACATTATTACATGATGTAAAGCTAAAAGAAAGTCGATTTTACATAATACTGCCCCTTTACTGAGTCTAATATGTCCACCTAGTGGATGTTTGAAGAACTACAGAGTTAAAGATCAGGAGAAACTGTTGACCACAGAGGGTGAAAACTAAAACCTGTTTCAGACACATTGTCAATTCTTCCCTCTTCTTGAACAAAACGTGATCCAGCTGTGAATTTGTTGCATTTTTCACGTTGTTCTGGCCTTTCTAAGCCCATAAGTTAACAAAGTGTGTATAAGTGCAGTGTATCATGTGGCAGTGCTACAGAGCAGCACCTCTGCTCCTCTAATCCTCTCATCCTGCACATTTCTGAGTCTCTGGCTCCATCTATCTGCTGCCTAATCTCTCCATCTCTCATCAAGTCGTTGTCTCTGCTGTCTCCCACCCGGCTCATATCAGTGTCCTTCACAGGTACACAGGGATGCAGCCAAAACCAGGAGCCTTACTGTATCTCATGGGGCTTCATTTTTGTCAAACACCTGTTGCTCAGTGCAGTAAACAACTTCCTGTTTTTTTAGTGATGAACAACAAAAGCTAAACTTTTTCACAAATATATACAATAAAATAATATGCAGCATAACAAAGCACAAGCAAAGATTTGAATATTGATGTTTTCTGGAGATCTTTCCATCCTCCTCTCCCCACCTTCATTGCTCAGTCTATCATCTCTCTGTCTTGATAACATCATGTTATCTTCTCTTCAAATTAAAACACCTGTCACATGCCCTTCACTCACACATACCTGCATTGGGTGTGTGTGGGTGTGTGTGTGTGGGTCATAGTGCATTGTCCCACTGTCTATTTTCAAGGGTCACAGCAGGTTGTCCCAATCAAACAATATTGAGAATAACATACTGTGCAGTAAGTCCAAAATTACAACATAAAATAATAATATTACATTAAATGATATACAAATAGCTATATACTGCAGTCCAAAGTCTGCGCAGCTGAATAGGATAATTAAAAAATGTACAACATGTGAATCTGTGCATTCAAACAACAGATGAGTGACAATCAACCTGCATGAACAGAAATGTGCAAATACCAGCGGAAATAAAATAGTGTAAAACTGTAAAAAAAATACCAGTTCAATGCAATTAAAAAATAGTAACATTTATCCAGAAAAGCATTAGCATTATGCTAACTAGAGCAGAAGCGTCATATAAACCACAGCAGTGGTAAGAACTGATTATCAATAAATAAAAATAAAAATAAAGATAGCAGCTGTTGAACAGAAGAAGTAAACAATAAAAAGGACTAGAGCAGTATTGTTGCTAAAACTAACAAAACACAAGCAAGGCAACAGAAGCTGTAGCTTCTGTAAGCAAGGTGGAGAATCCAGTCTAAGTTTCCCCCCCAAATGTCCCAAAATGTGTCACTGTAGCAACCCAAAGCTTTCCAGCATTTTCAGTAGTGAGGTCAAAATTCTTAGCAACCCAAAGCTGATTGGACAAATATTTAATATTTCCCCCTAGGAACCATTAGCTGGGGCACCATTCAGCGGCACACCAGAAGAAAAATGACAGGATTCTGTCAGGGAAAATTGACTGTTGAATAAGTCAGTTGGTGGAAATGTGGACCAATATTTTACTGTATTGTTTTTACATCTGAAATCACAATCTCTCAAATAAACTCATCATGGATCTTTGGTCCTGTTTTAGGTGTTAGTTGCACAATTCTAAACTTTTGATTACTTGAATTGCCTGTTGGACTTTATATAATTTTTTCCGAACACATGGCCAACTCTTTGTTGTGTCTCTTGCTGCTGCTTTTGGTTTTGAACTTTGAAACTAAACTTTCAAAGTGCAAAGTTGGTTAACGGTAATTGGTTGGACTACAACCATTTGTAACTGTTCCCTCACTTAATTTAATACTCTCTTTAAAAAATTAACTGTTTGAGGAGAGAAAAGTTATTTATCTCACTAATTGTTCTAAGATATTTTGAAATTTGCGATACATACTTTTTTTAATAACCTGTTTAGTAAAATTCTAAATCTTACTATGACTTTTTCATAAACACAAATCACTGAACTGTCTTTTTAGAACCAGCTGTCTCTCACTCACACATACACACACACGCGCGCATACCCCCCACCCCACACACACAATTTGTTATGTATTGATAATTTCAATAAGTACCTAATCAGTCACACAACATTGCGTTGATCAATTTAGAGGTGACTGGCGCACATCGCTGATTATTATCCAAACAAAATCAACTCAAAGTCCTCGTCTACCTTTAACATGCATATGGTGTAGAAACAGAAATTTATTCCATCTTTGCTCTATCCAGTGTGAATGATCCATCACAACAAAGACCTTGGCTTTGCCAGATTCCCTCTCGGTTATTACAGGTTATTACTGCGGATGAAAATATGAAAACTCGACCTCTGATTTATCCTGAGCAACTGTGTGTGCAGAGCTCAGCTCATTTCAATCACAAAAGGCAGCATCTTGATTTACACTGGCCACTGTTTAATAGAGCTAGCCATGGCCAAATTTAAACTAGCCAGATTAATCAACTTAACATTCAATACTCTCCATTCAGCTGGGAAGCGGAAAGCACAAACAGCTTCTCAATATGAATTTTCCGGGAGATTTCTTTATTGATCGACAGACAGATGATTTGTGAGATACATTGTGTGGGGATCAATAGGCGGCCGGTCAATAGCTCATAGGAAGAAATTAAGTGTGGTGATGTGAAGGCCAGAAAGTCAAGTTTGCATTTAGTCTGGCATAACACGCGTCAACATGAAGATATACAAGCTGTGTCTGGCAGGCCGGCGGATTTGCACCAGCAGCCTTTCAGTAATGTTTCCATAAAGCAGCAGGGTTACCAGCAGCCAATGGGCTTTATTAAGCTACAGAGGCAGAGAGCCTGAGGAGACAAGAGGGTGGCCAGTGACTTTTACAGCAATCAAGCTCAAGTTTCTCTTCTACACACACACTCACCCCCCACACACACTTCTATTTTACTGGAGTTCCAGATTACTGCTCTGCAAGACCTCTGTCTGCAATGTGCCGGTGTGTGTGTGTGTAGGCGGGTGTGTGCAGGGGTGTGTGTGTGTGTGTGTGCGTGTACTTGTGTGTATACTACAAGTAGAGGACCAATTTAACCATTTTCACCAATAATTTTAGGTGATTTGTGGAAAATGCGGACATTTTCTTACAATTCCACTGAGCTGTACTCCTTAGGTTTAGAGATATGACGTGAATTAAGTTTAGGTTAATGTTGGGGTTAGGAGCAGACCAGTACCGGTTAGGGTTAAGGGAAAAATGTTTGGGTTTGACATAAATGCACTTGCTAAAATGAATGCAAGTCCATACAAAGTCCTCAGTTGGATGGAAGTACAAGGTCTGTGTGTGTGCGTGTGTGTACAGTATCCTTGCTGTGTATGTGTTTCTCTTTCCTGGTGAGCACCATCTCTATAAATGGCTGTGTGAAAGACCAACGAGGTTAGAGGAGTGTCAAAGCCAAGCGGATGATGAATGGCATTAGTTTAGTCTGTCATTACAGAGCAGTGTTTTATGTAGGGGCCAACCCTAATGGAGGAGAGGAGACGCTGATTCTATTCAGCTCTAACTGTAGGGCCTGCTAGTGGCCCTCAGGGACCACCTGGCTTATTATGTCCCCCAATCAGAATGCAGAGAATTATTTACATTATTTACAGATGCCTGTCCTCCAGCATTTATATGTTTGGATTTCTTAATGCAAACTTTCACCAGATACATTTTCATACATCTCTAAGTTATTGTAGTTGTTCATTCTCAACACATAGTGAAGTGCCGCCATTTGCTTTTCTGTCACATTCAGAAAATGTCCAAAACATTCAAGTGGACCAAGGAAGGCATTAAAGCATCAGGGCAGAGAAATGTAAAGCAATTGTCCTTGATATTATATCTCACACAAAATATAACATGCAAAGGCTAGGCGTTAGGTTCACACATTTCTTGTTCTTTTTTGTTTTAACGCGCTCAATAATGAACTAAACATGCAAGATTTTATTGAAATGATCAATATAGAGAGAGTTTTACAGAAAGGGGATCTGCTTTCTTTTTATGTGCTAGAAGAATTCAGAGTTCAGCAACAGGATCAGTTCATGGGTCAGTCCCTCCAGGATTTCACGACAGGTTTCGAGATTTTTTGCAATAAAAATCACTGATTTGATGGTGCCACTTTAGAAATATTTGCAAAGAATTTTGTAATTTCTTTTCCTATTAAACCCCTCCTAAAATCTACATATGGAAACAAAACAAGGTGATAGAACTGGTATAATTTCATTTTCTTTAAAGAACTTAAAAACTTAAAGCTAGATTTGTATTTCTGGCCATAAGTAAGGCTGAAACAGGAGCAGTAGAATTAAAAAATACTGCCCTCTGGAGGTAGGAGTATGCAGTCATTTACACCCAATGTTTTAGACCATTTTCGCAGAAAACTTGGGATCAATGCACAATCGCACTAGAGAGAAAAATATGCTGGGATCTTTTGATTTTGCAGAAATTTCTGCAATTGTGTTATTGCAAAAACCTGGAGAGACTGATAGGTGATCCCTTGTTGCAGTGTGCTTTCTGCACTCAAAAAAATAACTAGTTTAATTTACTTGATATAATTATGTCAGAATTTTCATAGAACTGAGTGATGTTCAGTACATAAATTACCTTGACTGTATTTAATAAAACTAATTAAAATACTTTGCATTACAACTTAACTGACTTAAGTTAGGGTGGCAATCACTGAATATTGCTTTACTTTACTCATTTTAATCTTAGTTTGACTAAGTTTACTCAGTCAAACTAGTAATCTTAGTTTGACATCAATTTCCATACAGTGTAAATGAGTCAATTCAAATGGTATCACCTTTGTTTTATAGAACAATCGTTTATTATCCATACAACACAACATCACATATTACTAAGTACTGCAGAAAGTCACTTTATAGCTAAAGATGAAGAAAGTGCAGCAATTGTTATACCTCAACAATCCATCATCAGATGACATATTTTAAAAATCACATTTGTGTGAAACCCAGACGTGTTCATGATGACTCCTTCTCTCACTTCTGGTTACTGTCCTGGATGGTTTAACACAAACTAAAACATAATGAACACATAGAGTAGAGTAACATGAATACACCAATCACAAAAAGAACAATGCTGAACAATTCACTGAAATGATCAACAACTAACATAAATCCTACCCATAATCCCTCACTGAGGCCACATAAACAGCCAAACACAGCAGAATAATGCAAATATATGAACTGTGGTTTCAACATTTTCCGTCATCTTCATTGATCTTCACAACATTAAGCAATGTTCACTAAAGTGCCAATCTGTAGGAAAATTGTGTCTCTTCACTCACATCAATACTGCAGTTAGCTCCTTATGACATAAGGACATGACAGGTGACTTTTGGGATTTGACAACACAGACAGAGCAAACCAAGAACAAATATTCATAAGTTATTTTGTTCTGACACAAGTATGTGGTTTTGTTTAGGATCATTAAGCGTAAGATCTCTTCAAAATGTGACTCAAAGAATACAATTTGTCTTTTGTCCTTAGGAAGTTGAAGAACTGTAACTGCTGTTTTGTATTTGTGAAGGAGTGTAAAATTTCAAAACTAGGATTTTTTTCTCTACAAATTCAACTTCTCAGTTACAAGCTGCAAACACTTCTGCACCAAAAATTCCTTCATAAAAACGTTTTATTATAGATAACCAGTTAAGTTATTTCACAGGGTAAGCTTCTGAGCATGTGCAATGTCTTCTTAAAGGACAAACTCTCTTTGGTCACTTTGGGTGATTGGGCATGACTGACCCTGACTGCATACACACCCATATCCTGTCAGCAGGGCACTGCTGGGACAGCCAGGATGTTTTAGTAATCTCCACCAATCTGCTGCCTGCTAGTGTGTGTAATAAAGAGAGAGAGTGTGAGACAAACAGAGAGGGAGGGATTTGCTCTGGTTGCTTTAAATTACAGCCTGCTCGCTTAAGGTGAGCAACCCCTCACCCGCACACTGTAGCCACTGTCACACACACACACACGCACACACACACCAACAATAGCCAATGAATGCTATGTCACCCACCTAGAACAGGGACACTCACTCGCGTGTACCCAGCATCCTTGACTGGTCTCTTTGAGGCAGAAATATGGAAGGCGGCAGGGTCCTGCTGGCTGACCAACCTTGTTATTAAGTCAGGAAGGCAAACACAAGCAGTCACATGAGTTAAAGTGGCCACTGCCGCAGTCTGTCACCAGGCCGGTTGTTTCACTCAAGGACCACACATTGTGACACTTCAGTGTGTTGCAGCACCAAAACGGGTTGAGCCAGTGGTTTCCAGCAGTACCCTGAGGGTTCAGGGCTGCATGCAACCATGAGACCTGGCAACCCGGAGCAGCTGCTGAGGGAAACACCAACAAGAACCAGGAGCATGAAAGAAATGACTCACACGCGCAACAGTTAGAGTCTCAGCTCTGCTGAAGTGAACTCTGGTGGAGATTGAATTCATACGAATTCAATGCCAAGCTGACCAGAGAAAGAAGGAAGGTACAAAGCAAGGCATTCTGGGTAAATATGACCAAAACAATCGCACATATGTGCCATCAGAATCTGAATAAAAAATGCCTCTGAAATTTGAATCTTGTATATTAGTGCTTACTTTTTCAGTGTTAAAATAAATTCAGAATATATTTTTAACCTAAAATAAATTCAGTATCATTATTTGTACATGAAAAAAAAATTCAGTGTCATTATTTGTACATGGTTGCAATTTTCCTTTATTAAAAAAATTCACATTCCTATTTCAAAGTGATCAAATTTTCAATATACATATTTTTCACAGTTTAAATTTTCAGTGTTAAAAAATTCAGCATATAAAAAAATTCAACTTTTCAAAATTTGAATGCAATAATTTCAGTGTCCTCCAATTCAACTTGCTCAAATTCGCTGTCTCAAATTCAGCGTCTAAAAATTCGCTGTAAACATGGCGAGGTTACTGCAGGTCACAGACATTAGCAATGGATGTCAGATTCCAGCTCCCAGCTAATCACGTGACACAACCGTCATATTGAAGAAATACCAGCGTCACCGAGGCTGGCGACCATGGAGGCGACCGCAAACCCAACGGTGAGTTTAATGCTTTCATATTTCTGTAGTACATTTTATTTTGCGCATGAAGTTTGATATATTATCTTAAATCTTGATTTAAAACACGGTTTGGGCCGTTGTTAATCTTACACCATGTAGTGCTAGCATATTACCTCTCGCTACCTACTAGCCCCCCCAGCCCCTCCCCGCTGCCCCTCACCCAATTTACCCCATTTTATTTCTAAAAGAAATACCACTTGCCCCAAGTCTAGAATCTTGAAAGAGAACTGATGGGTGGCGACTTTCTGGGTTGTTTGATGTTGTCTTAGGTGAGACTGAGACAGGCAGTCTTAGTAAAGCAGGCATTTCCAAAGTCCGGCCCGGGGGCCAATCACGGCCCGCGGTCAGATTTCATACGGCCCGCAGCTTCGGTCTTATAATGTATTATTTATGGCCCGCCTCCACTGTCAAACAGAATAAATAAATCATAAAACTTGAAACTGTAATTCCTCCTTTCACCAAATGGTGGCAGCACCACTTTAATACTATCAGTCTCTGCCTCCGTGCAGCGAACCGCTCTCCACTCATTTCTGCCATGGCCACTGCAAAGAAAACAAGTTTACAGTGAGGGCCGCCGCTTTCAAGAGAGATGGGAATTATAACACTTCTTCACTGAAAATCAAGGCAATTGTGCTTGTCTAATTTGTAATGAGACGGTTGCCTTGTTTAAGGATTTCAACGTAAAAGGACACTACCAGAGTAAACATGCTAACACATACAACAAGCTAACAGGAAGTGACCGTGCTGAAAAACTGAAGCAGCTCCAAGCTGCACTGGCATCACAACAGCGATTCTTCACGCAGGCCTGTGAGTCAAAAGAAAATACCACCAAAGCAGCTACGAAGTTAATGTTAATAGCTAAACATGGCAAACCTTTTACTGAAGATACATTTATCAAAGACTGTGTTATGAAAATGGTGGAGAACATTTTGCCCTGAGAAGAAGCAAGAATTTGCGAATGTTTGCCTGGCAGTAACAGTGTGGCACTGAGAGTTGAGGACATGAAACTGAGTATTTTGAACGGTAACATCTGTCACTATCAGCAGTGAAAAGCCAAAAGAACATTTATGCACCTGGATTTATGGCACTTATTTTTATTAAACTCTTGAGTAAGATTTGGTTATTACTGTTGATGTTATGAACCTGTAGATGTGACACAAACTATACTTTCTGAAAGATATTGTAAATGACAAGAGCAAAATTCACTTGTTTTAAGATTTAATAATAACAGACATCTTTGCATTACTTATAACTCCTGTTTAAAATGTTCTTGAGGCAAAGATATTTTTAAACTCATGTAAATTTAAGGTATTTCATACAGTTTGTTCAATGTTATCTGACTCTCCAGATATGAAAGAAAGGCAGAATTTGGGTTTTTAGAGTTGCCTGAGTGGCTTATATTTGGTTATTTTGTCATTTGAAAAATAAAGATAATTGTGACAATGAAAACAGTTTTATAACAGTGTGTATTTGCATGAAACTTTTGTAGTTAAAAAATGTCCGAACAAACTATTGGCCCCCAGGCATCTTCACTTTATGAAATCTGGCCCTCTTTGCAAAAAGTTTGGACACCCCTGTAGTAAAGTGTAATTTTTCAGGAGATGCTACCGCTAATGTACTAAGCTAATATGGCTGCCTTGTGTGCTTCAAGGAGGGGCTGTGAACCCCATTCTGTTCAGCTACTGTATTGTTCAGGTGACTTCATTTATGAATTAATTAAGAAATTTATTGTCATTACAACATCATCCAAAATACTGCTTCTCTTATCTGACAAATGTTGATATACAATATTAATTTACATTCTTTTTACTTTGCGGTATAAAACCTCGTTCTGTTACCTAGCAACACTATAAACAACTCCCTTTGTTTTTTCAATTGATCTTAACTCATTTTCAAGAAAAATATATGCTTGTAAGTACATCTGTTAACTTATTTTAGATTAAATATCATAATTTAATTTATATTACTGTGATTTCTCAATACTGACCTACTGATTTCAAAATACTTTTTTATTTTACTGACAATTTTTTTGACATGTTTTTTTTTTTCTCTTTTCAAGGAACTTTTGCTGGATCATATTTTTGATAGACTCTGTGATCGTTCGGAGCATGTTCTTGAACGTATGCCCCTGGATCTGGATTTCCTGGACTTTATCTGCACTCTAGAACTAATTTTTTTGTTCCTTCAAATATTTTGGATGCGTCAGCTCATTTGCACAGACTAATTAATTTAGAAAAACAAAGTGAAGAACAACAAACAACTGTTGTGCATATTGAGCAAGGACCAGCTGGGCGACAACGGATGGTCGTATCCTCAGACTACCTTTGCAGTCTTTTAGAACTCCATCTCCCTGTCCCATGCATCACCAAATTCTTGGGTATATCTAGTCGGACTGTATATCGACGGATGGCAGAATCTGGTCTTTCAGTGAGGGCATTATACACCACCATGTCAGATGATGACTTAGACCAATGTGTGAGAGAGACATTAAATCCAGGCAGCCTCACTCTGGGTACCGAATGGTAAAGGCCCTTCTGCAAGCCAGAGGACTGAGGAGCTACAATCGAAAGCCAACTTCAGCTTCGATCCAGAATCAGTTAGGATCGCCGCCACAGCTAGAGGATCGGACTGACGTTTCCTTCTGTGCAGTCCCGTTCTGTTTAGGATCCTGCTCAGAGTGTGCATGCTATTATTGGTTTCAACCACAGTGCAAAGCAGCATCTGTATCTCCGTGTTTTAGACTAAACATGAAGGGAAACTTGACCAAGTCCTGTTAGCCACTGTACTAGCCTAGCATAATACCACCACTTCCTGGACATAAAATGATCATGTTTATACAAATGCGTATCATGTTTTAACAAGATAACTATCACGTTTTAATAAGATACATATGACGTTATAACGTGATGGCGCTCGATTTTTTTCCCTGGATTATAGCAATAAGCTTCCGTACCAGTTTCAAAATTCACCATTTATGAAATGTAAAGCAAAATGCTGATCATGTTACCACTAAGGTAAATTTTAGTGTCCTTATGGTAGACATGTTTAAGAACTAAAATGTTCTAAATTTGTAATTTGTTTTTTCTTTACTCAAAAGGAACCTAGTAGGCACATTTGTACATTGTTCTAGGACTTTAAATTTCTTGCATTATAAGAATCAGAAAAAAGTTTTGTTTGTCTTATGTAATTTATTTTCTAATACTTCAAGCATATATGAACTCATCTAAGTACAGTCAATAAAATTTTGCATAAAAAACAATTTCAGTTTCATTTTTAAAACTGCCTGTATAAACAGTACTAACTCAGAGAAATGAAATACCTACTCTGAACATTGTGTCATTCTAGTTCCTCTAGTTTTGAATTTGACAAAACTAGAGGAACTAAAGTAACACGTTACTCTAATGAGTAATACATATGATTACTATGTATCATATGTATTGAATTCATATTCAATACATATCAATAAGTTCATATGAATACGTTCACATGAATTCAATACATGAATGTATTGAATTTATATTCAATGAATATGAATTCAATACATTCATATGTATTGAATCACTTGTTCAATACATATGATTATATGTAATCATCTGACAAAATCAGAAAATTGAAATTGATTCTACATTTCAACAAAACTTTCATTTGAACAAAGCTGCTTCACAAAGAACTGCTACAGCTTAAATGTAGATTTTTTTTTTTTACAGGTCGATCATTCAAAGCAAGCCAAAGCCAGTTTGCGTAGAGGAAATGCATGCTAAAAACTCATCACTGAAAGATTTGTAACTCCTGTAGTGACAAGGAATTCTTAGCGTTTCGTAGCATGTGGCAGCTGTTGGGTAGTTTCCATGAACAATCTCCACAGACAGACTTGATGGCAGATTTTCCCATCCGGTCCAGAATTTCATCATTTTTTTCCAGTTCAGGTGGTGTGGCTATGGAAGAGAACAAAGCCACAATCACATTTTCAAATCTAATTTACCATATATCCGCAACTTATGGATAACTTAGTATGTTTGTAAGACTAAAGTAACTGGAAATATTCAAGACAGTTTTACTTTTTATTAAAATCCACATCAGTTCTGGAACCACATGTTGAAATAGAGCTAGACTACACAGAGAAAATACACAAACATGCATGCAATTCAACTGTTTCAATTTTGAGCTAAGATTAAAACTGAATTGTGAGGTATCACAGCCCCTCCTTGAAGCATACAAGGCAGCCATATTAGCTTAGTACATTAGCGGTAGCATCTCCTGAAAAATTACGACTTTACTAAGACTGCCTGTCTCAGTCTCACCTAAGACAACATCAAACAACCCAGAAAGTCGCCACCCATCAGTTCTCTTTCAAGATTCTAGACTTGGGGCAAGTGGTATTTCTTTTAGAAATAAAATGGGGTAAATTGGGTGAGGGGCAGCGGGGAGGGGCTGGGGGGGCTAGTAGGTAGCGAGAGGTAATATGCTAGCACTACATGGTGTAAGATTAACAACGGCCCAAACCGTGTTTTAAATCAAGATTTAAGATAATATATCAAACTTCATGCGCAAAATAAAATGTACTACAGAAATATGAAAGCATTAAACTCACCGTTGGGTTTGCGGTCGCCTCCATGGTCGCCAGCCTCGGTGACGCTGGTATTTCTTCAATATGACGGTTGTGTCACGTGATTAGCTGGGAGCTGGAATCTGACATCCATTGCTAATGTCTGTGACCTGCAGTAACCTCGCCATGTTTACAGCGAATTTTTAGACGCTGAATTTGAGACAGCAAATTTGAGCAAGTTGAATTGGAGGACACTGAAATTATTGCATTCAAATTTTGAAAAGTTGAATTTTTTTATATGCTGAATTTTTTAACACTGAAAATTTAAACTGTGAAAAATATGTATATTGAAAATTTGATCACTTTGAAATAGGAATGTGAATTTTTTTAATAAAGGAAAATTGCAACCATGTACAAATAATGACACTGAATTTATTTTAGGTTAAAAATATATTCTGAATTTATTTTAACACTGAAAAAGTAAGCACTAATATACAAGATTCAAATTTCAGAGGCATTTTTTATTCAGATTCTGATGGCACATATTTACTTCCATACATGGTCTTTTCCCAAAGATAACAGAGAACTCGCACAATCGCCAAAATCTCACTCCAGCGGTAGGTAAATATTTCTTAGAATTAACTCAGTGCTGCATATATATAATATATATATAATATAATATTCCAATCAGTTATGGATCCTATAACAATCACATTGAAGTTGGAGGAGAAAGTTAACATATTTATTGATGTTTTCTTAGAAAACAGAGTTGATTGCTCAATTGATTTCCTAGTCTGTATAAACTGCTTGACTGAAGTCACTCATTTCTCATCTTGTGCACATTTTTAATCATTGATATTCATTCAACACAAACTATTCATTGAAATGTTTGTCGGCATGTCCATATTTATAATGTACAAATACGTATCTGCTGATTATGATTATTATACCACACTGTGTGAAGCCACCCATTCCACACACATATCAAACAATCAATAAAATTTTATTTGTATAGCACATTTCAGCAACAAGCCATTTGAAAGTGCTTTACATCATAAAAACAAAAAAAATACAAAGTCATAGAACACACAGTGAACAATTGAAGCATTACATTTTGTCAAGTGCTGTCATCACCCCTCAGATTATTGATGAATGTTTCATTTGTTATGTTTCAGAAGCAGCTTTAACCAGCTGGGTTTTCAGTCTAGACTTAAAGGAACTCGGTGTTTCAGCTGTTTTGCAGTTTTCTGGAAGTTTATTGCAGATCTGTGGTGCATAGAAGCTGAATGCTGCTTTTCCATGTTTGGTTCTGGTTCAGAATTCAGAGCAGAACCAGAACCAGAAGACCTGAGACCAGTAAAAACACTGCTGCAGTAATCGATACGACTAAAGTCGGCCTTCTATCACCCGAAGAACATTTCCAGGATTAAAGGACTAATGTCTCAGCCAGATCTAGAGAAACTCATCCATGCATTCATCTTCAGTCGTATTGATTATTGCAACAGCGTCTTCACAGGTCTGTCCAACAAATCAATTAAACAGCTGCAGCTGATCCAGAATGCTGCTGCTGGCGTTCTCACTAAAACCAGGAAGATAGAGCACATAACACCAGTTTTAAAGTCCCTCCACTGGCTCCCTGTAGCTCAAAGAATAGACTTTAAAATACTGTTGTTAGTTTATAAATCACTGAACGGCTTAGCACCACAATACATTAAAGATCTGCTGTTGTTGTATCAACCTTCCAGGCCTCTCAGGTCTTCCGGTTCTGGTTCTGCTCTGCATCCCCAGAACCAGAACCAAACGAGGAGAAGCAGCTTTCAGCATCTATGCACCACAAATTTGGAACAAACTTCCAGAAAACTGTAAAACAGCTGAAACACTGACTTCTTTTAAATCTCAACTAAAAACCCACCTGTTTAGAATTGCATTTGAAATGTAATCAATTACAAATTTATTGATGTAACTTGACTTAATGATTGATTCTATATTGCATTGTGTTTCTGTGTTTGTAATGATGTAAAGCACTTTGAAATGTCTTGCTGCTGAAATGTGCTATACAAATAAAATTTGATTGATTGATTGATTGATAAAGATAAACACATGCATGAGTTTCTCTAGATCTGGCTGAGACATTAGTCCTTTAATCCTAGAAATGTTCTTCAGGTGATAGAAGCTCGACTTTGTAACTGTCTTTATGTGGCTCTGGAGGTTCAGGTCAGAGGTCATCACTACACCCAGGTTTCGGGCTGATCGCTGGTTTTTAGTTGTAATAACTGAAGCTGTGCATTGACTCTAGATCGTTCCTCTTTGGATCCAAAAATAATAACTTCAGTTTTGTTTCTTTTCAGCTGGAGAAAGTTTTGGCACATCCACACATTTATCTGCTCTAAGCATCTGTTCAGTGATTGGATGGGTTCAGGTCACCTAGTGACAACCTGTTTAGGATTGTATTTGAAACGTAATCAATTACAAATTTATTGATGGAACTTGACTTAATGTCGTGTTTTGATTGTTGATTCTATGTTGCTTTGAGTTTCTCTGTTTGTAATGATGTAAAGCACTTTGAAATGCCTTGCTGCTGAAATGTGCTATACAAATAAAATTTGATTTGATTTTGATATAACATAGTAATGTCTCTACATTGTATCATCTGCGTAGATATGGTAACTAATTTTATTTTATCTTTCATACAAAAAAGATTAAAACAATTTTGGGAGAAAACAGCAGTTATTGAAGGAATCTTATCTTTAGTGCAGGTTTAGAATTGTATGCAAATGACTCCCAATAGATTGTCGTGTTCACTTTGTTGCTCTATTCTAGTTTAAGTGATCATCTTCACCTTTTGTGTGTTGCCCTCCAACATGGCAACAGCAGGGTGCATCACCTGAGAACCTTCTTGATTGGCCCAATGTATTTCCCCCCAGTGCTTGGTGTGTGTGGTTTCAGTGGCTGCTTTGTGTCCAGGTTCACTGTGGGTCAGTGTAATGTTGTGGGTTCAAGTGCAGCACTCAGCTCTCAGCTGGATGTCATCCCCACTCCGCCTGCCGGGCTTCAGCACAGCTAACCTCTGCCTACGGAGGGGCTGCAGGGTCAATATGGTGTTTTACCAACAGGAAAGTGATTCTCCGCAGCTGTCAACATCCATCAGCCTCAATCACGCACAGCACACGCAAACACACATGGGTCAGCAGCCAACGCGTACACACACAGCCCCAAGAACACAGACACGGCGGGTTTGGCTACTCATAAAGCCGTAAACAACAGAAAATGGTATGTGGCTGGAAAAGTGTCAGCTCAATTGGATTCTGCAAACACTCCTCTGTTTTTCCACAGCTCCTTTATTTTCTCTGTCCATGTTGATATGTCTTCTATCTTCTCTGCACGCCTCGAGGTTTTTATTCCATCTAAAGGCTATCTGTGTGGTCGATGCTTATGGCTCTGTGTTTTTCCCCTTTTACTCACCAGTTTTCTCCCTCAGACTCTAATCATTATCTGTCCTTTCTCTGTCGAGAATGTAAAAGGTTAGTGCAGGCCCAGATTTAGTAAAGTATTTCAATTAATACTATGTGAAATGGACATCACTTTCTGAATTTTACACATAGGCAGCAATAATTCAAATGCTTTAGCAAATAACAGACAGTTCAATGCAAGCCTACATTTATTAAAACATAAAGAAATTGAGTTGAGAAGAAATTAAATAGAACAATAGATACCTGCAATAAGGAAAATATCAATTTAAATTGTTAGCGTAATAAAATCAGTAATGGAAGAACAATTACTAAAAAATTACTAAGAATGAGCTTCCAGACACACTTTACATCCAGTGTGGTGGGCTCTCACTCACATATAAGTGGAATAGGCGCAATGTGATCAAATCACAAGTAAAAAAACAGGAAAATGAATGACTAAACTCAATTTTTATGTTCACTCAAAGACCGCTGAGTAAAAGCAATTCACACTGACATTGTAAATTTGAATTCAAGAAGTCACTGACAGAAAAAGTCGAAGTCTAAATACCAGCATTTCCCAGAAAACCAACAAATCCTGATGGAGCAAACAATATTAGACCACCATCTGGTGACTTTTCATGCAGGTTAATAATACTAGGCCTGCTGATCCATCAAAATGGAGACTTTAAGATGGACCCCCACCTATTCAAAGTTCAGCATTTGTGAACCTATTTGTAGGTCTTTCTGTCAAACGTAATGCTATATTCGCTGAAAATTTCCAGATTTTTATGTTGAGCATATTCAAAATACTGGATAGGAAATGCAGAATAGGAAGCTGAAATACCTTGTCTGGATGCTACTAGACAAACTAGTGTGGATTCAGCGATCATTTGAAGCATTTAATACAATTTTAACTAAAACGATTTTTCTAATACACTGCTTTTAAAGGAATGTGTAGCCACTTATCGGTAAGGCACACATGAAGTCATTGAAAATGGCGGCTCCAAACCAAGACAAAAAGCAGTCTCATGTCTGTTCATGCAGCCATCCAGGAACATGTAGCGTCAGAAAGATGAGCTTTTATCTGACTGAGGCCATGGTTTAAATGGACAGCATTATGTAAAATCAACTTTTTTGAGCTTTCCATCGTGTTATAATGTTATTCCCTCATCAAACCTTACCTGGAGTGTTGTCTTGATTCTTTCATGGATGCGTGAGAAAACGTTTAATCTCCCATGGGAAAGCATTCGGCTGTGCAAAACACCTGGGTGGATCTAGCACCGCCTTTGAAGATGAAACTCCTCCTCTGAGCTGCAGTTTCCAAGCTTCCGCCTCACCACTCCCCTGTGACTCCCCCAGCTCCTTCAGACTAGCCAGCAGCAATCAGCAAACCCCTGGTGGAACTGAGAATCTGCTGAGCTCATTATAGGAGCTATTTCTCAGTGAAATGCTGGTAAAAACATTAAAGGGCTAATAGGAGAGCCATGTTGTTTTGACTACCTGAAGGCATAGTTTCAGAAAGAGGAGGAGTTTTTTTTAAAGAGACAGGGGCCCAATTTAAAGGCGTTAAATTACAAAATCAAATTTCTTTTCAGGCATGTTTGATGTATAAAGAATTTAATGACAACTGAAGGTAACACGTTACTTGATTGTGCTATAAGATGATTCTATGTGGCTGGAAAACATATGACGCTGGCCCTTTAAGATGGCTATGCAGAAGTCACCAGTGTCTTCCCATTTGTGACTGTCAAACAAGAACTACACTGTATGTGGTTGAATAGAACTATAAATGACTGATGGTATATTTCTCCATCCTGAATTCCTCAGGATGTATTAGTCGTGTGACCAATGCTGAAAAGTTTTCTGTGTGTTTGAGCTTGTGTTTGAGCTTGTGTCGTGTTCCTTCAGACCTCACTTTATTCTCTGTTATCAGGGCAGCTCCTGTTGTGACATATGGATCAGACTTCTCATTGACTTTGCATTTAACGCATTTTTATAGTACTGCTGTGTGGGTGAGATCTATGTTGTCTAATAAGATGAGTTGGAGTTTGTGTGTGTTTGTGATTTAGATGTTGAGCCCTATATTCTCTCTGCCATCTTCATTGCTTTATCTCCTGCACACATGTACGCACACCTGACACTTCTATGCAGGTTAATAGATAGTATTTTAAATCATATTACCTCTATTACAAACTGTTTTATTGTCCCACTACATCTGTCAACCCACCGAGAGGCTATGATGTGTGTGAGTGCGTGTGTGAAGCAGAGACATGGAGCTTTTTCCCCTGCTCCGATGCTATCTGCTTATGGGGAATTGAAGCACGGCTGGAGGAGAGTGTTGGAGCTAAAAGATTGAGCAGCAGGACATAGATCAAAGAGCGGGAAGAAAGGGCCAAAGGCCTAACAACATATCGTGAGACATAAAGAGGGACAGAAAGTGAGCGAATGAGGGACATGAAGTGGTGCTGTGATCAGTAGGACTGACCCCACTTTGTCAGAGCTGTGTGTGCCACGAAGATAATGAGAGAGAATGATAGCATGTTTGGCACCATCTGAATCAACCATCACATGAGGGTTAGAGGTGGGTAAGTGTGGATGAAAACACACATATAATATGGGGTTGTGGAAAGTGTCATTTGGCTTAAAGGGATAGTTTGGCCTTTTATTGGAAGTGAGGATCTGTTCAACGGAGAGAGCGTTATCTTTTCTTTTTTTTATAGAGACACAGAGAAATTGCCTCTTCAATAGTGGGCCATACAGCAGTATATTGTGAGTTAATAAAAACAATGAAGATATAACTTAAGTACATATAGCAGATTATATAACCCACAGTGAAATGTAAATAGTTGAATATCATCACCTTCATAAAATAATGGGCTAAGTAATTTTTTGCTAAGAGTGATTTTTTTTTTTTGCATAAATCATCTTGTGGCAAAAAATTACTTAGGCCATTATTTTAGGAAGGTGATGGTACACTGTTGTAGATATTTGTATATATTCTGTGCTGCAGCTGCAGACAAGAGGTGGCACTGAAACCTTTTAGTGTTTTCTGCAAAAAAATACCTGTCTGGCCACTTAAGGTAGATATTTGAGTAGAGTACTAGACATGCAGGGTTTATGTTTCCCTGTGTTGTTGATGAAATGATTGCACAGTGGGTGGCAGGGTTCACACACAGTATGGTTCGATGCTAACGTAGATATATGTCTCGTAGTACCTCATAATAATGAGTCATTTAATTTTGTGTGTACAGGACACAAGATGTGTTCTTGGTATAGAGCCACAAACTAGCCCTGTTCCCATCAATGGTTTCTTAAGTGCACTTTGAAATATAGCATTAGAAAACATTGATGGAAACAACAACATTCAAAATAACTTTCTCAATTTTGAAAATGTTTTTCTGTTCGTTTGAGGTGGTTTTTAGCTTTTCTGAAAAGGAGTTAATGCGCTAAGGGAGAGATGGAAACACATTTGGTGAACATGTTCTGACATAGCATAACCTTTACTTCAAACTGATCAGCTGTTTCACTTTAAGAATCAACAGAATCTTTCCCTACGTTTCCACCAATACTACTGGAGATGACAGATCAACTTGTCTGATAGAGACACATTCCTAATACTGAGATGTGTGGTCCATGTTTGGAACCTCTACTTCCTTTTTATTTCAGCCATTCATGGCATCAGCATCTGGCAAATTTCTGCTTTGCATAGCTTGGTTGATTTGCTCCAAACCAGTCGATGGAAACACACCTGGTTTGAATTTTCTTTTCCTTTTCTCTATTTTGCAACATTTTAAAATACTATTATACTGTCCTGTAAGCTGTGGAACTGTAGTTTTAAAAGGACTGGTATAGCAAAAGACCTCCCACCTGGTGAAGAAAGCACAACAAAGGCTCTTCTTCCTCAGGAAACTGAGACGGGCTGGACTTTCCTCACGGCTGCTCGTGAACTTTTACAGGGCGATGATCGAGAGCATCCTCTGCCTCAACATGACTGTGTGGTATGGTAGCTGCACAGCATTGGAGAGGAAACAACTGACACGGGTGGTGAGAACAGCACAAGGCATTGTGGGATGCCCCCTCCCAGACCTGGACTCCATTTACACAGACCGGGTCAAGAAGAGAGCTGGATCCATAGCGATGGATTCCAGCCACCCGGGCCACAGACTGTTTGTGCCGCTGCCATCAGGCAAGCGGTACAGGAATATATGGACTACAACAAATAGACTGAGAAACAGTTTCTTCCCCACAGCCGTCAGAGCCATTACTCCCTGCCGCCCCCCCCCTCCCACACCTATCATAACCTCGCAGTCACACATACATATCCCCCACCCCCACACAGCCATATTGTTCTGCACTTTGCACTGTCACATCATCTGTACTTTGCCATAATTGGACCTGCTGCTACTTCTTTGGTGTGGTTGAGTGCCTTTAGTTAATTTAGTTGTATATATTGTTATTATTATTATTGTGTGTTTGCTTATTTATACTGTATATATTTGACCTTTTGCACGGGAGCTGCAATGGAAATTTCGTTGAATTCTGTTCAATGACAATAAATGCTATCTATCTATCTATCTATAAAGACAATGAGTTGAATTTCATCAGGTACTCTGATCGCTTAAACAAGCCTTGATCTGGATCTTAACCCATTACCTGGGACTGGACGTGGACATCTGTAGCCAGACTGAATTATTCACCTTATTTGTTGTGAGTTTATGTCATCTAATGCCTGGTTCACAGGGCAAGATTTTAATACTGTACTTTCACACAGCAGGAGCAACACACCACACACACCACCTGATTTCATCTCACCAACATTCAGGTGTCAGACGGGAAATCTTGTAAAACCTCTGGAGACCAAACGTGAGTTCATAGCAAACAAAAATGGCCGACTGGGAAGAAGCAGTGGTGATAGCTTGTGGACTATCAACAGAAAAAACAAGACAAAAACATCTCCAACGTCCACCAGACTTTCTGATGTGTTGTACTTTTTGTTTTGTCGTCTTTATTTAGAAATCCCCTCCATGTTTCCTTCACCTTGTTTTCTGATTGGAGTTACTCCACATTCAACATTCAACAGATTCTTGTTTGTCCTTGGGAAACACACACACCGTCATATTGAGCCAAGACAGTCCACCATGTTGTTTTAGATCAGAGCTGTCCCGACATCCTTCTGAGCTGGCCAGGTCACTCTGACCACACCAGGCACGGAAGGAATATCTCTTAAGACCGTCTTAAAAACCGTCATAATAATCCAGACATTCTCAATTAAACTGGGACAAAAATCTGCATAAAAATCTTGCTACCTGAACGAAGCATGAAGTATCAACTGGTGATACTTCATACTAACCACAAGTATGACAAGGAATTCCTTGTCATACTTGTGGTTAGTATATTTTGACGATTACAAGTTCATCTTTGTGTTTCCTGACATTAAAAAATTTTGCATAATTCAGAAAAAGGAGATTTTTCATGTATTTTTTCCTTTTCCAAAGAAGGTAGGCAATAAAAAAAAGTGTCTGTCATACAGTCAAACTCTCTGCTGTTTGTGGGACCAGAAACAGGCAAGAGACACCTGTTCACCCTTGGTGACACAGAGCAAACATACAAAATGAATAATCCTCGGGATAAAAAGCGAGTCGTGTGGATTCCCTGGAGGTCAGAGTTCTGTTTGACTCTTGAGAATTTCTAGAATCTTAAACAGCAGTGTGTTTATTTTTCTGTAAATTGTGTGCATGCTCAAGAGTGTGTGTTGTTTCTATTATGAAACACACTGCAAGGTCATAGTAAATGACTTTCTAATGTGTGTGTGAGTGTGTTAGTGTTGGAGATTACAGAGCATTGATTTAACCTGTGCATCCAGCACGTTGGAATGGGAACGGCCCCCTCAGCACAGATGAGGAGATGGTAAATGCATCGGTGTGTTGATGCATAAGCCTCCATGCAGAACACACTCTTAAGGGACATACAAATGACCACACACACACACACACCCCAATGCTCTGGTGCACACATTCGCGTTTGGCGCACTTCATCCAGAACGTTCTCTGATGGCTTTATCATTCTCCCTGCTCCCAAACACCCTTCTGATCCATGTGTGTGCGTGTGCGATTGTGTGTGTGTGTGTGTGTGTGTGTGTGGGCGTGCATTTGTGTGTGTAATCTGGAATAATATTCATGTCGAATATTCAGATTTATAGTTGGGTTATTAATTGCAGCACCGCTTTAAGTTATTCCTATTTTATGGGGCGGAAAGATAATAACCTAATAAGTTTCCTCTTGTGTCTGTGTGAATGGGAATGTGAGTGTGTGTGTGGGTGCGTACCGGGGTGTGTGAGATGGAGCTTGCATGACAGGTCAGTGGGGTCAGAGTGTGTTTGTATTGTTTCCAGTCTGAATATGCAGTATGAGCTCTAGGCAGAACGTATAGCTCATCCTGGAGTCCTGAGCTGTTTGACTTATTCTGTCTGTGAAGCCGACCATTAGTGCAGCGGAGAGGGCTCTAAAGGGACATTCCACTTATTTTAAGGGTGAGTAATTGCCGATCCTGACACAGAGGGCGGTCCTATCACAGTGTGTTCGGCGGTCCGCTATAAGTCGCCATGTAGAGGCAGGAACATCAGCATGCTGACACTAAGGGGAGGTGAGATGTGTTATGGCAGGTTTCTAAATGGTTCACAAAACTAAAGCCCTTCCATGAAATGAGCAGACTCCAGTCCTCATTTCATGAAATATTGTTACATTTTAAAACAAGCGCAGATAGTAGCTGTTTTATTTTCCAACCCACTCACTGGCCGAGTGGCTTTAGACTCTCTGGAACACTGAAAAGGTTAGAGGGATATAAACCATTGCAGATTATTGTTATTTCCCCTTTATATAGAGAATTAAAGTATAATAAGGTATGTGTTTTTTACAAGTTTGCTCAACATATAAATGTTTTTTGGCGTTAAGTGTATTCCGGTTTGTAGCAAGAGAAAATGAACTTGACTGTTACAGGTTTGACACATGGGGATCTACAGGCGAAGGTTTCCACGGAGGTGAATCCAACACACGGGACACAAAACGACAGCAGCAGCAGTGAAAAAAAGTTTGACAATTTTCAACTTTCTTATGTCGCACCGCTCGCCCTCATGTGCACATCTTATTTCATGGAAACAACTGCAATTGCAAAATTCCAGAATATTGACAAAGGTTTCTGTACATCTGTAATGGAAGTGCAGCTAATGATGCTGCTTAGTAAAAGAGGCCAACAGCTGAAGCATGCAGCCCTGGGGTGGCCCAGGCCCTCTAGTGGTTGGTTTGTGTCCTGTGCTGACCCAAGCTCTACTGAAGACTGGACCAATTAGCAGTTGATGTTTTTTCATGCAGGAAAATGCCTACATCTAAGCCTTGCTCTTTTATTATAACTCCTGCCAGCCTCCATCCAGACAGCACCTCATCCAGCTGCCTCAGTAACTTAAACTGTCTTCTTAAACTGTCTTTTCCAAATGGACTTGCAAATGTGTGTGTGTGTGGGCGGGGGGGTCAAATGCCCTTCTCACCTTTCCACTTTGTTTGGATCTTGATGGCTTCATTAAATTGCTCTGACCCTCCCCATCCCATCGCTGTCCACCCCCCTCTGCTCCCAAAACCCCCAAAACACACACACTGAGGTGTGTGAGGCTTACTTTAAAAACTGCTAATTTGATCAATACTTAATTTTTCCCCCTCAATGCTTTTTTTCCTCTGTTAAGTTGTGATAAGAGGAGGGAGGGGGCAGGGAGGTGTGCTTCAGTGTGTGTGGGGGCGGGGGTGGGTGTGTGTGTGTGTGTTTGCAAGATACCTGCAACATGGTGTATGTTATCAGTGTGTGTGTGTGTGTTGCATTGTGTGCCTGTGTGTTCCCATTATAGCTCAGTGTGTATCACTACTGAGAACTGGCTGTAATTTCTTCATGGCCTTCTATTACCTGTGTGTTAGTGTGTGTGAATGTGTGTTCGTCTCCAGACACTATCGGGCCATCTGGTAAATGGATAGGTTGGTGAGGTGTCGTCATGGCAGCCAGTTAGCCAGGGGGATCCAAATGATCTCATCCCTCACCGCAGCAACACTTAAAGAGATAAGTTCTTTAAAGAGGTGCCCATTTATCAGCAGCCAATACACTGATACACACCCCAACACACACACATGGGGTGACGCATATAAATTGTAACAACAGAAACACACAGGATAGTCAAAGCATTTCACTGGTCCGGTTCCTGTTGGCCAAATGTAATCAGCCTGTCAACGTAGATACTGGGGCTGGACGGGGGAACTGGTCACTGCAGTGTGTGTGTGTGTGTGTTTGACTTCTTCTAATAAAGACATCTACTACACTGTGTGTTTGTCAAACAAGTATTCAATGAGTGAACTTAGCATGTCTGGGAGACTGAACTTAAGTCATATTTTCCTCTTAAAGGGGTGGTGTCGTGTTTTCCAGGCACATTGTGCCATTTTATAGTTACCTCCACTTGACATATGAATGCTATATTTATCAAATATAACGTAAAAGAAATTTTACTTCCTGACTTAAAGCCTTGAAATTGGGTCACCAGTAGCCTTTCAACAATGTTTTAGTGTTTTAGCAGCATTTCAGAAGCAGCTCCTATAAGGAGCCCAGCAGCTACGCAGCTCCACCAGGTGTTTGCTGATTGCTGCTGGCTAGCCTGAAGGAGCTGAGTGGGAGAGCCGCTGAAGACAGCTGCAGAAATCAGAACTCAGTTAAAATCATTCTGTTTCATAATTTTTGCAAAATCCAGATAAAACTTTCAAAGCAGACTTTAAAAGTCAAAATATGTAATGCAGAAACAGAGATGCAGACTCGGCTGTGCCTGTGTTGTAAAACAGCTGACTTACTGTACATTTGTCTTTTTACTTTTTGCTTGTTTTATGATATTCTTTTGTTTTCTGCTGTATGATTTTCTGTTGCATGATGTTGTGATCCTTCCTCGTTGTTGAAAAGGAGAATTTGTTCTTCTCCAGCTATAATAAAGGTAAAATAAAAACAATAAAGCAGGCTTTAGTAATCCAGAGAGGAGCGCTGGGCTCCACCAGGCCTTGTCAGATCATCCTGTCTTAAACAGCCGGGCAGAGATAAGCAGGCTTCAGGCTCACCAACACCAACATCTTTCTCCCCAAAAAACGGATTTATAGAACTTGTTACACACTTTTGAAGTGAAGGTTTGTTAATGTTCTCAGTAATACCTGGCCCACAATAATTTTGCATACATACATGAGAGATGTTAAAATGAGGAAAGCTATCTGCAGTCTCAGTTGGAACATGAGATGAAGCAGATCAGAGAGGTTAAAGGTCCAAACGGGCCTGATGTTCACATCTACCACACATCAGCTGGAGCCAAATGAGAATACAACATTCTGTAAGTTTTGTTTTTTTACTGCTGTGTTGACATCCAGCCTGCTCTATTTTTCCAGCACCCACTGAGGTGTGTGAGCTGTTCTGGAGTCAGGCAGAAACGTGAACAAAGCCGAAGCAAACAGAGGAAAAGCAAGAGACAGATGGAGAAATGGCAGTCAGAGATGGAATCGTTCACCTTGTTTCTGACTTTCTGTCCTTTCAGAACACAAACTGGAAGAATTCAAACCAGTTTAACCCAGTTTGGGAATCTAAGCCTGAATTTAGCCAGGAGAGGGCGCTGTAACTGTAGTCAGTGCTAAATGATGGTTAATGAGAAAATTATACAAACCTGCTGCTTATTATTTAGCTTCGCTGACATACATCACTTCCTATTTGAAAAGAACATTTTTATGATGGCAACTGTGTACAGAATCTGTGTTATAGTTACATTTAATTACAGCAGCATAATTGAGTTTAATTAATTAAGCATAATTAAATTTAATTAGTGGAATCTGCCGGATGTGGCAGCACCACTTACTCACTGATCACCTGTTTAACTCTGCATTATTATTTTACCACATTATTTTTATTGCATGTGAAGTTTGTTTGATCAGAGACATAAACATAAAATAATGTTACATTTAAAGCAAACGTCACTTAGCAACGTAACAAGCAAGTACTATTTACAGGCCAAATCTATAAAAATTAATCTACAACCAGAAATTCTCTCAGAGTTATTTACAAATATATGCAAAAAAAAGCAAGTTAAAGAGCTTCCGTCTTCAAATTGTCTGTGGCAGGAAAAAAAAGTTAGACTGCAACAAAAAAAATGAAGTTAAAATCAGGCAGGTGTTTCACTATTGCAAGGAAAAGTACTACTGGTAGGAAAAGAAGTGAAACAAAAACATTCTGAAGTTCTTAAAGGTGGTTCTACCCAGACCAGAGCAGAAACACAAGAGATGGCAGCTACCTCTGCTCCCTACTGACTGTCCTCTCAGCTCTGTCATTTCATAATTCCTCCTAATCTCTCACATGTCAGAGCAATTTCCATATAAAGTTAATCACTGATGCACCATGGGAGGTTTAGCGTTCCTTTCGTGCGTTTCATCTAAATGGGTGAGTGGGCACTGAAGACATAAAAAAGAAGATTAAATGATGTGTCACTATTATAATTTAGTCTGGGGGAAAAGGTTTAGACAGCAGAATGAGAGATTTCATTTGGAAGCCAAGCTAAAAAGATGAGCCTTACATCTGTGTTTGTTTTGTTTTGGCATAGTTGACTTTTCTTCATTTAGATAGATAGATAGATAGATAGATAGATAGATAGATAGATAGATAGATAGATAGATAGATAGATAGATAGATAGATAGATAGATAGATAGATAGATAGACAGAGACTTTTTGGAGTTTTACATCATGTTATGATGTAATTTCCTCATCAAAAACATACCTGGAGTGTTGTCTTGACAGTTGCTAGCTGTACCTAGCGCTGCCTTCGAGACGTAGTTTGCAAAGTTTCCAGATTAAACCTCTCAGTGAAACGCTGGTAAATTGTTGTTAAAGAGTTAATAGAGGAGCCATATTGTGATGACTTCCTAAAAGTGGAGCTTCAGAAAGAGAAGGACTTTTTAAAGAGACAGAGGCCCAATTTCAAAGCATTAAAACTACAAAGTCAAATTTCTTTCAAGTCATATTTGATATCTATAGCATTTTTTATAACAACTGAAGGTCATATAAATACTTGATTGTGCTATAAGATGGTATTATGTAGCTAAACATTATGCAATACTGCCCCTTTAAATCACTAAGCGCAAATCATTTTGACTATTTTTAAGTTATCATTTTCTGTTGTACATCAAGAAGGAACCAGGATATCACATCGTGAACTGATAAATTATTACAGATCATGAAAAGGATATAATTATATCAGTCATTATTCCTGAAAGCTAAAGTCATAGCCGATGCACTCTGAGCAGGAATGTTGATTCTTTTCAGAAGCCAAAGTTTCTTCTCTGCTGGTCAGCTAAAGAACAGATGTAGTGAAGAATCTTCAGCCATATTTCTCTTGATTTCTCAGTAAGTAATTCAAAGTGACCCCTGGTTCTTAAGGAATGGCCCATGTTCAGACAGCAGCTGCAGCCACAGGTTAGGGTGCATGTTCAGTCTGAGTTTCAACATGACTGTCTGCATGTGTGTGACTGTAGAAGAAGACGAACAAAATTAGACATGCAGCTAAACTGTATCAGTAACTTCAAAAGCACAGCTCACCTCCAGAACAAACCAGATTTCTGAAGCGACATCTATCATACAGGAAGTCGTCAACATAATGGGTTCTCCAGCAGCCCCACCTAAGAGTAAGGTGGATTGATGTTCAGTCCATTTCCATTTTAAATAAACATCTGGGGGACCATGACAGTAAAGTTAAAATGAGTTGTCAGTCATTTTGTCTTGACTGGACAACCAGGAGAGCTAACTGGGAAAAATGACCCAGATGTGTCAAATATTGCAGTAAGGAATTAACTGCTGTCCTATTGGTTTGTTACACGTTTGATTATTTTATATTTTATTAGCGATTAACGGAATTCAATGTGTTTGAAATAAACTGATTCAGGTTCTGTTTGGAGGTTTTTGATGGAGAAGTTAAATGTTACAGCGATGAGAGCCGATGTTAATTTCTACACACAGAAAACATGCTTCTCTTCCATCGATGTGTGTTTAATTATATGGTATTAAAGCATTTTGTGATGATAATGCTTTGATGTATCCCCAATTTTGATTTGGGGGATAAATCAAAGTTTTTGTAAATGTCATTGACGAAGAACTAAGAAGAGAATGAAGAAGTGACAAAGGCAGACACTAATCTGTTGCTTTTATTACATGTTTTATGTCGGCCTTTGCAGTGCATTTGCAGTCTGTTAAACTGCAACACTACCTGGAGTGTTTTCACACACACTCGCACACTCCATATATCGTTTCCTGGGCTCTGTGCCATGCTCCTCATCATGTTTGTCTAGCCTAATCGTCCAGTTGCCGCCTCCTCCCTGCATTAACTTTGTTAGAACAGGGACACCTCGTTAATGACAGTGCTAATTGAATGAAATGGACATACTAACGAGCATAAAACCTCCCACTCACATTTTGCTAATTAACAGCACACTGGCTTAATTACAACAGTAGAAACACATGCAGCGCTGCCTCGTTACTGTTAATTGCAGCGGCTAACAGGGATTTATGGTAATTGGCTGAAGAAGCGTTGTTAACGAGAGGCTGAATTAGCCAGACACACGGAGACAAGAGGAGAGCAGAGATGTGCCGGAGCACAGAACTCGGAGCTGACTCTTCTTCTTGTAATATTGCTTCACCTCTATTGATTTGATTAAACAATATAAAATCATCGTTTCCTCTCCAAAGGCCAGGTTGAGATTACGACAGCCTCCTCCTGCTGACATGGTGCCACACTAAAACTCAGCTTAAAACTACCAAAACACAACTTTCATCATTAGAACAAGCAAGCAGTCTACTCTTTCTCTTCATTTCCTCTGCACCAGTATTCTCATTATTGGTCCTATTTACTAAGCTTAAAAAGGGAACATGTACCAAACCCACCCAGCTCTAGAAACACCTAGGAGAACACGACATAATTACTTCCTGAAAATACTTTTAAAGTATTTGCACCTTTACTGATATCTTCTGTTTTTCATTTTTGTCACAGTTACATGTTTTAGATCAAACAAAATTTAATATCACACAAAGATCACCTGAGTAAATGCAAAACGTTTTCAAATTAGAAACGTTGCCCATGCCAGTCAGCCCATAAAAAAGTTTTAGAAAATTCAGAAATTCAGAGCCAATTCAGACTACAATCTACAATCCTAACAGCAAGTTCTAATAAAACAAAACTTCTGGTGCCAGAATTCCAAAGTAACTCATAAAAACACTGTTTTTAGAAATGCTTCACACCAAACACACTTGGTGTGAAGCAGTATGGCAGAAGGTAGGCAGTAAGTACTGTGGCCCAACAGAACCCAATATAAATAACCATTTATCACACATGTCTTATGGAGGCTTAAGCAATGAAATACTGGGCCTTTGCTGGCGTTTTTCTTAAAGCAAAGATGACACATCCATCCAAACGGTTGAATTAACAATCTAAAGATTCAAACTCAGATTCTGACCCAGGAGACAACATGTCGTTACTGACTAATTGGAAGTTATCAGGTTGGCTTGGTTCGGCTCGAAGGTTGTGGAGATTTGAACTCTTATCTTTGGTCTCCTTCCACTGACAGAAACATGGATTTAATGTTCTAAGTTCTAAGTTCCCTGCTAGGTTCTTTTTATAAAGTTTCTATTTCAACACAACCATGAAAATCACGTTTATCTGATCTAATGATATTATTGTGAGAGGAGTATAAGGTAACTGGCTGATAACTTTTCTTCTCTTTGGGTTGGACATTTCAAGTGTGTTTTTGGACATTAAGCAACAAAATCCCACCTTTATCATGATATTCCTAGAATAATAAACCTTATTAATCTCCAACTTTGTTTATTTCTGTATTAAAACAGCAGCTCTCACTGCCATCTATTTCTCTTTCCTCCTCCCATCTTTATTCCTTAATTTGCTCCTCATCCTCCTCCAGCTTGGTCCCCTCCTCTTCTGCATATTCACTGACTTTTATTCTCCTCCCTCTGATGAACTGATTATGGTTATGTGTTCAGTTGAGGAGTGCTCAGCCAGACACGGCTTAGATTGGTATGCATGTATTATTATACGCTGTCAGTCTGTGCAAGAGGGCGCGTGTGGGTGTGTGTGTGTGTGTGTGTGTGTGTGTGTGTGTGTGTGTGTGTGCTAGCAAATTTCTTACAGCTCATTGGTTGTATATGTCGGAATGTCAGTTAGTCATTGGTTAAAAGATCTGGTTAGCATTCATAATGGCCTCTTATTATAGCCTACGCTCTATGAATACAGATAGAAGTGGTTAAGGTGACAGGGTTTCTAAGTGTTACACAGTGTGTGTGTGGGGGGGGGGGGGTGCGGGTGTGTGTGTGTGTGTGGTGGGGGTGAGGAGGTGCAGAGAGACAGACAGTAAAGGACTGCAGTAAAGTGATAAAAATTTTGCAAATTACAGGAAAAAATTAATGTGTATCCCACTTCAAATAGATGAACATAGAGAACAGCGCCACCTATTGGTGGTTCAGTGTTTGTGGACATGTCTGTGGAAAATTCACTTCAGAATATCTGAAGTATTCTAAAGAAAATGCAGCTTGTGAAGGTCGGACCTATTCGCCATGTTCCTTGAAAAACTATTGGCTGGTGTGTACAAAGCAGCCAATCCAGGATCACCTTTCATTTTCCTTAGCCCTGATTGGCTGTAAAAGTGGGCATAAGGAACACTGTAGACGCTAGGTTCTGTGGTAGTGCCAAAGCCGTTCCCACTGTGTTTCTTAATGCATATTAAGGTATAATTGGAGTTTGACCTAAAGTAGAAAGTGATAACCATAGAGAGCCTCAAGTATATGTGGATGTTAGGGTTTGCAGGTGGCTGTCATCCTAAACTCCAGCCAATACTGAGGGTCCTCTGTGGTTATTATAACGGGGTCCAGGATTTAACTGTCAGGATGAGTTAAATTTATCACCATGGAATCAGCTGTGGAATGTTTTGGTCTCAGTGGTCTTTGGAACAATCTAAACCTTAATCTTCACACACTGAGGGTGACTCCATTTTGGAAAAGTCCGAACCTCAGTGAAACCAAAGCACTATCAGGCTGAGTCAGGACGTCACATAGCAGACAGACAGGATGACAGACATATTAACAGCCTCTGTTCATATGAAATTTATTAGATTAGTTCCCCATATGAGCAAGTTCTGTACTGATGTGGGATTAACAGGGCCCTCCATCTGCATTTTGATCTTTTTTACTAGTAGTTACATTGTTACAACTTTTTGATTTGACCTTTTTGTCCCGATTTCCCGTTCCAGCAGTCTGAAGGATGCTTTGATTATCGGGATGACTCTAACGATGACCTAAAGAGACGTTCCTTCCTGTGTGTGGTGTGTTAAGAGTCATCAGGTTTGGTTCAGGTTTGGAAGGTCTTTGGACCTCAAAGCAGGGATATTCAAAATGTTTACATTTCTTGGCATGCAGCTTCTATGCACCACAAATCTGGAACAAACTTCCACAAAACTGTAAAACAGTTGAAGGATTGAGTTCCTTTAAATCCAGACTAAAACCCTTTGATTAGTAGAAAGTGGAACATTGATCAACATATTTGATGTGTATTGATGATTTTCATGGTGCCATTTGATCAAATGTAATGCTTCTTGCTTGTTTCACAACTGGTGACTTTATGATGTTTTATGCTGTAAGGAACTTTGAACTGCCTTGTTGCTGAAATGTTCCATTCAAATAAACTGGACTTGGTCCAATATCCCAGTGTGTGTGGTGTTCCCCAAAGACAAACGAGAACACACCCTGTTGACCTTTAGCCAATCAGAAAGTGAGATTACGGAACCCCAGGGTTCCGTAATCTCACTTTCCAATCTCACTATCCAACATGTGCAGAGGACAAACCAAAGGCCAAGGAGCACCAGACGGTCCAGTGGGCAAACTATCCATCGCTTCTTCCCAGTCGGCCATGTTTGTTTACTCTGAACTCACATTTGGCCTTGAGAGGTTTTGCGAGATTTTCCGTCTGGCATTTGTATGTTGGTGAGTGAAATCAGTTGTGTGTGTGGTGTGTGGCTCCTGCCATGTGGCTGAACACCACACACACTGAACGACCAAACCCGTTGTACCTCAACATGCTGCCATCATGTGTGAAGTAGCAATATGTCTCTCAGGTTTGAAAGTCTCTCGGTTGGCAACTTTAAAACCTTTCCATGTGAACCAGGCATTAGTCAGGAAATTCAAACAGTTTCTGTTTCATTTTGATCCTTTTCATTAGTTGTCAAACTGTTGGGACTTTTTAAAAGCTGTCGCTGCATCATTTCAGATCTGCATCTCTGGTGTAAAGTAGAAGCACTCAGTCTTCGCTGGGCCGACCAAGCCCTTAGAACCAGACTGCTGTAATTATGGACAATTGGATCATTCTAGAAAAACTGAGCTTTCTAATTACTGGCTTCAGGACCAAGTGATGGCGTACAGTGCGCCATCACTTGGAGATGTTGCTGTTCTTTTTTGTTGCTGTATGAAAGAGTGTGCGCTGTGTTCATATGCAAATGAGCATACGTGCGTGTGTGTGTGTGTGTTGCGTTGTGACAGGGACTAATGTCTAAATCAGCCAGACTCCATCGCCCTGTCGCCCTGCTCCCCTACAAATGTCACCTGTTCCCGGCCAGTGATTTGCATAATGCAAAGCTTCTCAGTTGTAACGGTCCGATTAGCGGCGGGGAGCGCAGGACCATTCCTGACGCACCAAGCCGTTAACGTCTGCTTTTTGCCTCGAACAACTGTGATTAACTTAAATGGGGGAGCGGCGCTGACAGAGGAGGAGAGGGGACGGGGAAGAAGAAAAGAAAGAGGGAGGAACTGACCTGAAAATGTTTGCACTCTGGTTGGATTAATTACAGAGAGACAGGTCGGCTGCAGGTGACGGAGCCAAGTGACGGCCCGGTGGGAGCGGAGAGGGAAGAAAGGAAGATGGAGAGGGCCAGGACGACATGTTGGAGGAATTCTAGGACAACCTTCTCCTCTCGCAGCCTGCGCTGTTAGTTTACTCTCCCTCTGGCCTTTTGTTGTGAGGACATTTCATTTCAGCTGTGATTTAAAGTCTGGATAAAACACACAGTACCTTGCAAAAGTATTCAGACCCTTTGGACCGATTCAAATGTTCTCACATCACAGCCAGAAACTTTATCAGAATTTTATTTGACGAACTGGGATGAAGTAGTTCATAATACTGAAGACGAAGGGATTGATGACTTTCAGTATTTATTTATTTATTTTTTATAAATTCATGTCTGAAAAGCTTTGCTTGCAATAATATTTGCCCCCTCCCTCTGAGTTAGTACTTTGTAGGACCACCTTCCACTGCAGATGGAGCTATGTCTTTTTGGGGCATGTCTCCACCTGCTTTGTACATCGAGGATTATTTCTTGTCAGACGCTGTGATTGGAAGCTGCACCTGGCCTGGCGTTCTGATTGGCTGTGAGAAGAACATCACCTGCCATCCTCTAATCATTCTTCCTCTTCTGCTATTAAATTGTACTTTTCATTAACATAGAAAAATAATCCTTCTGTTTCCGCTTGTGTCTCTGCTCCATCTTCTCTAACCTCCAGTCGGTCGTGGCAGAGGGCCGCTGGTACTGAGCCAGGTTCTGCTTCTGCTGGTGGTTTCTTCCTGTTAACGTGGAGTTTGCTGTAAAGTCAATAACTCAGTGCCAGCGATTGTCCAGGAGGAGTGAACGCTACAAGTCAATCTGCTGAGGGTATTTGTTGTGAACTTGCGCTATATAAATAAACCCAGTTAAATTGAATCTAATGACTGACGTTTTGCAGAAACAGAAGTCCAGTTGGACTAGGGGAAGCCGGAGCAGCTACCTTGAAGGGTTTTCTCAGGTTCTTATTTGGATTTAGGTCTGGACTTTGACTGGACCAGTCTAGAAACAATAAATATGCTTTAATTCAAACAGAATATGTTTTGTTTAGGATTATTAGCTGCTGCTATCATTTGTCAACTTGTCTGACATCCTGTATAGTTTCGTGCAAAACTAATTTTTAGAGAATGCCAATATGAGCCGGCCTGTCAACACAGATTCTACACCTACTGGAAAATATCTGACAGAAACTGACTGCACTGGATTTTATTTGAAAGTATGGAATTAAACCAACTGATGCCACACTTTTGAGCTTTATTAGTGAATAAAGCTAATCAAGCCTTTTCCATTAGCCTTATTGGAAAACCTTCATTTTCTTTCTGCTCCACAATTACAAAATCTCATTAATGTACATTGAAGTACATTATTTATTGAAGTGCAATAAACAGGGAGTGCTACGTACTGATATGAACTGTATCATCAACATTAGCTGCACAATATAAATAGTGAATTTAAGTATAAAAGAAAGATAACAAGAGTCATAAAAATAAGTGGAATTTCTCAACAAAAACATACAAATGCACAATTAGTCTTAAAGTACTCGTTTTGTCCGTGTCCCATATGCTCCTTATGTTTGCTTTCTTTATGCATAGTTGTTACTTGTGATTTTTTTCTCTCTTTTTTTTATCCCTTTGCCTCAGTGTGACAGATGAGGCAGAGATGAGACGATGTGTTGCACCTCACTTCTCTTTCTAATGTCTCTGGCTGATGGGAAACCATGTGGAAAACTAAGGACTATTAATGCCACAAACAAATCTCTCCCAAAACGGAAGCTCTTTTACATGTTTTAGTGCTTGGGCAGGCTGAGGACTTAATGACATGGAGAGAGGGTGGAGAGGGAGACGGAGGAAGACCGGCACGATGTAGATGGATGGGGACAATGGGAAGCTAAAAGAGGAGGAGGTGATCACTTTAAAGAATAGAAACAATGATCTGGAAGATTGCAAGGATGGAGGCTCTTAAAAGCAAGAGAGAAATAATGAGTTTAGCTTGACAGGAATAGGGTGATATTAGAAGCGTGCATATTGCTGAAGCATTCACACACTCTGGAACACATTTGGCCTTTCTTATGTTTTGCCTTCCGATCGATCAAAAGTCAGATGAAATGTTCTATCAGACCAATTCACACACTGTGTGTGTGTGTGAAAGTTCCTAAAGCAAAGTGTGCAGCTGCTGAGGGTTGCATGGACTGGTGCTAGAAACCACATGAACATGTTGGTGTTTTAGTGTAGACCTTTCTGTCCATGGCTGAAGAGACGACGGTGCATCAAACTGAACCAAGTGGAATGTTAAATCTGGGTGGGATTATAATTTATTGTCATTTTGAAATAAGTTTGTTGGTTAAAAAAGGAAACTTCCAGGGAAAAATTTAATTATTTTTTTTAGTGGTAGATCTTGAAAAGATTTTTAATTGAATTAATTGCAGGGTCTGTTATTAATTAATCAAAGCTGAATATATTTTATTTGAACTATATATCGACCAAATGAGCTAAAATTTGCAATTCAAAAACCCCTTTTGCTGCTAAATTATTGAATAAATACACACATGAGTTCAACAGCAAAGATATTTAAACTCTGTCTGCATCCTCTCATGCTGCAGACAATCTGCTGAAAATCCTGATTTCTTCTTCAGCAATGCTGAAACCTATGATGGAGGTACAGAATTCAAATCCAATATTTTTAGCTAAATTATTCTAAGCATATGGAAACATCCCAGAGTAAATGCAGGAGGGATGAACCCATTTGTCCAGAACTTCCTTAAAGGTTCCACCATGTTTAAGCATTAGTCTGGTGACGCTAAAAAACCCTGTAACATAAATTTGGAAAATCTGAAGATTTTATGTCAAGCAATGCTGGTAATGAGCTACATGATACAATGTCTTTTACTGATGTCATTATGACTGAAAAAAACCCAACAAAAAACGTTTGTATTAACCCCTTAACTGGGGGCGAAAAAGGCAGAGTATACAAACAAACTAGATTTGTCCCATGGATGGGATAGCGCCAGTTAAAGGGTTAAAATCTGGTGACAAACAATGGGTGAAGAAGTTGGGCAGACTTTGCTTTTTCCAAACAAGCAAGTTCAGTGAAGTAAGATGTTTCCAGTTTTAATTAGGATCCAATTTAGTATCGTTTCTGTTGATTCTCTGTGGACATAATGGCTCAATAATCCTTTTTAACCTTCACAGAACCACCGTCTATAATATGTAGATTCATTTGGACCCGGTTAGTGTGGCACGCGGGCCTTCAGAGGATGATTGACGACACGATTCCAGATATCTCTCAGCACACAGCAATGACTTCACACCACAGGAGCATTCCCCAGACCCATTCCAGTCTAATTCCTTTTCATCTGTTTCAGAAGTTAAAAGCTATTCCAGTTATTAACCTGCACCACCTCAGATAGCCCCAGTCAAACAGCCCAAGTCTTAACTAAGCCTCTGGTGATAGTATCACAGTGTCGGAGTGGGAAAGAAGCGCTCTCCCATTAGATGTCCAGTTAGATAAATAGGCCATAATGGGCTGCTGGGGGTGTGTTTGGTCGTTTGGCCTGACGCTCCCATCAGATGTGATCTCCGGGTCGCTTGCCATGAATCAAGCCGCGCTGCGACGTCATTGGTCATCCTGACAGCTGAACAAAGCCCAGTAACTGTGAAGGGACAGGCGCTGCTAATGGAGCCAGATTAGGATGGGTGTGCTTTGTAACTCATGCTGGCACTGCAGGAGTTGCTCAGTTAAATGTGTGGCCGGCCGGCGACTTCCTCATGAGGCCGCTGAGCAAGGCAGCGTGTGCCAGCGGCGCCGTGGCACCGCGCCTGCTCCAGCCGCCCAGCAGCACAGCTCTCTGAGGTTTTAGGGGGGTTTTATGGAGTGTGAATGTGTGAGACCAGAGCCTGGTGATGTTCTAGTGGTGGGACTGATAAGAGCCTGATAAAGCTTTAAGGCTAATGGTTTCCACTAATGAGAAAACTGGCTGTGATTATGACAAATAGGTGGAGAGCAGCAGGCTAAGCAGCGACACACAGCAGCTATTGTTAGGCAACCGAGCCGCACCATCTCATTACTCCGTCTCCTGATAGACGTTCTCCTTCCCCATCCTGTACTCTTCCTTCTCTCCGTCCATATAAGCTCCCTCTGCCTCAGAGATCTTCCTCTCCATCTAAAATCAGGCCTGCTGCTCCCACACTGGCCGGCATTGTTTACTTCTGGTTTCCCTTTTTCTCTCCCAATTTGTTTGTTAAAAGCCTCCAGATTATAAAATGCTCTTTGTGTGTGCTCATAGTGATACAGAAGCAGCTGCATGTCCATTACAAATGTGCATACAACTTTGTCAATGTTGCCCTGGTGTCAAAAAATATATAATTTCACAATTAAAATCGCAGTAAGTAAGTTTGTTCACAGAATGTCATTAAAAAGCATGATCCTCCAACTACTTCCTGTCGTCTTTCACCAGTTTTAACATCTGGTTGTTGATCATGTGACTCAAGTGATGTGAAAAAAGTGTTTTGATTGAGGTCATGTGAAACGAACCAATTTGATGCGGCCAAAAAATAAAACATTCATCCTAGTGGCAAACTTTATCGAAAACATGGGATTTTTCGAAATTGGCGTGTTTTCATTGTGCACATTTATTTCGAAATGTCAAATTGCTCAATTATTATGGAAATGCAGCAATTTTTTTCTGTGTGTGGAGGATAATGATCATCTCAACGCTAACCATTGTCAAGAAAATCCGAGCTCATCCCACTTCCCCATGCTGGAGATTTTAGTTTAACAGTAATAATAAATAAAGTTATCTTTAAAATGAATCACTCAAGTGATATCAAGGCCCAACAGTAGACTTAAGTGTCAATAAAATAAATCTAGTTGTGTGTGTTGTTTTTGTCTCATGCAAACTTTGCTTTAATTCTACTTTTTTCTATCTAATCATAAGAAATCATAGTCAGTCAGAGAGAGTCATTAAACAGGAAAAGCAGGTTTCCTGGAAAAAGAGGAAGTTTCCAGCCTGCAGATTTATAAAAATAGCTGAGACTATTCCTTAGTTTAAAGGTAAAGTTTTAAAAAATTAAATCTAAACATTTTGAGTAATTTGATAAGATTCAAAGTAAAATACTTATATTAATATTGGTTTACTTGTAATAATACTTACACTTATATTTGTGGGAACTACAAGAAAAACAAGTAACTGTAACTTTAGTAGTAAATAATTAGAATCATGTATTATTCTTGGTTTCTTTTCAGAAAAACATCTGTAATAACTCACATTAAGATCATAATAAGAGTAACTAATAAGTTATGGTTATAAAATCATAAATGAATGATAGATCAGAGAAGCTGAAGAAAATAAATGTGATATAAGTTATGGTTATAAAATTATAAATGAATGCTAAATCAGAGAAGCTAAAGAAAATAAATGTGATATAAATGTGATTTTGACATTGAACTTGAAATGGTGTAAAAGGTTGTAAAACTGCAATTAAACATCACTGATATGTTGGAGGTAGATGGTAGGTGAAAGGTGACAGGAAGGGAAAAAGGGGAACTAACAGGAGAGCAGAGATGATCAGCACCTTATATGGAAACAGGAGGTTGAGCAGCCCTGAGACATTGGCACAGACATCATGACATGATGTCTCTTAAGACAGTGACGGATATGAGATCATCTGTCTAAGCAGACAGATAAACCCTATATAAGGTGGGTGCAAAAGAGGAACCTTTCGTTGGATCCTCCGGGCAGCTTCGAGCCAAGATCGAGATGGACAAAGAACTCTGCAGCTGAAGAAGAGCCGGGGCCACGGAGCCGGAGACTGTCCTGCACATGGAGACCAACCCGTCTGGCCCACAATCTGTGGCTTCGAATCGCACTTCTCTCATCGGCTGGGTTCAGACCCCAAAGACAAAGATGAAGACAAAGACAAGGAAGAAGAACTGGTGCCTTTTTTCCTGCCAGCACCAAGTCCTGTGTGACCTCAGCATCCATGCGGAGAGGAGGCTCATCAGACCTGCGGAGATCCTGGCCTTCGCCGATCAACATCTTCCTCCTGCTGCCACACCTTCTTCATCATCAAGCCAGGTCTGGGGTTCGAAACGCCAAACTCCGTCCGTCTCTCTCAAAGGTCCCTTTTTTAGTACTCAGTATCAGCAGTAGGGAAAGATAGACTAGATGATTGATTTTACTTATTTGATTATTTCTGCTACTGAATTAAGCTGTACTGACCCTTGCAAAAATGCCTTACTAATAAAATATTTAGCATAAAGAAAATCTAAAAGATGTTGTGGACATTCAGTTAATGAGTCGCCTTAAAGTTCTTTGATGGTTGTAAAATAGCTGTGATGTTTGATTCTGGAGAGGAAAAAGTGGAAAATGTTTTTAGGTTGCTGGTAGCCCATATTTAAAACCTCATCCTTGGGACTTGCCCGAGTTACTAAAACCTACCTGGTTCAATAACAAATGCAAGTTGTAAAATAGAGAACGAGCGACCGTTAACAGGTGTGCTCTGTGAAACTAGTTGGCTGTAGGCTGCTCAGTCTGGCTAATTCACAGGGGGAAGAAGGGTGGGACACCTGGATGTAGGCCGTCAGATAACCAGGCGAATCGTTTCTCAAAACCAGCTTAAACAGAGTTTACTTCAGTTCTGGACAGGGTAAATCCCAGCAGATTTAGGAAACTCAACGGACCCGTTAGACGGAGAGCTGGTAGCACATCTCCCCTCTCAGAAGAGGAAGTACGAGAGTGAGAGAGTAGAGACAGAAAGGAGGGGGGGGGTGTTGCGCAACAACAAGTGGCGCCCAACGTGGGGCCCAGTCCAACGGAGTAGGAGGGCCCTATGGCCAAGTTAGTAAAAACAGATGTGAGGATCTGAATAGCTCACTTGGCTTGTTAACTCTTAAGGAATAGAGTTAATGGTGACTGATAAGGCCGTCAGTCACAACCCTTGCAGTAACTGTATGGCATACAGGTGAGGGAAGGCTTCTACTGAGGATAAATGACCGGATCCAGACAGTGAAGCTAGTAGCCAACATAGTCTAGACCCATCCCTGCTCGAAGGCTAAAGAGAGGCTTTGGGGGATAGACAACTCGAACCGACAGAGAGACGGAGTGATGGATGATCACTTCGAGGAGGAAAATCTGGGGAAGAAACCGGAGGAAGCCGGCCGTCCAGATCGTTTGGAAAATGAGGAGACCTCAACAGAACTGCATCAGCTTTCTGCACAGCTACTGTGACTCAGACCTGAAGCAAGTGGGGAAGTTGGTTCCAAGAATGAGGAACTGAAACATCAACCCGAGACAAAGGAAAGTTGGCTCAGTCTTGCTGGAGAGAAAAGTATCATCAACTGACGATGGATGAGGAAGCACACCGCGTCCTCCACTGCAGCCATCAAGAAGACATCCGGCAACAGAGGAACAAACACCAGCAGCTGACATCATCACACAGACGCAGACATGGTTAAAGACATCCTGCTGGACCTGGAGCTTGAAATTGGGCCAGCACAACCCACCAGTAAGAAACGACCGTAAGAGACATCTGAGAAGCCAGAACAACCGGAATGGACAATCTACACCGATGGATCCAGAAAGGGGTCCGACCAGTCGGCATACTGGGGATTTATTCTGAAGCAAGACGGCAAAGAGAGATGCCGTCAGAAAGGAAAAGCTCTCGGTAGTGCTCAAGCCGGAGAAGTAACGGCAGTACTGGAAGGATTGCTGGAGCTGGTGAAAAGGAAAATCAAGAGTGCCAGGTTAGTAACTGACAGTTACTACTGTGCTCAGGCCCTTAGAGAGGACTTGGCCATTTGGGAAGAAAATGGTTTCGAGACTGCAAAGGGCAAGCCCGTGGCACACAAAGATTTGTGGAAAAAGATTGCTGAGCTAAAAATGCAGTTGGAGATAGAAGTCGAGCATCAAAGAGCACACACGCATGAGGGAGCTCATTGGCGTGGGAATGATGAAGTGGACTGTTATGTCCAACAAAGGAAGATCGTCTTTGTCTGTACCGAGAAGTGGGACAGTACTCCCAGAGGACGGGAGGTCCCAGAAGAGTACGTGGTCGAGGTCGTGCGGAGCGTGCATGAGGCCCTTGGACATGCAGGCGTGCGACCTACCCGTAAGGAGCTGGAGGAGCAAGATCTTTGGATCCCAGTGAAACAAGTCCAACGCGTGCTGAGGGACTGTGAAGTGTGTGGTCAATACAACGCAGGTCGCCGAGGGCAGCGGATGGAAGGTTTGTTCATCAAGAGCACAGTCCCATGGGGTTCAGTCTGCATGGATGTAGCAGAGCCAATGGGGACAACAGGAAAGAGAGGTGAGACGTACCTCTTGGTGCTGATGGACACAGTGACAACTGCTAGAAGAGCAGGTCTTCCCCTGCAGAGGAACTCCGTTCACGTCACAGAAAGCAGGGAGGCGAAGACACTTCTCCTTTTTGCTTAGAGAAGGAAAAGGGAAGTTGCAGCTTGAAGTGTCACTGAAAGCAGGGCAGAGAGTTTGGATTAAAGCTCAAGATCGGCCTGCAACTACGGTGATCAAGCTGAGATTCAACGCCCGAAATTTTGTAAAGTAAGTACTGAACTTCAACACAGTACTACTGATGAAGAAAGGGGTCCATGAGGAAGCAGTGCTCAAGCCAGTTCTTAGCTACAGCAAACCAGAACATTACGAGAAGATGGCCAGAGAATCAAGCACCATGCCATCCTACAGTAGACTGGCCACTATTACAGGAAGGTTGCCGTTCAAAGAACAACTTCAAGGCTTTGGACTGGGAGGGCCGTGAAGAAATTGGATTATGCTAAAGAAGAACTCCTGTCACAACCTGATGGATTAAAATGGAAAAGGATCATGATTACGGATAAAGCGTCATGATGCTTATGCTTTTTGCTTTGCTCTGCTGAACAGCCAGAAAAGTTTTTTTTTTTTTTGAGGCCTTCTGTCTCAGCCCATCTTCCCTAAAGAACAATTCCACATCCTGAAGAACCGACAGTTCATCCAGCGAAGGTTCCTGTAGAAGAATCAGAGCGATCCAAGTTTTCTTCGACATTCATCACCTCATGGGGGAAATCAAAACTCCATGGAGGGGGTGTCAAGAGAAGTGGAGTTTTGATGACTACACCGAGCCCTCTGTGAAAACTGAGGATGAAGAATCTGCATCTTCACATCCCAGACGAACCTCTTCTCTTTCTAGTGGATGAGGACGGCGAACTGCAGGAGGGTGATGGACTCCCAGCATGTGAAAGGTCTGACCTCGTGGAGGGGGTGTCAAGAAAATCCGAGCTCATCCCACTTCCCCATGCTGGAGATTTTAGTTTAACAGTAATAATAAATAAAGTTATCTTTAAAATGAATCACTCAAGTGACATCAAGGCCCAACAGTAGACTTAAGTGTCAATAAAATAAATCTAGTTGTGTGTGTTGTTTTTGTCTCATGCAAACTTTGCTTTAATTCTACTTTTTTCTATCTAATCATAAGAAATCATAGTCAGTCAGAGAGATTCATGAAACAAGAAAAGCAGGTTTCCTGGAAAAAGAGGAAGTTTCCAGCCTGCAGATTTATAAAAATAGCTGAGACTATTCCTTAGTTTAAAGGTAAAGTTTTAAAAAATTAAATCTAAACATTTTGAGTAATTTGATAAGATTCAAAGTAAAATACTTATATTAATATTGGTTTACTTGTAATAATACTTACACTTATATTTGTGAGAACACCTACAAGAAAAACAAGTAACTGTAACTTTAGTAGTAAATAATTAGAATCATGTATTATTCTTGGTTTCTTTTCAGAAAAACATCTGTAATAACTCACATTAAGATTATAATAAGAGTAACTAATAAGTTATGGTTATAAAATCATAAATGAATGATAGATCAGAGAAGCTGAAGAAAATAAATGTGATATAAGTTATGGTTATAAAATTATAAATGAATGCTAAATCAGAGAAGCTAAAGAAAATAAATGTGATATAAATGTGATTTTGACATTGAACTTGAAATGGTGTAAAAGGTTGTAAAACTGCAATTAAACATCACTGATATGTTGGAGGTAGATGGTAGGTGAAAGGTGACAGGAAGGGAAAAAGGAGAACTAACAGGAGAGCAGAGATGATCAGCACCTTATATGGAAACAGGAGGTTGAGCAACCCTGAGACATTGGCACAGACATCATGACATGATGTCTCTTAAGACAGTGACGGATATGAGATCATCTGTCTAAGCAGACAGATAAACCCTATATAAGGTGGGTGCAAAAGAGGAACCTTTCGTTGGATCCTCCGGGCAGCTTCGAGCCAAGATCGAGATGGACAAAGAACTCTGCAGCTGAAGAAGAGCCGGGGCCACGGAGCCGGAGACTGTCCTGCACATGGAGACCAACCCGTCTGGCCCACAATCTGTGGCTTCGAATCGCACTTCTCTCATCGGCTGGGTTCTGACCCCAAAGACAAAGATGAAGACAAAGACAAGGAAGAAGAACTGGTGCCTTTTTTCCTGCCAGCACCAAGTCCTGTGTGACCTCAGCATCCATGCGGAGAGGAGGCTCATCAGACCTGCGGAGATCCTGGCCTTCATCGATCAACATCTTCCTCCTGCTGCCACACCTTCTTCATCATCAAGCCAGGTCTGGGGTTCGAAACGCCAAACTCCGTCCGTCTCTCTCAAAGGTCCCTTTTTTAGTACTCAGTATCAGCAGTAGGGAAAGATAGACTAGATGATTGATTTTACTTATTTGATTATTTCTGCTACTGAATTAAGCTGTACTGACCCTTGCAAAAATGCCTTACTAATAAAATATTTAGCATAAAGAAAATCTAAAAGATGTTGTGGACATTCAGTTAATGAGTCGCCTTAAAGTTCTTTGATGGTTGTAAAATAGCTGTGATGTTTGATTCTGGAGAGGAAAAAGTGGAAAATGTTTTTAGGTTGCTGGTAGCCCATATTTAAAACAACATCCTTGGGACTCGCCCGAGTTACTAAAACCTACCTGGTTCAATAACAAATGCAAGTTGTAAAATAGAGAACGAGCGACCGTTAACAGGTGTGCTCTGTGAAACTAGTTGGCTGTAGGCTGCTCAGTCTGGCTAATTCACAGGGGGAAGAAGGGTGGGACACCTGGATGTAGGCCGTCAGATAACCAGGCGAATCGTTTCTCGAAACCAGCTTAAACAGAGTTTACTTCAGTTCTGGACAGGGTAAATCCCAGCAGATTTAGGAAACTCAACGGACCCGTTAGACGGAGAGCTGGTAGCACATCTCCCCTCTCAGAAGAGGAAGTACGAGAGTGAGAGAGTAGAGACAGAAAGGAGGGGGGGGGTGTTGCGCAACAACACCATGCAGCTGCAGCACAGATGCTAATGCTAATGTCTAAAATAGCTCCATGAATGATCAGGAGTTCCTGAGTTGAAAGGTGGGTGGATAGAAAAAACACTTTTCTCTGATGGTTCAATAACCTAAATGGCAGATTAAATCAATAACTATCTTTGTTGTTGAACTCATATTTAGCAGCAGGAAGGGGTTTTGGGATTGAGAATGTTGCTTATTTTATATTTTTGATATATGTTCTTTTAATTAAAATGTGATTAATTTTGATTAATTAATAACATACGCTGCAATTAACTTTTTATCAAGTTAGACAACATATATTAAGGAAGAGAAAAAATGAGGTAAGGAAATATTTTAGATTTTTTTTGGATGAATTGATTCACAAAATTTGCTTTGATGATGATGATGTTTGATGAAAGCTTAATGCATTAACTAAACTTTATCTGCTCAAATAAAAATAGTCTATCTTGGTTTCTTTTTTGTTTGAAAAACATTGTTTAACAAATAAATGAAGTATTTTCATAACAGCAGTCTTAGAAAATGAATTAATTGAGATATAAAAACAGAGGTGAAAATGGCTGCCCTAGTAATAAAGCTTTAGTTTTGTAATTAGCAAATGAAAATGTTAGAGAAAAACAAAAGTATCTTCAGTCAGTGGCTTCTTCAAGCCCACTGTGATCCAGACTGCTATAGGAGATTCTTCCTGACCACACCCACCAGCCTTTACAATATTTATTTTCTTCTTCAGATCAATTAAGAATTTTTAAATTGAATCAGCTGGGGTTTTTTTGGGTTTTTGAACTCCTCCACTGCCCCAAGTGGAGGAGTTCAAGTATCTCGAGATCTTGTTCACGATTGAGGGAAGAAGGGAGCTGGAGATCGACAGGCGGATTGGCGCAGCGTCTGCTGTCAAGCGGGCGCTGTACCGGTCCGTCGTGGTGAAGAGAGAGCTGAGCCAAAAAGCGAAGCTTTTGATTTACCGGTCGATCTACGTTCCCACCCTCATCTATGGTCATGAGCTTTGGGTCATGACCGAAAGAACGAGATCGCGGATACAAGCGGCCGAAATGGGTTTTCTCCGTAGGGTGGCTGGGCTCTCCCTTAGAGATAGGGTGAGAAGTTCAGTCATCCGGGAGGGACTCAGAGTAGAGCCGCTGCTCCTTCACAGCGAGAGGCGCCAGTTGAGGTGGCTCGGGCATCTGGTCAAGATGCCTCCTGGACCCCTCCCTGCTGAGGTGTTCCGGGCACGTCCCACCGGGAGGAGGCCCCAGGGAAGACCCAGGACACGCTGGAGAGACTATGTCTCTCGGCTGGCCTGGAGACCAGGCCTGGCCTGGCCACTTGTTCCAGCTCCCCGGAGGAGCTGGAACAAGTGGCTGAGAAGAGGGAAGTCTGGGCCTCCCTTCTGAAGATGATACCCCCGCGACACAACCCTGGATAAAGAGGAAGAAAATGGATGGATGGATCATGTCAGGCCATGTTTTTGATTTTTCCCTATCTCTGAAATAATCATTTCAATAATCATAATTGAGTTTGCAGTGCATTAATACAGTTTAATTAATTGCGGTTGCACTCTATCAATATTTCTGAACTTCCTCTCCTCCCTTTAAATCTTTCCAACCTTCTCTCCCTCCATCATCCCTTTCTTTTACTCCTTTCTTCAGCCTCCGGTTTCACCCTTCCTTCTACCACCTCCTACCTCCTCCTTTAAGACCATCTCTCTCCTACAACCCCACACACACACACACGATTGTGTGTGTGGGGTTGAGCGGGTTGAGCCCTCCCCAACCCGCCCCTCTCCAAACTCATTTCAGCATGAGATTATAAATGGAGCCTTGGGAAAATGTGATAAATCAATTAATCATTTGTAGCTGTGTAGCTTAATGAGTGAACTGAGGTGTCATAATTAGTTCTTCGCGTATCAATCATTAAAGTGCAAGTTTGCTGATAAACAGGCAGCTGATGAGAACAGAGACATGGCTGAGCGTCTCCCCCGGTTACTGCAGGGAAATCAGACGATAAGAGCGCTAAATGTCCATTAATGAGCTGCAGCTTACTGCTTTCTTTTCTGCTAAACTGCGTCTATATGTGAAAGCTGTGGTTTTGATTGGTAAAACATGTAAGCCACAACCAGAGTTGGGTTTTGAACTCTCATCAATACCTGTGTTATTGTTTTTATTGCTGCTGTATTTGTTCAAGTTCATCTTAGGCTTTGAATCAGGTTTGATTTTCTTTTTCAAATGATGTAGTTAACCTACCTGGATCCTCTAGATATACACTTTATTGCATCATGGTATATACATATAAATAAGGTTTAAAAGAAAAATAATTTCCATTTTAGTATTCAACTATTGGAGCAATATTATGCATTGGTTCAATATTGTCTGTTTTACGAGCTTAAAATAGATAACCTCTAACTTTGAGAAGTAAAAAAAATTGCATGCGAGTTGCATGTCTGTAAACAGCAGGTGTCCATGAAATATTTTTTAGTTTTGAATTAAATATGTACCATAATACTTTTTGATTGCAGTGCCTGTAACACAGAGGCTTAAAAAATGTCCAGTAACCAACAAGGAGAAGTTGTTGATTGAAATCTTCATCTTCATCTTCCTCCTGTGAATTAAAACCCTGTAAGTTGTCTTCTTCAGTGTCGGAATAAAACAGCCTCACACACACAATTCCTTTGTTTCCCTTTTGCTGCTGCTCTCAATGTCACTTTTGTCTCTTTCGCCAATTCACTCGTGAGTTTCCTCTTCATCATGCGTCAGTCCAGCCTCTCTGTACCTGTTGAAGTCATACTAGCCACATCGCAGTGTTCAACGTGTGTGAAAAAAAGTGGCAACTTATAGCCTGGAAACTACTGTGTTCTCAATACGGAGCTGAAAATCATTCATCCTGCACCACCTCCACCACACCAGGATCCTGTCTGTGGTCTTCAGTTTGGCTTCAGCACCATCAACCCAGACATTCTCCACCAGAACCTCACCCAGCTCACAGCGCCGGCCTCCACCTGTCAGTGGGTCACCACCATCCTGACTGACCGGCAGCAGCAGGTGAGGCTGGGGAGCGTCTTGTCCCATCAGCACTGGAGCAGCTCAGGGTTGTGTTCTCGCCCCACTCCTCTTTTCCCTCTACAGAAATGACTGATCCTCAGCGGACCATCTGTGAAACTCCTGATGTTCAGAGGTGACGCCACTGCTACTGACCTGAGCCAGGACTATGGTGAGTCTTCATACAGACAGGAGGTGGATGTGATGTGGAAATGGACTTGCCGGGAACCCTCCGCCCCCTCCACACACACACGCCCACATACACACGCCGCCTCACCTCAGTGTCTGCTACTCTAAAGCCTCCCTAAATGACAGAACTCCTCCCGTTCCTGAAAGCAAAGCCTTGCTACAAACTGGTGAATACTAATTATCAAGGATCTCGTTCTTTCTGTCACTATGATGACAGGAGAGGAACAGAACATGTCTATAACTCATAAACAAGACTCAATATGTTTTCATTTTCTTTTTTTTTTCGCTCCTGACCCATAGGGAGAACTTTTCTCATCTGGGTCACTGCACACTCGCAGTAGAACTGACTGGTTGTTTGTATGAAGCAGAGGTTGTAGTTGGGGAAGTGAGAACAAGACGACTCAGCAAAATGTGGAAACAATCTATAAAAAAAACAAACCTTCTGGTGTTCTGTTGGTTTAATTTAATCCTGTGTAGCAGTGAGATGGGTCAGTTCAGAGTATGTGTCTATGCTGTAGCCTCCTTTATTGGTGCTTAAAGAAAGCGTCGCAGCAGAGGTAAAATGAATGAACTGCTTATTACAGGCCTCACTGCCAGGAGTTAAGCTAACTCATGCATATATAACACTTAAATTTGGAAGAGGGTGTGCCTGTGTGCACGTCAAATAATGGAAAGGTCAGGAAGGAGGTCGCAAGCTCATAATTCTGTGTGGCTGTGTGTGTGTGTGTGTGTAAGTGTGTGTTTCTGTCTATAAGAAGTACTAATGGTCTTTCTAGCATGGAAAATGCCCCAGTGAGCAGCCTAACTTATTGAAATCACAACCTCAGCGCTGGAAAACCATTACCACACTCATTTGCATAAAGACTCTTTCAAATAAGCTTCTGAAGGCTGGGACACGCCTCCACCTCCTGCCCCAAATGAGCCTGTGTGTGTGTGTGTGTGTCCAATACTCCTTTAAGGCTCCTGTTAGGTTGACAAAAAGTTAAGCCTAACACCGATGTCGCCTCCTATCAATATCCAGCAGCCTGGCCCCTCTCAGACCAATCACGGTGATGTATGTTCGGGGTGTGTCTTCGTCAGGACTAACGCAGGCAGACGGTGCCACACACAACCTATTTACACACACGTACGCACACGGGGATAGTAACAAGCCATTAACGAAGCCTTAATTGATGAGCTCGTTAAGATCTGTTATTAGAGAAATTGATTTCAAATAGCCACTTTAATCTGCTGGCCAGAGAGAAACAGACCACAATGCAAATTGAAGCTGCTAAAGTACATAATGGAGCAAGTAATTCATAGATTTCACTTTCACTAATTAATAATTGGAGATTGGAGGGTGTAGGAAGTGTGTGTGTGTGAGCCTGTGCATGTGCTGGCTGACAGTGTTAATGTGGCTCTATTGTATATCTTCTGTTATTAATTAATGAGCTTTATTCTCATTAAACCTATAACTTATTAATGATGTGAGTGTATTCACATCTGTAGGTTTGGTTATTCAATCAGTAACTATCAACACTTTGGCTTTAAAATGAAACAAGTAGAGTCTGTAAAATCAGACTACAGCTGTATGCCTACAGTTTCTGCATTTCTCTGAAGGTTGGTTTATAATTCTTACATGCATTATGTTACAGTTCTTGATTTGCTTTGATAACATGACAAAAGGGTGAGTCCAAATGAGACCACTGATTCCTAAATCAGGCCACTGTGGAATTTATCCCTCCTGTGAGTTTAACACACATTATTACACATACATATTTCATCTGTTCATTGTTCAGAAGGGAGACCCAGAAAGCTCTCCTCCCAGGTGGATCCTGTCAAAGTTTTAAAAAGTCTCCATGTTTGTTCTGGTCAAGAGACACAGGCTGTCTGATTCCTCTCCAGATGTCCATCAACACAGCTGATACAGGTCAAGCAAAATCCAGTCCATGTCTGGAAGCCCTGATCTACCATCCAGGCCTGAGTTTTGTACCATATTTGTCAAATAAAACAAATATGGTTCCTTAAATGGATACTCTATTATCTACGACTGAAAACAACTGATGTTGCTTTGATTTTTCACCTGTATTTGAGTAATTTATGTTAACCATTTGGGGGGTTTTCTAAAGCCAATGAGCAGTTAGCAGCAGTTAACATTTGTATAAGTAAACGCAGCTGAAATGGACATTAAAAATGATAACAGTTAAAAGTGTATAAAAAACATAGCAAAAATACTCATGAAATACTGTATATTATTACATTCCTCTAAAATACATGTTAAAACATACACAGTAAAACAAATTCTCTAAAAAAACAAAAAATGTCCTGGTAATTTTCTGCCAGTACATTTTCTGCTTTTTTAACAGAATTTCCGTCAGACTTTTCTCGTAATTAATTAAACAGTTTTTCATGTTAAAGTTAACATTCCTGTTAATCCAAAACTGAATTTTTCCATATTTTTACAGTACATCTCCTGTATATTTACAAACATTTCTATTTAAAAACTTGTACATTTCCAAATATTTTTGTCACCCACATGGTTGAAGTCTGTATTATATATTACATAGTAATTATACTGTAAACTATATTAAAGATAATGTATTTAATATATTCTTAACCTACTTTCGAAACAAATTAAATTGAAAAGAAATTTATTTATAGACCACAGAATATTTAGTGTAAAAATTGCTCATGCAAACGGATCTAAAAAATTAAACCATGCTACAAACAATTTATTTGCAGGTTTTATTTTGCAATTTTAGTCCTCACACGTTGAAATATCATCTCGTATTTATAAATTACATTTCCTATTATATATTTCAGAGCCAAACATATTCTTGTTTGGCTCAGAAGATAATGTATATCTAATTTGTTATGGCATTTTACTATACAAAATGTTTTCATCAAATAGATTTAAAGCAGTATTGAGTCTAGATTTAAAGTCAAATCAGTAATTTCATTAAGTCATTACTAAAATGTGAAACATACAACAATTTGCTTTGCAACATTATAATCACAGTTGTAGTCAAAGACCAACATACTTTGGAATAAATGCCCAACAGTCAACCACTATTTTATTTAAAAAAAAAAGGTATAAATACTTTGCTGAAAACTGAATGCTACATAAACATAGCTTAATGCCAACAACTTTGGAAGACACTGGATTTGTGAGTGTGTGTTCTCATTACCTTTAGTCGTAAACATGGAACAGTCTGCAGCACTGTTCTATAAGACGACTTGTCACATTTAAACTTTAAAAGGCTCAAATTTTCCATGGACTTTCAGTCATTCAGTTCATTAAAGAACTTGAGCCATCAGGATGGAATGGGAAGCTGTCTCCCCGCCATCTTAGCCGTTGATGCCTTGTTCGTAGTTTAAGCACAGAAAGACTCTGAAAAGGAATGGATTCTTGAGTTTAACACAGAGACAGTTCATGTTATGAACTTGCATTTTACAAAATGTAATTTTCCAAATTACATTACTGCAGCACATTACCTTTCTCATCAACTTCTCACCAGTTGCAAATAGCTCTAAGTTTGACAAGCCTTAACTTTGAGTAACTTGGAGGAATTCTGATGGATCTAACAAGATATACAGTAGAAGTGCAACAATTGCAGTTTTCTAGCCAATCTTTAAAAAGTCTAACTTGCCAATTCTGATTTTTTTGTCTGAAATGTTGTTAAATTTAGCAAGAAAGTCGCTGTGTTGGCAGTGGGTGACTATTGTTAATAACATACACAAATAGACACATATCTTCTTGAGAAAATAAAAAATCTTTAAGAAAGTTTTTATTTTTCCATATTCTGTGAATGATATCATGACTAGGCCTTATTTATATTATTCTATCGATATAAAACTTATACCAGCAGTTCATAGAACAAGTGTGATTATGTAGAAAATTTGCTATGCTGATTTGAGATGTCTGGTATGCTGATGATGCCATGGATAAGAGTCATTATAAACAGACGCTTGATCAGTGATTGGCTGTGACAGGGCATGGTCCAATGGCAGATGAACGCGATGTTGCGATTGGATGATGCAGGTGAGGATGGAGAGTCTTCCAGTTTGAATTTACGCCAAGGCTTCATCTGTTAGAGCAGCATAACAGAACTCAAAACACTAATAAATGTCTGAAGAAATCAATCAATCAATCAATCAAATTTTATTTGTATAGCACATTTCAGCAGCAAGACATTTCAAAGTGCTTTACATCATTACAAACACAGAAACACAATGCAATATAGAATCAATCATTAAGTCAAGTTACATCAATAAATTTGTAATTGATTACATTTCAAATGCAATTCTAAACAGGTGGGTTTTCAGTTGAGATTTAAAAGAAGTCAGTGTTTCAGCTGTTTTACAGTTTTCTGGAAGTTTGTTCCAAATTTGTGGTGCATAGATGCTGAAAGCTGCTTCTCCTCGTTTGGTTCTGGTTCTGGGGATGCAGAGCAGACCAGAACCAGAACCTGAGAGGTCTGGAAGGTTGATACAATAAATAAATAAGAAACAACCTGTTGACTAAAGAAAATCAATTCGAAGAATAAATAAATTTTGACAAACTTGACATCTGTAATGTTGTTAAAATAAAACACTTCTACATGTTTTATTTTATAAACACACACACACACATACACCTGTTTGTCTCACTATCTTTGCAGATAATTGCACTATCAATTATCTTTCCAATAATTGGAAATAATTGATTTCTAATTATTTCTACAGTGAAACCCTAACCCTAACCAAAACTCAATTCACACCAAGGTCCTAAATCTTTCCCCTAACCCCAAAAACAGCTTTTCTTCTTTGGTCCCCACAAGGAGCAGTGGGTCCCCACAATGTAAAATGTGCCAGGAAAATGGTCCCCACAATGCATCAAATACACTCACACACACAGATACAGTGTATAATTCCAGTATTAGTGGTGGTTTTAGCCAGAGTGGGGCAGGTACTTAACACTGAAAGGACTGAAATCACTTCCCAGGGGAGCTTTTACACAATGTGGGAGTATGAGTGTGTGTGTATGTGTGAGATAGGAGCTATTGTCAGCGGCCTAGCTTTCTGATTTCTGTGTGTGGTTTAAGCTGGAGGAAGTGCGTTAGCGGCTGTGTGGCGGCGGCGGCAGCTCGAACACCCCTGCGTTGATTTAATGTGGGGAATTGGCTGCGGGTGTATTGAATCAGACCGGGGCCCATATTGTTCGGCTGCAGGGTATTACACGTTTAGCAGCAAGTGATCTGGCTTCAGTTATAACGCTGCTCGCACAGAGAAGCAGCTCTTATCAGCCACTGGGAGCCCAGTCTCTGCCACATTCACAAACCTCCAATACACTTTAATTGAATTTCTTTTTAGAGACAGAGAGGCTCAGACGGCTCATGGCATTCAATTTACCACCTCCCCTGTCAACGTTTAGACCCCTCACCCCGTTTTCCTCCCCCTAGAAAAAGGAGGCGCCTCTGCGCTACAAAAGGAAACTTGCAAATGCCATATTTATCTGTTCTCTCTCTCTCTCTCTTCCTGCGCTCTCCAACCCATGTCAGTTATTATATCATTTCAATGAATACTCGCCAGGAAATGGGCTTATCTCAGTGGCAAAATATCTATTTCTTTCAGGCGTTGATTTAGTGTGTTTAAAGCCCTCGCTGAGGACAGACAGACTGTCAACTCGCTGCAGCAGTAAAGCAACGATGCTATCGGCCACAAGCTGAAGTACTGATGAATGGAAAGACAGCTAGGGAGGATGAAGGGAGGGAAAGGGGAATGTAAAAGAGAGGAACATAGAGGAAGGGGGGGAGGAAGGAGGAAATGAATAGGTACACGTTTTAAAAGGAGAATGAAGATTGAGAGGAGGAGATGTAGGATCTAGAAGTCAGGTTCTCACTTCCTGTTCTGTGTGGAGACAACAGAGGCCATGTAGTCTGTACTCAAATATTGATGTTGTGATAAAGCAGATCTATAAAAGTGTTCCTGAATCCAGGTAATCCTCCTAACAGTCAAAACTTTTTTCTGAAATGAAAAAAGTCATTCCAGACATCACCAGAATTTGACAAAAAGCTTTTCGGGTCAGTTGGGCCCGTGGCCGCACAGACAAAACTTTGACCCAGAGTAGAGTCTGTCTCTCAGAACCAGGGCTGGAAAACACCGAGGCACCGATCCTCTCACTCACATTCACTCAGTTCTCTGTTCTTGCTTTGCTGTCACCGTCTGCTGCATGTCAGCATCTGATCCACAAAGCAAGTGGAACCAATGACAGGCCAGTGCACACATGCCCTCAAGTGCAGGAGGTGTGATCAGTTTGCACTGAGGGGGCGTGGCTTGGACTGTTTTGGGGCTTGTATTGTTTAGCTTTGAACTAAAATAGTCAAAGTAGAATGTCAATATGTAAATGTTTGGGGGGGTTTTCTAGAGATTTAATTTAGTCCAGAGGGCATATAAAAAGTGTAAATTCTTTCTCTCACCCTTAATTAGCAGTGATCTGGGCTGTAATATTTAACGTGTTAACTAAATATTTAACTTCAAACTACATAGCTTTAGCTTTCCAACTTGCTAAGTAAATATTTATTGTGAAACTGTGACATTTAGAAAGTAATTAATAACTGAAAAAATGAACCCCCTTTTTTTTCTTCTAGCTGACTAAATAACACAAATTATCGCTATTAATTTTTGACTGTGTAATTTTACAAATGGCATATTAAAACAATGTGATGAAGAAATTCATCACATATAAGCTTTAGAGAATTATTATTATTATTATTATTATTATTATTATTATTATTATTATCGCAGCCTTATCAGAAGCAGAGATGAATGATTCAGTCTCTGTGTTTCCAGTTCTGTTCAGTTCTGAAACAGTTTGAATTGACAATAACTGTTTAGTGCCACAGTGGCGCAGTTGGTAGCACTGTTGCCTTGCAGCAAGAAGGTCCTGGGTTCGATTCCCGGCCGGGGTCTTTCTGCATGGAGTTTGCATGTTCTCCCTGTGCATGCGTGGGTTCTCTCCGGGTACTCCGGCTTCCTCCCACAGTCCAAAAACATGACTGTCAGGTCAATTGGTTTCTCTAAATTCTCCCTAGGTGTGAGTGTGTGTGTGCATGGTTGTTTGTCCTGTGTGTCTCTGTGTTGCCCTGCGACAGACTGGCGACCTGTCCAGGGTGTACCCCGCCTCTCGCCCGGAACGTAGCTGGAGATGGGCACCAGCACCTCCCGACCCCATTAGGGACAAGGGTGAACAGAAAATGGATGGATGGATGGATGTTTAGTGCCATAAAGATGCGGAGCGTTCGTCGACGGTGATTCAGAGGTTTTATCACCATGAAGATCTAAGCCAGGACCAAACATGGCTGTTCTACCTCACATGGACCGAGCTGCAGTCAGGTTTCAGTGGGCAGCCTGGATCTGGCAGTACATATACACAACACACACACGCTCATGCCCTCACGTGTGTATTGTGCTCACATGTGTGTGAGCCGGTGACATTCCTGGCCAGAGACCCTGAAGTCTAACATGGTTTAACAATGTCACGGTGTCGGACCCCGCACTGCACAGCGTATTCACGGTGACACACGCGCAGGCGCCCTCTGCTGATGTGTGCACACAGGGTTATGGAGTAGAGCAGCTATTTTTCTTCTGCACTGACTGGCCGAGTGGCCCTGAGACATATACCCACACAGCCACAGAAACACACTAATACACTGCCCACATATACACACATATATTCAGCCATCTCATCTGGGCAGTATAATTCCATTTGTCTGGTCCAGCAAGCAGTTGGCCAACTCCATGAATTATTACAATCCCATAAGGCATCTGGGGTGCCGCAGCACTGGGAGGCCTATCGGGGTGTGTGTGTGTGTGTGGCCTCCATCTACCATTTAAGCTACCATGGAAGATGAAATAGTAACACACTCCTGGACACAGCCATATACACACACTCTTCCTCTGTCCCTTATCAGAGTGTGTGTATCTTCTATCTTCAAATAATGTTTTGTCTCTTTCCTTTGTGCTATCATGCTGCTACAAATGGAAAAACGGCATCTCATTCCTCTCTCTGGGGTTTTTTTAGCAGCTCATTTTTTTAGCCAGGGTCATATGTAAGTGTGTGTGTGTGTAGTAGTAGTGTTGGGTGGCACAGACAGACAGATAGATGGCTATTTCTCTCCCTCTCTGACCATGTTGAACATTGCCTAGAAAGATCATCGGAGCAAAAAATGGATTTCATTTCAGCCTGTATTACAGGATTTAAAGTACAGCAGGTCTTCTGTAATCTGAAAGCCCTTTGTATTATTCTGCACTGATTGAAGCAGAGTTTTGAAGTGGAGGGAGAATTCTTTTCATAATACGGAGTGAAATGGAGCTAGTGCAGCAATACAAAGAGAGTTTTTCTAAGTGTGCAGCTGCTTTGCTGAAAGAAAGATGGCTTTTTAAAGTGATTTGCAGAGAGTTGTTCAACAGAGTGCAAAGCCACAGAGATATAGCAGTATGTTCAGTCCATTGGGCCAACACTCTGCTAGTGTCACACAGGATTAAAAGATCAATTGAAACATTTTCAGTCAGTGTGGGTGACTTTGTGTGGTCACCCTGGGGTCCTTCACACTCAGCAGGATCCTCATCCCCGCTGACGAAGTGGTTCATTCAGAATGCCTGTGTAGAAGTTTCAAAATCTGTGAAGGTTTTTTTAAGCAGTACGAGGCTCTACTGCTACTGGAACCTAAGTTTAGAAAGATTCCTCGTCAGATTGAACATGCATTTAAAACGTTGTTGTATGAACCAAGAATGATAGCTTGGTCAAGAGTAACAAAAAGTAATGAGAAAATTAGAAGGATATAAAATTAAAGTCTTATTGCCTGATCTTTTTTTTATTTTTAAATAAATTAGAACCAGGACTTTAACTCATTAATTTTAATAATGTGGAATTTAATATGCCAAAATTGTTTAACACAATTAATGACTTTTTTTTTTTTAACATACAAAAAGTTTGAGCCAGAACTTGTGTATTTGCACATTTCTGATACGGTACGGTAAATATGATGCACAAACAACATCCGCTAACAACAGCGAAGGACAACGAAGATGATTCTCTTGACCCACTGGGGATTCAATATTCTTTAAAAGATGATCCTAGAAAAGACTGCTAGCTATCATCAAAGCTTTTCAAGCCTAAAATAGAACATCAATGCTAAACATGTAGCAGCAGCACAGAAAACCCCAGCGCTAATGTTAGCATCCACATTTCCAATGAGGTTTCATGACTGATCAGGAGTTCCTGAAACTCTGGAAAGATAAATGGATAGAAAAACACTTTGCTCCATTCTGATGGTTGAATAAACTAAGCAACAGATTAAAAACAAAGAATTTCTTGTATATTACTTTTACACGTTTATGTATATTCATTCAATTATTTAGCAGCAAAAAGGGATTTTGAATTGAAAAATTTTCTTATTTTGTCCATATGTAGTATTCAGTTAAAATGCGATTAATAACAGACCCAGCAATTAAATTTACTCAAGTCCCACAACTAAAATATACACAAGAATTAGTTAAACATGTTTAGCTGCCTAACAGATGCTAAACTAAGCAGAAAGATATATAGAAAGATTTATGAATGATGGCCACTAGCAATATGGGTTGAATTATAATTGAACAAGTTTTCTGGTTTTATATATGAAGGAAATAATATTGTAGGGCTCTGAGGCTAATTTACAATCCGTTAGTACTTCAAACTCAGTAAAATAGAATAAAATAACACCAGATATGGCTACTGGGAAAGTCCTACCTCTACTGTGAATCTATAGTTCAATTCACGACAGAAGTTCTCTCGAGGGACTTTACAAAAAAAGTTATTTCAGTTCTGTCACACATATATTCCAGTTTATCCTACTTAGCAAATATTTATCAAACATTTATTTGTCTCTTCTAACACTGAAAGAATTAATAAGCTGCGATTTCTGTGTATTAGACTGATATGATGAAAAAAGATTTCAGGATTTTTACTTCCACTGAACACAAGTTGTGTAAAGACTCTTTCCAGGCAGAAGGAATGGTGGGAGAGGGATGCATGACTGGGGGGTGAAGAGAGGTTGGAGCCACCGAACACGTTCTTCTTCATGAACAATAACCTTACATGGGATCTGTTGGCTGCTTTCTTTAATTGTGCTGGATGAACTATAAGGAAGGAAAAAAAGAACTGTGATTTTTCTCATCTTTGGCTTATTGAGTTGATGTCATAGCGAGAGGATCAATGAATTACATCATAACTGGCAATCCAGATTTGCTGAATTCCTCTTTAGCTAATCTCTTGAGAATTAGTGTTTTAGCTTAGTTGCTATAACACCCTGAATCAGCAAATTAACACATTTAATCTAGACAAATATTCCACATATTGTTGGATTCACTGAAAATTGGATTACGCAAAAATTAGATGTGAAATCCAACTGAAAGCCTCTCTTCGCCTCTCTTTTTGGGTGTCACACCTTCACCTGGAGCAGCCTCCATCCCCCTGTGGTCAGCTGTGATCTCTGTCTTTTACTGTTTCTGGAAACTAACTGATGATCATGTTTCAGATGCTGATACTAAGTGATCATGTGCTGACAGTCCCCGGTTCTGCTTTTATTCAGGGGGAAATCAATTAGGTAGTAGTAATTATTGCTATTAAAAAATGCCTTCATCAGTAGTCATATGAAGATGTATTTCCTAATGATAGATTAAAGAGAAGCTGGATGTGTGGCTTTCCATGGCGCTGTGGTTGAAGCATCCTCGATGCGACTGACCCAAATTTGACTCCTGGTCTCGGTTCCTTTGTCACATGTCTATCCCCATTTTGTCAGATTACTGTGAAATACTGTATATGCCGCTAGTGCCTAAAAAGGTATTTTAAAAATAGCAGAAACATCAAGAAGCTTTGGACAAAAGTTGGACTTTTGTCCAAAGCTTCCTGGTGTCTTTGAGGTTTAAAGAAATGAACTTTGAATATCTGATTTTCCAAGGCTTGGTTAGTTGAAATTAAACAAAAGTTTAGGTTATGGTTTTTATCCGGCAATGCTTTTATCAATTTCATCTTACCTTTTCATATTGTCACCTTCCAAAAATAATGGCCAAAATCATTTTTTGCCAAAAGTGAAATTTTTTATTTTGCCTAAATCATCTTTTGGAAATGAAAAAAGAACAATTTTTATTTATTTTTTGCATGTCAAAAATTAATCCTGGCAAAAAGTGTGGAAAAGTGACAATAATGGCTCATCCATTTGTGTATTGCTTAATGCTCATCCTCCTCCAGCTGTCCCTCCTCTCCTGATTACTCCACCTGTGTATTTACTTCACTAACCTCCTTAGTTTCTAATGAATTCCAATTTACTTTTTAAAACAAATTATTGAATAGAACGCTCATATGACTGTGTCCTGTTAAAAGTTGAGAAATGAAATTTACTAAATAAGTCTAGTTTACACAGGGAACAGATAATTAGATAAATGAATCATGTCAGATTCTGAGGGACGCCAACCCATAATGTTGCCCTGGGGAACAAAATGGTTCTGACTCAGACAGGAAGCTGCTGCTTCAGTTTGTTGAATGTTCATGTGGTTCCTAACTTTTGGAAAACCAAAATGAAACCGTATAAAATGCATGTGGGGAGGCAATCTTAATTTCGGTTTGTCTACAGTAAAACTTTGATGTGAAAAAATAACGGGAAAAGCTTATAGCTGTGAGGTAGAGTCAGGGAACAAACACATATTGACTCATATTATGAATTAGAAAGACAGATTGTTCTTTAGAAAAATGTCCCTAAAATCCTGTTCTTCTATTTTAGCTGCTCTCTAAATGCAGTAAATTAAACAGTGAAATGATGTCTTTGCTTCCGAGCAACCCAGACCTATAAATGTTTGAATGGAGCATTAACTGTTAATTGAGCTTAATAAGTCCAGTTCAGGAATGAGTTAATGAGCAACTCTTTAACCAGTGGAGGAAATGGGAAGAGAGAGTTAGGTGAAGACTCTGAGAGATATAAAACAAATTAAGGACAGATTATTTTAAAAAAGGAGCAGTGAATGGAAAGAGCTTGATGATAACGATCATTAAGTTTTTATACCATTAGATGATGGTGGCTCATTTTCACCATATACACCCCCTTATTATAGCCAACTGATTAGCTGCTGTGGACAAAATTAAGGCCAAAGTTGAACAGAATATTAGACCAAAAGGACTGTTTCAGTTTGAGCTGAGAGAATTGAGCTAAGAGTTAATGTTGTGTTGGATACAGTTGTGACTTCATCTGCTGCAAAAAGCTGAGCTATTTGTTTTTGTAGATCCTCAGTCATGGATATGACAATTATAAGTTCGTAATGCTGCGACAGACTGGCGACCTGTCCACACACGCACACCCCACACACACACCCCAACACACATGCACACACATCCCACACACACACCCCACCCCCACACCCCGACACACACATGCCCCCCCCCCCCCCCCCCCCCTCCCCCCCCACACACACACACATCACTCACAGGTGTTTGGATCCAGGTGTTGACAGATGCTCTCTATATTAGACAGCGATTGCCACTAAATGCATCTTGTATTAATTAGTAGTAGTAAGAAGGTTGTCGCTATGGTTTCTTAGTTCTGTTCTGGCCCACTTCCAGAGTTTTTTCAAACTTTTTGACTCACCTCTCTCCCTTTCTATTTTTTTCCCTTAAAAAATAAAAAATTATTCACATCTTTAAAGTTCTGTGTGTCTTCTGAGGCCTCTGATGCAGATTCCACATATGCAGGGCACACTTTTAGAACATTTTTTTTCAAGCTTGTACGTTTTTGCCCCCATTTCACAGTTATGCATGACTTTGTGTTTCACTGCCAAATAAACTCCCAGTAAAACCCAAAGACGTTTTAAGGTTGCAATGTGACAAAACGGAAACAAGTAAAGGGCTGCCTTTAACTTAGATGTATTTCTATCTTTTCTGTTTTCTTCCCTCACTGTTTTCACTCACGTTTCTTTCTTTCCAACCTCTCCCCATCTCATCCCAAGGCCCCCCATTGACTTTTAGTCTCATCCTCTCGTTCCTTTCATCTTCACTCTTTCATTCGTCCTGTTTCCCATCCTGTTCCACCCCGCCGTCTCCCTCCTTCACTTCTATCTGACTCCATCTCCTCCCTTTCTCCTTCTCTGTCTCTTATCTCTTTTTACTCTCCCCCTTCCTCTCTCTCCCGTTTTCCCACTCCTCTGTCCTAATAGCGCAGTGACAGCGGCAGTGTTTCTAATCAGAGGTGAGGAGAGCGAATGAGCAGCCGTCCGATCCTCTCTGCTCTCTCATCAATCGGCTCTAACTGAATGGGAGCAAATCTCAGCCGGGACAAAATTAATATGTAGCAGATCTGCGGTGCGGTCGCCTACCCCAGAATTGGAAATGGCCTCTGCGCTGCCTGACCCGTATCCCTCCTCCGGTGTGTGTGCGAGCACGTGTGTGTCAGGAGGTTGTGGCGGCAGATTATTGGAGAGACAATTGGCTGTACGGCAGTAATCAGAGGAACACTGAGGTGTGTCTATCTTATGACTGCTCCCTGACAACCCTACACACACATGCACACGCACACACCCCAAGATACCTTCCCACCCACCACCACCACCATCCAATTCAATCAGACAGTCCATCCGCCCTGCAGAGCAATGTGGCACTGCCCCCGTGCATGACAGTATCAATTCAATTACCCAGGAAATGGATCCATATTCAGCCCATATAAACTCATACACAGAGCCAGGAGGGGCTGCTGCTGCCACCGAGACAAAGAAATGCGCATTTACCCTGTAATAACTTTCATTTGGGCCGGCTTTGAAAACCATTCTCAGCCAGGCATTTGTCGCTGTCACATCGCGTTATCCACAAATCAGGTTTACAAAATATCAATTCAATTTCTGGCGTAGCGCGAAATGCTACGAGAAGAGTAGGAAAAAAAGAGAGAGAGAGAAATCCTCACACACACACGCACACACACGCACACAGACATGGAGCAGGAGCTGCTGAGGGGCCCCTTGTGGTTCAGGCAGAATTCCAGTCAGAACTAATCAAAAACAGAGCAGACCATGCTAATCTCTTCAATTTCATCCTGCAGTCTGTTGTCTTTCTCCAGGTTACAGGTACACGCCAGCAGCCATGTTTGTGTGCGCACCCAAACTCAGTTGGTGTGAAAAAACCACACACACACACTCAGTCACAAACAATGCAGATTTAAAACTACTCATAACGCACACGTGTTGCTCATCTAACAGGGCTGAATGAGGGTTCTAGTTGCTCCATTTGTTTACGCCGCGTGTGGAAGAGGTGATGGTTTGGCAGGATTGTGAGCAAAGGGAGCATCTGTGTGTGTCTTGTGGAAGAGGAGTCGTTTTGTGGAGCTAATTGATCCTGAGGACGTTTCTTCAAAGAACCAGGGAGGAGTAGAAACAGTTTGGCTCCTTGCTGCGTTGAAATAAATCTAATTGCATAACGGACAGCAGTTTTACTGTGGCCCTTTCCTCTGATTTTCAATTATCAGAAGAATTACTGAAAGCAACAAACTGCACACTTGAGAGAACCATGCTGTATTTGTGTTTGTGTGTGTGTGTGTGTGTGTGTGTGTGTGTGTGTGTGTATGTGTGTTTCTTTTCTTATGCCATGTGATCAACTGGACAGAAGCTGACAGAAACGTAAGGGATATAAACTTTTTATATAAAGTATTTTCTGATGGATACCGGCAACCTTCTTTCAGAGAATTTGAGATTTCCTTCAATGACTGTCATGATTTTATGACAGTCATTCCATAAAAGGTTTTTTTTGCCTAAGAACTCCGGTTTGTTTGGGGAGGTGTGAATGTTCATCTGAGCTCTGATGTGGATCAAGAAAGTGAAAAAGTGAACTCAGGTCTGCCTACAAACCTCACTCTTGATTTGGTTGAAGGGGGTGCGGTTCAAACGCAGATAGTCTACAGTATAGTCCACTCCAAAGCAGGAAGCGGACTATAGCACAGGGCATTGTGGGTAAGCATAACCAAAACATGAGTCTAGTGCTGGCAGGAGAAATGGCTCCTGGTATTTTGCCAAAGACCAAAGAGAAATCTAACAACCACTATAATCTGATGCCACTTCCTCGTTGTTTATATTTTGTGATGAAGGAAGTTTTTCTCAGTGTCTTCTTATGTGATTCCTGGTGCAGCGCCACCACAGGCGAGGAGGGGAACAGGTTTGGTTGGTTTGACTCAGTGCAGTGAAAAGGCAAACAGCAGCAGCTGAAACTGGAAAGAATTTCTCTATTTAAGTCCCCAATCAAACCGAGTCTACTGGACTATCAGGTGTAAAAACATCCTTCAAATCCTTTGACAATATAGTTTACAGCAAACCACACTGACAAACCCAGTAAATGTTGAAGAAGTCTGTTTGCATATGAAGCATGTTGAATGCTGCGTTTTAATATTCAGCATCTTATAAATCAGTCCTGATTCAGCTTCCATTGGTAATGAGCTGGACCTGAGACTTCATTCACCAGACCTACAGCGGGGTACCTGTAGGACGTCTTCAGCAGCAGGACACAGTTAGACACTCTGTGCCTGCAGGGCAGTGGGGATAGATTGATATTATCATACCAGTCGAGTGAAATGGGAGGAGGAGCAGAGAGGAGATGTGTGTTATTGTGGAGTTAATTCCTAATGAAACGCTCTCTTCTTCAATAATCAGACACATGGAGTTTCCTTCATGTGGAAACTGTTGGAGGCACAAACACACCGGTCTTCATGAGATTATCCGCACACACACATGCCCAAACACCCCAGCCACAAGCCACACACAGATACAGCATCAGCCCTCATAGTAATTACACAGTTGCAGAGAGCGCTGGGGCTCAAAATGCTGTTTAACAAATCAATTTGAGAATGCTTACCTTGTAAAGCTGTTTGTGTTTATGTGTGTGTGCGTGCGTGCGTGGGGGGTGTGCTTGTGTGTGTGTGTGTGGACACTTCCTAGAGCTGATCCATTAAGGCGTTAACAAAGAGCTGTGCTCGACTGCGCTGCTGGAAATGTGTAATTGGAAGGATAGCTAAGGACTGACACACACAAATACACTTTATTGATCCCTGGCATCTCCCTGCTAATGCCTCCAGCTAGCGCTCACATTCAGCCTCAGCAAGGGCCCGCTCCGACTTTACACCCACGCTGTTGCCACCAGTGGCAGTTTATCAGGCAATCAATAGTGTTTTATTTTCTCATATCTTTAAATGGACGAATATCCTGAATATGATTTTTATAACAGCAGGGAGGGATGTGATGGAAAAGAAAGCCTCGCCTAACCCTAACCCAGGGGTAAGGCGAGGCGAAGAGATGGAACGGATAGAGAAGGAATAAAAGGAGGGCAAAACCTTTCAAGAAGTTCTGTAGAATCCCAGATGAACTTGCAGTGGGGAGCGGGGCGAGGAGAGAGGAAAGTAGCTGCTCACGTTGGGCCACCGCCAGCAGACTGGAAGCCGCTGGTTGACCCGAACACCATTTGCATGTTAAGTGATGTCAATCTGCATTGATTCCCGGCCAAATGAAATGCAGTGGGCTTCAATAGAGCCTGTGCTTTACAAGGGCCTCCTAGCTGCTACATCCAGCCTATTGGATTCAGATTAACAGGCTCAGTATGGGTGCAAACTGAGCAACTTATCTTTAATTAAAATCACTTCCTTCCCTGGGCCAGCTGGACTGGACTTCCCCGGAATGGGTGGGAATTTTCCCGAACGGGACTGGACAAGACAATAGCTACCGGAATGAAATGGGGCATTAATAAAAGTAAAAAGAGTTTGCAGGGGATTTATAGCTATGTAAGACACAAATACTGCTGAGGGGCCAGTATATGTTTTTCTGACCGGAAGTAGCATTAACCAGGTAGAAGCCAGCTCCATGTTAGGAGGGTCTGGACCCTCAGCTATTGAAAAACGATTGCTTGTTGGACTCTACTGAACGTTTTAATGACTGGATCTGATTTTGCTAAGTATTTAGTTTGGATCTAATCGTTAGCTTGTTCACTAAATATTTAACTTCCTAAAACAGTGACTTTCATAAATGAATGAATAACATTGAAAATTTAAGTTTGAAAAATGAACCCTGGTTTTTCCCTGATGGCAGCTTAGAAAGCCCAGATTATTGTTCTTAAGTTTTGACTTTACAAACGGCAAACCATTCACTGATAAATATGTGCTTTGGAGTCACAAAGCAACATTTTCTTCTCTGTTCCCTCAAATTGTCAGTTGCCAAAGTGAACCATCAACAGAACAGATGTGTCTTGACTCACAGTCAGTATGAAATGCCCTGTAGCTCCTTTTCTTACCTGAATTTAAGGATTGAAATTGTGAAGAAATGAAAAAGCAGCAGGATTCTGCCGTGCTTTTTTATGGAGATGACAACTTGCAGGTAGATGAGTTCTCCTGTGACCAGTGGCAGATAATTTAGGTGGAAATATCCAGTGTCACAATCTTTGTATTAAACTCTGTGTGTGTGAGAGAGAGTGTGTTGGTATGTCTGCATAAGACCGTAAAAATGTAAAAGAATTTTTTGGATGCTGGAACATCAAACTGTTAGCTTTACTGTTAGTAATATTCCAGCACACACACACACATTTAGACAATCTGAACATACATGACTCTAGTCATGTATGTTGACTCTAGTCATGTATGTTCAGATTCTAGTCATGTATGGGGTCTCTAGTCTCTAGTCATGTATGGGGGGATATAATGAGCAGCATCTGATTACTGCCACTAATTACAAAAATACACACACACGCCCCCACACACACGCCCCCACTCACACGCCCCCACGCACACGCACCCACACACACGCCCCCACACACACGCCCCCACACACACGCCCCCACACACACGCACCCACGCACACGCCCCCACGCACACGCCCCCACGCACACGCACCCACACACACGCCCCCACACACACGCCCCCACGCACACGCCCCCACACACACGCCCCCACACACACGCACCCACACACACGCCCCCACGCACACGCCCCCACGCACACGCACCCACACACACGCCCCCACACACACGCCCCCACGCACACGCACACACAGAACAATAACACTCTGATCATCCTTCTGCCTGCTGGTGTCCTCTGAACAATAAATACATGACTGTAAACAGACAGGAAAAATGCTAAAATGTGAAAATGGATGTCGCTGCCTGCACAGGTTTTAGAGTAAATTTTAAAAGTGTACACTTTCAAACTTGAGATATGATCGTATCTGTGTTGGTTCATGCTGAGAAAACACATCGACATGCTGAAATACAAGCCAGACTGAACATGCACTGGATTTCTCCAGACCACTCAGAGAACCTTTAAACCACAAATCACATTGACCCGTTTGGACTCACAACAGTGCTCACATTCCCCCCCTGATGGACAGATTGATATGTAATGTAGGGGATCAGTGTCCTACCACAGAACACAATGTATCATCTACCTGTTTTCCCTGTGGAGTTTTCCCTGATCAGACGTGATGCACATAGCGAGGACCATAATGATGACCAAGGACAACAATGTGATTTACCAACTGTTTCTGAACTGTTACTCAGCAAACTTTCAAGATTGACTAACTTCACTCCAGAGATATGATCTCTGTCCTGAAGGAGAGATTTCTATAAATTCTACTTGATACACTTGAAACCAGATATTTACATACAGAAAAAGACACACGCACATTTTCTTCTCACTGTTGAAGTTAAATCAGACCAAACTTCTCTTGACCTCTCTTAGGTCCCTTAGAATTCCCAACATTACATTTGGTAAATGCCAGGAAACTTACAGAATTATTTTGGGCCTTCATTTGACAGAAATCTGTCACGAGGGGGGGCCGAGGGGGGAAGACATGGCACCGGATCAGAGGATGGGAGTGGAACCCAGGACGGGGCGCCTGCTGTGACCACAGTGCCACGCAACGACTTTCAAGAACATTTTCTAGAGATTTCTTTGTAACTTTCTTTGAATTAAAAAGTTTCATACAGAATGATTACTTGGTCTTTAAAGGGGCAGTAGAGCATCAGTTGTGAGGAGATCTGAAATGTGTGTGAGCGAGGCAGCCTACAGACCTGACTCAGTTCCACCGGTTCTGTCAAGATGAACATGGAACTATTATGAGAAACTTGTGGAAGAAAAATAAAAAGGTTTGACTAAAGTTATACACAGAAATACAGTTATCTCTGCAAACATCTGGATTCAAAGAAAGTAGCAAAACATTTTCTCATTACCTTTTCTAAATAGAAATCATTTTAGTAATTCTAACTGACCTAAAACAAGAGAAGTTTGGTTCCATTTAACTTCAGACGTGACAAAATGTGACAAAATGTGCATTTGATCATGTTAGATATATTTATTTTAAACAAAAATAACAACAATCATGGTCTAAGATCAAACTTTATATCATGTTAAGAATATTATTGACATCAGTGCACGTTTTTATGTTTATTTCTATATTACATTTTTTATTTTTTTTTTATTTTTCAGTTTACTTTCATCTTTAGCATGATTTATCTATATATGTACATAAATATATGTATGTAAATCTCTGGAAAAACTGAATATCCACTGCAGTGAAGCCCAATAAAAACCTCCTGGTTATTCCATAAAATACTGATTTCTGAACTCTTCCTGAGTTCAAATTGTTGTTTCTAAATGAATATAAACTTGTTTTCTTTGCATTATTTGAGGTCTGAAAGCACTGCATCTTTTTCATTATTTTGACCATTTCTCACTTTCTGCAAATTAATAATACATTTTTGCTTGGAATTTCAGAGACATGTTGTCAGTAGTTCATAGAATAAAAGAACAACGTTCATTTTACTTAAACATATATTTATTCAAAGTAAAATCAGAGAAACTGGTCATTTTAGGCGGTCACTTAATTGTTTCCAGAGCTGTGTATGCTTATGTGGGAAGGGAGAAAAATTTTGCTCAGGTTCTCGCAATAATAACTTGATGTTTGATTTCCTATCTACAACTAATAAATATATTGAAAAGATAAACAATAACAATCATGTCCTGCAAAGCAAAAAGTTTCCCTTTTTCTCTTGAGGGCTTCCGTTGTTGTTGTTTCAGTCGGGTTTCTGAGGCAGTTTGGACATTTAGCTGAACATTCAAAACTCACGCAGCAGATCGACTGTTAGTGTGAAACAAACAGGCTTTTGTTTCACACACCAAACAAAAATGTGTTTATGGATTGAACAATCCATAAACTCACATCAAAATGTGAGTGTTTATGATCTGGAATGTATTTACATGCCTCTGTGTCCACCAGTGTGTAGATGTGGTAATGTGTGTGTGTGTGTGTGTCCTCTCTATAATAGCCATGCTGATATCAGCCATAGCCTCTCACAGCTACTGTGGGACAACCAATTCCCTTTATCAGGCTACTGATAACAGGCTTTAGCTCTGCTCTGCCCCACATACACACCGTCACACACACAGGCCGCTAAATAACTAATTAGCTTCTCTCCAGGGTTGGAGGGGCGGTGGGGGTAGAGGGGGCGACGCTGCTGCTGTGACCCACCGTTCTGACAAAGGCATGCAGGGTTTTAATGTAAAAAAATGAAATCAATAAAGGCGTTGGGCGTTGGGCAACTAGCAAGCGGCCCCCTCTTAATATTAACAATTATAGTGATTAACAGTGATACCCAGAGCTCATTATTCACCGGCAGCAGCCAGAGAGAGAGAGGAGAGATAAGCTTGTTTATTGGAGAAGGCCCTTTTCACAAGGTGCAGTCGTTCATCATTTGGGCTGCGGGGGGCTGGTGGCGTTGGGGGCTGCGAGGACAGAGGGGCACCACAATTAAAAACACACTGTGACCTTGTGGCTGGAAGGACCTACGGAGGAGGAAGATTCAAACGGGAAGAAGGAACGTCGGGATGGGGAGGCAGCCAACGCCAGCAGGCCTGGACATCATCACAATGTCACAAGTTGTGACCCGACCGTCCTTCTGACTGTATGTCACTTTATGTTTTACACTAACATCTGAAATAATGAAAAACAAGGAACAACACTCAGGTTTTAGGAAGTGAATGTAACATCACATCACTGAATCAGTTGAAAATCCAACTCAAAGTCCAGAAATGTAAGGATTTAATGGAGAATCAAGCCAAAGAGTTTCTACAGTAAGGAAGATTTAAATGAAACTATCAAGCATGTTGTCTGGACCACATTTATCAAACTCAAGGTTTTTATGTGGCCCTCTAGACTCAAAGAACACATAATTAGAACCATCAAGATAACAGTATGCTTAAATATTATTTTATCAATCAATTCAGTTCAGCACAGTTTTTATCTCTTTATTCCCAAATTGCATCAATTAGTTCCTCCAGTTTTTTGAGAATTATTGTAAAACTTGAGAATTGAGAATTATTTCTTGGAAATTCACTCAAAACCAACAAATCCCTGTACTTTTTCACACTAATGCATAATTTTGGCTTAGCCATTGATGCTACTTGCTTCTCATCTTCCTTTAAATTTCCATCTGGGATTTCTCCCATTAAGCTCAATTTCTTGGGATGCATTTCACCCTGGTCAGTCAGTGAACAGAAGTATAAATTGTGAAAGATGTTATTGATTTTCTGCACTGTTTTAGACTTGAAGTTTGTCTGCAGTTTTAGCAATGGCAGCAAAGGAAGTGAAGGAAACCGTTTGGTCTGTGTTGGTCACTCTTCCAGATACTGAAGACTTAAAGTCGGAGCAACAGGAATGTTTAGGACATTTTATTACTTTTATGTTATGGCTGTATTCACCATGGGGATGTGTGCAGCTCAGGAAATTTCCTGTAAACTTCATTGTACTGAAATTGTGTGTATATTCTTCTGAAACATCCAGCATAGACCAGATACAATTAGCTACTATTAATGTATTTTTTACTAATCACTAGTAATTATGTCTACTATGTTTCTAAAACAGAAAACGTTTTACAAGTATAAAATAAGAAAAGGACATGTCAGGAGATCACAGGTTAAATAGTTGGTGCATAAAAACCTCCGTATATGAATTCAATATTGCTTTGAAAAAACCTTTGTCTAAAGTCCTTTCAGCATATTATAAACCAAAACAAAAAATAACTCCTAACACCAATATCTTGTTATTGCTTATCAACCAAACCAGTTTTCTTAGAGTTCAGTATAGCTGTCAATAAGAAATCAAAGATCTTTTCTTTTCTCCACTATTATTGAACAATACATAAAATTCTGCACACAGCTAGAAACGAACAACGGATGAGTGACCTGTTCTTGTAACCCAATGGGCTCATCAACACCCCACTGTCACTCTCTAGCCAATGGTTCTGGATGTGTGTATCTGTAATGATCTGTGATGATCCACTAAGATCTAATGGATCAGTAGTGGGTTCTTTTCTCCAAAGATGGCAGGATGCCCACCCGAAACAGGGAAACTAAAGTAAGTAAGTAACACAATGCACTGCATTAATATGAAGTGGATAGAAAAAGATACTTTGTTTTCAAACTTATTTTAAAATCAAAAAAATAATAATATGACTCCAAAATTCTGGCGTGTACTTGAACTAGACACCTGAGTTGATACTTTGAAGCATCTCTTGGTGCAGATACAGCTCCAAGGCGTTTTGGGTATGTACGCATATCTAGAAACTCTACATGTGAATTTTATTGAGTCTCTTCTCAGTAAAACAGCTCTAGTTCAGACAGGCTGAATTGAAGCCATTTGTGAAGTTTTGCAACAAATTGTGAGCTCATTACAAATCAAGACTTTTTATCTATAGGTGTCAGTAAACATCACGCATATGATGTTTGATATGTTCTATTCTCTAATAAAAATCTAATTTGCTAAGCTTTTGGTAAAAATTCCCCTCATGTCAAGGTGAAATGAACATCTTATTAGCTGCTCCAGGCTGGCTGGTTTACTTGAAATGACGTATTAAATGAAAGAATCAAATCTCTGTGAAGAGTTCTTCTTGTTTAAGACTATATTAGACATATTAAATATACATTAAGCACATGTCAGCCCCTGCCAAGTGCCGTATGTGTGGACATAATTGGTGCTAATTAAACACATCTTTTCATTAGTGTAAATACTTTCTGTTTTCAGCGGGAGCTTTTCACCTCCGTGAATGCTCTCCGTAATTCTCTGCTCTTTTCATCAATCGTCCTCATCCCCGTCTCCCTCTGCGCCGCTGCTCCTGCGCTATAGATGCTTAATGAGCCGTAAAATATAATTCAGAAACGATAGTTGCCCGAAAGAGATGGAAGTCGAGAGAGAGAGGGATAGAGAGATGGAGATAAGGGAGAACAATGACAGTTTATTGTCGGCGGTGTTTCCAGATCAGCCAAATCACTCAGCCCTCAGAAATGGATCAACATCCTTTAAAAACACACACAAAGGAAATAACGATCCCATAACCTGAGCTCTGCAGTGGAATCTATACCTTTTATCTGCCGAGGATCCATATAAGGTTTAGCTTTTGTTTGTTTTTTTGACAGCCAACATAAAAACAAGTGGAAAATATTCACTAAGGTTTATTTTGCTTAGGGAGATATTGAGGAGTGACTCTCATAGAACAAATGTCTGACATACTGTCAGACCGGGATGTCAAACTCTTTTTCTTTTTGCGCCAAATCAATATCATGAATGCTCTTCAAGGGCCAGTTGTGCCAGAATGTATTGAGAAAACCTGTTCAGAAACTAATAAAATATCAATAAATTCTTAAAATTAAATGGTATTATTGAACATATTTTCAGTCCCTTCAGCATTTTCTGATTTTTTTTGTGAGTTTTCCAATAAAAATCAAAGTGTTACTTGTGGTACTCATTTGGAAATATTTGCGCTTATTCATGACAGTAAATGCAACTCTTTATTACTCGCTGTACAGATCATGGATTATAATCTGACATTAAGTAAGGTTGAAGGAGCTGATTAGCACAAGAAAGAAAGTTTTTGACATTTTTTGAGAAAAATCTGCAAAAAACTCCCAATAATGTATTTGTGCAAAAAAGTGCAAGAATTTGGTGATTCTGCGTGAATTTCCACGACAATTCTCAAGAGACTGTAGTGACTGAGTGATATAATTTCACAGTAAACAGATAAAAACTGCATTGATTTGATGGATAGCATAATATTTAAGCACACTTAGTGTTTAGTCAAGAATTGAGGCCACGTAAAAAGATACGGCGGGCCAGATTTGGCCCACGGGCCTTGAGTTTGACACATGTGCTGTAAGATATGGATATGTTTTTGGATGTATTCGTTTTAGATAGAGATTTGCTCTGTCATCCATCAGTCACACCCTCTCCCCCTGATTCCTGCTCACACGCTAATGAAATGTAAAGAAATGTATTCTATCTTACATTCCTCCTTTCATGTTGGCTTAATTAGTCCATTCTTTGCTGCTGTGAGGATAAAAGAGACAGTGCTGGAAGATGACAGACTCTTGTATGAACATTTGGTTGTGTTCAGTGGGTTTCAATGCGCCACCTCATGCGACTTCATCCAGCCATGCCTTCTGCAGGCTGACCTGCTGCACTGGGACAATTGAACACCTTCTCTCTTCAGTTCTCTATAGACAGATCACAGTCAGGACTGGCATTCATGGTGCAGTCAGTGATGGGTGAAACCGATCTGATTGGATCAAATGGGAATGCAGAGGTTCTGAATGAACCGCCTGTCAGCTGGGTTTCCATGCCTCCTGTAATATGCTGTGTATTAGAGCAAATGAAATGCTGCTCTGTGTTTTATGTTTTTTATGTTTAATTAAAATTGAAAATCAAACATATTTAACAGCGATATTTAAAGTTTTTTTTTACACATCAGCATGTAGGTCACAACACTTTTATGGACAAATTTCAATTCCAGACTTAACAGTGTATGAATGTCTCAATTTAAAAGGACAGCAGGTTACAGTCAGGTTGTTGTAACCAGAATCTTCTCAGCGTCTTTAAAACAGTTGAAGTGTGTTCATATCAATACTCTGAAAGACTGAAATATTGTCTCAGAAAAGATTTTTGCACCAGTGAAATGTGCATATGTGAAACTACAGTATATTTTTATACAAGTTACCTACAGGAGCTTTAAACAGTATGCTAGTGATGAAAGCTAATGAACCTGAGGATCAAGGCAGTAGAAGGAGAAAGTCCAGCTGAGTGTGTGTACACTGGTGTAACATTTAGCCTGAAGGTTTAGCTCTTTGACCTGTGCTTGACCTAATTAACCCCCATCTCCTCTCTCTCTCCCTGATCTTCCTCTCTAACGGTTTGTTCCTCGCCATCAGAGGAAAGCAGCAGCTAACCTGAACAGGCAATAGGGCATGTGGAAGTCAGGTAAATACTGCTTAAGGTTCTGCTCATTTGAGCCCACATTGTGTAATATTTTACAATAATAAAACATCTGGAACACTTAGCAGATAATAATAAATCTGGATACCCTGTTAGAGTTTAGATTTATGACTCAAGCCTCAGCTGAACCCAATCCTATAGGCCTTTAATAAGCCTGCAATACATACAGCAGAGAAAACCAAACGCGAATGAACCATCCATCCATTTTCTAACACCCTTGTCCCTAGTCGGGTCGGGAGGAGCTGGTGTCTATGTCCAGCTAACGTTACGGGCGAGAGGCGGGGTCACCCTGAACAGGTCGCCAGGGCCGGGCAACACACACACACACACACACACACACACACCTAGTGAGAATTTAGAGAGACCAATTAACCTAACAGTCATGTTTTTGGACTGTGGGAGGAAGCCGGAGAACCCGGAAAGAACCCACCATGCCAACACATTCACAGGGAGAAAATGCAAACTCAGTGCATTAAGTCCCAGCCTGGGTTTGATTCCCCAGGCTGGGAATCAAACCCAGGACCTTCTTGCTGCAAGGCAACAGCTCTACCAACTGTGCCACTGTGCAGCCCATACGAATGAACCATATAGAGTTTTATTCTACAATTGTAGCGTAAATAGAGGAGAAGATAGATTAACTTGATTAAATAAAGTAAGTAGTCAGACTGTAACAAGTGCCCTGCTCCGTTTGAGCAGCAGTAGAGAGAGGATCCCTTCAGTCAAACAACCCAGAAGACTTGGACCTGACTCAGCCTGAGGTTACCTCAAGCATCAAGACGGAGCTGGAGGATGTCCGAAGCTAAAAACTGGCAAAGTTACACTGCTTACTTAAATGGGTTTGGACACAATCCCTATGGACCCAGGCCAGCTCAGATTGGATTTTTTTAGGCCTGATTTAGTCTCCATTCCCTCAACGATAACATTCAACAGACTGAAAACTTCAGGCCAAGCTGTGCAACTATTTAGAAACAGAAAACAGACTCTGGTCTGGTGACAGAAAGCCCAAAGGTTTATGCATGTCTAGGTCTGCAAGATCAAAATTTCACATGCACCAGTTTCTTCCATCGCTTCACTGGTGGAGGACAAGTGATTGTCGCATCACCAAGTTCAGCAGGAAATGAATTTAGAGAGAGCGACATCACCTCTCATGTTGATCCCGTTAGACAACTTTGCTTCTCATGGAGCTGTAGGATGGTGTTGAGGTGTAGACCGGATTCTTTTCTGACACACTGCAGTGCCATCACTCACTGCTTCCATGGTGATACCTGCATAAACGTCAGAACGCTGTCACTAAATGTAATTTACAGACAGCAAAAATCTTAAGAAAGATTTCATAAGCAACTAGAACACAGAAGTATTCTTAGGAAAGGACCTTGAAGACTCATTATCAAGGCTTTTATGCACAAAATAACAAAAATTGGAATTGAGAAAACATATGAAAAGAATAAAAACTGTAATTAATAAAAACTACAACTAAATGAAACCACATTGTGCATTTATAAAACTAACTAAAACATAGAAATAGAATACCCTTCATTTTATTGTTTATGAATCTGTTATCCTTTTGAACTGATGTGAATTTTTTTTTGTATCTCACACAAGCAGTTAAGGTTAGCTGTGGGCAAATCACAACGCTCCATAACCCTCCTGGATTTTTTGATGGGCTCTTAAAAGTTGAGATAAAACGAATAAGTTATTGTTCAGCAATAACTGAAGCCATTTTTTAAAATGGTTTCTTCTGTTGAGTACCCATAATCAAAATACTATACTTTAACCTGTTTGAATTTTGCACCTAAAAATTATCCAAAGTATGAAAAAACCAAAATTATTGCTATAGCACTAAACTGAAACTAATCAATATTTAGCAAGTAGCAACTAATAAAAACTAGCAAACCTACTCTAAAAAATAATTTAAAGTAACTAAAACAGACAAAAAAATCTAAATGAAATCAAATGAAAAATCTCAAACTATCATAACCCTGCTGGGTGTATGTTTAACACTAAAGCTGCCGAACTCATCTGGTGTGATCAAGCTCTGCTCTGTTGGTGTTCAGTGATCTATACAGGAAGGACAGATATGCACTACCAAAGCTCTGCGAAAAATCAAGTACAGAAGGAATAAGAAGTTCAACAAAGACGAAGCATCATCATTCACATCATCCCAGATCACTTCTTCTTTTCTCCGTCTGCAGCCAGCTGAAAGCCATGTTCCTCCTGTACCCTCCCGGCCGCTCTCCTCCACCGCTATCGCTCCGTCTTGGTGAAAGGCCAGTGTGAACACAAAGGCCAGCGGTGGTAGGTAGTTATAGAGCTCCATTGTCACACAGCCTTTCTCTATCTGCTCCATCTTAATAAGAGCAGTCATCATTTAGAGTCTAAGTCGCTCTCAGCCTCCTCACTTTAATTATGACATATCGATTGTCTCGTTAAGTCTAGTTTGACTTAATGAAATCTATTGTAACCTCTAATTCTGTCTTCCATTGTCCGGCCCTGCAGCACTGAGTGTGTGATGTGGACCCTGGCTCTCTTTGTGTTGTCTAATCTGACGCTGTGTGTGAGTCATTCTCGCGTCTGTTTGTGTCCCACTTTATCTCGGCGCGTGCTTTCTCGGTTTGTGTTTGCGTGGATATCCTTGCTCCTAACCCCTCCGTGTGTGTTTCTGCATCTCAGGTTGTGTGTGTCTCTGCATCGACGGGTCCCCCGCTCTAAAAGGCACTGCTGTCACCGTTTATCTGCTGCTTCCTGATTCCCTTCCATCGACTCTCAGCCAATCAATTCACTAAATGATGCAATTATACGCCCTCCCTCTCCTCACCCCCACATTTAAAGTTGAGAGGTTTATTTTGGATCAATCCCGACCACTTTGTGTGCAAATTACACAATTGCATTGCCTTCAGATTCTTTAGGCAGCCCAATTGGAGGGAGCCCTGGGTGTGAATGCCTAATGAGAGACCCTGTCCTTCAAAAAGGCTCTGTCGAACACAGACGGAGACAATTAGAGAGGAGAGGAAAAAACGATTAAAAAAAGTCATTCTTGTTTCTTTACTACTTTAAAAAAGCTACCATTCACTATTTTAGGCCGTTTCATACTGTAAGGCCCAGACCTGGCCCGGCATGATTTGCATTATGGCCCAGTTCCGCCTCACTCTCTGGATCCATTTGGGCTGCAGTGATCTGTTGACCGGTTCATTGGCTGTAGGGTCAGGTACAGAGATGAGAGATGCTCATCCTCTCCACCAGTCTGTTGGTGGTCGTTGCTAAGTGAAGGCTTATATTTTTAATTCTTCGATCGATTAACTTTCCTCAGCTTCCTCACTGACCAGCGGGTATAGAACAGCTCTGCCATGATCGCTGTGTTTACTGTACTGTTGTAGATCACACGCAAAACAAAACGCCATGTGGGAGGGGCTTCTGAGGGCTGGGCGCTGTGTGTCTTGTGGATCTTGAGCAAAAACAAACAAACGTCCCACAACCACGTGATCGCACATCGACAGTTCGACTTCGCTCGAACAATGCTGGGCCCCGGACACAAAGATATAAACACACACATTGTTATACCACTACTAAAAAACTCATTTTTATATCTAAAAATATGATCAAAAACACGGTTACATGGAAACAATCATTGCTTCTCTACCTCCTTCAGCCAGTCTGCCAGCCTCTATGCTTCATGTATCTTGTAGGGATGCAGATGTCCACCCCGTCCTCTCAGCTCCATTTCTGAGGTAGTGCTATCGCCATGGTTACTGACAGAGACTGACAGCTAAGCTGCAGTCCTGGGCCTTTAAAGAAGTCATTCACCTAAATCCTCCTCTGACCCCGGGCCCTCTCCTCCGTTTCCTGCTGTGCTTAGTTTGTGTTCTAACATCAGCTAAAAAGCGCTCTGATCCCTGACTCAGACTCGTCCCCTGGTTTGTGTGCATGTGTGGGAGAGAGCCGGACAAATCTACTAATCTATTCCCGGCAGTCGCTCTGACCAGTCAAACATGGCTGCCAGGGCTGGTTGACTGGGAGGATGATGGATGGAGGCTTGGCTAGCTCTGCAGCACATTCAGAACATAAAGAGCTCAAACAGTGAGCTGCTAGAGGCCCTCGGTGGGTTAGAACGGCAAAAGCACCAAGTGAACCTGAAGGTGACAAAGTGCAGTGACCCGTTCAGCCCCTTTCCTTTGGAAACATGAGCTTACAAACTGAGCAAGGACAAATGTATTGGTGTGTTCCCAGTGGGTAGTCTGGAGTTGTTCTGTTGTAAGCTGGGCCGCTCCCAGCAGACGGTGAGAGACTGAAGCTGGAAGGGACAGTTCCCTGGAGGCTGACCAACACTCTGCTGCTCACAGCTCCATTACGACGGCGCTGCCCTATTTATAAAGGTTAAACTGAGATGAAACATTAAAGAGATGGTCTGGACAAAAATGTGAGCTAGTAAATGCTGACTGATTCAGAAGAAAAGAAGGTTCTTTCTATGAAAGCGATATATTGTCCTTTAAGAATGAATCCTAGCAGCCAAACGGAAAAAACTTTGATCAAATCTTTACGTGATCTTCCAAACAAAAAGCATCCAGGAACTGTTTCCATAGTTACGATTGGTCAGTGTTTCTCTATGCGTAATCCAGGAAGAAAAACAAACTGAAGCTTTTTTAAGCCTATATTTATGTGCAAATGTAACCTAAACAAAATGTCAGGTTTAGTTAGTCCACTTTTCAGTTACATATGTTTATTTAATTTTTTGAGTTGATAAAGGTCCAATATGAGTAAAGACCTGAGACACCGACACCAGCAATCAGGTGAAAGGTCAGTAATGTCTCCATTTGTTGGATCACAGTTTAATTAATAAAGACAAAACTCCGTCTTTTTAGCTGTGTTCCTATTTCAAATGTGCGCTGATCTTTATTTATATTCTGCTAATGCAGAAAAACTCAAGTTTGCAATTGCGGTATTTTAATTAAATAAAAAATAAAATTTTAATCGGCTGTCAATAAGCTTGTTCACGTGATAAATTCTTAAAAATCATGGCTGCAGCAGATGTAAACAGTCACATGAGATATACAGTATCCATAATTCAGCCATGGCTCTAACGCTCATCATTTATCAGCCAATCAGAGGAGACGCTGGCGTAAACAAGCCCTGTTTAGTTGGAGCTGCTAGGTACGCAGCGTTTTGGAGACGTTGTAGTCGGCCATTTTACACAGAGGAGTTATGGATTCAACATGTTCCGTCCATCCATGATTTTACACATTTATCTCCAGTGGGGTTGCTGGTGGAGGTGTTGGTTCTTATCTCCAGTGGTCAACGGGCGAGATTCCATTGCAGGTTCAATGTGTTCTAATGACACAACTTTTTCTGAACTGTGATGCTGTGAGACCTCTGGTGGAGCCAGCTGAACATTGTCCAATAAAACAAAAACAAATCGTCATCCTACTATTACTTCCTGTTGTCTTCTTTGACGTTTCCATCAGTAGTAACATCCTGTTGTTGATCACATGACGTATGTGATACAAAAAAGTGTTTCCATTGCAGCTTTGCAAAATACATCTGTCTCAATACGGCTGAAAAGCCACCTCGTTCTAGTGTAAAAACCTTTTATTGAAAAATGATGTGGCATTTCTCCATTGAACAAACTTTTGTAATTTTAAGTTGCACAACTTTTTGGTTAATGGGAAATCAGCTTTTTACTGCTTCCCTTTGCTGTACCTGCTCTCATCTTTAAGCTTTCTTGTTGTCCTCAGAGTTGGATCCATCTGCAGCCTGAATGTCCTTGGTCAGACAACATGAAGCCGTGGAGGTGGACAACGCAGCTGGCTCTAAAGTAAAGTTGTATACAGGGAAGAAAGAAGACGCTGAGTTGAGTCTTCCAATAGAAAAGCATGAGAGATAAGAGATGGATGAGGAGGAAAAGGAGGAAGAGAGCAGGGGCATGCAGAGCCTAAAGCCAGCTCTGTGTTGGAAGAGGAGGAGCAGGAGGAGGAGGAGGCCCAGTAAATCAGCCAGCCTCTTGTCAACACCTCCCACCAGCTCCCCCCCCCCAGGGGCTTCTGAAGCCACTGAGCTGAGAATAACAAATGGCCGTCATTGGCCAGGCAAAAAGCTGTGATTATAATTATCACATCCCACACTGACCTTGCATAAACCTTAATCCTTCTCCAATGGAGCATTTAAATAGGCTGCCAACAGCGACAGAGATGAGGAGCGAGGGAGAGAGAGAGAGAGAAAGAGGAGGGAGGTGATGTGAGAAAGTGGGATGCAGGAGAGAGTGGAAAGAGAGCCAAGACAAATGTAAAGAGGAGGGAGAGGAACGAAAGGATGGAGGAAGGAGGTGCAGAACGGGAGAGGTGGAGCAGAGTGAGCGGTTCAGCAGCTCAACATGAGCAGTAATCAGGAGGTGACTGTAGGAGGAAAGTCCCAAACATCACACACACGGGTGTGTGTGTGATTTTACAAGGAGACGTAAAGACGGATCAAGAAATGTAGAAATGTTTCAGACACAAAATGACATCATGGTATTTATTATTATTATTATTATTATTATTATTATTATTATTATTATTATTATTATTATTATTATTATTATCCCTGTCAGAATAGTTTAAATATCACTAAAGAATGTAAGAAACCTTATACACTACAGAATATGTTCTTTTACTGATATTTAACAAACAATACTGAAATAATTTTTGACAATAATTATCACATAAATAATAATTACACAACTACAACATTGCTACCATAACAATGTATTTTTTTATCTCAATTTCTGTTTAGATTATGAATAGCAGGATTGCTCATGTAGGTTCACAGTTACAGTTTAAAAGCTGATAGCTGAAAAGCTGAGAGAGCCGGTCAATAAATTAGAATATTAAAAGTTCATCTACACCATAAACTTTATCACCAAGTCAAACACGCTATACAGATTAAATACACAGATTGATGTTTGAAAGCCTCTATTTCTGTTAATGATGATTATATGACTCTGTGTCCCTCAGTTTATATTAAACATTTTTATGTAAAATATGTTCCCACAAAGATTCAACAAACAACTTCTGATAAATGACGTAGAATTAACCTTCAGTTAACTTGTAACAACGGTTTTATTCCTCCAAAATGTGACCTTTCACCCCAGGGCCACGGCTCTGCCTGTACTCAGACATCTGACATCAGCATCACTATTAAACGTGTCATCAGTAGTTTTTACAGCAACCACAGGCTGCTCCTCATCCACACCGAGGGCCGAGCCACCAGAGGCCAGGAGAGACCCGGCGAGGTCAGAGGTCAAGTGGTCTGACCCTGAGATCAATTGACTAGCGCTGGCCTCACTTCTACAACATCGAATGCACGCACAAACACACAGACACACACACGGCCACACACACACCAACTATTAAGAAATAAAGAGCTGAAAATGTGTTGATAATGCTGCTGGAGTTGTTTTGTTCTGCTGCTGCTTTCAAGGATTCAAGGATTTTTTTTATTGTCATTGATAGTTTGTGGTGCAACATTAGTACTCAAGTCCCAGATCAAGAAATCCACTGCACTAAAAATATAAGTAGATAAATAATTAAATTAAATAAATAAATAAACAGATGAACAATAAAGAAATGTAAGAGATATGTGTAGTTTTGTGTATGTGTATAAATACACTCTGAGGTGAAGCTGCATTTGGTGCAGCTGGAGTTCAGCAGTCTGACGGCTGAAGGAAAGAAACTGTTCCTCAGCCTGCTGGTTTTGCTCTGGATGCTCCTTCTATTGTTTCACCACCAATGAACCAGAGCCAACATTTCCCACAACACTAACAAATGTTCTCAATTCTCTGTAAATACCACAGTTAGGCTTCCTGCTTCTAAGTTGTATTAAATTACTATGAAAAATGATTATGTCATAAATTAATTTCCATGGTTTTTCTTGGATGAGGTTTTAGGAAGAAGCTCTGAGATAATCCCACTGATTCTCTACTTATCAATTTTGAGAGAAATCCATCAACCAGAATTGTTACTATTACTATTTTTTTAAGCATTATTATTAGAATACTACTACGTCAGTTAAAAGCAGATTAATCATGTGTTTTTCTACTCAATAAAGCTTTCTGTATTATTATGATCCAGTGGGAATAAAGTCCATTCATGGTCAGATAGTGGAAAGCAGTGCTGGGTAAAATGAACTCCCTTATTTTACACTCACCCAAACAATGGATACTATTACATTCCATTGCACACATGCTCACAATATGTGCACATTCGTCTATGCTTACACACATATACACACACGCAGATAGGAGCACTCGTGAACACAGTGCAGGCCACCGGTGCTGTGCTCCCAATCCATAAATCATAATGTTTCTGCAAAAGCAGAATTTCATTTCCCTGCTGGTGTCTTATCAGGCTAAGGAGGGATATACAGCCCATCACCATGCTCGTTTATTATCTCTGTGAATAGGCTGTGGCAGGGATGGGGCTATAACCTGGCAAGATCAGGCAAGAGACTGGATTAGACGATTAACTGAAATAGCATATCAGGGCTAAGTCTATTACCTAAAGCACCGGTATCGCACTCCCATCCAGATATTCCCTAACCAGATGCAGCCGTGGAAACTTCCTTTCATTTCTTCCTTTATTATCTTCTCTCTGGCTGTTCATTTGAACACTTGAGTGAACTGGGCTTCCTGCAAAACCACTCTGGACTCGTCATGCTTGCCATGCTGGTGTTCTGCATTCAGCTTCACAGCGTTTGACTTTATGGTAAATGTTGAACAGCAGCGGTTTGTTCTTTTAGGAAAACAAATGTAGTCGTCAGCTCCATGTGTTTTCATTGTCAGTATAGTTTCAATTAAGCAAGATTTTTCAATTAATATTTTCTAGTATCTTCAAAAAAAACTTCACAACGTCTTTAGCTCAACAATTATTCTGACGACAATATTTCAACTGAAAAGAATATTTGAGTATTTTTGTTAGTACTGCAAACCAGAGAAAAGGCCTTTACTTCTTCATTTTTACAAATTTTACAGAACAAAACAAAGGTTCACACATTCTTCATCTGAAGTGCCAGAATCAGTTCTCGTTGACACAGACATGTGACGAAAACTGCATCATTTTGTTCACAGAGAGCCATGCAGCTGAACTCCATCAGGTCCAGGCCAGACTACTTGAATGGAGCTCAGTGTGAAGTGTTGTGTGATTGGTCAGAAGTTTGTTTCTGTGTTTCGTGCAGAGATGCATTCAGACAGCAGGGTTGATATTTCTCTTCAACTAGTCCGCTACTACTATCAGTTGGAGGAACATTTATCTAACTAACAGATAAAAACTCTGGATGGAAACTGTAACATGGTTGTCTATGGAGGAGGCCGTCTGCAGAACAGTGTGGCTCTCTGTCAACATTTTGTAAAAGTAAAATATAGGAAGCAGGGAAGGAGTCAGGGGTGACGTATACTGAAGTGGAAGGGGTCTCACCCAGGTGATCCTTCATTAACTGTTTGGATTCAGATGATGTGGGAGCCTTTAATCTGCTTCTTACATTTTTGTTAGTTTGTGTAGAAAAATAAATGAGATTCCATCCGTCCATCTTAGGGGTTGTGGAGGGAACAGGTCACTGGTGACACTTTCCAGTTACCTCTGGAGGATCTCCAGAGGTTCACAGGTGACAGAGTTCTTCTCCAGGGTCTCCTCCCAGACGGATGGACCCAGAAAACGTCTCCAGGGAAGTGTCCATCCTGATCAAATGTCTCCAGCACCCAGAGGGAACCTTTCTACAAAGAGGAACAGCAGCTTCACTGCGAGCCCCCCTCATCCTGTTTCTGTGGCTGAGCATGGAAACCACAGAAACAGGTGGTTTCTAGATTCAAAACGATGCCAATCACGTAGAGCATATTATATAAATAAGAACGGTTGTCCAATATAAAATGTTTCTTTTTTCTATGGGAACTTATGGCCCATCCTGTAGATATATGATGTAGATATGTAGAAATAGATATTCAAATCTACATAAGGAGCAGTGCAACTTGTATATACAACATATAGAATAAATAATTCAAAAACTCCTCCCCCATCCTGCCAACATCGTACCTTATGCTTCCTGCGTAAGGTTTTTTTTAAAAGACTAGGTCTTTAAAAAAAGTATTTTTTTAAAAAAAAGTAATTTTATAAAAGTATTTCTTTTTAATCTTTTTAAAAAGTACTTTTTTAAAGACCTAGTCTTTAAAAAAATACTTTTGATTATTTGATATTACTAATTGATTTCCTGCGTAAGTTGTTTGCTTTTTTTTAAAGACTTCGTCTTTTTTTAAAAATACTTTTTTTAAAGACTAAGTCTTTAAAAAAAGCCCCGGCACCAATACTTTTCTTTTCCGTCTCACGTGGCAACACTTGTGAACTAGTGATGTGTCGGTCGCGAACGATCCGGCTCTAAGAGCCGGCTCTTTGAAGTGAACGATTTTAGGATCCTATTTGGGAGCCGGGTTTTTTTCTACAGTATATCGCTGTCTCTCCGCCTCCCTGTCGTTGTGCTTGTGCTCTGCAAGTGCCAGAGCCGATAGTTTTTCCCCACATCGTTTTTTTTGTCCTGCGGTGCCTCGCTGTCTCTCCCCTCCTTCTCCCTCTCCTTGCGCGTTTTGCTCTTCTGCCAGCGCTAGAGCTGAGAGGTTTTTCCCTCGGTCGGTCCACTGCCCTCATGTCAAGCGTGTGCTCCACATATCTGACCAATCACACATAGTTTCAATTAATAATGTGGCGGGAAAACACTGAAAAAAAAAGTTTATCTCCACTTTTTTTGTGGAAACAGCAGGCAATTGGCCAAACTGTATAGCGTTCGTCAGCAGGTGTTTATGTACAGACACTCAGTCAGCGGTCAAGAAGCACAGAAAGAAGGGGAGTCAGTGTGAGAACTGAATAGGTGAAAATAAATGAGTGACAGAAAACGGAGCAAGATTTGGACTCATTTTAATGCTACATCAAGCTCCAGGGCAGAGTGCAGACTGTGCAAAGTCAGCATTTCCTATCTGCAGGCTGACAAACAACCTGCACATGAGGACATCACACGCATCGGTATTGCTATAGCATTGTTATACGGCATTTTTACTCATCATAAGTGCTTAACAATGTCAATAATGAAACAAAATATTATAAAATTAGGTTTAAGCTATTAATTAATTAATAATGTCAAAAATATATAAGGGGAGCCGTTTGGGAGCCGAAAGAGCCGGCTCTCCACAGTAAGAAGAGCCATTAGAGCCGCATCTCGAAAAGGAGCCGAAAATCCCATCACTATTGTGAACGAACTCTCCTTTTCAGTCTGTGCTAAAACCTAAATGGAAAAACATTTAGGGACAGACAGAGAGAGTAGAAGACAGAAATGATCATCTATCCTACCAAACTGGTTCGTTCTTACAAACGTCAGCCTGCAAGACAAAAATAAAAAGATTAGTGACCAAATGATCGCAGAGGGCCTACATTCAAAGACTCCGCTTCAGCCGGTCTATGACGTCAATCTGTGACGTGTGATTCGGAGTTTGAATTTGCCATCCGAGGATCACGTGACCAGCTGAGCCAATCAGGTGCAGGTGACCGCTCCACACGGTCCTATGTACGTACAGTATTTAAATGTAAGACCTTTTACTTTCTCGTCTGTAGGGTAAGATTTTTATCAACAAGTGATGAACTCTGTTTCATGCAGAGAGAGAAAGTTTATATTTGATGGGCTTTTTAGAAACTTTCATTTCTAATGAACATTTCACACTGCAACTGCAAGACATTTTAAATATCCAAAACAAATAAATACATTTTGAAGTCTTGGTAAACAAAATTGTCCTTCAAAAAAAGTTTGAGACCAAAGCACCAAATGAAAACTTTTATAATCCACGTTTGGGAAAAAGAGAGAAAAACAGCTAAAATATAAATCATGCTTATTGAACTTATTGAATTTGTTTAAAATTATCAAGCGAGATAATTTCACAGTATAACTAACACCTCACACCTGGAGCCCTGAAGCTCCAGCCACCTCTCCATCGTTCTGCTCTGCCCCTTGCTCTGCTGTCTGAGCATCCTATGTGAAAAAGTATTACATAATTAACAGACCTATTCTACCTCGCATTCAGTGCTGACCTTACTAAACACCGGACTTTACAACAAATGCGTTGTGTGATAGATATCTAACTTATGGGTCCCCTCACTGTACTTACAGCCGAGGTAGCGAAATAACTTCTAATGTCTGTCGTCCTTTTCTTTTTTGGTGGCGACATGGAGACTCATAATAAATGTGAAACTCAGAAGGAGACGCGTTCACTGTCAGCACCGTGGACCAAGCTTCCGGTCCGCCTGTTGCAGCCAATCAAAGAACGTAGATCCACGTCCTGTGAGCCAATAGCGGGTCGTCATAGTTCATAACAGCTAATTTTAAAATGAATGCTACTACTGCGTAGTATATTGAAATATTAAACTAATCAGTGTAGATTTTCGTTTATTTATTTTGTTTTTGTTAAAAAATACAATTTTATTTTTTTTTTAATTAATATGGCAAAAATTGGTCGGGACTATTTTATATCCCTTGAATATTGGTCGTGACATGTCACGACCGTCCATACCCAAACCTACGCCCATGCCTACAACAATTTCAATGTACCTACGTTCCTACTACTAACATTGGTCACGTGACCGTCCTGTGGCGAACTCAAACCCAGACTCACAGATTCGGGGTTTGAATCACAGATTGACGTCAGATTGACGTCAGATTGACGTCAATGACCGGCCGAAGCAGAGTCTTTGAATGAAGGCTTGCTGCGATCATTTCACTACTTGGTCACTAATCATTTTTTTGTCTTGCAAGAAACGCTTGCAAACACAAAGAACATTAAAGATCAGTTATCCTTTCTTAAATGGACAAGCGTTGCTACTGCAGAGTACAAGGAAAGGTTTTGGTGCCGGGGCACCAAAACCTTTCTTTAAAAGAGAAAGTCTTTTAAAAAAAGCCTAAGGTACGTTGCTGGGGGAGGAGTTTTTGCCCTGAATTATTTATTCTATATGTTGTATATAGATGTTGTACTGCTCCTCAGGGGCGATTCTAGGATCTGACTTTTAGGGGTGTTTAGCCCCCAGCCGGGCCAAGACCCATGAGAAGATATTGGCTGGTGGGGGTTTCTAAATTTAACTTCTTATTTACATATGTTCACAAACAAAATTAAGAGACATGTTGTCAGTAATTCACAGAACAAAAGAACAATGTTCATTTTACTCAAACATAGAGTAAAATCAGAGAAACTTTCAATTTTTCCCAGAGGTGTATAAACTCAGTTTGAAACAGAATCTCAAGATTACATCATACCTGCCAACATTAATGAGACACAAGCAGCTGTGGAGTGACACAGTCCTAGTGTGGAAATTAAAATAAAATCTACTCAAAACTATGAATTTAAAGTCATTTGAAGAACATTTGACTAAATTCATAGGATTAATAAAACCAGTTTATTATCAAGCTAGAAGTTCAGTTTAATGACTAGTGAAAACTAGTCATTGCTCACCGCGGCTGCGAAGTGTCCGTCTCTAGGCAAAGGTGACGTTCAGCGTCGGTCCGTAGCGTTCTGGGGTCCTTTAGCGCACATTTAACGGCCAAATATGAGACGACTCCGTATTTTACGGGAAGGGTGGCAACCTGATTCAGGGCTGCAGTGTTAGGCCTAGACACGCCACTGGGTTTTAGCATAGACTGAAAATGAGGGTTCGTTGACAAGTGTTGCCACGCGACAAAAAAGAAAAGTATTGGTTCCAGGGCTTTTTTTATAAAGACTTTGTGTTTAAAGCCCCATACCTTACATGAAGGTATGGGTCTCCTTTCACAAGCAGATTTCACAAGCTCAACTGTCAATAAAGACAGTGGAAAGCTGTTTGTGGAAACAATTTGTTTATGTTTTTTCAGCATTAGTGTCCAATCAGATCTATTTCTGATCAGAAATGAATCCTCAGCGGCAAGAGAAGCAGCTTCATCATCTCCATCGTTTGCAGATGCTGCTTGTGCGTCAGATTTACGGATGTACCAGAAACGTGGGAATACAAAAGTTCCTTATGTGAAAAAAGAGAAAAGAAAACTGTGATTAACTGTGTTAAAAATTTTTAACACATTAAAACCAATGCAATTAACCAATTGAAGTTAACACTTTAAAGTCCCGTCCTAGTTTTAAATAATTTTCATTTAAAGAAATATATATTCATTTTCTCTACATGACAAGATTTAACCTGAGTCATAAACTTTAAAGGAAATTCTGTGATAGTAATCACCACAACATAATTAGTATTTTTTCAATTAGTATAATTCCAGTTTTAGTGTATAAAAACTTCTGACTTGAAAGAAAGTATTAAAAATCCACCCTCTCACTGTTCAAATAAAAAATATCATTGTGTTAAAGCAGGAAAAGTTCACTCCATTTTACTGTCAGACATTAACAGGAAAATAATAATTCCAGTATTAATACACTGCGTTTACAGATCGACTTTTAACTGGATATATAACTTCATCGTGTTGTGCTGAGAATGAATGAACCTGAAGGTGTAGAAATGAAGGATCAGTCTGTCCTGACATTCTATTTGATGATTTTTGATCACATTTGTGATGTTCCCCTCCCCCCCACACCCCGATCACCAAAATGAAATGTTCCACAGACATGCGAAATCCACAAATCGGTTCTCTAAACGGCTCGGATATGTGTGGCACGCCAGCCTCAAACAATATTACACGCTGAGGATGAGATACCTTCACAACAATTTGTTAATCTTTTCCAGATTTCAGCTCCTGCTGAGTTTGACATTAGTCAGACATCAGTATGCTGAGATGAAAGTCAGCAGGCAGCTAATGGGACATTTTCACAGGCAGGACACACAGTTCTCCTCAGAATGCAGCTGATTTCACCATTTTATGAATTCAATTAAACAACAAAAGGGAATTAAGCATTTCATAGCCTGCCTTTGTTTTTCTCTGCTGCATGTGTGGTCTGTAAACTGTGTTTCTGTTAATGCTTAACTTCATCTCATTCTGTCTGCCTTATGACCATGTTTTGATGTAAAATCCATATTTTGCTTTGGGAGATCCAGCAGTAGAAATATACTGCTTTTGGTTCATACTAAGTTTTCTGAACTTTGGATTTAACAGCATGAAAACAGGTTGTGCATTTTACCAGAAAGCCTGATTCACAATGTTTAAAAGCTCTTTGAAGGAATCCTCTTACACAGGAAAATGAAATGCCTTGACCTGGAATGCTTATCCTTTTCTATCCTCCTGAATGTTATTTTTCTCTTATTTTTGTTTGTTTTGACTTTCCTCTGCTGCGTTGGGTCTGACTAAAGAACACCATGAGAGCCACAGGATACTGACATCAGGAAGAGTAAAAGGGAAACAGACAGAGTTCAAACTGCAGTCGGATGTTTATAGCTGGAATGTAAAAAACACAAGATTTGATTCATTGGTAAGGCATGTGGGAGCTCTACTGTTTAGTGTAGAATTAGCCTCGGTTATAAGCCGATAATTTAATAAGTTAGTCCAAAATTTCATGATGGTTTTTTGTGATTTTTTTTTTTAATCAAATTAATTGATTTTGTGATGCTGCCTTTAAGATGAATTATGCAATATTGTTTTGCTCGTTAATCCCATTCCAATTCTACATTTAGAAGAAATAAAGTGAAGAATAAAAAATAGCAAGCAGACAGATTGAACCTCAGTAGCTCAAGTTTTAGTTTTTGCCATATAGATCACAGACTAGTGACCCTTTGCTCGTGATGCCACACTATTCAGAAAGCGGCACATTCAGCCCTGACTGACGTCAAAACAAGCCATGCCTGCATTAACTCCTGTAATAATTGTCCAAAAACAGACAGTTGACTAATATTAATTTTATTTAGAAATGGTCACAGGGTGCTCAACAGAGGCACAAACAGAAGAGGATGCAAACCAAGCTTGTCATTTTATCATAAACCTTCTGATGAGGAAAGAAGACTGTGATGGATAACAGCTGCCAATCATAAGAACTGGCAGATTTGAGGCAAACACTTTTTACAAAGTAAAAAGATTAACATTCATATGCTTCATAATTAAGTACGATTAGCAAGATGCAACCAAATATTGCATTTATGGAGAGGATATCTAATCATTAGTTACATGGAGAAAATGTCCCGCTCATGTATCCATAGAATTTACTAAAAGAATTAGTTAGCATCTAGGCTTATGCTATTAAGTCTTCTTTGCTCTAAACGGAAACATAACATAGTGTTATGTTTGTAACATAGTGTTATGTTTATAACATAGTGTTATGTTTGTAACATAGTGTTATGTTTATAACATAGTGTTATGTTTATAACATAGTGTTATGTTTGTAACATAGTGTTATGTTTATAACATAGTGTTATGTTTGTAACATAGTGTTATGTTTATAACATAGTGTTATGTTTGTAACATAGTGTTATGTTTATAACATAGTGTTATGTTTATAACATAGTGTTATGTTTGTAACATAGTGTTATGTTTATAACATAGTGTTATGTTTGTAACATAGTGTTATGTTTATAACATAGTGTTATGTTTATAACATAGTGTTATGTTTATAACATAGTGTTATGTTTATAACATAGTGTTATGTTTGTAACATAGTGTTATGTTTATAACATAGTGTTATGTTTATAACATAGTGTTATGTTTATAACATAGTGTTATGTTTATAACATAGTGTTATGTTTATAACATAGTGTTATGTTTATAACATAGTGTTATGTTTGTAACATAGTGTTATGTTTGTAACATAGTGTTATGTTTATAACATAGTGTTATGTTTGTAACATAGTGTTATGTTTGTAACATAGTGTTATGTTTATAACATAGTGTTATGTTTATAACATAGTGTTATGTTTGTAACATAGTGTTATGTTGTAACATAGTGTTATGTTTGTAACATAGTGTTATGTTTGTAACATAGTGTTATGTTTATAACATAGTGTTGTTTATAACATAGTGTTATTTTGTAACATAGTGTTATGTTTATAACATAGTGTTATGTTTATAACATAGTGTTATGTTTATAACATAGTGTATGTTTGTAACATAGTGTTATGTTTGTAACATAGTGTTATGTTTATAACATAGTGTTATGTTTGTAACATAGTGTTTGTGTAACATAGTGTTATGTTTGTAACATAGTGTTATGTTTATAACATAGTGTTATGTTTGTAACATAGTGTTATGTTTGTAACATAGTGTTATGTTTGTAACATAGTGTTATGTTTATAACATAGTGTTATGTTTGTAACATAGTGTTATGTTTGTAACATAGTGTTATGTTTGTAACATAGTGTTATGTTTGTAACATAGTGTTATGTTTGTAACATAGTGTATGTTTGTAACATGTTTATGTTTTAACATAGTTATGTTTGTAACATAGTGTTATGTTTTAAACATAGTGTTATGTTTGTAACATAGTGATGTTTGTAACATAGTGTTATGTTTTAACATAGTGTTATGTTTATAACATAGTGTTATGTTTATAACATAGGTTATGTTTGTAACATAGTGTTATGTTTTATAACATAGTGTTATGTTTGTAACATAGTGTTAGTTTATAACATAGTGTTATGTTTGTAACATAGTGTTATGTTTGTAACGTGTTATGTTTTATAACATAGTGTTAGTTTATCTAGTGTTATGTTGTAACATAGTGTTATGTTTGTAACATAGTGTTATGTTTATAACATAGTGTTATGTTTGTAACATAGTGTTATGTTTATAACATAGTGTTATGTTTGTAACATAGTGTTATGTTTGTAACATAGTGTTATGTTTATAACATAGTGTTATGTTTGTAACATAGTGTTATGTTTATAACATAGTGTTATGTTTGTAACATAGTGTTATGTTTGTAACATAGTGTTATGTTTGTAACATAGTGTTATGTTTATAACATAGTGTTATGTTTATAACATAGTGTTATGTTTGTAACATAGTGTTATGTTTGTAACATAGTGTTATGTTTATACCATAGTGTTTTGTTTGTAACTAGGTGTTATGTTTGTAACATAGTGTATGTATGTAACATATCGTGTTTGTTTAAACATAGTGTTATTTTATAAATAGTGTTATGTTTGTACATAGTGTTATGTTTGTAACATAGTGTTATGTTTATAACATGTGTTATGTTTGTAAAACATGTGTTATGTTGTACATTGTTATGTTTGTAACATAGTTTATGTTTGTACATAGAGTTATGTTTGTAACCTAGTGTTGATGTTTATAACTAGTGTGATGTTTATAACATGTGTTATGTTTGTAAACATAGTGTTATGTTTATAACATAAGTGTTTGTTTGTAACTAGTGTTATGTTTATACATAGGTTATGTTGATTAACATAGTGTTATGTTTGTAACATAGTGTTATGTTTTAGAAACATAGTGTTATGTTTTTTAAATAGTGTTATGTTTGTAACATAGTGTTATGTTTATAAATAGTGTTATGTTTTAACATAGTGTTATGTTTGTTGTAACATAGTGTTATGTTTGTAACATATTGTTATGTTTTGATACATAGTGTATGTTTATAACATGTGTTATGTTTATAACATAGTGTTTATGTTGTAACATAGTGTTATGTTATAACATAAGTTTATGTTGATAACATAGTGTTATGTTTGTAACATAGTGTTATGTTTGTAACATAGTGTTATGTTTGTAACATAGTGTTATGTTTATAACATAGTGTTATGTTTGTAACATAGTGTTATGTTTGTAACATAGTGTTATGTTTATAACATAGTGTTATGTGTCGTGAATTCAGGCAAAGTTTGATCAAATCAACTAACGCCTCAGAGAGAAGGTATGGGTCGGTTTCCATGGAAACCTTTGGTAAAAATTTGTCTACAGACCCAAGGTGTGCTACATGCACAGACCTGAACAAGTAGAAGCGATGGCTACTCTGGCAAAAACAGCAATTGCATTCTGTCTGATACTCTCAAAAACGTACAAGTAAGGAGTAAGATCGTTTTTTTATTTCAAGTGAACTAAGATAGAAACTAGACAAAAATACTAAGATTTCGTTCATTCAGTGTCTCTACCAGCATTGTGCACGTAGATATAATTTTTTTGCTAATCTTTACTGAATAGAAATGTTTGCCACACAAAGTCCCTGTAGAAGAAACTGATATTTGTAGTTCTAATTTCACACACTCAAAAAAATATATATAAAAAATTCAAGCTGAAGGGATGTGAAAACTTTTGAAGTTGCTGCAGCTCTGAGTACAGATCCAACCTGACTGACTGGCTGCTGATCAACCTAAGAGAAGGAGACATCTGTAGTTCTGACAACTGATTGGCTGTCGGAGTCTCCTCCAGATGCAATCATGCGTTGGATTGGTTGCACGCCTCTCAGCCAAAGTGACATGTTAATATCATTGAAGTAGACAGTGATAATGTCATTGCAGGTAGATAATGTGTTTTGACTAGGCCGGGATAGGGGGAGTATTGCCATGATAATGAACCAGGACGATCAAAGTGGAGTTAAAGGGGATGATCAACTCTGACAACTCAGCACTGAATATCTTTATTATTTTCTATTTTCATTAAACATTTTCCTCTAATTTGTCTCCTTTAATTGAACCTTTATTTAAGCAGGCAGCCACTTAATGATGAACTCTGATTCAAAATGACAGCCAGGCCGGTACATTACAGCAGCTGGAGTGGCAGCTGGATGGTTATGAAGGGGATGGAAACGTACGGCATCAGCTCTGACTATAATTATCTGCCTGTATGTTTTCCAATTAGGTCTGTTTAAAGAAGAGATTCACCAAAGATGCCCGTTTCCATCCAAAGTTCTCCTAGCAAAATAACAATGGATTAGCAAACTTTCTCTGATGCTGATTGTTTAGAGTGCATGACTGTATTGCTGAATGTTGCCGTGGTTACAAACATGGCATTTTGAAAGTAGTTGGGTTGATGTGTGATTCAAGCGCTGCTGGATTTCTGACCTCCAGTTGTGGAGCTCTGGAAAAAGGTAGGAAAAGCGTCAGTGATGGTAACATGATCAGTGTCTGCTGATATAATCAGGAAAAATACCGAGGTGATGTCATAATAACTCAGAGCAAAGACATCGGGGTCCGTTCTTTTTCGGTCTGTTGAAATAAATGAGAAAAGGATTTTGAAGTTGCCAAAAGTATTTGCTTGTCTGCCTTCATAGACACATGAACTCTAGTCACATCCTGTTGTTAATCCACAGGGTTTACTGAGATGTTGGTTTGTGCTTTGTAGCTTCTTTAAAGGCTTTCTTGAAGGAATTTTTGAGCCTCCCTCCAAAAGCACATTTGTGAGGTCGGACACTGATGTAGGTCTGACTCATTGAAGTATGAACAGTTGACTGTGGAACATTTAGTATAGAGGAAATCCACGAGTAGACTCATAGGTAGCATTCTCTCACGTATGAAAAATTTAATGCTTCAATTATTAATTTTTGTGTTTTCATAATATGAAGCACTTTGAAATGTTGTTGAAATGTGCTTCACAAATGACATTTGATTTGGTTTGGTTTATGTTGGTAGAAATAATTTGCTCTTATGTATGTAAATATATGGTTTCTGTACATCTTAAGGGTGAGGCAGAGGAAGATGAGCAAACGACCACTGGACCAGAACATGATGTCTCCACAGATGTATAAAACGGTGAATAAAAAGTTATTTCCACAGAATCAGAGCTTCCCTCTGTAATAGCTCGCTCTATTATCGATGTGTACAGGAGGATCCGTACAGCCTTTATTCTACCAGAGTGCTGATTCAGTTCAGCAGCTCTGTGGCTGTGGCTGTGTGGCGCTGCGTGTTTGTGACGGGCCGCGGCCGCCAGATACCGGCCTTTCAGATGCAGATCTGCGCTAATTAATTCTCGTGTTTGAGGGAATTAAACATCATTGTGGAGAAAAGAGCGGCGCTGGTGGGAGCCGCTTTAATATGCAGGCCAGATAAAAGGAGGAGTGTGTTTCTCTGTGACGGACATACATTTATTCACATTTCCCCCCGTAGCCAATTTCATTTCAATGTAAACTAAGGCGACGGGGTTAGAGGCCGCCGGCGCAGAGTTGGCTAATAGAAAACAATGAGCGCCGCTTTATTCTCTGGAGGCCGTTCTGCTGCTGTCAGCGCTCTGCCTCACCAGCCGCACAACGCTCAAGACAAAGACGGAGAGCGGCGAGGCCAAGTGCCTCTTCTAAAACACACAGCAGCTTATTAACCCCAACATGCACACACACACGCGCGCGCACCCCAACACACACACTCGCACACACACACACCCACACCCACACACGGAGCGCTGCGGAGGGCTGCAAAGCGATATGGGCCGGTAATATATTGAGGTTATATTCAGGTTGTAATGGTGTTATTAAAGCAACAAGCTCAGGCTGAATAGAAAGAAAATCCTATTAAAATAATTATAGAGGCCTGAACTGCAGTATGTGTGTAAGTGTGTGTGTGTTAAGAAAGTAAGATAGAGACACACAGCGAGGCTGGGTATGGCCAAACACTGGTGTTTGTGTGTGTGTGTGTGTGTGTGTGTGTGTGTGTGTGTGTGTGTGTGTGTGTGTGTGTGTGTGTGTGTGTGTGTGTGGGTGTGTGTGTGTGGGTGTGTGCGTGTGTGTCCTTGACTTACTAATGTGTAGTAATTGACTCTACTAATAGTGATTGCCAGCTAATCTTACTGCTGCTTTTCGTCAGCTCTGGCCTTAATTAGAATGTATTGCTGCTACATTCACTCCTACCAGACCTCTTAAGAAATAATTATTCCCACATGTAATTAAACAGTTACATTGTTGCAAAATGATTGTCTTACTGAAGAGCACCACAGGTGGATCTGCTCCAAATCCGTCTCTACTGCTGTCAGCATGTTTGTGAGGCTCTGGCTAAATCCTGACCATGAATCAGTCAATAATGCAGCAAATCCCTGAAATATGAAAATGTATTGTAGCACTATTTGACTATTTGAACTATCATATCTGACTTGCAGACAGCCGTATTGCAGGTTACATCAAAAATGTCAGAGCTAAACAACTACCTTGCTTATAAAATAGAGGGAGTTCAATGCATGTAGAAATGTACACGTCTCTTTAACTGCTTATGTAGAGACAGAAAAGCAATAATTGAATTTAAGAATGTATCAAATCATTTTTGTTTTTAAGTCAAAAGGCTTAAAGGGGGAGGATTATATAAAGTTATAATGTTATTCCATTTAAAACACACCTGGAGTGTTGCTTTGATTCTTTGACGCATGTTTGAGAAATCTTTGAATCTCCTGTGGTGATGGAAGACATCTTTGGTGGAGAATTAAGGCTCTGAAGAGTTCGAATTGGTTTCCATTGACTAGTGATGTGACAACCGGGCAATGATTTGCCACGACTCTGTGCAGTGTGTTGTGTGATTGGTCAGACGTTTGTGGGCATGGTTTATAAGGAAATGCACTCAGACAGGAATGTCAATATTTCCCCTTCAACTCGCCCACTTCCACTATCCGGTTTTTGGGTCTGCAAACATGAATAAGTTTATCAGGGAGGCACACTCAGCCAACAATATCTTCTCCTTCAGAGTCACAGAAGAACATGGCAATGGAGACAAAATATCCTTCAGTGGGCCAAGCCTGTTCCCTGAGGAACCGAGGAACTCTGAGAAGTTCTGAACCAATGTCAACTTCCTGGGCACTCTGGTGGCAGAAGGGCTGTCAGGCATGAAGAACCGCCTTTCAGAAAAGTTCAAAAGAAAGAAAGAAAATGGACATCTGAAATGGTGGTGAGACGAAGATCATCCCGATCTTCCTGTCCTCAAGTGGCTGGACAACAAGCCAGTGATGACTCCTCCACATGACCTCATGCAACAGAGTCGCTAATGTTTGCTGTTTACCGTAGAAGTGGCTGTAAAAGTGTGAAACTATCTGTCCTTCCCTCCCGCCAGGTTGCTACTGTGAACAAGAATTTGTTTTTAATTGCTAACCAGGTTAAATAAATAAATAAATACATAAATAAATAAAACACAATCAACAGTGGAAACCTGATCTGAATGTAGCACTATGGACTCCAGGGGATTCATTAGTGATTGAAAGAAGAATTGCTTTTTGAAGTATCCCACGTCAAAACTTTAGCATAAAAGGTTGAATTGTTGGTCATTTCTTCTCTGAGATAATGATCAAAATCAAATTTCAGTGACTTAAAAACAAAAACTCCATTTCTATTTTTTTGAAGTATTTTCAGGATTCTCACTGCATTGCAAACAACTGGGAAAGTAAAAAAAAAAAAAAAAGGTAACTAAGCAATATTTTTCTTCCTGATTGTGCAGTGTTTTAAAAACTCGCATCATAACCCAGTTAAAGTCATAACCAGTCCCATATGAACTGATTATTACAACTGAAGTTTATAGTTACAAATCAGTGGGTTCCCAACTATCCAGAGGTTTTGCAGTGCGTCAGCGTTAAAGCCTAGTCCTTGATTTAATCATACTGTAATCGTACAGCTTCTCAGTATGAGAACATGAGGATTCAAACACAGGCTGTCAGAAACACAATTTGGTCTGAAACGAGACAGAGCGTGTTCTGCTGTTCTGAGTGAAAAACACTGAACTGCTGCCATGTCTGCCTGCACTACAGTGATGATATGTGTCAGTAAACAGGAGGCCCAGCTTTATACAGCAGTCCTTCTTAAGAGTTTCTGATGAGTGAAGCAGCTGCAGAGACTTGCTAAAATAAAATTAGAAACAACAATTTTAAGAATTTTATCAGCTGCTATTATGGCGACAGCTTAAATACTTACAAGTTATTTCACCCGTTTAATGAAAAAAGACCAGTCCACTGATAGGCTGGAAGAGGAAAAGGGAGGACAAAATGTGAAGCTAAATGTCCAAAGACAATCCGTATTAAGGATTATGGTGCAACATGTTCTGGCTGGTTTACATTTTTATGGCGCTTTTAACTTTCTGATGATCTTACGGATGTTCTGATTATCATGATGGCTCTAAAGATGATCATAGGAGATATTTCTTCTGTGTGTTGAGTGTGTGTTCATGCCATGTGGCTGCACACCGGTCCACACAATGTCAGACCAAACCTCTTACGTCAGTGAGATTGTTGGATGTGGTATGTAGCCAATCAGAAGGGCAGGGTACATAATCCAAAATACATATCAAACAATAATAATTCCCGCGACAAAAGAAGAAGAAGGAAAACACACCTCACCTCCATGTCAGTGTAGTAAAGCCTCCACTCGCGCTGTCTCCACTCTTTCATCCAACACCTTTTCTTTTCCGATCGCCTTTTCAGTTAAACAGTCCACAGACTATCGCCCAGCTTCTTCCTCATCAACCATGTTTATTGACTCATGTAATCTTGAGAGATTTTGCGAGATTTCCTGTCTGACATCTGAATGTTTGTGAATTTTTAATAGAAATGACTTTTTTTTGTAAAGTGTCTCAAGACATTTTCCACCAGAAAACACAACGTTCAGCTCTGAACTTTTGAATGTAAAAAAAAAGAAGTGTGATTAATTGAATTAAAATGTTTTACTTCTTATAGTCAATGCTATTAATTAATCAAAGTTCACTTCTTAAAGTCCCAGCTCTAATCTAAATTGATTTACCCTTCATTGTGCCATTTATTCTATACACCCTGGAAAAAAGAACAAATAAATATAATTATATTTTATTATTTGTTTTATTTGTGAAATAGAGACATATTGTTTCCACACATCAGTACAATAATAGTAAAATATTAGTAAGCTCTCATTACAGTCAGTCCCATTTCTGCCTTTCCTTTGACGGGCTGAGGACTATTTAGCTGCACCTTTAAACTTTTACTACACAAAAACAGCAGGTAGTGCAGTTACTTTTGTTTCAAGGCCTATGAAATAACAACAATATGAAATAAAAAAGGAATTTAAATTAAGTCGGTGACTCTCAGTCATTTTAATTTGTCCTAAGTCAAGCATACATTTCCTGTTACTGTCTCTGCACAGCATCAGCAGTAAAGTGGGACATTATTGGGCAGCCAGTAAAAGTAGCGAAACACTTCTGGTGAGTGGACGTGTTTACATGGTTAGAGCAGCAAAGAGGAGACCAATCACATGACAGAAGACTGGCTTCCATGGAGACAACAGATTTCAGACTTCTCTACTTTCTTACAAATGATACAGATCTACCAGTGTGTAGAGTAACACTGTTTCACCTGCTGGGTCTGCCATACAAAAATACTCTGACAAATAATGTCTGCCTTAGTCAGTAAACAGTTGGGTTTGCATTATTATTTGAACTATTTGCTGTGAGGATTCCTCCTATAAAGCCCAGTGATAAGGACAGTGAAACATTGTTCTCTTAATGTAGTAGAATAGCAAATCAGACAATGAAATCAGCCTGTAATCACTTTTAAAAAGCCTTAATGATCTCCACTGGGGAAATTAGGAGCTCACATAGTTAGTGTTATCTTTACAAAAAATGGTTCAAAAGTGATTGAGAAAAAAATCTGCATCTGTATTTGTCTCCTTTTCTGCACTCGGCTTCCTTTTACCTGGAGTTTTTCCATAAAATGGGTTGATAACAGCTGCAAAGTTTGGCCCCTGAATGAGAGGCCCTGGTGGGGCCTCAGGAGGGACAGCCGAGATTATAAAGGTGAGATGTTAGTTCAAAAGTTTTGTGTTTGATGTGTTGACTTATACTGAGACTTTTGTTTAATGCATTTGCTGCAAAATGGAAAAATAAAAACAAAACGGTAAACCAAATCATAAAATGTAAATACAATTTCCTGGCAAAAGTTTGACAATTAGTACGGAATGACTGGAGTGTCAAAATCTGTTGAAGAGTGACGAAACATAAAATAAGCCAGGATAAATACATTAGCTGCATTGCATTAGTCATTTATTTGTTTAGCAAATATATTTATAGTTTTTGTTTTTTGCTATTAAACACAATAAATAATTTTATTCTCTAACTGTTCCTTCTTCTTTTGATCTAGTGAAATTTGAGCGAGAATTTCGTGTTTCCTTTTCGGACATCAGGTCCATCCATCTGTGATGATTTCATCTGCTGAACAGGATGGATTGATTTACCAACCTGCCTTTCCTTTATGATCACAGCTGTCATTCACAGATGTGTTCATTTTGTTGAACTATTGTTATTATAATTGTCTTTTATAGACATTTCAGATTCATTCAGATGACATGCAAAGATATTTTCTTTCGACAAAGTTTGCTTAAAATCCTTCCCAAAATATTTAAATTCAAACGTCACTTTTTGACAGTAAAATGTAAAACATGGCGACAGGATAAACAGACGTAAGGTAACACCTAGCTAGGCTTCTCATCAGAGTTTGTGCTGGTCTGTTAAAAGTGGCCTATTTAAAGGTGACACGCTGAATGTCCCTCTGGTCTCATTTGATCTTCTCTGCTCGGCTCGGCTTTATTGGCTTCAAGCAGCTCGCTCGTAATGAAAAGAATTCAGGGTGAGTTGTTTTCTTTAAGCCTCAGCAGAGATTGGCAACGCTTTCTAATTTACAGGAAATTTGAGGAAATTGTTCCATTCCATTTTCCAGGCCTGTTTTTGTGGCCGTGTGTTCAGTGGAGATGGCGAAGCGCACGGGAAACAAATGTGTGTATTTAAGCTGCTCAAATTCTGTGTGAGCGCACGATGCTTCAAGTGTGTGTGTGTGTGTGTGGGTGTGCGTGTGCGCACAGATAGACATCGGGGAGCAGGATAGCTGAAGGCTGAAAACATTAAGAGAGGAGAGGAGGACATTAATCTAAAGAAAATTAAAATCTGGAGCGGTGCGTTTAGGATGGAGAGCGACCGCCACTTCTGATAAGAAGTGGTTAAGGAGAGCGCAGATTTAGATAAATGGGTAGGAGAGAGAGGAGGAGGAGGAGAGTCGAAGGGAAGGATCAGAGGAGGCAGAGAACAGAGGAAAATATTATATGAGGAGATTTCAGAAGGAGATGACATGAATGGAGGACATGAAAAGGAAAAATGGCAACATGTGACAACAGGAAGGAGGAGAAACCAAGATCTGAGAGGGAAAAACAGAAGGCAGGAGGGAAGGCTGTCCAACTAAACTCCACACACCTTTAATGCCTGCTAATATGTCCTCAGAGTGTGTGTGTGTGTGTGTGTGTGTGTGTGTGTGTGTGTGTGTGTGTGTGTGTGTGTGTGTGTGTGTGTGTGTGTGTGTGTGTGTTTTTTATGCAGCACATGTAGATAGCAGTGGCTCTGTGGTCTTGAGCATCAATAACATCAGGTTATCTGCAGCATGGTCTGGTCTCTCTCTCTCTCTCGCGCTCTCTTACACACACACACACACACTCAGAGTGAGTGATAGCGGTGCCACTGAGGTGGCTGTCTGGGGTTAGTAGAGCTGTGCTCAACAGAATGTTGTAGATTTCAGACTGCGGCCAGTCGTCAAGATATGGAGCAGATTTAGCTGCAGGCTGCAGCCTCTGCTGTCCACTCCGTTCCACGGTTGGCCCAGCATCACAATGGCTTGCCACATGTTTGGAAACTCACTAGGTTTTGTTTTCCTTGACGGTTTTGTGAATCACTGGAGTAACTTGTGTCTTAGATGAAAGAGGGTTGAATGCCAGCGCAGTGTGCAGAGAGCATGGCTTCATAGATTCCTTTAGAGTTAGAACTCTAGTTCCGCTTTAGACTGAAGATGATTCTGTAAAAGCAGAGACAGACAATGAAACAGTCCAGTCCAACAAAGACGCTACACAGACGGGACATGGTGCTCTGAGGCTTTGAGGCGCTTGTTGAGAAATCCAGACTTCGCTTAGAGAAGCGCAGATCATTTACAGAGAGGCGCCTGGTTCATGTACCCTCACACAATGTGAGGGTTCATGTACCTTCCTCTGTGAGATTTTAAAACCAAAACTTTTTCTTTTATTAAGTCCAGTAAAGACTTAAACATAACCGCCGGATTCAAGACCTGGTTTTTAAAGACATTTGTTGTGTACGAAGGAGCTTTAAGGGGATCAACCACTCTTACGGTGATCATCCTCAATGCAAAATGCACCCAAGTTGTTTGAGAAGCTGTGAAACCCAACAAACCAGCAACCTGCCTTGGAATTCAAAAGCACTGAATGGCAAAATGGGAGGGTTTGGAGAGACCTAGTCAAAGTTTGGACTTAATCTTATATAATTCTATAAAGCACAATGGGATAAAATTCCCTCTGCAGATGGATCACAAGTTACTACAAATTATTATTCAACAAAATTTCTCAATGAAAACATTTCAGTAGTTAACAAAAATAAATCATTTGGATGGAACCTCGACTTCATATTTACTGAAACTGTTTTATGGGTCTAAAAACCATCATAAAAGCCCCGATTTTATCTTGTTTTTAACAGAACTGATACCAGGCAGAGCAGTCTCTCTTTCAGAGCAGATCTGATCACATAGTTTTGTTCTTCTATAAATAGTTTCTTATTAAAAATAAGAAGTAAGCTTTGGATGTTACATTAATTACAAGATTTATTACGTTAACTTAAATTATGCTCATTTAACAAGTTAATGTCACTCAATCAGTTAAATTAAACAAAAAAAATTTGAGGCAACAATCTTGCATATGTTTTTTAAATAAAGGAACTAGTTAGGTTTTACAGTACTTGTGTGTTCTATTAAATCATTATAACTTACTCAAAATGATCAAGTTAGTCAAGCAGTGTAACCTTAAGACATACTAACATTTTTACATTTTGAAAACTTTTATTTGAGGCAATGAGTTTGCATAAATCCTTTAAGTTAACTCCACCTATTGTGTTTTACAGTGCAGCTGGAGGCTGAGCCGCCGTCTGACACTCACTTAACACCACAGTCAACGCTGTGAACCATTTCATCCAAGAAGAAAGGCCTCCATAATGGATTGTGGGATCAGTCAGGTACTCTAAATGTGCGTTTGTCAGGTGGACTGACAACTTCAGACCACACACACACACACACACACACACACACACTTACACACACGTACACAGAGAGGCAGTCAGTAGCCAGTCAATCACTCAGAACAAAGCTCTGAAGCCAACAGTCAGGCCTGGTAGACCATGAGAGGGAGTGGAAGTGTGCTGTGCTGACACAATGTGTGTGTTTGAGTGTGTGTGTGTTTTAGAGCAATGTCATTTAGAGCAATTTTATATAACCAACTTTTAAAGCATGACTTATATTAAAATTATAAAGTGTGGCTAAATAAAAGGTTGTTTTACTCTTCCACCAGGCAACAGGAATGAAAAGAGGAACGAAAATGTTTTAAATGTAACAATTGCTTTTAACGGAGTCCTGCTTCATTATTTCTACTATATAGAGTGTTATGTTTGTAAATTTTTGAATCAACATGCTGTATTATTGATGTTATATTAAATGTGTGTAACATTTTGCAATAAATGTGTTTTGGACCTCAGGAAAAGTAGCCATTGTCACGGTAACGGCTAATGGGGATCCAAACAAACAAACAAATAAACTCATGAACACACTCAACAGGCTTAATTGAGTTGTTGGTTGTTTATTTTCTTTTTGTAAAGAAAAAAAGAATGAATCTCATATGATTATGTGGGGCCCCTGAGGGCCCCTGAGGGCCTGGGCCCGATGTTGGAATAGGAAGTGAAAGTGAGGCACTGCTGGATGTCTGATAGCTGGATGCTAGGCCGGGTCATATTCCCTGTGACTTATAGCACGGGGAGGCATATGTGATGAGTGTGTTTAGCAGATTTTTGGTGCGCAGGTGATTTGGAGTGATAGGGTTAAGGTTGGCTAGCTTTCCATTAGCACCAACAGCATTCAGTCACCTTCAGTTTCGCCCTTCCTCAGGCCATGCATTAACATTCACTCTATCTTTGCAGTGTTGCAGTGTGAGGGCGTGTGTGTGTGTGTGTCTTGTTGGCATTTCACCTGTCTGGGAGTTGGCGTATATCAGTGTGTGTGAGACTGAGCAAGAATTAATCTCCTCAATATTGTCTCCGTGAAATTGACATTTAACAGTAAGTGTGTGGCGAAAGCGATTCGCTCCTTCCCTCGCTCTGATTGGATGAGGACATTACACCCACACACACTATGACCACTCACACTTCCTGGTGCTGAAAGGAACAAATAAAACAGGAAAGCAAATCCCAGTACTTTTTTCCTTGGATGGAGAAATGAGAAGAGCAAAGGAATATATTTATGTTTAGTAAACAACATAAGAAATGAAACAGTTTACAAAAAATTGTAAAGACTTATCTAGAACACTGTTGCTCCAAGCCTAAAACTTGACCTGACTTGCTGACATTCCCTATTCACTCTTATTTTGATCGAAGTAAGTGAGGCTCCTGTTATGAATTCAAAAAATCTTTTTTTTAAAAAACCTCCCGTTGTCACACCAAAGACATCTCCGAATATTCTACCTGCCTAAAGAAACAACTAAATATAACAGAACTCAGCATGAATGGCCACAATAGAGACAAACATTACAATTATCTTCTTAAAGAATCACATAACAATACCTGCATAATTTTCAAGATGGAGGCAGACTTGTACCAACTAATATTTATTTGACACAGATGCAGACGGTTTGGAGGCTTCAGCAAGATGCCACCGGGGTGCGTTCTTCAAACTTCCTTATGACTGTTCTTACCAGCATCATAACAACGTAGCACTGGAAGGAAACAGCAGCAGTACAACCATGTACGGTCACGTCAAGTCACAGCACACTGAGGATCATAGCAGACAACAGTCTGCCAAAAACAGCCAGCTTTTTACTGAAAGCTACAGGCATCATTAGCTACAGGTCTCCAAACATCATGTGACCTTCAGACTAACCCAGGCATCTGCCAGAAGAGACGGAAACTGTGAACAGAAGTAGGTACAGAAGAACGGTTATTGTAACAAAATCCTGTATAATAATGAAAACATAATATCTATCATAATACAGGAGTAGGCATATTTTCATCAACTTTTTTTATTTTTGAAGTTTTGCATTAGAAAGGTTAATGGAAACAACAAAATTAGAAATAACGCCCTCTATTTAGCAACAAAGAATTTACGCTCACTTGAGGTGGTTCGTGACGTTTCTGATTAAGAGTTTTTCTCTTGAGAAACAGGAGATGGAAACGCTTTTGTATGACAGACGTCATGGATGCGTCAGATTAATGGGAATGCAAAGGTTCCGGTTGAAATCTTTGCATTGTGGTTGGAGCCTCTGTATGTGGAACAAAATGTGATTTGTTATGTTAAAATTCTTAACGTGTTAAAATCAATGTAATGAATTAATTCATAACGCATTAAAGTTGAAGCACCAATAAATTTTAAAGATACACGAGTCATTCAAAAATATAAGGCCTGTTGGTCTCTATTATTTTTTTGGCTTTTGATTTTGTATCAAAAGGAAGTTGATATGATGAATTCATAGAAGACCAAAGCTAACAGTACTCTCAGTAGAGTCTCTCAGTCTTTCTCTCTCTGTGTGTTTCCTTCCACCTCTAAACACCTTGGACAGGACCTACAGCCATTCCACCTCTGATTAAACCTAATAATTAGTTGTGTGTGGGGGTGTGTTCGTGTGTGTGTGTGTGATTTTTATCATTGTTTTGAGGACATCCTATTCTTCTCCAATCATCAGACAGCTCCCTGTGGGCATTCGCTAATTAAAATCAATAGTCTCCTCAGACTGACACTGACAGTTCTCGTACCATAAAGCGATGTGGCTGAAAGACAATAATTGGCAAATTTCACTGCTTTTACAGGGAGGGCTGTTTGTTAAAAGAGCAAAAATGTGAAGAAAGAGATGAAGAGCTGATACATAAACCAATCAGTCGGCGGTTTAAAATCTGTTTGAGTTAATGAAGCAGGGTGCGGACAGTGAGGTCTCTGTTAGGACTGAGAGGACGGTGGCAGTGGACGGGGCAGAAGGTCATAGAGACCTTGTTGACCTGAAGATGTGCTAAAAGATAAACACACAATTCCCTTTTGTGTATACACAACAGGCAGCAACATTTAACTACAGCACAGATCTATTGCTGAGACACACAGCTCACTCAACGGAAACTCTATTGACTTCCCGTTGAAACCCTGTCACTCTGCTCTCCACACGCAAATGTGTTTTAAGACATATTATGGTTAGGGATGTTACACTGAGATTTGCAGGAAATGGATTGGTTTCATAGCCTTGCGAAAGGTGCTGACAATCCAAAGAGGTAATTCAGCCTTTTGATTCAGGTTATGTTGAAGCAGGGACACATTTTTAGTCCTCTCAGTAGAGTCGGATGCAGAGCCAGAACCAGAAGACCTGAGAGGTCCAGAAGGTTGATACAACATCAGCGGATGTTGTATCAACAGTATTTTAACGTCTGTTCTCTCAGTGAAGGACTGTAGAACTGGGTGATGTTCTCTGTCTTCCTGGTTTTAGTCAGAACACCAGCAGCAGCGTTCTGGATCAGCTGCAGCTGGAGGATTGATGTTTTAGTCAGAACCTGTGAAGACGCTGCTGCAGCAATCAGTGGAACTAAAGATAAACACATAGAGGAGTTTCTCTAATGCTGAGACATCAGTCCTTTAATCCTGGAAATGTTCTTCAGGTGATAGAAGGCCAACTTTGTAACTGTCTTTATGTGGCTCTGAATGTTAAGGTCAGAGGTCATCACTGCTCCCAGATTTCAGCCTGATCTCTAGTTTCCAACTGTAATAACTGAAGCTGTGCATTGACTCTAGATCATTCCTCTTTGGGTCCAAAGATAATAACTTCAGTTTTGTTTCTGTTCAGTAGAAGAAAGTTATGGCACATCCACACATTTAACTGTTCCAAGCATCTGTTTAGTGTTTGGATGTCCTACTTCATGTATGCTTAATCCCATTATTCCATTTTGGGAGCCAATGAAAAATAAACCCTAACTGTCTTCTAAAGCTGTGGAAAGGTGAATGGAATAACTAATGAATCCTGCAGCAGGTGGTTCATCTAAAGTGAAAATTATAAGAACGGCACCTCCTGAGTATAAGCTGGTGTTTATGGTGGCCTCCTGCACTGTGTATGTATAACTGATGTGTTAATAGTGGAATGGGTGTAGGTGATAGCAGTCTAGCAGTGTTTAGTCCCATCCCACATATTAGTAGCTGCTTTCTATCCATCCATCACACACAGTCACTGTGCCTGAAACACACCACCAAATAGACACATTCATCAAAGCCTCTGAAGATGGCAACACACACACACACAAACACACACACACCCTCAGTACCTCAGCTATGCCTACAGTAAGTGCTTCTTTAGGGTGGCAGTGTCTCACACACACACACACATAGACACACTCTGCACCCCCCCCCCCCCCCCCCACGCACACACACACAGCAACACACACTCTATCTCTAATAGTGTTGTGGTTGACAGAGTTGGATGTGATGAATTGTATGTCTCTTCCAGACTTTTCAAAGTTAATTTTCTAAAGACTGCTGCCCATTGGAGAGGAGAGGAGATGATAGGAGGCTGGGAGTGTGGTCAGTGTGTGTGTGAGCAGGATAAGATGTCAGTATCACTCAACTGGGACGCTTTAGCCAGTGATGGCAGCTATTTAGACCAAGATTTTCCTTCATTTGCACAATTTTCCATTACTAGATAAATAAAAGTGAAAGATTATATGATGTAGGCAGAACAGGTCAGCATTCTGTGGTGTTTTTCATTCCTGTACTGCCCAGAGTGGAGAAAGTAACCGTGTCTGTCCTGTCCACTTTTCTTGTGGACAAGAAAAGTTTGAATTGCCATTACTGCCTGATGCACTACTGTGCATCAGGCAGTAATGGCAAAGCTACACTGAAACATGAAATCATCGTTACTTTACAGATCACTTGATTTTAAAGGTAAGTTAGATTACAAGCTACTTTATGAGTCACATTCCCCCACTCCAAACTCTCAGCTGCCTGACGATAAAAATGTTAAATGGCAGGATTTCCGTTACTATATCCTGTTCAACCAACTTCTTCAACTCTTCCCCACTTTCTGGTTTTGCACCAAAATTCATGTTTTGTTGTTCGGGACCTTCATTCATTTTAGTCGCAGCTTTCCACTCTGTGAGTTTGACTGTGGCCTGTTCCAAGTGTTTCCTCCAATTTGCTGCAGTAGTTTGAAGGTAGGTCGTTTGATAGGGTGGAAGACTATTACAATAACTTCAGTGCAGAACAAAAGATTCAACTTTTGAAGTTGATGTCATACTTCAAGACTTGACAGTAAAAAAAAGAAAGAATAGAATTACAATTGACTGTAAAAAAGAAAAATGAAAGAAAAAAAGATAGGTTTACTTAAATAAATATTAATTCATATTGGACTGGCAGCCTGTCCAGGGTCACTCTTGCCCAGTAACAGCTGCAACTGGACACCAGCACCCCTAGTGGCCCAGCAAGGATAATATGTGTTCAGAAAACACACTTATTATCCTTATTGGATAATAAGTGGACGGATGGATTCATTCAAGTGATATCAATGTAAATAAAGTAAGACAATTGTTGAAAAGTTATTATTTTTCATGTTAATGTTTGAATTATTTTATTCACGGAAATTGTAATCTGTACGTTATCTGTCAGCTAGTAAGACTACCCGGGGATCCATTGGCAGTACCTCGACCCTCCAATAGGGGGCTTCGTCACCTTCTCCTCATTTTCTTAAACTGATGCATGAGAGAAATAAAGAAAATCACTCTCGTTTTTGTCAAAGGTGTAGTAGCAGCACTTTGTCTCCGGAACAGAGGGAACAACCAACCTTGATGTTGTCACCTTTAGCTGACACAAACTCTAAATAATGCTTTTACTTCCAGATAGAAACCGGCTCCTGTCTCCTCCCTTCATTGTTTACGTTTGTGCCGCTGCTTGGTGTTTGTGCATCAGTTTCCCTCATGCTGATTGGATGATCACATGGATCAGGCAACAATCTTGTTGTGCAAAGCAACAATATAGCTTTTTGCTCAGTGAAATGAAAAAAAAAATCGTAACACAGTCTCTCAGAGTAACTGGTTTCAACATGAAGAGAAGCGAGAGGTAAGTTCTGAAATGTCAAGGAGACACGATGCCTGATCAACACGCATCAGAGCAAAAACAGTCTGATCAGCCTCAGGGAGCCCGCTCCTCCTGGTTACCTGCTTCACACCCTGCAATGAGGGAAGGTAAAGAGAAACACAGCTCTGTGGATTTGACAGGAGAGGCCCATACAGCCGATCTGCTCAGTATCAGACCCGGAAATATTCTCTTCACTACATCAGGTTGTAATTTTCTGTTTTTCACACATTTTTCAGCACCTGCTGTGCTGAAATCCTTGCTCATTTTCCGGATACAGATCACTCTGACTGCTGTGTGCTACTGGTAAGATACTGACTATTCATAAGTATTTTACCAAACCACTTCAAAATCTGAAATGAAGATTTAACAACTTAAATCTCACTAGGTGACTTTTTCTTTTTAAATAGACGACGGTTATGATGTCATAAATCTTTTTTCTTTTTATTCTGAGTTTTAAAAAAAAGACAGAATAGAATAAATGTGAGTCTGGTCAGAGAGCGCGTTAGCCTCGTCTGCTACATGCTGAGCTGGAGAGGTGCTCCTCAGTGAGGGTTTCCACAGATCTACAGCTCCTGCTCTAGTATTTATGTCTGCCTGCTCCACCGAGGGGGAACGACTGATCGATGGTTAAAATCCCACCAGCAGCTAAAACTCTTTCACCTCGGCAGCTTCATGATCAGACCACTTTCAGGAACGCAGGACGATCTCTCCAGAAAACAAACCCCCGGAATAAGAACTCATGTTGTGTGAGTGAAAACTGGTTTATCGTTGTTGCACTCTTAGCACTTTTTAAATTCATACTTTGACTTTTGCTTGAGTCCAAAAGTGAATAATCCTGACTTAACAGAGGAAGAGCAGCAGAGGATGGAGCTTTGCTCCTGGAACTGGGCAGAGGACAGGCGGTGAGAGGCTGTGAAAAGTCCCCATTTTACTGCTTATTATCAACAACTGTGTTTTTTTTTTTTGTCTAAAGAATTACAAAACAAAACCTTTATAATGATTTATTAAAAAAACTGATTTGTACAAAATATTGACAATTAGATAAGAATATGTAACATAAAGTAAGTGAAAACATAAACTTTCACCCCTTCCAGTCAGTATGTAGCAGATGAACCTGTGGCCTCAGTCAGGCTGATCATCTGAACGCTGCATTTTTCCTCCAGCCTTCCTGCTAAACTCTCCCACCTCCGTCAGGTTGGGGTGGGGGGGTTCAGCTGAACAGCCACTAACTCTCAATGGGACTGAGGTCTGGGCTTTGACTGAGCCATTCCAGGACATCCACCTTGTTGTCTTCGAATCATTTCTGTGCGATTGACAGCGCTAAGCCCCTCCTCCTGGCAGTGATTGGTTGTTTCTGATGGAGTGGTGTGTTTCTGCAGATGGCAGTAGGACAACTGGGGGAAAGGGAGAGTCAGAGCAGCTCAGATTATCCATTTGATATTATACTGTTACCAAAGAAAACTGTCAAACAAAAACTGACGGGATCAAAATCAAATCATTAACTATCAAACATCAAAAACGTCACATTTAGGAGG